>NC_088098.1:66264563-67502897 GCF_036370855.1 Dromaius novaehollandiae
GAAGCACAACAAAAATCAGTATTTTGACATGGGAGTGTGCAGATTTCAAGCTTGAATCAGAGAAGATGGGTCACTGGGGGAACCTGCCAGTGGCTGAGGGAATTTCTCCATTGCTTGGAGCCTTTCTATCCAAGTGGGATGTTTCTCTTGCTAAATGGCATGCTCTGGTTCAACCTCCAGGTGCTTTTTAAGGCAGGAAGGCAGACTGCCCCCCTGCCCTGGGTCTTGGTTGACCTTGACTTGAAGACCTTGGTCCCCTTGCCATGCTAAGCTCAAATCAATCTAGGTGTATGCTTTGATGAGTCTTCAGTCTTCTGGACTCGTTTGTGAGACTTTTGTCTTCAATAGTGCTACTCAACCATTAATCCAGAGTGTTGTGTGTGCTTAGAAAAGATATCCTGGGGCAGCCAGATGGCGAACAAAGACATGTGGAAATGCCCCAAACTGCCTGCAGCAGCATATTGAGCAGAAATGATGGGGGTTTGGTAGTGGAGGTCACCGGTGCGGGAGGAGGCACTGCACTGCCCCAGGCCAGTCAGAAATGGTTCCCACCAGCTTCCAGTGCTGCAAGGAGCAAAGCAGCCATGGGCATGGGATTAGGATGTGCAGAGGAGCGGTAGACATTATGCGCATGGCCCTCCTGTATGCAATGTGGCGTTGTGCTGCAGTGGGAATGGGGCACCCGTGACGTGCATGAGGGTGAGTGCGGGCGATGCGTGAACAGTCGGAGAGAGGGGGGCACCTGAGGAGGCTGTTGCCGGGTGGGAAGGCGACTGGGAGGAGTTGAGCAGGTGCCTGCTCCAAGGCCCGGCCCCAGCGGTCTCCCCACGGGAGGCACCAGGAGAGTGGCGTGCTGCAGTGCCGGAGGCACCTGCAGCTTGCCCTGTGCTCCTGCAGCACTCTGGAGGGATAGGGCTGCTCCGCAGAGCAGAGGAACATACTTGTGAAAGTAGAGGTTTGTTTAAAAAAGGCATTAACAAGTACTAAAGGGCGAAAGGGAGGAGGCCCTTGGTCAGAAATTAGCAGCTGGCAGCGCTAATGGACCAGGTTGCAAGGTGTGTGCTGAGCCAGCTGGGCTGCTCCAGGATAGTGAGTGAGCTTAAAGTGAGTTTCTTAGTCGTGGAGGGAGGGGACCCTGCATCTTGGCTGGGGAAACTGAGGACTCTGATGGTGAACTAAAGCCAGTGCCCCTTCAGGCAGCCCCATTTGCAATGGTTAAGTTGACCTGCAGAGATGAGAGCTTATCTGAGTGTGGGCACTTGGCAGGCCCTTACTGAGGGCCAAATTACAGAAATGGGGACACTGGCAGCTGGTGCTCCTGTGGTGGCTGTGGTGGTGGTGGGGCTGGAGCAGCAGGGGTTCAGCTTTTGGCTTGGGAGAACAGAGCTCTGGGGAGTTGAGACTCTGTGCCTCTTACACAAGGGACAAGGGCTTGGAGATCAGCTAATGGAGGGATGTGTTGAGCTATGGCCGGATCCTGCTCATGTCCCAGATGAGATAGCCATTGAGGGACTGGGAGGAAGGAGGTAATTGATGGCTGTTGCTTAGACTGTTGGAGCGTGTTTACAGGCAAGGGGGAAGGGACCCTGAAAAAGCGGTGATCACAGACTCATGATCCTGGCCCGAAAGCTTTAAGGGCTAGGCACACTTACTAACGCCCCTCTGGTATCCCCTGATAAGCTGGTGGGCCGTCCTTTTGTTCAAGGAGTGACCTATATGTATCGTACTGGGGGGAGCATGCTGAAAGACAGCATTGAGATTAGCAGCATGGCCAAGGATAATGCTGAGAGACTGGTAGTATGGGCAGCCTGCAAAAAAGTGTCCGAAGGGGATGAAAATTGTCCATGCCAGTGCCCTATATGCTGGGATTTACAGGTGTTCCTGAATGAAAAGGGGGAGTTTATGACGAAGTGGAGCAGAAAACCCATCACAGATCTAGAGTTGAGAATTAAGGAATTGCAAGCACAGGGGAAAAGACCATAGCTCAATATTACAAGATGTGGAACAAGCTTCAAGCTCCTAGTTAGGCTGTTTGGTGCATTGTTTTACTCCCCAACAGGGAAATGCTCATGCTGTATCAGGTGAATGATGTTCACCATCCCTTTTGTGTCTGGATGAACCTCTACAGGTGCTGGACACACAAACCTCTCTGTGCCTCTAATGGTGGTGATAATCTTTGCTTGTACTGGGTTAATTATTTGCTTGTATGCTGAAGTATAGTGAGTAACTTGAACCATTCCACAGTTCTTGTTGGTTTTGCAGGGACAAGGTGTGAAGTTTGTAGCAGGCATTCAGATTATTAGGTTTTTAACCCCAATAATCTAGTTGGGAGGGGCAAGGGGTGGAGTATGTGATGGATATATATTCAAACTCTTCTGAAGTTCTTGGTTGCCTTTTGCAGGGACAATGTGTGAAATTGGTAGAAAATAGATTTGAGATTGTTACAGCGTTAATTCTTGTAATCTTGTCTGCTGGAGAAGGGGTGAAGTTTGTGCATATATTCAGCTTGTCAGGTTAGCCACTATAGTCTGGTCTGTAGGGATGGAGGGTGGAGTTTGTAATGAGCATTCATTAAGACTGTGATGATGTTAAAGGTAGCGTTTAGGTAATGATTGTATGTTCAAACAGTTCTTAATGCATGTTTTGCAGAGGTGAGGGAGGGAGTGTAAAGGGAAACAAATTGCAGGGCTTAAGTAGCAGAAGGCTGCAGCACTGACCTGTGTGGAAGGAGGCCATGAACTGCCACGTGCTAATCAGGACTGGTTCCAGGCCAGCTCCAGAACTAATATAAATATCCCATCTCGTGCCAAAATGTAAGCCAATTAGAGATGCCCCAGAGCCACCTGGCTCAGCCACACTGTTAGAAACAGGGCTGGAGGCGCAGTCTTGGAAGGAGGTGTTCATGCCAAAAAGGTTCACTTCTGAGAGGATGGCAGCCTGTTGGCTCCAGCAGCATGCTGGAGCAAGGAAAGCCCTGAAAGGACTGTGGCTGGTGGGCCACCCATGCTGGAGAAAGTATACTGCTGAAGAAACTGTGCCCTAAATCTTTGGCTCCCTGCACCGTAACAAAGCTGTCTCACTTCTGCTTGGAGACTGTTGAGTGTTTTATGGGTTGTTTTCTTCAGGAAGCTCAGAAAGAAGTATTCTTGGATTGTATGCTCATGAACAGAAAATGGAAATTTTGGCAGGTCTTGAGGTGGCTCTTTCCTTGAACAGAACAGTGTTTTTTTTTTTTTTTTTTTTTTTTGATGCCTTCAGTTTTGAGAGCAAGATGAGTAAAAGGTCAGGGAACTGGTTCCCTAAGACCTAGCCTGCAAACAGCCCTTCTCCCCTGTGCCAGGTGTGCTCCAGAATGTGTGTGTGCGCGCATGTGTGTGCATGGAGATAACATGCTTGGCTTTGGTGCTACTGAGGTTTGTGTCTTGGCATCCGTGCCTGTGTGAGGGGGCTGGGTGCTGCCTGATGTGCAGCTTGAGGGGGAGAGGCCAAAGGGGCTGGTCGGCTCTGGCCTCCTCCAGACTGCTCTGGGGCCTGACTGGGCCATGTTGCCTTGTAGGGGTGAGCAGTCACCTCCCAAGGGTGCAGGGGCAGCCATCAGCTGGTGTGGGAGGGCTCAGAGCCCCATGTGCAGCTGTGGGGCAGCTGGGCTGGGCTGGGCCATGTTGGGGAGGGGGCAGCTGGGTTGACAGAGGCTGTAGGAGGAGGGTTGTTGCAGCCTGATGAGCCCTGGTCCCTGAGCGCCTGGCATGGCAGCCTGGGTGGCCTGGGCTTGGGGTATTTGGCCTTGCGAGGGGACCTGCTCCTTGGGGCTGGCTGTGTTCAGCATCGAGGGGCTGAGCCTCTCCTGGCGAGCAGAGGAAGGAGGTGGCCACACACAGCTGTAGTGTGTGAAACAGCTATTGGGCACCGCTGGGGACGGTGGCAGGAGCTCGGGCTGCTGCTGGCCTGTGGTGACAGGGAAATGGAAGCCTTCTCTGAGGTCTGGCTGCCCTCTAGCGACAGCAGGGAAAAATGCCAAGTGGTTTTGCTGATGGTAATTGCCCCAGGGAGGGCAATTCATGTCTCCCAAGTGCTGACAGATAGAAGTCTAACTAAAATCAGATGCAGGTTAAGGCAAGAGAGCAGCTGTGAGGATATTAGCTGAATGTAATTCTAAGACAACCAACTGAAAGAAGGGCAGGCACTGCCTTTTGTTATTTTTGTTGCTTGTTTGTGATAGGTATTATTTATCAGTTCTCTGCAGAAACATTGAAAATGTTTCTCTGCTACATGTTTTGCCTAACCCTGGGGTTGTATGTTACATTCTTTCTGAAGCTTTTATAGAAATAGTTTGACAGTCATCGCTGAAGAGATTAAATATTTGAGTTTTAGATATCTAAGAATATTATATATAAGGTAGCAGTGCGCTGAAGTACAGAACAGAATATTTGCATTTTTTTTTTCTGTGAGCCATTGAGAGTAAATAGTTAAAACCTCAAGATGAATTGTGGCTGAGGTCCAGTGTCACATGTCTCAACCATAACAGGCTACTGGTGTAAATGTTGTTCACAGCTTATTTTAAAACAAAAGATGACTTTTAGCCTAAGTCCTTTTGCATTTGTCATGGGGTAAAGGGAGCACCAGACAACATGATCCTGCTAAAGCTGAACCCATTTTGTGGACCAGTGGATGGATAAGCTCTATCAGGGCAAGTTTTACACTTGCCTACACACAGAGTTACAGTTAAGTAACTCCAGTGAGCCTAGCCTAGGGGAAATGCAACACTTGGTCTGACCCATCTCAGTGTCAGGCTCAGGGCAGTGGCTCAGCATAAACATGTAGCAGCCCCACCTCACCTTCTCTGCTTCCATGTGGCTTTGGACTTCTGCATAGTATTGTTCCCCCCCAGTTCCTGTTATTATGTTTTTTTCTTTTATAGCCACAGATCAGCACAGGCTGCCAGGCTACCAACAAGCCAATTATGATCAATAGCACAGTGATGGGATGTAGTAACAGGTCTAACATGTTCATTCAATAACTGGGAATACCCTACCAAAGCTGTCACCCCACTAATTAACCAATGAACTTTTCAGGGTAACTGTCATCGCTAGGCTTTCCAATTATGTTAATTCCTCAGTCACAGGAAGGAGACAGCCAAATTAATTTTCAGGGAAATTCACAGAACTAGAGAAAGTTTCTTTGAAAGAAACCCCTCTACTCAGTTAATCTAGTTGCAGGGAATACATTTAATTCCCCATCCTGTGTTCCTCTTCTCCAGGTCCCAAACAAGATGCTAGGTATTACAGTGCACCAACACGCTGCTCCCTCAGTATCCTAAAGCAAGCCTTTATGCTAGTTGGGTCACAGTCGCCATTAGGTTGCTTTGTACTCAGCCAAGCGCACTAGGGGCACATGCTGTGTGGCCAGCAATTAAACCACAGGTACCTTTGGATCTGACCGTCCCGATAGATTGGGCTGAGGCTTCCCTAAGACAATTGTTCTCTAAGGCAATTTTCTTCTTCCTAAATGGCTTATTATATTGTTACTATAATATCACATTCACTCAAATACTCACACCTCAGGCCCCCAAAACTACCCTAGCACTGCCCCACAAGGCTCACCTGCATCCTCTACAAGTTTGCATAATGGAAGGAAAAGGAGTAGCAGAGACAACACTGCCAAGCTGAATTCATTAAGTGGATCAAACGAAGGATAAGCTTTACACACACACAGTTACAGTTAACTGAGACCTGCCCCACTTACCACCCCAGTGAGTCCACACAGTCTAGCCTGGAGGGAACACCACTTACTCCAATCCACCTGTGTCAAGCTGTGGGCAGCAGCTCAGTTCCAATGCTTAAAGTTCCACCTTGCACCCTCTGCTTCTACACAGTATCATACATCATCATAACAGTTTCCCCCAGCTCTCTTACTGTGGGTTTTTATAGCCAGATGTCAGCCTAGGCCACCAATCAAATCAGTCCACAATAATATTATGATATAGCTTTCCATCTGTTTCCAGTGTTGGTCTCCTGTTGCCTGTTAATCCATAGCCTGTGCCACAGCTTATCACATTTTCAGTTGTCTGCAATGTTCTATCAGCCAAAGCTTATACTCTGTTATTCAACTAAAGATCAAGGTAAGGTCTTGAGGCTCCCATGACAAATTCTATCTGTTTAATATGGACATTTCTGATTAAACTGTTAGTGCAAGTGCTGCGCTTTGGTTTGTGAATCCTCCCCCTGTAAGAATAGAACTTCTATACCATCAGTATACTGGTGACCATTTTTTTTTTTGTGTGGATAGAATGCAAACACCATTCTCTGTTCAGTTTTGACCTGTAAAAAAAAAAAAACTTCATTAAAGAAAGAACTTGATATTGTATGAATTGTAGGTCTTAACACTTTTCCCATGTATCCTTCTTTCCAAAGACGTTTTGGGGTGTTCCCAAGAAGCAGTGAAGTAAACAGTTATTTCATCTTCAGACAGTGATTATGTAGTTCAAATTCTTTCAGAATGGATCTTTCTCCTCATATCTTCTCACATATCCTGACCCTGCAACCTTAAGTAGTGGCAATGCAAGACAGAGGATAAACACCAATTGATAGTTCAGAGTGTTACCGTGTTTTCCACCTAGTGATTCCAGCCAGGCAAAGACATTCATCTAATGAGCAGATAATTGTAACAGCCCACCTTTTGTTCTTTAGAACACCTTTATTATTTCCTTCCACCAAAGAAGACACAGACAAGTCGCTAGGTACATATACTGCATCTTTGCTGGCAGCAGCAGGACACATACAGCAGGCAAGCCATGTAGTGGACAGCTCTAGGCACAGTAGAAGCTCATTAGACCCCAGAGGTCTGGAGGAGAGCAGGATAAAGCTGTCATCAGTATTCTGCATTGAAAGGGTATTCCTTGTGAGTTTTGCACCTGAAAGATAGAGAAATTATTCTCATGGCTGAAATAAATGCTACATAGAGCTGTATTGGATGCTTAGAGGAACCACCGGGGAGGATTCAAATTGTATAACCACAGAATTAATTTATTAGAGTTTTCTTTTTTGGTGTGCAAATGGTACACGTTACTAGCAAATCCTCAAGTCCTTTCCTATTATTCAGGCACTGGCTATTCAAAGGTGTTATGACCAAGTCACTTTCTAAATAAAGTTTCAGTTCACTGTTTCCTGCCTGAAAGACAGTTTCTGCGGCCTTTCAGGGGCTTCATATCTGGATACAGGCCTCCAAGGTGCATATCTGCATGCATCTGTTCTTCATATTGCACTTCAGATGGTCACCCCCCCCCCCAACCACCTATGAAAAAAGCTGCCGTCAGTTTTTATAATAAATTCAACATAAGAAAAAAGTGATCAAATTCAAGTCTGCAACACACTCATAGCTAATATGACATAGCCAAAATAATCAGCTAGAATCTTCCTGTTGGAATTCCAGTTACAGAAAGGTTCCTGGATAAAGAATTCACATGAATATATAGTATGATTTATGCTCATCATTTTGTCAATAGAGTGAAAGTACAAAACTTCAAATGAGTTATTTCTGAGATGAACCATCTGTAATTTGAGTTCATGTCTTCAAAATATGCCTATTTCAGCCAAAGTAGTATCTGTGAGTTTAGGCACAAAATGCCCTGTAAAGAATACTCAGAATTAAAGAGTTTGAAGGAAACAAACTGTCACTCACATGATCATTTCACAGATTCTGCAGTTTCTGTTTAAGCTGAGAATGGTTGCCATCTCCTCTTTAGTCAGTTCAAAGTCAAACACCTAACAGGAGAAACAGCTGGAAGTCATCTCTTGGAGCAAACCAAAGACTGTGAGAGTCACAAGATTCAAGAGCAAGTGCACACTGCAGGGGTGCCAGTTAGAAGAAGTGATGGCCTCATGCAAGAGCGAAAGCGAAAAGAAGTCTGTAGGCATTTCCAAGACTCCACTGGCAGAGGGAGACCCCCACGCACCACTACCAGTTACAGGTAATGTGTCTGCTGTTCCAAGAAGCTGGGTGAGCAGTTAGTGTTGCAGCATGCCTCCATCTGTGGAGGTTGCATCTATCTGTCCTACTCCAAAGGAACACCTGGAAGACTTTCCTGTAACCCATTAATCCAACTAGGTTTCCTCTGAAATCCTGACATCCAGTGTCAGTCAGGGATGGCTGAATGCACAGAGGAACAGCATGGTGTACGGACACCAGAACGATTTTCTCAATGTTGCTTTGCCGTACATTAGGCTTTCTGGCATGATATTGCAGTTGGGTTCCATGTGAACCTTGCCTGCCGATTCATGCAGGCATGTGAGCCCTGCATGCCCAAAGAACAAGAGAGAGCATGTAAGGTGACCATTAAGATTACTAGTGCACTGTTTCCAGAAGCTCTGTTGACTTCTGCTCTGTGAACTGCAGTTGCTAGTTTAGTCCTCGTTAGACCATAGGTAAACATACAGAGAGAAAAAGCTCAGTCCTCTTGCCTGATGTGATCCTTTCTTACCCTTCACAAGTCCTCTATTGGCTCTGCAGGGGGAAGGACTGCCATCCCTGAAAGGCAGCACCCAGGTTGCACGTAATCACTCACCTTGGAGTTCTCCACAATACGCTGTGGTGTGACAGACTTGGGGATCACAACCACATTTCTCTGGATCTGAAACCGAAGGACAACCTGCAAGGACAGACCGCTGAGTCAGAGAGAAGATGTTTCATTTTGTTCTGTAAGGAGCAGAGTCTGTTCCAATAGCAGCTTGCTGTAAAGTGTAAAATTCAGCAGAACTAAGCCATTTCTGCAGAGGTGTATTTCAAATCATTCCTGTACTCGAGGCCTAGATAGCACTTCTAGAAGAAGAAAGAAGTGGTAGAGCCCACAGAAAGGTCTTCTTTCTCCTCCCCCATCCAGTTTTGGGACAGTTGATTCCTTCCCTTCGTACCCAGGCTTTAAGCAATCTGTGCAAGGGTTTCATTCTCTGCATCAGGACTTGAGATGAGAAAAATGTGTTCAGTGTCAAAGAGCCCGTTTAAGCACATGTTGCAGGCCACATAGCAAACAACCTGCATTGGTACTAAACATCACAGGAGAGGGCCATGGTTCACAGTGAATATAGATAATGGGCTGTACCCTTTCCTCAAGCATAGTTTCCTCATAGCTGTGTTCCAGGAACTAGTACCCACTTTACTGCACCTGCCTACCTGTGCTGCGGTTTTGTTGTGCTTGGCTGCAATCTCTTTAATCTTGGGGTCATCCAGAAGTACGCCAAAGGAGCCTTCCCTTTTACAGAGGAAAAAAAAGAAAGTGTGGGACCTCTGCAGGAAGATTCTACCTAGCAAGACTAATCTTTACATATACACATCCACACCATTGCTCATTTGTCTGAATGCTTCAAGCATAAGATGCACTCACTCACTTGTGGATTGGAAATTACCTGTCAGGGCGTCCAAGGGGACAATATGCTGTCACAGCAATCCCTTTGGATTGGCAATAGTTGATCAGCTTCTCCTGGGTAAGGTATGGATGGCATTCGATCTGCCAACACAAGAGCAGGGACTATTAGTAGCTGAACAATTGCCATGATGCTGTAGGGATTATCTCCTACTCCAATTACACGCTGCCTTTATCCTAACTTGCCAGTGGTCTGTGTGATAACACAAAGCTGTAATGCTACAGGGCACCAACTTTTACACTAAGTCCTCAAGTACTTTAATTTTGCTGAAAGGATTCAGGAAAATAAAGAAATCGAATACAACCACAGGATCAGACCTCATCTCTGTATTAATTATTCTTTCAAAAAAACCCACACAACTGCTCCAGCATATGTAAACAGCAGTTCAGCAAGTTCAGAACCAAAAAAGAAGCAGCATCCTAGCAGCTTGTGTCCCATAGGTTGGGATTCAGAGAACATGCTGTGCCACTCCATTCTCCCTTTTTCCAAATCCTCATTTGACTGTAATCAGACCTTCATAATCCTTGAAGAACATTCACCTGCTGTAACACAGCAGCCTACCTGGTTATTTGCAGGCTTGTATTTCAGTCCCGGCTTGTTCAAGAGTCTCTCAATCTGCTCGTGGTTGAAGTTGGAGATTCCGATGGCTTTGACCAGACCAGCATCCACCAGCTCTTCCATGGCCTAACAGAAAGGACAACAAAGTCATCATCAGATGTACCAGACAGGGCCTGAAGACAACATTCTTCCTGACATGGCTTACTTACCTCATGAGAAGGATCAAAATGACTGTTTGCACAGACAGAGGTCTTGATCCTTTCAGATGGGGAAAAAGGAGCACTGGCATATTTGTGCTATGTTTCCCATCCCACCCAAGACCAAAGTCTCATTCTTTGAGGTTGTAGAAATTAACACTGAGTTAGAAGTGGAAAATAACCCCCAATAATCCACTCTTGTACCAGCAAATCTTTCCAACTAATTCTGCATAGATGAGACAATTCTGTGACTGCTGAAGGTCATGAGAACATGGAAAAGACTGAGGACAGAAAACATCATTCTCCCACAGTGACAGAGCTTACCTCCCACGTATGTAGAATATCAGTGTTGCTGGGTATAGACATGCCTTTGTCATCTGTGGGAAACAGCTCCTCTCCCGCCTGTTAGTGCGAGAGAAAACTGCTTGAAACAATCTGTTTGGAAGATGTCATGGTTAATGCCATGACAGCTGAGGACTATGACAACAAGCTTTAGTGCAGAAAATACAAACACTTGTTCTTGTCCACATTCTTCAGTCATTCCTTTCTCCTTCATGTGGAGTTATTGCACTTTTGCCAGCAACCAGTCCAATAAAGTTGGGTACTTCCACCAACACAGTGTTGGCTCACCAAAATACATACAGGGAAATAAGACATTCCACTTGTGTGGAAACACAGGTACAGTGCTGGTACACACAAAAGATGCATGATCTTCCTAGCTGAAGCAATGGCTGAGCTGTAAAGCACTTCAAGAGGGCCAGTTATAAGAGACAGAAGTTGTAAGACACAATACTGTTACTGTACCTTAAACCCAAATGGCCAGTGGATTAGGTAGAGATCCAGGTAATCCAGTTTCAGGGCAGCAAGAGTCTTCTGGCAGGCTCCCTTCACCAGAGGTTTGTCGTGGAACGTGCACCAAAGCTAGAGACAAAGAGCCAATTCACGCTGTGACCTCCTGGGTTAAAGCTCTCAGGTGCTCTCCTGAACAGGAGAGAAGCTTTCCATCTTCTTTGTCAGCCAATGTGGAATTAGGTCATCTTATGGGTCTTCTAATGGGGCCTGCTCTGCAAGCAGAGCTAGACCATGATAATAAGAACAATATGTGCCATAGCAATACACATCCTTGAATGCAGTAACGGTAGACAGAGTGATTTGCTTCCATTTGTTCACTCATCATTTAAAAGCCACCTACTGCAAGGTCAGATATTGGGTAGAAGAGGACAGCATATATCAAGACAGTTTTCTGTCAGACCTGACCATTCATAAGTCTCCTGCAATGTATTTAGGAAGTAAAGCCATAAGAACACAACATAAACCACACAGAAAGTCTGGAACAAGCATTTAGCAAGGCAAGAAGAAACTTCAGAACCCAGCTTAATATAGGGCTTAATAAGCAAGAAAAAGAATATCCACTAACCACAGGTTTCCTGGGACATATGCTGAGCAATTACATTGTCCCAGGATGCCCAGAGCCTCATCTTCCTCACACAGCAGAGGGACACCACTTTGGCAGGACCACGAACCCAGCTGTCAGAGCAAGCACATAACAGCATCACAGGCACCACCCACAACAGGGCTTTCCTCCTCAGCTGTGCATTACCAGTTGGCGAGGTCCTGTTACCAGTCAGCACTGCATCTGTAGCAATCCATGATACCAAGTGTTCTCATGCTGCTGCAATGCTAGCTTCTAACCTTGCTTGGTGCTTCCCTGCTTCTGCATCCTGGGGCAATGCTCCTCAGGCGGCCTTTGTGTGCCAGCAGAGGCATGAGATGCAGGGACAAGTTCCTCCTCATCCCCCAGCACATCCACCTGTCCCAAAATCGCTAGACTACAGGAAAGCTGCTGTGTTTGAGCTCTCAGTGGATTGTGTGGGGAAGTCACAGCCCGGACTTCCCTCAGTGGTGTCAGACTGGCTGGGGAGCAAGCTGTCAGGAGAAGTGGAATTCTCTCCTCCACTCAGAGGAGGGATGCGCTGTTGCTATCCGGGGGATACATAAAATCCCAATCAATGGTTAGGGAAGATTCAAGTGGCATCATGGTGATGAAACAGGAAAGCTGTATGAGAAGTAATCTCAATTACATGCCGAGTTATTCTTTTCTACAACTTAATACCGCTCCCCAACTCTTTAGTTTCCTACTATAAAACTATTACAGGTAGAACAGCTCTGCCCCAGGATCCTGCAGCACCAGACCCCTACCTTACTGACGACGAAGAGGTCCTCTCGCTTCACAACGCCCTCCTGGATTTTCTGCTGGATCCCTTCCCCAACTTCATTCTCATTCTGGTACACGTAGGCGCAGTCAAAGTGGCGGTATCCAGCATCGATAGCAGCCATCACCGCACCTTCCACCTTCCCCGGTGGGGACTTGGGGGGAGGGGGAATAAATAAATAAAAGGGTAAGAAACACAAGTCAAAACACTTCATGGTGTCTCCTACCTAGCTTGAGCGTAGAGAGAGGGAAAAAAAAGAAAAGAAAAGGAAAAAACCCCATACCAATCACACCCGAGGGGGTTTTAAGGCGCTCGCAGTGCTCCACCAGCCACATTAACCTCCCAAACGTCGCCCCCAGGCACCACCGTTACCTTCCAGGTGCCCAGCCCCAGCAGGGGCATCCGCGCTGCGGTGCCCAGCCGCATGTAGACCGCCATGGCCGCGGGCGCCGCCTCCCCCCCAGGCCCGCCGCACCGTCACGACCGTCACGACCGGCCGCCCCGTGCGGCGCTAGCCGCTGTAGGAGGAACCTCCCCCCTCAGATGGTAGCACCCGCGCCCCAGATCCTGCTGTCTCACGCCGAGTTTATACACGTCACGGCCTAGCTGCATGTGGCCAATCACTGGTCAAGCCCTGCCCCTCATGGAGGCGTGACCCAATCAGCGCGGTCAGCAGCAAAGCAGGGCTACCAATGGGAAGCCCGCGTGGTTGCTATGGGAGAGTTATCGTGGAAGGAGCCACCGGCGAAGGGGGGTGTTTGGGGCAGCCCCGCCGCGGCCCCCGGGCAGCCCACCCAGGCCCTGCCCAGCGGGCAGGCCGAGCTGTGGCCTTTCCCCAGGCTCGGCCCGCACAGCTGCACACGAAAGCTTAAAGCAGTTAAAACCTGGGAGATAATCACCCCCCTGGGGTGTGCAGCAGTGCAACCTGTGGCCCTTTCCTCCCTAATGAGGTGCCTGATTGGAGGGAGAGGGTGGAGCGTTGCTGTGCCCCATTCCTGTGCGTGTTTGTGCGGGGTTTGGGTCCTGCACTGCCTCGTCCCCATGCCACCAGTTGATGTGTAGCTGTCTCGCTTTGGATAAGTGCTGGAGTCTTGTAACACCCTTTCAAAGTTCACCCCATCAGTTATCGCGCCGGGAGCGCGTTTCGGGCAGGAGCACTTTGGCCCGTGACTTTGCATCGGTAAAGCCGCAGGTGTCATGAAATGAGTCACTGCGTGAGACAGCGGCAACACTGCCCAGAGGTCGCTGGCGCTCTGCTCGAGGAGCTGCCTCGCGGTTGTGGGTCGTGTGCCTGGGGCCGGGCCGAGGAAGGGCTGAGCCTTTTGGCCGGAGCACGGTGGCATGTGTCCCTGGCACGGTGGTGGTGGCCCCCACACCAAGCTTGTGACCCCACGTGCCGATGAACACAACAGCTAGAGAAATGTTGGTGCCTGTCTTGGGTGGGAAGCGGGAGCTTTCGGTTCCCTCCCCAAGACGGAGCAAATGCAGCTCTCGCTTTGGGGGAAGAGTGAGTTCTTCTGTAGGAGCAATTTAGACAATAGTATAAAATATTTTATTTTAAGTGTTGGGAAAAACTGTTTTTAAATGTGTAAAGTTGCAGAAAAACAGTGCCTTTTTGACGAGTGTCATCACAATCAAATTGTCCCTCTGTCTTTAGGCAGGTGCAGAGGGCATTTCAGAATGAAATGCATGAGTGTAAAAGTAAATGGTGAGTACCCTGTGATTTCACTCCAGAAATTGGCTTTGAGGTTTTGTAGAGACAAGAAAATGCCATCTGATGAAATGGTCACAGCACAGTTGGAAAAAGCAGGTTTACCTACAGGATCCGGTGAGTACTCCAGGATGTTAAGGCAGCCTGGGAGGCTTCGCTGTTTATTCACACTTGAGAATTTAATCAGGCAGAAGTGTGAGCTGGGAGTATCATGGTGCTTTTTTCTCTGGGTGCCTCTCCCATAGCAGGTGCCAGGTTCTTTTTGCTCCATTTAACTTAAGGCAGACAAGGTAATTATTTTTTTCCTTGAATCTTCCTACTGTTTTGTGGCAGCACCATTAGCTGCCCTCAGCACGTGATCTATTTCAGCTGAACCACATGACAGTTATGTAACTCAGTGTTCATCTACTCTTGTTTTTGGATTCATTCTCTGTAAATGTGCTCTGAGTGTGCTCAGTTTCCTGCGGGCTGGTTCAGTGTTCAGTAAAGGCAAAGGAAAACGCAAAATGACAGGTTGTGTATTGACTACAATTTGCTTTCTCAGGGCAGCCTGAAGGCCAGTGAAGGGCCAATGTGCCCCAAGCTCTACTGCATGCATGCCCTCAAGCTGATGGCATTGTGCTGGTGATTTATTAGTATCAGCAAAGATATGCACTAATCATGCTTTGATTTCAGGCGTAGGAGCTCTTGGTGTAGGAACTGTCAGAATTGATCAGGTTTGGTACTGGAGTGCTACAAAAGCAAAGTGGCACCATCAGAGAGATGTGAAAACTTGCAGAACCCTGCTGTGTGGCCAGTAAGAGGGGATTTACTCTCACAAAGAGGAGAAGACCCTCCTGTGTTTGTCTGTATTCTTCTAAACCTGTTTTCTGGGGGAGAGGCTTCGAAGTTCCAGTGATCCTGTGACAAGGAGCTGGGTAGAGTGTGTGAAGATGGAAAATGAGACTTGCTGGAGAGCCCAGTTGAGAAATGCAATTTGGCCTTCTTCTCACTACCTTTCCAGATGTTTGTGTTTCATGCTTTGCAGCCTGTTCAGGCAAAAGTTTTGTATTTTGCAGTGCTGTTTGCCCTTGTTACTGGGAGACTTTCTCCGTGTTGCTTTAAGTCAGACTTGCTTTCAGTTATTTCCATCTCCCGAAGGCCTGGCTGGGGTTATCACATAATGGCAGGGCCTTGGGGAGAGAACAAGTACTGCCTGTGTCGCTAGGTGACACCTAGCCTGGTAAATCTAGCAAACTATGTCCTTGTTAAATGTGTGGGGGTTTTTTTTGTTTTTTGTGGTTTTTTTTTTTTGCTTGGTGTGCGAGGTTTTGCAGTAGACCAGGATGCTTTATGCAGTGGTCTTGAGGTTTGTTGTGCTGACTTTGCATTTGGTAATTGTAATTCACCACAAATTAGGACCACAAATTGTGTCCTCAGAGAGCAGCAGTGTTTGGACCTGCAAAAAACATGCTCCAAAATGAAGGAAGCGGCTAGGTCCTTGTGGAGACCATGTTCACCAGCAAGCCCACATGGTCTGCTGAAAAAGTGCACAGTAGAAGTGAAGAGGTGACAGAGCAGCGGGGTATGATCATTTCAGGTGGTAGGGGGAAGAGCTACCGAGGCCTGCAGCTTTTGAGGTGCTTACAGATAGAAGCCTAACTAAAATCAGTAGATTGTTAAGGTGTTAAAATCGGACGCTTGTTAAGGCAGGAGAGCAGCTGTGAGGATCTTAGTTGAATGTAATTCTAAGACCTTGGTTTCTTTCTCATATTGAGTTCAAATCAAGCAAGGAGCATACTTCAATGGATTGAGGTCATGTGGCTGCGTCTGGGTCTTCTCAGAGTTAATGAGCTTTCTTTCTTTGTTAGCCTAGGATTTGGCCATTAATCGAACGTGCAGGGAAAACAGTGTATTGAAGAAAGAAACCCCAGGAGCAGCCAAATCCCTGCACCATAGCAGATGTTGTAACCTTTCTCATCAATAAAGCTGCCTGTCTTGTCCCAGCAGAGCTGTCTTACTCAGCGTGGGGGTTATTGAGGGTTTGATGGATTGCTTCCTTCAGGAAGCTGGGAAACAAGTGTCCTTGGAGTCTGTGTTCATGAACCGAAAGTGGAAATTTTGGAGAGAAGATCTTAAGGTGTTTCTTTATTGAGCAGAAGATTTTGTGACTTGAAGGCTGTGTGCAACTCTATGACTGTGTTTTGGCTCCCTGTCCAGTGGGAAGCAGCAGGAAGGATGCACAGCTATGAAAACAAATACCCCCCCTTCCAAGCAGCCTTGCAAAAAAGGAAAAAATGGAGATAAAAGGAGTCCAAGGCAGTGTTGTCAAAGGAGCCACAGTTATTTTGATGCCTTGAGTTTTGGGTGTAAGGTGAGTAGGAGTTTCGGGGATTGATTCCGTGCAAACAACCCTTCTCCCCTGTGCCAGATGTGGTCCAGAGCGGGGATATGTGCCTGTGTGTGTGTGTGTCTGTATGCATATGGATATAATGTGCGCAGCTTCAGTGTTACTGGGGTTTGTGTCTTGGCATCCATGCCTATGTGAAGGGGCTGGGTGCTGCCTGATGTGCAGCTTGAGGGGGAGAGGCTGAAGGGAGCGGTGGGCTCTGGCCTCCTCCAGGCTACTCTGGGGCCTGGTTGCACTGTGCTGTCTTGTGAGGGTGGGCGACCCTGTCCTGTGGGTGCAGGGGCAGCCATCAGCTGGTGTGGGAGGGCTGAGAGCCCCATGTGCAGCTGTGGGGCAGCTGGGCTGGGCTGTGTTGGGGAGGGGGCAGCTGGTTGACAGGGGCCGTAGGAGGAGGGTTTTTGCAGCCTGATGAGCCCTGGTCCCCGAGTGCCTGTTGCGGCCTGGCTGCCCCAGGCTCAGGGCATTTGGCCTTGTGAGGGGACCTGCTCCCCTGGGCTGGCTGAGCTTCTGGGGAGGCTGCCTGGTTTGGGGTCTCCTGGCAGGGGGAAATGGGGGTGTGGGGCAGGTAAAGCTATACCAGGGGCCCTGGGGTGATCCTTCTGGGTTGTGCTGACAGGGCAATGGGAATCTCCTCTGGGGGCTGGCTGCCCTCTGGGGCCTGGAGGGAAAAATGTTTTTTCTGGTGGGAATTGCCCCAGGGATGAGTCATGTCCCCTAAGTGCAGGTGGCCACAGCTGACCTGTCCGTGCATAGCTTCTTGGGCAAGAAGGTGAGACTAGAACATGAAAACTTCTACACAGTTCATTTTATACCAAAAAAGTCATTTTTTTCAAAATTGGACAGAAGACTTTCAGCCAGTGATGTTTTTGCCCTTTAGAATGATTTTTATTTAAAATATCAAACTCTACCGATGAAATTGTTTTTGCATGTTTTTTGTTTTGGTTTGTTGACATTCTTAAGTTAATCATTGAGTGGTAGTTCAAATGCTTTCCGTATTTTCTGTTTTCCAGCTGGGCACTTTGATAATAATTCTCTCGTCTTACTCAGAAAATTATTACATACCACATTTTGTTCTGTAATACAATTATACTGTTTCCTTCTTTCAACAAAGAACTCGGACAAAATTCACTCAGTACATATCTTGTGTCTTTGCTGTCAGCAGCAGGGCAGATACAGTAAGAAAGTTAGAAAACGTGTAGCTCTGAGTTAGAGCGGAAGCACGTCAGACCTCAGAAGACTAGAGAAGGGTAAGGTAAAATCATCTTCAGTATTCTGCATTAAAAGGGTAATCCTTGTGAGTTTCGCACCTGAAGGAAATCAAAAAGGGAAGATTACTCTAATGGCTGAAATAAATGCTGTATAGATCTGTAGTGGGTGCGTAGAGGAGCCACCAAGGGAGGATCTAAATTGTGTAACTGCAGAATGAATAATGTGGAGATATATACATATAAAATATACCTATATATGTAGATATATATGCACGCATCCCCCCACACATATGTGTATGTATATATGTACAGATTTCTGTTTTCTTTGGTGATGCGTACCATTTGTACCCTAAAAATTTCTCAAGTCCTTTCCTGTTATTCAGGCACTGAGCATTCAAAGGTGGTGGGACTTGGTCACTTTCTAGATAAAGAATTTAAGTTCACACCATTTACTGCCTGAAAGATATTTTCTGTAGCCTTTCAACAAAGATTTCCTATCTAGCTTTAAGCTGCCAAGTGTAAATCCACATACCACACCTGCCCAGTGTTCATGTGCCTCCAAAACATGCATGAAAAACATGCCATCAGTTTCTGTAATATTCCTAAAGGGTATGGCAGGAAATGCACATAACTTCCATATGAGAAATTAGGAATTTGAGTTTGTTTAATGCTCATTTCTCTAATACAGACAAATGCAGAATGAACAACCAGAACCCATTTTTTGTAATTCCAGCTACGGAGAGTTTCTTGGAGACTGAATTCAAAATGAGAACATAGTTTGATTTCTTTTCATTCTTTCGTTATTAAAATGAAAATATTAAACCCTCCCCTGAAAAATTATTTTGGAGATGAACCACTTGGAATTTAATCTGGCAAGATTTTTAAGTATGCCAGATTTTGCCCAAACAAAAACCTGTGACACAAAATTCCCTGTAAAGAGTGCTAACAATTTAAGAGATGGAAGGAAACAAGAAGTGTCACTTACGCGGTCACTGTACAGGCTCTCCAGTTTCTGTTAAAGCTGAGAATGGTTGCCATCTCCTCTTTAGTCAATTCAAAGTCAAACACCTAACAGGAGAAACAGCTGGAAATGATCTCTTCAAACAAATCTAAGCTTATGAAAAAGATGCACGAGATTACAAGACAACTTCACACTGGAGGGATACTGGTTAGCTTAGTGAGCAGTTAGTGCTAGAGAATTTCAGTTTGTACATCTCTTGCTCCTATTCTGAATAAAAGTTTTGAAGACTTGAATATTCCCATCAATCCAACTACATGTCTTCTGAAATGCTGATGTCCGGTTTCAGTCAGAGGCCACTGAATTAAGAGTTAGAGGAGTGACTTGGATGATGGACACAAGAGATATTTTCTTAACATTGCTTGATCTACATAAGACTTTTCTGGCATGTTTCTGCACTTGGGCTTCAAGTGAGCTCTGCCTGCTGATTCATCGACAAGCCACAGAAGCAGGAAATACTATATAAGCTCTCTTCACTGCTGCCCTCCAATTGTAGCTGTCTAGTTCTCACTAGAATATAGCTAAACATGTAGACAGAAAAAGCCTCTGTCTGAAGAGGACTTGGGAAGGGTAAGAAAGGATCGCTACTTGCTATGCAGGGGGAAGGAATGCCATCCCTAAAGGGCAGCACCCAGGTTGCATGTAATCACTCACCTTGGAGTTCTCCACAATACGCTGTGGTGTGACAGACTTGGGAATCACAACCACATTTCTCTGGATGTGAAACCGAATGAGAACCTGCAAGAACAGATCACTGAGTCAGAGAGAGGATGGCTCCTCTAGTTCTAAAAGCAGAGTCTGTTCCAATACAGATTGTCCGTTTCCTGTTGAACAATTCAGCAGAACTAAGCCATTTCTGCAGACGTGCATTTCAAATCATTCCTGCACCTGAGGCCTAGAAAGCACTTCCAGAAGAGCAGAGAGAGAAGTGATGCAGCCCACAGAAAGGCCTCCTTTCTCCTTTTCCAAGTTATATGACATTCAATTGTTTATCTTCCCACCTGGACTTCCACCAATCTATACAAAGGTTTCATTCTGTGCAACAGGACTTGAGATGGGAAGAGTGAAACATGAAAATATTTCAAGATGTGTTGAGGACCTTTTCTTTGTTGAGGGCTGTAACACATCTTGCAGGCCATGTAGCAAACAAACTGCATTCTTAGAGAAAAGTCACCAGGCAGTGCCACAGTTCATAGGTAATGGATGCCATCTGTATCGTCTCCTCAAGCGTAGTTTCCTTATGGCTATGTACCAGGAACCAGTACACACTTTACCGCAGCTGCCTACCTGTGCTGGGGTTTTGTTGTGCTTGGCTGCAATCTCTTTAATCTTGGGGTCATCCAGAAGGGAGGGATCCTCTGGCTTAGCCCTGTGTGGAGAACAGAAGGCCAATGGTGAGAAACCTCTATAGAAAGGCCCTACCTAGCAACAGAAATCTGTATCTATTGGAGTGAGTAACAGTGCAGTTACAGTCTCAGTGCTTCAAGCCTAAGTCATGCGAGCTGCCTCGCAGATTGCAAAGCAGTCTTACCATGGCCTGTCTGGAGAGCCCAGGGGACTGTATGCTGTCACAGTAATCCCTTTGGATTGGCAATATTTGATCAGCTTCTCCTGGGTAAGGTATGGATGACATTCAATCTGCCAACACAAGAACACAGAGATTGACAGTGGCAGAACTGTTGTAATGTTGCTGTGCTCCAGAGATTTATCTCCTAATCCAGTTACAGCCTGTCTTTTTTCCTAACTTGCCAATGGTCTATGTGATAATATGCATCCTTAGTACCGAAGGCACATATTTTTATTGGTAACTTCTTACATAGCTTTGGTTGCAGGGTCTCGTAAAGCTCATTTCTGGGTTCTTTATCCCTCCAGAATGCTTGTTTAAAGGGGAGCTGCTCTACCATCAGTGGTTTAGCAAGTTGAAAAACAAAGAAAGGAAGTATCCCAGTACCTTGTGTACCCCAAAATAACCACAGGGTGGGATTTAGAAAACGTGCTGTATCCACTCCATTCTCCCTTTTCGCATATCCTCATTTGACTGTAATCAGACCTTCATAATCCTTGAAGAACATTCACCTGCTGTCACTTAGTAGCCTACCTGGTTAGTTGCAGGCTTGTATTTCAGTCCCGGCTTGTTCAAGAGTCTCTCAATCTGCTCGTGGTTGAAGTTGGAGATTCCGATGGCTTTGACCAGACCAGCATCCACCAGCTCTTCCATGGCCTAACAGAAAGGGCAGCAAAGTCATCATCAGATGTACCAGACAGGGCCTGAAGAAGACATTCTTCCTGACATGGCTTCCTTCCTTCTTGGAAGGATCAAAATGACTGTCTCAAGATGCGCAGAGTTCTTGAGTCTCTGAGGGAAAAGGGGGCACTGGTAAATGTGCCTCAACTCCCATCCCACCCAAGACCGAAGCCTCATTCCTTGAGACCACGGGAATTTACCCAGAGTTCCATGTGGAAAATACTGATACCTGATAACCTGCTATTGTACCAGCGCTGGAGGCTGGAGTGCCCCAGGCTGTAGGCAGGGCCACAGCTTAAGATGTCTTTATTCCTGCAAAGTGTGTTTGGACAGTTCCCAAGAACTATGTTACAGTTGCAGTGAAGACAGCTGTATGGTTGTTAAGGTCAAGCAAAAAGCTTTTTCTAACCTGAATCTGGTCTATGACTTCACTGAAAGCCATTGGTCAGCTCATGGTGGGTTAGGCATTCAAGTAAGGCACTCAGAGGATAGGAATAACAGCTTTGCTAAGCATGCACATTTTGAAAAGCTACCTCACACTACTGTAAGTTCTCCCCAGTAATTTTTCATGCATAAGACAACAATTCTGTGGCTGCTGAACGTAATGAAAATGTGGACGAGACTTTTGAGGACAGAGCAAGCTTCAGTCTTCTGCTGTGGCTGAGCTTACCTCCCAGGTATGTAGCAGATCAACATTGCTGGGAATACACATGCCTTTGTCATCTTTGGGAAACAGCTCCTCTCCTGCCTGTCATTTCAAGAGAAAACACTTGAAACAATTTATGTTGGAAAGCTAGCTTCGTAAGAGAACAAAACAGGAACATGAGGAGCCAAAGCTCCCGGTACATGAAAAAAAAAATAATTTTTATCATAGCTTAATTCATTCTTCAGTCATGTCTTCTTCTTAGTTCATGCAGGGTTATGGCATTTTTGCTAGCAGCCATGCCAATAAAGACAGATATTTCAGCTGGACCCTGCAAAGCATATACCACTAGGTATACATGAGTATATACCCATATATATGGGTATATACCACTAGGTATATATGAACTGACACAGTTCCTTTGCAGTACCTGAAGTCTGCAAAGTTATGGTATCAGAAGGCTTCACCTTTTGAAATCCAGGCTCTGTGGAACAACAATAAGGCTCTGACAGCAAAGGTCAGCTCAGTCTGTACTGTATTGAGGACTCAGTGATTAAAGAGAGAAATGGAAAGCAGAAGCATTTTCTCTTGCTCTGGGATTCTGTAACGTGCAGAAGAAAGACTTTCTGTCAGGCAGTGGAGTACAGGCCTCCTTCCCACAAGGAGGGAGCCAAGCCATGGTCAGAGGAGCATACTTTGGGTTTGTGAAGAAAAGGACAGCAGTGTAGCTTATGCTTGTGGCTGGGAGACCTGCCCCTATTTCTAGGTGTGCCTCTCCTAGGATCAGAAGGGCACAGGACACTGTGCAAGCAGCAAACTTGGAGGCAGGGATCAAGAGCCTGGCTCACATGCCCAGAGGAAAGCTGAATGAGCAGCCCTAGAGCACACGCAGACACCTGATAGCCCTTGATTGGGGGAGCAATAGTGCCATAAGCATGACTGGCAGTTTTGAGGAGAGCTCTGACAAGAGGGAAAGCCAAGGGGCTTTCTGTTACTGTACCTTAAACCCGATAGGCCAGTGGATGAGGTAGAGATCCAGGTAATCCAGTTTCAGGGCAGCAAGAGTCTTCTGGCAGGCTCCCTTCACCAGAGGTTTGTCATAGAACGTGCACCACAGCTAGAGACAAAGAGCCAAGTCACACTGTGACCTCCTGGGTTAAAGCTCTCAGGCGCTCTCCTGAGCAGGAGAGAAGCTTTTCATCCTCTTTGGCAGCCAACGTGGAATTAGGTCATCCTATTTCCCTTCAAATGGGGCCTGCTCTGCAAGCAGAACGGACTCATGATACTGTGGGTAATATGTGGGCGATACGTGCAGTGGCAACACACATGATGATAGGTCTGTAGTAAAATGTCTTATTACAAGGTCAGATACTGTGTAGAAGAAAACAGCTTAACTCAAGAAAGCTTTCTTTCAGATTTGACCATTGTACATTTCCTGTAACAAATTTGTCAGGTTAAGCCACGAAAATGCAAGCCAAGCCACAAAAGGAGGTTTGTAACATGCATTTACCAAGGTAAGAAAGAATTTCAGAATCCTGAATCCAAATATAGTGTTTTCCTTCCTTTTCTTTCTTCCTCTCCTTCCTTTCCAAGCCATAAAAACAAACCCACCACCCACCTTTCCTGTGACATGTACTGAGCAGATTACTTTGTCCCAGGATGCCCAGAGCCTCGTCTTCCTCACGCAGCAGAGGGACACCCCTTTGGCAGGACCATGAGCCTGGAACAACCTGGCTGCTGGAACAAGCACTGAGTGGTGCCACGGGCACCAGCCACCGCAGGGCTTTCCTCCTCAACTGCATGTTAGCAGTTGGTGAGGTGCTTTTGTCATGTTAGAACTGCATCTGTAGTGATCCATGATACCACATGTTCTCAGATCTCTGCCTCTGCAATGCAATTTCTACCTTGCTTGGTGCTACCAGACCCCCCCATACCTTTGTCTGCTTCCTTGCTCCTGCATCCTGGGGCAACACTCCTCAGGTGCCCTCTGTGCTCCAGCAGAAACATGAGATGTGGGGCCATGTTCCCCCTCATCCCCCAGCATTTCCGCCTCTCCCCAGGAAGCAGCATGGCAGAGCTGCTGTGTTTGAGCACTTAGTGGATTGTGGCGGGGAGGAAGAGCGGCTGCTATGCAGGGATTTGGATAGAAAGACCTGTTCCCAGGAAGAGCATGGGCTGAAGGAAGGAAATGCATACTCCAGAGGGGCAGGGAAGAGAAAGGGCTTCCAGCACCCTTGAGCTTCAACTTCACTGTGGAGTGAAGTCCCTGTGACATGGTGCTGATTCCTCTCAGTGGTTCAGGTTGAATGGGGAGCAAGCTGCCAGTGAACCAGGAGGAAAAGAAGGATTCACTCCTCTGTTCACAGTTCTCAGGGCTCAACATCCCTACCTCATGGCTACAGCAAAATCACACTCAGTGGTCAGGAAAGAATCAAATGGTATCACCCCTGTCTGTGGTGCACTATCCATATGGCATAGGGTGAAGTAGGAAGCTTGTATCAGGAGTGACCTGACTAACATTATGAATAGCTCCATCCTACAGCACATAGCTTCTCTCCAGTACTTAAGTTTCCTATTGTGAAAATACTATAGGCAAAGCATGCCTCCCCTCCCACCTCAGGATGCAAATTCATCAGATCCCTACCTTACTGACAACAAAGAGGTCCTCTCGTTTTACAACACCTTCCTTGATTTTCTGCTGGATCCCTTCCCCAACTTCATTCTCATTCTGGTACACATAGGCACAATCGAAGTGGCGGTATCCAGCATCAATAGCAGTCATCACTGCAGCTGTTACATTCCCTGGTGCAGACTGAAAAATAAATAAATCCAAGAATTTCAAGTCAATACATGTTAAGTACCTGTTTCCTAGAAAAATAAAGATAGGAAAACCACCCCACCCAGATCATTGCCCCCCATTTTTTTTTTCCAAGAACTGTATTCCATGCGGGATTCTCAAGGCTGTATTGATCTCATAAACACAGGCTCCTGGGCTTAAAGCCTGCCTCCAGTCATCCTCTGTAATCCCACTGCTATGCAGGGCTCAGCCTGAAGGCCAAGTAGAGCAAGAAGCCTAAAACACCAGGACAGTTTTCCAGAGCAGGACCAGGAGGATGTGAGTCTTGTGCCAGAGAGTTCTGCAATACTGATGGTTTTCACTGAAGCCCTTACCTTCCAGGTGCCCAGCCCCAGGAGGGGCATCTTTGCCCCGGTGTTCAGCTGCACAGAGGTCACCATTGTCCCACACGCCGGTTCGGAGCACTGCTGCGGCTGCCTTCTGCGAACCCTTTAATAGCGTCTGGTCCCAGCCCAATGGGGGCAGGTGGCAGAGTGGTGCCAGGACTCCAGGCCCTCCTGTAGCTGGCAAACAAAGTCATGGCCTTTCCTCCCTAGATTTGACTTGCATGGCTGCACATGCAAGCTTAAAGCAGCTAAAGCCTGCGGAGATAATCACTTCCCCAGGGCGTGCGGCAGTGCAGCCTGTGGCCCTTTCCTCCCCAGCGAGGTGCCTTATCGGAGGGCGAGGGTGGAGTGCTGCCGTGCCCCATTCCTGTGTGTGTTTGTTCAGGGTTTGGGTCCTGTGCCACCAGTTGATGTATAGCTATCTCACTTTAGATAAGTGCTGGAGTCTTGCAACACCCTTTCAAAGTTCATCCTGTCAGTTATCACATTGGGAGTGTGTTTCAGTCAGGAGCACTTTGGCCCGTGACTTTGCATCAGTAAAGTTGCAGGTGTCATGAAATGAGTCACTGCACAGGAGGCCGTGAGACAGCGGCAACATCATGCAGAGGTCTCTCGCTCTCTGCTCTGTAGCTGCGGGCTGCTTGGTGGCAGGTTGTTAGCCTGGGGCTGAGCTGAGGACTGAGGAAGCACTGAGCCCTTTGGATGTAACATGGCAGCATGTGTCCCTGACGCAGTGATGGTGGCCAGGGCTGGTCCCCCCTAGACTGAGCTTGTGACCCTGTGTGCTGATAAACCAGAGAGCTACAGAAAGCTTAGCATGGGTTTACAGAGGAAGAAATACTTTTTCCACCAGATAGACAAAAGTGATATTTATACTTCACACATTGAGAAATGAGGCATCAGGGGAGTGTGACTTACTGAAGTGACTACCGTTCATGTAGGGCATGTGTGACAGAGCTGAGAAGTAAAATTAGATCCCCGGGACTTTCAGGATCTTAATGGGGCCGTCCTTCTTCTGGTAAATTCTAGAATTGCCTGTTTTTTCTGTTCACTTTCACCTCTTCCCATTTTATTAACCCACTTGGAGGCAACATAGCTGCACTGTTGTGGCTTCTTTTTTATCGGTCAATGCCTTCGTAAATGAGAGTTTCATAATGCAGAGAAAGGCATGTGAGTGTAGAAGAGAGAAGCTATCCTTTAGCTACATGATCATGATGGATGTCATGTATAATTAGTGTCATAAATACATTCTTTTGCAGAGAAATAGCACAGGATCCAGATAGGATGGAAGGCTGTATTTTAATGTTTGCACACACGGGGGCAGAATGAAGCTTGTGTGGGACAACTGTGCTTTTGAATTTCCTCATTAGTCTCTTAGGGGATTTAATTGCATATTGTATTCTACAGATCTTATAACAATGAGAGGTTAAAAATCTCTCTTCCTTTATCTCTTTTCCTAAAAAGGATAAGAAAAAAAAAGGTGACTTAGGCTTAGTAAAAAAATAGATATTAAATTGTTCTGCTAGGGACTCAAAGATACAGTCTGAGGTTTGAAGAGAAAATTAGCAATTACTGTCTGAATTGTCTGAGTTGTCCTTGGATTGAATGCACAGAAAGAGCATCTCCTTTTCTCTGCTGTCTTTTGAACTGAAATGCATGAGACTATCTCAAAGATTTTCCAAAACTGGAACTCTATGTGTACGGGAGAAATCAACCCTGTTTTCTACCTCCTGTTAACTGGGTACTTCCTTACACTGTGTCATATATCCCAGGGGAAGCAGAAAGACTGTCTAAGATTCAGAATAGTTATATTTATCATGGCCGGTAGCCCTCTAATGTGCTCAGCACCTCCAGCTTGTTTTGACTGCCACGATCAATGGGGATTGTGGGCTGTCTGCAGCTCACAGAAAGCTGTAAGCACTGTGCAGGACTGGGTTGTCAAGTACACATTTGCAGCCAGAGGTGACTTTCACTGGGAGATTTGCTGTTGGTTCGCTGGTGCTGCAGCAAGCCTTTTTTTAAAACATGTGCCATCAGCGTCAGCTTTCTCTTTGTTTAGCTGATCTAACGCCAAACTCTGTCTCACCTATTTGGTGTATTGTCCCTGAGGTCCTCAGAGTGGCTGGATGTCGTGATTTCAGCACCACGTGCGTTTTGCAGGTCTCCGTCACTGCAGACTCCCTCTGCCCCCTGTGGCTCGTGATGCAGCAGTGCTGGTGGCGCTGGCACAGCAGGAAAGATGAAATCCCACAGCAGCTGCAACACGGCCTTGGCTTGAGCATGCTGGCATCTGGGAGAAAGAACCAAGGACAACAGGAAAAAACAAGAAAAGTAAGAACTAACTTTTTCCTGAGCACTTTTCCCTCTGCATAGTATAAACCACCGGGCTGAAGCTGACTGAACAGGCGCTGGGATATTGTTCCAAACTAAGAAAGTGGGGCTGGTTAAAATGCTTTCCGGCATTGTTTATATTTGTGCTCAGTCACTGTGCGTGACCCTCTGGGCAGAGATGATAGTCACAGCCTGACATCGCTATAGCACTGGGCAAGCAAGATGCTCGAAGGGATATATTTTTGGCTCCTGGATTGGGCACGGCTGGCAGGGTTTCAGCAGCAGGGGCTGCCAGATGCCTGGTGTGGCAGGAGGCCACAAACAGCCTGTGCCGGTCACCGCTGCTTCCAGACGGCTCTGGAATGGCTGGAGACAGCCCCTGCGTGCCGAAGCTTCAACCGGTCCAAGGAGCACACAGCGCTGGTGCCCAGATGGGCTTAAGAGAGGGTGGCAGCTGCGAGGGGCAGGGAGCAGGGGAGGGGGCGTGTGAGGACATATGAAAGGAAAGACAGGAGGAGACCAAAAATAAAACGGAGGAGACACAAAAAGGAGACATGAGAGGAGACACAGGAGGAGACACAGAAGAAGCTACAGGAGGACACGCGTGGAAGGGGACACTGTTGGGGATGTGGCTGGAGATGCACTCTGGGATGGGAAGGGGTGCTCTGTGCCAGAAGAGGCATGCCTTGGAGGGACCGTGGCTGTCGGGGAACCACACCAGAGCAGAGGAAACGCATAAGAAGCAAGCAGCAGTGGAAGGAAAGAATGAGAAGCATAGACAGACAGAAAGAAATGGCAGAAAGAAACTACTCAGCCCCAACGCCGACCTCCTGTGCCGCCTTGTCGGCCCGCCGAAGGGATTGGGAGAGACGGAGCGTGACGCGTGGCAAAAACGAGGGGAACTGAGACTAGGAAGGGAGGAGAGGAGTCTGGGCTGAAGCTGAACCTGGTAAAGGGCAGGAAGAGTGTTTCCTTACATGTTAAATTGTTTGTTGTTTTTGTTTCTCAATACCCGAATCAGTAATTAAAAGTTTATGCTAATTGGCAACGTATTAAATTAAGTGAAATTCCCCCAATCGAGATTGTTTCGCCCATGACAGCTCCCGAGGAAGCTGCAGCCGGTCTGGCTTTGAGGCTGTAGTAACTATTACTATTAAACATCAAGGAATTGCTGGGAAATCTCTGGAATGTGAGCCTGAAACTGTGCTGAGGAGGAAACTTTGAGCTTAGCAGAACCAGAGGAAGTTAAAGATATTTAGAGCTACATCAAATGGGGTGGTTTAGGTGATAAAAAGAGGTGTAACTTGCCAACAAGTGGGTACTCGAGGGCATGCGAGACAGGAAAAAGATAGTTAAGAGAACTGCGCCAAGCAGCAGGGAGCAAACACCTGGCAGGCACGGGAGGAGGTGCCGACAGCAGATAAAGGCAAAGCAAGGCATGTCCATGGTAGTCCCAAAGTATAATATGATTACATTTTCTTCTGAGGCTTGTCTACACAAAAATTTCACAGTTTAGAAAAGGTTTCAGTTTGTCAATGCAAATGCCTTTTTTAGCCACATATCAGTTGAAGAATGTTGTATTTTGATTTAGCTTACATCTGTTCCTTACCCACTTCAGTTAAACAGTAGAAAGCACTCTGCAGCAAAATAGCATGTATCTTCCCACAGAGTTAGCATTTAACAGCTATTTAACAGCATGTTTTTGAACTGGTTTAATTACGCTGTAATCTCCTTGCACAAGCCAGGACTGGTTGTTGTGGAAGCAGAAGCATGTTGGTATCTTTTTGTGCCTTTTCTCAAACCCATAAAAAGAAAACTTCTGATAATAGACAGGAGTGGTGGACTAATGTGAGACTAGCGAATACCTTTGCTTAATTTTCTCCAGATGAAAATCCTGCCCTGTGGAAAGAGCAGGTACAAAAGCACCAGCGAAGACCATACCTCTTCAGTTGTTTCTGTGGAAGAGTGGACTTTGTAATGAGGGGATAAGCAACTTCAGCAGGAAGGCTACCATGGCCAGCCTCCAAACCCAGCTGGTCTACAAATGGAAAAATTGCTCATCCCAGACTTACATTCCTGTTCGGAGTTTGTTGGTAGGCATGGTTATCAAAGGAACAGGTTTTTCTCTTGTGTATGCAGACTGTAGGTTTTTCAAAGCTCATCACTTTTGAAAACAATCTGCTCTTTTTCGTAGTAAGCGGAGGCTCTTGTCCTGGCCAAAAAATATTTTCATGCTCTGGTTCAAGTTTCAGCTATCAGCTGTGTCTAGTTCTGGCAAAAAAAAGAATGCCTTAAGAGCGAAGGAAGGTGTATGTTTTCCATTTGTGAAACACAAAAGTGTTGAAAATATTTTCCTCATGTTTAAAATAGAAAACAAAATGAAGCACACACTAAAACCAATGAGATCATTTTGATAAGGAACATCATGAAAAATACCACTGTGGAAGCTGTGCAGAGTTAGACCTGAGTGGAAATTGCTTTATAACCTGAACTCATACATAGCAGGACAGCCAAATCGTTTCAGCAGGTGAAGTCACTCAGGTTTTGTGAATGTGAGGGCAGAACCTCGTGTGGTCTTTCTTCTGTCACACAGCAGGACCCACAGGCCACACGGGTATTTAATGTGAATGTGGAAGGTCCAGTGCTTCCCAGAAATGTTTGGCGTGCTGCCCTGCACTAATCTGTGGATCTGCACAGTTATTTTGCTGCATGCTTCAAGGTCGCTGTAGGTAGGTCAGGCAGGCTTCCTCACTCTCCACATCTGTCTTCTCCAGCAGTAATTCAGGCGCGTGCAGGGAGGAGACTGCAAGCTGCACAAACTGTTCTGGCAGCATGGCTGCGTCTTGCTTCCAGCTATTATCTTGTCTGGGGACTCGCGCTCGTCCTGTAACCAGAATGTGCCTGTAGCCCGAGGGGCTGAGGAGAGATGGTGGCCCAGTGTGGGTTGCTGCAGAAGCCAGGACAGTTAATTCGGCCACAGTGTGTTCCCAACTGCCCCTGGTAAACTAGATGCAACCCACCAGGCCCACGAAAGCAGCTTCTCTACATCTAATGTTTATGAGCACCTACATCCTTAGAAAGACAAACCTTGGTCAGGTAACAGAGGCTGCATTTTCGGTGTCTTCCTCAAAGTGTTATAACAAAAAAGAAATACAGTTCCTTTCCAAGATGTGGTTTATCAGATATATGCTACTTCTGCAAATGCCTTCTTAAGAAAGGCAGGACCAGTATGCCCAGATTTTCTTCCTGTACAGATCTATTGAGTTGATCTCAGCTCAGTAACTTACGTGGGAGATTGCAGGTGCAGACGCTTGCAAAGAGAAGAACAATGACAGCAGTACTGTTTAAGTAAGTACTTGGCCAAATATTGGATAGTGCATAGTGTCTCTGGAGGTAGAAAGGTTTGAACATCATTTTTTCCAATATACAGGAAATTCTGAATTACAGGCAAAATGATCTCCGGTAGGTTTTTCTGTGGGCAACTAGGTCTGATAGCAGTAGACAGGAATAGACTTAATCATAAAAGCAATGGAAATCAGACACAAGATGATTTAAATGAATAGATTTTCACGTGGGTAAAACAGGTATGAGAAGAAAATTAGTTCTGGAAAGTTGGATATCCTGGCTCCCCATCCATGCATGATTTATCACTCTTGATTGCTAGCTCACTCATGCTCCTTTTTCATTAAAGAAATGGGGGAAAAAGCATGAATTAACTTATGACATATAGCTATTTATATAGGGTCGTGACTCCTAAAGTTGCCTAGGAAAGAATCGTATAAAAGGAAGGCTTGATTTTGTTGCTTTTGTCAGTCAGGAGTAACACCGCTGAATTGTGAGACGTTGCAGTAAGGTAGAACACTGTGACTCAGGCCTGCCGTTATTATTATCCAACCATGACACAAAGGACAAAATTTTTATACAGGAAACTCAGTTTTTCGCTCTTCCCAAAACCAGACTAAACATCAGTCAGGCTTGTTTTGTAAACTGGTATGATGCAAGAAAGCCATGTATCATGGAAAGAAACCAGAAGTGCAGGACAATCTTCGTGATTTTTGGAGCGTTTGGGAGAAAAGCATAACAAATAACTAGCACTGCACGCACCGAGTTCATGGTTAACCCAGTGTTCCCTTTTCATTTAACACTGCAATAAAAAACTTCTAAGCAGTTTTTTCAGGTGAACCATTAATTTCTGATAGAAAGACATTAGTGCAAGGAAACAAATACATCTTTTGTGTGTTACTTGTTCTCACCGTTCTCTGCAATAACACGGGAGTTCCCATTTTTTTTGCTTTTGGTTATATTTGCTCAGATTCTTATGCTGTTACTATGCTCTAATATCAGCACTATCCAGTCTGTTTTTAACCCACTGACCACGTCCTGACTAGACACCACCCTGCTGCTTTCTGTTTTCAGAGAAGCGCCTTTTAAATTATTGCTCCCCAGACAGTTTCTTACCGACGTCTGGTATCTGCAGCACTTTGTTTAACATGGCAAAAAAATTAAAAGGCAGATTTATCATGTGATTTTCCTTACTTTTGATACTGCTACAGTAAGTTAACTTGTACAGTATTATGATTAGAAAACAGTGAAATACCCTAAACTAAAACCCTCAATGTAAAATACTCCAAATCCACAATATTTAAAAGTGAACCTTGTAGATGTTTAAAATGCGTTTCTTGCTCTAGAAGTGAGACAACCGTTGGCATCCGGTACAACTTCTTTTAGAGCTTTTTGAGGGCTGGAGGTGGCACCTTATTGTGGGGTGGATGCCGGCACATCCTTGCTTGGAATGCAAAAGCCAAGGGCTTGGGCTAGTGCCGAGCCAAGGGGGATTTGCTGTGGTCCCTCCACTCTCTGAATCACTGTTTGAATAATCTTACATTTGTTTTAGAAAATACATCCAGTTTATCTAAGCATATAGGATGTGTGTTGGAAAAAAATGACTTCACACAGAAAAGTATTTAAATATATGTCATTAAATTTAAATTCTTTCGTTCACAGCACTGTGTTCCACACACTTCACTGTAGTATCTAGGCACCTGTTGCGATAAGGAGTCTATTTTAAGATATCTTAGGGCTGTCTTCCTTTACTTTTGTAATGGTTTTGAGGGCATAGAGAATGCAAGTTTTGTCCCATTTCGTATGTTTTTCTCAGTTTGTATGTTTTCAGCTTGAGATACGCAGAAATAAAATAATTTTTAAAGATAATATTTCAAATGAATACATAGATGTCACATGTTTTACTTCAGAAAAATGTTTCAGAACATATCCAGGGACTTTTTTCATTCCTCAAAGCAAAATCAATTAACACTTCATAATGTTACCAGCACCTAACAATAGGAATTACATAAGAAATTCAATTTCCAGGCGCGGATTTGAAATACGATGCCCCATATAGCAGCTTCCTTCCATCTGTTTTGCATATAATGAAATGAATGTTTCTATATATTTTTTCTTCCTTCTCAGTCACTTATTCAACAGTTAAGGATCCAAAAAAACTACTTCATTACTTAAAGACTACAGCTGTGATTCTGGTGACAAATGCAGGGTTAGTTTAAGTGCTTGCACACTCACTTTTCTTTTGTTTAAACAAACTTTTCCCCCCAAGTCATGGAGTCAGAGTTAAAAAAAAAAAAGTAAAATTTTTATTTACCTTCCACATAGATTTATGCTTCTGGTTTTGACATAAAGAGAATCCGCGCAGATGCTTGAAGTTACATATTGCCTCCATACCCAAACAGGATGAAAGCCCTACCGTGTTTACATATTAAAGTCCTATTTCCCAGGGGCAATAGAACCCAGGCACTATTCAAACAAAAGGTGAGAGGTCCTGTGCTGAGGAGCTTAAATTCTAATTCAGTGACTAATTGGTGTGCTAGGTATGCCTCACTGCTCTGTCAGGTGTATCCCTGAATTCTAGGTAATAATAGGTTTGGTTTAAGACATAGTTATGGGGTATATTGGCAAATAGGGGTAGGTGCATGATGAAAAATTGCTGACGCATAGGCATGCTTGAGCCAAGCAAATGCTGAGATCCACCTGTCTGATTAATGAGAGATGCAGAGAGTGGCTGTAACAAAAAGACAGAAGTAGAGGCTGAGGCCTGGTCAGGAGGTGGAAGTTAGACCCATATGAAGGACTTTGGGCCAACAGGACTCTGCTGCAATTTGTGTGGCTGTGGCCTCAAGGGCAAGAGAAACAGCTTCCAGTACATGAATTCATATAAATTTGTGTGGCACTAGGCTAAACAAGTGGGTTTAGTGTATAAGTTTGGCTTATTGTTATTTTGGGGACTGCAATCTTTCTGGGATAGAAAAAATGAAGGTGACTGGGAAAAGAGGGAATAAAGGAGTCATTTAAACCAGTATAACTCAGTGAGCAGAGGTATAAAAAAAACAGGTAAGGAGAGTGAAAGTATGGATAAGACAAGTGTGGTATCCCACCCTGGTAGCACTATCCTGCTAACAGGAAAGTTGACACACGCTGCGAGCTTTCCATGCCCCTTCCACATTGCAGCTGATTTCTTGCAAGATAAGAAGCTTGTGTTTACTTCTTGCGAGAAAAGTGAACCAGTGTTTTGGGAGGGTGATGGCCAGGGAGATGAATTTAGTCAGAGTGATTTTATGATATCACAGTTCTGGATATAGGAAAACCTGTTTGAGAAATATGGGTCTATTTAGCTCTCTGCATACAGTGTTTTATACTCCCAGACCTCTCTCAATGCAAATTAGCCTTGAATGGAAGTGGACCATCAGAAATGCTGTGGAGAAATGATTCAGTCATAGAAGTGTGAAATAACAATAGCATGGATAAAAGAGAAAAGACAGGATCTAAAATGTTTGTGGAGGGAAAACTGTGAAGTTATTGAAGATGGCCTGAATGTGCTAACATCAAAAAAAGGGTGAGGATTCCTTGGGCACACATCTGGGCAGCAGAGAACATGGGTGTGCAACTGGCAGCAACTGAAGGTGGAAGTTTTACAGTAGTAAACTGGAGGAAGAATTAGAAGGTTTCAGAGTTACTGAAGAGTATGAGGATTTGATTACAGAAGCTTCTTTTGAAGTTGAAATTATGAATGAAGACAGCTCATATATCAAATAATGTTAACTACTGAGCTCAGAGCGTTCTGGAAATTACTGTGGGTAGGTCTGCAGTGCTTTATGGCAAATACTTGATCTAGCTTTGAACAAAGTAGCTATTCAGTGAACAAATACCAAGGGCATAGAGCATAATCACTGGAGAATGCTCCTGTTTGCCATGGTTTTCATCAATCATTTATCTGCTTTTCTTCCTTCTAGTTCTGTTGTCTTCTGTTTCTGCCTTGGTCAGCTCCAGACTTTGCTTTGGTTTGATGCAGTTGAGCCAGTGCCCCGGCAGAAGGTTATGTGTCAAGGAAAAGCTTCCTAAACTGCTTCTGCCATAAACATTCCAGCTAAAAGTATCTGTTATAGCCTGGAAGGGTTCCAGGTTAGAGACCTTGAAAAACATAGTCCAGCTGTTGTAAAAGATTAATGCTGCCAAATGAGTATGGCCATCTGGAAGAAGAGTAACAGAGATATGGCTTGGACTCTTTGGTCCTTGTGTAGTTTGAAACTTGAATCGCAGTCATTTGGCTGTTTTTGCAATGTTAATGAAATCATCTTCTTATAAGACTAATGGTGATAAGAAATTTGTATGTAATGTCATTACATACAAAGTCCTGGCTTGCAGCACAGGTTACTGTCTAGTGACTTGTGGTTATGACTGGATGATGGCATATAATGTATCTTTCTGTTATTGGAGCTGACTATTGGAGTTGGAGCTGATGAGTGGGGAAATAAAACTCTTCAGATATGGTGAACTTAGAGTACTACTTTGAACTTAGAGTACTACTTTGATTACATAGATGGACTAGCTTTCTACTAGCTTTGGCTTAGACAAAGGTGATAGAGATGAAAGGTAACAGTCGAGTTAGTGGGTGAGCCGAAAAGGGTTATATGTATAAATGCAACTCACATCCAGTGGAAATATTTTGCAAAAGCAGCAGATTTTATTATTCTTTCTGTGCAGCACACTTAAGGTCAAGGGCTGATAGCACCTAAAAGAAAATCTTTTAACATCTCTATTTGCCCCAAATTTTCTTACAGCTCCTTGTCTGTTTTTTTCTTGTCTGAATCTGTATCCCTTGCCTTCTATTTTCATGTCCTACAATTACAGCATATTAAAAATGCAAGATCACCTCTTCTCTCCCCTTTGTAAAGAAGGCGATAAGAGAATGTGATATGCCTTCAACTTGTGGCATTTGTCACTTTAAATTATGGCTGTTCAAGGGCAAATATTTAGAGAAGAAAATACGTATCTGGTTATGCACGGAAGATGTGTTCTGCTATTTTTAAATGAAATCAGATCTGTTGCAATAGAGGCAGTAAAGGACACCACCTTCCCATACCACCTTTGTCCGTTTCTTGCCAGAGCTGCTCAGTCTGCTTGTTTTTGATTATTTTGAATCAGAATTACAGCTTGTGGGTATGAGAATAGCTAAGATGATTTGTAAGTTCCCAGACTCAGGTCTATTCTTTCTGGTGATTTCATCGTGAGTAATGAGATTTTTGGACCCTTGGTGGAGCCAGCTTTACCAAAAACAGAAGGCCCTAAAACTAGAAGAAAATTTCAGCCCTGCCTGGGGAAAACCCCATCTGACTGACTCTGTGCCCTATTTCCTTCCGTCCTGGGAAGGAGTAAGGCACTGTTAGATGTGAGCTGAGGGCATTTCCCACCTTCCTTCTTCTGGAGAAGGTTCTGGGCAGAGGAGGAAGGAGCAGAAGGACCCAGTGTCTGAGGGCAGCCCAGCTCCCTGCTTTGCCTCTTCTCTGCTGCGACAAATGGGTCAGCCTGCTTCCTCCCTTGTTTTTGTGACGCCCAGCCTGCGCAGTGGGAGGGGGGAAGACGCTCTGTCGTTGCCTGAGGTGCAGAGGTGGATGGAGGTCTACGGCAGAGGTGGGTTTGGTGGAGCAGGACCGACCCCTGCCCATGTGGGAATAGGAAGGTTTCTGGAGAAGCAGGAGGCTTGGCTGTGCCTGGTAGTATTTCCTACGCATTGGTGTGACCAGACTACACCAGGCAAGCTCTCACAGCAGGAGGGGCCACCGTGGTTTCTGAGGCAGGAGGCCCATCACTGTGGTGTTTGTTTTGGTAGAGCTGACAAAACTGTAGCATCACACATGCAAATAGTGCGTGTGCGTGTGCTCAGAAACCCAAAACGGGGTGAACCAGCATCTCTACTTTGATCCTTTACAGAAAAATGACCTGTTCTTTGAAGGCTGAATTTATAACTGCTTGAATGGGGTGGGTGGAGGGGGTTGTCAAAATCCTAGCAGGCTCAACTGGAAATCAAGCTGGCCAAGGGAGGCAGCTGTGGAAGGGGTCAGAGCAGGAGGCCGGCAGGGCCGGACACCTCCCTGTCGCCACCGTGGTGGGGCTTTTGTCACTGACGCCTTCACCACGGGGCCGATGCAAACACCCTGTCCCACCTCCTCAGGGAGCCCCCAGCCGCCCCCGCGTTCATTCCTAACGCCCCACAAGTGCTTTCAGCCCGTGGGGAGAGCCGCCTACGGCCGCAGGGGCGGCGAGAAGGTCCCACGGCCCGGCCGCCCAGAGCGTCCCGCTCCCGCCGCGCGCATCAGCCAACGGCCGCCCCCTCGTGGCACCGCCCACAGGTGAGGTCTCATTGGCTCGGGGCCGCGCTCGTCCGCTGCGCCAGCCAATCGGAGGCCCTCCCTCGCTGCCACAGCGTCGCGGGCGCGGAGACGCGGAGGGCTCGTCAGGCCGGTCCCGCCCCTGCGCAGGGCTGCGCGTCCCGAGCGGGCGAGGGGCAGTGGCCGCGGCGGGGGGCCGCGGGGAGGGGGCGCCTGCTACGGCGGCTCCCGCTACGGCGGCTCCCGGCTCTCGGGCTGCGGGGTGCAGCTGCAGCTGTAGCTCTAGCTCTAGCTCTAGCTCCAGCTCCAGCTCCAGCTCCTCGCTGGCGGCTGCCCGCAGTGTGCCGCCGTACTCCGGGTAAGGCGGCTTTGATTTAGTCCGGTGATTTCGTGAGATGGAGAGATGATCCCCGAGGGGCGGGGGGGGCGGTTGGGACCTCCGTGGGGCGGGGAAGAGGCGGGCAGGGGGCTGCCTGAGGGGACGGGGGGGAGGTGCCGGGGCAAGGGGGTCCCCTGAGGGGACAGGGGAGAGCCGGAGCCTCGGGGGAAGAGACTTCCTAGGAAGGGACCGTGTGTGAGACATCTCGTGTGTGTGAAGGCTGCTCGGTGGTGGCGAGGAGCAGCCCCTCCGGCTGCGGTGGAGCACCGCAGTGCTGCCTGGCTGCTTGATGACTCTCTGCCTCCTTAAGGAAGGCTAAGAGACGCAGATGCACCACGCAGGGCCTGTTTTAAAAGGGCTGAGCAGGTGTATTTGACCTGTTTTGAAGTGGGGGTCACCATCTTTTGAAGTTAGGCCTTAAAAGCAGTGCTGGGCAAAAAAACCCTCTGCCAGTGCGAGAGGTTATTGTGAACAGCTGGCTGTGTTCTGCTGCGCAGAGCCAGGGATCTCTAGTGTTTCTGGCTTACGTGGGTCCAGGTGTGCTGTCCTGATCTGTAGCCTCCATAAAGTCCTAGAGGCTTCGGGGAAACTTCTCTGCATTGGAACCAAGGTAATTGCAGCCCAAAGCTTTGGGAAGTGAACGATGTCCTGGGGCATCTGGGAGACAAGAAACTTTCCCTTGTTGGAAATGCAGGGGCTGTACTTTTTGCATCTTTCGGAGAGAAAGAAATTGGTAGCTTTCCCAGCCTGTACAGGGGGTGTGCACTCTCTTTTTGCCTGAGCGATGAGAGCAAATGACTGCTGACATAACCATTTGCACTTGTGATTTTTTTCTGTGAGAACACTCTGTTTATTCTCTTCCTGCAGGTAAACTAGTCAAGAGCGTGCAGTGACCTCTGTGTAGACCAGCTCTTGAGTCTATGCTGGGATTTGTATAGGTTGTTCACTTGCCTTAGGAAAGGTGAGTAGGATTGTGTCCATGTGTTTCTCTGAGACTTTCTAGCTAGATGTTTCCATAAGTGGACGGATATTTAAAGAACCCTATTGCTGCTAGTTCTTTCGAAGCATTTGTTCGAAAATGGCGATGCTACCTAATCTTATGCTTAACTGAACTGAAGTTTATGGACCTCAGATGAATTTAGTTCTTTGTATAAGTCTTTTCCTGGTGTATTCCTTTAGCTATTTATTGTTTCAGGCTGAAAGTACCCAACTGAGAATGGGTGCAAACAGGTGCCTCTTCTGTATTGTGTGGCGTGGCTTTTTTGGGGGTGGGGGGGTGTCTTAATTTGGCCTTGTAAATCACTTGATCTGTTCTTGCGGATAATACAGTCTATTAGTCTGAACAATGAAGCATCTGAAGAGATGGAGCTTTTTATGGTGTTATGAGTCTTGTGTAGCAGAACATGCTGTGAACACGCTAGGCAATTTTTAATGGTATCCATGGTACATGAGGCGGGGTGGGGGGAGAGTAGTCTGGCATTAGGTTGAAAGCCATCTAATATTCCTTTGTTGTAAGACTGGGTTCTTAAAGGGTGCAGTTTGATTCTCTATCTGATGTGACTGGTAGGAACATGAACTTGAGTCCTAACAGAGTTGGGGTCTTTCTGTAACATGTAGTGGATTATCATGAATGGAAAAAGTAGAGCATATAGGGATTTCTTGTCCAAAAATCTCCCTGTCCTACACAATTTATTTTCTTTCTTTTTTTTTTTTTTTTGAGATCACAGAAAACTTGCTACTATCCCTTCTATTTACTAATTGTCTGCTGTATGTCAGATAATACCTCCTGATATTCTGTAAAATCTGGCAGTCCTTAAAGGGTTTGTAAATCTAAGCTGTACTGGTAATTGGAAGAAGTTACAGAGCTGGGGAGGTGCTGCATTGTATGCTTGAGTGATGTAGACTCTTTTTTTTTTTTTTTTTTCTTTCCCCATGGGAGTAAAGGAAAATTAAGTTTCTGTTCAATCAAACTACTGAGACTGTTAAGTAATTGAGCTTCTATATGTAGCTGTTAAAAGCTTGTTTGGTAAAAATGAATGCTGACATTGTCCTTGGTGCTTCCTAAAACCAGAGTGCATGAGCCTTATCCATACCACTGATGTAATTTAGGGTCAGAGTGGGCCAGAATTTTCAGGCTCTTGATTTGAAACACCTGAAGACTTGAAGTGTGATTCCAAGCAGCTCCAACTGATTTGAGATGGTGGGAGCTCCCATAAACACACCTCTTTTGGAAATACAGTCCTAAGCTGGATGTGGAAATTGGACCTCAGGTTCTTCAACCTCCTGGTGCCCATGATTTTGGGGCCATATGAGGAAGTGTGTGTGTGGGGTGGTCACCTGATGGTCTGGTCATGGGTCAAGACAAAAACTGTTATGCTAAGCTGAGGTTGAGTAGTGTTGCCTGCTAATGCTCCTTTGAGTGTACAGCAACACCCCTAGTGCAGGGCAGTGTTGCAGCTTCTTTCCTGCTCAGTCCATCCCTGTCTCCTCTGACATCTTGGTTCAGAATGATCAGGTGGCTCTTAAGAGAGTTATAGTGCTCTGTTAGATGGACTTCTCAGGCCTCACAAAAATAGCTAGAATATTTTTGGCCACACTGGAAGAACTTGGGTGGGAGGATACAGTCCAACTTCCACTAAAGAAAAATCAGAAGCTTCTGTTGCTTAGACAACAGGAACAGAGAAAAATGCAGTGCTGTTTGATCTTTGGAATGTGTAGCTGTCTATTATTTAATAAGGACAGAAAATATGCTGGTTGTGCCTACAGCAAAAAACAAAACATTAATCCTTGTGTGTCAGAATCTGGCACTGTAATTCATAGACACAGAGAGGGAAAATGTACTTGAAAGTCAGGAAGAGAATGGAATAGTCTGTAAGACCACTTCTGGACTGTATGAAAAGGGGAATTACTCTAGGATGCAGCACACAACTAGTAGTTGTGATGTGGCAGTAGAATTTGGAGGAATGGGGGAGAGGGGAGAGGTATCTAATGGAGGAGGAGGAGGCCTGGGGGAAAAATGAAGTAGAGAGATTGACATAATTAGCAGGGTAGGGTGTGGGGGGGAACGTAAGGAAACAAGTTATGCAGCGCATAGCTGTGGTGAAATCTAATTTGGTGCTATACAGAACTGTATTAGTTCTCAGTTTGAATTCTGTGGTCCTTCTCTCCCATTGCTCTGGCCCAGGATCACTGCTGCTGTTTGTCTGTCTGCACTCCCACAGATCCAGTGTAGGTCTGGCAGATGTTACAAGCTTGGGCTCCATATCTCACCTCTAACGAGGCTATGAGTCACCATTGAAGTCTGCTTTGCTGGTTGGGAGCCACTGATGTTGACTTAGTCCCTGTTTAAGGACTTGAGGGAAATCTGTAGACAGTGCTCTTCCTTCTCATGTGAGAGTGGGAAGCCAGGAGACCTCAAAGGTAAAAACTTACTCAGTAAACACCTGTTTCTCTGATTGTGCTGATCCTGATAGTTGTGTGTTCTCTGCTGCTGTATTACTACTAGTAATGCATTTTATATGGGATGTAGTTGATGTAGCTGTCTCTTGTTTCTCTTCAGATGCATTGTTACTAGATGCCAGACCAATCTTCATCTGTGCCAAGCTGCAACCAAAATGGCAAAGTACAAGCTTGTTCTCTTAAGACATGGAGAAGGAGCCTGGAACAAGGAGAATCGCTTCTGCAGCTGGGTGGACCAGAAATTGAGTAGTGATGGGATAAAGGAAGCTCAGAACTGTGGCAAACACCTTAAAGCGCTGGGTTTTGAGTTTGACCTTGTCTTTACCTCTGTACTGAGCCGTTCCATCCAGACTGCATGGCTGGTCCTGGAAGAGATGGGCCAAGAGTGGGTCCCCATTCAAAGTTCCTGGCGACTGAATGAACGTCACTACGGTGCATTGATTGGTCTCAATAGAGCAGAAATGGCTCTGAATCATGGAGAAGAGCAAGTGAAAATATGGAGGAGAAGCTATGATGTTACCCCACCTCCCATAACTGAATCTCATCCATACTATGAAGAGATATACAATGATCGCAGGTATAAATGCAGTGACGTCTCTCAGGCTAATCTCCCAAAGGCTGAAAGCTTAAAAGATGTGCTTGATAGACTTCTTCCCTATTGGAATGAAAAAATAGTGCCAGAACTGAAAAGTGGCAAAATGATCCTCATATCTGCCCATGGCAACAGCAGCAGGGCAATACTCAAGCATCTGGAAGGTAAGGCCTTCCCCTGTTTTGCTTACTCACCTGCTTGCAGCTTGACACCTTTCTAACTTAACTGTAGCAAGTGCAGTTTGCTCTCTAGCATACAGTACTGCTGTCTGGATGATATAACAACATCTGTGGCTTCCAAAGAGAAAATGAAAGGCTGACCTACTGAAAGAAGAATCAAACTGGGGATGAGAGAGGTGAGGAGGAATTGATTGGGTTAATGTAGTTCTTCTCTTGAAGAGCCAGACTCTTTCTCCTCATTTCTCACTGCCTGTTTTAAACTGGTGTATCTAACTCCAGAGTTAGTTTGGTCTCAGTAGACAACCTCAGACTCAATCTCTCTCTCCATGCCTTTCATTTATTCAGCTGCTTTGTCAGGAGGTTTGAAGTCATAATCTATTTATTAAACAAGCATTGCTGTAACAGCAGAATAAAGTGCTTGTCTTGGAGTTGTGGAGGAAATTGACTGTTACTGTGGTGGGTTACTTTCTTTGGGACTATTCTTTATAACTTTATTACAAAAGCTGCTGTGACAGGGTGTCTTTGTAGAGAGCAGGTACTTGCTAAAGTTTATGCGTGTGCACTGTCATTTTGCAATATAGAAAATGTCTGTCAATGAACAGTTAAATGTAGTAGCTCACCATAGGGTTGTTAATTTATTTCGAAGCTAAAAAGGAAGCAAGTGTACCTTTCAGTCACTGCCAGTCTTCTCCCCCCCCCCCCCCATTAATGACATGGCTTCTAGTTTCAGCTCTCCTGAGCTGGAAGACAAACTGTGTTAATTTCCTTATGTCTGTGGGTAGAGTTAGTGACTTTACACGAATGCAGTCTGCTAGAGGTGTAGTTGCAAGTATGCACAGACTGGATTTTGCCCACTTTTTTTTTTTTTTTTTTAAGCCAAAAAAAAAAGGCAAAGTGGAGTAGAGCTGTATCCCTTGTCTGTGCTGCAGTAGACCCCATCCCTCCCAGTGCACATGCATGTAGTGAAATCTGAGGCAGAGCCTGGCAGAGGGTCTAGTTCTGTTGACAAAGGGCTGTCCATCAGCTGTCCCAGCTCCCACACAGGAGCGGTTGCCAGATAAGTGATGGCTCTCTTGCCTCCAAAGCAGCACAGATCATCTGGATTGCTGCAGAACTGACCTGGAAGGTTGCGTGACCAGAGCGCTTTAAGACCTGATACTGCAGCCTGCATTTTTCTTAGAACTCCCACTTACATCTGTCAGGATATAGGAGGTTCTTTGTCTGCGTTGCTGACTGTGTCTCCCTTTCTCTCCTGAAAGGTTGTGAGCCTCTGCTGCTCTGGAGCCTTTCCCATGTTGGACCTGATTCAACAGTACTTAAAGTTTGTCAGCCTGCTGTACTCCTAGCATCTGCTGTGGGATGGGCTTTATTTTGTGTGGATTTTTTTTTCGTGACAGGCTTAGTGTGTCCTGCACCTGAGTAGAAGTTTCTAAGCCCCTTTATCTGTTTATCGTAGCTGGAGCTGTGTTTTTTTTGGCATTTAGAAAGCTGGGCTACAGATGCCTGAAGAAATCCAAGCATACATGACTATTCCGATATCTTAGTCATAATTATAACTTTTAATCTTTGAGGCTGTTGCTGGGAAACTTTAAATGGCAGTAAAGATAAATATTTTCATTCAACATGGATCTGAAGAAACAGACATTCCAGGGTGAAACTTTGTTCAAAGAATGCCTTTTCTGAAAGGTTTCACAAGTTACCCTTAAAGCTGCTATTTCAAAGAGGTGGTTTTTTGAAAACAGGCTTGCATTTCTTCAAATCTGAGTGTTTTCCTTGTTATGATTAATTGGTAAAGAGCTTGAAATGTTGTGGCCTTACTTTCCACTTGCACACAAAAAAAAAGAATCATCAGAGCAGTGGAATATCAGGCTAACAAGGCTTTGATTGTGGGTTTTGATTTTGTTTTGTTTTTTCCAGTGCTCAGATGGACCTCACTAGGGTCTGTGAAAATGTCTGCAGGATCTGTCACAGTTTCCATGAGATGACTATTAAAAAAAAAAAAAAAAAAGAAAAAAAGCAACACCCCAGTAATTTTGCTGAAAACTGTGTTTAACACAATCCTGGCCATACTCTTGTATGCACTTGGAGATCAGAAACAGTACCTGCTCTGAGAGCTTGCTTTTCTGTCCCTGTGGATTGGAATAACCCTTCCTCAGAGTGTGCTGTTGAAGATCTTGAAGCTGCAAGCTGTTGGCCTCCAGTGGGGATGCTTGGCTGACTTCCTTTCTGTAGGTGATTCCCATGAATTTGGTGAATGCCACCACAGACAAACATGACTGTTTTTGTGCAGCCCACTGTTTTGTGTAATCCTGTTCATTCAGTGCAAGTAAGATGCAATGTTGGTATCAAATTTAAGTTTACTGACTAGGCTTGTCCAGTCCTTTAAGAGCACTTACCACCTGAAGATGATGCAAAGAATATATGTGATGATGCTAGGAATCATTGGCACCACTAAAAACTGGCAAAGCAAGAGTTTTCATTCAGTGTTGGTAGGGATGGGAAGGCTCTTTGACAGTATGACTCTCTTCTTCTTATGGCAGTAGTTTTGTTTGCGGGAGGATGCTTCTTGTCATGACTTAGTAACTGTTCTGTTCTGTGTGACACCAACTGGAATGGACTATGGCATGTAACTCGGGTCTTTGCATGGGGCATATCTTTTCTTTTATAATATGATATATCTTTGCACTGAAAGAGCAATGACCTCAAGAAATGAGGAAGGCATCAAAAAAAATTATATCAGATTTGTTAGATAAATTTCATTCTGGATACTGAAACTGATTATGGAAACATCAGTTTTTAAAATCAGCTAAATAAGCATCCTAAACGCATAGGGTCTATTTACAGGTGATTATCTCAAATCCTTCAAAGGAGGAACAGTTTGCTCTTTTATCTGATACCATTCGCATAAGAGCTGTGACTAGCTCGTCTTCCTTCTGGTGAAGGAATGACTGGACACTAGGTCTAGTGCACTGTTTTTGCTATGTGAGTGGCAGCAGGAATCCTGTGCTGCCATCTGGCCCAACCTGTTTCTTCCTTCCCTCCTGACCAGTTCCTCCTGGGGACTGATATTAAATGCCTCAGAACAGGGACCCCTAGGGTTCACAGAGGCCTGATTTTATGCTTTCCTCCCTGTTGAAATGTTGCCTTCTTCTGGGTATGGAGTGATAGTTCCTGAGCAATTGGGTGACAAGGGCCAGTAAAACTGGGGGTGGAGGAGTTCGTCTCTGAGGAAAAAGATGCAGACGTGCCACCTGTTGGACTTGGCTTGCTGTGGTCACAGAGCTGGGCCAGAGCTCCTTAACTGGTCTCCCAGGTAGAAGGTCATGACTGGGGAGGGCCTGATACTGTTCTCTCCAGCTAGTGAGCAGGGAAAGTGGTTGCCCTCAAGGGTTTTACTGTGGGTGTGATATTGGTACAGTCATGGTGCTCCATAGCTTACGTGCTGGAGCCACACAGAGTCCTGGTAGGAATTGTGTGTTGAGCACTACCTAATGAGTTTATTTTGCTGATGTTTGCAGCCTGGCCTACTTAAGGAAATACCACTTACGTGATTGTGTTGTCTGAGGGCAGTTGCAGAAATCAGCTTCATGATCTAACATCTCACTGCTTCTGGAATGAGATGGTTTTGCATTCTCCCTTGACGCACCTTCCCCTCCCCCCTTCGTGCTCTGTGCTCTTGTTGCTTACTTTCTGTAAGCTTGTTGGACTTTCTGCAAACTTACTTGACCTTGAAACTGGCAGTAAACAGCAAGAAGTGGGTAGCTTTCCATCCATCAGGTTGGTTAGTGAAATCACTGAGCTCAAGGAAGGAGGTGGCAGGTTGTGCAGGTATTGCAAAGGGTTGGATCAGCCTGGCCCAGCTCTGGAGCTGGGACAGTAAGGCTTCAGGGACGAGCTGTTGGTTACTCCCAATGCTTCGCTGAAGGTGATGCGTATAGTCTCCTCCAATAACTTCAGAGCAGACTGATTTCAGGCATACTTGCCTGAAAAAAGTCTTAATGATTCCTTTCCCCCTCCCCCCCCCCCCCCCCCCATCGCCTTCTTCGGAAGGCTAAAAAAAGAGGTAAGTGTGTGTCCTAGTGCCCTACCTGAGAGGAGGTTACAAAATGAGCACATCCATCCCCATGCTGGGGAGACTCAGAATGGTGCTCCTGCCAAAGCTGAGTCCAAGGGCAAGATGTATGCTGGTAGGCTCCTGTGGTGGCATGCTCAGAGAACTCCTCACTTGTCACAGTGTTACCTTGAATTCCTGGCTGTGGTAATGCAGTGTGGGTCTCTGCTCCAGGTGGTCCTGGGCCTTTTTCGCCTAATGTCATAGTTAACACCTAAAGCCAACAGCAGCAGACTTTATGTGTCTTTCAGCCTGTTTAATCTTGGACTGCCTGAGGAGTTGAAGACAGGCTGTAATTCCTTGTTGCATGGGAGTAGGATAAATACCATGATTTAATGTTTTCTTATACTAGTGCATAATGAGATTGCCTCAGTAATGACCACCGTCAAATTCAGGCAGCAATCAGAAGCTGTTGACATAGTGATGTAGAAGGGAGAAGATCTTGGCAGGCAGAGAAGGGTGGAACAGATGTAGATAATGTGCTGCAGTCATGGTGGTAGCCTATGATCTCCCTTTTTTTCCTTAAAATCAGCACAGTGAAATTAGATGCTGTAAAGATTAATAGCTAGATTCCAGTACTGTGCCCAATTCCTTCTTCTGTCTACCCTATTGAAGCTAGGCCACCTGCCAGCCTGTATGCAGCTATGATCCCATTAAGGAGGGTAGAATCTGGCCCTGAGTGTTTAGCTTATTCAACTGACGTTCAGTGTTTTCACTAAGCTTGCAGGAAGGATGCAAGGACTTGATCTGGATTTCTATTACAAAGTGGCATTTGCAGAAAAGCCCATCATGGCTGAATTTATGCATGTGACCTTATGTTTTGTTAGATGAATCATTTGGCTTCAGATGTAGTTAACATCCAAGGGAGGAGGAGCATAGCTAGTTTCAGTAATTGTTGTGGTTTTTATGTTTTAGTGTTGCCCTGTCCATAAGGATGCAGGGAAAGAGCTTAGTAAGAACAGGTAAGAGAGAGGGAGAAGCTTAACCAACTTCTAGAAGCTGGCTTTAGATGGGCAAAATCAAGTGCAATGGGTTTTGCATCTGTAGGACTTTCTAGAATGTAGATGTTTCAGAGGACTTCGTGGCCTTACCAGATAAAGGTGAATGCTTAAGCTTGCACAGAGATGTGAATTGTTCTTTATGCAATGTACCTGTAGAGTCAATCTTAAATAACATCTTTCAATGAAAGACCACACCATAACCATAAAAAGCAAAACAAAACCCCATGCCATAAAGAAGTACCAGCTTGCATTGTTTTGATCATCCAGTTCAGTAAATTGAAGTATAAGTTATCTGGGAAGGAATCCTGAAAGTGACTTTGAGAGTTTTTTTTTTTTTTAAGTATAAAAGTGCTGTACAAATGCTTATAATGGGCATGTGCCTAATCCCTTCCTGCTGTACAGCCACTGTTGAGGAGCAGTGTTTAACAAGTGTTCATGAGACAAAATGGGAAATGTCTACTTGAGATTTTTGGGAAGATTTTTAACTAGGTAGAACACAGTTGCCCAGTCAGTGTTTTATCTGAGGCTCTGAGGAAGACATCCTGAGCCTCATGAAGTGCTGTGGGATATCATGGTTGTAAGTAGGCAAGACCTTAATTTTGAACCTCCGGGGGAAAACTACTTCCATCAGCGCAGTACCCTTCAGCAGTGCTGAGACCCAGGCTTTGATATTACCTTGGGGGAGAAGAGTTGCTTCTGCAACAGTCCTTCCTATTTCCCACTGCACCTTGCACTTGGCAGTTGAGTCCTTGCCCTGGTTTCACCCCTCTCTTGTGAGACAGGATGGGATTGTGAGACAGCCAAAGCATAGGTGCTGAAGTACAAGAAAAGGTCACTTAGCTATAGTTACAGCTTATGGAGTAACTGGATAGCAGGTTTTGCTCACTCTTGCGATGGCCGGAGTGGAAGATGTGCTTGCTTTAGTGCGCTTGTAGCACTGCTTGGGAGTGCTCTCTGTGCGTTTAGCTTGCAACTGAAGAGCTTGTCTGTCAAGCCTGATAAGCATCTTGCTGAAGAGTAGATTTCCCTATGCAAACACTGTAAAAGTGCTGAAATAAAGCAACAGGATATCAGGATATTAATGTGTCTCCTCAGGATTTTCTTCTGTCTTCAACCTGCAGTTCCAGCCTTCTGGCTGTGAGGCAACACTTCTTCCACACAAAAAAATCCTGAGGAGGAAAAGCAAGTTGCAGCAAGCACGTTGGCTATTCTAGGCCGCATTCGTTTTTTTGCTTTGTAAATCAGTACTGTAGTTGACGTTGGTGTGGTCACTCTGTTCTTTAAAAAGGGTAAAATGCATTTCTGAATCATGTAGCTACTTAAGCTCCTTTTATTTAATCCATCTTTAGAGGACTCCATTATATATCCTGGCTGCTGACCACATTATGTGGTTTACCTAAATTCTCCTGCATGTTTTGATTTGCTTTGTGCAAATCCAAGTGTTTTAGTCCAGGAGATTGAATTTTAGAGGTGGGTAAAGGACTTCCTAGGGCCAGATTCCCAGTGGATGCATGGGGACATAGGTATGAATTGTTGCTATAAAATCTAAAATGTTTACGAAACCTTGAAATGAGAGTTCAGGCAGCTTGGTTGTTAGTTTTGCAAACCAAAGTCCTTGAGTCTACCAGACAAAGCACTGTGGCCAGGCTTGGCATTTTTCCTCTTGGCAGCTGTGTGATTTTAAAACTTCAGGTGCTTCTTGAAAGCTTTTCTGTGGGTGTCAAGTCCTCTTGCCCAGAACAGCTGAATTATGTATCCCTTGTAAGAAGGGATGACTTAGACTTGCAGTGTGTGTGTGTTTGTGGGTTTTATTTTTTCTTTTTCTTTTTTTTCTTTTTATTTTTTAATGGACTGTGGCTCAATGTAAGACAAGGTGTAAGCCTCCTGCAAGAATTTGTCTGTTTCTCCAGCTCTGTGCCCTTCTGAAATTTAGGGCTAATCTCAAAATAAATACTTTGCCTAAAACAAGGCAGGAATAGGTCTCTGCAAAAATTGCATACTTGTATGGTCTCAGGGCAGGGGAATAAAGTGATTCTCACCTGTTTGAGACCCGAGAGTCAGTTTAAAGGTTTTGGTACTTTCTCTCCCTTTTTTTTATTTCCCCCCTAAGAGTTAAGTCCTGATAATGAGTGTGTGTGGTGGTGTGTGGGTTTTTTTTTTTTCTTTTTTATTGCTGTTCATCTGTTGGCTCTGCTCTTCTACCTAATATGAAAAGCACTGGTAAATTTACATCTGTGTGTTCAGAGAGCCATCTGTTTTGTCAGTTGCTCCAGAGGATGTTTTTTCTCTTGCCCCTTGGTCTAGTTTATCTGTTTAGAAGCTTGATTATTTTCTAAACTTAGATAACTTGAAGTTGTCCTGCTTTAAAACAACAGGTTGTCATGGGACCTCAGTGTTTCCAAAAAGGCGGGGGGAACTATTCACAATGATATTAGCCTTCTCTTGCCCAAACTTTTGGGGGAGTAGTGGCTTTGCAGTCATTGCCTCTTGATGCATTTATTCAGGCCTATTCAGGAGGCTGTCTTGAAACTTGCTTAGATGCTTGGAAGCTTGTGTTTTAGGTGTGAACATAACCAGCAGTTTCATTGAAAGTAGATCCCTGGAATGTCTTAATTATATAGCTAGATGAAATAGTTAATTTTGATCCTCAGGTACCTCTTATTTTGGTGAAGTGAAAAAAACCAAGAAACTGCTCCAAGTTGTGGAAACTGAAGACTCTTCCTCCCTTCCTTTCTTCCTCCCTCACCCTCATTTAAAAGCAGAAATAAGTTGTCTTGTATCTAGTAATTCTGGGAAGAGTAACATATGGAATAGTAATGTATTAAAACTTGTTTCTGAGCAATCAAATGTGGGCAGACACTGATCCTCACACTAGGAGAATTTAAATACTGATTTTAAGATGCAGTTTGTATGAAAAGCTGATGCACAGAAAATTTAAGAAAAAGATTAACCCTGATATCTTGTGTCCTCAAAGAGGTTGTTTTTACTGGTTTCTTAGCAGAGGTGGTTTCATGTTAGAATGGCATCTGTAGGCTCTAATTCCCTTGAGCTTTGTGTTATATGAGCATGAACAGGTTGGGAAGATGTGGAGGAGAGCTTACTGTCCTAAATATTTTAATAAAGGAAATATATGCTCTCTAGGGCAGAGTCTCTTCCTGCTTCAGTTCACATGTGTAGACCAAAAGTGAAAAAAGTTTTTTACCTTGCTGGGAATTTCCTCCTGCAGCTTTTGCTAAACCATTCTTCCAAAGCTGTGGTCTAGATAGAAATGGACCCTTGAGTAGTTGCTGTTGCTCCAGCCTCTGTCAGCAGGTCCTTGTCAGTTTGAAGACTGGATAATCTCAGAAATAAAGGCTGAGCCAGATAGGCAATAAGGAAGCCTTGCACTAGGTGTAACTCTGTGGGCTTTTGTCTTTGGCAGGCATCTCCGATGAGGACATCGTCAATGTTACTCTCCCCACTGGCGTACCCATACTTCTTGAACTCGATGAGAATCTGCACCCTCTGGGCCCTCACCAGTTTCTGGGTGATCAAGAAGCTATCCAAGCTGCCATCAAAAAAGTGGAAGATCAAGGGAAAGTTAAATCTGCTGAGAAGTAAAATCCCACTGACCAACACAGTCGTCTGAAGTATATGATAATAAATGATGCTTTATGTGTGTGTTAGGTTGCACTGTGCGGAAGTCTCAATTTCAAGCACTGAACAACTGGAAGGGACAATTGTCGAGTCTTGGTTGGTAGCTTAACCCTCGGCCTTTCAAAAACTGGAAGTCAAATCTCAGTGTGAGATTATGGATATTAAAAAAAAAAAAAAAAGAGCAGTTCAGGTGATGGAAGCTTCCAGGGCAATCTGTCCCACCTCTAGGCTTGAGGGAGGTCTGAAAGGAATAATAGCATATGTTAAAGCCCCCTAGCAATAATCAGTCCTGATCTGTTGAGGGGAAAAGCTTGTACTGCACAACAGCTCGCTGAACTGACTGAGTTACAGGCACTAAACTTTCTCACTGACAACATGGCATCAGATAGGAGTTGCTCCAGTGATTCTTGTATATCATTGGCCATGACAGTCTGTGTTCTTGACAGTGTCTTTTGCCTTTCAGAATACTTTCAGCTGTACGACTCTTTCCCTTTCCACTTTGTTATTTTGAGTCTTTCACGGCCTGCTCATGGTTCATCAGAGAATTTTGCAGAGATGTTCAGACTATTGTAGTTACCCTAGTTGTCTTTTATTACAGTGTGCTCCTATTCTAGGTATCTCCATTGTCTTTGCAAAATCTAGCGTGACTGTGTTTTGCTGGCTTGCGATAATGGGATTTCACTAGTCCACAAACTAAGAACAAAGAGGTTTCCTTCTCAATGTGTAAATTATCACTTAGCCTTTGAGTGACCTGAATAGCTTTCAGACTTTTAAATAACATGTACTACAGGCTTGATCATCTCTTAACAAAGTTGTTAGAAGCATTCCTGTTGACCACAGTAAAACTAGACATAGGAAAACCCCCCTCTGATCATTCCTTAGTTGCAACGAACTCTTGATAAATCCTTTCCACAGTGTTATTACTGTGGCATTCTCTGTATCAGTTTCTTTGGAGGGCAATAATAGAGATATGTAATGCCTGTAAGATGTTACTGGTGCAGTTCATGTAGCCATCATGCTAGCAGGAAAGAATATGGTCTGAAAGTGTTGTCCTATAAAGCTCTCCTCACAGTTGTAGCTAGATTTCTGCTGAGGGCAGTCTTGCTTGCTGCTTTGGCACTAAGCTTGAACAGTATGCACTGTGGTTGGGTGTATTGTGTATGGTGGTTTGGCTTCCTCTTTGTTTATCTGCACAAACATCAGGAAATTCCTACTTTTGAAGACTTGCTCTAACTTTACTTGCAAATGTAAAGCCATTGTAATGTAAACCTAGAATCTGACCCAGTATCCATACATGTGAGCATCTGAATTCTCACCTCAGTTACAAATGTGGCTGGCACTTGCTTATGCAGTACTTAAGAGCTGAATGTGTTCTTAGCATGGCCCAGCTACAGATCGCATGAAGTTAATGAGAATTCCCTTAGTATAATAGTCTAAACTACTTTTTAAGTCACAGGGTGGCTACATCTTTGCAGTGAGCAGCTCTGTAGCTCTGAGTGCAACAGGATGGCTTTTGTTTTGACAGTGCATTGTGCTTCTAACAGTGTCCCTGCTGTGTGGAGGGATCCTTTCCAGGTCTGATGCCAGCTCAAATTAGGGTTACATGTACTCCATAAAAGACCTCTTGCTGGTTGGTAGTTTCTCTTGCATGAGCAATGCCTGAGCTGTTCTTGGTTTAGTTTTTGTAGCCTCTGCAGTAGGAACAAAGATATGTTTTTCTTTTAAAAACATAAAGCTGTTAGGTTTCCCCTTGCATTGTACAAGCAAAGATAAATTGGGTTTTTATTTCTAAAGAAGTACTGTCAGCATCCCCCTCCCAACTACTGTAACTTCAACACTGATTGGCTTATTGCTTTCCATTTTTTCTTTCTTTTTTTTTTTCTGTGCATAGAGTAACTTTGAATCTTAGTTGATATTCTACACCTCAGAATTAGTTTTCTGATTAGAAAATGTTTGCCTGCCCATGCCATAAGGAGGACCACTGTCACTCAGGTTATTAGTTTCTTTCTCACCCCATCATTGAATAATGTGTGAAATTCAGTGCTAAATTAAAAAAAAAATTACTGTAGATCCATCAACAAGGCAAAGCCACCCATCATCACATCATCAGTGGTAATGGCATGTGTTGGCTTATAAACTCTTACAGACGTTAGCTATCAGTGTTCATATTTCTTTGGCATTGTGGTATTGTAATGTAGGACAACCTCATTGTTGAGGACTTAAGGTGCAGCTGGAAAATATTTGGAAACAAACATAGTTGAACTCGGATATGCTCCCTAACAAAGGGAGAAGAGGGCCTTGATGGCTGATCTCTTCAGGGAAAAATGGAAAGATGGGTGAATGGAGTGTAAAGAACTGTTAATACATATTCCTGCAGCTGAATAGATGGAATTGATTGAAAACAGCCTTTCAACAGGAGTGGAGACAGTAAGGAAAGAACAGCCAGTGTGATGTTTTCAGGTGGCACTGTTTCTGCAGTCTTTCTTGAGGTAGGAGTGGTGATAGTGTCCTGGGAAGCTGGACTTTGATCGCTTTGGTTGCGACTCCAAAGTGATGACAAAATAGTTTGTACAGGATTTGTATCTGCATCTAGCAGCAATACCACCTCGCAAGTATCAGTTGAAACCAGCTAGGGATTTCATTGTGCTCTTTAATAGGATTACTTTAACACCTTGCAATGCTGGCTTCTGAACAGCCTTATAATTAAATTCTTGATTCATAAAAGATGCATGTATATGGGAGAATAGAAGCCAGCTTTCACCAGCAGTGGCATAAGGACCTGATCTTCAGGCTTAGTTGCATTATAGTAGGGGGACAAATGAGCTTGTGGGTGGCTTTGTAAATCAGCAAACATGGAAAACATTTTTCTCCATGGTTGCGAGTATGTCTCAAAGTCTTATAAGCTAACCAGTGTCTTTACAGTTGATGTCATGGATGTGGTCGATTTGGTTTGTTTATGTATCTGTAACTTGTATTAGCAATAATAGTTCTGCAATCCTTTTGAAAACACTTTGTAAATATGGTGGAGCTGGCAGATTCTTTACAATTCAATAAATTCATCTGAAATAGAATTCCATTTGGCTTCGGTCTGTCTTCCTTCTACTTCCTTCCCCTTTCTGTTTCCTTTCCAGGACTGATTGGTAAATAAAACTGACCTTCAGGGTCCCAGAGCTCCCATCAAGCTGTCCTTGATCATCTATCATGCAGCCGTTGGAGGCTAAAAATAGTGTTAGAGCAAACACATCTCCCCACTTAGACATGCCAAGAAGTTGGACTGGAAGGAAATATATACCTGTTCAAAACTATGAGGGGACTTGGATAGGAACAGCATGTTAAACATTTTCTATATTTAGTTCCAGAACACCAGAACTAAACAAATGTTCACTGTTGCCTGTGCTTGGTGCTGCCCCCCCCAAAATAAGAAGCATTATTATATGATGATCTGTTTAAAACCATAGCTTTGGGAGACAAAGCCAACCCCTTCACTACCCAAAGTGCTCCGGTGTCAAGCAGAGTTCTGACTCCAATGAAAAGTGTAATAGATCTCAACCTGTTGGGGACTCTGTTCTTGTTCTTGACCTTTACATAGAAGATCTTGGATACTGAGATGTTGGGAGGCAGTATAAAGGCCTGAAAAAGGTAGAACATTCAGGTGGAAAATGAAGACAAATGTGTGGCTTAAAACAAAAGCATACTGAGGAAACGTACTCACTTTTTTTTTGTAAAGCTGATGTTATGATGTGTTGAGAGCAGGTGAAGAATGGAGCAGAGCAGCTGTCTGACAGCCATTCGTCCACTGATACTGTACACTTTGGTGTTGACTGTGGGGTGCTGCCACCCAATTGAAAGGTGTGTTGGTGTTCTAAGGACTTTGCTATGCCTTGGCTAAATTTTGTCTTAGTTGTGTAAGTACCTCAAATTCTTCCTGAGTCATGCTTGCTATTTCCTGTGTCAGGAAAAGACCATCTAAATACTGGCTTGGCTGAGTCCTACTTACCTTTCGCTCAGGAAAGGTTAGAGTACAAGGGCAGGGGGTTGCTATGATCAGCTCAGAGTCTGCACAGCCTGAGGAGACATGGGCTGCTTGGTCATTAGTGACACTTGGCAATTGCCTCACTTGTCTTCTGCGCAAGCCACAACCTCTCCTCATCCTTAAATTTCCCCGAGTAGCAAAGAAAGCTGGTATGAGGACAACTCTTGCTGCTCAGGAAAGCTCTGAGCTATGGCATGGTAGGGACAGATTTCATGGATTCAAATGGAGACTGCAAAAAGGTTTGGAGAGACAAAACCTCCCACTTGAGGCCTGCGCAGAACAGGTATTGCTGCCTTTTCCTTCCATTATGGTGGGCAAATACAAGAAAGAACTTGACTTCTAGCACCATGCAGAGGAGAGAACTTCCTTCTCCTATGCAGAAGCTGGCTACAACAGGAATAGTAGCATGTCTCCTAGCTAGTAGCTTATTAGTAACCTCCCAAGCCTCCTTGGGGTTACTGCAGCAGAATTTAGCAGAGGTGTTGCCACCACCCTAGAGTAAGAAGGGGAGAGGTGGAAAGGAAGCATCTAATCCTGCTTCTTAAATTATGCTGATAAAATGGGGCAACAGTGAGTATCACACTGTAGACATTACTGTGCTGTGAAGTCAAGCTCAGTGTGGAAAAAGTGCCCCAAGAATCACTTCTGAATGCTGTTTTTTTGGAAAGGGAGATTGAACAACAGTTGGAGATGGTGACACAGGTGCTACAACTACTCTGTCAGGCTCCAGAAAGCAGTGGTGTCCCTCGTGGGACCCCTGGACTGGTCACTGGCTTTAGAAGTGCTGTGTCTGCCAGTATATATTTCATTAATGTAATTGTGTTTTTCCTCAGATCTCCTCTGGCTGCTCTTTCTCAGCATTGCATGTAAGCTTGAGCCATTTCCTTGTGTTCTGCCTGGCACTTGCTTAGAAGAAAAAGTATTAGGTAGTTACTAGGCAAGAGAAAATCTTTTTTCTAGAGAAGCTGTGTAAGCCCCAGTGGCAGCAATAGCTTAAGTAGATGCTTTGGTTGTTTTTGGCCTCAAATAAAACAGTTGCATAGCCAAGCAGTGCTTTGCTGCCACCTTCTAAGTCAGCCATTTCTAGCCATTAGGGGCAAGCAGCACAATGTAATACTGTGGAGGATCCTGTTGCTGCCAGAGCTATAAATGGAAGTGTGTGTCTTTTCAATTGAAAATTAAAAATATTTTCCCTCTCTGTTTCTGGTGGCTTACCTAGCAGAAGCAGCAGTACTGGAAAGAAAGGAGATACATTTGCTATCAATCCCATCCTCCAAATTGGGGATGCCTTGCTGAGGAGTTACCTAGTAAATTCCTCTTGCCTGACAGATGCTTGACAGGCTCTCCAAACTGCTGTAGTGTGTTTGTGCAATGCCGCAGATAAAGCGGAGCTAGTTCCCTAGTTCAGGTCTGTGGTTCTGCAGCTGCTCCTGAATTCCACAGATTGTGGATCCCAGGACCTGCACCGAAGGCAGCGGGCAGTGGCTTAGCTAGGAGTGGACAAGCAGGTGTAAAGATCTGCAAGTATCTCTATGGTCAAAGCAATTGCTCTTGACAAAGACTGCAACCATAGACTTGACTTGCAGAAATGCAAGTAGACAACAGGTGGAGCAAGTGCATTGTGGTAAGTATGTGTGGAAAACCAGGAACAATTTTATGCTCCTATGTGCGTGTAGGAAGAGCAAGGCGTACTCAACTGCTCCTGAAAGGCAGCACGTTTTGGTTCTGTTTGCCAGCACTGCCCTATAATTTAACAAATGGCGCAAAGGTGACTTAGTTCTGATGTGGAATAAGTTGCAATTGTCATTTAGGTTTCTGGTATGAATCAGAGTGATTAGTCTGTCTTTTGTCTTACATTAGCAGCCCCACTGGACTAGGTAATTTCAACAGGAGTGAGATTGGCAGTTTGCTCACATATATGTAGTCTGCAAAAAAAAAAAAAACCCTCACCCCCTCCAATCTCCCCTCCCCCCAACCAATCCCAGTCAGTAACAGTTTGTTAATAACTTTGCATGTGTCAGGAAAGGCAGGGGGGAAAAGTCACTGTTGCGTGAGAGAAGGTCAGCGATGAGCAGACGCCAAATACCTGAAAGAAATTGGAGCCTTGGGTTTCTGGGATCCAACTTCAGACACTCTTACACTAATTTTCCAAAGGACTGTGTACTCTCCTGCCTCCCTTATCTGAAGTTAAGTGGAAATTGAAAGAACGTAAGCTTGCTTTTCTAAGCAGTTTTATGTCAACTTTTAAGCTAGGCACTCCAGACACTTTAACGTGTATCTTGAAAACTGTTGACTGATGCGACTTATCCAAGCAGAGAGAGTCTGTAGTGTAGTTGGTAGAAAAAGACTCCCGCAAAGCTGATACCAGTCTTGCACTGCAAACCCAAAATATCACTGCCTTCCATTACAAACCTTAGCCTGAAAAATGCTCATTAGTGTGATGCAAAACTCATGAGCTTTGGTTTCTGGAGTTTGCAGTAAACTCCAGCTTCAACCCATGCCTATGAGGGAATGTTTTTTAGGTATATGCACAAACAAATTCCAGATTTGATGAAATATGGTAATAATTGATACTGAATATTTTTGTCAGAAAATAACAAAACAGAATAAACTTTCACAAGTTTCACTTCCCCAGGTGAAGGCCTTTAGAAGACTTATTGATAAGAAAAATACTCTCTTTCAATACTGCAAACTTTATATTCTGTGCTTCCTCTTGTATGTCTCTGGCTCAAGTGACTTCCCCAAACCAGGAGCTGGGAATACGCTGTATGAAGCTGTAAATCCTTTTTGCAGGCTGATAAGAGATTTCTAAGGACATCTGAGGACTGTGTTTCCTCACCTCACCTCATCTCAGTATTGGGGATAACTGAGGTACCTATACAGAATAATCATTAATAATAAAAGGTTGCACATTCCTCTTCATAACAGTTACATGCCTGGTCTTATTTACAAGTAAACTGTGTTCATCTCGCTAAGTCCCTGCTGCATTTCATAATTGTAATTCTCCCCAATGCCAGACTGGGCTTGATCTGATCCTAATCACACGTTGGCTTATACAGTAGATAAACTACATTTTAATATTATGTAACATACATTGGTAATATCAGAGACATTCAGAGAAGTATGCAAATATACATGATTATTTTTGTGTGTTCATATAAATGAATCGATAGATTATTGTTTAGTATTAGGCCAGAGTCCCTCTTATGCTCTGACTGTCCTTGTTTATGTGACAGCATTAAGTACGTTTCATGTTAGTGTTAGTCTGAATTTCCTATTCTAAAGCTCTGTGGGCAAAGTAGAAGTTAAATCACACATCAGTGCTTCTGATCTCTAGGTTTGGTTCATTTTTCTGAAGTTTGGAGTTGACCTATAAAATGATAGTGTATTTTGGTGGCAAAGCTTGTATTTTTAGCTGAAAAAGAAAGTGCAAAGTATATTTTGTATTTTAAGTGGACAGGGTTTCTATTTAACAGAGCTTCGAACTGGAATTTCAGACAAATCAAGTAGCCTCTGAATTTTGTCTCTTCCCACACCTATTAGAATGTATGATTGTGAGGGTCTGACTCTGGAATTCTTAAGAAGGCTGATTAAATTTTGAGGTTTCCCTTTGAATTTGTCGGAACATGCAACTTAAGGTTGAATGGAATTATACATTTTGTTTGCTCATTTGTCTTAAATTAGGAACTCAGTAACCCATGGTTTTAAGTGCAACAGGTTAATTAAATCTTCTAAGCAAATTATTATTCATTAAGTAAATATGCTAGGGGTTTCTATATTTCCTTTGAAGTTAGGAGTTGTGGATTCAGTTCTGCCATAGGCACCTCATCACAGGCAAGTCACTTAGCTCTCCCTTCTACGAAATGGGGAGATGAGAACTTTGCTGTCTCATATGGTTGTGCCGCTTGCATTAGAAGTTGAGAGATGCTCCAGTATATGACAAGGGGACTTTGTTGATAGGCAGGGAATTTCCAGCATGCAGTTTGCTTTGACAGTTTGGCTCTTGTTTCAGTGGCAGAATATAAATGAGAACACAGATTGAGAGAGAAGTCTCCCATCAGTTCCATGACTAAATATACCATCCTGCTTTATGACAAAGTTCATAATGATGTTGGTAGAATTCAAACTTTGTTTATATTAATACAAAAATGTCTGGTAATAACAGGAATTTTTAGACATGCTTGAACTGACAATATGAACAGTGTTCTCTGACAGGAGTATAGTTGCCCTGCTTTTGGTTTGCAGTGCTTGTGGCAAGTGCTCCTGCAGTGGATATTGTTGACATTATGGAAGCATTTCAGCATTTCCCCAGCACTTCTGCAAAGGAGAGCCTTGCAGTTGTGTTGAGTCAGCAGAGTCTTACTTGAGCAGACAGAATGTACTAAGCAGTGGTGTATTACAAATGTTTATTAGGGCAGATTCCCTGAGCTGGGTGCCTTCTTTGTAATGCCTTTGACCTCAGACTGGGCTATTATTAAAGCTGCTCATGAAAGAATGACTACTGATGGTGTAAAAAGAAAAGATATTGGGACCATTTAATCCTGGGAAAAAATATGAATACTCTTATTATGGAAAAGGAAACATATGACCCTCAATAGCAATGATGCCTTTTCAATAAAATGAGTAACCACTACAGTTACAACAATCTTTCTATTTTTTTTTTGTGTCCAGATTTTTAATTTAGTGCCAGTATATCTTGCAGTATCTCTTATGGACATATGGCTTTCATTTCTTTTACATATGACAGTAAGAAATTGATGCCTGCAATTATTCTTTTCTCTCTTCCCCATTCCAGTTTAACAGAAAAAACTTTGTTCAGCTGAGTTTAGTACTTAATTGTCTTCTGAAATATGGTTAATTCAATTTGACTTCAAAAGCCATCAAAATCAAAGTCCAGATTCCAATCTGGCTTTAAACAGAAGTATTCCAGAAAGTGCCACTGATTCTTTTAACAAATGTATCAGGCTCCTTTGAAATGACCATCTCTTATGTCATGCGTCAGAAAGGCTTAGAACAAAAAAAATGAACTCATTATCCTGTAAAGTGATTTTATATATATCCTCAGTACCTCCTGCTGTGACTGATCTTCTGCTATTGACAGATTCTAATCTAAAATTCTGTGTGCTGGGATTAGACCTATAATATGCAAGTGCTCCCCTTCATGCAAATCTGCAGGAGGCCAAATTGGGTAGCGGTGGAAATGACTATGTAAGCTACAGTCCAAGTTTAAGTGGTCTATTTTGCTTGTTAACACAGTGGCAAAAGGTAATTGTCACCAATTTGAGCTTGATAATGTGTGTAGTATACTGTGCTCACGAAACCAGTGGGAGAGTGAGGTTGTTAGGCTTTATTTTGGACTAGGCAGATGCCCCCAAAGTACTTCATCTTGTATCTTCCTCCACTTACTTACCCAGCCTCTCTGCACTCCCCTTCTGCCATCCTAGAACTCGAACTCTAAAGGAGCTTGCATTTTGATGCTGATTTCTCAGCTCAGAAAGCATTACTCAGATTCATGATCAGAATCCACCTGAAATACTGGAACATCTTTGTTCGGAACAGGATGTGGCAAATTAAAAAACAAACACCAGCAGATGCAACAAATATTTCTGTAAAGAGATTTCTCTATGCAGTAAAGAAACTTCTGCCATTTGCCTGAAAACATGATCCTTCACACTTGTTTGAGGGGAAGAGTTATCACCTGGCACTTAGTAATTCCCTTGGTTGCTGTGTTGCCCATATCTTTGCCAGCTCATGGTTCTGCTCCATCCTTTGGTGTGGCCCTGCCCTAAACGTCTGTGTCCAGCCATGCTTCACTGCAACTTGTCCAGCAGGTCTCTCTCAGCGCACCTCCACAACACCTTCCTTGACGTTGTGCCCCCACTACTTTGAGTTGTTTTTGAGAAGTGATCAGATGGGAGATGTGGTGGAGTGTGGAATGTGTGTGCAAAGGGAGATACATCCAAAAAAGCCTGAGAAATGCTGTGCTAAGGTATGAATTTCTGGCTGGATCACTGTTTTATAGTTTATGGTCCTGTCCGTTCATGTAACACACAGAGAAAAATGAGGTTTTTGTAGGGAAGGAGCCACGCACATGAGACAAACACTGAGCAACCCATTTTCCTCTTCTCAATAATTTTTCTGTGCTCACTTTGTTCTTTCTCTTACTCTCTATTCCACAAGTGGCTGTTCATGCACAACAGTTTTTCATAGCTGACTGAAACCATTTGGATAGTGGGACCAGTTGGATATAGTGGCAGGGTGCTATGACCTGATGGGCTATTGCAGTGTGCTGCTGTTATGTAGCACAACAACAAGGGGCTCAGCAGTGCTACATGACAAATGATTTTTCACTGCTGTAGCCTGCCAAAGACTTTAGTTTGTGCCTTCACCACTGCTGGTGAGATGTGTGATTGCTCAGCACCTCGTGGATCAGGTGTTTTGTTAATGATGTCCCTGAAAATGTATTATACTTACTTACAGACACCACTTGATGTTAATTCCTTCAAGATCCAAGGATAGTGTGCCAGGAATGAAGAAGAATTGGTTGAGATAATGAAGGGAAAAATCAATTACAGAAATATTAGTGGCACTATATTAGATAAGCCTGTACTCCCTAAGGGCTGTCAATGCACTGTACAATCTGTTTTCCAGTTTTATGTAGCTTTGCATTTGGCTTTCACGGAGACAAGGAAAAAGATGTTTTACAAAACCCAATTGTTTGGTCTTGATTCAAAAGGTGCTTAATAGCTTTGCTTTCAATGTCGCTGTTTTAAAGTGTTGCACAAAATGATTTCCATTGAGCTCAGCATTTATGAAAAAGCAGGTCACTTGAAGAGCTGTCTAACTGGATGCATGAATACATGATCTTCTGCAGCTCTGCGAGGCAGTGTGGGAGGGGAAGGATGAGCAGGAAGTGCCTTTCTCATGCAGGTCCAGTTGCTAAACAAATATCTTGCCCTCATGGGTTTAATGTTTCCACTGACGACAACAGATTTCCTCATTTAAAACACAACAGTGGATCTAGCCCTTCGCACTTGTCTTGTATTTTTCTGTGTTCCCTTCGCATCCTGATCCTTGCTTCTCTTGCAGTAAATGGTAGAAGTCCCACTGACAGTAGAGGAAGAAGACTGGGCTTTCCAAAAATTTTTTTTTTCCCCTGGGTACAGAAATAAAGATGATGGCTTTAAAGTGCAACCTTCACGTCTTGTCAGTATGTTTCTTTCTAGATACTTGAGAGTGCAGTTAAAGGCAACAGCCTCTGATGGACAGACAGGAAGAGAGCTAGACTTTACAAAGCACAAACAGTTGTAAATTCTAGCCTGTTCACTCACCTATCAGGGCTCTGAACAACGCAGTGAGTTTTCTGAGACAGGGTGAGAGATCTGCTCCACCTTCTGTTTGTAACATTTCTGTGCATTTGGTTTTTGCATGTGCTTAAAATACAGATTAATTTGTTCCTAAAACAGAATTGTTCCCTGCACCCTCCCCATGCACGGACAGCCCCAGTGCAGTAGTAGCCTTTGCTGGCTTTGTGAGAGCGCGCATCACCCTGGGATCACAGTACCACCTATCTGTTCTGCGGAGGTACCATTACTGTTCCTCTACGTAAGCAAACAGGTTTTGTTTGGGCCCCCATAAATGCGTAGATAACACAACAGACAATTGTTTGGTGTATAGAGCAGGACAGGAGAGGGGAAAGAGCCTAAGTCTGCATTTCCTGCCTTCTCTCTTATCAAAATCACAATCTCCCCGTTGCAGCAGTATGGGCCCCAGTCCTGGCAATAAAGATCTCTGGAGAGATCCCTCCCATTGCTTGCAGCGCTCTGGTGTGGAGTGCTGTTTGTTTGTTTATTAGTGTAGCTATAATCTGTGGGCAGAAATCCTTTCCAGGAATACTACTTCTGAGCCAGGATTTGCATGGGGCAACACAAACTGCATATGGACTCTGTGAGTCAGAGAAACCAGCGTTTTGGCCAGCAGCCGTGATGAAGAAATCCATGCATGTTTACTGCATTTATGTCCCCTCTTGTGCTCACTGCAAGAGATGTTACAAGCATTTAAAACATAAAAAGTACATAGAGAGTATAGCTCAGAAGTCTCCACTGGCATTTTACCTTGCATTTAGTAGAATCATGCCTTAGGTGCTTGATCATAAAAATATATGGACATCCCAAAACTGCCTGTAATAGGCCAGTCTGACCACTTCCGTTCTGCAACAGGCTTGAAGATCATTCTGAAAAATCTTTATAATGCTGTTGGGAATAGCCAGAGTGTTTTTCAAGGTAGATTTAAATAACCATAATAGAGAGTTACAGCTAGAGGAGGATTTCCTGTCTCTTGTGATAGCGCACCTCAGGGTAAATATAACACTGTTTTCTTTACCAGTGGAGGCTGACAGGACAGGCTTCATCTCACCTCCTTGTAGATATCTGCAGTATGAATATCCCCACTCGAGCAAGGCTCTCCCTTGGCACCTTTTATTGACAATGGAGAATAACAAGCCTTTTCTGGATGTGATTTGTCTGTTACAATTTAGAAATGTTAATTTAGATGAGATTAATCGTGTCTTCCCCTGCTTGTTTCTCTCCAGTGACGAGGGGAGCTCCAGTGTGACCAGATTTGATTTAGCATCTGTTTTACAGAAGTCAGCATCTGCTCGGAGGCATCCCCACCCCTTTCTGATTAGAAATGATTTCTTCATTGCTATTTTGATAAGTGATGTACATACATGCAAATAAAACAACGATGGGCATGTTTATGCTATATTTTGTCAGTGGCCCCAAAGTTGGATTTGCTGTCCATAAAGACCATGAACCAGCAAGCTTGGTCTTGCATACGGCTTGATCTTCTCTTCCACCTCACCTGGGGCCATGGGACCAGCTCCATCATGCCTGGCAGGTTCATACGCTACGTGCTAGCACCCTGAGGAGACATCCTCAGGCTACATGGGAGGCCACAGTGTGGTTAGAAAGTGAGCGAGCTGCCGAGTGGGCTGTGCGCCCTGCGGCTCTGTGCTTGCTCCTCAGCTGTGACGTGGACAAACCCACTGTGTCAGAACACAGCTTGGGACATGATTCTCCTCCTGGTTTCACGCCGTAGTTCCATGAGTCAGAGGAATTGCATTAAGGCAAATCCATTGTGACTGAGAAGAAAAACAGGTCTGTATTTTTTCTGAAAAAGTTAAATGCTTGACAAAACTTTGGTTCTTATTTGGCATAGCCTCCAGCAGATCCTGCTGGGAAGATGGGTCAAGCTGGGGGGAACTGGGCTCTTTTGTCTCATTACCAAGGTGTTAAATATTTTATGAAATTCTTGTGTTGAAAGCTGCAATCCAAATGATTGAAAAAAGGGTTCAGACCTGCATACTTATCTTCCAGAAAATGCCCACATGAATTTCTCTGCTTAGAAGTAGCAACCACGAGGGAAATTCTCAGGACAATTTCAAATTCAAAATAAAAATGTAACAGGAAATTAAAATAAAAAGGAAAGACCTATGACCAATACACATGAAGAACCTTTTGACCAGTGTCTAGATTTCAGCTGCATAACAAATCTAGGCAAACCACCAAGAAATACCTATTTGTTATGCTTTTTTGGTTACATTTCTCAAACTCAAACCACTTTAAGTAAATAAAACTGACTCAGGAAATTAGTGTTTTAAGGTTTTCCTTGATTTATTTGTAACTGTAAAACATACTTTACAGTATTAATGTCAGCATTCAATCATTGCCTTTATTCTGCAGACAATGTAACTGGATATAGCTGATAATTAAGGGCCCCATCCTGATCCCATTGAACCTTTTAGAACTGCTCCCTTTACTTTACTGAGCCTATCAGTGGCTGTTTGTGTTTGGTATATATGTAGAGTTAAGAGAGATTCTGACTGATGACAACTCAGATCTTCCTCACAGCAATTTCTTAGTTCTCTCGTAAGTGATTTTGTTTCTGGGAGACGGTGAATACTGCTCTGACATTAATGAGCAACCATGCACAAGGTTGTCCTGTTTCAGTCAATGACACAACTTCCAAGTAACCTCGTACAAGTTGGAGGTGACTGTTCCACTGGGCTGGCAATACTCTTACTGGATCTTTGATTTCGCAGTACCTGTATGGGCAATGCTGGGTGCAGAAGCACCCTAGGGAACACACTGCTACCCCATGCACGGCACTAATAAAGGGGCCATCCAGACTGATTTAAAAATACAGTGGAAAGAGAAAATGATACTTAACTCTAATTATTTATAAGTCTGAGCAGAACAAATAATAGACTTTCTTCTCAGATATTTTCCTGATGTTCAACGTTAGAAGATTTGTTCGTAATGAAAACCTAATCGATAGTGTGTGAGCGCATATTTATATGTATATATATATATATATATATAAAAAAACCCACACTGTCATATATAACTGTATAGTATTAATTGTAATGGAAAACTGTACATCCTGAAAACACTAGCGTTATTCCATTATAATTACCTCACTGTTTTGGTGTATTTGCACATAGTGGTCTGTTTTTCTTTTAAGTGAAAAAGACTAACCTTTCTTTCTAAAAAAAAGCTTTTTAACACTTTCCATCTCCCTGCCCAACAATGAGAGGTGAGTTGGATCTCTTAAAACTCAAGGGTTTCTTTCTTCCCTGCAGGCTAAGAACAAGCATGAAAAATGTCAAAGGAGGTAACAGATATTTATCTATATATCTCTGCATATACATAACAACATACATACACACACACATATATATAACTATACATTTTACATATAAGCAACTTTCAGTTTGGCAGTGTGGGTTTTTCAGGTGGCCATACCATACCAGCCATCTAAGTGACACCAGTTGCTTCCCCTCCTTACGTATCATCCAAAATATTTGGCGTGAACAGTCTCGGAGTTGAGCTGGAGCGCTACTGCTGTGAGAAACAGCTGGCAGAAGGCCCCTGAGCATTAGAACTTGCTCCCTTGAGCCCAAATAACTGTTTCATTGGCCTTCCAGGGAAGCTGCGAGTCCCATTTGTTTCTTCAACTTGGAGGGGAAGAGAAGTCTCTTAAAGGTCTTGCACATGTTTTTTGCTGCTGCCAGTTGTGGAGCTGTTGCTGTGTGCTCAGAGGGGCTGTGATGTTTCCAGGAGTGGCGGATTCCTGCATGTACATAGGCACATGCTGAAGAGAGCCCACAGCAAGGTGGGAGGATTCCTTTTCTGTATTTTTTCTATATATCTAGATGAATAAGAATAGAAGACAACCGAGTGAATTATTCTGTGAGTACCTCCTGGTCAGGAAAGTGAGTTAAATAATACAAATACTTCTGTGAGCAGCAGAGGAGAAGACAGCAGCATTCTCTATGGAGTGAACCAAATCTTGCTTGATTGACTTTTTCACTCAGTTTTACTAAGGTTTTATCAAATTTCTGAATATTTTGTAAAAATTTACCTCCTGAGTTTCCCTCCAATGAGTATTTTGGCAGGGCTTTGGGGGCTGCTTCATTCAAAGTTAGAGATTAAGATCACAAGTAATTAGGCCCAAACCTGTAAATCCTCCACCCTCAGTCTCTCTTCTCCCCAGCTATCATTTTCACAAGACTTGCAGGAACTTAAGTGGGTTCAAAATTTATCAGAGTAACAGACATGATGCATGACTGACAGTCCTGTTTTCCACAGAAAACAGGGCAAAAAATTCATAGGTGGAGATGATAAAATAGCTTTTCAGCCCATCCTAAAAAGCACTTCCCCAAAGACCATAAGATATTGAATGTATGTACCTCTTCCCCTTGTAAGACCCTAAAGGAAGTATGAAGTTTGCCTGTGAGGATGCAGTCAAACATGAGTTGGAAACCTCATGTCATAATTTGGACAGATACTTATTGAGATAAAAGAGATCATAAGGAGCCTTTTCTACCATCTCCTGTACGACCTGGAAGTCTCCCATCTAACCCCTCAACAAGCCTAGCTGTGCTTAGCTCTATAAAAAGCAGACAGGAGCGGGCATATTTCAAACAAACACCATGTGCTACTATTGTCAAGAGTTGGTTAATTTTTTTCCCCTTAGAGTATTTTAGAAGACAAAAAATTTTTTTTGTTGAGAAAAAAATGAAATGACAAACCACAACTTTGGGGTACAAATATTTTGCTTATAAAAACTGGGAATGATTTTGGGAAGTGGTTTTTAAAGATTCTTTTTTAATAGAAAGTGGTTTAAAAAAAACAGGGAAAGCTCAATTTTGAGTCAGGTTTTCTTTGTCCAAAGTGAAAACATTTTGGGAGGGAGAAAGAAAAAGCTTTTGTTAACTCCTACAAAAATACTTGGCATTTAAAAAAATATTTCTATGTCTTTGTTTGCATCTTTCTCTGCATCTTAATTGTTGTCACTGTCTTCCCAGAATGCAACATTATTTATCAAGGAATTTTGTTAAAGACGTCATACTCTCAAAGGAAGGTGGCTGTTGCAAGACAGCGTTCCTGGGTGCAAGGGACTGCTAAAGCTTTATGCAAGGCAGATGAATATGTTATAGAAGATTTTCTTCCCACAAAGAATGTTTGCAATGAGTTGCCCTTTCCTCTTTTAAAAGTACAGCATATATGTCATCTTGCCAAATCATTGCTCTCACATCAAACTGCTTTCCATATTAAGAAACTTCATATCTCCTTGTAAAATTGCGGCTCTCTATAGACAGTTGAAAGTTCAGGATAGCACTGGGGTCTGGGATAGGATAAATTGCTGTTTGTACGTATGCATACGGTCTGGGTATATGCATACTCCTAACAGTTCACCAAAGTCTCACTCTGATTCTGGGCTGTCAAATACTGGGGAGAAATGAACTGCAATATATAATTTATTTTGAACATGAGACAGTCTCTGTAGGCTTTTACAACTTCCTGTGCTAGTAGACTCAATTACTATTTATGCTGTCATTTCTTTTAGTGTCAGACATAGCTAGCAGAAGTAGACAACAAGGCCAATAAATAAGATTGCCCAACACTTTTAAAGAATAGTTAGGCTTATCTAGATCCTAGTTTCACTTGTTAATATTTTTGTTAAACTTTAACCCTGCAGGCCAATATTTTCCACACCAGGAGTTTGCCTCAGATTGGAGCATCTGAAGTCAAATCACAAATGGCTTGCTGAGTCTCCAGTTAGGAAAACTGCTATTTTTGCTAATGTGAAAAGTTTCGGGGAGAAGGAGGAAGATGCAGTCTGTCCTGTACATGGAAGGGCTGGGAGGGAGGTGGCAGGATGAGCAGACCAGTGACAATTAGTGACTGGGAGGGAGGCTGCAACTGAACTGCAACTGAGGCAGAAAAAGTTGGGATGGCACAGATCCCAACTGAAACTCAGCATTTCTTTTCTATTGGCCAACAAGTGGCTTTAAAGTGGAGTTTGCTCTTCCCTTGAATGTGGTCCGCACTGGCTACATCCATATTGGTGTGGAGCCCCAAGACTGCTGTGGCGCTGAGGGCTCTCTCAAGACGCGGCCTGTGGCGTCCATGTCGTTCTTACAGACAGCTTGAACTGAGGCACCTGTAAACCCTGCCTGCCCTTGTGACAGGTGATATTTGGGCCCTTCTGGAAGGAGTGGAGACCACCCTACCTGCATCAATCATCTGTCAGCTTCTCATGGGCATGGGAAGTTGCCCACAGCCTGAGGGCCTGCCCTCACAGCAGGTAAATGATTATGAGTGAACTCTAAAAGTCCAGGCTTTTCTTGTAAATATCTGTAAGTATAAAACAAGTGGCACATGCATCCCCATGCAGAGTGGATAGGCTGCTTCAGAGCCATCCCTCTTGTGGCGTCTTTGAAAGTATGTGATGTGGAGAAATGCTGAGTCTATTCTTGGGTGTAGCTTTGTTGCTCTTGTGCAGCCATGTAGATGCTTCTTTGGAGGATAAGGGCCAGTTAGCTTGTGTGGTGCATGTCTTTGCCATAGATCTAATGCTGTGGGAAAACAAGAATAAGCCCAGCGGTGGCTTTTACTGCCTACACTGACCTGCGGCTGCCAGAAAACCTGCAGAAATTTTCACTCCAGCATCAGTAGCTCCTCTCCTGAGAGACTGAAATGCTCCAGCTTTCTTATTTAGCTCTCTCTCCAAACTGATGGTCTTCCATGCTAGACCCTCTGTGCTGGTGATATCCATGAGGACTTTATTTAATGACTGAAAATGCCATGTAGTCCTGCAGGGGAGAGCCAACAACGGCTGCACAGAGATGCCTTTCAGGCCTTCAAGCAAAAAACACTGGCAGCTGCCCACAGTGGGGTTGCAGCACATGAGGTATCCCGGCACCACCATGAACTGCCAAGAAGGCAGGAAGCCCTAGCCAGCGGGGCTCTTCTGGAGAAGAGAAATGCTTTCACCACCAAAAATTACAGCGTTCCTCAGGAAACAAAGCCAGCATGAGCCTGGTTAATAAAGGTTGCTTTAAACTCCCAAGCAGTCACAGTGTTCTTGAGAGCAGGGAGCTAAGGAAGAAGTGGGTGGAAGTAATCCCTCTGAATTCGAAGAGCTTTACCATATGAGTATCACCCAGGGAATTCCCCCTAGTTTTCAAGTATTGCTCAGCTACTTCGCTGTGACACTGACATTGCTGGAATACGCCTAAGAGACGGGGCAAACACAGTCCATCGTTTTCAGAGGCTTGCAAATGAAATTTCTTCCCAGTTCTGAGTCTTGTGTTATAGTACTTTGGTATATATTCTACTATCTGGATACTCTTGCTCCATCTAGTGAGTAAATTTATTGCTCATCCTGACTTCATTTTGGCTGTAGAGAGGGCCTGGGGAAAAGTAACATAATTTATGAATTTGACCTATGCAAACATGGGAATTACCCAGGAAGATTTTAAGTTTGGTTTTGTTGGAAGGGTAAGAATGACAGTGATTTCTGCTTACAACTGCTCATTGACATGTCTTTTAAATTCTTTTTAAAAGACTTGAGGGTTTTTTTTAATGAACTTTCCCATGAAAATCTATTTATGTTTCTATTCAGTGAGCAGATTTAATTGTTATGTGAAGCAAATGAGGGGGAGAGATAAATTTAAAAAGTTGGTTTAAGTATTTTAACTGTATCTGTTAAAACCCATCTTTTCTGTTCTTGCTCAGCAGCCAAAAATGCGTTCCTCTTTTATAAAAGAGAGAACACAAGGGCACCAGCTCACAGATCTCTAATGCAATAAAAGTCATCTCAGAGACCTCCAGGAGGGGCCCCATCCTGCTGGGCACTGTTGAGAGAAGAGCAGAGGTGTGGCGTAGTGGCAGAGAGCTGCTCAGGACCTGCTCTGATGAAATCCCAAGGAGGCTCAGCAAGGTCTGGGTTTGCCACTTCTTCCTTCCTTCTGGCCTTGTCTTTTCACCTCTGAGACCATCTTCCCTACCCCTGGCCAGACACATCTCATGCCATATTCATCCCTTCCTTTTTCCCTTTGTATTTCTGAAAGATATCCGTTGAAACTGTGAGAGGAAAGCAGAGAGAGGGGGAAAAAAAAGAAACTGTGGCATCTTTGCTTAGGTTTATCTTCGGGATCCCGTTTGATACACATGGAAGAAAACCATGCTCCTTCCAGCTGGCTCCGAGTGAGACCCGGCGGTCTGGCAGGTCCCGTGGGTGCATGCGGTGGCCTGACCTGCCCCGGGCACTGCGCTTGCCCCACCACTTTCTCTGCTTGTGTCCCATGGCCTTGCTGGCCGTTGCAGCCCTCTCCCTCTATCTCTGTCCAGGCCTGGATGTGGCTGGTGGCCATGGCTGGCGAGGTGGCTCTGCTGGCAGCTGCAGGGTCACCCTCTGCCACCTCCTGCCTGAGCCCTGTCGTCGTGCATGACCAAGTCCTGTTTGCTCTGTTGGAGTACGCATGTGGTTTATGGAGTGGTGACAACGTGATGTGCATATTTCAACCAGATGTGATGGCAATGTAACGTGGTAGCAGCGGGGACACTTGACTGCACAGTAAGTGCCATTTTCTTTGGGTAGAAGTTTCCTAATTTTATTTGAAAACTCCTGTTATTACTTCTGAGGTTGGTTAAGCTCACGTAATAGATATCCACCATATATAAATATATATATACATGTATATATCCTGAAAGCATACAAGTCAAAGACATAGGGCTTCCATGGCTAACAGGATTTTCTGCTTTTAAATGAAAACAGTTTTTTATTTTGAAAAAAAATTTAGTAAGGAAAATTTCCACTGTCCTCCCTCCAACAAAAACCCTGAAAGAAATCTCAGTACTATTTTGTGCCTGTTATGACCAAACTTATACAGAATTTACAGAGAGTAACTCAAAGCTTTTGCAGGGCCTTTACTGCTTTGTTTATTGGTTCAGCATTAAATGCCATAGTAACAGAGAATGGTATATTAACCATCTAGAGAGGGCCTGATCCAGGTATTCCCTTTATACAGGGCTCTGTGCTGTTAAATGTCTGCAGTGCAATTCCTCTGCACTGTAACATTTTCATATTTTCTTGAGCAATAAGATATTATTTTGCTAAATTCTGGTGCATAAGGGTTGAAAGCAAAGATAAAGGAAGTCTGTTCCCGTATTTACTTTCAGCCCTACCCTGTGCACAATGAGACTCTGGCAGCCATCCAGGTATAAAGTAGGATGGAGCTGGGGGACTACCAGGACTCACCTCGCTGAAGGGAATACATCAGTTCAGTGCATAGTGCTCTGGCATCTCTTGTCACTATTGACTTTAACTGGGTGCTAAAATCCTGCTTTTCTGGAGAGTTATAAATGCCCAGGTGACATTTGCTGTGGTGTTTGTCCTGGTGTCCCACCCTAGCCAAATTCCAGGTCAGGCAGTTGGTTTCTCTTACTGTGCAGCTTCAGATTGACACTGCTCCTTTGCTTCTTCCATTTTAGATAGTCATTTATGCAAGTATGTGCCATTTGGTCACTTTGCTGCTCTGTCTACGAGATGGCTGTACGTCATTTATCAGTCATATATAGACACTGTGGATGTAACAGTGGAGGTAAAGGGGTTTATTTATTATTTCTAAATATCTATGGTCAAAAGTATTGAAGAAGCAAACTATATAATTGTCATAGTTAGGACAGGTCATGGCTGCCTGACTTGAGCTTTTTCACTTACTTTTGTGGGTTTGGTGGCCTTGCATGACCTCCGCAGCTGACAATGAAAATGCTACACTCTCATCCCATGTGTCCCTTGAGTCTGATTCAGGGATTTCTACTTTCTTATCTATGGACTATCATGAACCCTGTGGTCTTTAATCCCATCATCAAAAGCTGCAGATTTGCATCTCTGACCTAGTGAGCAGAATACCATTTGCACATTAAAAAAATAACAAAAATCAGAAATCTATCTACATGCTTTGAAACAGTGGAGACAGACATAGTTTATTGTGAAACTGGTTTGCTGTTGAAGCCAGTGATTGCTTTGTGTACCAGATCTTGGACTGAGGAGCAGAGGAGCTACGGAGTTAATGCAGAGAGGCAGAGGGAAGGAAATACAGATGAGGAAAACTTCTGGATGAATTAGAAATTGTAGAAATCTGACAATAAAGTATTAGTGTTGCTACAAGGCCATGGCAAAAACATTCAGAGGGCAAAAGATAGGCAGATTGGGAGCTGACTGGCTGCTCATTTTTCAGTCCAGTGGAAGAGAAATGAATACAATTTGGTGAAAAATATCAAGGAGAAACCTTCAAAATATCTGGTCTCCTGAGTCGTCTGCTTATGTCCGGGAGTTGGCAGGAATTGTGTGAAGAACCGTATCATTCGTTCTACTTGCTGTCCCTTGGGAGGTGCATTAATTGTTGCCATGGGGTTCAAACAAAGGTTAGAGATGCTATGATTATGTTAAGGAAACAGGGGACAATCGGATTGGACACAGAACTACTTTTAAAAGACTGAAAACTGTCCTGGAAGCTTTTGGTATTTAACTAATCAGTTTACCTAATAGATAACCAGGCATTTCCTTTAGTCAACACAACCAAAGGCTTTTAACTGTGCATGAGAAAGTGAGGGTGAATTAAGGAAGCTCAAGTGGTTCCTAGACAGAAGTACAGAGAAAGATAGATTACAAGAAAAGGCTTGTGAATTTACAATGTGCCCGTGGAAAAAAACGCAAGATGTTACAGTGGGTGGCAGCTACTGAGCAGCCATTTGGGATAGCTAGTGTACAAAACAGCAAGTAATTTATCAAAGGTAAAAGAGCCTGTCTGTGGAGCTATTTAAAACATACCATAGTTTCCTGAGTAAAACTCAACCAGTCATCTGATCGTTTTCTGGAATTTCTTTTTTTTTTTTTTTGAAGGCTTTATGTTGAATGACATTCATTTCCCTTGAAATATTTCATGTATGAACCTAGTTGGATGTAGCTGGAATCAAACCTGCCTTGCAGACCACTCCAGAACATTTTAGCTGGTATTTTGATCCAGAAATGGAAGTGCTGAGAGAGCACCTGCGGAGGCTGTTCATATGGTGTCTTCAGCATGGGCTAAGCTGGAAATATCAGATATTTAGGGTGGAAACCAGGAAGAATTCAGGCAGAGAGAATAAACCAGATGCTGTGAAATGCAAGTCCTACTGAAAATCAAGAAGTAGCCTGGGAGCTCAGCACTTCTTGCACAGTATGGAGTCACAATGCCAGGGAAATGGGAGCTGGCAAAGATTCCTACTGTCACAAATTTGCAAGGGAATCCTTATGGAGCACAAGCTCTGTCTTCAGTCTCCTGCAAAAGGTCCCATCTCGTGCCACAAAGAGCCCTTTGGACTCCTCAGCCAGAGGGAGGAATGCTGCCTGGAAATCGTCGCCTCCGCACTGCCAGTGCTTGGGTTTCCCCGGGAGACCTCTCAGCTGGGGTCTGGTCTGCTCTCTCTGAGCTTGGCTGCCCTGACAGAGTCACAGCCCAAGGAGTCTACAGCAATTTAGTAGTTGGCAAAACCCAGTTTAGTCCAGGCTGTGCTTAAAAAAAAAGGAGGTATTCTGATTTTCTGTTTTAGAATACTAAACACCCATTTTAGAAGGAATATATATCTAAAGACATTTCCGTACATAAAAGAACTTTACGAAATTGAAAAATCATCTGTGTTGTGAAAAGGTGCTTTCTCTTGAAATGCTGTCTGAGGGGAAAATGCACAACCAGCTAGCTTTGTGACTGATGCAAAAATCCTTCCTCCCTCACCAGGCAACTGCTGCAGACAAACTGTGTCCTCTCTATAAAGCTTTTGTGTAACTTCATATTCTCTAACATTCTGGATATTCTGATCCGAGGCTTATGTTTCCATTCCTTTTCAGGAACTATACAGCTCAGACCCAAGCTTTCCTGGCATTCAGAGACCGAACAACACCTCTGCATACTCAGGGCTGGGGAGGCAAAATTCCTTCATGCTTGCAGAGGGCAAATGACACCGGTTTTTCAAGTTACATGCCCGTGTCCTAGCCCTGGTTCATCGCTTGCCGTGCCTGGGGCCATGGACTCTGCTACCAGCACCCGGCTCTGCTCTCTCTACCATTATGATCATTTAAGACATCAAGAACTAACAGGACTGGTACTTGGCTTTTAAACTTGGGAACATGCAGCAGACAGTTTTATTCCTGTACCTGATTCTAAACCATTAAAATTGATTATGCATTTTTATTCAAATTTTCTACTTTTTCAAAGGACAAAACGGTGCAATTCTGCTGGGGGTATTTGGAAGCAGTATAAAAGTACAAATACTACTGGCAACCCATTTCTGTTATTTTTGCAGTTTATTTTAATTAGTAATCAAATTTAAATATAATTTTTCAACGTTGTATTTTTTTATTCCAAATCTTTAATGTGTTCCAGATCCACTCCAGGTTCACTGGACTGGGTGGTAACTAAGCCTTAATTTTGATCCAGAGGAAACTGCCATGCCTATTTTGAACATTCTTTATTTGCTTACTTTTGCTCTTTTATTTTTAGCTATATTTTGTATTGCATTTCCCTCTGTGAGTGCATTTTATAATTATTATAGACTTTTCATTTTTATGTGGCATTGATTCTTGGCACTGAACTTAGAGGCTGGAACTGAAAAAACTTTGAAATTACTGCATCAGCACAACCACTTCAAAGTCTCTGTTGTGTACCCAATTCTGCATTTGTCTAACCTCTGTTCAACTACTGTGCAGGATCCTATATAATATATTCATCAGCTGGGGAAGAGAGAAAAGGAGAGAGAGGTGAGAATGTCAATCAGTTGTCATATACCTGGTTAACTGTGGTCCAGAATTTGCCTACTTATCCCTAAAATGCAAAGCATTCAAGACTTTCTTGCAAGTGAAACTTAAAAAAGGTAGAGCCATTATGACCAAACATTAAAAACAAGAAAAGTCTTTTTTTTAGTATGTTCTATGCCAATGAATTCCCCTTCAAGGAGTCTATTTTATTAAATGGAAGTGCGGAAGAAATGATTCCTTCTTTATTCAGATGTGGGTTTCCTTCCATGAGCTCCAGGATGGGCAAGTTCTGCACCAGTGACAGGTATTGTGTGCATGAAAATGTCTTGACTTTGAAATCCAGTGCTTTGCATCTTCTCAGGAAGTTAGAAATAAAGAGCGAAAGTTTATATGCATAGAGAAGAGAGATTTTTCAGTTTCCCAGTTAGACTCAGCATGCTTTGGGAAGGTATTAAAATAATCTTCTTTCCAGCTGTGTTATTCTTGTTCAGCAAAGGTATTCTGTATCATGAGGTGTCTCTTAGAAGAGTACCTTTGCACTCAGCACAGTTAAGACTCATGTTAACTGGTGGGTCTTCACAGCAAAATGAGGGTCTTGATGGTAGCTCTGGTGATTCCCTGGGTGACACAGGCATGGCATTGGACAGTGGCCTGAACTCCAGACCCGGGGAGGTTGACAGGGGAGGCGGTGCTCTGGTACCTGAGCCGGGGTGTCTTTGCTTGAGTTGTTGTAATGCTGACTGAACCAAAGAAGCACAGAGAGCCTCACATGCACTATCCTTATAAATTCATTTTGCTTTGTGGACATAAGAGGCCCCATTGTGGACAGAAGATGCCCAGCTTTGCAGCAGGGATGGAAGTTTGCAGCTCTGTCTGAGGGAGGAATCGCTGCTGTGCCCTCCCTACCCAGAGGCTGCTTCCTCCTTTTCCTTCCCTTCTTTCACACTGCTCAGCATCGTCCTTCTCCATTAGCTCAAAGAGCAGAGGCCTGCACTTCTGGTAGGGAGAGTATTTCAAATGCTGAGATAATGACTTACCCAGTAAAACTAGAAATCTTTACACTACAAATGTTACCTACACAAATACCATTTTGTCAGTCATCGCAGACTGTCTCCAGTAGTCTAAGGGTGTTAAAGGAGTGTTTCTGTCTGGGTGTGAGGAGTCATGGTCTACTGACTAGATAAGCATCTCAACTGTGTTGCTGAATATCTATCAAACTATATGCTACCTGGTAAATGAGGGATGCTGATATTCCACCATGGCTCTTTACTTGTGTGTGTGTGTGTGTGTGTGTGTGTGTGTGTGTGTGTGTGTGTGGATCATGCACATGTGTGTGAAGCAGCTAGTGCCCTGAATGTGTGAGCATTACATTGCTGGATGATGCCCCTTGTGACACCTGGGACAGTTTCTAAAACTTAGTGCCTGCAATCAGCGATGCAAAGTCGTGGCTCTGCCAGGAGACTGTGGCCCTCCGGAGCCCCAGCAGGAGCGGTGGTGTCCCCCTTCAGCAGGGGTGGTAGCATCCCCCATCGGCGGGGTCTGTCCCCAGGAGAAGGCTTTGGCTTCTCCTTTCCAGAGGCCTTGCAGCCAGCAAGTCCCAGCCCCAAACCTCGCAGTCTGACCTCTCATTTACAAGCCACTTCCAATTAAGCGCCCTGTGTGATTGCAGGAGCAGAAGAGCCGCCCCTTTTGTCCATGCAGAGCAGCGGCAAACTGGGGAGCAGAAAGATAATTTTGTTTCTCATTTCCTTTCCCATGTGAAAGGAGACTCGTTTCTTGAAGTATGCTTGACCAAGGAATAAGGCACTGAGGGTAAGGAGGGCAAGGAGCCGCACAGGCACAGCAGTTACCTGCCAGAAAGGAGGCATCATGTTTACAGGATGTTAAATTCTTTTTTTATATTAAACTAATATGCAAGGGAGTATTATAGATATTCCTTTTCCATCTTAACCACACTTAGAGATACTTAAGTTATTAATGTCAAATATAATAAAAATGTGTCCTAATCTTGGTTGAGTTTCTGTTTCTCATTTGCTCCTTGCCATCTTATATTTCTCTGCCCCTCTTTCCTACCAGCACCTCTGTTTATACTGTGAGTCATTCTTGTGTGTCTCCACACTTCCCTAGGCCCTGTTCCGTTCTCAGATTTTCTTTAGTCTTTCTACTCTCCCATTAGCTGCAAATTGCCTTTTGAATATTTGCTTCCATTCCTTTATCAGCATGTTAATTTACTTATTTCTGAAGGACTGTGGCCAAGCATGGGGGAGGATTTTTTTCTTCTTCATCTTGTTTTAATTCTCTGTTCATTGTCTCATTTCACTTCCTTCCTTCTGTGTTGTGGAAACCTGTGAGAACCTGGCCTGATCACAACACTGTTTGCCTCATGCCAGATTGTCCAGAGGGCCTGAGCTTTATCCTGCTGCCTTTGGCTCCCTGCAAAGCTGAAGAATAACCTGAGCCTCAGAGATTACTGGATCCACAATGCTCTCAAATGCAGCAGGTGAATGCATGCAAAATATATTAGCCTAAAGTCCAAATCAGCGCTTTGTCTACTTGCTTTACAAAGAACACTGAAGAAGCAGAGTCAGAGAATTAGGAAGGGGAGATCTGTAAAGCATGCTGCAGCAAGCGAGGTTCTCCACCTCTTTGTGGGAATGATGGGGTGCGTGTGAAGAAAATACTGTGATGAAAAATGGCTTATAAAAATCCTGTGTCCTGTTACAGACCTAAGTTAGTCCACTCCTCTTCATTTTTTTTTCTTCTTTTCTAGTGCATAATTTGAGGGAGGGTTCAAATATTTCACTGCAACAGTAAAATTTGTAGAAAGACAGGAAAGTCAGAAAACATTTTCACTAAACTTTTTAAAGGAAATCTCTCTGATAATTTTTTGTTGCTGTTGCTAGCAGCTACAGAAATTTTATTCATCTAATAATAACATGTGTCAGCATAGGACCATGCCCTTTCCTCATGCAAGTTCCCAAAGCACTTTTCAGACCATATATAGGGATCACTCACCTACCTCTTGGGCAGAAGGCATTATCCAATTTAATAATGCCAATGGCACTTTACTATAGCCCTGAAGAGGGCAAGTGAAGAATCATTTTTCCTATTGGATGACAATGGAAATTCTTACGCAGGCAGAAATGTGGTTACCTCAGGCATAATTTACTGCACTGAGGGACACCCAGGGCTCCCTCTCAGAAAAGAAATGTGCTAGAGGGCATTTAATAACCAGAAATACACAGGGTCTCCATTTATTGTGTCGGCTGTAGGACAACACTCTCTCCTTTCTCCTCGAAGTCGTCTGGGGATTGATTTAAACTAGCAATAAGCATTTTGGGAGGCAGTAGAAACATCAAAGGACAGTGAGGATTACAGCTGTTTTCCAAAGTATTTATTCACAGGGTGAGTGTATCTGATCCTCTACTTGATGAGCTGACAGTCACATTAAATGCTGCTTCATGGGTCAGTGGGGCAAGATGCTGGAGGTAACTTTGATATTAGTCTTTCTCTGTAACCATCTGTCTTTCATCATCAATAAGTTTCCCAATGATTTATTGTTCAGGCTCAAACTGTTCTTACTTGATCTCTGTCCAAAATTGATTGTTTGAAATGTTAGTCATTCATCAACCATTCCTGAAGCCAGATATGGGAACAAAATAAATAGTACCCCCAGAAAAGTTTAGTGGTTTCCTCTTTGAGAAAAAGGCTGGTGAGACAGAACGGACTGCATTGAGAGTGTCCAGAGGCAGCCAGCACTGCACTAATTTGTGTCTGAATAAAAAAAGTGAGCCCTGAGGAAGAGGGAGCCCTGGGAGCCCTCGGAGGCAGTCAGCAGCCTGCATGTGGTGAAGCACACTGGTAGGTGACTGCATCCTGCACCTGAAGGGAAACTGAGGCAGTAGACGAGTATGTAGGACCCTCCCCCCCAAGCATTAACAGAAGGAAATGGGTATCTATAGGGTCTGCTTGACTAAACTCTCTCCCTGTTTCTTTTTTCACTTCTTGTTCTTTCTGCATAGACAAAAATAACAGCTTATTCCTTCCCTCTTCAGCTGTGATACTGTTCCTTATCATAGGTTGTTCCCCCTACAGCAAACCTTGGTATGTCAAAAAGATCTTCAGGGAAGGGGGGTTGGGGGTGGGCTACTTTCATGTCCACTTTCCATGAGGGACATTTATTAAAAGGGCTGCCCTCTGGACAGGAGGCATCTCAAGAAAGCGCGTAATGCTCCCGCGGATGTGGAATGCCACAAATGAAGGGAGACAGTTCCCAGGTCAGAGTGGAAATATCTTACACTGCAGTCAAATATTTAAACTATCCCTACTAATCCTGAGCTACCCCAGAGTCTGGTTTGAACTAATTATAATTTCCCAGCGCTATGTAGCAGCACAGAGCACCAGGCAGGCTCTGAGTACCCTGGTGACCAGACAGACTTCCTGGGTCTGGGGGTGTCACAGGTGAAGAATGACTAAGTGCAGTTAGTTTATGTCTAAACAAACAGTTACCATTTTGACTGCAGTGCAGAACTACTCAGAGAGTCAAAGGTGAGAGAAAAGTCCACTTCAGGGGAGCATCAGGAGGACAGATGTGAGCAGGGGACAAGAGCCCAGGAACTGGAGAAGAGACTGGGTTCAAAGACCAAGTTTCTGAAGGCGAAGAAGGCAGGTAAGGCTGATGAAAATAGCTGAGTTTTGCTCATATTACCTTTCCATAGGGTGGAGGGCAGAATATGTGCAGGATGTGGATGAAATGCAGTCCTCGGAGACAAAGTAGAGATGTTAGGCAGGAGCAAGAGCTCAAGTGCATCCAGCAGCAGCACTCCCTAGGGCGCTGGGCGAGATGTCTTGTCAAAGTCCTGCTGGAGACCCAGGCACTGCCTGACAGAGAAGAGGATCTGAGGGCCTTCAGTGCTGAGATGACCAGGGAAATAGTCTGCATCCTCATGAAGACAGACTTGGATACAGTCCCAGTGATCCTGAGGGCTGTGCAGCATCTTCCCATTAGAAGGTGTGAGTGAGTGTCCGCGTCTAGTGATCCAGCTGGAAATAGGGTGGTTCAGTCCTTTCTGTTCTTGTGGTAAATCCACTGCTGACTGGGCGAACTACAGAGAAGAGAAGTAGAATAGATGATACATCCCTTAACAGTCCAAGGAGCTGCCAGCCTTGCTGTATCATCAAACCCAGCTGAGATGCTGAGCAGAGAAGGTGTTTCCTAGCACAGGCTAGGAAAGGTGATTTTTGTGAGGTATGAGAGCGTTAAGCGGTGAAGTGAGGATAGGACAGGGAGAAGCAGCACAAAAAGGGATTCTGTTGTATCTTATGGTCAGGAAAATAGTTTTGTGTTTGAAAGATAAACAGCCCTGAGGAGAAGGAGCTGATCCAGACTCTGTGGGTGGTGTCAGTCCTTCCCCGGTTGCAGAGATGGGCCAGCAGTGTACAATTGAGTGCATTTTTGTGTGTGTTTGGATTACTCCAAAATGCTTTTTCTTTTAAACCTTGACGTGTGCTTTCACCCAAGGGATTAATATTGTTTGAACTGTTTTGGTCAGCTGAAAATAGAAAGCCAACCATGAGTGAGTTTGTGCGTAAAATCCCCTGGTGTGCTTTGGCTGTGTTGCACCATCCTTGCAATGCAAAACAGGCCGTGTGAAGCAGTGAATCTGCTCCAGTTTGTTTTTATAACTGCAGGTTTCGCAAAAGAGGAACGTTTGGAGGTGTGTGCAGTCATGGATGCAGGGCTGTGTAACTGTTTCCTCATCAGTAAATGATATCGCAGGTAAGGGTAGTTGCAGGAGATAGTGAATACCCAGCGAGGAATATTACATGCCAGGAGGGAGACCATGTGTAACTCTGGCCTGTTGCACTGCATTTATCTGCAACCTTCATAATGCCACAGAAATTATATGTATTAGCAACAGGCTGCCCATACATGTGTTGCCTGAATGAACAGCTGCTTAGCCTTCCTCAGAGAGGGCCCTACAGCAGGTGGGGGGGCACCAGAAAGCTTCTGAGACATCACCATCCTCTTGAATAAAGCAGTTACTGACAGGTTACATACAAAAGTTTGGTTGATTGAAAGGGGCCTTTAAATGGGGAACCCCAGTCCATGATGCTTCAAGTTTCCTCCCACAATGACTTAATTTTCCTGCTTATAGTATGATGAATAGCAATTTGTGAATTTGCCAGCCTCGGTGTAATGCATCCTTGGATGAATGTTACGGGGGTTTCCTGTTTTGATTTTTTTGTGTTTGCTTTTTCACTGCAGTTGGCAGTGTGGTAACTGGTTACTTCAAGTTAGTAGACTCAATGGTACGCAGTCTGATTTTCTTCCCGCTTTCTTAAAGTGGTCTTGGACAGCTATGTAGAAATCCACTTTCAAATTGCCTGCTGTCCTATACTTCTCTGTGACAGCAACTTCTGCTATTAGGAACTTTATAGTGTGTGTGCTATGGCTAATAATTTAATAATTTAATCAAAAAGATGATGAGCAATTCCTTTCATCCTCCTTTCATAGCCAGGAGACCATGGTGATCTGCAGTTATACTAAAAAGATGGGTTGGACTCTGATCCCTTTTGCTGCAGGTTGTAGACCTGCCAACCCAGTTACTTTCTGCAAAAAGCTTTTTGTTTTTCTTGGCAATCCAGTGACCTAGTCAGTTCTACACATCTGGCAGCTGGATAATACCAGATCAATTTGTGCACCTATGACAGCCAGGCATACGTAAGTCTAAGAAGTGGCTGCTGCACATTCACAGAGAGTCCAGCAAGGACGCATTTGGCTTGCTGTGCATGAGCAGGTCCGTTGTGCATGCTGGTATCAGACCTCCTTGGGGCTGACAGGCCTGTATTTTACATGCATGGTGCAGCAAGGCTGTTTCTGCACCACACGCGGCGCTTAGGAGTCTGGTTGACAAAGCAGGAATTCAAGATACTGCTCCAGAGCAGCTAGTACTGGATGATGCTCAGCCAGCGCTACAGGCTTTTGCCACACAGCCGCAGCTTTTGCATAGGTGAAAGGTGATCCGGAGCTTGCTTATACTCCAGGAACACTGAATGAAAATTTAGCAAATATTATCCTTCATAAAAATGTCAGATGTGTTTCCTAATGAGATCTCTCAGGACAGGATAAACACAATTATTTTGCATTTGCATGACAAAATGAGAGATATGGATCTTTTTAATGTCTACACTGCTCAAGTTCAAAAGCAAATGCTAGTCCCCAGAGTGTGATGCATTGCCATTTTAAAGCTGTGAGTTAGTATTTCCATTCAGTGTGTCAAAAACCTGTTGCGCTGTGGGGACAAAAACCACAACCCATTGTGCTCAGAATGAAGAACAATACTTGAGCAAAGACGTGGCTTTTTTTCTTTTTTTCCTAAAGTAAGCCAAACTCACTATCTAAAACATATTTAAAAAATCCAGCTGAAGAGAGAGCATAATGAGGATTCATGTTGTGTCCTGTCACTTTAAAAGGGCTAATAGCCTTGGCAGTCTTATTTTAGGTCATGTCACTAGGGAGAAGCTGACAAACAAGTAAGGAGGACCTGATGCATAGTCTGACGTGGTACAGTATAGATAAAGCAAACTATCATTGGCCCCCCTGTAGCAGTCCTGCTTTATGGAGTTGGCAAAGAAATATGCTCTCTACAAGTACCAGCTAAAGCACTTAGTGCTGTTGTGGGAATTTCTCCTATTTTATGTTCCTGAAATTCACTTTTGGCACCTTCATTCCGAGTTGAAGGGATAAATCCAGCTCATTAGGGGTCTGATCCAAAACCCATGGATATCACTGAGAGATTCTGCCAGCAATGGGGTTTGCTTGAGTTTATTAATGAGTTGGTGTCTCTTCTCCACATGTATCTGTGATTTAATTACTAACGAGTACTAGTAAGTACCACGAGCTGCCTGCCCCTTCTCTAAGGGGCAGCTGCAGGGTTCAAAGTAGTGGGTTTTAGCTCCCCCTCTCAAAAAGACTCATCATTTGTTTTTCTCTGTATCTATCAGCCAAAAAGACACTATCTGAACTGAAAACATGTTCCTTTTTTTTTCACTTTGACTCCTTGGAATGTTATAACACATCCGTCAGACATCAGCACTGTTAAATGTCAATAAATTAATGTTCTTTCAGGCCCGGCATGAGCACTCCTGGATCCTGTTGGCCCCTTTTGCTACGAAGAGCAGCAGGGTGCCTGCAGCCAAGGCTGTGAGCCCAGGAATGCTCTGGTCCTGCACCTCCCGTCCTGCAGTAGTCTACCTTCGTCACGGCCGAGCAGCAGCGCTGCCAGTCAGTGACCATGTGGCTCGGAAAGCTGCCTCTTCTTCTTCTGCAAGAGCAGGAGAAAACAGCTGGCATCAAATTTACTTGCTTTTGCCTGCAGAATTCGAGGCAAAAAATATTGGGCCTGGATCAGACCTGACCTGGTCATTCCTCCCACCCAGATTTATAAGCTTTACAAAAGCAGACACAGGTCTTGAATACTATCACCTGGGTTACAGTTGCAATGAAAAAACCTGTCCAAAACACTGACCTGGCAGTGTTGTAGGCTATGGTTGCGCACAGTTAAGAGATTGGTGCTAATGCAGGAAACTACAGCCTAAAAAGGCAAAAGGAGGGAAGAAAAACTCATTTAAGAGCTAGAGAACTGAAGTCGGGAGAAAGTTAAGTGAATTTTCTGCACCATCCTACTACAGCCTTAAGTTATGACACAACAAGGAACCTGTTTTCCTTCAGCAGATTAACCATGGGACTATCTTTTTTCTCACATAGTGACCCAAAAGGTTCCTTAGCAAATTTTTTTCCCTCCTATGTTGAGCAATTGTGCTGAAAAAGGCAAAGAGTGAATGTGCTCTGTCCTGTGGCTAGTAGCAAGAGCTGTGGCTGTGGCACAGCCAGTAAATACTCACATAAGTGAGTGTGTGTCCAAGACCTGGGCTCAGGATTTATATCAGTGTGAGAGATACCAGAATCTGGGTCCTTGCAGTCTGGGGATTTATAAAATGGTTATTTTAATCACATGATTAGAATTTAGGTAAACATTCAGTGAGTAACCAAGGCATGTCCCCCAAATAAAGTGAGTCAGACACACCATTTAAGGGAAATAAAAGGGGAAGAGTTTCATTCCAGCTCAAGGCTTATCCCAAAAGCGTTCCAGCACTCGGCTTGAGGCACTGGCAGCAGGAAGCTGAGTCTTACAAGCTTTTTCACACACATTTGTCTGCAGAAAAATTATGTGACTTTACTGCTGTACCATAGTCTTCTAGGCAACATATTACCTTTATAATATGCTGATGTGGTTTTCTTAAGTAGGTCCCATATATGCCCACGGTCAATAAATATTCACATTAATTGTGCATGAGAGTCCCACCTCCTGCACTGTGCTGAGGTGCATAATCTGCTGAAGAACCCCACTGAGTTTTTGTGCTTGGGGACCTAAAATTTTAGAAACAAATGTGTCGTATCTGATTTTTTGTGGTCCCCAAGCCATCAGCTCAATTATACCAGTGCAATGGAGAGAGCAAAGGAGAAATTTGAATGCTTGTTAATCAACTATATTTTCATTCCTGACTTTTGTTTTCTTTATGCATCCTGATGTTCCTTCTGTTTTTCTCTGTTGGCTTGTAGTACTACGTTTTGAGGGACAAGAGCTAAATTCAGGGTGAATTTAGGCATGGAGAAAATAGATTTTTGGTATTTTAATGCCACCCTTGTCTTTTAATGCATGGAAATTGCTGCCTGGTCTCCTGTGAAGTCAGTTTACACTAAGGTCAAAGTCTTGCAAATATTCAATTAGGAGACCAGTCAAGTATGTGGGATTAAGTTGTTTATATAAATGTTTGCAGAACCAGAGTGTGAGTTCACAAGCAGGCATGGGAGCTTTGGTTTCCCAGCTGATCCATAAAAAAGGTCAAACACAGTATACTGATAAACATAGTACACTGACAAAAAGCTGGCCAGTCCAATCCAGTCCTGTCTGAAGCTTCTAGTACCAATTCTCTGCTGTTTATGCAGGATAAGTTTGAAGCTGATGAGACTGTAATTTGTATCATTTAAAAAATATCAGTCTCTTAGCTGGGCACCACTGCACACAAATAGGTAGCTGAGAGTATAAAAGCAGAATCTGCTTTAAGTATAGCAAAAGTTCCCCTCCAACGGCCAAGGAGCAGGACTGATGTAAGCTCCTTGCAAGCGAGAGCAGGTGAGAGAACAAGTCCCATAGACTAAGAGCACAAGACAACTCGGTAGCATCCCTCTCTAGGGTTTTCCACAATCATTTTCCTTTGTTTTCTGCTTCCAGTACCAAACTTTAGAGAGTAGCTGGAGAAAGTGCCTGGTTTTCAAACCAGAGGAAGCCAAAGGCTTCCATGAGAGTAGGAGAAAATGAACTCCTCTTGGGGAGGCAAGCAAATGCTTTCTCAAACCCTACCTGAATTTTGGTGGGCCAGGGCAAGACTGATGGAGAGTACAGGGGAAGACAAAACTAGGAAAGGAAGTATAAGGTGAAAAGAGGAACATTTCAAGCATTTTTGTTTTTACAGTATAATTTTTGAGGTGGTGTCATTTTTCCAGTCAATTTGAGAATTTAGACAGTTTAATCTGTGCTCTATATAGTTTTGCCCTGAATGCTCTTGTTTGGTTACTTTGTTGCATTTTACATGTCTCTTTTACATACTCTAAAATCCCTCCTACCCCATGACAACGTAAATGTTACACTTTCCTTTGCTGAGACCTCCGAGGCCAAGGTAGGTTCAAACACTTACTATCCTTTATATACTGCCATTTCAGACATTCCCCAGCACGGATGTCTGTGGGGTCTGAGATAGCACCAGGCATGAGAAGCAGGTAACAACAGAACCATTTAGCTGCATCTCTATCACTAGTGCATGTTTCAGTTCCAGACTGAATGAACAGAGACCCTGTGCCCTACACTCACCTTGGGGAACCTGACTTTTCCTGAATGTCATTGCAGTTTTAATTTTAAAAAATGATGCCTAGAGTAATAAATGTGCAGGGCCAAGAGGAACCACCTTGCACATTTAACTTGGCCTCCTATGTGGCTTAACCCATGCTCTTTATATCCTTTCTCAATGGGGCTGTGTAGCAGAAGGGTGCAGTGAGGACAGTGTCTTGCCCTGAGGGTGACGCCACTTCATGGGGGACTAGAATCTGTCAGGAAATAGCAAAAAAACAAAGACTTCAATATGCTGAAAGTATTTGGTGCCTGTTTCCCTAATTTCCGTGCTGGTCAGGACAGGGAAAGATGAAGTGATTGGTGAACAAACGAGGTCACTGATCTTACCCACCCCTACGTGCCAGAAGGAGGATTGACAGCATTATGCTCGTTTTCTCTCTGTGGGTAGCCAGCGCAAAAGGACAGGGAAGTCCCTCGTGCCCTTATATTTCTTAGGACAGTTGCTTGGGATAGTTTGTTGTTATGCTGCTGATAATATGCAACTGGTATTTTTTAAGAAGAAAGGTGCTTTGTCAGTGCAATATACTGCTTCTATTGCTGCGCTCAAATTTGTTTCTAAGCAGTGGTATCTGTACTGGAGTTATTAATAGATTGAATTGTCCAAGCAAGGATTCTTCACCCCTCCTGCTGCAAAATATGCACTGTATGCCTGTTGCTACAGCATGTACAGCCATGTTACAGCTAGTACAGTCTGTTTTTCACTAAGTGCATCAGTGAACAATGTTTAAACAAAGTTTTAAAAAAAGTACTGGCAACAAAGAGATGACTTATCATTTGCAACTTTAAAAAGGAGCCTGCAGCTATACAAATCTGGAAATAATATAAACTTAACCCACAGGACTGTTGCACTGGTTTTAGAAGAGCTTACTTTAAAGCTGGTATGTGGGCTCACTAAGAGACTGAGTGGTTGGCAAGGATGCTAACGATTTATGGAATGTGTCTTTGGAAAGGATTAAAGCAAAAAAACATGTTGCTTCTTACCAGCTCTGAGCTAGGAATATAGCTCTAAGGGGTGAGTGTTAAATTTTAAGCATCCAGTATGTAAAGCTTTTAAAGAATAAACTTTTTTCTTCCCTTGCCCTGGTGCTTGGGATCAAATTCAGTCCAGACCGGATAGACTAAAAATCATTGCCATCTGACGTCCAGGAAAAGGTCAGGAGTTAAAGGAGTACTGGCAGTGGTGAAGCAGTTCCCAGCTTGCGTAAGTACTATTTGTGAACTACCCAAGATAACAGTCAGCATTTTAGCTCTAAATGTCCCAAGCCTCATGTAACTGTGTCTCTTCTGTAATTTTCTCTCTCTAAGTTGCTTTTTGAAACTGTTTTACACCAAGTAAAAACACAATTAAAACTGAAGCTTGAGAACTTGGCTAAATATAAAAACTCTATGATTTGGCTGGGAAGTTTTTCATTTCCTACATTCATTGGCCCCGTAGCGACTCTGTCTAGGTGCTCGTGCTCCAGCTCCTCGCCATGTCATTGGCTCTATCCTCTTCCTGTGGCATAACCAATCCTAAACTCAGTTTGAAATGACAGTGACAAATCTCTTTAATTGACACCATCTTTCTGTGCCTGTAATAGAGATTCTTTGTTACTAATGAAACTAATTCTGTTTTTTCCCTCTGTGCGTGTGAATGGATGTGTCGCTGCATCTGTGTGTGTTTGCAGAAGACACCAGGAGAGGACTTGCTGCCAAAATCAACTCTCTACCCAGCGCTGAGGAGAGGAGAGGCCCAGCGTTTTTCTCAGCTCTAACATTGGGGGCTAATTGTGCCAGTGCTGCCCCTCCTTGGGAAATTGCAGTTTCACTGCTCCCATGGGGTGTGTGTAAGGGACAAGTGGCCCCTCAGAGGTGGAAGCCACAAAAGGCTTCAGACATCAAAAGGATGCTCTGGCATATGTTCAGTGCAAAGGGCAATGTGTGTTGCAGGGGCTGGTGTTTGTCTGTTGTGCCATTCCTAAACACAGGGACAGACCCAGATGGCTGCAAAGCAGTAGTTTGCTCCATTTCCAGGGAGCATCTTCAGGCCAGCTACCACTGGAAATCTATTCATGATGGCCATGGTTATGGGGCATCTGACAGTACTGGTAGTCCAAAATGTAGATGAAACTACAGCCACTTTCACACCTGAGGGCAGGTGCCTTAGGAAATGGGAGAGACATATCTAATGACAAAAGTTGTTGGAAATAACTTTCCCAAGAGGAACAGTGTCCCTTTTCCCACCAGCGTTGTTGCCATCCCCTAGCAATCTGCTCTTTCTCCATGTGCTCAGCTGACTAGGCAAAAAAGAAACCTGGTTCACGATGACACTTGTGTGTGATGTGCAGGTGTCTTATGTGTTACCTGTCATCTACCATGCAGGTCTTGGTGACTTCAGGAGTAAACTCACAGGTAGGTGGAGTCTGAGCCCCAGGTGGGGAGTGGGGGCTTTGGATGTGGATGAGCACCTTAGTGGGCCTGAGCCATTTTGGAGGACTTCCACTGACCATGGCAGTTTCTTATTGGGATCCTCTGTTTCTCTCCAGCTTTTTGTGAATTCCAGAATCGAGTCCTGCGGAGCTAACAGGAGTACACTAGACAACATGGATTAAGTTTAGGGGTGATCAAAGTGAAAAGCTTCTTCCAGAAGTTGCACCAAGTGGCCAGGCTGTCTTTGTGATCTAACTTTGAAATCCTTCGTGGCCCACTATAGAAACTAGCAGTGCTGTAAGAGAGCACTAAGGACACGTGAGTTGTTAATGTCTCAAACATTGTCACAAGACGAATTTTGGCAAACAAGCTGTGCATAGCGGTGACACACCATAAAGGAAGCGTGCAAAGAACCACGGCATGGGGCCGCCTGCGCCCGGGAGAGGCTTCTGGAACGTGGTGGTGCCGCTGGGCAACATAGCGCCCAGTCCTGCTTTCTGATTGGCCCTGACATCACAACGGCGGGGGTGGAGACCACCAGAGACCCTGAGAAGGCCCTAGACATTTCTGGAAGGTTCCAGGAGGGCGGAGTGTGCATGACAGCTCATTTGCTTGAGAAGCGAGGAAGCACCCTCCCAGAGGCAGGGCGAGAGCCTGTAAAAACCAAAGACTCTGTAAAGCACACGTGTGCCCACCACTGGGGGATTGCTATGGCCGTCATCGACATTGTGGGGTCCAAGGGTGGTGACTATCTTTCTCTGTCTTTCGCTCCTTTCTCCTTTCTCTCTCTTTGACTCCTTTCTTTCTTCTTATAAACATTTCAGCAGAACCATTTATGCTTTACAAGTTCAGGTTGCCTCCAAGTTAATGTCATTTCTGAGTCCACGTTAATGAATAAAGCGTGTAACCGATCATTTGGTGGTGTTTCACCTCAATTTAGCCCAAGGGAGTCACGAAACCTGGATCGTTATGACCCTGGGCTGTAACAAGCGCTATTAAACAATTCATTCTATTTTAAATTTAAACTTAGAAATATCCCTAAGGATTTTTTATGACTTTGTTCTCGGTGTTTAGAAAATATTCTGATACGCTTGCTTTGACAATGAATGTGTACATCAGTGCAGAAAAAGCAGAGCATCCTTTATTATTTGTAAGGCTCTGAGAAGGAATCATTTAGCTAAAACACAGAGAGATGAACACCTCTTTCTTCTTTTAAGGGAAAATCCTAAAGCTAATGATTTTGTATTTAGAATAAGTGAACTTGCCTCCAATTCTATTATACATTATTGAAAAAAAACCCCATCTTTTTTTCCTTACCACATTACCTATTCTGTCCCTAGAAAAGGTAGAAACAGATGCTCACTGCCAGGGCCCTGAGTGCACTAATATGCCTTAATGGCCCTGACCAGCCTCACCTGGGGTGTCCACCACACCCTGCTCTGGGCCCAGGAGCCCTATTTAAGTGGGGCTGTATTCAGTACCTGCTTAGGCAGGTGTGTGGGTGGGTGATTTAGTTTTGTGGTTAGACTTTGGGTCTGGGCTGTAGGTAGCTTGCTTGTCTCCTAGATGGGTCCCTTAAATGCATGTAGTGGCTTGTGTCTGGTCTTATCTCCTGGATGGACTTTGGCCCTGTGCTGTAGCCTTGCTTCCAGCCCTGTCTGTGGCTCTGTGTCTTGCTGCTCCTGATAGGACTCCCTGGCTAGATCTTGGCCCTGTCTTGTTGCTTGCTGTATCTGAGGCTGTTGATGGACCCTGCTGCTAGTACCCTGTAGGACTGTGCCCTGGTGCTGAGTGTGCTGCTTGTGCTGGGATCATGCTTGGCTCCTGGCTTGTCTGCTCTTAGGGAGCTTTTTGCTTTGGTGTTTGGCTTAGCTCCTCTGTGCTTTGCTGAAGTAAGAAGAGAATGTGAAGGTACTAACAAAGTTAAGAATATGAATGCTAAATTAATTTGTTAATGGTAGAATTGCTGAAGTCTGATTTCTGCCTCCCTGTAATGAGTTTATGATTATAGAGTTTTAGGGCTATCTTCTGTTCCCTTGTCCTATATAGACTATTTCTGAGCTGTTTCTGTGCTTTCCCTAGCTACTGGTTGGGTGAAGGAAGATAATGTGCTATGGCTGGTTTCAAGTTGCAGGTGTGCTGCTTGGCTACCTGGAAAGTCAAATAGCACAGATAAGTTGCAGCCTTGCCCTCAATATGGGATGCCACTGTGCATTCCTGTCCCTCAGGTCCAGCTGCAGATTTTTCACAAAACTTCAAGGAACTTAATAGTTTTTTGAGTACTTCTGTTAAAGTGACTTGAAACCATTCAGCTGGCTCAAATCCCTTGTAGAGGAGGAAAAATAATGTATGTGTGGAAGACAGGCAGTTTATTTCCACAGGTGACTAGGCTGAAAAGGGACCTATGTCTTCAGTGGGGAAGAGAGTAGGAAGAATCAACTTGAAATTAGTAGAAAGTTTTCTTTCTTCTTGGACTTTGGGAATGAGTAGTGTGGCCTTCTGAATCTGGGCCAATAGGGAGAAAGAAGTAGGATGAAGATGCAGGTCATGGGACCTGGTGGTAGAAGGAAAGGTGAAAGATCTGCTTTGGTTCAAAGCAGGATGAAACATGAAGAAAACTTGATTTGAGAAAGCTGAATAACATTCAAGTCAGTGTAAGTGCTCTGGCCTGAGCTGTGGTGTTGGGCAGAGGACAGAATGGCCTCCAGCTGCTTCAGGTCACCACCTGGGCTGAAATAGATTGGTAAGGAGCTACTTAATGCCATTAACTGCTGAATAAGAGGCAGAGATTAATGAGCCAAGCCTCCACTGCATTTGTGTTCTGTGAGTCTTAAGTTTTGGGTGTCAGGGTAATGAAATGTTGGTGGCTTTCAGGGATGATAGTATGGCTGAACTGCACCAGTCTACCTAACAGGAAAGGTTACTATGAGCAAAGTTATTGCAAGGGACATGCGCTGGGATATGCCTCAGCTCTTAAAGTGGTGTGTCCCTGCATGTGTGGGATGCCATATTTGTGCATGCTGGGGGACTGGGGTTTCCAGATGTGAGGTAGACTTTGAAGGTTTCATGCTAACCATGTATCTAGCAGTATCAGGACCTCCCTTCTTCATGAAGAAGGCTGTCCCATGGCCAGGAGTGATTCTCCAGTGTCTGTCCAGAAGAGATTTTCAGGCAGTAAAAAGTTCAGTGAGGGGAGGGAAGGCTGCAACATCCTTCCTATCACCAAAACAGTAGTCTGGAATGGTTTGGGAGTGGAGCATAGAAATAACCCAGAAAAGGAACTCTGCCATCTTCTGGTGGTATTGTTTTCCCCAGTGACAAGGTCTCTGTTCAAAGGCTCTGAATACTCTTGGTGGCTGCTGACACTAAACATTTTGCAAAGATATAGTACATCGTGACATGAAGAGACTTGATATCTTTGCGTTTGGAGGTGCTTTCTGTCCCCAGGGTGGCTGGCTGCAAAAGGCAGCTGTTTGGGGAATCCCTCACAAAGGGCAATGGAGCTGAGAGCTCTGGTCATGATTGGTAAGGCTGAAAACATTATAAGGGGTTTAGTGACAGAGCCACAAGACCAGAGCAAGTAATGCTTCTCCAACAGGCTGCAGACTGCTGTGTCTGAATTGTGGTACTTTTCTGGTTACTGTCTGCCATCTTACCTGGAGGTCTAGCAGAGAGGAAGGTTGAATGGACACTGGATATTTGCACCAATGAAGGGCAAACTGAATGAATTGCTGACTACTAATAATACTAATGCTTATTGTGTTGTCTGGGAGTGCTGGTGTTTGTCAGAAGTTACCTCTGCAGTTCTCAATATCTGAACCTTTTCTTGCTGCTGTCAACAAGATGTTGAGAGAATGCTGAAAATTTGAAGGGTTTATCTGATCTACATAAATGTCTAGAAGCTGTTGAAAATTGCCCCTGCCTGATATTTCAATTGCTCTCAATACTTATTTTAAGATAGTGATAAGCAAGCTTCAAAAGCATTGTTGGTAATAAGTACTCTTGCAAAAGCTGTTCTACTTTGTCTGAACAGTCCTTGGAGAGGTAAATGGTATTTGTGGTGTAGAGCCAGCATGGCTCATGACCTTGTATATGCCAGGTCTCCTGAAGTGTTTAATATGCATCTCGGCACAGGGAGACACTGGACTGCAAAGTTGTAGAAGTACCAAAGAAGGAAGTATGTCTTAGAAATGTGCTGGACATACCAAACTGAGCTGATGCTTGTATGCAATTTGACTCCTGCAGGCTCAGAGGTGTTTATCTCCCAGATCTGGATTCAGTACAGCAGCTGCAGGCAGGACTGTAGCTTGCTTTTGGTCAAAGTAGTTATTCTACCTTTCCCTTTACTTATAAGCAAAAAGGCCTTTGAGACCCAGCCAACTTCCTTCTCTTTCCTCAATCTCTTAAGACAAATGTTTGAAATAGGAAGGTATTTTACTTGTTTTTTCCTCTTACCAGCAGCTTGTACTACTGTCATACTGCTGGCATCTCCTTTGCTCTGACAAATCTATGTGGCTTGATGCTTCTTGCAGGCAGCTCGCTCTCTCAGAGCATGTATACACACTGCAGAGTTGCAGGCTCTTCTTACTGCAGCATGTTAATCAACCCCAAACTGTTATTAATAGGAAAAAAATAATTTGGGGTCCAAGGAGGAGAGCCTGATTCAGGATTAGAAAGGGTTTTCAGACTGGAATGGTGGAAAGAAGATTGACTGCTAGAGATGAGGCAGCTAGAGGATATGGGTAATTCTGGTATGGATGCAAGGGCATTGAGTGGGAAGAGGAGAAGGGGTGGGTTTCTCTTCTTGAATGCTTTCAAGAGGAGACTTGTGTTGGAAAAGTTTTAACCAGCTGTGGTGGCTGAGCTTAATGAAAGAGGCTATCTTAAAAGTGCTTTTAAAAATATGGGACCTAGGGTGGTGGCAAGAAAAAGGTACTCTCAAGGAACAAACACCTCACCTGTACCAAAAGGCAGGCAGAGTTGAAGATGGTACAATGCATCCATGCTGCTTGGAGTGGTAGCTGCAAAAAGCACAATCCCAGGTACACCCTTCTGCATGAGTGGCCCTTGACTTATCTGGGACTCATCAGAAATGTGGACTACTGCAGAGGAGTTGCATTGTCTGCAACTTGTGCAAGTTTATCTTCATTGTCTTGTTAAGACGCTTTCTGAAAAGGGCGATGTAGGGAGGCTAGATTAGTTCATGTAAAATCATGGGTTCAAGAACCGAGCTGTCCTTGTACTTTCTCTTCTGTGGATTTTGCTGCTCTTATGACCTCTGGTAAACTGTTTCTTCTAGAAAAGAACCCAAAGCTAATTACAAGGGTTGTTTTTGTGGCATTGACTGAATAAATGGGAAAGGCAATTGCTCCACACTTGCACAGAGGCCTGGGAGCAGCTGCATGCCTCCATGGGACCATGTTGCTGTGCCTGGCTGGAGAAGGAGAGGGACAAGATCTGAAAGAAGTTTCACAAGAAACCTCTTTATTTAAAACAAGTGGACTTATGGACTTGCATGCTTGGATAAGAAATATGTGCCTTAATGTGATTCTGCTCTACTCAGTTCTGAGGGAGGTCTTCAGACTTCAGTTGCAGGGCTTAATTTTTGAGACTCTAAAGACACGTAACAATGCTCTGATACCTTGCCTCTTCTATTGCTGCACAATTAATATGAAATTAAATTGATTAGATGATATCATTACCTCAGGAAAGGGATACTTAGGTTGCCTTTTCTGTTATGATGTCATTATGGGTGTTCTGGTTTATTTTGGCAACTGTTTGGGCTTGAAACAATCATGTTTAAATGAAAACAATTGGACCTTTTTTACTACTTGCAGCTGGGTTTTTTTAGTAGGTTGCTCACCTGAAAAGGGATCTTCATTAGTCACTGGAGATGGTACATACCTTCATGGCAGACCAGATTAAATTTGATAATTCATGGGCTTTTGGGCTTAAAATCTGAATTTAGATCTGAACTTGGTTCTGCTGTTCAGGCTGAAATGTAAGAAAGGGTAGGTGTGACAGTGAATTTATCCAATATTGACAGTACTGAACATTCCAGTGTTATGAGTCAGGCTCCTCCCAGTTCTGCACTTGGTTTAAGTTAATGAGAATTAGCAAAAATATGAAGCTATCTGTTTGCTGTTCAGTTTTGAACCTGCAGGGTTATACTTGGGCTGTATTTTGTAATTTTCTTTCCATGCAATAGTAAAGCCATATTTTTCCAAGGAAGCCTATAATTGTCATATGAGGTTTTGTCTCCAGGTGCTCTCAAAATATTGCCAATTATCAAAAAAACCTAAAATAAAATGTTGTTAGGCTTTGACTAAGTTAGAACAATGGGGCCTGTTCAACTGTTTATAGTTGACATTAGAGCAGCCTGTGGGAACTGAATGAGTTTCATACAGATCCTTTCTTGTTTTTTGTACATTCATTATTACTGAGTAAATGATGGTTGCTGCAAAACAGGGAGAAGGAGGATTAGCTCTGATACCTCTGAATAATATTGCATTGTGGGTTTTGGTCAATAAAGTAAAGATCACTTCACTTCTCTTAGCATAATATAATTCTGATGTCTAGTCCTTTGTGCTTGGTCCTATCAATCTTCATTCTTTTTATATACTCTGGTGCTTTCTGCTCTCCTTAGTTTTGTGTTCCTATTGCCTCTGATCTTTGAAAACATTGAAAATTCCCCATTGCTCAGTGCCCTGTGAGGAGGGGAAGTACTGATCTCATTTTAAAAATGAGTTCATAGCCTCAAATGACTAGGATACTTGCCCAGATCATGCAGTAAGATGTTTTCAATGATGGGAGAAAATCATGGGAATCCTGACTTTCAGGGCTCATACTTACACTGGAAGCACTTTCTAATCAGTTATAGAAATTGTGGAAAAACAGGAAGGCTTTCATAAACTGCTTGCATTTATACTATAATTCTAGCCTAAACAAAAATGCAGATTGAACTGGATTTGTTTCTTATAATTATCTAAAATTAAGCATACACTGTAGGTCTAATCAGATATGAAATGGCTCTACCTGAACCAATTCTAAATCCTGTGAAACCACACTTACAAAACAGAATGCCTCTATTCCTCTTGCTCTAACCATAGGAGAATGTCCTTGCAGGACAGGATTTTGCTGCTCTCAGTTTATTAATAGAGCGTGTTCAGAGTCTGGTTTTTTTGCACATGTGTTTTATTGCAGAATACTTTGTTAATCTTCCAGTCTCTCTTCTTCAAACAAGACAAACCCATGTAATCAATCTCAGATCCAGAGTTCTGCTTACCTGCTGTTGCCCGAACCCATAGACTGTTTGCCCTGGAGCTTTTTTGTCTTTTTGGCAGCTGCTCTCATTCCAATTACAAAATATCCTTGGAAATTCAATACCTCATTTTTCTATTATTTAAATTATGGCTCACATTGTAGTTCAATGAATTTAATTAAAGCATTTCCTTACACATATGGTGTCCATGTGGACAGGGAATAAGAACATCTAATCTTAAAACTAGGCATATGTAATTACAACACAAGATTGTTCCTTCTTATTCTATCCTTCAGGTAAGATGAATGCTCATTGCCTGGAGGAAGACTCAATCTGTATGAGCTGGTTTTAAATCCTTAGGTAGCAGATGAGGGAATAATCTGTTTTGAATGATGAACAGCCATATTGAGAGTAAGCTATAACCCAGTTTGAAAGTCTAGGAATAACTGAATATGGGGATAACTAAATGTCTGGGCTATTGTGTAGAAACAGTGCTAAACAGCACCAAAACCTGGGATAGGCATCCTCTTACAGAACTGGTTGTGCTGGTTGCTATTGCTCCTTGTGGAGATGATGGCCACTTCATGCTTGATGCATGTGTGACCTGTTTCAGCCAAGTGAGCCAGGCCAGTATGAAGAGTGTCCACTGACACACATCTTCTGAACTGCAGCAGGCTGGGAAGGGGCATTACTGGGGGAGCCACTCTGCAGCACAGGCAGTAAGAGCTCTCTGCATAATCAACTTGCATGTGGACAAAGCAGGACAGAAAAGGAGTCTACTCACAGCCTTGAACTCCCTGCCCTCAGGCTATTTTGCAAAATAAAAAGTGAACACAGGGTCAACTGTAGTTATGAAGGGCTTTCCACTGAAGTAGGATGCAGCATGAACTACATTGGTGTGAAAGCTAGCTATGAAATCGGAATGTCCTGTGCTGCCTCTGTGCTCTAGTGGTACCTGTGCTAATGTGTGTTTTCCTTGAATGTGTTTGCCACTTGCTGTTCTCTCCAGGTACCTGTCTGGGACTGGGCTGTTAACCTGATTAATTAGGAAAGTGGGAACTTCATAGGATTTTTTTATTTTAAACTTTCTTTGCAGTTTTTATGCTTTCTCATCTTAAATATTAGCTGTAGCTACAGAATTTTTCCTGTCTCATGCTACAACATCTTGATCTTTGTTCTGGTGACTTTAATGATCTAGTAAAAACTTCAGCTGCAATGCTCTTGGATCCTGTGGCAGATTCTGCCCTCCTGTTTAAAAAGCCAGCTGAAACAAATGGGTAGACTCCTGTGGCATTTAATGGGCTTGGGATCAGGCCCCTGACTACGAGACTAGCCACTTGCTTGTGAGAAAGGTGTTGTGGAACAGCAGTGGTGGCTGGTCCCTGGAGGCCAAGGGGATGGTGGGGCTGGGCCAGGTCAGGAGGCCCCCCTGTAGGTGGTGGCAGGGTGTTGATGGGGAACCATGACTGGGCCAGGAGGCCCACCCCACCCTACAAGTGGTGGTGGGGGCTGGGACCAGGAGGCCCTGTTGGGGTTGGTAGGGCTTGTGGCCAGGCCTGGCCTACAGCCCTCAACCCTGCCATGAGGCAGGGGGTGGGCAAGGCCTCCCCATGGTGAGGCTAGGGGTGCTCCCCCAGGGGGCTTAATGTCACCTCTTCCCCCTTGCCCCTCCCCTGCAAAATGATGCCCTCAGCTGAAGCTCTGGGAGCAGGGTGATGTGCCTGGGGCCTTCCTGAAAGCTGCAGGATGCTGAAAGTGGATGATTATGAAAAACACTGAAATTACTAAATCTGAGTGGTGTTTGTTACAAGTTTGTGGTAGGAGTTTATTGTGGATATTTAGAAAACTCAAAGCTGATTTGTAAGCATTCCTTTTTGAAAAAGGTATGTTAGCCTAACTTCCTAATGAACTTAAGTGTATGTGACCTGAGATTTCCTCTCTTCCTCTCCCCAGGTTCCTTCAAGCCTGAGGGTTAAATTTGGTTCAAGCTGGCTGGAGGATTGACATCTCAAAAGTGGTGAGTTCTGATTTTTTTTAAAAGTCATTATTGAAGCTGTGGTTGCCATGTGAATTCAGTGCTTGGTTTGTCCCACCAGTTGGCTAGCTGGTCCCTCAGCCCCCACAGCTGGGAACCAGCTCTGTTACACACTGCCCCTTGGGTGGGCAGTGGCTGGGCACTGCAAGAGGAGCTGAAGGTGCAAAGATGCCCACAGGATATAGGGAAATGAATTTGCAGGTGGAGCAGGAGGTGAGGGCTAAAGCTGTTGAGGAGCTCTGGTTGAAGAAGCTGCAACCATTTTGGTGATGCTGGGAAGGAAAGCTCATGTGTATGGTCTATAATCCATAGATAGCTGGCCTTCATTGGCTGTCTTGGTTATGGAGCAACTTTTTTGGTTTCGATAGGAATGCCTGAGCTGTCCCAATGGATCAGGCTAATGGTCTGTCTTGTCTGGTAATGTCTCCCTGAGAATGACCAGTATCAGGTGCATCAAGAGAAAATTGCAGGTGACAGTTGTGGAATAACTACTTGGGGCTAAGCAGTGGTTGTGTCAAGCCTCCCCTTTCCCATCCTTGGTTCAGCTTCCTGCTCATTGCTGCTGCCTTCAGGAGTAAAGATGCTGTGCCTTTGGGGTGTGTGAATGTTTGGGATGTGCTGAGGCTGCTCTAGTCCCAGACAGAGGTTGATGCCAACTGTACAGTTGAGTTCCTCTGCTCTTTTGTCAAGCCTGGAGTGTTTATGAAGTCTTTCCTTCACCCCCATTCTATGTGCTTTTTGAGGAAAAAATAACTCAAATGCAAAACCAGCCACTAGATGTCTAAAATAACACAATTAAACACTTTAATGTTGCCACTGGACTTGTGATACTATTAAATGTACAATCAAGCTTTCAAATGACAGGAAACTTGAAAGTTAATGTGAAATAGGCAGATTCAGCTGTTTGTCCTTTGAGCCATGTAGCTGACTTTACTGGGTCTTTGGTTTTGTCAAGCAGTTTTCTTAATCTCCTTAATGTAAGTGATTCTGCTTCACCATGATTATGCCACTGTATGGAGCTGACTTGACAATTCTGCATGTTAGCAAGATAATTCATCCCAAATGTAAATGACTGCCTACATTAAAGTGTGTAAACACTAGGTTCTTCCCTTCCCTTATTCATAGCTCCAGCTGTGAATATGGAGCCTGCCTGGCTCTTTTACATTGACAGCTAGAGATTGGTTTACCAAATTTTCTTTCTGAGGATGGTTTAGCAGCTTCCTTGGTTGAGTATTGTTAAATGCTCACATTTCATTCTCTGTAATCATAGGGAATTCTGATGTATTGGGCATGTTGTATTGGTCATGTTCTGTGTGGAATAGTAAGAGGAGTATTTGGTGTACAAAATGACTATATTACTGAAGCATAGGTTCTTGAATAAAAAGTGAAATACACTGTGCAGCAAATATTGTTATAACACCTTAAAAACAAGGTCACCTGCCTTTAAGATCACCTATTTGATAGCATGTGATAACCTTTTGAGTTAAACCATTTCTGTAGTTGCATGTCCTGAGGAAAAATAGAAGCTAGGTACACAACTACAGGATCTCTGAACAGAGGTCAAGGCACTTTAGAAACAAGATTTAGTTGTAACATTTTTTTTGCTGAATTATCCTAACAAGGAAACTAAATCAAGCTAAGTATAATCAGTGGTTAGCTTATCCATAGATTGTTTTCCTAAAACATGAATTTTCATAGCACTTCTGTCTACTAAGATTTCAAAGTATATCTCTATGTAGTAACTGCTTTTCCAGCTAAGAAAATACTTTCATTTCTGCTCAGATATAGTGCCAGTTTTCTCTTTTACCTTTCCATGAAATCAGTGAAAACAAATGTGTTGCTGGCCATGCTGGGCACAAGTCCCATCTGCATCTGGCAGAAATTTAGAGTAAATCTACTTATTGTAAAGCAAAATTTGGAGGAAGTTCTACTTTAATAGTGATTAACTTCAGAAACTCAGATTTGTGCACTTCTGGTGAATCCTTTCAATGTGTGAAAATATCACTGATGAGTGTTCAAAAAAGGACCTCTTCAGTCAGTCTGCCTCTACTTGGAGAATATTGCTGGAGGTAACAAAAGCATGCATTGTGTGCTCTATCTATAACTTGCAAAATGCATAGTATCAGTGTCTGTCTACATGAGTCTATCATGTTTGCTGAGCAGTTACCCAGCTGTTCTGTTCTGGAAGTGCAACAAAGACTACATGAGCTGTGCAGCCTCCTCCCAAGCCCCTATAATTCAACAAGTGAAGAATGAAGGGGTGTATCACATGTCCAGCTGTTATGGGCTGTGATTCAGAATATGCTGTGTGCTATGGGAGTCTCTGCTGGCTTCAGTATATGCTGGATGAGGGCCTTTGGCAGCATCACAGGCTCCATCAGCAGTGTCTTCTACTTGGTGCATGTGTCAAGAAAGTGAAAATGTGTCAAATGCTCTGTTTGCATGTTACTCTTGAAAGCTTGGTGTGGTGGTGGGACATCCCCTTTTCCTTCAACAAGCTGGAAGAAAACTTTGGCTAAGTAACATGTTATTGATTGCTCATCCTGAACAAGTGGGTTTTGTTAAAAACAGATTTAGTTTGGACTTAGCAAGGGAACAATGTATATATCAGCAAATAATTTTCCAGCTCTATTAGCAGAGCTCTCTTGATGCTCAAGTAAAGCTTTCAAAAGCACTGTGTTGATGCTACTTCCCCTACCCCAAAGTATTTTCATGTGGTTTTGTTTCAGATTGCATTTTGAGTGGTTATAGATTATTATGTAAAGCTCCATAACTCAGTTCTATGCTAACATTTTTTATGCACTTCACTTTCCTGATAATTTATGGATGCTGTCTGCCTCCTTGTTGCTGTTGCTCTGCAGTGGTAGAGCCCAAGTTTTTGGGTAGGCTTACTAATATTCAGAAATTGAGTAACACTGAGTAACAGCTCCCTTCTGGAGCGGCTAAAATACTTTGTCTACTTAGTTTACAGATGAGTAGCTGAGGCAGTATGGTGAGCTGCATAAGCATCTCTCCTCCACAGAGTATTGGTAGAGCTGAAAAGAAAATCCAGTGTCTTTGGGACAGCAACCCTCTTACGGGGCAATTTCCTACCAGAGCGCTCATTCTAGTACAAAACCACAATGAAATTTAAATGGCTAGCTGTTCTGATAGGATGATGCAGCTGACTAGATTTGTTTATCACATTCATCTGTCTCCTGTCCTTACACAGGACTTCACTTTACTGGGAGGAATTCCTGTTTACTGGCTTTAAGTTCTGCTAAACCTGCAGAAGCCAATATACAGAGAGAGAAGGAACCTTTTTTGTCCCTGTTTATTATCAATGGTGATAGTGTTCATGCACTTCCATATGGCTACCCTTGTGGCTCCTTGCTGGGGCTGAAGGCCTCACCTGCTTTGCAGGAGCAGTGTTGATATGTAAAATGAGACTTAGCTTGACTGCTTGCCTATTAGATCACAAGATGGGTTTGTAGGCCTAGCAGGGTGATGTAGCCTCATCTCCCTAATACTGAATGTAAACTGCTTGCAGTTATTGGAAACTGATGTGCAGCAGTCTCAGAGGAGGCCATTCTGACAAGGTTATTCTTGGAGAGCTGCACATGTACAGTTAATTGTAGCTCTCTGGATGGGTGTGGGGTTTGGGGTAGTCTTAAAAGCTTGGGATAAAGACAGCACATACTTATTGTTGGTGTCTCCGGCACAGCTCTCAGTATTTTTCTGCTGAAGCTGTTGGGAGCCTGATTGTTTTCCTAATGGGTTCTTAAGATCACTTATCTAGATCCTAACCTACTCCAGGTGAGTAAGTTTCATTACCTTCCTTTGCTCTCCCCAATGCTTCTAGTGCATTCACACCTAGAGTGCCATTAGCTGTGCCATACTACTAGCTCCCAGTCCTTATTGGCAGAGGGCATGATCCTTGCATTGTTTATAACTTCTGCCAGCACTGCCACCTGTGCATAGACTCTAATCTGACTAGTCAATCTGTCAGGCCTTCTGGGCTTAGAGTAAACTATGTATATTAAAAAAATTGGTTCCCAGCAAAGCTGACTCATTTTAAGGGAACCCAGTTCCTGGGAACAGAAATCCTCCAGTCTCCTTATGGAAAGAATGTTTTTGGGCCTGGCATCTGCTCATTAAGAAATGCACAGCTGTAGTCAAACTAAGTTACTTTTTAGTATTCTGAATATTAAATTGCTACTTATTTTTTCCCATATATATGAGAGATGGTAAATGACATAATTGATGCCATCTCTAAGCTGTAGGCAAATGGCAAGAAACTCTTAATGCTGCTTGGCAATTTTTACTTCAAATAGGCCTAATAAGCACATTTACTCTGTGCAGGTTTTTCTGCTGCTCAGCGATGAGCATGTGCACAATGAAGGATTAGAAAAGATGCATGAACAAAACTTACGTAAATATAAATCACTGAGGAGGAAACCACATGGTTTACATTACCACATTTTAAAATTGGTCTAATATCTCACATTTCTCATTTTAGTTAGAATGAAAAGCTTTTAAATCACCAATTAGCCACTTGGTGCAGGGTTTACCTCATGCTGCTTTTATGCCTAAATAGCCAGACTGAAGCATGGCCCAACAGATACCTTTGCCCAAAATGACTGAAATGGTCAGCTCCTGCCCCAAGGATTGGAAGGCAAAAAACTGCTCTAAATAGCCTATTGCACAAGAATGTAGGAGTCTGAATTAATGCCACCCTGTGTCTTGTTTAATGCAATGCAAGTACTTGACTTAATTGTTTTGATTTAGTAGTGTTTTGCATGGGCTTTGCACAGGTGTGCATTAGTGCACAAGGTGGAGAGCAGCAGAAAGGTAAGACCCTTTGGAAAGGCTAGAGTTAGTCTTGAGGGAGATCTTCCAAAAGCATTTGTGGTCAGACTAAACTTTCCCATGGTAATGTATTGCCAGATGGTCACTCTAAAACATGGCTAGTGGGGATGTTTCCAAGAAGCTGGAAACAGGGAAGTACTCTGAGCCTGTAGAGAAGACCTCTGCTGAAAACTGCAGTCTAGGTAAACAGTCACACTTATACAGATGAATTCAGCTTGGTGTTGTGGGCTCTCTCTCCAAAGATGCAGGAGAACGTCAACTAATCCCTGCACCACTGTATATCCAGCTTGCCACTAAATTGGATAAGGGAGCAAATGCTCTGTGTAATAACTTGTTCCCTCTTTCTGGTCTTCCCTTACAAGCTGTCTGCTCTTCACCCAGAGGGTGCCTCTCTGAGGATCTTGCCTGTGCTGTGCCACCTGTCCAGGTGATGCTTCTAACTTTCAGGATTAGCTCTATTAGACTTAATCTTCTAAATGGCAACTCTTTGCCAGTAGTTCTGAGTATATAAATAAAATGCTTTGAGTTCATAGGTCAAACTTATCCTGGAAACCAAATGTTATGTGAGTTCTTGTTTTGTGGATGCCAGCAATAAATATTCTGGAACATGTATTTCTTTAAATCAATTTTTATGATCCCAGAATAGAATCCACCTTGGGTTTTTCCTTCCCTGTGTCCCTTGTCCCAGCAGGCAGTGAGGGCATCACCTCATGTCATCTGTTCTGGAACTTGGCCTATGCATGACCTACTGCCTTCTTGTAGGTATGTGGATTTCCTGGTGTCTGTCTATTTATTACCTTTGAATAACAATTCCTGACATTCCAGATCCTTTGTTTTCAGTTCTGCAATGAGTAGCACTTTTTCCCATTAGTTTCTACAAAAAGTAATACAACCACCTTTTAAGAGAAGTAAGACATACATAGTCAAGGGCTGGACAAATTGCTGTATTACTGATTTTAGCATAGTTGTATGGAGTTAACTTGGCATTTGATCTTCATTTTGGACACTCTTCTACAATAATAACTATGCTGTTATCTGTTTATAACAACTTGTACACTACAGAGTGAGCCTAGCTCTACTGAGGTTTCTAGCTGTTAGGATTTGCTGCTTTTGGAGTTCAAAGTAATGCTGTCTTACAGAGAAAATATTCACTTATTAAATGTTTGTTCTTGAAGTTTTTATTTCAATAAACTTTGTTCACAGCTACAACTACATAATCTTAATCTACAGTTCCTTAATGCTGAGCCTTTTTGTCTTTTTCTGTCATGTTGCTTGAGCACTCTTTGCTAGACTTAGCATTAGAGGCAACCATTTCATGATGAAGAGGTAGAAATACTTAGAATAGCAAGATCTGTCTGGATTTCACCTTGTTACAAGCTTGCTGCTGGATTGTACCCATGAATGGATTGAAAGACATTTCAACTGGCACATTAGTGTTTGTGAAATATCGCACTTGAATAGCACATTTGCTAGCTGAATAGCTATTACACAATGAATTGTGTGTTGTTTTGCAGGGGTAGCTCAGCAGGCTGTGGAAGTCTTGTCTATAAGATATGAGACTTGAACAGAGCTCATGGTGGTGGTTAGTTACTCAAAGCACAGCTAAAATGTGCTTGTGTATGTGGGTATCTTTTTGTTGAGGAGAGAACAGATAGCAAGCATAATAGTCTTACTAGGTAAGAGGGGCCTTTTTAAATAAATGTGGTCACTTATAGAAATTTCACTACTGAACCCAAATATTTTGGGATCCTTTTAAGGCTTCTATAAGAAGATGGATATTAGGAGTTTTTACTGGTACTGCACTGGTACAGTGCTGTTTTATCTAGCTGATTCTCTAAATTCACCTGTTACTGACTGCTGTATCCTTAGGAGACAAATGCGTACTTGAAATGCCCCAGTACTTTGGATATTATGAACTGAAAGTTCCCTTTTTCATTCTGGGGCTGCTCTATTGCAGACAACTGCCTTGTTCCAAAGGGAGAATTTAACTTTTATGTGTAGGCGTTTAACCACAGAAGCTGTCCAAGCTGGTGAGATGCAAGTAGCTTTCCTGTGTGCCACTTGAGTCTTACTGGGAGGTGATGGTGGGGATCCCCAGGGAGCCTGACATGGCCTGACCTTGGTTTCTTTTGCTAGCAATCTGTTTGCAGGAGTCACTTCACCTTCCTGAAGGGGACTGTCTCTCTGTAAACTGGTAACTAATGGAAAGTATCCAGAATACAGGGGCTTTGAAGATTTACATAGCAAAGATGATAGTGTTTTTGTTAGCCAAACATTCTTGCCCTTGGTAACAACTAAAACTGGCTCAGCTGGCCCAGGCTTCATGAAAAGCAGAACAACAATGCCAATATTTTCCAAAGTCAGTACTTGAAAGTTGGCCTGAGGTTCAGAGGTGTTGAGTGACCCCAGGTCCAGTACTGTCCACCTTTCAGACTTGGGTCACACAGATACATACCACACTTTTGATGATATTGGTGACTCTTCTGTTTTTGTTAAGTCCTTCCTAGAGAGTGGATTATCTTGGAGATGTAGATGATGCCCCTGAGGGGGCAAAGTTGCATAAAGTACTAATGTCTTGCATAAAGTCTGGATTCTAATCACCTTGATGGTACCAAGTGCCTTTTTTTAAGTAGGCATTGGAATGAATGTAACTTATTTTTGGACAGAGGTAAGTGTATCAGAAACATGGCTCTTCTAGTAGTTGTGAGAAATGGAAAGAAACATTGCTACTCTCTCATTAATGCAGTTACCATACACTGTTAAACATGTGCTGATAAATTTGAAATAGTCTTACATTATTCATTAGGTGTACACACACATTAATATAGTCATAAAATAAACAGGGGAGTGTCCAGTGTGGGGAAAATCTTAGAGAACAAGAGCCCACATTATACAAAGCTATGATAAATGTCTCCTGTGGCATAATTCTAACTCTTACCATCTGTGATTCCCTGTTGCTACAGCAACTTAAAGTAAACTTTAAAAATAGTCCAAAACCAGGAAAGGCACAGCAGGGAATGTCTGTCCTAAAAGAAAACAAGCCCTCAATGTGACCAAGCAATGGCAGGAAAAGAACTGATGAGAACTTCAGGAGCTTTAGCTTAGAGAATTTTCAGTATGTAAGGGTGGGTGGGAGAAGGATCCCAAAACAGGATTTTTAAGTGGTTTTAGCTGTGCTACCAAAACTTTATCAGATGCTCTGTGCTGTACTTGTCACCTGTTTTCAACTTTGAGCTTGAAGTAATTTTACTTTAATTGGTAAGATTTGTGTATTTATATGAATAAATGATTTTACATTTTTGACAGATAAGTTTTTGATTTTTGTTGAGCCAGGAGGAATGAAGAGACTTTCTGATGCAGTTTTAATCTGAGCGCTGTAGGGATGTCCTTCAAATGATGCCATCCAAGTAGTGTTACAAATAAGTGTTTAGTCCAAAGAGAAGGCTTAAAATTAGGTCTGCTTCCCTGCCAGGCCAGCACAGGAGCTGCTTTTTTCTGGGAAATACTGGATCTGAGAGCAATGTGGCAGGAAAAGCTGGCAAGGAAGAGAAAGGGTGAAAGACACTGCATGCAGCTGTGGGGGAGCATGAAGAACTGTTTAAGTAACTTAAAGTATTGGGGAAATGTCAAAGTGCTTCAGGAACTTTGCTCTGTTATTTCTAATTGGTTAACTGGGGAAGCCCTACCTAAAGAAATCCCTAGGAGAGGAAAGAGCTTTGCATGGGAAGGAAAGCCATGCTTGGGGGCATTGCTAACTGTTCTGGGTGTGTCCTTGCTTCAGTCTAATTGGAGTGAGGACTTGTCTAGCTTCCTCAGTGAGTGTTTTTATTCCTGTATGTTCTTTAGTGTTCCCTCTTATTCATTTGGCAGTCATCTCAAGCATGATTTATGAGAAGAGATGAGAAAACAAACTGATTTGATATTAAGCAGTAGCCAGGGAAGCGAGATGTGATCACCACTGCCTGCCTTCTGAGTTCTGTATTTGGCACATGCATTGTGGGGGGACTGACTTAATGCACAAGATCTCACTTGAGCTTGGAAATGAACACAGCCTAGGTGTATACAAAACCACCTGGGAATCTAGGCACCATCAATGTAGATCAAGGTCTGTGGCTGGGCTCAAGGTGAATGAGAGATTGTAGGGACAGAATAAGCCAAGAGATTTTGTTTGGCCCTGCTATCCCTTATGATCTTACAGGGAGGTTTTTATCTCCAGCCTTGTGGTTTGCTCTGTGATAATGATGCTAATGAATACAAATTCTAAAAGGCAACCAGATGTAGATGCTTTGAGTTGTAAGAAAGCTGACCAGCTAGAACTAACTTCTAGGGAGAAAAGTCATGTGAGTGGCAGATACAGCTACTGTATGTCTGTGTTTTCCTGGACATGTCATCTTTTCTTCCGCTTTCATTCCCTGCCTTCTCACAAATTCTGTAATAGAATTTTCTACACTTGGCCAGAGCTGCTGATCAGTGCTGCCCTCAGCCTGCTGTATAATCTAGAAATCATGGACACTTCCATGGCACAAAACGAGGCTGACTGCACAGCTTCTGTGCAATGAGTCAGCTGCTCTGGAAGTATTAAGAGCTCTTGACTATGTTCAGGATAGCAGCTCTAGGTATGCAGTAAGCTGCATGTACATCAAGCTTCCCCCAGCCACCTCTGGGAGGCATTTGGGATAGGTTCATGGCTTCCTGCATGGGTGCATATTACTTCTGCCTAGCTAATTGCGCACAGGAATGCGGTATCCTGTGTGCTGCTGTCTTGTGATCAGGAAGAGTCTTCCTAAGCCTTGCTGTGATCTGGAAAAGACACACACCACTTTATTTTCACTGACACAGCTCTTCTGAGGCTTGCTGTCCTAGTCCGAGGTGCCCAGAGGACAGCCTAGTAGAGTACTTTCCCTGAGGCCTTTGTTTTTGGGAGCTGGGAAGGTGTTCCAATGCATCAACTTATTAGGATATATCACAAGATAGTTTCAACCTTGTCTTGGTGCTCAGAATGTGTTGATGCTTGCTTCTCCATGTATATGTGACAACCTGAAAAGATTCTCTAAATCCTATTGCTTTGATTCTACTTCTGCCAATAAAACAGCTTATCCAAAGCTTCAGCCACTTCATGCAGTCCACAAATAATTCATTGTGCAAAAGGGCTTCCTCATAGCCTTTAGAGGAATATTGTGCAGTCTTGTGAGCCTCACTCTTAGCAGCTTTTCTTATATTCCTGTTTCTGCTTGCTTGGCTTGTGCGGAATCCATGCTCATACTGAAGTGCTTTCTGGCATGCTGCAGGAAGGAAGGGTTTTCCAGGAGTCTTGGGAACAAGCCAGTTGCCTGAAAGTTCTGCTGGAAACATTGCTGGGAAGTTGCAGAGAAAATAATAAAACTTTCATATATCTGCTCAAAATAGGCTATTATTCAATAGTATATCTAGCTGGATGTGGTAGAGATGCACACATAAGCATGCTGTTTGACTGCTCAGTGTGTACATTACTTAGCACGGTGTGCTTGGCTGTCTCTTCTTACTACTGAAGATGAAATGTTTCCTGCTTTGAGGAATTTACAGCCTAGGTGGACACTTCACTAAGACAGAAAATCCAACAGCAGCCCAGGATAGAAGAGTTCATTTTAGGAAGTTTATTGCTGTGTTTCATGATGGTGATGACATAATTTTTACATGGAGGAACAGGATTTATGCTGATGTACTTCCTGCTTTTATGCCAATCTCCTTATGTATTGCATTAGATCTCTGCTGCAAAGGTTTGAAGTCTCAGCTAGATTAAGATATCTGATCTCTCCACTTCCCCAGAATTCCACTGTGTTGTCAAATGGAAGCAGAAAGCTGGAAGACAAAACTGCAAAATGCCTGCCATATTTCACCAGGATTTACTCTGACATCTGTATGTAGCTAGCTGACTTTTTTCTTTGACCCATATAGCAACATAAATGAGATCAGCAGTCAGCAACACATTCTCTATGCATCTAGAGAATTCCAATTACTGCTTCATGGGGGGAGTGATAGCCATGTACTTAGATATATCTGTCTATACAATCCTCTGCATTGGTATGGTGGCAAACATAGCATTAAATAAGCTATTGCAGCTCTGGGAGGAGAGCTAAGGGAAAACTGTAATGCTTTACTGCTTTGAAAACTTTGCAAATGTTTACAGAACTTTCATAAATTTGATTCCTGAAGCTAAGCCTTGTCTTTAATGTAGCTGAATGCTTAGATGCTCCAGAAGTTGCCTAGCTCCTTACTTGTATAAAAGCCAAACTCCAGATTGCTATGAACTTGTGCTGTTCCCTCAATGCAAAGCCCTCACCATGCTCTGTGAGTCCAGGGCTTTACAGCATGGATCCATTTATGTTTTCAAGCAAACCTGAGCCTTGTTTTGCATGAACTAAAGTTCAGTCTGGAGCCAATTTAAACCTCTATGTAGTTTTGTGTTTGGACTGTAAGGAATATAGTTTCATGTGTATTTGAGAAACTTGTACAGAATTTAGTGTTTGACTGAATCTTGCTTTACAGTTAAACCATGTTATGTTGTCTTTCCTGTGTTTTGGAGATGTATCATTAAATTAGAACTGACAGATGTAGTAAATGCTTCAAAGTTCTAAAAGACACTTTCTTCCTTATCTCATCTCAAACTTCTACCTTGTACAGACTGCAGTAGTTTCATACTTGATGTGCAAGAGTCCATGAATCTGTAGAACTCATGATGACTATCATTTTTATTCTGCTGAGTACTTTAAAGGTAATGAGACTGTGTGGTAAAGTTAATAGAGCCTCCTGGTTATTCTCACAGTACTTGTAAAATTACTTGGTGTTGTGACTTCATATCTGGATGACTATAAAATTAGGAATACTTTCAATGCTTGTTGTCTTATGGAGGGGGAGAGATTTTTAAACCTATTGGTGCTGTGAAAATGCAATCACTTTACTGGGGAGACAACTCGGAGCTTTTTCAAATGTTGATGAATGCCATGCCATGACTTTTCTATATTCAATAACAAAAGTTCAAGGCATAAAGCACTGGACACCTGGGAGTAAAAATAAATTTTACTTGCAGATGATTGATGTACCAACCTTTCATTCAGTTTCCAACATGCTTATGGTTTTGAGATTTCTTTTTAAATCTGGTTACAGGCATTTCTTGAATAAAAAAAACAATTTTGGGTTCCTTAAAACATTAAGATTTTATATAGCATATCAGTAAGAAGTTCATAAATATTAAGTTGCACATAACTTCTTGCAGAATACTCTTAAAAGGGCCTTGTGAAATAAACTTTCTGCTCAAATATTGACTATCTTACTGCTTTCTCCTGATCTAATAACTGGCATTGTATATAAGTAGCTTTCCTATTGCACTGCATTTTTATTAATCAAGAGGGAGGGGAGGAAATGAAATGCTAGCATGGTTTTCATCAAAAATGGCTTTCTGTTTTTGTAGATGGTTAGTGCATGGAGAAGTTCATGTTATTACATTGTCTTACCAGTCTTTTTCAGGTGACTTGCCCATCATATATTTCATCACAAGTTATACTCTGATTATTCATGAACCACAACACTGAAGTGTGCCCCATAATAAATATCCTCTTTTCTAGTTTACAGTATTTCTACTTTAAGGTCCCTCTAACCCTTCCTTCAGCATCAGCCTTTGTCCCTTAATAAAAAAATGAATGAGACTTACTGCACTGAAATAACTATGTTGAAAAGGTCAGCATTTCCACAGATTTTCCTTAATATTCCCATGTTAAGGATAATATAGTCTATCCTTAGAACAGTAACTGTGTGATCTTGGATACTATTGTGTGGCCACAGGAAAAAGGATGCCTTGTGCCTCATCATCAACATGTGGCTGGAAGCCTCTAGAAACCTGGATTCACTAGATCCTGACACTGATTTGTTGGGGTAATACTGTGGAAATTGCCTATTCTTTCAGTGCTTCAGTCATTAACTCATTTGGCAGATAAGCTTGAGCTTATACTGGTGAGATGTAGCACAAAAGCAGGTATCACCATTTATCATTGCTTAATACTAAAATATACTATTTCATTGATACTTTCATTAGTCCAAGTTTGGACAGTTTGTGTAGGGAAGATCCAGGAAACTGAGTTATGTTTCAACAGAAATTTACTGGACTTGATTCTCCTTGGCATTTTGAAGTCTTTCTGTGGAAAGAAGCAAGTAAATACATAGGCATGGTTGTGTATGATATGCAATCTCATCTATCAGAGGCAAGCAAAATATATAATCTGAGTAACATGAGGCTACTGAAGTTGATAATTTCAAGTCTGGGGTTCTTCTTGGGGTGCTGTAGCATCATCGGGGCCTTGGCTGAATAAAAGCCTGTCTGTTACTGGCTGGAGTGAATGCCTTTTATGTCGAGGCTTATTTTTAGAAATGGCTGTATGGTCATTCCTCATGTACACATACAGAATTACTGTTCATAAATGTGTATGTCACAACATGCGGATTCCTTATAGATTGGCAAATCCCTAGTAGCTCCCCAGCACTGTCAGACCCAGCAGTAGTGGGATCAAGTGCCTAGCCACAGACCTGACAGTGGTGGGACATCCATCTCTAGGCTATGCATGCAACAGTTGCTCAGTGCGTGCTCAGCGACCTCTTGTTTGGAAACCCAGGGGATCTCTACTCAAAGTGACAGGATAAATGACTGTCTCGCACAGACTAAGCACCTCTAATAATCAAGAACTAAGACTTCCTTTTACTCTAGCAGAAATCTGTGGCTTTTCTGAATCCTAAGTCTTATCAGTGATGGATGCTCTGTTCATGTCTCTCCATGTAACATAGGGGTTGCCTGACTGAAGCAAAGGAAACACAATAGTCTTTGTGGGCAGCATTAGCTGCTTCAGAGGCAGATGATATATGCTCAGGCCACAATACCAGCTGCAGACATATTCTGCATCCTCTGTCTAGAGAAGCCCAGGATTTTCCTTCTGCAAGGAATAACTTTACAGTGAATGAATTAGGGTTAACATTTCCCCAGTTTATTAACTGCCAAGTGAATAAACTCAAAGGGGGGTGGGGGGAATGCAAGTTCAGAATTTAGCAACATGCAAACATATAACTGGGTGTAAGTACTTCTGCAAAAGGTCATAACTCTTAAGCAGTCAGATTTCACTGTAACCTTCAGTTGTTGATGTTAGTAATAAAAACTACCATTCAAAAATAAATGCCTTGAAAAATTCCTAAGATGGAATAAAACTGGTGTGTACATATAAATGTCTGACACTTCTTTATCTAAAAACCCGGTGCATCTTTTACATGTACTTGATTGCAATCTTCTATCCTGAAGGTACTAAACTATATAACTTCTGGCTCATGTGTAAAACAGAGGTGCTGGGGGAGCTATTTTGTCTGTTAACAAACTTTGATAGCTTACGTTTTGGCAAGTGGGTGATGATTAGCAACACTATGGAAAAAAGTGACAAGGTGATATCTTCTGCCTGTACAACTGCCTAGGCTCTTGAAAAATCTGCAAGCATACTGAAGCTGCTCCCTCAAAATACCTCACTCTGCCATTATTATTTTAAATTCAACCCTCCAAAGGTATGTGAGGCTGCAGAGCATTTTCCTATGGATAGGATGTGCTCATCAGTTGTATTCTATGCCAAACTATGTAGTAATCCTTCCATATAAAGCATATGGTTACTGGGCATGGAACCTGAGTTGGAGCTTTGGCCTCTGGGAGTTTAATTCAGTTGATCATAACGTTAGTGGGAAAACTAATTCTAGAGTTTTAGATTGAGATCCAATGTCCCCCATGGTATTTGAATACTCAGGCACAAGATTTTGGGAGAAGCCCATTTCTAATATTCACAGTAATTTATCATTTTAACTGACATACTTGGAGCACAGTAGAATTGTAGGTTTAAAGAAAAGGAAAACAGGATATTAAAAGATCCGATGGGCTATGTCCAAGTTTTGTGTGTGTGTCTCTCTCTCTACTGGCTTTCATGGAATGTGGCCCACTCTGTAGAAATAGTTCTTGAATTCTTTTCATTGGAAACACTGACAAAAATTAATATGCCCCTAAAGTGAAACAGACTTTGGAAGCAAAACAAAACTCAGCCTCTTATAATTGTTTAAGCCAAAGGAAGTGCAGAAGCTAAACAAATACCATGAGAATGGTAAGAGAAGATTTATGCTTTCAGTTTTAATGCTTGAAAGTATGAATAACAGATAAGGTAAAAATAGTGGTCGATTAGCTAATTAAAATAATGCTGGCGGCATACTGAAAATGTAGACTTTAAAATGTTCAGAGCCTAACTAGTATTCAGTGCATGTTTTGAAAAGCAGTGATTTTAGAGCCCTGCTAAAGATGGCTGGTTTTGGACCCTAATTCTGGAATTTGTGTGTGGTTGCAGCAGTTCACCCCTACGAGCAGGTTTCTTCAGAGCTGTAGTGAGTTCTCACAGCGTGAAAATGAATGGTAGAAATAAGGCCTTTGGGGCTTGATTCCCATATAAAATCTGGTAGGATACACCTCTGCTAGGATAAAGTCACCTGAAAATTGATGCAACGGTTTTCCAACACCACATTTATGCTGTTAGTATGCTAAATCTTTGTAGATAACTGAAAACAGGACTTTTGATTTGATATATTAATGTCTGCTTCAATGTGTTTGTTAGTTGGTTTGGTAATTCATCACACTAAGTGTGTCACCTTCTAGAGTGGGAAGATAAAGAAGTCAGGAGACTACTGAGGCACATGTCTTGTTGCAGTATAGTACTAAATGAAATGAAGCATTTGGAAAAATTCACTGTGAAGCTTTTTTGAAAGCTGAGCACCTTCACATTTCACTGGGGAGGAACTGCTCCTTAGTGAATGGCATTTTCCTTTGCTGTTTGAATTTGTGCGGAATTGTTTCCACGGTGAAAGTACATAGTGTGTCATGACTTTGTAGTGATGCTGCTGTTTTTGCAAAATGTCATGCAAATGGTAATTGTCAGGATACAAAAATAGGATCCTGGAAGTCATCCTGAAAAGCATCATGAAAAATAACGTGCTTTCTTGTATGTGTTAACTGCACTGATTCAAGTGATGTTGAATCCCTGCTTGCTGGATGATTCTGTCACCTTTTTTAAGAGAAGTTACTCTGGGTACAGCACTTTTGTGGGAAATCCCCATTCCTCAAACTGAGAATAGTCTTCCTGCTGGTTTAAATGGTGCCAGTCAGTTTAGCTTTAAAAGTGATGGGCTTAATCTTGCAGGAAGGCAGTGCTTTGCACAAATAAAGGATCTCAAAATTCATTTTTTCCTACTGTTCTGAGTGGACTGCATTAGTAGGTACGGAAAGACTATTTTTGTAGTTGGGGAGAAAAACTGCTTCTAAATCCTATTTTTTCAGAACGCGATAATGGGCATTTACATAGTTCAGTGCTTGAATGTTGGCCTTTGTAGATAAATCCGGTTTCCACTTCTTAGCAGAGAAAGACCAAAAATAGTTTATTCTGAATGCCTGCTATCCAGTTACGATTTGCATTGTAAGGTATAGAGTCCAGAGCTTCTCTTTGAACAGGTGTGAACCTCACATGCACACTGATCCTAGTAAGTCATGAGCACTTGGAGCTCTCAGTGCACAGTACTATTGAAATTATACTGGAAATAGTTTCTGGATAGGCACCAAAAATCCTGAGGGTTTAAGTCAAGGAAAATCCCTCTCACCTTGCAAGTAACTTGCAGCAATAAATGTAAAATGAAGTCTGCATTAGATCATTGTAGCTACTTACTGCAGTACACTGTGGTTAGGGAGAGGAATATATTATCCATTCCTTCACTGTATACATTCCAGAAAAAATGTATTTGAGTTTATTTATAGGCACTTCTGTGGTGCTCATCATCACAGTATCATTTTATTGCTCTTAGGGCATTCATACCTTTAATGGAAAAGGACAGACGTTTCGCTAGTGGCCTCATTAGTTTCGCAAGTGAAGGCACATCACTGAAATTCAGCTCGGGTCTAAATTGTTACTCTAATTAAAATAACTAATTTTTCTTTTAAGGAATTCCGCTGTTGTGCAGTAATTGACAGGTTTCTCAACAGCAATAAAACAATGAATATATTCATGTTTTTTTTAACTACATTGAGTATTAATTGTGAAACTAAATTGCAATAAAGCTCTACTATGCATAGTTTTCCTGATTTGTAACAGTGTTTGTTTCTCTAGACATTTGTTTATACTGGTTAAGGGAATACATGATGGGGAGTACAGCTGCTTGGAAAATGTTAATCCCTTTAGTGGCCTGCTTCTCTCCCTGTCTTGAAATGCTGATGACAATGAAGAGAATTTTTTAACAAAAATCCTTTTGCGAAAGTCTAACTCAGGAAAGAAAATCTTAGTCCTAAATTTTCAACTGAAAAACACAAAACTATGTGGAGAAGTGAAATTCTAACTTAAACTTGTTCACTGACATTTACCCTTGCAATCCCTTACCAGCCTAAGATGCAGTATAGGCTCTTTGCTGGTGGGGCCACTGTGCAGTGCATCATGAGAAGCCCAGGTTGGCTCAAATATGTGGCCCAAAATGAATGATGCTTTGAGACGCCTTTCCTACTACTCTTCAGATGCGAGGTCTTAGCATTTCTGAAGAGAAGCTTTTCAGATGAACAGCTAAGTCTGTTTTATTTTTGTGATATTTTTGGTGCAAAAAGTTAGCAGTTTTTAGTAAAAACATGATTTTCAGGGAAAAAGATCATCCTGCTGAAAGCCTAAATTTCTACATCGAAATTTTTCTAAATGGAGTTTTTCAGTAAGCCCAAAAAGAAAATCATGGAGTCTGAAGTCCTAACCTACTGCTGCCACTGATTTGCTGTTTAAAATCAACAATTTGATTTCTATTCTATTACAGATAATACTACTGACCCACCAATTGTGTTTTTTACATACATACATACATATATATATATATATATATATAGGAAAAGATTTAACTTCTCGTATAACTTTGCATGCTTGTAATACTATATGCAACTTTTAATGCTATTATATCCTTTTGTTAATCCTTTAGGCCAAAATTATCTCTGGTATATGACCCAAACTGCCAAAATGAGAACAGGAAGATCATTAAGCAAAAAGCAGTGCAACTGTCAAGTCTTTCATCTACATTATTAATACATCATGTGTGGTCTCTCTGAAAATTTAAAAGCAAGCTGAAAGCTTTGACTCTCATAAAACATATGTAGAATGAGTATGTCTTCTGGTATATGTTTTATAAAGTTTTTGCCAGTCTTGAAAATGTTGCAACTTGCAAGAAAGCCTGAAGCTAGAAAGAATGTGCTAAGTAAAGAATACAATGAAAAGAACAGGAAGAGACCTGATATCAGGAAGAAAAACACTTTTTTTTGATCAATGAGGGGCAAATCTTGTGTTGTCTCTGAGTCACCCTGGGGATACCCCTTTTCTTTGACAAAGGAAGAGAAAACATGCAGGGGTAGATGGCTTTCCAAGAACAAGGGGTAGGAGAAGAACAGGTTGCCGAAAGGTAGTTGAGATGCTGAAACTGCTAAGGATGAACTTTCTCCTTAAGTTTGCTTTAGACTAGCTTTCTCTTATCTATTCCTTTGCTGCTGTGTTTCCAGTTTTGTCATAGGGAAGCTAACCTTTTCCTTTGTGAGAAAAAGCTTGCCTTATTTTTATGCTTCATCTTCTACTCTTATAAGAGAGGTTTCAGGGGAAGCTGATAGGCCATGGAGACTTTATAGCTATGGGTAGCCCCACTCTGGAGTCCTGATGACTAAGTGCCAAGCGTGAGACTCATGTCCCTTTTTGGCTAGCAGGAGACAGTGGGAAGATTGCTTATGGTGGCTAAATAGACCCCACCAGCGTAACATGCACACTATTGGATTGTATGAGGAATAAACTTGGATATGTATGCCTAATGGAGATACTTTTTCTAACACTGAGGATGGTTACTTATTTTATTGACTGTCACTTAGCCCAAGCTTTGGAGATTTGGCATATTTAAATACAGCATGGGCACCACAGATATAATGCAAGTTTATCTTCCGTTGTGCACTTCTTGTGATGCTATCCTAGGCTCTCCTGAATGCAGAGGATTTCGATGTTCAGACGTTATAAGGAATTTGTTGTGAGCATCTCTTAGATATAGAAATAACTGGCTCATTAATAACAGCTTATAAGCCAAATCTTGTATGACAGTGCTGTAAGCACAGATGACAAGTATATTAGAAATATAAAGTACAGATTCTTTGTAAAATTGGTGATACTGGTTATAAAGCTTAGAGCTGGTCTCCAGATGTTATTGATGTTTGTTCATTCATTCCAGTTAGGTGGGTGACTTTAAGAATTTAAGTTTTTTCTGGCATACTGGATGCCCCACACCAACAACCAAAAGCCTCCTGCATGGTGTTGACTGCATTTTTTTCAATAGAAAGAGAAGAGCAAGAGTGTGTGGCTGCAGTGATATGTCCTGGTTGTGAAAGGTTTCCATGTATTTGTCTGCTTAGCTGTGAGCTGATGTTAGGATTCTTGGGTCCCTCTAACTCACATCTGAGAAATGAACCAGAGATGGGCTGAGGCTATGTGGCTGTGAGACATCAGAGCTATAGGAGGCTGTCTCAGTCTCAGGAAGTGGTATTCTGTTTTCTAGTTCGAAACTAAATTTCTCAGTATGTTGTTGGTGAATGTACCAAATCAAGCTTTCTCCTGCAGTACCATACCCACAAACTCTCTACTGGGTATAAAATTGAGCTTATAGCACTTTTCTCTGGCTTAGCAGTGTAATGTCTTGATGAAAGGAGCAAATTTAAGCTCACTGACTTATGCTCTTCCTCGCTGAAATTATTCCTGCATCTTTCTCCTCCTTTTACTCTGTGCTCAGTTGTTTGTTGGTGCTGTACGTTGCTAAACGTTTCCCATATCTCTTAAACGGTTAGATCTGTTTCAGTAGTAAGCAACGTGACTCCTGTACAAGTCTTTGAAACTATTTGGATTGTTTATCATGAAAGGTACTGTGCAATGCAAAATCTGTTTAGCTAGGGGTTTATGTATGTTTTCAATTCAACAGGTAGCCTCTCCCTCCTCGTTGTGCAAACCCCATCAATTCAAACTTAATTTCTTTTCAGCTGTATTTGAACAGCAGTTTTTGTTCCTTGTCCTCCAAATGCATCCTCTCTGCTAAAAGACACTAACGTGCCTCATTATGTACATTATAGTTACATTTTGGTGATTATTTCCTTTTGGAGTCTTTGCAGAGACTTCAAACTAGAAAGTCAACTGTAACATAGACATATGTCTAGTAGGAATTTTACTGAGACCACCAACTCATTTCACATAGGTCATCAAATGGCTTTCAAAGCACCCGCTGTTTTGGACTGGTTTTGAACCATTGACTTAGGGTGGAAATATTTCATATCCCATTACTAATCCCCTGAGCCAGCTGGCCTCCCACCCCCACAGTCATTATTTTTAAGGAAAATCAATTAAGTGCAGAAACTCAGCTTTGTGTTCTTTCACTTAGGTCTCTAGCATTCTGTGGTATGTCAGGGAACCTTTATGAAGTCTGGGAAAAATGTAAAATAATCAGGAGACTGCAGAGGGAGGGAAGGTTGCTTTCCTTTCTAAACTGCAGCAAGAGCTATATACTTAACTAGCAAAAGTGTGTGGTAATGTTACACACTAATTATGACTTCCTTAATGCTGCTTGAATTCCATTGCTCCTCTCCAGACTGGCTGGGCTATTTGGTTTCATGGGGTTTTTTTTCCTTCCATCTTTGTTTGCTTTTTAAGTGTAGAAAGAATTGTGCTCTACAGCTGAGTGTTGTGTATGAAGCAACTTACGAGCTCCCTTTGAATCTCATTTTCATCTGATGAGTCAGAGGAGCAGTAAAAACTTGTCAGAGGATGTGGATGTCTAATCATTGAAAAGCATAGACTTCAGTAGGAGATTGACAGTCTGGGTATTTTTGATGGAAATAAAATTGCTGAAGGATGATTTAATGGCCGGAATAAGGTTCCTGGTGCTGACAAGTTTTTACTCTATTCAGTAGTATTCAGTGTTGCCATAATTCTTCACCAGCCCAGAATGTTACCATATACTTGCAGAAATTCCAGTGGTGGTGACTTCACTTCAGGGGATTAAGTATTTGTGGCAGTCTCCATCTTTCCAGAAACTAACAGATCTCTGACAAACAACGCATACAGGCATACGTTGATTTTTCTCTGTTTCTTACTTCAGCATTTTCTTCCCAATAAAGGTCATGAGACTGGCACTTGAAGTACAAGTTACTTCAGTATTTCAGGTAGCTATATCCTTAAAAAATATGAAGGTAAAAATGGAACAGTAGAAGTTTATAGAACAATATTATGGGAACTTGACATACTGTCTGGAAAATATGTCTGGAAAGCTGTGGGTTTCCTTTTTACTCATATGCCTCTAAGTGGATCTGTTTTATTGCAATGCCAATAAATAATTTAAGCCATTTATGTTAGACACTTTTGATCCCATCCATTAGGCTAGACTTTTTCTGTTATGCTAGTTATGCTAATAGAAGTTTGCTTTTTATCTGACAGTTTTATCATGGATAGCATTACTCTACACTTCAGTCTTTATTGGATGGATGCCTTATACCTAGCTAATGCTTTTGTAACCTTTTCTGCATAGAGTACCCATGAGAGTTCATTAAGAGCTGTAATGGAAGAGATGGCCAGTCTTGTTGCCATGGCACACAAGCTAGTCAGGAAAGGACGTAGCTTGTTCCCCATTCTACTAAAGGCTTCCTGTCTTCCCTTAGGAATAGTCTTTAAGCCCTTTCTGTATCTGTAGCTCTTTGATTGGAAAATGAGTATATCTTTACCTTCCAGAGGTTAGGAAACTATGTTCAAAAATGTTTGCCCTTGAGAATCTCTCTGGAAATAGCTATATTGGTGCAAAATGCAAATTATTTTTCAGATTTGGTATTGCTATATATTGATCTGCCAGCATTTCATGGTGTGTGACTATGCTCTCTTTTGCATTTTTTTTCCACTTTGTAGCCTCTTAGAGATCAAATGATAATCGTATCTCATCCCCAGCATCAGAGTTTTTTGGTGACTTATTCTGTTTTATAACAGTCAAAAAGCAATGTTTCTCCACCACCATTCTTCAGCAGCAGATAAATGATGGGGCTATTCCGATTTCTTTGCTCCACCTAAAGCATAAGTCTTGATCACATCTAAAGAATCTTTCACCGTCCAATAAACAGTCTAATTTGTTATGACAAATCTTGTATTTCTATCCAAACCGCTAACTTTCCATTTTCCCCTCCTTGTTCACGCACCCAGAACATTGCACACTGTTTTCATTTGTCTGTCTATATATATATGTATCTGTCAGGTTCATTTTTACTATATTTGTCATAGTTGTCATCTCTGGAAACACTGGGATAAGCTATTCTGATTCTGGAATGGTGAGGAAAGAGAAGCTTTGTTAGCTCTTTTGAGTGAGAGACAATACTTCAAAGTTGTGCTGTGACAATAAAAATGTGCTAGAATTCCCGGTGGCTCTAGCTAGATCTAAATATAGCTTAAAAGCTTATGCAAGATTTGTGGCTAGCTAATTAAAGACAGTATGGTGGAAGGCACTAAAAAGCTGCCAATTTTAACTGAAAGAAAGTTACCTCAGCATTTGCAGTATTCTTTAGTACTCTCATTTATCTTGTAACTCTTAATTACTGCAATCAGGGAATTACTTGAATTCGGAAGACTTCCTTTAGCGCCTGACCTCTCATTAAGCTCTTTAAGTGGATGGATCCTGCTACTTTAGACAAGCTTCCTGGAAGTCCGTAGGCTTAGTGACAGTTCAACATGACAACTTAATTGCTGGATCAGGACTTCTGTTGGCCAGGCAAGTTCTGAAAGGCCACTGCTGTGCTGTCCTGATTTAAAAGCTATTTAGTATTTATTACTTTCTTAGAGAATCTTGTTTTGTCCGTTGTGCCTTCTATATAGGTTGCAAGATGCAAATACCCTTCTCTCTGCAAACTTCTCTGTGGAATATATTTCATGTTGCTTAATGAGTGTTTTTGAGATCTTCAATTTGATTTTTAACTGAGTGGGATTGCAGTTAAAAATTCAATCAGATCTGTGACTTGGTAAATTTGGTACATCTTCCTATGCATCTGGATTTGAAGGGACAGGGTGTAAATGCAATTGTGATACCACAGAGCCTGTTCCAAAGCTGAATGACAGCAAAGATTTTGGATCCTTTTGGTAAGCTTCTGTTATGTGATCAGTGACAAACTTCCCCCGGCCTTCTTCTGTAAGAGCAGCATTCATGTAAAGAGGTTACTTTTAACTTTTTCTGACTTTGGTAATTCAATGCAGTGAGATACATTTAATGGTTATTAGATTTCAGATAGCTGTGGAAAGAACAAAAAGCCAAACCACCTAAGGATAGCTATTCTCCATCCAGTGCAGTATGTGAATGGAAAGGAATAAATGAGATATGAAGGAAAAGTTGTATTTTCATAGAAAGCTTCTTTGGTCTGATTTCTGTGGGTAAACCAGAGTCTTCTCACCCTTTGCACATTTTCAAGTTTGTCTTGCCTGTGATCGGTATGAGACACCTCCAGCAAGTTCTGCTGCAAGGACACAGTGGGAAAAGCTCCAGCCTGGCTTTATGAAAGCATACTTGTAGATATGTCAGTTGTCAGCAGCTTCCTTTCTTCTGATATCCTACCCCTCTTGGTCCTAGAAAGCCCTTTCCTGAATAAGTGATAGTGTCTGCTCTCTCTTCAGTAAATGCACATGTTGTCAGAAGCAGTGGGAAATGATCCTGTCCATTATGCTGGTGGGCTGCTGGTGTAAATGGAACAAGTTCCTCTGAAGTTGCTGTGGCTTTGCTGATTTACATGCAAATAATTTGTTGACATATTTTCATAGACTATTCCCATGCTGTGTCTGGAAATGAGAGTGATTAATACATGTCTCATATTTCCTGCTGATATGTGCTGACTTGACCTCTTGTTTGTTCTATTTCTGTTGTACTTCCCTCTGCAAGACAAAGCCACTGTAATAATTTCCCTTTCCTCTTAATTTTTCTCAAAGTTAAAATGATAGCCCACAATAAGGGCACTTTTGTTAGGACTACAAAACATTTTACCTCCAGTCTTTTCTTTGTTCCAGAAATTGTTGATTCTTCTCATGCTTCTTGCCCTGTCTCGTCTTCCCCACCTCTGACTGTCTGCCAAATCCCAATTTGTATTGTTGTCATGATACAGCAGAAGTCATGCCTGTCCTAAAAGTCACCAATGTCCTCCTTCATCTACTTGAAACACTGAAGTCCTGTAGAGTATTGAAACAAATGAAGGTGAAAAGTTTTTTTTCCTCTTTTTGGTTGATGTTTCGCTTCACTGGGTAGTGCAGGGTCATGCTGAACTGTAGCTGCCCAAAGCAACAAGTATGTAGACTGAATTTCTTGTCTAGGATTCCTCTATAGTCAGTGGAAAGAGAAATACTTTCAGAGGAAGTCTTTACCTATTCCAGGATGGGATGGATTATTCCCAGAAGGTTCCTATCTTTCTCTTAGGCTAAAATCTAGGGCAGTTCTCCTGGGAGAGAAGAGAGAGAAGATGGGCATGTGCCTGGAATATCACAGGGTAGGGGAGCCCAAAGGAAAAAAAAATCCCATGAGAATTATTGTAATAAAAAATGAGATAAAGGCACAGGGTGGGTCACAGTGCAAGGAACAATTTATCAGCCACTTTCTAGTATTAAAGTACCAAGCTGAGGCATTTTGTAGTTTTGGGGAAGGTGCTTATAAGGTTTCTCTTACTGTAAGAATTTAGACTGCTCCAAGTATCTTATAATGAGAAAAAAAAATGCAAGGAGAAATCACTGTGATTGTGTACTCCAGAGCTATTGTATGCTTCAGGTCCTGAGCGTTTGGCTCTGCTTGGTCCCCTCTATGCGAGACAGAAGCATTGCTGACTCTCATGGGCAAAGGGTGTTACTGTGCTTGAAAAGCACATGCAGTGTGAATAATAGTGGGAAATTAGGAACAAAGAACATTTGAACTTCTGATAAGCAGTTCAGATATGCACCAAAACATAAACATTGGGCAAAACTGTCTGGGACACGTTTCATATTTCAAAAGTTGAGTTACAGTTTCTAAAAGCTTAAGGGCTTTGATGTTCTCCAGTTCCTCCCAGATCCTAAAAGAATCTGAGGAATGGATTCTCTCCTCTAAAAACTTATGAAATATTTGGGAATTTTTACTTTCATTTTTACTGAAGCAGAGTGTTGAGAAGTATAAAACAGAGAAAAGAATTGAAATATACAGAGAGTATCCAGGTCAAGGCTTATAAAAAATTCCAGAGTTTTTGGCTCAAGAGACATTTGATAAAATAAAATTTAAAAAGTGAAAATTAACTGTCCAGGATCACTGGTCCTTGTTCAAGTAAAACCATGTATAAAATAAAATTTTGTTGAAAAAGTTACGCATGCATCAAGTCCTTGCTCTATTTGATAGGCAGAGTTCGAGAAATGTCTACTCAATGTTCGTGTAAAAAAAGAAAAGGCAAAAAACCAGCAAACATGCTTCATATTGGTTATTTTCTGACCCTAGTGCTGATATTCCAATTAAAATGACAGCATTTTCATAAAAGATGTGGCATGTAGAACTGTAGGCAGCTTCTGCTCTACCAGCACAAGGACTGCATCTTTTACAGTGCAAGCTCAATAACTTTGACTTGACTGGGCTCTTCTCTTTGCCTGTTAACTTGAACCTCATGGAAGAGACACAAGTAAATTTTCAGTGCAGTCTGCTAGTGCTAACTCTTCTCTTCACTGTATTTCCAAATTTCAAGTTCTCTGTATTTCTAAGGGAAATCAGTTTGACTTTGGGCCTGGATACTGATCATCTCCCTGAATCTCTGAGGTTGAACAGATATGAAGGGAACTCTCTATATGGACAGTATTATGTTGTGGTTTTTTTCCCTTGTGAGATAGGGTGGAATTCAGGGGAAATCTGTCATCAGTATATTAGAGTGAGACAGGCAGTAAAAGTACATTACAACCTTATATTTTACTACTGATTTGGGGAGGATGCTGTGAGAGACATGAACTTAGACGGCTATGGTCCAAATGTTCAGTGGAGGCAAGCTGATAGCAAACTGAGGCATAAAAGAAAGTCACTGGCATGTGACTTTCCAACACCCTTCTCATTTACACTAGCACAGTGTGGGCTTCAAGTGATACCCAGCCTGAAGAGTGATATTTTATGGTCATTCTGACTGGTTGCAGTGACAGGCCACAGAAAGGTCTGAGTTTGCTTTTCCCAGCACTACTGCTGAATTGGGTTTGGATGGTGAGTGTGGTTGTTCCTAAGCCCTGCTGTCTCTGTGTGACAAGCAAATAATAATGCCACTCTGAACTGAGACTGCTAATTAGCATTAGTTGTATTATTTATTGTAGCGTTTCCTTCAAAAATTGAGTACAAGTTTTCCTAACATTTGAACAAGTATTTTGAAGCCCTGTTGGGTTGTTGGGAAAAGTAGCTGAGGATAAGGGACTGTATTTTGGGGAGGAGAGAAGAATAGATGGAAGAATTTTGGTGCTGTAAGCAGAGAGCCAAGAAATAGAATTCATCATATGAAAAGCCAGCTAAATGCATGGGTAAAAAAAAAAAAAAAAAAACAAGCTAAGAAAAGAAAGGTGTTTGTAATCTGGCCCAGCAATCAGTGGGGCTTGCTTAATGGTAGATCCTTAGCTGGTCAGAGTGGCTAAAGGGAGCTGGACAGCCGGCCAAAGGAGGTGCCTGGGAATGAAAGATGCTAGCGGCAGAGCTGAGGTTTTGCTGGTTTTCCAGCATGTCCAGGAGGCCTTGCTGGCTTTGGCTTGCTCAGGATGGCCAGCTGGGGAGAAACTTGACCAGGACAGATGAGGCCAGGTTTTCCTCTGAGAACTTCTTGCTGGGTGCAGAGCAGCTTTGGTGTTATGAGTATAGAAAGTGAAGGAAAGAGTTCTGTTCAGCATCCAGGTAACCAGATTAAGCACACCTGAAACTTTCACCCCCCAGATAAGATGTGTCCCCTGGGTGGGGAAACTATTAGGATAATGTTGTGGTGGCACCTGGAAGTCAGGACCCCATTTTACAAAGTATTAGACAACCCTCTATCGGAGAAATTGTTCTTGTCCTGGGGAGCACAGATCTTCAATGTAATGTGGGAAGGTGGATTGGGAGGGGGTTCAGGAGGCCTGAGCTCAGTTCCCAGTCTCCAGTACAGACTTGCTGCTTATTATGGTGCTTTTAATGATTACTTGAACATAAACAGCTGAATAAAAAATACATTACCTACCTCTGTAGTTTGGAGAAGATGCTAATTCTGTATGTGATGATAGTGAAAGGTTCAGGTCTTACATCAAGGGGGGGGCCCACAGGATGGTACAGAGATTATTTCCTGGGACTGACTAGGAGAGGTGCTTTCCCTCTACTTGGAAACTGTCTAAGAACATTCAAAGACTTCTGAGGACCCCAGACCAAAAAGAACCAACCTGTTTGCCATCACACACTGCAGTGAGAGGTGTGGTTCAGGATGAAAATGGGGGTTTTACTCATACTGGTGCATAAATCTGTGAAGGAGCTATGGAAGGGGATACCCACAAGTAAGTCCAAATGTTTGGAATGCTTATTTTTTCTTGATAGGTATGTTTTTATTGTCACAAAAAACTTTTAGTGTTTTTTTTCTGGAGTTCTTCAAGCCTAGGGAACAGTGTTATATGTAGGGGAAATGTGGAAGAATAGCATAGAATTGCCCACATGCAGCATACGTACAATAGAAAAAACATGCTACTACTCCCCTACTTTAAATTGTTCTTTTGTTTGGAAAATAAGCATCTGCAAGCAGAACTCCTAATAGTCTCAACTTGTCAGCTCAGCAGTACTGTCCTCTGACCAAAGTGCAGGCTCACTTCGTGGGCCTAGCTGTAGAAGGAAATTCTAGAAAAGTAGTTTAACATGTCAGTTCACTGTGGATGTCCAGACTTTGTGGGGAGGAACAAATAGAGGCACTGTTCTCCTTTAACTCATTCAGACCACATGGGTTCATGTCTGCCCTCTGATTTATACACAGGCTGAGCTCAGGGTAGCAGCGCAGGTATATGTGAAGGCAGAAACAGGCACGTTTGTGTTTGTTTTAAAAGCAATACAGATCTGGACTATGCAGCCAGATCTGTGCTACTTATGACACATGTTTATGTCCCACCAGTAGCTAACTTCATACCTGAGGCTAGATTACAGAATATGTTGTTAGTTCAAAGTGCCTTTGTACCGTTGCCAAACAAGGAACAGGCTCATTGCTTATTGTCCAAATCAAAAATATAATGTAAAAATCAACATAACACAGAATTAGGGTTGCATGCTTTAAACATTAAACAGTCAGAAGGGAGCATTTCTGCAGCAGCATTAACTCTAAGCCAGGCTATTTCTATTACTGTTGTTCCAGGTAGGGATGCAGCGTACTACCTGCGCTTGCTCTTGATGAAATCAGCAGTGACGTTTCTGTGTGATGGGAGAGGAATGGAGCCTTTAATGTGCTGGTATGAGGTTATACCAAGTTGTGACTGTAAACCCTAGTAGTGCATTTGGTTTAAATCTTTGTAGCAGCAATTGCCCTAAAGCCATGCCATTAGCTGGTGAGGGATGTCCCTAGAGATAGCACTGTTGTTCTGCATGGATGGCCATGGGGGCCACAGCTTTGGTTACTTAGGTGAAACACACAGCTTGATATTGCTTGTGTGCTGTTAATGATGACCCTAAGCCTAAAGTATGTGTGCAAGTCTGGAAGCTACAAAAGTAACTTTTTGTTGTTGTTTGTAAATAGAGATAGTATGGAGTTACTGAAACACACTAAGTGTCACTTCCTGGTAGTGACAGCTACATCTCAAGCCCATCCCTACTCCTGTTTTTCCAGCCAGGTAACTGGGGTGACTTTGGCAACAAGTTCAGTCTGAGCCTAGTAAGAGCCAGGCTGGGCTGAAGAATTAACATCTGACTCATCTTTTCATACCCAGGAAGGTCATAACTGAACTTCAGTTAGTTAGGGTCTTCAGTGGATTTAATTGCATTTATATATGTAAATGCAACTTGACACACTGACAGTCCTTTTCAGTAGTCCAGATCTTCATCAATGAATGTCTATCTGGCCATGCCATTTAATATGCTGCTTTGAGATGCATGCTCTATAAATTGAATTAAGAAGTTTGAGCCCACAGAAGGTAGATTGTCCCCCAGTTCATGTAAGTATAGTTTTAAGTATAGGCCTTGTAGCCACAAATGGAATGGCCTTGAAAGCTGGTCAAGAGCAGCAAGAGCAAATAACTCTATTTGGCGCACACAGTCAAAGGCTCCACTTCACTGTTGTTTGCAGATATTACAGGCTCTATGGGTTTGATTGAAACTCGTAATTTAAGATTCCAGATTAACAGTCCAAGAAATAAAGCCCCTCCCTTCCTGTTCTGCTCCACACTGCTCTATTTTCATTTGGAACAGATCTTTGTCTCTTGGGGAGGGGAAAAAAAAAAAAACAAAAAAAACCCTGGAAGAGTGATATCTGTTAAGCTTGTGCAGTAGCTGCTGGGTAGCAGCTGATGCTGCAAGACTCCTATGTGAGCAACGTAAATGTCTACAGGAAGCCAGCAGGCGTGTGTCGGGCTGTACAGTTGCCCAGAACAGCCTGTAGTAGGAGAATAGCAAGAGAAAAAGATGCCAAAAATGGAGGCTACATTTCAAGATCTCTGAAGAATGAATTTATCATAAAAAACAAAACAAAAATCCCCTTTTGCTCATCAGTCTAAGGAGATGGACCTTGAGGAGGAATTTGGGGTAGTGTTAATCATGTTTAAACACACCAGTTTAGAAGCAGTGATGGAAAATTACCTATTACTGAGACTGATCTGATGAGTTACCGATTCCTTGCTTTTTTGTGATTGCTTAAACTCAGGCCAGGTTTTCAGAAGTCATGTTTTGCTTAGTGACGTTGGTTGTGCATCATATGCTCCCTTCATCTCTTTCACTTATGCAATCAGGAAAAACTGCTGTGTGCAGTCAGGATCTTTGTTAGCACTGTGCTCTGGGAGTCAAACTGATCTGCCAGACTGAGTGAGTTAAACTCAGGCAATTTTGCATATGGATGGCAAAAGCCCTGATGCAGAGTCCGTCTTCCTGTCAAATGTGGAACTCCTGTTCCAAAGCCTGGAGCTTCTCAGTAAAGCAGTTGTAAGAACTTTTTCATGTGGTCCAAACAACATGTTTTCTTCTCAGTTTTGGAAACAGCTGGAACAATTTTTGCTGAAACATCTTAAAAAAAAAAAAAATTGAGTAGCATGAGACAAACAGTATGAGAGACTTCTGCCCAAACAGTTAACGTTGAATAAAATTATAAGCTACTGAAAGAGGAGCGTCCTGTAATGGAAAATGTTATGCAGGTTGAAGTAGATGTGCAGCTGCCACTGGCACACAGAGCTGTAAAGCCATAGGTGGCTTGTTTTTCTCTGCCTTCCCATCCAGCTTGCACAAGCTGCACTTGCCACAAAAGTATTTTTGCATGAAATGTAAAACTAAGAGGAGAATTCACAAGCTAGTTGGTTTAAAAAATAGAAAAGCCAAAAAATCAATATAATTACATACATGTTCAAACAGTACCTTCCAAATTTCCTAGGGAAAATACTTCATACTCGGATTCTGCAAAGAGTTTTTTTAAAGCAGCATGCAGAACATCTGAAAACATCAGCTTTGATTCACTGATTTTGCTTAGTCACTGGGATTGCTTTCAAAGGCTAGTGTCTTCCTTGGTTAGACCTTTCTACCTCCAGAAAGATACTGAGAGGGACTTCGTGGCTCACATTTCTGGGTTAGCAGGCTGCAGTTTCAACCCCTTTAGCTCCTGTCTGTGAATCCCAAGAAAGGGATGGGAAAAAGAGAAAGTCCCAGCCCCCTCTCCTGCCCTCCACTCAGCAGTCTGCTTTCCTCCCATCCTCCCCCGCTTGCCACCAGGAAATAAATTGAGCGAGAGGGTGGCAGAGGAGTAGCTGTTAGAGAGGAGAAGAAGAGGCGCTGAGTAAGTAATTTGCCTGGGAGTCCTATGGAGCTCTCTGCTGCCATATTTCTCCTCTTACTTCCTTCTCATCTTGGCCACAGAAGATGACATAATTTCTCTACAAAGTGCCACAGTGGCCATTTTTCCAGCACAGTTCTGGGAATTTTTAGACTTTGAAGACTCATAAAGGTTCCATTATTCTTCTAATTAGGAAATAAAGAGGGCTCATTATTTTGTAAGGGGCAAAGGGCTTAAGCCTTTAAGCAATTATTTCTGTGGTGCAATACTACCCAAAATTGTGAAATGAAAATTGAAGCCAAAGAGATTAAGATTCCAACAATTGGTTTGACATGAAAAAGAAGGGGTAAAGCCCACAAGATTTATGATTGCCCCTTTTGTACTAGTCCTTTTTGCCAGAATGCAAACCCTCCCAAAGATCTGGAAGAATTAGGTTAGCAGGAGTGAATGAAAGAATTTAGAGACACATGAAGGGTTACAACAACAAGCAGAAGATTATTTGCAGAAACTGGATGTGCAAACTCCCCAGTGCATATGAACCGGGAAAGAGAGGAGTAAGAAAACAATGACCTAGTTTTGCCAAAATACTCAAATTATAGGAGCAAGAGGCACAGACATTGCTAAATATCAGAGCTTTCCTAGCTATTTCTACCACTACATGAAGAATGTGCGGCTTTCTTCCTCTGACGCTTTTGAGCTCAGTGAATGTTTACCTAGAGATATAGTGATTCTCTCTTGCTTTAAGAGCACAGGAAAATGTAGGAAGAAGCAAATATCTGCAGGATCAGGCTTTGCAAATGTCTTCAAGCCCAGATGAAAGCTCCCCTCTTGATTCTGTTTATCACTTTTTCTTTATCTGTACAACTCTTACTTTCAAAAGCAATCAACTTAAAATCAGTCACAATAAATTGATATACCACTGACAGACTGATGCAGGTACCAGCCTTCCCAGTTTACTCTGTAATAAGGAAGAAGAGTGTAGGAGTGAGAAACTGGATTTCTGGCCAGCTACCCCACAGTGCAAGCTGCAGAGCAGTAGATGTGCATCCATTCAGAGAACGTGGTAGCCATGCAGAAACTGTTGCTCACCAAAATCTATACCTCTTTCAGCTTAGAAAGGTTTGCACTGGCCTCTCTTGAATTCAGCAGATCCTTGAATTCAGTAGAGCTTGAAACCCTCTTGGGGGTTTCATATCCTTCTTAGCGTGCCTCTTCTCTTCTAGATGGTTACTCTTCTCAGCACTATGTATCCAAGACACTAAAGTAGGATAGTCCAACAAGTCAAATCTTTGAGGTAATGGATAGTGGTGGAAGAGTTAACGATGTTGTTGGCACTGAGGAGAAGAAATAACATGATATTTATTAATGGGATGCATTTACAATAATTAAAATTTGTTTCAGACTCTGCAGACTCAGATAGAGATTGCAGTTGGTTTAACTTTCCTTTGTGATATTTAAGTACAGGCACTTTTTCAGTTTAAAATGAAGCTTCCTGAGTCTCCACAGGATGGCTCCCTGCCAGCCCATGATGCTGCCCTAGAGAAGTTTAAATTCCAAAGTGAGGTCCTGCTAAGTGTGTAGCTCCAGTCATCTCTATGCACGGGGGGAGTCCTGATGGTGACAGGAGGAGGAGCCAGTGTAGCAAGAGGATGAAAAATGGTGAATGGGACACAATATAATTAAATGTGTTTGAAGACCTAGTCTTTGCCTCACTGGGCCTGAATGTACCATCTTTTAGAAGCCAAACAAGGCTTCAGTGTGACAGGTATCTGGATGGGAGACCACCTGAAAAGTCCTATAAATCACGGACAATCATCAAAGTGAGTTTCAAAATGACAGTGAGCTTGAAAACCTTCATTTGTTGTTGATTTAACAAAAGGAGAAGCAGTGTATTTTTTCTAGAGAATTAGCCTGTATATTCTCAGTAGTTGTCATGTTTGTGTGTGTCTGTATATTTTAAGGAAAGAGTTAAAGTTGAAAATAACCTTAGGAGACTCCAGACAAAGGGAGTACAGGAAGACAAAAATCCAGCTTTCCCTTTCACTTAAGAATATCCTACACCTTTAGAAAAGGCAATATGAATGTTTTAAAACAACAGGGAAAGAGTTCAGCCAGTTCCTCAGAGTTATAAAATCCTTCATCACTCACTACTGTCCCACTTGATTTACACTGCCTAAGGTGGGCCAGCCACACTCAGGCGCTACGATAGCCGAATACGTAACAATAAAAAGCTAAAAAGTCATAAAAGTTTTACACAGAGGATGTGACCAGCATAAACAGCTCGCAACATGTGTCGAATAACAGAATAGGTGTCTGAGGCTGAGCGATCAGTGTCTGTGGAGCAAGAAAATAGCTGTTATTTAAAAAAAAAATAATATGCTACACTACACAATCTAAATGTATAATAGTTCTGACCCTGGTGCCGCCCTTCTGGTTTTGTACTGGGCTCTAGCAGAACATAACAATATTGCACCAACATTTTGGAGTGTTTCCATTTTTGGCAAAAAGCGCTGCTTGAAGGAGACAAGCTGGGTTCCTAAGGTGCTGGGATGTGGGAGAGACTGGTGTAAGTCTTTGCTCCCCTGATTCAGGACACAGTTCTTCTTTCCAGACTTTTCCAAACTAATTAGAGCAGAGACGGGACTCAGCTGGTCTATACTGCAAATCAGTACTGGGAGAGGTTTACTTTTGCTATAGTACAGAGGAAGCCAAAAATATTACATTACAAATTTAACCTTGAGAGTTCCACTGAGTGATGTGATAAATCATCTGAGAATTGCACTTCTGTGCATATTCCCACTGAATATATTTTGTGCATATAATATATTATATCAGCATTCCTTCATAGCCTTGGATGCTCCTTGTTAAATATGAACTTAGAGTAACTATGTTTGGGGAGCACAAAGGCTTTTATGGGGGACTGAGCCTCCTCCCCAGCCTTGTCTGTTTACTTGGCTGAGCAAAGCCTGCTGGCTGTAGGATCTGCTGCTATTCTCTAGGCAGTAAATACTCACTAGGTAGAAGCAATTTGTGAGCAAGCGGGCTTTGGCTAGGCATAAAGTCTGAAGAGCTTGACACCTCATCAAGGACTACAGTGATCAAGGAGATGTGTCTGAGGCCCAGTGCTGCTTAAGTCTCTTCTGCAACAGTGCTGTACATAGACTATCCTTGATTCAAGTCGGGCTGAAAGGATCCATCAGGTGTTTCCATTGCCTAGAGGAAGCTTGGAACATAAAAGAAACAGAGCTGTGCACTTTTAAATGGTTTAGGTGAAGACTTTGCACCTCTGGGGAGAGACAGGCAGGTGAAGACTTTGCACCTCTGGGGAGAGACAGGCAGGCAGAGCCTTAGTAGCAATGGCAGATGGGAATAAAATACTGCATTTTTACGTATTTTATCAAGGAGAGCTAAAATGTATTAAAAGGGAGAGGTTTGGAAATTGTGTCTGACTTGATTGATTTATTCCTATTATTTATTAGTTGTAAAATATGGTGTATTTGTAAATGTTTTATTGTACCCACTGGAGACACTGGACAACACTACATTGTATTGCTAATTAGCTCTGGGTAATTGAGCTACAACCTTTAATGGAGCTCTCCCATTGAATAGGATGCACACTTAGCTGTTATATTGAGCCTTAGCAGCCCATTGACTTTTGAACTTGTTGAGCCTGGGTGATGTTCAGATTTGTTGGGGCATATGTGCATATGGCCATTCGGCAAGTTTCTGGGTTTCATCTCTGGTTCCCCTCTGTGGGGAACTAGGGCTCTGACACTCAGTTCCCTCAGTTTTTGTAGGAACTCATCTGTCTAGATTACGCCATCTCCAGAGCTCTACTCTTACTCATTTTCTTGTAGTATTGTTTTGGCTTGTGGGGACTTCATGATGGATGGTGAAAGCAAAGCAATGGGGGGGGGGGGGGGGGGTGTTGCAAAGGCACTTTTAAACCACATGTACACTGTCTGGACTGTCTAGAGTCTGGACTCTTCCTTTTTTCCTCCCTCTTAGTCCTGATTTCTGTTGATTTATGCTCTTTTACATGTCGATCCCTCTTTTAACAGCCATTTTTTTTCTCTTGTTTCCCACCGGGATTGAGCCTGCTCCAGCCTGCACCTCTTCCTGTCAAGCATAGTCTTTACTAAGTAAAGGGCTCCAGGCCAGCAGATTCTTCTGGGCTGAGTTAGAAGGACAACGGCTCTACACAACTGTTATTGTCTTATCATGACTTACTGCACCCATCTTGCCACAAATCCCTAGGCCCAGATTACTTCCTGTGCCTGTGCTGCACACATCTTAACAGTAATATAATGGGCGGAAGACCATTTAATATCAATAATCTAGATGTCTTCTGCAGCCTTAGCAGGTGCTAAGGTTTTGTAAATGTCTTTTTTCCATCCATACATCCCCCTGGCCCTATTATATGTAAACTTAATATCCCCAATTGCCATACAAGCTAAACGAAGATGAGGAATGACTCAGAATGTTGATGAGAACCCTGATGTTCCTGTCTCTATAGAGAATGATTGTTTGGGAATGTTTACAGGCTGTAAAGCCAGGGAAGGTGAGGAAGAAGGACAACTGAAAACTCAGTTTAGAGAATACATCTATGAACATGCAGATGGATACAGCTGTGTTATACGGTTTGGGTAAGTCCTTTTTTCAGAAAAAGGAAAAGGCATGGCGGTATCTGTAGTGATGTTTGCTGGCAAGCAGCATTGAACAGAAATTATCAGCACTGTTTCTAAATAGTCAGGAATGGGTAAATCTGTGCATCAGAAGGGATAGATAAGGGTAAGACATAGCTTATGGCACGTGGTTGTATTCCAAAGTCCTTACTCGGATTCAAAATGCCACCCCCTCCTCGCTCTCGGTCAGTGGTGCCATACTCCAGGCTTGTACCTGCATAAGGGCTGGCCAGAGTCCAGGCCTGGGTTTGGATCTGGGACTGTAACATTGTGGCAGAAAAGGATGATTGCAAATATATATGACTTTAAACAGGGAGGATGCTCTAAAGCCAAGCGGAAGCTAAGGAAGCAACCTGGAATCAGAAATTACAATGATTATTATCAGGGAATATCATGAAAAAAGATGGACCAGTACTTTTCTTGATGCTTATGGTTTTTCTGTTGTGAACGAATCAAGGGGAATAAAATATGCTGGATGTTTAACTTGCTGGTTATAATATCACCTTACAAAGTCTCATCATTACCATTAAATGTTTAAGGGTGAAGGAAAGGGACCTCTCCTTGCCAGCATCTTCTACGTGCATATTCTTGCATCTGATGTTTATATCTTATAGAAAAAAAGGAAAAAGAGGCTGGAGAGAAACCTTGTGAGGTAATTTTTCTTTGAGATCCTCTACAGAATTCACTAAAGTCATTTATAGAAAATGTTATGAGGAAAACATTTTGATTAAAAGAAAGAATCAATGTAAAGACTTTATGAAAGGTGGACACTTTAAAATATCTTATAAAAATCAAACTTTTTCTGTGAGAAAAGGCCTCTCTGATGCTATTGCCTTGTAACTGAGGAAAACGCAGCCATCTGGGTTGTTTTTGTTTTGTTTGTTTATCTGTTTTCACCAGTTACTCATATGATATGCTCTGAAAACTGCCAAACCCTTTCAAATCTTGGGTGGCCTGGGCCTGAACCAATAAGCAGTCCAACTTCCCATACTGTTGCAGTATGTAGCCACCAATATATTTTTTTCCCAATTGAATTTGGACAGAGAGATTCTAAAAATCTTTTCTCCCTCGGAGAAAATGAATCAAAATGTCTTTTGCTAATCCTTCTGAGCACACGAGTCCATGTCCATAAGCCAGAGCTCATACCATATGATTTTTATGATCAATCACATCTAATCTGGAAGATAATTTGAAAAAGCAATGGGGAAATAGGTCACTGAACTGCTAAACACTTTTCTGGATATTTCTCTGTGCTACTTCACATGTCCTTTATGGCTTCAAAAAGAGACTGTGGTAGTAAACAATGAATAATATTACTGCTGAAGCTAAAATTTTTCATTGGAATCACTTCCTATAGATTCTATGAAGCTAAAGAATTCCCTGAAATATATTGATTTGGGCTCTTTTTGATTAGACATTTTTGAAGAAATTTTGAATGCAAGTGAAGTGCTTTGTTCTGATATTTATCACAATTTCTGATATCTATACTGAAATAAAAAGTCCAGTAAGGAATTAGAAACGAAGTCCTTTGACATTGTCAAGAGGCAGCACTTCTGAAATTTCTTTTAATTGGAAATTTTTATTCTTCCTACCAATTAAATAATGAACTCAAGGAAAGTTATGAAATGTTGGAATTACCCAAGGAACAGGCATTTGGGACTTTGACTAGCTCGAGAAGTGTTTGAACAGTATTTTGTCCATTCATGGCATTGCACAGATGTTATTTAACATTGAGTTAACTTTGACGTTATGTCTGTTGAGAGGGGGAGTATGGTTTCTTTGCATTGTTTACATTTCCCTCGCTGGTATTTCGCAACAGCTCTTCGTGGCTTCAGTCAGACGGAGCACAAGAAACGCCTGTGGGATTCTGCAGCCGAGTGCTGTGCAAACTGAGGCGTAAACCTTGACTGTGGGGGCTGAGGAGAATGAACAAATCCTCTCAGTGTGATTTTATGAGTTCCTGACATATACTGAAGGCTGGATGACAATATTTTGAAAATTTATGGTGTGTACAGCCTACTTACGTCACCAGCATTGTTTTGTATTCTGGTCTAAGATCTGTCTAAGATGGGTCTGGTATCTAGCTGAAGACTGATAAATTTATCTATGATATGATCAGAAATAGGAAGTGTAACCAATCAGACTTTACAGGGACTTGGGCGAGCTGTATGTTTCTTTGATATTTTCATTTCAAGGATCTCTGTAAGGAAACACCTTGTGATTCTGAGGAAGCATTCAATTGCATATAACTGTTCAAAGGCCAAGTTAAATAAGCCAAGTGTCAGCTTTTCTAGTCAAATATGGAGTATTTGAGACTTGCTTTGAACACTGAAAGATTGCAACCAAATGCAGGAAAGTGTTTCTGACCCATGATCACTTTAAAGCCTCCTTAAAAACAAAGGCTGCTTCTTAGAAAACCTATCAACTCTGATAATTTTTTGCTTGTGGTGTTATGGCGTGTTAAGTTCTGGAAAGAGTCAAGAACATGTGATATTTTTTCTAACAAATGCAAATGATAGCTATTAGTTAGGAATGCATTCACACTTGCTGACACTCAGAAGCCACTCTAACTCATGATGTATGGATGTTTAACTTGCTGGTTATAATATCACACGTAGAAGATGCTGGCAAGGAGAGGTCCCTTTCCTTCACCCTTAAACATTTAATGGTAATGATGAGACTTTTGTAAAGGTGAGCATAATTCTTTCCATGTTTGTGCTTATTGTTTAAAGAAAAAGTTCATCCATTATTTTTTGTTTATGGAATTTATCTCTGTGACTGAAAATAATAAAGATATTAAGCATAAGCCTCTAGTGACGGGTTTAAGTCATCAATATCTAAACTGGCAATGCTGGGAATTGTTCCTAATGGCTTGTGAGACTGAGTATTAGAAATAAGAAGAATGTAGTAATGGTGCTAGTTCAATGAAGGGTAGCATATGATAATCAAGAGTGTTTCATGCAATAATAAGTTATTTTCTGTATGGCAAAAATATAATGAATGCCTAGCCAAATGTTCTTAAAGGCTGGCTTTTCAATCTTAAATGATGAAAAAGTATGAGTTCTCAAAGACTATTTCTTTGCAAGCTTTACGACCTAAGACCCCTGTTTTTTTGAGCCAAGCTATGAGATCATCTACATTGAGAGGGATACTCTGAACATATCTGTCACAGGGGCACCTCTCTGCCAATCTTTTCTGGTAAAACATTAAACAGAAATCCAGTACTACAGAGCCTGCACGATGACAAAGAACATGTTTTCTCCCATGAAAATCTGTGACCTGCTTAAATTACTTTGTTCCCACTGATGTTGCTGAAGATGATAAGCAGCACTTCCTTACAGCAGTTATTCAAAGTATTTGAAAGTAATTCTTGTGTCCACAGTAACCACTGCAAAAAGACACAGGAGCATTACAGTGTTCCCTTACATTATATGGGTTGTCTGACGTCGTGGTATCTCATGAAATGCCACAACTTACCAAAGAAGAATTCCTGAAACCCAGTTGGAACATTATATTAGTATCAGATTTCCATTCTTCCTGTAACAGAACTGGAGGAAGATCATGATGAACACTTAAAAAAAGACTTCAAATATAAATACAAAGGACTGAGGGGGAAAAGATGAAAGTACTCTCCTAGCACAGCATTTTTTATTTGATACCAGTGCGCTCCATCCAGCTGACACTGGATGCTCAATTGCTGTGAATTACTCTTCAAGGAACAGTTAAGAGACAATTTGACTTTTTGTGATTTTGATCTGTCTTTAACAATAGAATAAAAAAAGCAAATATCAGTATGTTGAAGGTTACACTAAACTTCAGGAGTTCAGAACTTATCACAGAAAGTACACTTCGGTCATTCTGGAAGAGGAGGGGACTAAGCGAAATTGAAGAGATCAGATATTTTAGTGAGCACTCGATGAACGCTGATCACAGAAGAGGTGGAAGGTCACAAAGCAATTTTTCAGGTAAGCATGACTGCTGCCTAGAGGACTAAAGCTAGTACTTTCAATTCCATCTTCACACCAAAGTGCAGGCCAAAGTAGATTTGATATAATGTGCTCAAAGCAGCAAGCTACACTCTGCATCAACTTTAATTTTTATGATAAACTGAGGCTATAGTACATGCATAGCATAGTGCAGAGATTTAATCTCTTGGAAACAAAGTCATTTTGAAATGCAGAGGAACTGGAGACTGGAACTGTGAGAAACATATTAGCTGTTACTCTTCTTTCCTGTATGTTTCTTTAGTTACCTCATCATGTGTTATGCCAGTGATTTAGCTTATATAGACAAATAGCATAGCTGTCTGCAGTTCAAAGCCCCAACTTCCCTCTGATAGTTTCCCTTTGAAAAATTTTGTCATGCTACTTTGTCAATAGACACAATTGAGACTTACTGGAAATATAAGGGATAGGAAATGTAAAATGAAATGTAATTTCAAAATGTGTAGCATGGAAGATCTGTACTGATTCTATTTTTTGAATTCATATATGTTTGTTTTAATTTAAATGAAGCTGCTACAGGAAATTGCCTGTCACAGGACATTCCCCAGAACTCTTAAGAGGAAGCTGGGTGTGTCTGGATTTGGAGAGGAGCAAGTCTCATGCTGGATACTTAGTAAAAAACCACAACCCATCTCTTTCCATATGAGAGGGGGCAGGGAGAGACATTCCACTGTGTGCAAAATGTGCCACATCCTTCATAGCAGCTCATGTTAGGGGTGATGCTGGTGTGGAGTTGTGCCTGTGCAGGAATGATTGCTGTGTACCTGGGGATCCCACCTGTGTATATCCCTTGACCTGCTGCTGAGTGTAAATGGAGGGAGCACTTCATGGGAACTTGACTCATGATCGAGATTATTGGAATAGAAATAGTCATCATTTCAGTGACCCCTTTCACAGCTCTGGGACAAGATCACTTGGCAGTATGTGTGTTTCTACACAAATGTTAGGGGCTCCGTGTGGCCCTAAATCCAATTCTTTAACTTGGTCCATGGTATTATGGAAGTTATTGCTAATTTTTCTTCACTTGCTTCCTCTTCTCTTTTGCTTTTAATTCTTTACCTTCTTTTGAAGCAGATATTGCTGTTCCTCTTCGCCCTTCTGGATAAACCCAAGGTCAGATGGAGCTTTTGGCTTAGTGAAATGCCTGCGACAGGCAACACTCCTGCAATGCTGTCGAGGCTGTGCCTGATGTACCTGCTTCTTTCCTATAGCTTTCTTCTCATTGCTGATACCAGAAATTTTGCTTTTTCAGCCAAGTGGCAAGGACATCTTCTGTCCAGATGGACTGCATGGTTGGAAGATTGAGGGAAGATATATTTTGTTTGAAATCTCTAATTCCTTCCACAAGAACTGCTGTGTTACCTTGACACAGCTACAGTTGGCTTTAGCTGGCTCCTAACTGTGGCTCTATCATTGCGTTATACAAGCCAACAGAGTGTGATGCACTGCCCTGGAGATCTTACTTCAAACAACTTGTTGTTCATTAGCACCTATAGCACTTGCACAGCATGTGCACGCCTTACCTAGTGAATTCTTTCCCATCTGGGACAGTGCAAATCTACCACGCTGGATATAATAGCAATGGGGGCTGTGCTCCCTTGCACAACCCAGTCTTCACCCTTTTGTTCTGCTTAGTGCCGTGGCTGCTGAGGTATCTGACAAGTCTTTTTTTTTCCAGTCTTCTGCTATGCACACTTCCACTTTTTTCCTCTATGTCCTGTACAGTACCACAGCTTCTCCCTGCCTGTCAAACACACTCCTTCCTTGCACTCTTTTCAGCTCTCTAACTTCCCCGGCTCCCTTTGCTATGAACGAAGGTAGGTGCTGGCAGCCTTGTGTGAGCCACCCCACAGCTAGTCTTTCAGCAAGCTTCCTTTATCTGTGGGGAGGTTGCTTATCTCGATGGGGATCAGACCAAGATGGAGAACCCCTGGGTTCCCTTCCTGGTTCTGCCAGATGCTGATGATATGATGTTCTGTGAGTTACTGAAAGCCAGATCCATGTAGGTGCTTAAATGTTGGGAAACTTAAGTGCCTAACTAAGAGCTAACTGAATATCTACATGGATCCAAGCTCTAGCCCTTCTGTACCTCAGTTCCCATCTATAAAAAGGGAGCAGTACTCCTTGCTTTACCATTCTTGGTTTTACCTGTTTGGAGCTCAAGCCTGTTACAGTGTGGTCTGTTTCTCTTTAAAGATGTGCAGTGGAGTCTCAACTGGTCGGAGTTTCTTGGATCATGGGGACATGTAGAGATATGTATGACAATAAGACATCTTACATGAACAGGATGGAAAGCAGTGACTGTGTTCAAGCTCTTCCTCTTATGCATGTGCCGCGTGGGTAAAATGGGGACAGTAATAGATTTGCTATGTGAGGCAAATACCAGGGGAATCAGGTATTCTTGCCAGCAGCCTACCAGTTATCTCTACTGGATTGCGTTGAGTAAGCGCTGACTTCAGCTGCCTGAGATGCCTTGCTTTCTACCATGCCTTGCCAATCCTAAGGGCATAGCCAAGGAGAAGCAGCTGCAAGTGTTGAATTCTGTTATAGCAGCCAGAGCTGCACAGGAGACCTCGGTGAGGATCAAAAGCATTGTTTGCAAACATGGGCATGTGTGGAACTTAAATGGACTTTGCCCACTAAAGTCCTGTTTTTCATTTGAGTCCAAGTTAATGACCGAGACCTAACCTTTGCTCATTGCCTGAGCCAAACTGCTGAAGCTGAATAGTTTATTAGCATCAGAGGACAAAGGGCCTGGTTCTCACATTGCTGTAACAGTGGGCTACGTCAGAGAATATTGATTTTATTAGGCTGACACTTGGTTTACCCTAGTCTAAGTGACAGGAGACTCAAGGCCAAGGAATATGCCTCACCCTCAAAATGCCCTTACTAGCAGCTGTGCAATTTGTAACTTGGTTGTGAAAGTAAATGATCGTACCATCTTTTCTGCCTGGAAAACAATACTCAAAATAAAGCCAGATTTGTAAAGGAGGAGTGTATGCAGTGCAATTGTTTTGAGCAAGCTCACTGATTTTTCTTGAGTTAGGACAAATAGAGAATGTACTGAAATTTTCTGAACATTGCTAATTTCATTGCACATAATTTTTCATAGCTGGTAACGGAAAACGGGTGTTTTGAAAAAGATACACATCTGTTGTTCATAGTTTGTACTCTCTGTGAGAGAAGTGGGCATGCCCTTCAGGAAGAGAGGTGTCCCTGAGGGCAGAGTTCTCTTACCATATGTTAGCTGGCAGAAAGTGTAAGGAAAAAAGTCCTGCTTCCCAAAGCACTGCAGAAGAGCTCTTCTCTTTCTCTCTACTAATAAGCAAAGTTGCTGTGAGGTCTTTATTCTTTGGGGGGCACTGTGTACTTGTAGCTAGGCTTAGTTTTATACTGGAAATGTGCAGGTATGTTGGGTTTTTTTGGAATTTGTACCATTACATTGTTTTTAGTAAGGTGAAGTCCCTGTGTCCATGATTATTTCTTCTTACTATTGTGGGTAAAATATTTCTTTCCAGAAGGTTTTGGTTTCCTCTTTTGACTATTTTTTAATTGATAAATATACCTTGATGATACATATATAGCCAGCTAAACCAAGAGAAATAAAAATTCCATGCTTGGCAGAAACGAGCAGATACTCCACACCAAAATGAAAGAGAGTGATATGTAATTTTATGCATGTCTTTTCATTCCTTAAATCCAAGGTGAGGGAGTGGTGGTCTCGGAAAATTTGGACTGATCCCTACTGTCAAGGTCCTGGGACCAGACTCAGTTCCTCATACCTAGGGTATTGATCTTCGCTCAATATGTTTATGCAAGCTGAAGCTGGTACTATCTTCCACCCTCCATTCCTTGTTTGATTAATGTGACCTGGACTGTAAACACTGTTCTTGATTGCTGTGCCTTAAATGTGATCCACTGGTGTTTTCTTTTATTGTTTTTGTTAGCATCTAGAACATACTTAGTGCCTTTCAGGAAGGAAGGAGAGCACTGTCCTTGACACCATGGGGATGTGGTGGCACTTCAGAAGGGGCTTGGTGCTTTGGACTCCCTATTTGTCAGTGGATCTCTTCCAGATCTGCTAGCGTTGATGGTGTGAATGGCCCTTTGGAGGGGTCCAGCTCTTCTGCTGGGTATATAGGAGTCCTAGGGAAGACTCTTGTAGGCAGGCACCTGTGTTAAGCAAGATGCACATCCTGCTTAGTATCTACATACTAGTCCTTGTTATTGTGTCTAAACAGCATTGGCTTCCTAGTTCTAGCTGACTGTACCGTACACATCCCTAAGTTTGAAGAGACACTCCTATTTCTCAGACAGCTCTGTTTTGTGGTAGCTTTTACATCCTCTTTGAATGTGCTGGTGACTTTGAAGTCCTATGATAGTGCTGTTCAAGGCCAAAAGACACTGCCTGGAGCAGCGTGTGTAAAATTTTCCTAAAAGCTTACCTCTGCCTCTCTGACATAGAAACAGCTTGTCTGTGCCCAGGAGGTAATCATAAGGATGACCAAATCTGCTCATGGTGTGTGGGCTTCTCCCTTCAGAGCAATTCCCCAGACAGACCTGCCAGCTGGGTGGCTTGCTCAGAAATCTTAGCTTACTCACCTTCATGTCAGATGCATGCAGCTGTGAACACCACCATCTGTGCTGTATCCTCTGTATATAAGGTGAAGTTGATTTCAGATGAGCTGTGGAAACAGCATAGCCATAGCATTATTTAGAGTACATCTGCTGGGGCTGTGGGAACCCATGCTGTACCCTCTTTATATTGTGAGGGGATATAAGGAAACGTGTGGAGAGGCAGGCTATGTATGCCACTGGCCTGGAGCAAGAGAGGAGGTGCAAGCTGTCCCAGGGTGCATGGCATATTTCCTGCACACTGCTGTCTTGCCCCAAGGGAGGAAGAAAGCAAGTCCCATGGGAGAGGGTGCCCCCACCTACCATCTCAGGTCTGCCCAGGTTCTGGAGGGTGCAGAGCATAAGCAGAGGTCCGTCTCCATTGTCTACTGACTGCTCCTCGTGCCGACTTTCCCCATGGCGTATTTGGTGCTCAGGGCGTCTATTGGCTTGCGGGAACATGCAAAGGTGGGGATTGTATTTCCTCTCTGTTTCTGGAATCTAACATGGTAGCTGAAGATGCTGTAGTGGCAGAGGTGGTCTGTGGCTCGGTACTGCTCAGTAATGGCCACATCTGCCAAGTTGAATAAAGGAAAAAAGTTCAGGAAGCTCAATAATAAAAAGAGACTTTATTTTGAAAAGCAAAAAATTAGTCCTCTCCAAATACCTCAAACATTTTTCCCAGACAGGGAGCACCGTTCTGCCCTTGCAGTTGGCTTTGGGGAGAAGGAACTAAGATGACTAGAACAGCAATAATCCAAGCAGCCTCTTTCGCCAGGGTCCTGCCTGCAGGGTCCTGAAGGCTTTGCAATGCCAAAATGCAAATTTTGCAGAGTGACTGTATGCAGCAACCAGACCTGCCTCCCAGGGGATGATTTATAGTGTACTTTCTAGACCACAGACTTACTTCAGCTTTAGATTGTAAATTTTTTAGGAAAAATTGATAAACCTTAGAGAGACACAGTCTCGACAGAGATTTCCAGGTATTTCTAATATGATTCTTCTGAGGAGTGACTGCACGCCTAGGCCTTCAAGAATGCTCTAACAGCCCTGCACACACAATCACTTTGGTTCTTATCATAAGCAGTCCCACCCTTGTCTTGCATTATCAAGCTGAAGAGCTTAGCAATGAGCACTTGCAGGGCCCTCACTTACTGTAATACAGTGTCGATATTAAATTGTGCTTCGTTGCAGGGTTTAATTTTTGCATGTACAATTTTTTCTCTGCCTTATATCTGTAATCAGAAGGTGAGTGATTCAGTCCAACATGTTTCCTGTTGTGTGTGATGACATGAAGAGGGTCTCTTTCCACATCCTGATTGTCAGGGGCTGTTGGTCAAGGCAGAGGGGATGGCTAGAAGAGCAACCCTGGTGATGAGGGCAAGGTCTGCCATGATAGTTCCCTAATTTCCTACTATTGTAGGTTTAGGTATATTCTAACTATGTATTTACTATAGGCACTTACAGGTTGGTCCTAGTCACACCGTGCAATGAAGCATCTGCTAGAAATATAATTCAACATTATTAATAGCTCAGGTTTTCAAAAAAAATTGCCAGGAAAACTATGGAATCTATGCCATTTCACTGGTTTTGAACTTTTCAGTTTTGGAAATTAAAAGTTTCTGTAAGTGAAAATTAGCACATCTAGAAGGATGCAAGCTTTACTTTTCATGGCACCATTTCATCAAAATGAAATTGGTGTTTTCTGCAGAAATCTACTGGAAAAATGACCTACAACACAAAGAGTTTGGAATGCTTTGACAACAGAGCACCAAAACTTGTGTTAAATCTCTTTCAAAAAAGGTAATTGACTTCAGCCTTAGGTGGAACATAACTTCTGAGTCCCTGTTGCAGGGGACACTGATATTGCAGGAGTCAGTGGTTGTGCTAGAAGGAGAACCTTTGGCTACTTCTAGTGTTCAGTTTCTTGCTTGGATCATCATCATCTTTTAATCCTGTTCACTCCTTAGCCTGTATTCTTTAATATTTTACATTCTGAATATCTGGGAATATGATAGGATCAATACAGATTTGTTATTTCCTCCTAAATAAGCTCACCAACTTCATTTGGCTATTGATATACAGACTAGTAATTTCTGCAGTTAATGGAATGACAGAGGATAAAGCTTTTTATTCTCCCTTGTCTAGCAAATCCTGCTAACAAAGTTATATGTATGCTCTATATTTTAGATTTAATATTTAAAATCATCACAATAACATCACAGGAGACCTCTGGTATTAGAAAAAGATTCCAAAGGATTGTTAAAATAAAGAAAAAAAATGTGTAATTCCAAAAGCAAACACCGATTTTTTTACTGCCTCAGATAAAGTTGTGAAATTTAAAATGACAGTGGAATAATTGTGATTGTTTGGTGTAAATCTGCATAGCTTGGCCCTTATTTAATTTTTTTCATGTTATGAAGATTAGTTTACTGTCTGTGTACTGAATCCTTTTTGCATTATACATGTGACTAACTCCATTTGGCCCGATGACCAGGAAAAAAAAGACCCAGAAAGGCATTAAAATAGTTTAGCCCATTCAGTTGCAAAGTCATCTTACACATATTTTCCCCCTAACTGGTTTTGTGCATGTTATTGTCAAATATGAATCTGCGGAGTATCTCCTGGTCTGGAATCCTGTCCTCTTTGAGCAGTCAGCAGTTCTCTTTCAGCCTTGCTTCCTGGCTGCTGCATGTTCATGTTAGGGGCTATGAACAGCACTGTTTTCCTAAGGAATGATTTTTGTATTTCTTTTCATGCTTTCTTAACTAGTTTATGGAGCTTATTTGTTTCTAGCATCAATCTGCATTTGTTCTTTCATTTTTTAAAGCTACCTGTATAATTTGCAAAGTTATCAATAGCACTATGTGATCAGTCTGCAGGTTTCTTTTGCTATTCTATGAGAAATCAGCAAATGAGAAAAAAAAAAGGCATTGCGATAAAAATGAATCTAAGCTTTATCCATCTTAATGAAAGACAGTGAAAAGCATTGGCCAGAATATGTATAGCTATCCTCACAGTAAATGAACCCGCTTTTATATATAGATACATAGCTATACATCTAGAAACTGAACTTGTTCAGCTGACTCCTCCAACTTGCTATGGATCATTGTCAAAGTTTTGAATCCCTTTTAATGTTGTTTTTCAGAACACGGATATTCTATATGTAACTTCTCTTGCGCTATTTGAAATGGAAATGGGCTGTGAAGCCTGCCAACTCATCTTTCATGTGCCTTTCCTACTGGTGTGTCTCTTTCTGCAGAATCAAGCTTTCACAGCAGAGCGTTTCTGTGTTCCCTTTTACATGTGGTGCTCGTTTAAAAAACAGAATGAAGTTTAGCTGTGGTGAAGTTATTTATTTGATTTTTTTTTAACTGGTGCAAAAAGTAAATATGTTTACTGTGTCCCTTTCCATTCAGTGTATTTCCTTTTTTAAGCTCCATTTGTGTTCAGCAAGACAGCCCCTTTCTCCAAGATTAACATTTCTTATGATTGTTCCTGACAGAGGATTTACTTTCAGAGGCCCTGCTAAGGATAACCAAAAAAGGGCATGTAGCAAGACAGTTTTGGCAGCTTGCATGAATTTTCGGAGCTTTTTAGGTCTTGGTTTTCTGATGAGTGGCTTCCTGAGCATGCCTAGGGAATGACAGGCATCTCTGCAGGCAGGCTGAACCCACCTTGGCTTGCGCGTAGTCATTGGCTGCCTATTAGAATAAATTGAGGACAATGCATACCGCTGCCTGCCAATTGTAAACATAAGGGATATGTATTCACTTAGCATTGACTTTTGGGAGGGGCCAAGGAAAGGCTGTAGTTTTATTGAATAGGGCTGTGTGTGAGGCTGCTGGTGTGCCTTTCTCACTGCGCTCCTGCCCAGGCAGCCGGTTATTCATTTCCTTCCTACTATTTGAAAACTTTGCAGCCGCAGAGGTAAGGGCTTGAGATGTGTGTTTGTCTGGGAGCGGTCTGATCTGCCTGCGTTTGCGTTACGGTTAGCGATTAAGCAGCATGCTAAATCTAACGAGACTGGAAATAGTCCGAGAGCGTCGGATGTTCTTTTCCCCTCTCATCTCCCTGTGGCCCCCCTGTGTGGATGTTCAGTGTGGACCAAGGGAGATGGGCTCCTGCGCTGGAGGCGGGGGGTGCGACTTGGGGCGCAGGGCAGCACCCAATGCCAGCCCAGGTCCCACTTCCCATGAGCTCCCTGAGTGAGCTTGCCAGCAGAGCTATAACTGCTATGTCCTTTCTTTAATTCTTCTTTAAAAAAAAAGGCAATAAAAAGGTTTTTGGTGTGGTGATAGCTGGTGAATTGCTTTTTTATTTTGCAACCTGAGACCTGGGCTTTCAGGGCAGTGGAACCGTAAAGGCAGTGTAACGGATACAGATATAGTAAAGCTCTGGTTAATGTAACCGAGCTGATAGCTGCTGCAGATGTCTGTCATGGCAGCCTTTCATAGAAGTTTTGTTGACAATAGATGGCATCCGTTTTTGTTTTCAGCCTTCAACTTGCACAGCAAAGTATTGCCAGAATGTTTCTTGTGAAGTTGTCTTTCCTGTTAAAAGGGGGGGGGGGGGGGGAAAGCACTTGGGTGGGACCAGAGCTCTTAAAAGTATCAGTCTGGGTGTATGTCAGGCTGCAGCTCCAGAAAGGAGCCAGCAGACTTTCATTTCGAGCTCCTTTGACATGCTTGGACAGTTTGAGAGCGTCGTGCGGGGCTGATTGCCGGTAGCGTGATACTCTGTGTAGCAGGGAACTTCTCAGAGGAAGGGCTGGGAGCATGAAGGGAGGGATGGAGTTAGCTGTAGATCTATGTCTGCATCAAGAGAAATAGGCAGAGACTGACCAGACCAATAAGCACTGACCCAACTGGCAGCTATGAGAGTGATTATTCTCGTATGTCCTATTTCATGTATTGTTTGGAAGAATAGGCAGGATAACTCTTCTAAAATGACTTTTTTTGTGGAGTATTTATTGCCAGTGTGCAGTTTTTTTCTGACGGTTTTGCCTATCAGAGAAGGTTTCTATTGCTAAAAGGCATATAGGAGAATAATTTGTTAAAATAATGCATTCCCTCCTTGGCAACAGCTCAAAGAAAATAAGGAGGCAGGGTGTTTCTTTTGTGAAAAATGTCTTTATTATAATTTGTCTGTTTTAGATACCATACTGAGAATGTCTGTGCTTGTATGATTTGGCATCAAGGAGGTCTGAGATCCTGCATCCATTTTTTCTCTCTCATTAAATGTAGCAGTAGGTTGCTGCATGAGCGTATGCATCTGCAAACAAGTTTCCTAACTTTTTCTCTTGCAATTGGGAGACAGTATGGGATCCTACAACTACATACACCAAAACCAATCAAATGGACTTAGGTCTTGACATAAATTACAATGGCATGATCCTTCAAGGAAGTAAACGGTCCATTTGCTTAATTAAGATTGCCTTAGAGGCAAAGTGGGACAGGGCTATTCTCAGTATATTTGAGGAAAGTACAGGTCTACCTTTCCTTGTGAGGCTCTCCGATGAGGCAGGTATCTTAGTCGATCAAACCTGCACATGTTAATGTAATGTCTAATGTTCTGGCCATCCTGACGGTGGGAGAGAAACACCGGACAGGTTGCCTGTGAACAGGAAACAGAGCTGACACCACTTGTGTTTCCTGGAAACTCCCCTTTGTTGCAGCCTGCAGTGACAAGGGATCAGTTCCACAGCCTTCATTCACGGGATTAGTCTTGGTGAAATCAATCCCGTCATTAACAAATGACGGATCTGATGTATGGAGCCAGAATACACTTCAGCATAGTCTGAATACACTTTGACAACAAGCAACATAAGCATGTATTAGGAGGATAAGTGAGTTTTTGTAAGTGCTATGTCATATGCCCACAGAAATATTCTGACATGGAGCAGCCTAAGGAAGGGATAACTTCCCTTGTAATTTTATTTCTTGCCCAGCTGTGATGCAGAGTGCAATAGTGATACTGAAAGCTAATTGATTTGAAAGGGAAAAGGGGGAGGAGGGCTCTTAGTCCCTTTGGCTGGCACTAGAGGGAAAATTAAAAGTGCACAAAGACAAGAGAGTTTCTAATTCCTCCAAGTCTTGTTCGCAGGGCCAGGCCACGTGTGGCATGGAGGCATGCTGGCCAGCAGCCATTCAGACCCATATGGGATTAGAGGCAGCACTACTAATTGCTTGATATGCCCCAGTTAGTACTGAGGACCCAAGGGAGAGCAAAGTGGCAGTAATAGTGTACAGAGGGAGCCTTGGTGCCTCCGGGACCCCACTGCAGGTGGGGAGAATAGAAAGATGGGGCAAGGCTCTTTTTGTTGGCTGGCCCCGGGATGGTAGCTTTTATTATATGGAGAGATGGACGGCAGGGAGACTCTGCCAAGAGCCTGGCTAGAAGCCCTCCAAGTTTCCTGTCCCTGCATACAGCTGGCGTGTCTCTGCCTCCTGGGGTTGTCGTTGCACAGCCTGGTGCAGGAGCGCAGCAGCAGGGTTGGAGAGCACCAGGCTTAGCCAGCTGGGCAAGCAGGGCAGGGCACTGTTTCTGCATGTTTGCTGGTGCTGGGAGTTGAAGGCTGCTGGGCAAACACCAGAACTTACCCCGACTGCTGCATGTTAGAGCATCTCCAGATTGTTGTGGCTGTGGTGCAGCTGGCTTTGAGTGGCTTGTACAGCTGGGAGGAAGCAGTGCAACTCCTCTTCTTCTGTGAACACTGGCACTGGTTCACCTTTTCTTACCTGACTGGATGTGAGTCTGTGCTCTGTCAGATATAAAACCTCCCTGCTACCATGGAGCCTTAAAATGCCCCTTGTCCTGGAGGGCTTTTGCTTCCCAAGTTCTGCCACTGCAGAAAAGTGAAAGCCTGCAGGACTTCCCTCCTGGAGGACAAATAGGGTTTGTATGCCCTAGGTCTGTTTAAAGTACACTGCTTTATTAGTAATTGCTTCCATAAAACCTATTCTGTTGGTTGCCTGAGTTGTAATTTGTATTAAAGATCAGTGGAGTTCCAGGCTCCATTAGCTCTCCATCTGCGGTGCTTGTCTGGACTCTCTTGGGTGTCAGAGAAAGCACCAAAAAAGGTAACAGCAGAATGTGCAATCCTGTGAACCTTTCATTGCCTTTGAGGAGAGCTTTATGTGTGGGGAGTTTGCAGGATTGGGCTCCAGGTGTATAAAGTCTGAGGCAGACAGGCCTGTGACTGCAAAGAGTGAGAGTCTATCTTCAAAACAGGTTTTCATTTTTCAAAAATTTTCTCTTAGTAACTACCCCCTGGCAGCTTGTAACAAGAAAGCTGCTTCCTTACTGGAGCTCCTACCTTCAGTAATGCTCATGTGCAAAGACAGGTTTGCTGGTTTAGTTTGTACCTCCTGGGTGGCTTAAAGCCTTTCCTTTTGCCCATGATCTGGTGAGAATGGATTTTAGGCATAACTGTACTTGAAACAAGTCACCCATCTATATGCTGTTACTTGCTCTTTGGGTGCTGGTGCTTTGCAAGAAGCTGTGGCTGTTGCATGCTTCCAAATGGTTTGTAAAGGATTTAGCTGAAGTTGAAATTTGACTCAAAGGCATTTGAAGATCAGATTAGATCTGGCCTTTCTGGATGAAACACTGAGGTCATATGAAAGTTGAACTATATAACAATTTCTTTTTGCCTTTCCTAAAGCTTTGCTGTAGTTCAACTAGCCAAAGCTCACTGGGGACACTCAGTATATTATAATTGGAAATCTCCCCTGAGTTTGTTCCTACTCTTCTTGAAATGGGATTTGATTAACCAGAAAGGTTAAGGCACGTAACACTGTCAATTAGCTGCTACCTGTAGTATGTTAGCTGTGTGGTTTGCATCCTGAGTAAGGAAGTGCTGCTTTTCATGTGCTTTTTCTTTGGAATTGTGTTTAGTGCTGATAAATGGCATGGGACTGGCAGCGCGGCTGCTGAACAGATATCAGAATAAGTGCAGGCCCTACCGCATCCTTCTCCCAGCACATCAATCGTTGGCTCTGAGGAATGCAACCTTCTGGACTTTTTCACTTGCAAACCTCCTGACTTCTGCTTTTGTCTTGCAGCAACGGCTGTCTAATGCAGCTGCAGTAGTCCCCAGCTGCAAGCCCCTGCTTCTTGCCGAGCTCCCCAGAGGTGAGGTGGGTAGGCTCTGAGCCGGGTATCCACCTCCTCTGCTTCTGGCCAGGCATCACCACTGCCAACAGCTGGCATCTTTCCCCCTTCCTGCCCCTCGAATCTGCTTTTTCCCTTCTGCCCATGAACCACAGGGAGACCTAATGATCAGAAAGTCCTGCCTACAGTTTTCATAGGACTTTGCGTTGAAGCCAGAAACTTCTGCTCCTGTGAACTACTCTGCTGATTTGCAGTGGGGGCAGTAGCAAATAATTGAGGAAGTAGAGGGAAGAGAGAAAGGAAAAAGAAAGCCATATCTTAAACTGCCGCAGTCATTTCTTCTTTGGATTTTTTTCCTGTGGTCATAAGTACCTGGGGATTCACTTATGTCTGCGTGTCTGTTTCTGTATCCTTAAATAAAGGATAATTTTTGCCATTTTGTATTTAGCCCATAGGGCTACTGAGGCTTAATTCATTAAAGCATTTATAATCCTGAAATTGCAAGTCTAAGCACTGGCTTAATCCGTATTTTTGATTGATTTCCTATCAAGAATATATCAGGTTTTTTGCTTGTTTACAAATTTATATGTTCCACTAGAATTTAACTGTTCTTCTAGGTTACAGGCATAGGAACCCAGAAGCCCAGTGAATAAATTGCAAAATGGAACAGACTCAGTATTGACAATGAGCGGAAATGTTTGACTGGACTTTCTTGGGTGACTGCAGATTTAACTGCACTGATTTAAAAATGCACTGGTACACGCAGGTAGGGTTTGCACTTTCTTCATCTGAGATGATCTTCTGTAAAGTTGTTAGGTATATACCAAAAATCAGGGTGCTCTGAGGAAGATGATAGCTTTTACTTGAACTTATGAAGTAATGTCGTAAGTCTGGAAGAGAAATGACTCTGACAAGCTGACAAGCTGTTGAACCTTATCTGCTTGTCCAGTTTTGTGTTGACACAAAAGCATTTAAAATCGGAACTCCTGAGGCCAGGACAGGCTGCAGCAGGGAAAATGGGAAAGATTTCAGGCAATGCAAACGTTGTTGCATGTTTCCACACCCTCTTGTGTATAGAATACAAATAACAAGCATTTCCGTTGAGACTTGCTGTGAAGGGTGTGAAGCAAAGTGGAACCCACCCGTTTGCACATTTTCTTGTTTATGTCCTTAAATGGGAAAAAAAAAATCTTTGGAATTTAGCTCGTAGAAGGTTTATAAATAGATTCGTGGAGATAAAGTTTTGTTGTAAACGCTCTGTTCTTGGATCCGTTCCGGAGAATAACCCTGTAGGCCCACAAATAGGAAGAAGCAGGGGGGTATTGGCAAATGCAGGAAAACAATTTCATTACAGATAGATGTGTATGTACACGCATTGTGTGCATGCTCACACACCCCTCCATCTGCACTGACCCTCACATATGTGGAGGTCTAAAGGACACGGAAATCACTGTGTGCACTTTTAAAAATTAGATAACTTGGGTTAGGGAGGATTCATGATTCATCAGATTGCTAAGGGAGACTGGACCTATGACAGCTCTTTAGCTAAAGGTTTGTTGGAATTTGTTGGAAGCTTTTGGTATACCCTTCTCCAAAGCAGCTGGTCCTGGCTTGGGGGAAGCTGCTGGGCTGGATGAGCCCTCGCTTTGTGTTTGAACGGCAGTGCCTGTGCTCCCTTAGAAGTCAAGGTTCAGCTCTGCAGCCTCGTACAAGGCAGACTGCAATCAGCTTCAAAGGGGATTTTGCCCATGTGAAGAAGTGGGTGATCAGGCCCTTGTTTGTTTCTTATTTGCAAGGCTTTGATGTTCCCCTTGTCTTTCTGGGACTGCCACAGGGCATGTTACTACCCTTTTCCCACTTCATTCTTTTCTTTGACAGCCAGCTCTCTAATGGTGAAATGGTCCTCCTCCCTTCCCCGATATTTTTTTCTTTTTTAAAGTTGCTGTGTTCACCCTGGTAAAATCTCTCTTTCACCCTAGAAGGCAGGACCTCTGTTAATTCCTCACCATTTCAGAGGACCTACCAGTGCTTGTTTGATAACCCACATCACCACCTCCTTATACAAGCAGCTGTACCACAATTTCTTTACCATCTTCTGGGATCAGTTGCAGATCTCTGCCTGCATCTTCTGTTCACCCTAAAATAATGAACCAATGACAACCTGCTTTCTCTCAGCAATTTCAAAAACCATTGAGCTAGGAGAGAGTTGTGGCCTCTTCCCGTCCTAGTTAAAGCTCACAGGTGTGGGAAAAAATTTTCCTAGGACTTGGCTGCAACATGTGGAAGTGGGAGTGAGCTGGGTGAGACCTGAGGGATGCCTTTGGTCAGCTCTCAGAGACCTGGATAGCTCAGCCCCGCCGTCACCAGGCGGAGGTGGGCATCCTTTGGGGTGCTGCACCCCCGGGTGCTAAGGATGGCAAGGAGAGAGCTGGCTGCAGTGTCTGGCTCCAGGAGCAGCTCAGCCCCATCCAGAGCGCCCCACCCCTGCTAGGAAAATGAGGGGTTTCACTCAGATGTCTGATAAGCCCCAGCTGTTGCTTTGCCACTTCAGACCTGGATTATAAAGACTGAAGTGTAGCATTTTAATTGCTGTAAATAGGAATAAGAGTGTTTAGGCAATCCAGATGATACCAAGCCAAGCATTTCTGTGGCTAACATGCATTACACTAACAAAAGCAGCCCAGCTGAGAATTTCCTTCCCACTGTGCTCAGTAACTTAAAACGTTGATTGTCTGCATTTTGCTGTCACTACTGGTGAAAATGGGGGAGAAGTTTTAACCTGGACACCAGTTGACTTGAATCTGATTTTGCTTTTTGCAGCTGTATAGTGATGTAAACTGTGTTGTTAGTTTAAAAAATATATATATTGTGTCTGATCTCAGTTATCTTGGTGTAAGTCTGCTTGATTTCCTTGAACTACTCAGAATTCATAGTGGGCTGTTTGGTGTCAGAAGCTGGCCCTTTTTGTTTTCCTTTCTATACATCCCCTAAAGGATGAGAGCAGCAGGAAATTGGGTCAAAATACCAATAACGAGTGTTCATCGGGAAATGATATTTCATACAAGAGAGGGCACTGCAAAACCAGGAAGCCGGTAAAATTCCATTGCTCATTTGTTCCCTGGTGATTAAAAGGCCCTGCCATATATGGGAAAGGTCTGTGCTTCATTCACTGCAACCACAATAGTAAATGGCTTATTCGCTGGACACAGTATGCAAGCAAGGAGCAACGGTTTTTGACAACGAAAAGGAAAAGCAGCAACTTTTGCTTGCAGTTTGTTTGGAGGTTTCTCCACTGTGTGTTATTAAAAGCTCAGTGACTACTTTTTGTTCCTGTATTTAGATCCGTGTAAACTGCAGTCATTTTGTTTTGCTCTTTAACCCTCTTCCCCCCATAAATCCAGACACATCAGCCTATTTCCTCTCCTTCCTCCTATGCAACCCAAACAAGAAAAAGACATTTCCTCTACCAGTATAAATAAATGTAGTTCCTCTTTCTTCAGTGTATCTATTACGGATTTATATGAGCTAAAGGCTGGGATTAGCGGATGAAATCTTATTCTCACCCCTGGGTATAGAAAACACTAACTTCAACAAAAGCAATGAAAAATGCTAGTTTTACAGAGGCAGCGATGGGCCACAGGAGTGAAGGAAGCTTCCTTGCTTGGGTTATGTATCAATAGGGATGAGTTTTGGGGCAGGAAAGGATCAGCATGCACGTATTCCCCTTGCTGAGAAGTGTCTGCCTTACGCTTCAGAGGAGGGCTGCAGAATGGCTCCCCAGTGCCTGCACCCTTCGGAGATCTTCCTGCTGCCACGTCGGGTTCTGCAGTGAAACCCTACGCAGACACCATTAGGATGCTAAGTCATTGGAGCATAGTTGTGTTTACATTCTTGCTTTTCAGTTTATTTTGTTTAGGGATCAGTGCTCTCTCAGCCATCGAGATTGTGAGGATAAAATAGTCAGACTAGTTGCATTTTTATTTCATGAGGAGAAAGAGAGTTAAGTGATTCCAGCACTGGAGCTACATTGGGTTTTCTCCGAGCTGCAGACTTCCCCCAAGTTTTTATTGTATGTGTTATATTAAGTGAGTACCTTAGAAATAGTACATTTTTGTCACATGGGGAGATTTAGAGCTCACAGACAGGATCCTTACCCCTCTGACATTTTGACGTGAAGCCTCAGATCTTTATGGCCAGATGGGCTGATTGATCATTCTGATCCCCCAGATCACGGGCATCATTGGACATTGTCCAATTACTCGTGTTTTGAGGCCAACAGTGAAACATCTTAAGCTGGCATGGTTGAAATGGGCATCTGCCCTTCAACCATTATATCTGGCCACAGGACAAACAGCTGGATTTGAGGCCTGTCCTTTGCTCGTCCGGAATGTTGCCGTGCCTCCCCTGGAAGGAGCGCAGCCTGTCAGAAGGTGGCTCAGCTTGTTTGAACACATCTATGCCTCTGCAATTTCCAGAAAGGGTAACTGGCAACGTGAATTTTTGTCCATGTCAAGAAAGCAGAGTTTGTTACATGTGACTAGCCATGGGGTGGTACCCTAGCAGTCTAGGCTGGCTATTGACTGGCAGCCTGCAAGTGCTTTGGCATCTCATTACCAGCCTTTTGACACATGGCACTGCTACTGTTTCTAGTTTTATGGAAAATAGACCTTTGATAGCCATTTGCAGTAGTTAAAGTTTCTGATACCTCTCTTCAATGAGAAGAGGGTTGTTTTGTTGTTCTTTGTTTTTTTTAATGTGAAACTGGCTATCTCGAAGGCTCAGGTTCTCTTAAGTCAGGGAGAGAGAGGGTGTAAAGCAGAGCCTGCTTTGAGATGGTGTTGCTTTTCATCTCTGGACTGCAGTACTGCTAAGAAGGCACCATTTGATCATTATTGTGAAGCTATGCTTTCTAAGACTGCTGCCTGCTGAAGCCCTACAGGAACTCTAATTCGGCCAAAAAAAGCACTGTCAGGTTGTGAAAACTGAAAACAGCCCGATAATGTGGTAGTAACACATGAATGCTTCTGTTTTCTGGCTGTTGAAAGGTTTGGGGAGCCAATTCAGAGACCAAAATAACTAGATATCTAGTCTCCTTCGAATTTCTCCATTTAGGAGCTGGATTGTGAGAAACTTTGCATTATGTCAGCTTCTTGAATGGTTTCCGGAACCTCTGGAAAAAGCCTCTGAATAACAAGCAAATTGAGTGCAATAAGTATTAATGTATGGTTGAATGAACTGTTTATTTCTTCTATATCTACCATATCTATCTATCTTCAGTCTTCCTGAGCCCAAATGTAGGATGTGAGACTGTTTTGTTTTTCTTTCTCTTTCTCTTTTTTTTAAAAGGCAGTGTAAATGATGCATGATTTGAAGTGACTTTCTACCCCCTTTCCCCCCATCCCCCTTTTAAGTGATTTGTGGCCGAGTTTGGTGTTTGTACAGTCTTGTATTGGCGATGTGTAGAGAAGCTTTACAGAGGTTCTTCAACTCTGTGTTCTGCCCTGACTGCTGACTTGGAGTTCTCCTTCCCTTTGTTTGTTGGTGTCTTTTAGTAAATGCTGTCAAAGTTGTCATTTTAAAAGGTAAGTTTTTTGATCTGCACTGATGTTTTTTAGCACAACACCCTTTCTTGTGGTGTTGCTCGTTGCCTTGAAGCTTTCAGTCCACTGTCTAGCAAAGGACTTCCATGTTCAGTAAAGATGTTTATTGCTTCACCTATCAAACCAAAAAGTTAGCCTGACGTTCTTGGGCCATCTGCTCTAAGCAACTGTCTAAGCATCTGCTGTAAGGTCTTCCACAATGAGCAGTAATTCTTTTTTTCTATTCACTACCATCTGTAATAGATGTGAACTCATTTCTTGGAGTCTATACGTAGCTAACTTAATGTTAACAAGAAGAGAGAGAAATAACTGTGTTTGCCTTTTGTATCAGAATATTTGATAAAGATCAGTTCATGTTAGTGAAAAACAAAAGGAATTTGCTATATGTGTAAGAAATATATTTCTTTATAATGAACAGATTGAACTGGTGACAGACTGAATCTGACTTATATGACAAAATACAGTTATACACTCCTGAAAGCCTGGAGACTGGTGTGATGAACTGGAAAAAACATTATAATTGAAGTACGTTATTTCTCTCTCTCTTGTGAGCCTTCAAGTCAATGGAAAGGCACTTACAGAAAGACTGTTGGCATTAGCAGGCATGGAACTGATTTCATCGGTCTCGGTTCAGTACTTGCAGGTCACTGAGGTTGAGTTTAAATCTGTATGTTCAAGGTTTTTCCTTGATATAGAATTAAATACCAGAGGCTATAGGCATTAAAAAAAAAAAAAAAAAAAACTGGGAAAGACATATTAGGTCATCTTGTCCCTTTTCTCTCAGCAGTGCAGGATGACTCCCTCGAGTATATTCACACGTGTTTTGTCCATAAACACCTCTGTTTATTAACAAAATACAATAGCTGTAGTTTTTCAGTGAGGATTGGGATAGTTTGCTATACTTTCTAGTTTTTAGCAGGGGGAAATAGCTATCATTCTAAAATGTATTTCTTGGCCTTTGGATATTGCTTATGTGAATTCAAGCAAAAAACCCTAATGAATGGAAACTTGTAGAAGAGTTAACGGCAGCTGGTTTTATTATGGACCATGGCTCTGACATGATCTCACGCTAGTTTAATATAAGTGTTACCTCACTGACTTCAATGGAACGGCTTTTCATTTGCAAGGGAGTAAATGAGGCCAGAATCAGTCAGAGACCAAGTGAGACTTTCTGGGAGAGAGGTTTAGTTTGGGGAATGTACTTTACATCCATATAAAATATATGGGCATACTTGCATCATCACAGTAAATGTGTCAGGCCACCTGGGAGAAAGGGCAAATTCTGCTTGGAATAGCACCAGTGTAAATCCAGAATGAGACTAAGATAATTTGCCAGGGAGGGCTGAAGAAGTACCTCATTATTCAGAGTGCTATGCCTAGTCGCCTTCATACTGGAATTCTGACGTTTCCTTGGTGAAATGGTTAGGAAATATGGCAGAATACGTGTGTTCTGCAGGGAACTTTAGTTTTTTGGCTTCTTAATTTCAACCGTATCAAATTAAAAGAGCAGCTGTGCCGACTATTATGGATCCAGCTCAGACAAAAGCACCACATGTGCAGTCATTCTGCCTTGAAACTATCAAAGCAAACAGTGAAATAAGAACCAGTTACTTTTTTTTGTCAAACCTCCCTTCAGAATTGTGCATCCTACTTATAGTTCAGTCTTCAACTAGCTGAATCTTGCAAAGTTCTTGGAAGGCTGCTGTGATCTACTGAAAGCACAGTTTTGGCTCCCAAAAGGAATAAGAAACTTTAAACTTCTTGAAGAACTTCTTGAAGTCCAGCAGATATGTTACTTTAAAGCAGGATTCTCAGGTACTATAGTAAGTCTGCAACTGTGAAATAATCTTTGCTTTTGCTCTGTGTATGAGGAAAGAGCTGAAAAAGTGACACGTATCGATTAAGAGTCAAGACAGGCTGGGACAGAGGTTTTATCTTCTCAGTTAACTGGTCTTGTTATTTGCTGCTTGTGTTTTGGTTCATTGGTATCTCCTCCCCACCCCCAAATAAAGGAGTCTGGGAAACATGCACATTTGGAACCAAAGTCTACAGTGTCTTCAGTGAGAGCTTTGAGAAGCTGTGTTTTGTTCTCCACCAATAAATGATGATGATGAAGTTTCATCATCAGGTCAGAATTGAGGGGAGAAAGCAAAAAAAAAAAAAAAAAAAAAAAAAAAGGAAATGTTTTAAATTGTCCAATCTGCTTCTGGAAAGGGGTGCTCTTATGGAGAAAGCTAAAGTCAGTCCTGTCTATTATAGAGTTCTTACTGTTCACTATCTGGGCCAAAGCTAACTGTATAGGCCATAGGAAACGTGCAGCAAAAGCTAGCATCCCCGTGGTTCATACAAGTGCTAATTATTCCCAGTGGTGATGCAGAAATGTGTCCTTACAGAACTGGACTGAAGTTACCAACTTGTTTCACGTAGGGTGGTATTCTGTCATCGAACAGAAATGACTTCTGTTAGCTGTAGTGCTCTGCCAGATTCACGGTGGTAGGCCTGAAGCAAAGGCCCTGTAGCTCAGAGCATTTGTACTGAGACATTTGATCCTTTCTGGACCTTCCTTTTGAGCAAATCAAGTACTGATGAGAGAGAAATGTCCTTATAGGAGAGTCTCATTTGAATACAGCACATGCAAATCCTTTGCCTGATTGCTTTTAGTGAGCTTCTGTCCTGACAAACAATATCCCTGCTATATCCATACTGTCTTTAGCTGAAGAGAGCTTACCTAAATGCAAATTGATCTAAAAAATATTGTGCACATCATAGGTACCTCCATTGAGACAAAATTAGCTGAGGCAGCGTGGAAAGCCAGTGAAAGAGGTGGGGCAGAAACCAGCAATTCTCATTCCTAGAGCAAGACACACAGGTCTATATTATGTTCACATCCGAAAACATTCTCTCAGGCCTACTGTTTGTTTACCATTTTTCTCATAGCTCCTAGGACTATTTACTGGGACTACCATATTGACCACAACAGAAGAGATAAGTAAACAGCAAAGCTTTTTGTCTGTGAAGAATGGTTAAAATTTAAGAGCTTTTTAACACATTTACAGACACGAGGAAGGGGGAAAAAAAAAGCTCAGGGTATTGGATACAGGGTTATCTACTGAACATTCATCTTCATGAAGATTTTTATTGGCAAAAGATGTAAATAGGTATTGTCTAGTGACTTGAATGTTATGAGAGGTGATGCCTTTTATTTCATACCAGATTCCCCCTTCACTGACTAGTTAAGTCTAAGGTTAGTATGGAGTGTTATGGTATTTCATCCAAAGTAGTCTGGCCACCCTTGATCAATTTAATATTTCATCAGTAAAATTTCATGGTAAGAGATGTCAAATCAGACTCCTGCTGCTGGATACTTGCTGCTGCCAAGAATACTAAGACGGTGTACATCTGTGGAATTGTGTTAGTATCTGCCTTATTGGATTGTTTTTTAAGGAATCAACTGGGATTCCATCTCAAAGCCTGTCTGAGGCACAGATGGACAAGAGGCTATATGGAAATAGTTGCATTCTTCATACAACTTTGGTGCTGCTTGCTCTACCAGGAGCATAAACATACCTCTCTGAAATACCAGAAAGAAAAGCTTTATGTACCAGATGTGACTTTGCATTTATACAGGTGCAACTGGTTTCAACTGAAGGGCCATTCTGAAGAGAGATGGAATGTCTCATTTATATCATTGATATAAATTACCTTTTGACATTTACATGAGCGGTAGAAAACAAATATGCTCCACTTGTGTTGGTGCTCTTGTTGTATGCATGAAAGAAGACCTGTCCTCCTTTCCCTTATGCATTTTCTGTAAGGATATAATGCCCCTATTCAGTATTCATAAAGAATGTAGTAGCTGCCCAGCTTGGCTGCTTGATGAAGAGAGGCAGTTGCAGAATTCCACCCACCTGAAATCACTGATTTTTGCAAATAGAAATTGTTTATACATTTTTCTTCATTAAAAAGAAATGTAAATAGTGGTTTACAACATTTAGATGGATAGCATCAGCCGAATGTTGTTCCTATTTGCTGCATGCTCTTTTAGTATGAACTTACAATATACATCACACAAAAATCTGACTTGGATGTCCAGTGTTAAGTGCAAGTTCCCAATACAAATATGAAGTTTTGCCAAGCTGAATTAAGCTCCTTAGGTGCTGTCAGGAGGGTTTCTGTTGGTTTGTTTATTTTTTGCAAGGTAGAGATGGAGGAAACTGTAAACTGAAATAAGATACAATTCTCTAACTCTGCAGGATTAGGCCTTGAATTACACTGTTCTATTAAGCATCTAAAGACTGAATTCAAATCATTATCCAACGTTCACCTTTTCAATTCAGTGATGTCTAGAAATTCTTTCGAGAACCAGCTACACTCTTAGCAAATTGCTTCCTAACAAGGCAAGGATATCAAGTCAAAACTTGGGGTTTGCCAGCAGTACTGAGTGCATCATGTCTCAGACATGCTGGCTTGTACTAAGCTGAGTCACAACATTAAAACTGCTTTTTTAAAAGATTGCTTTTTTTCTTATCTGATTGCTTTATTTTGTATGCATTTTGCTTCATTTGAGCTTTATTGATAAGGTGTTACTTCTGGTTTAATAAAATCACAGCAGCATAAAGCTTCTGGACAATTTCTTTAAATAGTTGTTGGACAATTACTCTGTAGTCTTTTACTGCTCTTTGCAAGCAAATGACAAATGCCTGGCCTAACAATTGCAGACCAGGTTTACATCAGTTGAAAAGCTTATTCCATTTCTAACCAGTTGTGATACTACAGCATTTATCTCTGGAATTGACACAAAAAGAACAATTTTCCCCATCTCCCTTGAGAGATTAAAATAAGCTCGTGTGTAGTAGAGTAATAAAGTAAAAGTTTAATAGAAAAAAATGCCCGTTCTGAAAATCCCATGTACAGTATTAAGAGATAACGCATACAGTTCATGAAATACCTTATTAGAAGTGTTGCACATCAGAAGTGGTATTTACTCCTTGCCTATTTATATTTTGAAGCATGACATTTGCAACAGCTTTTGGAAGCAATCATTCCGATATTGGAGTGTCCCATGACACATGCACAATAAAATCTCAGTTGCCGCAATACTGCACTTTTAGATGTATCATGGTTTGGGTTGTTATTTACTTGCTCTGCTAAAAGAACAGTTGGTTGCTGGCTGTTGTGAGAGTTTTCATCAGTGTCTGTTCAATTCTATTTCCCTATATTGATATATGATAGAGGCCCCCCAAAGAAACATATGCCTGGCTTTGATTTTTGCTCATCCGAGTGTGGTCAGTTGCTTACAATGCCAAGTTCATAGTTGTGCTCCACATTGGTGATTGAGGAGAAGGAGGTCTGAAATTTGATTTTGAGTGCTGCTTTGCCATGAGGCTGTTTAGTCATGCTGTGTTGCTAGAAGTACCAGATTTTGTTAGGAACCTCAGAATATTGTCATTCTTGTGCATAAAATTATGTAGATTGAAAAACTTCATTAAGCTAATTGCTGTCTGATTATTGTAGCCTTGTTAATGTAATGAGAATAGAGAGAAAGGAAAATGAGGTACTTTGAACTACAAGGTAAGGAATATGGATCCTGTAGGGTATGCTAAGTACAGTATTACATTTGTTAAATGTGCATATGATTAGCAGCTTTAAGCACTGGATGCTGTCTTTGATTATAACAGTGGTGAACTTTATCTGCAAAATTGAAACCTCTGATTCTCTAGTACATCAGTAAGTGAAACCTAAGCACATGTAATCTGTAAAAATAAATGTAATTACTTTAGCAAATGTATTACAGCTGGCCAGGTTTAATGTTGAGATACCTGTTTCTTATAGTTGACTAGTGTCCGAAGACAGAGGTGATGGCTTGAGCTGTGTGTTGCAGACAGAATGGAGGAGAAAAATTATTGCCCTGCATTCTTCTGACTGTACATTAAAGTGAATTGAACTGAGTTGCAGTTCTGGCCTTTGACATTTCTTCCCACTGTTTTCTTCTGTTTAAAGCATCTTGGTTGAGGGTAGCTTTTTAATTTCAAAAGTTCTGGTAAAATTGCAGTTAAATGGACTGATTCAAAGTTGAATGCTTGATTAAAATCTTCAAGAACACCTAAGGTATCTGAAAGCCTGATATCTTCTAAGGCATAAGGAGCAGGAGATGGGACTCTGTGCTCTGTTTTTGGTGCTGCTTTGGTTTTGCTTGGTGACCTCAGCAAATTTTTTAGCCCTATTTTACTTATCTTTAAAACAGATCATTTGGATTTCCATAGTAGCACTGGGGTAAAGGATGGATAGCAGCAAAAGTACCTCAGTGTGGTTCAGTGTTTGATGTGGTGTTAGTGGTGAGCTCTTGAAAGAGTGTGGAAGATCTCCTGGTGGTGGGGCACTGCACGAATCCCAGCATAGAGAGGCGTTGCACTCTTCATCGTTTTCCCGATTCTCCCAAACAGACTTTGGGGGCGTTTCCTATTGCAGGTAGGGCCTTACTCATCTGCTACAGTAAGGTACAAGGGTGTGCTTATTCCGCAATCTTTTGGAAATTTCTGCTAGAGATCCTATTTCTTACAGGAGTGTTCTGTTTTGAGACTTAATTAGTGTTTCCAGAATGCTTAGGGATCCTTTAATGAAAGGTGCTCTGGAAGTGTTAAGTGCATCGTCATATTGTTGACTAAAGTGATGCCCACAAGAGATAGTGACTACATAAGGCTATAATCAACTGCTAAGCTTTTTCCGTTCCTGCTCTTTGATCTTGCAGGTTTCTAATTCCTTCTTTTCAATGTAGTTCCCCGCCCCCCCCCCCCCCCCCCCCACCTTGCAAAGAATGTGTTCCTGAAGTGATGTGGGCCAACCCATTTTGGGTGACTAATCCAAACAATCGGGGTAAATTATTAGGTTTACAATTTCAATCTCGATTTAGTGCACCATGTTTTTTAGAATTTCACTCTGGGAGGTATAACAATATTTAGAAATACTACATCAAGTAGCTAGTGTAGGTTATGGGACAAGACTACTGATAAATAACTAGTAGTTAGCCCATGGATCAGTTAAAGTATTTCTCTCCCTTTTAAGAAAAAAATGTCAGATTTAAAGCAGTCAGGGATCTCGGTATTACAGCCAGCCCAGCAGAGGTGTGACAGCTACAGGAAGAGAAGGCTCAAAGAGGCTTCCTGTGCATTTCAGACACTGCAAGGAGCAGCTGTAATCTTAGCATTTGTGCTCCTGCAGACAGATGTGTAATCATCCTTCAGCATGGCACAGGGAGGGGGAAGCATCGTTCCCAGTGTGTGGTCCATACCGAGGCATGGGTGCAAGGGGTTGCAGCCAGCGCGTGTCATACTCCTGCAATAATTCTGTTCCCCAAGGAGGCTTTTATGGCAGTAATGACAATCCTTATGGTTGCCCTAGCCTGTGTTGGGGCTACCTGGGCTACTCTGTCTCTGATTTAGGGGTGCAAAAGGTTCTGCATCTCTGTCTTTGCTCCAGTTTTGTCTCTGGGACCAGCATGAGCCTGGCTGCATTAGAGTAGAGCCACGTGGCTTTGGGGCTACTCCACAGGGAGTTAGCAGAGGGAGAGTACACACTGGACCCTTTCTGAGATTTGCCCTCATCCTTGTATTGACATGTCCTGGTCTTTCCAAGAGATGTTTTCTTCCTGTGAGATGTTGCTGGGAGTGCCTTGTGGAGTTGGTAGCAACTCTGTAGCCTGATGTTATCCCTCCTGCCTCTCATGCTGCACCTGGAAAGAAAAGCTGCAGTAGAGGCCTAAACTCTGCATTCTTTTTTTTAAAGAAGGAAAATTGCAGCTTTGGAGTGACCTACAGATGTTACATGGGCAAAATTCCTGCTCAGAATGGTTCCCAGGGCAGTCTGTGTTGTGTATGGCCCCTAAGCCCGAGCAACTCTTAGCTGAGATTTGTTTTGTTTGCTTGCAAAAGAAAATTAATATATCGTGATAGGCAATGCATGGCGCACAAGTCAAACTACACAAACAACTGAGGATTTCTGTGTTCTTATATCTGTCCATGGATAACATTTAGAAAACAAAGTCCCTTGAAAACCTTAAGGAATTTTGGCTGCCTTTCAGAAATGGTAGAGTTAAGTCAATAAAATGCTCGGTAGAGATTGTATGTCCCCAAACGTATTTTATCTTGACAGGTTATATACTATTGAGAGCTGCAGCCATGACTTGAAGCCAAGTTAGGAAAAGAACACTTCTGTTACAGGGCTGTCTTTGATGGGAATCGGAGGAGGGGAAGGGAGAGAATAGAGTATGCTCTGAGAATGCCAGATGCAGAAAGCTACCCGAAGTCCAGTTCTTGGGTTGTATAAATCATTGTAACTCCACTGTCATCAATAGGTCTTCACTGATTTACACCCTCTGGGCATATCTGGTTGTTTTTGGTTTTACACAAGCCTAATTGCTCTGGATCCATGAAGGCGTGGGTTTTAATAGAGGTTATATAGATGGGCAGCAGCTTGTAGTTTAAGTAGAAAAGCTTCTAATCTTTATAATTTTTGAGGCCATTTCTGCAGGTGCCTTTAAAAAAAATGGGCAAATGGGGTAATGTCTGGCCTGCCGGGCCTCTGTCTGAACGAAATCTGTATATTTTGTTCCTCTGTGCTGACGTGGCTTTATTGAAGTTTGCTCATCAAAGAACTTGCTTTTTTTTGCAAGAGTATGACTGGGAAGAATAGGCTGTCTGGGTAGGAGACAGGGCGTTACTAGAGTTATGTGACGTTTGAGCAGATATTTTATTACTGTTTTGGTCCTTCCCATCTGAGAGGAACCTGAAGAATGTATCCTAATAGAAGGAAGGATAAAATCTGGCTCTCAGTGATACCTGTTGAATGAGTCTATATATCCAGTCATGTTATTGCATGATTATAACTCTTCTGGTGTATGAAGGCAGAAAAGCTGGGTCTGTTTAACCATGAATTACTTAATATCTGTTATCTTATCTCCAGCCTCCAGATTAATATGAAAGCCAGCTCTTCTTTTTCAGTGAGAGATTTAAAGGGTATAGTTTGGCAATGGGTATTATGTCTATTGACAGAAGGTGTTTTTAATATATACTAACCTCTTCTTTAGGAACATTGAATTCACTGTGCAGATTGTACAGGAAAACTACACAGGAAGCACAGAAGGCATTTTGGCTATAACAGCTTACTGTCAGGGTATGGAAGAGTAGCTTTAAGGGAATTTGCAGGTCACATTTGACCCACTTAATTAACAGAAAATGGGATGGTTTGGGGGTTAAAGTTATCGAAGAATTACTAGAAATTTAAGTACACTTCTAGGTCATCCCATATGAGGTTTGGCAAGACTTTCAAGAAAGAGTTTTTAAAAAAAGCAGATTTTAAGATGATTGTGCTCCTAAAACCCATTGGTGCTTTGGGAAATCTTTACCATTTTAGAATGTTGAAGGAAGATACGGTTGGCCAGGGGTGGTTGGTGACATCCATTTTTGACTCTCTCCTCAGAAGCCTGACTCCTTAAAAAAAAAAAAAAAAAAAAAAAAAAAAAAAAAAAAAAGCATTCTTAATGCAAGAAGGAGCTAGATTGTCAATGTTTATTGGGTGTCTTAAAAATGAGTATGAACATAAGTCACACAGGAGTATGTGCTCTCCCAAAGCCTGACAGAGGTATATGCAAAACTTCATATTCCAAAATGAATCAAATGATCTTTGCAAGTGTAGGCCAAGTGTGTGTTTCTTCATAGACATACTTGAAAAAATGGTATTTTGTGTTGCTACTGTTAAATTAGATATTTTTATAACCACTGTTATACTTTTTGATTTTCAAAAACTGGAGAGATGTTTATTTTTCCTCCTTAGATGTTCTGTCCTTGAGGCAATGAATAGTAGTTTAAAGCTGATAAGGGATGCAGTTGAAAATGCAGCTGCTGGCTACAGCATGGAAGCAGCTGTTGAGAATTAAAAACCTTCAAGATTCAGTGCTTCAGCTGGCATAAGTTGGTGTTAGTTTGTGGTGGCTTTGCAATATAAGTCCAGAGCTTGCTAGATATCCCTATATTTTAGGTTCTCTCACATTTTCATTTAAAAAATACCTTATGATTTATAAGTTTGGAGGAACTCAGTCTCTTCTGAAATCCACTGGGGAGAAAGGCTTTAAGCTAGAAATGCCTTCTCTATCTGCTGTGGATTTCCCATTAAGTGACCTGAAGCACTATTAACGTGCAAGTCTTTTTTTCTTTTTTGTTTCCCTATGGCTATGCATGTTGGGCTGATAGAAGTTTTTATCTTTCCCTAGAAGTCTTCCTTCATCCATTCAGGTTGAGTCAGATAAATTAACTGGAAGGGGGGGCGGAGTTGGCATTTAAAGTGGAATTGACCACTATTACATTATTTCTCTCCTATGCAAGAGGAGAAAGCAATACATGTGACTTGGAAATGTATCTGAATTAAATACAACACCTTGCATTCAGTATTTTTTGGGCGGGGGGGGGCATCTAAAGCTAGTACTGAGATGCTTGTAGGGAGATTTTAACAGGGTGCAAAGGTGTTAACTTCCCCCACCCTCCCTAAACTCAGCTAGTTGTGCCTTGTGTGGTGTGCACTCTCTGTAACATGATGGAGGATTCTCCTCTTCTTATCAACCATGTTTACACAGTGGGGGAAAAATTCTGACTCTGCTGAAGCCATTTATTTCATAAGGGCTGGAGTATTCTCTTGGCATTTTAAGATCTGCTGCTAATTATACAATTGTATTGACTTCAGTGAAAGCAGGATTAATCCCTTAACTTCTAGGAATAGCAATTATAAAGCATAGCAGCATGTTTAGTAAAGTGGAAGCTATTCATTTGCTTCATTGAGAGGTCTTTAGTTTGAATTAAAAGAGCTCTCACTTGCCAAAGTCTTTATTGAATCTTCATTGATTTTTTTTCTGAAGGCTCTAGATCTTGAAAAATGTTTCGTTGTATTGGATAATTAAAAGATACTAAAACACTCCAGGAGCTTAACTATGTGCTCCCTTTGAACTGGGTTTCTGACTTCTGCTTGGTGGCTCATTTTTAGAGAGACATCTGCTGAATGAGACTACCTGGTCTGAAGTTTTGGGAGACTGAATGGCGTAGTGTGATGCAGAATTATAAGGTCAGATCCAGCTGATATCAATGTAGTTACCAAAAGTGGTTGCTGTCTGACAGCTCTGCCGTGATTTAAGGCATGCAAAATGATATATTCCAGCAATATTCAGGAAACACTTTTCAATAGAGTTCTTAAGACATATTCTTCCCCTGCACCCATTTATAGTCATACTAATCATTAGCTCAGAATATAGTTATGTCTTTAGGGAAGTATAATGAAATCTGTATTGCTTAGCCTGTGCCATGACTGTTTCTAATAGAGAACTTCACCTTCTGGTCTGTCTATCCAGCATATTTCATCAGCACTGAATTCACTCAGTTTGTCATGCTGCAATAATCTCTGAAGTATGCATGTTCAATGAGGTTGTTTTCAACATTGTGCTGAAAGAGTGAAACCTATGGTGCTATGGAACAGTGATAGAAAGTCAGGCAGGTCCCACAGAGAGAAAAGAGTTTATTGTAATGCATATGCTTATTTAGACATGGTTAAGGTTGCATAGGACATCTCTGGCTTCTTTTCTTGTGAAGCAACTTCTTAATTTTTATGTTTTCACAGTTTCATTAGGACTATTGACTCTAAATACAGAACCTTCCTTTGCTGGACTAACTTTTTCCCTCAGCTAAAACTCTCCGAGTGGTCTTTGAGGCTTTAATTCCTTCACATTTAATCTTCTATTTAATCTCAGAGAAATTGCACTATAGGGACTGGCAAGATAAAGACAATCCAAAGCAAAAAGGCTGCAATGAATGGTCAATATATGATTGATACAGATTTTTAAACCTGAAAATTGCTATTATGAGCACCTGAAGGTGTTGCTATTGTTTCTGAAAGTACTGCTGAAATTATGACCCAATATAAATGAAGTAGCATTTTGGGTGTGGCATCAGTATTTTTCAGAAGTCACACCTCACAAAAAGCAGGCATTCTTTTCTTGCTTTCCCTGGTAGGAATCCAGGTGCATATTTTACAATTCAGTTTACCCTGGATCTGTACTCATGTAAACAAAGACAGAATATTGGTCCAGATGGGGATGCTTAAGTCACCAGCCCATATCTTCATTTCTCTTCTTTTCCTACAGTTTGTCCTCCCTTTGAAATCCTGGCCACCCAAGCAAGTTTCTGAATATTGTGATCTGGAATATTCTCTTAAAACAATACCTGCAAAGTTATTTCAGCTTGGTGATTCATTGCCATCCTTCCTAGGATTTTTCGCTTTCCATTTCTTTCTACAATGATCCTCGGTTTGGCAAGCCTGAGGCAGTAATAAAAAGAAGCGGCTAGTCTTTCACTCAGTACGTGGTTGTCCTATATCCTCTGATTTCCCTCATGGCTGAACATGCAAGGTACCCAGTGCTCGGCATTGTCATTCGTATCATGTTTCTTTAAAAATATAATTTTGTTCAAGCCTGCTTATGAGAAGTGCTGGATGAGCTGCGTTGAAATGAAATTTGATTTCTTTGTAGAAGAAGATAGCCTAAACAGAAGCTTTTATCAGACTTCCCTCCTGCCATGAAAGAGCCCAGCTGTTAGAAAGAAGGAAGGACTGCATGCAGACTTCATACTCATGCAACTGTTGGCCTTCTCTATGGAGACTGTCAGTAGAGCTGCTCATTTATAACAACTCTAGTTGTTTTTTTTGTCAAGTAAAAAACTCAGGGTCGTGCTAAGGAAATCACTTTCCATTGGTGCTGAATGTCATCGGATGTCATGAGGTAGATTAGAAAAAATAAATTTGCAAATCTTTCCAGCCATTTAGCCCTTGACTGTTATTGTAAAAAGACTAAAAATATTCAAAATACACATTCTGTTGGATTTTCTTTCCAAATCTGAAAAAACAAATAGTCGATCTAAAGCCTTTTCAGTGGAAAATGATTCCCAAGGGAATAGAGAGCTTCTGGTTCTTTTCCAGTGACTAAAAAGTTAGCATTGAAACAGGAAGTGCATATAAATATCTACTCAGCAAATATGCTGCACATTTATATAGTTAAGAGCATAGCGGTTAAGAGTGTCCAGTTGGCACTGGGAATGCTCCAAGTTCTCCAGGTTTACAGTTTCATTATTGTATTTAAAGCCTTAGGGAAAAATATAAGTACTTATCAAATATTTGCATTTATCCACCCACTTGCAAATCATTTGCAATAATGATATTTTAAAGATTTCCTTGGGCTTACTTAGTGGTTGTGGAAATTCTGTAGTCTTCCCTGTCCCATACCTACAAGGTTTTTGTTTGTTTAGATATTACTTTTTTAATTTCCAAAATAATACATTAGATAAAGACAGAAAAAACACACTGGAACTAAGGGAAAGAGCAATCTTCTTACCCTGTCCCCTACCGAAAAAGAATTGGAAGGTTTTTACAGATTGGGGTGGGGGGAGAAGTAGGCCTTGGAAGCTTTGTACATAAAATCAATGATGGGATATATTCCAAGGTCAACAAAATTATACTGTGGATCTACTTCTGTAACCCGTAACTCCCATAAACACTCCTTTCCGATATGAAAAGTACCACAGCTCCAGTGGGATTATTCAAGTGAAATGGGTTAGCAGGGGAGGCTTGGCTCTTAGTGACAGTAGTTCTGTTCTGTAATCTGAAAGCTGATGGTCCCTCTAGATTTCGGACGTGATTTTGGGAAAAGTATGAAACATACTAGTCTTTCTTGAACAGTTATTACGATAACACACCAGAACTAGAAACCTCCAGAAAAAGTGAAATGAGGAGCAAAAGTTACGAACTACTACTACTGGGAGATACTACAGCTGCTACTACTTATCATTCAGATAAAACACACATGATACAAAGATTGCGTCTGGAGGATAGTGAGCAGTGATGAAGGTAAGGCAGCTGTACAGTGCAATCTGTATCACTCAAAGTGGGTCTATTCAGATAAATTATTGTAATACAGCCAAATGCAAAATCATATATCCAGGAACAAGAAAAACAGAATGAAGGACTGTATCTTCTATGTATGAACAATGTCAAAGACACTAATAAAAATCAAATCTGGGTACCTCCTTGGGGATAAATACTGGCTACTAACAGCCTCTATGATTCTATCAGAGAAAATCCTATCTAATAGCTGGAATCTGAAGCCAGACAAGTAAGTTAGGCACACATTTTTACACTCAGGGTAATGAACCACTAGATGAATAAAGTTTGGTCGATTCTTCATCTCTTGATGCTGTTAACAAAATGCGACATCTGCTTTACGTTGCAGTGTCCCACTGTTCCGTTTTGTCTTCCTCTCAGTTCAAAAGTCCCCTCAAGTGTGCTATGTAAAACTGATTTTGGGAATTTGCATGTACTAGATTTGCAAATCCTGCTAGACATATTAGAATCTTTCTGATCATGTCTGAAGTGTGTGTTGTAACTAGAGTGTTAAGCTTGTTTAATTAAAATCCCAGTAGGAATACTTTCTTATAATGATTCATAACTCTGCTATACTCTGTCTGGAGGAGTTCTTATAGAAAAGTTATCCAGAGACATCTGCAAAGAAAAACAAAAAAGACAATGTATGGGAGATGATAAGTTCTTATAGAAGAAACGTGAAGGCTAATACGGGCCTATCCCAAAATGTCTCGGAGGCCCTGTGCGTTAGAGAGCAAGAGACTGGAAATGATCAGCGAGGTGCACAGTTAGAGGCCATTCTGAATGAGGGCTTTCATGGAAGTTTTCAGGCTGGAATTTAGTGTAGATGTAACTGCCATGTTAATGATTCACTAACATAAATCAAAGAGAGATAACATCATATAAGAGAGTTGTGTTGCTCTGTTGGATCTCCAGAACCAGAGCTAGTTATTTTAATAACTAACTAGTAATGTAAGTCCTAATTATGAAATGTCTCAGTAGACAGTAGGTACCTCAGTGAAATAACAGAACAAGTAAAATATTATTTGATAATTATTTTAATCTACAGCTTATTCAGAAGGGAAGAAATTCACTTTGAGCTATCTGTGCATTTCATATGAATTATGCTTTTATTGCTTTAGGAATAAAATGTTAGTCCTGTGCTATATATTTATCACTAGACCCAATTAGAAACTGTGCTGATTAACTGCACTATAGCACATTGTGAGTATGACTTAAAGAACAACAACAAAACATTCTCTTTAGAAGCTCATGTATGTTCTAACTAGCAGGAACAAGGCAGAAGCACTTTTTTTATGGCTTTTTTCATGACACCTTCAAACAGCATGGGTGAAATGCATCCTACCTAACTTTAAATGTATCCTTCTCAGCTAGTCACCTTGAGGCTCCTTTTATGTAATCAGGTGAAAGAAACAGGCGGTTTAAAACATAGTTCTTCACATCCTAGATACTGCTTATGGTGCTTGTTCTTTTTTGTCTGTAGAGTCCAGATGACTAGCTCAGAAGGAGGCACACAAACAATCAACGTCTGATCAGAGAAACCTCACCTTGAATACTTAGGCTTTACTTTTACCAAAGGTCTAAGTATTTGGCACCATTCAAACAGACAATTGTGGTAGAAACAAAATTCCCCAGTGGACTTTTTAAAGCTGACCTTGGTGTTACTCCCACAGTGTGGTATGGGGGTAATATATGATGGTGCAAAGCCAGTTGCAGACTGACCATTTAGGGGGGAAAAAGAACAAATGATCATGTGAATGATTCTGCAGATGAGAGGAATTAAACAAACATTTGCTCAGGCTGCTCCAGTCTGGGCAGGCTCACAACCATGGCAGAGGAAGGCGAGCTGCAGGAAGCCCCTCTGCTTCCTGAACCCTTGGTAGAAACTGCATGATGGAGATTGTAACTCCACAGGTTACCTGTCTGCTAAACTTCTGGCCACTTGTTTTGCAGCCCTTGGAGTTGCAGCTGCTCTGGAGAAGTGAATAGGTCCAAGGGAACTGCTGTGTCGCCTTCCCCCCCCCCAAAGGTTATGGAAAGGGGAGAGGGGTCCTGGCTGGCTGAGGGGAGATTGTATGGGGATGTTGCAAGAAGGTTGGGATGGAGCCTAGGGACTGAAAGAGATGAAAAAATAAGGAAAAAGAGTTTTAATTCTGTGTCAGCAGGAGGTGGAAAGCCTGTGAAAGGATTAAAGGAGTGTGTGTGTGAGATGTGGCCAGAAAATGGAAAAAAAGGAAGACTTATTTCTGCCGTGGTATTTAGTATCTGAAGTAATGGGGAAGATTGGAGAGAAAGGCAGCTATAAAGGAGAATTGGAAAAGCCTTTTTTTTATGTTTACATTTATACTGCTGAGGAGGACTATGAGAAAAGAAATGTGAGGAATAGCAGTGGAATTTAGCAAGAAGCTGTTGAATTTGAGAAGAAAGGTAAAAAATTAAGATAGCATTGGGTCTTTAAGTTTGGGAGACAGAAAGGAGAGCAGAGCTGTCAAGAATGATAGAGGAGAGAGGCAAAACCAAGGAAAATGGGTGCAGTTTTGGAAAGAATCAGTGTGAAATAATGCTGTGGCTGACAGGATGTGAAGGAACAAGCACAAGATGAGCAGGTGATTGGAACGATACAGTCATGGAGTTCAGCTTAGAAATATCGTGTCTTGGCGCTACTGGAGGTGACCAATTGTAACATGTTTGGAAGGCTATTGTATTTGTGTTCAGATGTGATAATCTTTAGTATGTTGTAGCCTAGTAGGGGTAATGTTGTTAACTGTGGGACTCTTCCATCTGGTGGAAAATAATATATTTTGTTTTTAGCACGGACACTTCACGTATTTCATGGTAAATAGTGATTCTGAGTGAAAAAAAGCGCCTTGTTTTAATGGACCAAAAGCAGTAATATAATGTTTTCTAGGGATGGAAAAAATAGTGCAAGACGCTTGCACGATGTTAACTCTATGTTTATATATAAATTCCCTTCTTCAAAAGTTGAGATGATTACAAACGCTATCCTCCTATTCATCATCAGTCTTCTGGTAGCGTAGGTTTGCATCCTGTACATTTCTGTGAACTCCATTAAATTGCCAGTTTATTTACCTTTATGCTTTTGCAGAATGGAGGAAATCACAAGGTCAGGACAGCCTTTTCCCAGGGGAACGAGTCATTATTTGAATGTCAAAATTCCCTTTGGTATCAGTTACCTAGCTTAACTTCAGTCTGACACAGTGGGCTCTCATTGCAAGTATCACCTCCAGTTCCTTCTTGATCGCTTGCATGCAGGAAGAGTTGGAATAGGTAGGCTTTCCGTGATAGAAGCAGGATATCATCAGTTTTGTCCTTGCTGGTATAAAATAGTTGATCCTGGTATTCTGTGTTACCAGTTTCTGCATGCTAGGTGTATGTAGGCAGCAGTAAGACTCTTGCTATTTTTTGTAATAGGTCTGGTAGTTGCTCCAGTGTTTGTCCAAGCTCAAAGAAGATGTGTTGATAACACTCTTTTTACAAAATTTTAGGACTTCTAACTTTTTCTTTCCTCCAAAAGCACTAAAACAGTTACAGGTCAAAATGTTTAACTGATCTCTATAAATCTTTCCCTGATCAGTGCTCAACTTAGCTGATGCACTGGGCTTGAAAGAGAGAGACCTACATGTGATGTAGAAGAATTTGTCATCTTGTTTGTATCTTCAGTATTTTTTCTTCCTTTCTTTGCTTGATGAGGCTTGAGTTGTTGATAGGACTCTGACATTTTTTCACTGTTGTCTTGTGGCTTGAAGCTATATTTTTAAATGAGTGCTTGTGTAGGCTTCTCCATCACATCTTTCATCACCTTTTCCTGATGTCTCACAGTAAATGTCAAGCACTTCATCAGTTCTGTGGCTTTATGCATCTTCATGCAGGGCTAGTGACCAGGGACGTTCCACAAATCTGCATATGTCTTGTCAACACCAGTCGTGCTTTGGATTGGGTCTGCTCCCAAGTAATGCAGATGGATGGCCAGGAAGAATTTCAATGGGGCCCATGTTCTGTGCCTAAACTTGCCTTGCTTTGCCTGCTGTTGCAGCTGGCAGTGTCGTTGTCCTGGGAACGAGGACAGGGGAATACCGGGACTCTGTTACGGTTAATTGAATAACAGGTCTCCTCATAAATTTCTGCCCACTTCAAGTATGATTTGCTTTCTTGACACCTTTGCGAGGCGTTTCCTTCTGTTGAAACTTGCAACATTTTCAGGTCGTCTTTGGACATCTTTGCGGTAAAATGTCTATTTAGGAGGATCTTTATCAAGGTGATTCATCACAAAGTCATTGTGTGCTTCCTCCTCTGTGTGGTTTCAGTAGGTCATCACAGAGTGATGGCAGGATGACCTGAACAGTTAGCAATGTTGGAAGATCTACCTGATCAGCACTCCTTGGGTTTATGTAGTCACTCACAGTGATTCTAGCAAAGCTTTCATGTCTGCTTGCTTTTTTTGAATCTTAGGTAGCTTCATGAAGCTTAGGTAGCTTCAGCTTTTTGGTGGCTTAACTAGTTGTTAAGATAGTTGTTTAACTCAGTTGTACTCCATCGATTTCTCTTCTTGTCTTCATGTATTGCCATGCAAAATGTACAATTTTGATGTCATCTTCCGGTTCGTGTAATTTATCTGGGTCTATGTACTATATTACATTAGAGTATATATGACAGATATATAATACTGTCTAACTTCCCTAACTTCCTGGCAGAAACAATACTGTGATGTTGACTGATTGGAGGTTTGCTGGGTTGGATGCAATGAATAGAAATTGTCTATTCAATTTATATGAAATGATGGTTCTTCTCGCTGTATTTTCAGTCAGGTTTTAAGTGTCATCTTAAGTTAGGTAGTGGACAAATATTTGTTGGACTAGGAGTGAGTACCTGACACTGTGGTGTCTGGATGTTTAATGAACATTACTTTTAACTGTATGGGGTGAAATGGAGAAAGTAGTAAGTGTAAAAGAGGTGATTTCCTTCTGCTGTGATGGTTTTCAGTTCAAGTAGAAACTGTACTTGATGCTTCCTGGAATAAAGCCTGGATTAAAATTTGGACACTAGCTCCACTCCACATGAGTGGAAATAAATAGAGAAATAAATTCCTTCTTGATAACTGATTTTTGCAGAAATGCCTTTTGTTTGAAGTACTACATGCATTTTACAAAGTTCATGTACCTCTGCAGTTTATTTTAAGAGATCTGAATTTATTTGGTGTAGATTTATTTCAATTATCTAATCAGAAGCAGACACATAACTTCTTAGGCTGTCAAAGGTATTCAGGAATGTATGACAAACTTCAAAGGAATGCATAAGATCTTGCTACATATCTTGCTATACGTTTTTATAGAAAAGAGTTAATTAAATTTACTCTTGCCCAGAAATTATTTCTAGACTAAATTAAATATGTGGGGTTATAAGACTTTTGAGTGTTCTCTTTTTCTACTTTAGCTTAGTGGCTGATTAAACAGCCAAATGCTTATCTGGATCAAAGAAGTAATAAGCAAAGGGGCATCCTGAGGCCAGTTATCACTAGAAAACAATCTTAACTGTCATGTATCCAAGTTTCAAGGCACATACTTGACTGAATGGATTAAGCAACAGGAATATGTATGATACTGTTTACTTGTGATGAAGAAACTGTTAAGAAGAAAGAAGTGCTGTTTCCTAGTGCTGTTTTCTTCAGGTGTGGATTTACTGCGCAACAAAAGGACTGCAGCACCCTTGTGAGCCATGCCTGGTGTGGCATGTTGTTCCTGTCAGATAAGACATGAGTCTCCTTGTTATGGTGCAGCCTTCTTCCCTGCCTCCAAATTGGGGCTGGAGCTCATTCTTGGGTTAATTCCTGTGGAGTCTTAATTTATGTTCACTCACTGGGAGGAAAAAGGAAAAGAGCTCTAGTAATCTTAACATACAGCATTCAAGTACATTTTGTAGGGACAATATTTCAAGTTATTAGTCTCAGCAATTTAGATAAGAACATGTTCTTTCCTACAAATGACCAGGAACAGTGTCTTAATATAAATACATGACACAGAGTAACCCTATGTGATAAAGTACCTAGATAGCTCAATGAAGGATGAATTAGGAATGTCTGGGAAGATATGTGATGCCATTAGTAAAACATAGATTTATATGTGACATGAACATCTCTAGGGCAGCAGAAGCAGAATTGTACTACCAAAGCTGCATAAATATTTTGCTTCCCCACAGATGCAAAAGCAGAGTGTCGTGAGATCTCAGAAACGGTGTTATCCGATGGGTGAAATACTGTCTGTGACTTGGCAGAGCTACTTTTCCCCTCAAGTTTTCCTGTGTATCCTTTGGCAAATGACTAGGGTACAAAATTTTGTAATCCATGGTTGATGCCCATGAAGATGGTGGCCGTGTGGGTGTTACTGAATAGGGTTGCTCTTTCCTGACGTTTAGGTCCCTCAGTTCCTGATGGGAATGCCTATATACAGCATAGGAAGAGTTAAACAGGTAGGGTAGCCCCAAAAGAACAGGACTAGCTGACAACGTGCACCAAGGATAGAAGTTTGTCTGGAGTCTGCTTCTTTTTGGGAGCTTATACACCAGTGTCGGGAAATACAGGCATTTTCGCTATCTCAGGATTCAGAGCCTGAAATCTTCTTCCTCAGGGGCATACCTACTCTTTTATCAAAAGGGCCTTTTGCCCTTCTTTGGAAAGGTTGGTGATTTCTAGCTTAGTGGCTGGCACATTGAGGAAATGGGAGTGTTGGATTTGGTCTGTCCTTGGGTGATGAGGTTCACCTCGCAGGGCAGCAGCCTCCCTGCGAGGCCATGGACAAGTAGCACGGAGATCATCTCTCCACTTCCACCCCACTGTGCAGAGGTTGTGGCTGCACAGAAGTGTGAGATGCAGAGGTTGTGGCTGCACAGAAGTGTGAGATTCGCAGAAGCAGGAGGAGAGAGTACAATAGAAAGAAAGACTCAGGAATGCTAACCAGGGAGTGCAATTAGGGGGAAAAAGGGATGGGAATGGAAGAGTGGGAAACTCCTCTCTGGCTGAGCCCTTTGCTGTTTTATATTGACTGCTGCTGTGAATTACTCATGTTCTTTTTGTCATGCCTGATCAGGCTCTGTTTTGCATATGTACAGACTGAGGAGTGGGTCAGCAGGGAGGCATGCTCGTTCAGCCATGGGGCAAGCCTATTTTTAGTGTAATGTTTGCCAAGAAGGAGGATTCATCGTCTTGCATAAATGAGAATTTAGAGAGATGTAGCCACAAATTATAATCCTCCTACAAGCCTGGAGTTTTAAAATCATCTCTTTCTGACTGGGAATCTCTTGCTGTGCAAAGTGAATTCGGTTGAGCAAAAATTTATTCAAAAAACAAAAACCAAAAAACCACTTTTCTACAGTGCAATCTAGGGTTCTACTCCCTCCTTGCTGAGGGCTAGCTCAGGAGTCAACAGTCAGTCTGTATTGTTCCAAAAGCAGCGAAGTACAAAAAACTGTCACGGTGCCTTGCATATGCAAAATTCCAGGAATAGCTCTCTTTCCAAAAGGAGGAAACAGATTTCTCTTGAGCAGATCATCAGTGTCTGGTAAACTGGGCAGTGATTATCTACTGAAGTTGATTCTGTTTTCCTCCTCTTTGAATCAACTATTATATACAAATAGAAGTTCTGCTGTTTTTGAAGTGTAAGGCTGTTTAGTTTAGTTATAGGATATTTGTCATTTGGGGAAAGTAGGTGCTATGGTAGGGATGCAGCATATTGAAGAGTTTTGTGAAATAGTAAATGTCCCCAGAAATTTGAGGATCAGAAGTTATGGGCCACCATAACTGCCTTGTAGGCAGACTGTTAGTTTGCTGAAGGTTAAAAATAAAAAAATACACACACGCGCACACAGCTGCTTATAATAAGAATAATCTTCTGGCATTCAAATATTGAGTGCTTTTATATTTGGTGAAATGTCATTAATAATGCATTACATGTAAAAGCACTTTTCATCTAGAAGGTCTCAGAGATCTTTAGAAAAGTGAATTGTGCCAAACCTCAAAAAGCATCGTTCAGATTTCACAGAAGAGATTGAGGCATAGTGAGCTTGAGGATTTTAACCTAATTTACTTATGAAACAGGGAAGAGAACACTAAAAGCCTGATTCAGGACTAATAGACATATGACAGTCTTTTGCTATGAGCTGGAAAAAATGAATGTCTGCATCTAGTGCATGCAGAAAGGGCATAAGGAAGTTGACAACTATGAGAAATGCTGACTTTGCTCATTTCTGATGTATTTTTCATTTTTTATGAGGAAAGTTGACCAGAAACACAGCTCCGTGGAGCATAACCCTTGACTGGTTAGGGGTTCGTAAGTTCCGTGTTATTCTTCATGGAATAATTTTTTAATCTTGTAGTCTGAAATGGAACAAAACCTCACTTTTATGATGTGTAGGAATATATTTTACATTTATTTTCATAACTTCCACCATAAAGAAATCCCCTCTGAGGAGCTGTAGTTGGGTTAACAGTGCTGGAGGCTTAGGCTCCGTGGAGCGGGGAAGTCCTTGAGCTCTCTCTTGTAGAATGGACAGTCCTGGCTGCCTGACAGACACAAAGATGCAAGGGTGTAACTTGGCAGCGCTCATGCTCGGTAGGCACAAGATGAAGGACCAGATGGAAGGTCTTCAGTGAGTTTTGGATCAGATAGTGAAATAGCTCGTCTATGAAACATCAAGGAATTTAGATTTAAAAATAGACTTTATTGGTGAGCAGGCTTTTTATATTAAAAAAAAAGCTTAAAAATATGATCAGGATAAGTGTTCATGATTCCTTTAAAATTAAGAAATAAAATTATTCCAGTGATTTCTAAGAAGAGTGAAAGTTAGCATGTAAGAAACAGATGCTGTATTTTTGGCCCCATTGAAACTGATGACAAAGCTTCTCTCCTGTCCAGTTGCAGTCCATTCTCAAATTTGGCAGCCTCACTGATTTTTGGCTGTTGACTGTTTTTTAACAATAATTTCTGGCCGTAATGTGCCAGGTTTCTGGATGTCTAGTACCCTGCGTTAGTAGAGGTCTGTAAATCCTGTTCAAGTGCTTACTGCATACATGCAGAACACTTCCATTGCATGTGCCAGTATGTCCGATGCTCAGGTGCATTCAAGTTCAACACAATGTCAATTAGTGCAGCGGAGAGCAAATCTTAAATGGAAATAGCCCAGACCTACTTACTTGGACTTGTTATTGTTGGCAGATTTGAGAACTCTGTACAAAAATTACAATGGTTTAATCAAGTCACCATCCTTCTAAAGCAAGATGTACCAGCTGAACAAAAACCATGTATAAACCTTAACCTCACTAGAATGAGCCCATGTGCATAATGTAAAGCTCCCAAATGGTCTTGTTAAATTCACATTTTATAGTGTCATAGACAGTCATGAGGTGTAAAACAATAGTCTGGCTCTTGTGATAGGTCTAAGTTCTGTTTGCTCTTTCATATTTGTCCTTACTTAATTTGGAAAATGAACACACTTTTTTTCAAAGAAAAGAGGCCAAAACAAAGGGTAGTTTTTTTCCAGGTTATTTTTGAAATGCCTTGAATCTCGGATGTCCTCTTAGGACATTTTAGACCTGGCTGTCATTACTTTGGAAGTCAAGTCCCTTTACAACAGCTTAGCATGGGCAGCCAAAACCATTAACAGCTTTTGAAAAACTTAATCTAAGCATTACGCAGTTGTGGCTCAAGTGCACAAAAGAACAAGGCACTAATTAAAAACTTAACAGATGACTGGTATCTTCTCTCTTACATATCAGCTTTAACCAAAATTAAAAAGTATATCCTCTGAAGAGCTAAGGATGGGATCTACAGTGTTCTCTTTTCAGCCATCCTCATGCATATCCATGCACACTCTTCTATCTCTGAGTTCTGTTTCTGTGGTCATGTCCACTTTTATGTGTACATATAATAAACCAAATTACAAAGAACTGTGTTCTATGCTTATTTGTTATTCACACTAAACAGGCTGTGGGAGCTTGAACTGCAGGCTTTGGCCCACTGTAACAAGCTAGATTGTGTGCTCCTCCCACCAGCCTAGTGATGGAGAATATTCCTGAAAAAAGGAAGGCCCTTACTTTGTGAAAACCTAGTTAGCATTGTCAGGACTGTAATGCAGTGAAGTGCTCTGAGAGCAGCTCTGTCTGATGCCTGGACTGTCACCACAGCACTGATGATCGAGTGACCATGAACAACATTGTTGTACCCGAAGGATGAGACTTTGAACAGCTTGTTCATTTCTTTTTATGCTGGACCTTGAACATCAGCCAGGGATTATTTTTGACTTGTCACAGGTCTGAAAGCATAATCTCTTGCTATGTTTTAAAGCAAAGGTTGTCCTTTGTCCTCTGAGTATACTGTGCCGTAGACATTTTTCTCAGTATTTCTACAATGTTTTTCTTTCTTTTTCTAGACTTGGACATAAAAATATGAAACTGAACAAATCTTTCTAATCAGAATTATTCTTGAGAGAGCTGACAAAATAACAATTTATTTGAGATATGGTATAAAACTTCCTTTCAGTCCCAAACCTAATTAGCAAGAATGTCATTACAGGGAATGTCTTGGGGTTTAGAAATTTCCTACACACTTTTGTTACCAGTATGTTAGCCCACTTTGGACTCTGACATGTAATCTTTCACAGACTGAGGTTATCTACCTGCAGAGAATGGACAGTTATTCTTAGTAGCTTTCAGCCTTATGTAGATGTAAGATGTTAAATATGTATTTTTATTTTTTAAGAAATCTTTAAATCAAACTTTTCTTCTCAAATATAAAATGGCATTAAGGTCAAGCTGTTAGGCAGTGGTTTTTATGTGTTTGTGATGTTGTCAGAGTCCTTTATGAAGGAGCTAGGTATTTTCTGTTTTGTCAGTCAGAAAAACTGAAGCACAAAAAAGACAAATGACTCCAGTAACAGCACCAGAGGGGAGCTGAGATCCCTGCCAAGGGCTCTGTCCACTCTGCCATGCTGTGCTTGGAAGGACTCTGATCTGACTTTCTAAGTAGTATCAAACATGGTACTAAAATGATTGAAATATTATTCATCAAGGAGACGGATGGGATGCAAAATGGGATGCAAAAGAGAAAAATACTTTTTACAATACTCCCTTGTCCATAAATAGAGTTGTAGCAAATGATAAATCCTTTAAAAAATCCATTAAAGGAGAGAATGAAATTAACTTTTTTAAAAAAGATTCAAGTAATAGCATAACTTGTATTCTGTCACATGACATTTTAACACACGAGTGAGTCAGACAACTATGTTGTTTTAACCCACATTCAACATTCCTATCGGTAAATCTGCACTAAGGGCCCCACATCCATATCTTATGGAGTTCTATCATTAAATCTCTTTTTTGCTACTGCCTGGAATTTCATTATGAACCATTAGTGATGTAATACTAAACCTATGGAATCTTAAACATGTCTTAAAATCTGTGGAATAAAGTAGGCTCCTACCAAATCAAGAATGCAGTACCAATAGAAAATGTTGCATTTTTTTTCAAATGTTTCATTTCATTTTTTCCCCAGTGTTTTAACCGGAATGTCTCAAAATAAACTTGCTTCAGTATTATGTGTTTTACAATAATTTTTTTTTCTTTTCTTCTCTTCCCCATTCCCAAGACACTATTTGCGGGTTAATTTAAATACAAAAAGCCTGTTATATGCTGCCCTCTTTCGCATGAATAGTGTTTGACTTGCTTGTGTTTGCTGTAGGAGCCTCCCACTGGATTTTTCCTGGAATTGTGGGATTCTGCAAGAGAGACTTTCTCACCTTTATATTCTGAGATCTCCCAATGTTTCATTAATAGGCTGTGTAAACTATAGCAGTCCGAAGCAAACATAGAGTGAAATTTGCATCTTTGAGAAGCTCATCAACTCACAATAGGAGGGTATGGTTTGCACTGTAGTCACTATTACGACCTAAAATATCTTTAGACTCTAGAAACGTTCCTTTAATTATATGGGGAGTGATTCAGGGATGTTCTGGCTCCTCTGTGAAACGTTTAACCGACACAGAATGATGCTTCTAGCAGAAGTACAAGTAAAAATTAAAGGGTATGCTTTAAAAGCAGTGGATACTCAGCTGCCAAACAAGGAAAGAGCAGCCTGCTTCTGACTTTTAGTCTATAGAAGGGCACACGCGGGCCTTTTCTGGAAGTGCTGCAGAAGCCCTCCAGAGCTGCAGGTGTTTGGCACTGAAGGATCGCTGGTCACAGGGAGAGGACCAGGATGAGGGACACCAGCAGGAGTGCAGCGTACGCGGGGATGCCGTGGTCCTGCTGTCAAGGGGGAGGAGAAGCTGCCCTGTAGGCCTTGGTACTTGCAGCATGCAGCAGGTGAGAAAGGATGGACTGGAGGGCAGGGAGCATGTCCTGCATGCTCATCTATATGCCTGGCTGCTAGGATGGGTAAGAAACCATGCTTAGGAAAAATGAGTCACTGCTGGCTCTTACCAGAGTGTGTGGGAATAAGCTGAGGGCCCAAATTGTGTTGGCTGGAGCGTGAACAACCATTAATACTTTCTCTTCAGTGCACTTGCTGTCATATCTGCTTGTCTAGCTATCCTCTTCTCCTCACCCCTGAGGAACAAGCTGAAAAGCTTTGCCTTCAGTTCGCCACCTTATCTTGGGGTATGCTCTTATCTCTAGATGTGTGGCTTTGACAGCTCTGTGAGAGCGTTGTGCCTCTTCACTGCTGACACAACTTGCAGTCCCATCCAACTCTCAGCCTGTTTTGACACTTTGGCTGGGTGTCCACTGTCAACACAGCATTTGTTAAAGTCCAGTTTTTCATGCCCAGTGCATTCCCCCCTTGCAGAACTGTAATTGCCTTCCTGATGCCAATAGGTGACCTTTGTTTAAAAAATGTATGTTTTTAAGAAGACGGACTGAATGTGAGCACTGCAGCAAGGCCCTAGTCCAGACAAAATGTGTCTTGGTTTGTATTTTATTCTTAATATCAGCACAGATTGAAACTTGAAAGAATTAAGGAAATAAGGGATGAAGTAAAAATGATCTATAGATTATGATATAGATTATTAGTGTTTGGTTTAAACGTGCACAGAGCACTTACTAGATCTGTCATTGTGTACCAGCATAGGAATACCCATACAGACAGCAGCTAGCATATGGATGAAGCTTTCAGCATGGTGTGACTGGGTGCTACAGACACTTCGGAGCAGATGACACTTTAATTTCCTCTTCTCCTTTGTGAGGCTGATGACAAACTTGTCAATAACAGCCTTGCAGATTAAAAAAACCTAAACCAAACAAAAAATAACCAAAAACCCCTCTCTTCAGAGCTGTCTTTTCTTTGAGCTATAAATTTACTGCTGATATTGGCTTAGCAACTGGCAGACTGCCCAATACAGTTGTCCCACAAAAATGTACAGAATGTCTATCTTTCAGTCTACTACAAAGAAAAGCATGAAACAAAAATGTCAGGTAAAAATGTGTAAAATGGGACATGACCTTCTTTGGTGCAGATATATGCAAGACTCGGATGACCCTCAAAAAAGCCATTCTTTTCCAAAATGTGTTTCTGTTGATGATACCATAATTGATAGAGGCAGGATAGATGAGTGGAGAAGGTGGGAGTCAACCAAATGTCTGGTCAGAGACTGTAAAATAAGGTTCTGCTTATAAGTGCAGCATTCAGGCATTTACTGTGTTCTTGTACTTTGACAGGGAAAGAACAGATAACCTACATCACATTTTTTTCTGTTACATAACTGGATGCGCCATGCTGAGTTGTCATCAAATTACCATCCCATTAACACAAATTGTCAGAAATTCAGGTTCCTTTTTGGGGTATAAGAGGGACTAAAAGCTACTCTTTGAGCTAGGTTGTGACTAACTCTGTGCCTTTTCACATCAGTGGTAAAAAATACTGGGGAAAAAAAATCATCTATGCTACTCCAGGTAGCAGGCAAAACTGTTTCAACTGTCTTTTAAATGTTGTTATAGGAAAAATTAAAGGCTTATTTTAATAGGTAAGACCAAAGTGTAACAGATGATACCTTCCTGTGGCAGGCAGAACTGTTGTTTTGTCATTTTAACCATGTCCCTTTAAACAGTCCTAATATCACTTTTGTCAAAAATGGCATCTTGGGGGAGATCTTCAAAGGCGCCCAAGAAATTTATAAGGAGCAGCCTGTTACACCTTTTTGTTGTCTTTCTGTCCTCAGCCTGGTCAGATGTAAAAGTTGGGGATTTGCATCCAAGGATGCCTATCTTACTGAGCATTTCAAAGGTGGCGCAGGCTTGTGTATGTATGTGATTCTGCACTGTGAGTTGCTCACTATTAGGACATCAAAGAGGAGCTGCTGCCTGTGGGTTTCGTGCTGTTTCTTGAGGTGATCATAAGTGGAAGACAGCATTGCTGATTGAACCGAATGAATTTTCTGCCATTTGTCTCCTTTAAAAGTCTGCAGCCCAGATCAGCTTGGGTTGTGATGTGTTTTCATCTCTGGAGTTGAATAAAACCGGGCCAGGTAATTCTAGGGAGCTTCTGCAGCCAGAATTGCTGGAAATCTGGGCAATTCAGTATTTATAATGCTTTTCTCTGAATTAGTGCCATACGTGATATAGTTTCAATGAGGTGCTTTGCTGTTGTTCATGCTATCAGTTTTAATAGCCCTGAACTAGTGATTTTGGGGATATATTATTTAAAAGCACATCTGTATGGTGCTTTGACATCCTTCAGGAAGGGATTGCACTATGTTTCAATTTCTTTCCTGGCTATTACCTTCCATGATTAATTGGGTCAGGTCTTAGGGGCAGGTGAATACTGCAGAGGCAGTATAGCTGATTGTGACAGACTTTCTGCAGGATATTGGGAATGGGCACGTAAGAAGAGGTATGCATGTACACATGCTCCCTGTTACCTGGTCTTCTGACAGATACAGAAATCATGGAAATGCTCTGGGGCATTAAATGGTGTAGTGCCGTGTGTTGAATGCCCCACCTATGGAGATCTAACAAAGAGGATCAATCCCCTTCCAGGAGAAAGGAAGTAGGTAGCTAGCAGTGGCCTCATGTTTGTTTGCTAACGTAGGTTCTACCATGTAAGTATTCTTATGTTTAATATCACAGAATAGGCTCTGGGGTTGCCCTACTGTGAGGGTCTACAGTGCCTCAACCATTTCCAGTTGACATGTAACCCCCTAATGCCATTACGTAGTGACACAGAAGGGGCCAGTCCCTGGGGCCTCATCTGAGTGAAATGGGAGTGTGTAGCCTTACAGCTCAGACCTGATTCTCCACTTCTGTAACCCTGCTAACATGACCTGGGTTGTGCTGAGATAAAATAAGAAGCAGTGTAACTGTGAATTAGCTCTCTTGTTCATTCATGCGGCTAAAAAGGCCTAATCTATTAGAGGGAGAAAGTCATTTGTGTTCTGCATTGGTTTGGACAACTTACTGACACTCCAGATTTTAAGACCAGGCTCTGAGAGCCTATATATATATTTTTTTTTAGTATGCCATTCTTTTTTTTTTGAGGTAGGGAAGGGATAGACAATGTATACTTGACTGTTTTGCTTGGCCTATGAAGATTCATGGTGCTATGCCATGTTTATGCAAAACTGGCTACAGTATGCCAAAATAACCCACAGCATCCAGCTTGCATGTCATAGTGGTCAAGTTAAATTGAAGGAACGGAATTTCTCAAATATTAGACTAAATGCATTGTGATTTAAGCTGTAATAGCTTTATTTTCTGAAAATGATCACTTCCCCCTTCCTACAGAGAACAGAATTTCTACTTGGAAAGGAGCAATGGAAAAACAAGATTTAGTTTGCCTATAAAAATGTAAATGGTCTATTTCTGTGTTTAGAAGTAGCTATCTCTAGCTATGCAATTATGAAAGGAAGACAGTACTGGCAATTTCAAGAGGAAGAAGAAGTTTGTATTTCCACAGCAGTGTGGGTTTTGTACCCATACCTCCCTTTCCCCAGCCTGGTAACTTCAGTTTTGTTCATAGCTGACCAGTATGTAAGTAAGCATAATGGTGAGATGAACTATAGGAAAAATTAAAGAATTAAAAAAGTAAAACTTACAGGATCTATTAATTTATAGCATGCTTGTATCATGCTTTGGCCTCTTTTAGGAAAGAACTGCAAAATAATTAAGCCCTCTAAGTTTTTCATTAGGGGGGGCATCCAGAGATTGCCAGTAAGCCAAATAAGTCAGTTTTATACAATCTTAGTTGTTCATCTCTAGTTAGTTATTTTGCAGGCTATGTGGTATAAAGGAGGATAAAAGTATACTGGCATACATCAAGTGATCATCGAGCTCAAATCCTGTCAAGTCGCTAGTATTCCCTCATTTGTAAAGCCTTTCAGATGGATGTTTTGATATTGTCTGTTTTTAGGAGAAAATTCAGATTTTGATAGCTTTGAGGACATAAATGCAGACTTCTAGCATTGCAAATTACATCATAATTAGGAAATAAATGATGTGAAATAGTCATTAATTTTATATCACTGAGTTTCACTAAGGAATTCTTGAAGACACGTGGCATTATGGATTTTTTTTCTTTTTTTTTTTGCTACTGTGCTTTGGATTACAAAATAACACCAGCCCATGAAAGAAGATCATGTACTTCATCAGGAATATGTATGTGCACGTATATTTTGGCTCTGCTTCAGCAAACATGCACCTAGCTTTAAGTATGTGAGTAATCTTGTTTAGTTGATTAGGAGCATACTTAAGTACCTTGTGAATCTGGACACTTAAGGAGAATGATGTGTTGATGTTTATGTATCACACAAAACAAGGCTAAATGAAAGCAATGGAAACGAGATGTTTTTCTGATTAAGACTAATATCTACCTTTGGTGGAACTTTCTCTCTGAAATATCTCAGCAATCGGGAAGTTTCAGAAGTTAATGATGTTTAGCTCTGCGATATTGCACTTTTTTAAAAAAATTTTCTTCATCATATGTAAATGTTTTTCATGGCCACTGCAAGCTAGGTAGGGTGAGCAGTGTAAGAGCCAAATTCTGCTTGAAAGAGCTGGGTTACCTAGTAAAGTTGCATGACTTTTCAATGACACTTCAGCCATTGCATTGTATTAACTATTGGAGTACTTTTGCATTTTATTTGTGCAGGGTAGATCTAGATTTGTCTGTGGACTAGAACATTCAACTGCTATTGATTTTAATAGGGGTTCTATTGAGGCCATAAGTATTCCTGAAACTTGGACCTCTGTCATGTTCAGTGGGAATCTGTGTTCCTTCAGCTAGCTGTCCCGGATGTGGCACACCTCTGAAAATGGGGAGCTCTTCAGCAAAGTAGAGTTCCTTTTAGGAACTGCTGCCTCAGCTGGACACGGCTGTGATTTTCCTTTGAGGTAGTTCTTGAGGCAATTAAGGTGTTTCTTGTTTTTGTAAAGCAACAAGGTTCAAGTTGTGTTTAGCCATGGTGGAGCACAGTACTATATATATTGTGGAGACTGACTCTTTTACTCTCCCACTACATGCTATCCTTAATAAGGATTCATCTGGCAGGCAGTACAGAATTAAAAACCACCCGCCCTAAAATAAACATCCCCCCTCAAAACCACTGTTTGGGGATTAAGAAGAGATGGAGCAAAATTGCATAGTGTTACTTGCAAAAGCATGACATTTTCCAAGGAGGTTTTGCAGAGCTTTGTCATATCTCCTGCTTACACCAGTAAATCTAACGAATACTCTTAAACACATATGCTGATTGTGTTGATTAGGGGGAGAACAGGAAAGCTAAACTGTGTATTTGCCTAATTAACCGTGGCTTGCAAAGCCAACTCCTCTGTGAGAGATCTCTCTCTTCCATCTGGCGTAACAGATATAAAGGTGCCTGGGGCCTTAAGACACCAGCCTTTCATCTTCTAGATATATAGACATTAGGAAGGCTTGTGTTTCCCCTACCTCCATAAATAAAAGAGAACAGGAGTCCTAGAGCTCCTGAGCGGTTTCCCAATTACGTCACTCCAAGTGGGATTTCTGAGCCTATTCCCTAGGCAACTCTCTCCAGTGCTCTTGCTGAGGCATCTCTTGGAGGGAATTGCCAGTCTCACTGCATGCTGCCCAAGCTGTTACCATTTATCCTAGCAATTACTCAGAGGTGGCTGTTCTATCACAGTCACAAAGTGTCTTGGTACCTGTAAAGACAAACAAATAACCTTCCACCAAAAGCTATGTAAATGCATTCCAGCAGCTATGCAGAAATAGCGAACATTTTTACATCTTTGACTAGAGGCAACCAGCATTTAAGGAATCGTGCTGGTCTACAGCCAAAAAAAAATAGGGAATTCCTGCAGATACTTTTTGTCAAGTGAATCATGGGAACATAATCAGGTTTGGTTCCACATTAATCATTCTGGTTTGTTTTTTCTCTAAAATTCTCGGGTCTGTGGCTGATGCTTTCCAAGCTGTTCTTCAGCTGCACCAGGGGCATTCTCAGGATTGTGTTATGTTCCCACTGGGTTACAGTGATGGCAGCAGGCTCAGGTGAATGGAGTAGCTTCCTCTGTGGGTGGAAGCAGCTCTTTTCCCCAGGTGGGACCCCCAGTTCCTGCAGACTCTACCAGAATTGCCCCTTTCCCATTGGGAACTCCTTCTCCTTGCTGGAGGAATCACTGGAGAAAGTAAAGCAGCTGCAAGTCAGCTTAGTCAACAGCAGAGCAGTACCTAGCAGCTGCAGTGAGGATCATCATCTGGACATCTTCATTCAAAATCATCCGTGTTGTAAAGCTTCTCTGCCTTTGGTGCCCTCTTCGTTCCCCCCCATAAACACTTTTGTCTTTCCAGTGCCTGTGGGTAACCCTTTGGTTACTCAGTTCTGTGGGACCTGAAGAGGTAGCACATCTTCCAGGCTCAGGGACATCATAACTGGTGAGATATGTTATTAATGCTTGTATTACTATTTTTTTTTTGCTGGAGATATTTTCTGTTCAGTTCAGGCTATTGTTATCATGAGCAGCACTTCGGGTTTAGCTCAATCTTGATCGATGCTTAAGGTCTGGTGTGAAAAGAGACTCTTCTGGGCTGGTTAGCATCCAGCTTAATTTAACATGTTGGGAAGATACGTTATGGTGGCCCTTGGCTGAATTGACTGTCAGAAATTGGTTATTTGGGAGCAGAGACTTCCACCTTGGTATTTTCTATTGTTAGTGTGTTTTGTGGGCTAAGGATTGTAAGTATGTGCAGAACAGTCTAGCTTTCTGAAACACTGGAGACTCTTCTGCATTGTGGCTTTCACGTCCCTGGATGCAACCAGAATGGGAAGGGAGCATTGCTTCCCTTCACAAGGCCTAACTCTCATTTATCTTTGTCATTAAAACTATGTGCTGTCATGCAAGAATCTCTGTACATGCACATACCCCCCCCCCCAAGTTGTACATGCAGGTACAGACTGAGATAATTAATTCAGCTCTACAGCCACACCAGCCTTTCTCCTGGTGAAAGGTTATGATTATGGAGACTATTATATGTCATTAAGATAATAATATTGCTGAATATGTAGCAATGCTAATGACTATATATTCCCTAGGTCTTCTGTTTTTAGTTTGGTAGGGACATGTAAAACAATTCTGCTTGCCAGGTGGGAGGAAATTTTCCTGGCTTTCAGAAGATTGTTGTGACAGCACTTGATAGGAGTCTTGCTAAGCAATAATAATAATAAATGTTCCCAGGCTATGCTTGTTTTATAATCGCGCTTTAGCACAAATTGCTCCAAGTGAGGGAACTCCATCATTGTAAGTACACAGGTGGAGGCTATAATGCCATGTGTTGCAAATGGTATTGCCACATTGATCTAAAAGGATAGAACATTTATATAAAATAATGATCCAATACAGAGTTATAATAGTGAAGATTAAGGAAAACAATAAAAAGGGATTTAAAAATTCCGTGAGGAAGCCATTTTTAATCAGGAACTAAGAAAGGGACAGGCCTTGAATGGTTGGTTACCCTGCCTCACTGTGGAGCTTTTTGACTACCTCTCTGAAGTGACTGGTACTGGCCACTGTCAAGGCCTGTTGGCTTAGGGATATCACAGATCTGATCCTTCTCGACTTTTCCTGTGACAGCAGTATTTGCGAATGTCCCAAGAAGTCATGGTGATACACATGGCAGAACTGATGGCTGCACGTCTGCATTAGCCCTTAATGAGTGAGCAGCACACAGAGCCTTGCCTCTGAGTTGTGGTGACTCTCTCATGCAATTTTCTAGCCAGCCTTTTATGATAGCTGGAGTTCATCAGGCAGATCATTGTATCTCTCTCCCACTCACGCTTTGTCAGTCTTTTATAACATTTGCAGTCACGAGCATGGCAAAATCCTGAGAACATATTGAGTTTGTGTGGTCAGCTGTAACTTGTCTGTCCTTCTGTGCGCTGGCTCTCACAGCCTTTGTCAGGAGATGAGGGCAGTGAGAGACAGAGTGAGTTGGTATAAAGCCAGGAGTAATAGAAACCTAAAAGTGATAGTTTGTTGGACAGTACTGGCCCCCAAACACTTTTTATTTGGATGTGGAAGTGCAGAGGCTCAAGTTTCAGTCCTTGGGAATAATTAATCCTTAAACAGTGGAAAACAATACAACATGCAGTTGGTGAGCTGTCCTGATGAAGGCAAGTAAGAGCAGAATTATTTTGGGGGCTGTTAACTGTACTGACTAACAGAGAGTTGGTTAATTCTGCAAGAATAGTGTTTTGGGCAAATTCCCAGCCTTCAAACGCCTGCAGGCAGACTTGTCCATATTTGTGGTATATTTGAGGTCTGATGTTCCTCCTTTGGGGCATATATTTTAAGAGGAAATGTTACTGCGAGGAAACATTGTTGCAGAGTAACAGTCTTCTCTGAAGCACTTTCCAAAGAAATGTTAAGGCCAAAGGTCTTACTTTTTCAGGGCAAAAGATGAGAATCTTTGAACTTTTGCTGTTATAAATAGCCACGGGGAATGGATGCCTGTGAGGTTATATCAGGGTTTATTGTTGCCCAAAACAAGCAGGGGCAATGGTTGTCTTTAATTGCTGCATCTTTTTTTTTGTCACCAAGCACAGAGTTATCGTTAAACAGATAGCAGATAATTGCAATAAATATTGTGAGTTTTTCATTCATCTGCTCAGGTGCCACTAATTTCTCTTCCATCCCAAAAGGAACAAAAATGTGTCTTATTTTTAATAAGGGATGACAGTTTGAGACTAGGGGAGTCTTTATTCTAAATATATTGCTTTTCTAGTCATACTAGCAGTGATGCTGATTAAATCTACCTTAGACCAGTGCAGATGATGGGAGAAAGTGCAGGCTGGTGGGGGGAACACTTAACTGGGACTTGGGAGATTCTGCTGCTGGATGGCTAGCAAGGTTTGGGCAAAATACTGCAATTATCCATGCCTCTCTTTCCCCAGTTGTAAACAGAAGGAAAGATTAATGAATTTCTTTTAAGAGCCACTGTTTAAAAATGTATTACTTTCAATTGAGGACAGAATTTGGTCGTGTTATTGGTGCTACATAGATGAATGCTAGCTAGGCTAATTAATTAACAGAGTAGTTTGCTTCCCACAGTGAAATTCAGCCTCTTAAAGCACAGGTGTTATGAAGCTCAGCATGCAATTTTTGTGTCACCAAAGACTTAACATAAAACTGAAGTGATGCAAAAGCCCTGCCTTGCCTCTTCAGAGAGGCTGACGGGCAGGGCATTAGTAACGCCCTGGCACTTGTGAACTGTTACTGCGCACATGGACCCAGAGGTCTGCCTGGAGTCGCAAGGCACCTCTGCTGCATGCTGCGAGGCATCTGCCCTGCTCATATGTATCTACAGGATAATACCTGAATATGAAATTTAAAAAATAAGAAAATTCACAGCATTAATTCTTAGGAGGGGAGGGCAGTTGCTAATTTGCTTTCTAATTTTCTGTTTCACGAAAGAATGGCTAGTAATTAAAGTGTGTGGAAAATGTGTTTGGTAGTAAATACACTGGCTAAGACCTCAGATAGCCAGGAAATATGAAATAGTCTTTTTCAGCTTTTTCAGATGCTGTTGATGTGCCTTTGTGTAGAGGTATGTTTTTCTATTACTACTGTAGAGGAAAAAACAAATTAAGCCTCTAATAGTAGTCTAAAATCTTGCAGTGTAGCATTTTTCCCTACCTATGCAAGACAGGCATTTAATTTGTTACAGGGTTATGGCTAAACTCTGTAAGATGCTTTAAATTCTGAGGAACCTAACAGATATCCCATTGTAAACTAGTCCAAACCACCATGTTATTTATTAATTCCCACAATCTTTTTTTTTGTCCTGAACTATATTATTTTACAAATAGTTTAAGAAATCTACATTTTTACTGAATGCTATCTACACCCCAAAACCAGTAATTAATACTTAGCACTCAAAAAAAAAAAAAGATTAAAAAAACCTGTGGGTATTAAATGACAAGGGAATTGCTGCCTTTTTTTGGTGGTTGTTGGTACTATCATGTGTGCTAAAGTCATTCCAACCAAGGGCATGTGGCAATAATGGAATTTGATGTACAATCATTTTTAAGGAACAGCCTGTGCTTTGTTAATATAATCCATAAAAGGCTTCCAAACTTCCTGAAAACAGTCCTTTCTGTTTCCAAGTCTGCATATGATCTCATAGGAAATGATCTGGGAGAGGCTGGCTAACCCTTTTGCATAATCAAGGTGGTATTGTTCTTGTAATGCCTAAAGTTACTTGTATCCCGATATAAGTTCAACGATTCACTTTTCCTCTGTAGCCAAATCCCTGTTATCAGACTTTGCAGTGATTTTGGTGGCATTAGATAAAAGAGTAACCGAGAGGACTGAAAGACCGGCTTTGATAATGTCATTCATTTGTTTTGTCACCCTTTCTCCTCTGAACTGTTTAAAAAAATCCTAAACCATGTGCTGCCAAGTGAAATCTGGAAGAGGGAAACACAAATAGCTAATACAAATGGACAAGGTTTATTTTGTGGTAGGCTCAGAGATACAGCAGCAGGTAAGCAATTTGTGCCTTGCTAAGTTTTATAAACTACAGTAGTAGCAAGAAGGATGGTGGGGAAAATACCTGCCCTGTGTATAGATGTGATACTACATAACCTCTCATGTAAATTCGCAGCAGATACAGAAAGTGTGTTCTTGCACTGGAGCCCTTTAAACAGCCCCAGAAAGATGTTTTACGTAAATGCAGAGTACTTTATGCAGTGCGTGTTAAAGATTCTTTTATATCCTCGGGATACCCAGGGTTTCCTTAATATATTTAGCCCAAGAAGGGAAACACTCCAAGGAGCTTCCATCTCTGCAAGCCTTGTATGGCAGCTAGTGTTAATCTTTGTTGGCTGGGGAGAAAGAATAAAAGTATCTGTGTTTTGTAACTGTGTAGAAGTACAATTATGGTCTAGTTAACGTGAATGGATAGTAACTGCACTGAATTGAAAGTGCAGTGAGCCTAAGCAGAGGGCTCTGTGGCACTCTGCTTACTGCAGAGTTGTTAAGTTTGGCACTCTGCTCTGGGCTCCAGTCATACATTTTCTTAACCATATTAGGTTATATGGAAATTGGCCAAAAAGCAATAGGCTTTTGATGTACTTACTGTTTGTGCACATATCTTATGGAGTAGGCAGCCACTGCTTTTCTTAAGAACTAGCAGGTTTACTCAAATAAGATGAATGGAACCCTTTAGGAATGGTCACAAAAGTTTCATAAGAACAAAAAAAAGCATTTCCTAGGACAAAGGAACCAAAATTTGACATTGTTGAAACAAAAGTTAGCATTTCCCTTGGGCTGTTCATCCATTGGTCTTGGTGACTCTGCAGATTGGATCCCAATTGCCCACTCTGGAAATTGGACCCAAAAGCTTGGTAGTTGAGTATTTTGCTGTTAGGTGAAAAACAGACTGCAGTGAACCTGAGTGGCTTAGGCAAAAGCATACGTTCCCTTTGGCAGACACATCAAGGCATGGTAGCCTTCAGCAGAGGAACAGGGTGAGCAAGTGGATCAGTGACTCTTTAAACTGCTGCAGTTTGTTGCTTGAGGTTTCTGTTAAAAAAAAAAAAAAAAAAAAGATGATGATGAAGAGGAGAAGCCGATAATACAGAGTTCCCTTATCCTTTCAGATCATCCCAAAGTTAAGAAGGATGAGACCAAGCATTTATTTTCAGGAGAGTACGTCAGGAAGATGTCCCGAGCGACTAGAGCCTCTGGATGCCCCTTATGGGATGTTGCGCTCTAGTACGCATAGGGCTAGCCTACGTTTGTCAAGGAGATCCTCATCAGAAATGTAGCTGGGGTAGTACAAAAGCAATGAGCCTGACACATCTCTGACCCCTCAGTTACTGGATGCCTAAAATTCCACCAACCAGAGAGCAAATATTTTATTTTGGAAATTTCAAAATATATTTTCAACCAAAACTTTCAAAATAGAGTGTTTTCAGGATTTACCTGACAATTTTCATGTTCTTAAGAAGAACCAAAATTTGAGAAGCGTAAGTGCTGGGTGAGCATTACTAGTCAGGTCTAACCTGCAGTCTAGTAGATTTTGCTATTAAAATGACTTTCTTGACCAGTACATCTGTTTCCATTATTTTTGTTTTAATACTGTTACCTGTAGCTGTAAACTCTAGCTTCACTGAAATGATTCTTTGCCCTTGCTAATACTGTTTTAATAGTTGCCGACAGTTTTCACATCCTCTTCTTAGGATTTAGTCAGTGGATGCATCCTTAGCTCTTTCAGTCTTTCTTTGCAAGTCAGTCCCTCTACTCGTCTAGTGTTTTTATGGCTCTCCTGTGATCTTCCTCTGGATTATTATTATCATTCAGGAAATGAGTTCTCCAGAGCTGAATGAAGTATTCCAGGGCTGTATTAGGGATATTACCTTTCTGCCCTGTGATGTTGCCTTTGCAATTCATTTAATATTGCTTGGACTCTTTTCTCCTACTGCATCGTACACTGATTTGATGCGTGCACCTAAAAAGTTAGAATAAACATGTCCAACTTTAAACCCTTTGAGCCTTCTGATTGTGAATTTTGGTGACATCTTTCAAAGATGCAAAAATGGCTTGAAAACATGTCGTTAGCTTGTAGCTAAAGGCAACAATGTGTTGTCAGGAAGTTGGGATCATTTCATGAGTTCTGACCCTGATTTTGCTGCTGATGTGTGTGACAAGTCGTTTAACCCCTCAGCCCTGTGTTCTTACAGGTTAGAAGATGATAGCTGTATAGTAGCTGCATTTTGTAAGGCTGCTGTCAGAGTCAGTTCAAGTTTGTACATGAGCTGGAAAATATAAAGACCTGCAAATGTAAAGTGGGCAAAAGGCTGCAGCAAACCACATTACCTGACCTGTAAGCTTATGCTGTCCGGGCTTGTGGAAATCAAGGAGGACTACCATTAAAAATTCTGTTTGTGTAGAATCATTTATCACCTTGTTTGCTAAAAGAAAAGGGGAACTAAATCAGACAAAAAAGGTGAACTTTATATTGGATGTAACCCCTGGAAAGTTCACCAGAGACCCATTAAGAATATTGTTATAACATGTCCAAATGTGCTTTGTTGTTTTGCCCAGCTGTTGATTTTTATTTTAAGAGATTGGTACAGGCAAGTACACAATCAGCTGAAAGTCTTAGAAAGGGAAGTGAGCCTGTCTTTTGTTTAGATGTGCTTATATCAGCACAATATGAATGCAATTATCAAAAAATGCTGAACAACTAGGAGTGGGGCATGGAGAAAATAAAATGGTATTTTTACATGTACTCTGAACATGTGTAAATGATGAGATGTCATAAATGCTGCCTCTGGACCAGGCTGGTGATCCACTCACTGGCACAGCATCTGGATTAAAGATATGTGTCATGCCCTGCTGCATGAAACAGGCACACCCAGAGAGGCTTGTCTAATTCTCCTCTGCCCATCATCTTTGTGAGATGCAATGCTAGTGAGGTTTTCACTGCAGAAATACCCAGTTGATGTGGATTTGTGAGGAGCCAGTGCCTATTGATGCTATATACCTGCTGAGGGGCTTTTCCAAGTCTCGTAACACTGACAGCCAGGCTGACTCCTGGGCAGAGTCTTTTTAATCAGGTCCAACATTGCTTCTATGAGTTGCGACTATTGCAGCAATGGTCCCTCAGATATACAGATACATGCATGATTTATAGTTTTATTAATCTACGTTTATATTTTGGAGTGAATGCTTTGAGGTGGCTGAAAATAAACCTAATAGAAGAAAGGAATTTTCTCAGAGATAGTCCATTTTAAATAGCTGCTATTAGAGTTAGGTTACTGATAGATTACAAAACCACTTGTGTGAAAGCGCTGCTCAGGTGAAGTCTGTTGCTGTGTATTTCATAGAGACCAGAGTCGTAGATGAGGATAGAAAGGATGGTGGATGATAGGCTTGAAGAATGCAAGGAGGATGTTGCAGGTGACTATTTGTGTTCTTCCGCAACCTCCAGGACCTGTCAGACTGAGGCAAAATAGTTGGAAATGCAATCTCAATGCTGAATTCACTCAAAGAAAATGGGAGAGGGGTGCCAAGTGAAACACATATCTGTTGGTTCCCATTTTAGATCTAGTGCAGAAAGGAGCTCTGTTGTAGGACTCTAGTTTAATTCTTGCAAAAAACATTTATATGGAATTTAGGCTCAAGGTGGACCCTCTCAAGAAAAGCTACTGTCTAAAAGATTTGCCAGCAAAATTTTCTGAGGACAGTTTGTAAATGTTGGTACTGTTTCATCTGAGCTCTAGTTCAACTTTAAATACATGAGGAACATGGTCCTGATTTGGATCTAAAAATGCTTCTTCTCTATCCTGTTCAGCTTGCACATTAAAATGAATAAACAGAAGAACAACCCAACTAAACAAAAGGCCAAATGGCCAATTATAAAGAAATATGAAAGTAAAAAAGTTGTACAAAATTTGTACAAATCCGACTAAACTAAGGGTATAGTTTTATTTTTAATCACAGGTGGTTATCAGCAGAGGACAGTGTCTACATAGCGGAGAGGTGATTGTTGCAGAGTAACACAGCAAAGAAACTACAGTGACCGATTCTACACTTGCTGAAAGTATATCCTGAGTTTCAGTGGAGTTTGAGCAGCCTTTGCAGAAATACTTACTGTCATAGTATTGCTGTTGTCAGTAGCACAACTAATTCAGTTGTTACTGGCATCTGCACGTAGACCTCTCCTTGGCTTCGTCCCAAACCATCAAGACTGGCCTAGTGGATTGAACTGTGTGAGCAGAGGCAGGAATTAAGCAAAAAATTCTTGTTTTTCTATACTTCAGTTTTCCTATTTGGAACAGCCTGACATGGGAGAACCAGATTAGGCAAAATATGCTTCATCAGGAGTATCTGCATACCAGTGACACTATAAAGCTCTGTTCAAGCTGTGTGAATATTTAGGGAGATACAATTCCTGCCTGAAGTGTTTCCAACTCAAAATAGACATGCAGAGGAGGAGGAGGAGAAATATGGACTGATTGGTGATAGAGTTGGGGTCTGTTTAGAAGAGGGCTGGATTTGGAGCCTGGTCCCCAGAAAGGTCTTCCAGTAGACCATACTATGGCCTAACTATTTAGCTGAGCTCCCCTGATATAAGCAAAAGAGTTCTGCTTCAAGCTAAGAGGGGCTTGGAGCCTTAGACCCAATCCGTTTTAAGGTTAGGTGACTTTGCTAACGGATATGCCTGCATAAAATGAATAAGCCTGTGAAAGCAGAAAGGTTTGGGTGGCAGGGCCTATGGAGAACTCAGGTCTTTCCCAAGCTGTGCACAAGTCTGGTTTGGCAAAGCTGGCTGCAGCCTGGCCTCAAGCATCGAGTTTTTTAGTGAACTTCAAAATACCACAGTAGGAGATTTTTGGGTTTGATTTGTTTTCCTAGAGGTGAGCCAGCACTAATGAAGCTGAGATTCGGATGCATTCTGGATCCAAACTCCTGTTATCTGTGTGCATAAAAGACAGCTATTTCGAAGCAATGATTGAGTCTAGTCCACCTATATTCAGAATATAATTCAGAATTATGATACTGTTTTGGGTGGTTTGTTTCTGTATGCCTCCTTCTATATGCTTCATTGTGGCATGTAACATAGAGGGCTGAAGAATTACTGCTTGTGATCTGGGGAGAAAAGTCTTCCTATTGCTGTTTTTTTTTCCCCTCTATCTGTTCCAAAATTTTAGTTAATCAAATTCTTGGCAAGATGATTAAGTAGCTCAGATGTAAAAGAAGATTTTGTTTTATGACTCTTAATAAAATGTGTAGTTGTGCCTGTGAAGTTAAGGGTAAGTAGAGCTCATGCTCCAGGGTGTAAGCTGAATGCTAAGGGATTCAGAAAAGAATTCACCTGTCTTATCCTGCTTGTTATTGCACAGTTTGATAGGTGGATCATGGCTTTGCTTCATCTTCTGAATTTCTCATATACACTCAGCAGGATACTGAGGTTGGTAGGGTAGCAGCCAGAGCTGGTATGGTTCATGTTATGTGTATGATCCAAACAGAAATAACATAACAGAGCTCTGTAATAATAGGAAAAGGAAGAACATAAAAAAAATTAAATATGTGGAGGAATGCAAGTGAAAGTAGTAGTGGTTGGGGGGGAGTTTCAAGGGCAGGAAATAGGTACTCAGTAAAAGTCAAGGTTAGTAACTGTCCATTATATCTCTTTAAAATCTCTCTTTAAATTTTCAGATTCAGATTTTTTTTTAAAGGAAAAGAAATTGAATTAACAGACTTTAAAACCGTATGTTTAGCAAAAAAATTCTGCATCTTGAGTTCATTACACTTCTATAGATATCCCAGTCTGGCTTTAGATTGGGGTCTTGTATGTTGATTTGATTGTTATCTATGGTTAACAACACAGTGTCCAAAGAGTATCTTGGGTTCTGGTTTTGTAACATCTGTCATCGACTTTTGATATCTTTTGGCTAGGAGGATAAGTTGACTTGCCAGTTGAATCTTGGGAATCTTTCTCTGCAAGAGCTTCTGTGGAGAAGGTAGTGCAACTATATGCTTCCTGTGCCTTCCCGTGGTCTTTTGAAGAGCTCCAGCTTACTGCTGTTCTTGTTCAAGTTAGATATATATATAGCATTTAGAGTGAAACTCTGGCTGGTGGTATTACGTCACAGTCATAGATGGTAGGCTAGAAAAATGTTGGTAAGTATTCTAGTCCATCCTATTGACCCAGAGCAGAGGTTATTACTTAAGTATTTTCTGAATGTTGTTTTCTATTCTAAAAGCTTCCCCTGTAGAGCTTTGCAATTTGCCTCCGTTGATCTGTTACAGTGCTTAATTATCCTTCTCTTTGGACAAGTTTTCCCTAGTGTCTCAATCACTAGGGAAATCCCTAGTGCCAAGGGGGCACAATCAATCTCTCTTGCTGCATGTTAAGCACCTTACGTCTTGTCCTGTCCTCAGTGGATATGAAGAATTTATCACTCTTCTCATTTGACTATCTGAGGACTGTGACCATGTCTTTAAGCTCAGCAAACCCAGCCTTTCCAACCTTCCCATGGAGGCCATGTTTCCTCGAACTCTGATAACTTCTGTTGTCCTCTTCTGGACTCTCTCCAATTGGTCCACATTTTCCTGAGTTGATGCACCTATGGACAGACTCAGGATTGCAGCCAGGAACCGGACAGTACTCAGCATAAGGGGAATGTTGTTTTTATTTGCTTTGTTTGCCACTGTATGATATTGTTCTTACAGTGAGATTCATTATCAGCCCCAAGTGTGGGGGATTTTTGGTGTTTTTTTTTGTTTTCATTTCTTTTTTTCAGAACTGAGAACTACTGCCTAATTTATTAGTTCCCTATCTAATGCTTGTGCAACCAGTTACAAAACCAATATCTTGATTTTTGGAGAGACCTAGCCTGCAAGTTTAGAATTCTCAAAGCTAGAAGTTGCCTGTTTTTCCATATTCTGATACTCTTAGTGCCTTCATTTGTAATTCCCAACTTTTATAGTTCCTTTAATGTATTAATAGCAAAATATCAGTCAATATAGAATCTTGATCTTTTTGATCTGCTGACTTGTAGCTGCCTAATATACTCAGCCACATCATGACCCAGTGTCTTCACTGGATAGGTCAAACTGAAAAAACAAAATAGGCTGAAAACCAAAATAGAGGAATAAGGGAAAATGGAAATGCATTCATGGAATGCTTCAATGAGATTTAGAAAGTGGTCACAAGAATAGCAATTAAAGAAACACTGTATGGAGAGCAGGGTGGGTCTGTGCTTCTTCAGCACCTGTGTGCTTCATATTCATTTCTAGAATCTGATTTTAGAAATCTTGAGAAGGAAGAGACAATGCTATGACAGAAGAGCAAACATGTTTTTTGCAAGTGGAGTGAGTCCTGTGGAAGATGTCACATTGTCAACGTAGAAGCCATGCTCCTTCCATATAAAATGAACAGCTCAAGGGAAGGTGCTTGTTCCTTTTATCTTCCTTGCCAACCCAGGAGTCAAAGACTTGAATCTTCAAAGTGAATTTACTATAGAAGTTAAAAGATCTCCTTAAACTTGGCCTCTTAGAGGCTTCCTAGACACGCAAGTGATTGCTAATGAAGAGTGCAGCTCTTATCACCTCTACCTCCTAAACGAGTAGATTGAGAACATCTGTTACTTCTACTTTGGTAGCCAAGAAGATGTCAGTTTCTAAGATCCATTTGCCACAGTCTGAATATGCTGAATTCAGACTGTGGCAACCTTGTCGTGAAGGGTCGTTCTATGTTTTCTAATACTACTGAGCCATCCGTTCAATTCAAGGTAGCTTTTTCTACTTTGTAAAAGAAATGTGAGTTTAAAAGAAGGGGGAAATGAAAAGAAAGTGCGTATCAGTATAATAATACAGTAGAGAAAGCTTGAAAAATACAAGGCTAAGGAAATAGAGAATTAGACTTGTAATGAAACATAATGGTAAGAGTTCACAATGGGTCCTTTATTATAATTAAGCAGAGACAAGACTCTAATCCTTTGAAAAATACAAGTTTTCCACCTATTTGCACAGATGTGGGTGTGACTGAGCCAAACTGTCCATGGTGCAATGCTGTTGGAGCCAGTGGGCTCTGCTTGGGTCAAGCTGAATGAAGCCAACAAACTCAGAATAAGAGTCTTACTAAAGGGTTAAGCTTTCGTCCATTGGTCAATGCCTAGCTACAGTATTCACCTTTGGAAACATCAACATATACCCCTTAGGGTGATAACTGATAAACTCTAGGTTTTCAGTATGCTAGGAATAAGAAATAACTGTTTTTTCAAACTTTTCCATGCACTGAGTGAGTAAGGACATATGTTTTTAAGCTCACCACCTTGTCTTCCTTTTTGAAAATGTGCTGAAAATTTTCTGTCTGAACCTAGGAATGCCTTTTGCACATTACTGTAGTATACACATAGGCCTCAACCGAGTTCTAGATATTGTTGATAAAATTCTATTTGTGTATTACGGGCTTTTACAAAATGTTAATTGAAATCTGTGGAAAAATTAAACAGGCTTCAGATAGGGTTCGGATCAGGCTCTGAATTGTAATAAACATACTGAAAACTGTCAAAGTTGTGCAAAAGTAAATACTTGTTTTCTTCTTCACAGTGTTACAAGAGTGTAAACACATCAAGCACTTACTTAGAAATGTAATACCTGATTTGTATACACTTAGGAAGATCTGATCCAAACCCAGGGAACTGAAACAATTTTCTTCCACTGACTGGACAGGTTTTGATCAATTCCCCAGGGTTCTGGCATGGTAGTCCTGTCGCTTTTCTTCCCTTAGAGCTGTCTTTAAGAGCTCACTGTTTCTGTTACAAAGGCTACAATGGATATTCAAGAAATATCTAAGCAAAACTATGTAAGTTGAAGTCCTCACTTTTAGGTCATGGTTCAGTGACAGAGTAAATCATGCATTAGAACTCATAGTAATTGATAAGAAACATTGTAGCTGGATGGTGTAATGCAATGCTGATACAAACTCTCAGTGCTGATTCATATTAATAGCAAGTAAACTGACAGATTAACTTTCTACTGTCAGGAATTTTGGTGGAGGAGGTATTGCCTTTGCTTGTAAAGCTGTCCCAAAGCTGGTATAAAAGCGTAATGGTAGTGTAAACTGCCATTTCCTACCAGTTCTGTGGACTGGCTAATAGAATGGAAATGTGATTGCAGATGATCAGATTTGCAGTGTTTGGTGATACGTTTGTGTGCAAATCTAATGATTGTGAAACCTCTGTCTAAGTGTATCTAGTCAGCCACAGTCATGAATTTGAACTACTTCAGTTATTTTTAGAATTATCGGTGAATTAATGTGAGAATATCTGAGTGAAAGGCATTGCAAGACAGGAATTAACTGCTTGCAATTACCATTTTTTATAAGGGCGAGCTCAGTCTCTGCCCTTCATAGCACTGTGAACAACCATTAAAATCGTGCTGTACAGCATCAATTGTATATTTTAAATGTTATTTTTAAGTATAACAATTGAAACATGGTTCAGAGGACGACTAAAATACACATGTAAAAATGGAAAAAGGGAGAATCATTTCAGATATTTCATGAAAGTATAACAATGAGACCTCAGATTAGTGTCCCTATTTTTTAATTTACGGTCTTCAAGTTTCTAGGTATGTCTGTTAGATTAGGACCTCACAGTGTTAACAGAAGTGACTGCTCTTGTCATATTGAAAGTAGTGTCTGTGCTTTGCAATAATAATATTGGTGTTAGGAAAAACAAGATGCTTTGCTTAATGATATTTAGGTGAAGTTGACATTAGACTTGAATGTCGTGGCTTCTGTGACTGTGCCTTGGCCACAGGATTCTCCCATTTGTCTAAATGCAAACACAGTAAAATCAGCTAAACTAAATTGTCATCTAAAAAGCCTCTGCGATGGAGTTCAGCCTGGCAAGTGGAAGGCTGGATTGTATCTTAGAGGACCAAGGTTATCTTGGACAAGTCATTTCCTCTCACTGTTTTAGACCTTCTCCATCTCTCACATGGGAGGATTCGAACAGCTTGCGTTAATTCCTTGGGTTTTGATCCTGTAATGTGTTTTACTGAGGCTGAATATGCAGCAGCTTGAAGTGGATTTCAGCACTCTACGTTACTGAGCTCTTCATTTCTAGGTGGATTGTACAGTACAGCCTTGATTCATTCCAAAGCTTATGTCGCAGTGAGGCAACCTTTTGGTTAGTATGTTGGATGCTGCATATTTCATGGTTGATTTAGCTGTGTTCGTAGAGCTTTCCATAAACCATGCAATTCTAGAAAGAAATTTATGGGTTTGAATGAGTAACCAGTTACATAGGGCAAATGGCACTGTCTCCGATTACCGTATGAAAGGAAGTTTGGGTTTACCACTAATTGCAGATAAAAATTAATATTTGCAAAGGAGACACGTATGATTTATTTATAAGTGTGTTCTGTTTCCATAATGAAATTTCCTTCGGGTTTAAGTATAGTCATTTGGAGGAAAAAGTGGAGGTCTGTGGCTCATTAGTTTCTGGTGGTTGTCAGAAATCATTAATCAGTTGCCCCTTTTACCAACATAGGTCCTAATTCAGCAAAGCATTTAAGCACATGCTTAACTGTAAGCATGTGTTTCAAAGCACTTTGCTAAATCAGGGCTTTAATGTGGTTCAAGCTTGCCACATTTCTTTCAAAGTCTAAGGTTACTCTGAAATGACAGGAGTAGCTATTACATCAGCTAAGGTGCCATATACCTTCCTCACCTGTCTTTTTAAAAAGTGACATGCAAAGGGGAAAAAATGGGTTAATTTCCCCTTTTTCCCCACACCCTTCAGAATGTGTAATTTAAATCAAATGGAAGTTTCTATACTGAATAAAAAGACATATGAAATGGTAGCAAGAGAGAGCGAAATGAGGGGGAAGCAGTTTCTAGCTGACCATTTTGAACTCTCTGATCTCTGTATGTTTTTGCTAAAACTCACTTGACTACATGGAGGAAGGGGGAAGGTAGCAGAGCTCTGTTCTGCTATGGCCAGGTGATACTTGGTATGCAGACTTGTTCTCTTAAGTCTAGGTAGGATATACAGATATCTTAGTCTACAAAGCAGACACACTGAATTCTGTTCTCCCAAGCACTTCTACTCTTGTGAAAATTGCTGTGGGACTTCCAGCAAGGATGAGAGGTGAGGACTGAGGGTTAAGTTCTCAGTCCCAGTCTTGTCCATTTTGACTGGTGCAAAAAGGATGTAATGCAACCACAGCTAGCCTCTTGAGAGTTTCCCTGGCAGATGTGGCATCCCAAATGGCATAAAGCCAGCATAACTGGCCCATGTCCACCCTTCCCATTGTTACTCTGGTAAAAGAGTCTGAAGAGCCAAGGCAACTGAGTTTTATTCCCTTATGTTGATTCTTAGATGATTTATAATTCAGTGGAGATCATTGAGAGATGTCAGAAATTAGAGCAGTTATGAGACCGATGTGATTTTTATGCATCAGCAGGAGGTTGGATGACTTGAGAATCAAGGGAGCCAGCCTTACAATCCCTTCAGGATTTGTTTGGCATGGGAGAAAATATGGCCTTTACACATTTTCCCCCACCTTTTTTTAATGAAAGCTGAATTCCCCAGCAGTGAAGGCCCCATATCATACAAAGACACCAATTCATCACAGACTCTGAGGGAGGGGTGCTCCCTGTTGAATCATCATCACTACTTTTAGATAGACATAGGTTTTCTTTGGATTCTTCCTGTCAAACACTAGTGCCACTCAAACTTGTTTAGCCTGTGAAATTTGACATCATTGGAGCCTGAGGGTTGTATGTGGGAAGCAAAATGACTTCATTGACTCATGTTTCCATTTTCTTCACTTTCCGTATTTGAAAGTAACAAGAATGTATGGTGGAACATTGTGCATAAACCTTTGCCGTGCACATTATATGCATGGCAATGACAGCCAAGGTCGGCTTGGCTTCTTCAAGGTCGGAAAGGCCTTCTGCCTTTCAGACTCAAGCAAAGCTTCCACTGCTCATAACTGGCCCTTTTCTTGCCTCGGTAACACACAGTCAGTAGTCTAGTGTGGAAAATCTTGCATGCTTTCTTTAACCGTCTATCCATATTTCTCTAACTCTATCATGAAGAAAAGAAACTGAAACACTTTCTCTTATCTGTGTTGAGTAATATTTTTATGCCTGACTTGGGAAAAGCTCATGCCTATTTATGCTGAGAGACATCCTGTGACCTCAAAGACTTGTAATCTAACTAGATAAGAATTGAAGGGCAGCGAGGGAAGAGGTAGTACTAAGGCAATCCCCCTCACTCTCACCCCAAACCCTTTCCCCAAATTGCATGGCAGAGCTAAGCAGAGGCATCTTGTCTGCTGAGTCTTGGGTCACAGCCTTCTCTTTCATTGGTAACAGGGTATCTTTCAATGGTTCAAACTGTTTTCTATAGTTTGAGTGGTAATGGTGGCAGTGGCTGCCTCATTAGCGCGCTTTCCCTCTGGGACCCTAAATGAAATTCTTGTCATGCTGACAGTGGTGGAAACTTTTTGATAAAGGGCTCTTTTGCTCCTCTAAGATGAGTTACTGAGGCAGGTAAAAGCAGAGACTCTTTCTGTGGTGCTTTTTTTTTGTTTGTTTTTTTTTTTTGAACATAAAAGGAATGATTGTGGAAGTTTTAAGACAGCTCTCAGTTTCCTTCCATGCATTGGTCATGTTTTTGTTAGAACTCCTAGTTGCCATATGTATTTTTTTAATGTGTGCAAGAGGCTTAGGGGCTTCATGAGTGATATCTCTGCTCTGGGAGTTGCCAGGTGCTGTGTGTTCGGGTACCACAAATGCAGCAGGGGCAGAAGCTGTGGACTTTGTGCAAGATTCTGTGTTCACAGGACAAGGAGGTCAGTTTTTCAGCCTATGTTTGTATACCACTCTGAAGCAGTCACATGCTGCTGCTTGAGAATCCTTGCTCTAGAGGAAACAACACATCTGAGGAAAGGGATTGTTAATAGAAAATTGATTAGTTATTAGTCTGGATAATCCATGCAGTCTGGAAAAGTTCTAAGCAACTCTAGCTGCCCCTGGAAACTGAGAGTCCTTGACCATCTAGAGAAATCACTCAGTAACAGCAGAAATTTGGTCTTGCATAATTAAATAAAATGCCTGTGTCTGTTTCTAGGCCATGAAGTTTAACCAGAAAAAATGGGGGGGATGGGGGGGGAAGGGGAGCAGAACAAAAAGAAGAATGGTGAGCTACATGTGATTAATACAGATTTAATTTTGCTGTCTGCAAAGATGGTATGCAGTGATGAAGGGGATGTGTTCTGTGATTTATTTTCTTCTACTTTAAGGTAGTGGAGCTCTAAAAATGACTAATGAATCTCCTTTCAAGGTTCATATCTATGACCTAATTCATATGTGTAGGAATCTTGTCTTCCCCTTAACTGCAGGAGAAAGCTGAGGGTTGCTCATCCAAAGAGAGTTGGAGGCCAATGCAGAGACCCTGGATAAGATCCAACACAAATAGCCGCATTCCAGTGCAAACAGGAATCAGATGTACAGTGCACATGATAGTCTAATTGGCTGATGCTATTTACCATATGTTAATTGCAAGTTATATTGTAAGTCATGATGTTGATTACTGTAATGATTAGAGCAGCTTCACATAAGATGCTGAGTTGTTAAAAATCATTGTCCTGATAGAGGCATTTTTATCTGGGTACCATTGAAATATGTTCTTTCAAACAAAACCATTTTAACGTGCATTGTTCATATCCTCAACTGCTGCAAATTGGAATAGATAGGACTAGGTCCCATACATTGGGTATTACTTAAGGAACTGGCCTGCTGTACTTTCATCCTACTGAAGGTACCCTGTTACAATATTTATATGTTCGTACACTATATTTTTGTGCAATATATATTGCAAGATGCATCTGAGTATTGTTATTATCACAAAACTCTACTGCTGTCATAGAATCATCTAATAGCTGTGGTTGGAAGGGACCTCTGGAGATCATCTGGTCCAAACCCCCTGCTCAAAGCAGACAACTCAAGAGCAGGTTGCCTGGGACTGTGTCCAGATGAGTTTTAACCATCTCCAAGGATGGAGACTCCACAGTCTCTCTGGGCAACCTGTTTCAATGGTCAGTCACCCAGAACTTCCTGTCTATCAGTTTGTACCCATTGCCTCTTGTCTTGTCACTGGGCACCACTGAGAAGAGTCTACCTCCCTCTTCTTTATGCCCTCCCATCAAGTATTTATACACATTAATAAGACCCTCTGAGCTTTCTCTTCTCCAGGCTAAACAGGCCCAGCTCTCCCACTTTTACTTCAGATGCCCCAAACCTTTAATCATGTTTGTGGCCCTTTGCTGGACCCACTCTAACATATCCATGACTGTTGTACTGGGGAGCCCAGAACTGGACCCAGCACTCCAGAAGCAGCCTTGCCAGTGCTGGGCAGAGGGGAAGGATCATCTCCCTTGACCTGCTGGCAGTGCTATGCCTAATGCAGTCCAGCACACCACTGGCCTTCTTTACCATGAAGGCACTTTGCTGGCCCATAGTCAACTTGTCCAGCAGGATCCTACTCATTGTAGAGAATGAGAATATGTAAATGGAACTCAGGTTATATATTCTAGACCGATTTTATCTGGAGGCTGAAGATCAGTCTTTTGTCTGTGCAAAGCATGGGACAAGTCTTGAGCCTCATGCAGATGTTTTACTGTCTGGGTACTGTTGGATATTTTATAGTAGAGGGAAGAGTAGGGAAAATCTTTTGTAAGAAAAGGAAAATGACCAAAACGATGTGTTCATCCTGCAGACCAGGCCAGTAGGCACAATGCTTTAGTTCCCTCTCAAGTACAAAGTGATCCCAGGATTACTCCTGCTTGGAGACCAGCTGCAGTTACGGCCATGATAGTAGTTTGGATCATTAAGGCTGAGCCATGCTTCAGCTGCACCTCACTGCTCACGTTCTGTATATGACCTTTGTGCAAGGGGCTGCATTCACATGGGACACACAAAGATGTGTGAATGTGAATGATGGGCAGGGACCAGAAACTGCACAGGCAGAAATCTCCTGTGGCATTTCTTTTAACATGTAGTATTGTTCTCAAAAATGTGATGAAAAAAACACTGTTGGTGCATGGTTGTGGGCACAAGAGTACTTGTCATGTGTTACCACACTTATACTACAGTACTGAGGTTTGCCTTTGTATTTAAATTCAGATGAAGTAACTTTATGACTATGTCAAGTAGTCATGCAGCACCTTGTCATTATAACAGGCTGCTTCTCTCTCTCTGTTTCTCTGGACAGTACTCCACCTAGTCTAGTGGATAGTTTGCGTTGCTTTGGAAGAGAGTGATTTGCATCCATTTTCTCAAAATGGAAGGGACTTTAGCTAGGGGAAATTGCTATGCTGAGGAGCACAAATATGGAAGAGGCAACTTTGATTTACATGATCTTCAAAGTGCTCAGACTTCCAGTTACACTCTAAGCTTTTAAACTGAAATAACTATGTCTACCCATGGATTTGTACAGGCTTAGCTGCATCTGTTCAAAATTGTACCTCTCATTGAAGTAGCACAGCTTTCTCTTCCTAGAAGAGACTTTGCATACCAGGGGGAGGCTGCAGATCTGAGGGGAAGCTTCAGCTAGTGTAGTTTTCCATGGGTTTTGTTGCATTTTTGCTTTAGTAAAGAAGTTTACTTGGATGGTGTGGTCTGTGGTTACTTGGGTAGGTACATGTTGCCGGGGACGTGAGGCTCAAGGCACCAGAATAAAGCAAACAACACCATGGCTGCTATGTGTGACCAGCCAGCCTCTGTACTGGGGCAGGTATTTGAAATTGTGACAAATTGATCCATAGGGCAATTTTCATTTGTGGGAAGGGGGCTAAGTCATATTTATGAGAGTCTGTCCTGGCACTAGGATAGCTTAGTTTGCAGTTCGTTGGCCTGTTCGTGAGTCTTAGGTCGTGGGCACCTCAGTGGAAGATGTGCAAATAGTTCCAAGAATATCTGAGATTTCATGTTAAAGTGTACATATACATATCACATACTACTTCTCAAGTGGAACTTAAGGAATATCTTCCTATTTTAAAAGAATAAAGTGAATAATTTTGTACTTTGTCTCCTGATTAATATTTCATGTGTCCCAATGAGGCAAAAACCTTAAAGACCATGGTATATAGGTAATAAAATTTGATTATAAACAAATTTTCAGTTTTCTCATGGATGTCTGTCTGAGATTTAATAAAATCTATCTTGAAATCAGAATGTTGCACAATTTGGGAGGCTGATAAATCACCGTCTATACATTAACTAAACAGATTTTTAACCATTTATATCTTCACGGATCTTTAGTCAAATTGCAAACACAGGTAAGCCTACTTGCAGTTCCAGTACGACACTAATGATACTGCTGTTGCTTTATGTACTTAGAACAAGACAATGCTTGGGACTTGACTGAAGCTTCTCCTCTTTTCTTTTTCCTTCTTCTCCTATTATTTTAATGGTTTGGATGTAATTAATCGTTGGATAAAGAGGCCCTTTGATCTGTGTAAAGAGCGTACTTTGGTTCTGGTTCAAACAAAGAACTCAATAGCAACAGAGCTGCTATTTCTAGTGAAGACAGCAGTTTATCATCTTCTGCCACGTTTGTGGACTGCCCTCTCTCCTCTTCCAGAGCATACCACTTGAAAGAATTTCACAGAAGCCCGTTCTGCATTTCTAGGAATTGAAGCATTTGTGTCTTTCAGAGAAAGTTGCCTCTTTTTGGTAAAGAAAACCAAATGAAAAAAAGGCTAGTCCACTGACAGTGACCCACTGGGAGACCTCCATGTAAGATGTTCATTCACAGAACATGTCTGTGTCTGCGTACAAGTTATTTATTTTCCCTTTGTTACAATCAGCCTATTGTAAAATGGGAATAGAAATTACTCCTTTCTTCATACAGCTGTTGTGAGATTGAAAGCTGTGAATCACTCAGCTAGTATTGCAATGGAAATCATATGAATGTCACAAACAGAAATGAAAATTTTACTGTGGTTGAACATTGACTAAAGCTGATTAGAGATTTGTTTTTCCCTGTGTATTTGCAAGGGACCACACAAACTTAGCCAAGGGAAGAGATGATGTATTACCTGAAGGCCTTCCATTCATGGAATTTCAGCCTTGTTCCTCTTATGCTAGGATGTAGCTCTTTTGATTTCCCATGCTAATACAGAGAGCAAAGTGTGTATGGAATCAGTGATTTGCTACTAGAAAGATCACTAAAACTACAGTACCTCTCTGGCAGGGAAAATGCAGACTATTTCTGGATGGAAGATGCAGAGTAGCCAAACATTATATGGGAATCAGGATTGGTCAATCTGTCACTAACTCGACCGGCGTAACTGCTGCCAGTACTATCTATCAGTTTTGCAGATTGGTGAAGGCTTTCTTCTATGAGACTGCTAATCCAACATCAACATTGAAATCACTTAGAAAAACTCATAACTTCTTGTTTGGTTGCCCTCCCTCCTCTTCCTCTCCAAATACAGCCTAGCAACTAGTTATCACTCAAATACAGAAGTGGGGGCATATTATTAGTTTTCACAGTCTTACTGCCCAGTGAATGAATCTGACACATTGTCACATAGAAGCATAATTTCTGCAGCTCAGAGCTAGCATTCCAAGTATTTCACTGCAATATTGAAGTCTATGGGAAAAAGTCAAGGAGCACTGTTTGGAGGAATTATGTTTGCCATTCCAAATTCCAGCTAAGGAATCCCTAGATGATAATTATTTAGAAGGTTTCAGCTCTCCAGTGGGTAAAAGTCAAAATTAGAAAAATATCTGAGATGATGAATGGCTTGGAGGAGAACAATATAATTGTTTTGGTGAAAGCTGTTTTGTAGATTAAGCTCAGAACTACAGCACTAGCTATCTTACTTCTCAAACCATCTTTCTTCTCTTTTTCCCCTCTGATTATCTCTAATGTCCTGTTTCTGCTAAGGTAGGTAGAATGAGCCTGCTTCATGAAATCCTTGTTATCGTAAGGCATTTTGTGCAGTCCTTCTATTTGACAGTAAGTCAACACTGATTCCTTCCCCCTTGGTGTGTGGAGCTTTTTTCTAGAGGCAAAACCAAGGAATGCCGATCAGCTGTCTTTTTGGTGTTTACAGAGTGGATAAGCACCGCTGAGGATACTATAAATACAAAAGAAAGTCATAATGTCTTGAACATGACACATGCAGCTTCAAGAAGCACAGCCTTGAGCTGGAGGAGCTGTAAGAGTTGCTTTGGGCCTCCCAATGTCATGGTCCAGCTCCAGTTTTATTGCTAAACTTCTTCCTGCTAACCTGGTCTTGGGAGGTCTCCTTCCCTCTGAGCCAACTGTTGTCCCCATTTTTTACATCTTTTTTTGATGCTTCTGCTTCCATGATGCACTTTCTCTGTTTTTCACTTCTTCTTTCCCTACCACTTTAATTTTCCATGTAGTGTGGGTTTGGATTTTTTTGTTTGTTTTTTGTTTTTTTTTCCCCTCAAGCATAGGGCAAGTTTCTTTCCATAGCTACTCCTTCTGTCTGCTTCTTCCACACAACCACCACTTGGGAATGCAATTTCTTGTTTGCATGTAGCAGATGCAATACATGACAGGTAGGGTGGTCTGATAGGTAAAGCATTGGGACTACAGAGACCAGAGTTCCTCTCTCTGACTTGTATCAAAACAACTGACACCAAACTGATGCTGACTTCAGGGTCCTTGTCATGATGTGACATTTATTCTGACAATATAGGTCTCTGCCACTTCAGATAAGATAGCTACCCTCTGAACTAGGAGATATCCTAACTTGCCATCCATTGAATGAATGACACTACGCATCATTTTACGTAGGAATGATTTTATTCCTAGATTTCCAACAGGACCAGGAAAGGAAGATAGAGCATATTCAAATGGGAATGTTTTTTAAACTGTGATTTTTGTATATTATGTAGTATGAAAAATTAGTGAATTGGGAGACTATTGTTTATTTTTGTATATTTTATATTTCTACATTGTGATCAAGGAAATCCTGAGGCTGACAAAGGGGTTTTGTTTTAGAATGAAAAATACATAAAACTTTAGCATTAGCCTTCTTGAGTTCCACTTACTGAATGGAGCCTGATGTCTGTATACTTCTTGGCTGTTTATTGGTCTAATATGACCCTTTTAGAAAGGTTGCTTTGGACAAATGGCATCAAGACATAAGATTAATAAACTCTCCCTGGGTGTTGTTAACAATGAGAACTGACAATAGACAACATCAACTTGTTTCCCATGAGAAACAGAAATATCAAAGGGCTGTAAATAGCATTCCATTTTCTGTTTGCTAGATGAAGATGGGACATGTGAATAGTTTTAAATGTTTTGCCCATTTAGGCAGATGCTTGCATTTTCAATGGCCTAGGTACTTGGTCTGAGATTTAAAAGATAAAGCAGTGCCATTATCATGTAACAAGAGGAGGCTACCAGTCATTTAAAACACAGCAGGATTATTGAATTATTCTTCACTGATATGAAGCTCTTCTGAATGAAAGGTTGATAGTTTTTCTGTGCGACTTTTTTCTTCAAGCCAGATCTCTTACCCTCATTTTGTACTTCTTAGTTTCACTTTGGTATACCCATCCTCTCCAGTATTGTGTGATTGTACATATCCCCTGCCATTATTCAGCGAATAGAATGAGCCTTTTGCTTTGTTCTTTTTTTTCTTTTTTTTTTTTTTTTTTTTGATTGAGCTGTTGCAAATCTTGAAGAAAAAACAAAATGCTGTGGAAATGATAGTAGAATCCTTTGTAGGAGTCAGAACTGGGCAGTTCCTATTTTAATACTAAAATACTCACCATATCTGGAAAAGCAAGGGTATAACTGAGAAGCCTCTTTCTCAGACCTCTTTTTGTGTAACCCTTAGACTGAAACAGCAAGTCACCATCTGAAGGATATACTGTCCCTCCAATCATGTTTAATTCAAATACATTCTATTCTTATATGGAAATCTGTGTAACACCCAAGAAGACTTAGGCATAGCATGTTTATGTCCTGCCAGAGCAAACTATTCTTTTTTCTTCCTTTCTCTTACTTTCTAGTGCTGAATCCAATTTTGTTTTGCCACAAAAGAGAATTAATGTGCACAGAATTAGTTTCAGCTCTGCTTCTATGCTTAATTATCCAGAAAAGTCATTTTCTGTTGTATACTGTTGGTCACTAAACTGTTGAATTATTTACATTTGGTTGGGATGAGGAATAACTTTTGAGTTCCAAAAGCTTTTTAATGTGTTTTATATGGTTTGAGTAACAATGACTTGAACTCTCACTTGTTGCAGCAACATCTCTTTGTAAGCCAATGTCCTTAAGACAAAACAAATATATTGCTTTGCCTAATGTGGTTTTCTTTCCTCTTCCAAAAATATGAATAAAGAAAACTGTTTTGCAATGCAGTATCCTCTTTCTCTTGAGCTTACTGTGGCATCGCAAATAATAGGCATTGTTATGCTATTTAGTAAGCTAACCTCATGTTTTCTGATTAACCCCAAATTTTCTCTGGACTCAGTGGAAGATTCAGATACTAGGGGAATCTGGATGTGAGTCAGCAGATGGTGACCAGAGTTGGGCAAAAATGATTTCTGTATTGATGTTTTCACAAATTCAGAATCTTTCCTGAAATGCAGTGGGAGGCATAGAAAGACCTGATGAGGTAGAAAAGCAGACAGAGAGATGTTTCCAGGATAATCCAATGGCTAGGGCTCCTCACCAGACTGAAGGTTCAAATACCACTCTGTACAGAGGGGATGAAGGCTGGGTCTTTGTATCCTTTGTGAAAATATGAGTGCATAGACTACCCTGTACTGTACTATTTTTGTTTAGGCCTTTTTCTTTTTAGAGCTATTTAGCATGGAATAAATAATTAAATATTTATTTATTTATTTATCTATTTAAATAAAATTCCCTTTGTCAGTGAACTTTTTTTTTTAATATAAACTGGAACAGCTCCAACTAGGTACAAGCCAGTCCTACTCCATAACAGCTATTAGCTTGGTGGTTTGCTATGCATGATAGTACTCAGTTGAGGAGGTGCAAGAGGTAGGTTTAAGTTTTTTTTTTTTTCAGCTGAACTCTTTTTTCCCACCAGCTGAACGACTAATCATTAGGTTGATCTTTCTTTGAGTTAGCCAGAAATTATATTCTTGTTCAATTGGAGATGAATAGTTCTGTAGAAAATTTGGATTTAAGTGTTCTATTTTGTGGGGTTTTGCCCCATCAGCTCTTCCATAATGTCTTTTCAGAATAACTGTCTCTAGTGATACATTTCATATGAATTATAGCCTAAAACCTCTTAGAATTTAAATAAGTGGTAAAGCAGATGGCGAGAGAAAGTAAAAGTTGTAAGCAAGATAAGATTTCAAAATGGGATGTGGAATCAGTATGATGAAATAATTAAGATAAGGCTGTTTTTGGCTAAGACCTTGGTAGGAGAAAGCTTCTCTGAGGTCAGACGTAATGAAAGCACACCAGAAAGATATAAGCTAGGTGACTGAAAAACAGTGGGAGAGAGGCTGAGGAAGTAGTCAGCCTTTAAAAGTAGTTAACCTTTAAGTCCTTGGAATGTGTGAAAAGTCTGAACCATGCCTTTGGATCCTTCAATTTTTCTCTGCTACTGGGTTAACTCTTGTTGTCTTCAAAGAGCATTTGTGTAGTAAGGACTGCAAGGAAACTGTGTAAGACCTTCAGTGGCCAATTTTATTTTGCTCTTAGAAGTAAATTGCACTGATGATAAGATGCAGCTCCTATCCAGGTGTGAATAACCTCTGCCTCAGAATTTGATCCAAGGCTGACCTTGGAAGGATTAGCGTGAGTCTGCTGAAAACCTTCCTTAACATGTCTGTCCAACGAGGGCCTCTGTCACACAAGCTATTGCAGTCTCAGTCAGTGCAGTCATGCATACTTGCATAGTTAGCAAGAAGCACAGCAGTAAAGATGAAATAACCAAGAATTAAAAATGATAGTCTCTGACTATTTTTAATCAAGGAAGCATTCATGTGAGAGGATGAGGATGCCTTAAAAATAAGTGGTTCTGGTGGTGCTGCATACTGACTTGAATTTTATGACCAGTTTTTTTCTGCAAAATCTATAAATACTTTTTTGGTAGGGAAAGGAGGGAAGAAAAGGGGAGAGAGGTGAGGAGGGGAATGAGAATGAAATAAAACAAAATTCCTTTTTTTTTCTTTTTAAACGGAATGCTAACCAATCCCTTGGCAACAAAGCCCATGTTTATTTTTAATTAAAAAATAACATAGCTGGGTTGACTTCAGTTTTCCCAGCTGCTATTCTTCCATCACAACAGCTCTCTGGCCTGTTTTCCCTTGCTGATTTCTTTCATCATCTGCACTTAGCTTGTATGTGTTACATGGATTTTATGTAATATTTCCTACCATTGAAAGTAAGGCTAACAGTCTAAACAAGTAGCTGGGGCTCAGTCATCTCCCGGATTCTCATCTACAATACCTGAGCATGCCCTTCCTTTTGGAAAAGTAGTAGGTATGACGAGGATAACTTTTTATGTGCACATTCCATGCTGTTTATACGGCTGCCAAGCAAGGAAAGATTTAAACTGCATACTGAATTTATGAGTTGTAGCTCATTAAAAAAAATGGACTGAGTTTGGCAAAGTTCAGGTATCACTGAGTGCTCAGGTAGTGTTTGAAGGCTGACAGGCAGCCTTGGTTAGTTTTTCTTCAGATGATCTATTGCTAACTGCCAGTTTTTGTGTTTGCACATTAGGTAAAAGGCTGGCAAATAGCTCTGTTTGCCATGCTTTGTCCAAGAACTTTGTCTCGTCCTTCTGTGGGGCAGAACTGGAAGAGCTCAGGGCAGTGGACACTTTTCTCACCATCTGGTGAAAGAGCTGATGACTTGCATAGTGGAGAAGATGGTGTCTGTCCTTAAAAATCAACCCAGTTTCTCAAAGGGACTGAAATTTAGATTTTTGTGTGGACATTTAACATCCTTGAGTATTTAGGAGTATCTGCCACTTTCTGTAGGTGTTCTTAAGCTAATGAAAGTTGAGATATTAATGCTGTGGCCTTGAACGTGTGTGTACATGTATCAGTCAGTCACAGCAGACAGTGCCAGCAGCAGTGGGACTTGACAGCATCAAAGCTACAAGTATTCCTGGACAGAGATCTAGTAGCTGGAATATAAGCAGTGGCTTGCTGGAACCTGTCCATGGAAGAAGATATAACTCTATATATTAATGACCAATAACGTTACTACTGTGCCTTTGTGATACATGATTTGCAGGCTTTACATATATAATATAGTCGTTTAAAAAGCCAGCTGTTTCCATTAGTTGTCCTTGAATAAGTGGCAGCATTCTGGTGTACCATGATATTTTTCTTTTGTGAAAGTTTATCTGCACTCATCTTACCTCAGTTAAAAGCCAGGAGAAGAGCAAGAATGAATGAATGTGAAAGATTATAATCTGAAGAAATAATGTTATCCAAACATTTTTTAGGCCCAAGAAGGATTTGAGAGAGACTGGAGATTTCTGGAGAAACTTCTATGCTGACTCTTATTTCATCAGGACCAGTTTTCTCTTGCCTTATTGTATCCTTCCTGAATGAACATTAACATGCATTAACAGGTGAAAGAAGATAAAATGGCATATGTCAGTCTGTGTTAAAGTGGACCTACCGTAATACATCAAACTGTTGACATCTGTTGTGATTTTACTGTGACATTTGACACTGATTTCTCATGACATTTGTTCTTGGAGTTCTTAAGAAATGATTTAAGATTTCTCATTAATTTCTGATTTCTGCATCAGAATTTGCAGGTTATTTCCCTAATCCAAAATCATGACCATGGTGGGACTGAATGTGCATGTTACTTGGAGAATGGTGTTTGCCATGTTAACCTTTGGCAGGTGACTGAGTTTGCTGGCATGGTGAACACTTGCGATCAGGACAAGAAATGGAGAGGGAACAGAAATCAGGAGGTAGCAGGGAGGAGTAGGAGGCAATGCAATAGGATACAGGGCAAGAGACAGGTTAAAGGCTGATTTAGGAGAATGTGAGCAGGAGCATGAGACAAGAGAGTTGGAGAACAGTGTGGTGGAGGGGGCATAGTGGACGCGATAAGCAAGAGCCTGAAGGAAAAGAGACGGAAATATGGGGCAAAAAAGTGAAGATATGATGTAAATGAGGTACCTGAAAATTGCAGAGAAGAAACCACTGCGCATGAATTACTTTGTTAATCTCTCTGAGGAAGGTGATTAAAAGGGATGGAGTAAGAGGAAAGAATCACTTTTTTTTTTTTCTTCTGCCAATTTCACAATTTCTGGGAGGTGGTTTGGCAAACTGGTGGGTGTTTCCTGCATGAATTGGGATAGTGTGGTCCTTCCCCTGCTTCTGTGGGGGTGCTGCGTTAAGTGTCTGTGAGGGGTATGTCCTCCTGTCAAGAACTTTGTTGGTTCCCTGTGCCATTAGAACACTGAAGGCAATGACTTTCAGCAAAACATTTGTAGATCTCTAGCTTCTTGCTGTAGCATTTAAGGCTTTACCCCTTCTAAAAGATGATTTACTTGGCTCAGTACTTTAAGATGTGACAGTAATCAAATAGAACGCTTGTCCTCAATCGAATGGTTTGTCCCAAGACCTGTTAAGAGTTTAGAGCAGTGAAATCATGTGATTTGGGCTGCATCTTATTCTAGGAGAATACTAGAACAGTGTCTTATTAGGAGAGGAGTGTGAATTGGAAAACTGAAAGGAAAAGGTATTCAGTACAAACCTGAAATAAATCCCAAAGTACAGAAAGTGAAACCAAATGTTCCCCCTAGGTTTGGGAACATTTGTTCCTAGAGTTTCATTTTGGCTCATTATAGAAATGTTCCCCAAGGACCAACCTAGAAAACTTGAATCAAAACTTCTGTACCCAGGGGAGGGTGTTCTTCTCCAGGGACTTTCTGCTATCCCATCTCCAGTGAAAAACCCATGTGAAGGGAAGCCACAGAAGATGTTCACATGAACCTTCCCTGCTGAGGGAATGTCTTCATTTGCACAAAGCTCTTTTCTGAACTGCTTTATTTTGGTGGGAGCTGTGAGCTCCAGGATCCACAAATAGTAACTTTTAGTGCTAGCACTAATCCTGTCAATCAGAATTCTTCTCAGAAATGCCATTAATTAAAATTCCCTGAAAAGGATGTAACTTGCAGAATGTTCACTGCAGCTTCCTCTCTCGATACCCATCCCAGCCGTGTGTTCACGTTCAATAACTAAATAAGACATAGGAGGAGAAGAGAGCTTTCTCAAGAGACTTTTTTTGTTATTACAGACTTATTTTAGCTGTGCTTCTCTGCCTGTTTTGAGTAAATTCTTTCATTTGTCATGTTGAATGATGCTAGCGGCTATCAAAAGATGCTTTAAATCTGTCCATTTGCTGTCTGTTGCAAGTGACTATTTTCTTGAAACATTTATGCATTAATTCTTTATGGATTATTAACATTTGGATCAGATCTCTGAGCATTCTGAAACCTTTTCCCAAAAGGGACAATGAACCCCACACATTTTGCAGTTGTTACAGCAGCTGGTAGCAGATACTCTGGAAGTTTTGCAGTAGCCATTTGACTGGATATCTCAGGAGATGTAGATTTGCAAGGAATTTGGGACTTATTATCAGTAAATGATGTCCCTTGGTAGCATGTTCTATAGCAGACACACCTGTATCCATGGTCAATGATGTAGGAGAGCTTATGTTCAATTTGCAGGTCATCAAAAAGGAACATGGCAAGTTTTGACTTTAAAATGTAAAAGCATTTGCCCTTCCAGATCACAACTGAACAGGGGAAAATCCTTCTTGAGTTGGCTGTTTCTTGCCGCACATCTTGCTGCTCTACTGGGGAGACGAGCTTACATGAAAACAAATGGTTATTCTGGAATAAGCTTGGCCTGTTTTTGTTGCCACTGATGTCCATGGGATCTTGAGTACTGCCTGTGTGAGAACATCAGACTCTGTGTGGAGCAAGTGAAGAACACAACCTTCTGTCTATTCCTGTGGGCAGTAAGTGCTGAAGAAAGCAGGAAGAGACAAGGAGTCTGATTTTCTGCTAATGCAAATGTCACTGCTCTGTGGTTACCAAATGGTTTCTGCTTAGTAGCATGAACATGGCCAAAGAAGGAAGCAAGTGCTATATTTGTGTGGCTGAGAATGACATTCCAGCCACATCTGCTCAGATACACACATACCTCACTTATTTGTTAGCCTGTACTTTCAAGAATAACCACGCAAAGACCTTGCAATCTACTTCCACCCAGTATCATAAGCTACATCCAGTCTTGCCTTTTTGTGGTGTTTAACCTTAGGAAGCAATTCTCTTGCCTTTCCTGTCTCATGCTGGGATGTGTTGAATGATAGCCTGTATCTAGGCAATTGTTATATCTGCAGTTGCTAGCTTCTATAGAGAGAGTCACTGGAGGGGGATGATTGTTCATGAAAAACTTGTGGTGCCTCACTGCTGAGATCGATGTAAGGCATTTTTTAGAGGGTTGAGAAGAAGCATGCTATTTCTTGAAACTTTGTAAGTCAGATGAGTCATTATTTACTAGTGTATTAGTAGTTTGATTGAAGGGAAGAGACAGATCCTCCTCCTTTACAAACACTCTCCTCTAATGTATATTAGCTTGCCTGGCATTATTTTAAAGACCCATAGAGTCTAATTCAAATTTGTAGTTAAGAACATTCATTGAGCATCTTAGCATACAGGATAGGGTACCCTGGAGTCTGGCTCTGGAGAACTATTCTGTGTACTGCTATGCCCACGGGGTTGGGAGTGGATTAAAACTGGGGTCCAGTGGGCTCCCAGCAAGAGGAATGCCAAAGGGTGGATGTTGGAGAAGGATTTCTTTCCTCCCTGCCCCTCATGTCCAGTATAGTCTGCAGCTGGGCTGGAAGAGGCACTGCTGACATCATGCTTTCCCTCTTCTCTGACTCTTTACCTCTAGATCCTGAGCACATCTGGACTATTGAGACCATCAGCCCTGTACATTATGCAGCCTGTGTGGTTCATGAACAGAAAATAGAATGGGGTGGGGAACTTTTTCCTCCATTTCACTTTTTCCCTGTGCATCTGTACTTATTGATACTTTCTTGTGTCACTGAAATCCTCCTCAGATGAGACCATGGAAAGATTAAGCTGAGTGCTTTATATCATTTGAAAACTAACAGCAGTATATACATATAGCTACATGTTTGAAAGATTAAAGATTGCATTGAAGACCTGTGGGCTGTGTCCTAACGGTCACAGGACCGCAGTGAAGCTGTCGTCATTCTTCAGCTGAGGTTGAGATGACACTGGAACTCTCTAATCCTTTTTAAGTAACATATTAACATATATAACATAATAGCATATTAAATACATTGAGAAGAACTGTTGGATTAGAAATTTCTGCTGTGTAGATTCATCCCTTTTGTACTTGGTTTATAAGGTCTTTCGGACTAAGAACTACCTTTTTGTCCTGCTGTTTGTATAGCACCTCAAATGCTGGGGCTTGACAATACCACTGCAGACCCAGTTGTAACACTGACCAAAAAATTCCTAACTGGGAGATCGCTGCAGCCATCTGGGAAGTAGAGCTCAGAGCAAACCATCCATGTTTAACAGAGCATGTAAATGTGTGCTCAGTCTGAAATCAACGGGCTTTAACTATGGTTTTTAAGATTAAACTTCCATGTGTATTGTTGCAGGGGAATTAATAGGTGTTTTTATTTACTTTAAATTCTGATGTTGTGTACTGATAAGCTGCACATAAGTGGTTAGGTGAGCAGTTCCCAGGAGATGAGGAGACAGCCCACCTCCCCTTTTTTAGGTCATCCTAGAAAATAAATTCCTTGGGCACCTGCTTGATGTTAGTGGATGAGTACAAGGCTTCCTGTGCCCCTCTTCTGTTGTTATGGTGGTTCTGCCAAACACCATAATAAAAGCCTCCTTTGTTAGAAGTGATTGAACATCTGAGGAAAAGTTGGAAAGTTTTTTTTTTTCAATGCTCCCTTGAGGTAAAGTTGGAAAGCTTTTTTTTTTTTTTTAAATGCTCCCTCTGTAATGTCTTCCTATATAAATAAACTACATGGCAATCCTGACATAAAAATTGAAGGGAGAAAAAGAAATCTGGAAGAAATGGATAAACAAAGAAATACTTCACCTAGATTGCTTCTTTTAAAGATGGTTTCCTCCTCCCATTTTCATAACTTGTGAAAAAATTAATTTGCACAAGAGCCAATACTGAAATCTATTGGCAAAAATCCCTAGATTTAACCTACCAGAATGAGATCCCAGGTTAACAGCCACTCTCTGTGGCTGTGGGGGAGTAAAGATGATGGAGCCAGATTCTTCTCAGTGGTGCCCAGTGAAAGGACAAGAGGAAATGGACACAACTTGAAGTACAGGAAATTCCATTTAATCATAACAAAAAACTTTTTTACTGTAAGGGTGATCAAACATTGGAACAGGTTCCCAGAGGGGAACAGGTCCCAGAAAGGTTTTGGAGTCTCCATCATTGGAGGTATTCAAAACCTGACTGGATATGGTCCTGGACAGCCTGCTCTAGCTGACCCTGGCTGAACAGGGGGGTTGGACTAGATGACCTCCAGAGGTGCCTTCCAACCTCAAACATTGTGTGAGTGTGAAATGAAATATTACATTTAAAGGACGGAGGAGGAATCCTTCTTTTTTATAATAGGTCACTAACACAGAATGCAGAAGACTGGATTACCTCCATTGCCCAAAGTGCACTCCAGTTGTCCTTTATGGTGCTCCCACTCTCCAACTGATATTATTTCACTTTTCTAAATGAGTAAATAAGTACTTGTGACTGAAATCTAGATGTCCTATTTCCAAAAGAGCTTCTTGACCACCTTGCTGTTGGGCAGTTTGGGATTGCTCCGTAATGGGTGGTGCAATGAAAAACACTTTCTATTTCCATACCACACCTAACTATGCATTAGGTGACTGAATATTCAGCTGGGAAGTGGCATAGCTGAGTTCCAGTGTTAGTATGAAGGTTTAATTCTCCAAGGTGAATTGTTTCTTCACATAGCACTTTGGTGAGCTGTGGATCTCTCTACTATGGGATTTTACTGAATGTTTACAGCTAGTGGAAATACTAATGGAAAAAAAGCTGCCATGGAGAACAGTAAATACGCATATTCCACCTTACCTGCCTTCTAGAAGTCACGAACTATGACTAGGAGGCTGGGAGAGTATTCATGGGAAGCATCATTATATGCTTTTCCTGTTCTTATGCTCTACCCTAAACATCTGATATCGGCCACTGTCAGGATACTGAGCTAGTTGGACACTTACACTGATGTGGTCTAGTCCCTCTTTTACTCTTAGGAAGGAATGTAGAAGAACATCCTAGAGCTAGGGTGCCCCTTGGGAAGATGTAGGCTGAAATCCCTTCAGGAAGAGAGGAGGTCTGAACCCGATCAAGGCCCTAGCCACTGAATAGTGGATAAAATGGGCCACCTACAGTACATAACTTTGTTAATTGGACTCCGTAACTTTATTTCTATTCAAAGCTACCTGGTGAAATGGACTCAAATTCACTAACAGAGTAAGAAGGAACCATGTTTTTTTCATGTGTGTGCTTGTGCATGCATATACTGTTCATCTGAAAGACCCAATTAAGTGTCAGAGGTCACGTTCTGAAGGCCTGGATGTGTTTTGGTTTTCCTAGCTGTGCTTTGGTTTCCCTAGCTACACAGTCAAGGTAGTAAAAATTCCCTCACTTCTTAAGCTGAAAAGAACTTTTCATAAAAGCATTTGTGTTTTTAAAATTGCAGTTAATAGATGCTGGGAACCTAGTTCCACTGTGTGCTTGAATGTGCAGTGCTGGGTGTATGGCTAGGTTTGCAGTGCTGTTAATGCCATTGTGTGAATGATAGCAGAGTATGAACCTAATGTTTATGGTTGGGGGAATTCTAAGGACAGAAGAGCTGGTAAAACTTTTGCCAGTTTTTACCATTGAACATTACAAGCCATAATGTGTCCAAACCCTAGTGATGCTTCTTGGATTGGAGGGTTTAGATTTATGAAGTCTGGATTCCGACCTGGACCTGAACTTCCTTCATGCTCAAGTTGTGTGGAAAGTTCCTGTTTGGTTCTTAGCCCTTTATAGTCATTTCACAGTGGAATTGTGGTGTGATGGAAGTTCTTCTGGATGGCAAATAGCGAGAGAACATATTTCAGTCATTTTATTGATATTATAAATTATGTTGAGCTCAATTCAAAAAAATGTTGCTTTAGGACAGAATGAATACAAGGAGAATAGCAGAAGAGGACGGTGCGACTTGAATATTAGTAACAATGTGGGAAAGAAAAGGAGACTCTTTCATGGGGCTGTCTTCAGTTTTAAAAATCTTGAAGAGGTTGGAAGAAAGCAAACAGTCTGAAGCAGCGAAAGCCTTTTAGACCCAGAAACTCCTGTAGTGCATGATCTGAATGTCATCCAGCTATTCCTGCTGAGAGTTGTGGTGCACACTAAGCAAATAGAAATAGGCAAAGTCAACTTTTCAGAGCAGTGGAAAAGTCTCAGTGAACTCAGTAACCTGGAAGGGCTTTCAAACTGTATATGAGTCAGAGCTCTATGGACTGATAGAGCCCAGTCTGCTCTCTCTATAAGCAGGAGTAACCAGTGAAAGGAAGATGATGGGAAGCTCTTGGCTGCTCTTTTCAGATCTTGATTATTAGGGATGTCCCCTCACACCGCTTTTCTCTGTGGTGTGGTATATGTATAGTAATGCTTACTAAGCACCAAAAGGGGATTCTGATCTCTTTTGAATCTGATATTAAAACTTATAATGGAATGAATCAAAATCTTGGCTTTGACCAGCCCAAAGCTTTCAATAATGTAAACCACCGACAGGTGTCTGTCTATAAAACCTAGCGACCAGACTCTGGAAACCATTTCTGAAGTTGCTGAACAGTCATTTACATCAAGAGTTCCAAAAGGTCAGTGAGAGTGTCCTCTGAATAACCAGATATTAATACAAATATGCTCTCATGCTCTGATCCTAAATTACTTACAATAAGCTTCAGTAATTTTAAATCATCTATTTCATCTGTATACCATATTGGCAACAGGATGTTCTATATGGAGATGCTTGGGTATGAAAATAATGGACTGTGCAGGCTCTCTGAAGAAAGCTTGCATTTTTTATTTTTAGTGTGGTGAGTCTCTGACCAAGTAGAGGTCTTTCTCATATCCTGCTTCAGTTACCTCTCTCTTTCAAATGCAAAAGTCATGCTCTGCATAGCCTCCTAGCTAGGAACTGTGCCATAGCTCTGATGGTTATTGGTGTCCTTCCTTGGGTGGCTTCTTGAGACAGGGTAACCACAACTTCATGCAAAAACGAGAAAGTAGGTATGCTGTATGTTTATGTGTGACCTAGATAAAACAAAAATTGTGCTTTTCCCCCCCTAATTTTTAACTTACCTTCTGATAACTGCTGACTGGTTAGCTGGTATTTTCAGAGAGCAGTTTCTCAGACTCCAAGATCTCTTTGCTGAGTGATATTGTCTCATTTAGAGTTGATCACTGTGTACGTACAGATTTATCTGGTTGTTTTTTCCCCCTGTACTTCTACTTATGAACACTGAATTCAGTCTGCCCTAGAAATTCGTTATTGTGAACAATTTCCCTGGCTCGTTGCACTGACTTTAGATTTTATTGTAATGAATAGTTTAGTATCATCTGGAGACTTTGTTCTTGTTACTATTCATCTGCTTTTGCAGAGCACTTCTGAACATGTTGAACACCACAAGTCCCAGTATAGATCCTTAGGGAGTTGCACTGGAAACTTTGCTCTGTTGTGGAAACTCACCAGCTAGTTTGATTCTTTGCTTCATATCTTACTAACCACAAGAGAATGTTCTGCTTAGCCCATATCAGCTTTACTTCTTAAAGAGGTTTTAGCGAGAGACTCCACTGAGAGCTTTTGGGAATTCCAAGTCTGCTTTGTCAAACTCTAGCTTATAGAGCTTTTGATAGTGTTTTTTCTCTGTCTCTTGCAAAAATTTGCTGCATTTTATTCTACTCTTTAAAAAAAAAAATCTCTGTAGAGGCTTTGCTAAAGAAGACTACCAAAGGCATATGAATGATATGAGTGATTTGGTTTTTTTTTTTCATGTGTGCAGTAACTATACCATTGCTAAACAATGCTTGCTCTTTGATTTCTCCACAGTGATCACCTCTAGTGTCTGGAGTCATCATTTTGAATTCATCAGCAGCTAGTTTGTTACTGAAAGGATCAGAGTATTTCCTCTGATTGCCTTCCTGTGAGTATGATTAAAGTACTTGCCTCAGATTTCCTTGCTAGTGAAATTCAGAAGTTTTTTATATTCCTTTTTTAATATCAGGGTTTGTTTTCTCCTGTGTGTTTGCTTGCTTCTTTGGGGGCTAATCCAAATCCCTCTGAAAGTCAATGGACAGCTCTGCCTTCAGTGGACAGCAGTTAGACCCTTGACTGTTATTCCTTTGGAGTCATTGTTGCCACAGACTACTTTCTTCAGAACTGGTAGCAGATTGAAAAGATTTTATTTTGAATTTTGTTTTCAAATCAAAAATCTTGGAATTTTACAATGCTCATTTTGCGAACGCATGGCTTTTTTTTTTCTTTTTTTTTCTTTTTTTACAGCTGTATCTATTTCTCTGTTGGATTTCAGCAAGTTTTCTGCTTGCAATGTGCACCTTAAGTCATATTTACTTGTGTGTTAAGCTCAGGTATTGGTGGTGTTACTGTCCTATTGTATTTTCTCTTCTTTTTAGAGCAAGCAGGCTCTGACGGGTCTGTTTGAATATGGGAGGTCCAAGTAACTGTGCTTACTGGCTATTTACAACATAGAAGACTTGGAGACATTTTTTGCAAACATTTTTCTCCCACTTCACTTCTAGAACAACAGAGCAAGTGAGTGCCCCGAAAGGGCTCACAAACCAGTTAAAAGAAATGTTTCTAATGTCTGTAAACTACAACCCTTTGGTATAAGGAAATTCCAGACTGGAGAGAAACTGAGGACTGGCTTTAAGTTAAAGCAGTACTTATGACAGCAGACTGATGGGGTTAGAAATATTGCACTGCGGTCAAGGCAGCTGCCTTAGATACCGGCATCCTCAGTTAACTCAGAGTACAGTGAGTTTCTTATTCCCACTAATGAGTGACCACACTCTCTGTGTGGCTGACCCTCTTTTGTACCTCTGCCCTATTCGCTGCTTTCTGGCTAGAGCAGTGTGGAGGAAGACAGTGACTGGGCTGGAGGCTGAGCGCTGGTTGCATTTCTTTTCATCTCAGGCAGCCTCCCCCCAGTCAGGAATGCTGGGTCTGGGCCCATTTTAGTTGTTTTTGTCATCGTCCTTGGGGAAGCAAACTTAACTTTACCTACACTTCTGAGAAGGTTTGTGTAAGTGCTGAATGGACTGATAATTGTTGCAGGCTGTTCTCTGCCCTGATTGCTCTGAGTTCTGTATTTTTTTGAGCTCTTAGGGAGTATTTGAGACTGGAGCCAGACACAGTCTGGGATTTCCAGTTTGTGGGAAATTTTGATATTCCAAAATTATGATTTCTTTCTGATTCAGAACAAGATAAAATTTCCCATAAAACACTTCTTCCAGTGAGATCACTGAATTTAGGCTCCTATATGCTTCCTTGGGTGCATTTGTGATGTACCTAAATATCTTAAAAATCTAAGCCAAGGAGATTAAGGCCATGGTTTCCAAAAGAGAGTGGGATCAGACATGCAAGTGCTCTACCCTGTGCTTATGATGAGACATTCAGAGATCAGTGACTGCCCTCCAGAGTTCCTCTGACAGCTTGGCTACTGGAGTGGTAGACGTGTCTAGGCGTGCTACTGTGGCATTTCAACAAGACTCTTCGGCTGCTCAAAACTGACATCTGCACTTCAGTGTATTTCTGAGCCAGTGCCTTATTTTGATGCATCAAGTGCATCCAAAAATCTGTCCCTCAGTGACTCATTCATCTACTTCAAGTGGAGAGCACAAGGAGAGCTTAATCTGTCTCATGCTAAAGTCCCATTGTGTTTGTACAGCACTTGTTGAAATGGGAGAAGAATTCTGTCAAGAAGGAAAAAAAGGCAAAATCTGATGATACATTCCACAATTAACCTTCTCTTCCCATTGTAAATCTGGACAGATGGGAAGATAATCTTTAGAAGACATGAAAGAAAATACTATGGAAAAAGCCTGTAGTTGCCTTTAGAAAATTATTAAAACAAACTATGTAGACCAATACACTCATTTCGAAAGGAATAAAAATGAACAAAATATCAGTGAAGAACTGGAAACAAGGCACATGTCTTTGCCTTTGTATAAAATGCATTAATATAGCTTGGTATTGATGTGACAGTCCTGTAACTCTTCTGTTGGTTAATTCTTGAATATAGCCAGGTCAGAGTTTTGAAGAGAAACTGAGACATGCTTATATAAATTGCTGTCACAACACAGTGATGCCTTATATGGTTAAAGTTCAAAGGGACTGGTTAACGATGATTGGTTTAATCTTCCTTGGAAATGTATATTTTGTTAAAAGTCAAGATACTCACTGTTAGGAAGCACTCTGTATGAAAGAGTTTGGTCAGTTCTTTTCTGAAATATTTTAGACTGAAAACATTTCTGAATAGCCTCTGATGGCTAGTTTTCTATAGGTTTTTTTTTGTGATAAGTTATACCAGGGTGTGTGTAGGGTCTTCCTTCTCTGATCTGTCTTTGTGGCTTGGAAGAGGAGATGCAGCACCAGATCTTGCCTCAACTCCATCAGTCAGGATGTGCTGAAACTGGGTATAGTTTAGCAGCCTGAGTTTCCCAGTAGGTTCTGGGACTTAAGGTGACCTCTATTCATGGCCGGGGCATTTTTTGGTAAAAGGTCTCTTGTGAGAGATGAGAACCTGGTGGTTTTTGTGTAGCATTATGTTCTTGAAGAGGTGTTAAGGCCAACTGTTTGGGGTTTTGTTTAGTTTAATACCAGGAGAGCAGGCTCAAGAAGTAATAACATTGTTCTTCCTGACGCAATTCACAGTCCCATGAAAATGTGATGGCTGCCTTTCACTGCTTGCTGAGTCCCAACTGGAGGGTATCATTTGCTAATAAAGTCTGACTGCTTGAAAGAAATATGCAGCTAATAGGCGGCTGAAACAAAGAAGAGCAGAGCATCCTTTAGATATAGAAAGTTATGCTTCATTTAAGGGTGAACCAAAACAAGTAAACCTGCTGTGACTCATCCAAAATTTTGGATGAAGAACATTTTTTATTTTCCAGGAATTACACCACCTAGGAATTGTAAAACTGACACACTGAGTGTGAGAAGAGCAATCTGCTTCTAATAAACCAAGGTTTGCCAGATAGAAGTTTAAGAACAAAAAAAAAAAAAAAAAAAAGAGAGAGAGAAGAAAAAAGAATAAGCATGAAGATCATATGTAGGGGCAGACTCACTGTTGCGCTCGGAGTGAAGGGAGCAGAGTTGATTATCTGCATCTTCCCAGTAGGTAGAGAGTAGATACAGCTCGCTGGAGAGGATGTGGCAGGAGCATGCTGCGTTTTGGCTCCGTTATCTGGCAAGCAGTCCTTTGGAGAGCAGTGCCAAGCACAGCTTAGGCACAGCAGAAGCTGTATCTTACTGTCTTCTGTGTGATATTAACCTTCTAAGGCAGGATATGTGCACGCTGAGGGGGAGAGAGGCTGGGCGCTGCAAGTCTTCGGTCTTCATTGATGACTGCTCTTTCTCAGCTCAGTCACGATAACCTCTCCTGTCACTTTAAAACTGAAATACTGATGCTTTGAACTTGCCAGGGATGTTGTTCACTTGTAGTAGTTACAGTTTATGGAGCAGCCTGAGCTGTTTCAGAGAGATGGGGCCGATTGTTCAGAACCCTGATAACCATTATAATGTGCAGCATTAAAAAAAAAGACTATTTCCCTACTTCCCAAGACGTTGGGAGATTTTCCTTGCATACATTACTATAATGTTTTCTGATCATGGGATGAAAGAGGCTTGGTCAAATACTTTTAGATCATCTGGAAGCAGGAAGTAGCTAAAATCTCAAAAGGACATCTTTTCTCAAACTAATGCTGTAGACTCAGGTGCTGTGGAGGGTAGTCTTAGAAGTGCACCAGCCCAGTTAGATGTTTATCTGAACTGAGTTTGAACTCCCAATTTCTGGAAATTCCCCTATGTCTGTTTTCCAAGAAGAGCCTGATCTTTGCAGTTCTTTTGCACACGAGTGCTGTGGGTTTGGAGCTGTTAAGTCTTTGGCCTGACTCTCACTTTCACTACAGTCCCTTTACACAGTACAAGCATTTTGCTTCAGGGATCTTAAAATGAGAGTAGATGACATTTAGTAGCGTAAAAGAGAAACAGGTCCCTTAAAAAAATTAAAAACAAAGAAAGAAATTGGCCTTCCCTGAATTGCTTGAGTGCTGACCTTGAAAAAGCCCTGAGAGTCTCTGCAGGCAGACTGACATTTTTTTAGGAGAACAGATACCCCAAACAGCAAGAGATTACCTGAGGCAAGGGATTTTTTTTCTTCCTTTTTAAGAGAAAATTCTTTTCCACTACACTTGGTACCCACATGTCTGTCTTACAGCTCTATTTTCTTGTCACACAACTTCAGAACTGCTGGTGTAATTTTCTCATCCTTCTTCTTTAGGATTTTTTTTTCTTCAACTTCGTTGTTATAAATTTTCGTATATTTTTGTTATATGAAACATGTTAAAGCATTCCACTTGTATTTTGAATATGGGGGGGTTTATGTGGGGGCAATGTTTAAATATGTTTTGAGAAGGGAGGTAAGAAAAACTGTCATCCATCAAGTGGTATTAGTCCAACTGTGAAAGTTTGATAGAAACTGAATCTGACTGTTAACGCAGACATGATACAAATTAGCTGTGACTTTATGATACCAGCTGTTTCTCTGACAGGGTAAAAGGGCACATAGCTAGAATAGCATCTTTTGTTGAAAGTAGTCTTTCCCTTTGTTAAATGTGGGAGCCTCGGGGAAAAAATTGTAGTCCTTAGTTATGTGACGTGCAGTCTGCAACATGTTCGTGGAGCTTGGGGGGCTTTTTGCTGATGTTTTTCAAACATAAGTATTGCATTTTTGCTAGTTTTATCATTGAAAGACAAATCTCACTGTCATGTTTTTGCCTTGTGTTAAAACCAAGGACTCTTTTCTTTACAAAGAAAACTTTGAATGGGAAAACCTGAGAAAAATCTGCGAAAAAGAAACCACAAATCTCAAAATGAAATTTAGGTCCATTAATTATTTTTATTCATTGAGCCCCACCAGTTATTTTTTTGCTTACTAGAACTTGCTGGAGTTTTTATTCCATGCATTTGTCTAAAACTAATAACCAACAGCTGATTATTTGATAGCATTAACAGAGTACAGTTTATTGAGGCAGTGGATTAATCATGACCCAGATGCAGGGATGCCAGAGCCAGCTTTGTGCAGTCACATCTTGGGCCGTAACTCCGTCGTGGTGCTACGTGGCTGTTCACAGCTTCCCTGCCAAATCCAGTCTGGTGCCATGCCCGAGCCAGTCTGGTGCCGGGGAGCCCAGAGCACAGGAAACACACGACTGATGCACCTGAGGAGCTCTGTGCGGAAGCAGCTGAGGGCTCGCCTTGGTGCCAGAACTAATAACACACTGAGATGGTTCTGAGCAAAAAAGCCATTTGGGTGATTTTACGTCCCTATATATTTGTGTCCCTGCTGTGTTTCTACGGCCATAACATTACCTCTGACTACCTCAGACCACATAAAGTAGGCTGTAGAATGCAACTAAACTGAAACAATGTGATTTATTAAGCAATTGAGTTAATCTTTCTTCTGCTGCTTGACTTCAGAGCCAGTAAATCATTGGTAAGTTTTAAAAAATTATTACTACATGTAACAAACATACTCCAATTGAATCATTCAGGAAAGAAGCAATATTAAGAGTGAGGGTATGTTATTAGTACACTGGTGTCTAACTAGGAGTACTAAGAGGCCCTGAATTTATGCTAGAACTACTAAGAGAAGCAATATTTAGGCTGAATAGCTTACAGACTTTCTTAGACTAGTGGTTATCACTGCTAATGCTAAACTGAAAAAGAAAGCATCTAAAAAGAGGTACCTTTCAGAGCTGTTTTATTTTTTTTTTAAGGTGCCATGCACTGACTTTTGAACTTGGAGCAATATGAAGGGCATTGCTCCTTCCCAGCTGTAAGTGGTGCTCCTCAAAGGAAAGAGGACATCACTAGCATGAAGGTGGGAAACTTGCTGCAGAGCATAATTTCTATTTCAGACAGGTGGAAGTTAGAATGACTTGAAATGATATTTTGGTCACAGCAGAAATTATCATACAAACCCTGCATATCTCTGTATGAGGAGTAGAGAAGCTTCTGTATAAGCTGCTGTGGGAGATGGTATAATGGAAAAATCCAAATCCTACTGAAGATTCAGAAAAGGTAGGCTATATGGACCTAGAACTGTAGCAGGCATATGGATGAAATGGAAGAGTTAAGCATGTTGCAAAATACTAATTTCTACTCATAAACTTCTTGGAGTAACATATGCTTAAAAATAAATACATTTCCAGATGAAAGTTAGGGTTCTAATAGCTGTTGTGTTCTTCATCCATTGCTGGTACTGAAGTAAAGCACAAAATAGAAAATTCCAAGTGCTAGTAAGTAGGTCTTGGCCATTTCTCTTGCAAATATGCAATTTTACTATCTAACATCTGTTTCCGAAATTATGTGAAGCACTTATTTAAAATCTGCTTTACCGGGAAAGTCTAAGGGCCTAGAGAACATCTTGTTTTCATGAGTGTGTAGAGTGGTATGTCAACAAACAAAGGTCCATACATGACATTTAAAGAACAAATACTGACTACAAGAAGTTCTACATTCTGAGCTGATTTTTTTGATGATAAAAATCCCCTTGGACAGCTTTCTAGTTCTGGCTGTATCTCTGAAAACCTGGAGTATCTCCAAAGAGAGTAGACTGTATCTCTTCTATTCCTGCAGCCAGGCTGAGTATGGAAGCACAGGGCTGGTGATAGACACAATCAAAATAATGCGCTGGAGATGCTGGAGAATATGTTTATTGCTAATGTGCAGTAACTATCAACAGGAAAAAGATCACATGGCAAATTTTAACCACTAGCATTGTAGCAAGGCAGTGATGTGCTATCAGACTTATAGTAGCCACGGAAGTTCTCATCAGAGAGCTGAATTGTACAGCTATGATGTCATAACCATGAATTACATCATAGCCTCCTACAATATCATAGTCAGGAGATCTCATAATAACTTTAATAAGAGAAGAGATGCTAGACCTTAAATCTCAGAATTTAAGTTTACTTCTTTATTCTCTGTAATTACATTACTTGTAATGAAAATAACATTTCCCCTCATTTTATATTCTAAACTGTTGAGTTCTATTGTTCTGAACTTTATTAAAGTTGCCATGTTCCACTCCACGCTACATTCAGTGGTGAAATGATGTTGGCTCCTTTGGGCATTTGGGAGGGAGCAGGCCATATATTGTCCTCAGCTGGCCAGCTGCTTTATGTCCTCTGAGGGGAGAGGAATTTGCGCAGTGACTGAATTACAGCCAAACACTTGGATATAACTTCAAGAACTCAAGGAGGAATGGGAATAGTGGAGAGCACTCTTCATCCATGTGACAGAGAGGAGGGTGGGTATTCCTCTTGTCAAGTTGCTCGGGGATTTATGGTTTATGATAAGGAAAGTCCCTTTTCTTTAAGTGCCTGCTGTTTTGTAGATGCTGATTATGCAAAATGGCTCACAGTCCTTTTCGTGCTGTTACCCCTCTGGGTGGCTCACAGCTGCCATCATATTCCTTCTTTGTGTTTCATCTTGCTTAACTCATGAGGGTCAGGAACTGCTTACTTTCTATGGTTATTTAATACCATACTCTGTGAGCTCTCTTTGGAGACTCTGAGGACAAAACCACTATTCAGTGTGAGTAAAAAAGGCAAAACTTGGTCTTGAAAGTGAGTAAACATTAAGGACTTCCTTCTGCCAGACGCTGGCACATTGAATACTAGGTTAGTTCTCAATTAGTTGCCTTGATAGTAGCTGTGAGGTGTTAGTAAAAGCTGCTGAAATCTGTCTCAAAGCAAAGATATTCATACTCTTCTTATTAAAAAAAACCAAACTGCAGATGACCACATTCCCACAAAGGCAGGGAAACTAGGATGCATCCCTCAAAATATGAGGACTATCTATTAGAATAATGCTTATATTGATGGAGGAAAGTCTGTCTGTAAGCAATGGTTGTCTTCAGATCTAAGCAGGCTCAAGAACCAACCAGATCTAGCCTTGCTTAAGTTTTAAAACTTTGCTTGAGGGGATCAGAATCCCTTTACTTAAATGACTTAATTTTCAAGCAGTATGAATCATGCAGCAACTGCACAAACTCTGGCTACAATATATTGTACATATGTTTGTTCTTTAGGCAGTAAGAAGAGAATACAGAACTGGAGGTCATTTGAGTTACAACTACTTTGGGAGATTTTTTTTTAAAACATTCCTTCTAACAAATGCAGTTTAAATGGGTTTGTTTATATGGCGAGGAATTGGAAAGGCCCAAACTAACCAGGCTTTACACAATGTGGCCTTCTTCCAAATTAATCTAAAATATTTTAATCCCTCTGGAGTTTCTTTATCCTCTGCATCTGTGCTATAGTGGAGACACATTTTTAACATTTCTTTGAGGAAAATTACCTTTCTTTCCCTCCAACTGTACTCAGCAAGGTCAATGGAGCACTGTTATATGCTATTTAAACATCTGAGATTCATCATATATCTGCACACCAGAAAGAATCATCATAAAAGGTCTAATGAATCCCGACTGTTAGCCAAGCAAGGGAGTCCCCTTACGGATATCGTGTATTAGAAACAAAGAACACATGCAAAATACAGTTTTTACACTTTAGCTTTATACAATTAAGAATTAAGCTGCCCCTAAAGAAGAGGGCAAGGAAGGTGTGTGACCCCAAAACAACTTTCATAAATCGAACCGTTTGAGCCAAATTCTGAGGTCGTTGCTTGGACTAAGGTTCTTGCTGGATCTGTGAGGGAGTGGAGGACCTTCTTGCCTTGTGGGCCCAGACAAGGCCTGAGTGGGAGCCTGGAGGGGCTTATTACTCTTGGGGAAGGATATGCTCTGAGTCACATTCAAGCTCCAAAGCTGATTATCTCAGCCTCTGGCTGTGTGCCTATACTTGTTTTTAAGGCCTTTTTGTTTTCTAATTCAGTAGCAGTTTATGAGACTGAACTCATTTTACTACCTAGGAACTGAAATACTGAGGGAGGACTAGGTGGTTTTTTTTCCTATTTCAATATTTATAAAATTATTTTCAAGGCTTTTAAAAAGCCAGTGCTCCTCCTTCAGTTGCCTGTAGTTTTAGTCAATACGAAATTCCCACAAGGAGCAGATATAGCCCTGAGGTTTTGAAGGTTTCATCTGAAAGACCATTTCAGGTTACTCTAGGGGTGGCTGAATACCACAGTTTATTCTGCACTCATTTTTTCCTTGGATAATGCTAGCTCATGAAGTTCAGATAGTTTTAACAAAATTCAAATAAGCATTTGAACCTCTGAAGGACAAAGGTTATGCTGAAAGCCTCAGTTCTAGGAATTCACAGGGTTTTACCCCAGATTTCTGCACATTGCTGGAGAAGTACCTTGGAGAATGCAGAGCAACTGGAGCTTCTCTGCCCAGACGTTCCAGGCTGGTGTTGACTTTGTCCTTAATCCCAGTGTGCTCCACTTTTCCCAAATATAACATACAAGTAATACCACTGGTTTCCTGCACGAGGGCCTGCAGGGCATGCGTTATGTGGTAGCATGCAGTGATAATTGTGGTCTAAACTAAAACACCCATAAAGATCAATCCCCTAGACTGCCTCTGCTTTTGAATGAAGAATCATACCTACCCCAAACACCCTCTTCCCATCTCTTCATACAGTCAAAGGTATTTTGGGACCATTGCAAGCCATACAGTAATGGAATAAATTCCAAGTGCAGCAGGAGACCACATTGGAGGAAAAACTCATCAAGTGCCAAGGGCATTTCTTTTACTTTTCTTACTGGGACTGGAAAATATTCTCTAAATAATACATCTGGATGTAGAGGAATAGAGAGGGAAAAGATGAAAAACAATCCTTTAAATTCAGTAGGAGCCTACTTTAATGGCTTGTTTAATCTGCCAGCTGGCACAGTGTTGACTCTTGCTACACATGCTTTAAGGAGACCTATGTAGTTCTTGGAACTGAGTTCATATTAAGTTGTAGAAACTTAAATATTAATAAATTGGCAGGACTGCTTTTTGGGACTTAATCGAAACCAAGAAACTGCTTAGTCATCTCCAAAGATATTTCTGTCTGATTTGTTTTATGTACAATGCCAGAAAAATATGGGCTTGCAGCAGTAGTATAGGTGGTATAAATTCAGATCTGCCGCTAATATGTGCCCTGTCTGATGTTATGTGCTTATCCTTCAGACTGTGTAACCATAGGTGTTCTCTGTGCAATACTTTGCTTTGGGCAGACCATTTTATTTGCAATCACCACTTGCAAGAAGTATGGTATGTTTGTGCCAGTGAGGCTTCTGCAGCACTCCTTTGCCAGGAGAAAAACTGGCACCATCTTTGTGTGGATCTTTGTTTGGGGTGTCTTGCCAGGGGTATCATTTAATAGGTGCTTTAGGGTATATTGCATATGTATTTTATGTGACTTTAAGTGTTTGTGGTTTGTTTTTCACCTGGCTTTGTATGAGGGTATATGGATGAGACGGAGTGCAAACTTCAAGTGTAGCGTTAGCTGCCTATCATTTATATTGTTTGTTCCTAAAAAGTAAGGGTACATCAGAAAGTATGTCTTGTGTTTTCAATTACTCTCAGCATTGGAAAAGCAAAAGAGAAAAGCTTTAACTGCTGATCAGCCTCTTTTTTGTATTTAGGGAATCCTTTAAATTAATAATATCCTTTATTTGTCTGTATTCCTTTTCCAGTTTCTATTTCTTTCCTCAGACTTCTTTTCCTGGCCTTGCCTTGAGCTCCTTCTCCACATGTTGACGAGGTTATCCTTGCAGAGATTGTCTCTCTCCTTGTACTCTACCTCTCTCTGTCAAGCCATGAGTTCTTCTGGCTTCTGCAGCATCCACCGTCAGGAGGCCTGAGAGCCCGTGGCAGTCGTAACTTCAAATGTTTCTGCTTTCTTCATTTTGACAAAGGTATAAGATTTGAAGGCAGAGTTCAGCAGAATTTGCTAGATAGTCCATGACTAAAAGTGAGGTGACTGATCAGTGTCTATATGAAAAATAATTTGCTTAGTAATCACAGTCTGTTTTCCTAGTTCGACTGTGCAAAGTGCGCTTTGTGTGCATTCAGTGTCCAGGACTCAACATGTGACCAGCCCTGTGTGCTCTGTTTCTTGTTCTGAACTGGACAGACCTAATGCTTACAGCAAGGCAGGAGGCTGGAGGAGCACCCGCTGGGATTTTGGATCCCGAGGGCAGAGGTCGCAGGGAAAGGTAGCAAATAATGCATGATTAAGAGATTTTTTTTTTCATTTATTTTTTGAAGGAAATTTAAACATTTTCCTTTCTGGACCACACAGACATTGTCTGAGGCACCGTTCCTAAAAAAATTAAACAACTGTAAAATTTATTGACTTGATACAGTGCTTAAATGTAACTTTCCCTTGTCACATTCATGCAAAGTAGGTGCGTATGCCTGTGTGCTCTCAGTATGAAGTGTACAGGATACTGTCAGGCCTCACCTATCTTCTTTAATTGACTCTGAGCCAGGCTCTGTTGAAGGCTTTTGGCGATGCTGGTCCCCTGCTGTGCTAAGCAATACACAGTCCCATACAACGTTACTGATAGGCAATGTATTGCTGTCACCATATTTGCTGGCTACAAGTGTTTGTGCATAAATGTCTAGACTGCAGTCAGATTATTGTCAAGATTATTTAACAACAGCTCTGTGCGAGCCCTACAAGGAGAACTGGAAATACTGTAATTTTGCTGTGTCAGATGTTATGCTGGCTGATGCCCAGGGTGCAAGTGCCTTATGTTGCCAGTCTTCTTGTTTTCTGTTGTAACAAAGCCTCACAGATACTGGGCCCTCTGGCTTGGTGACACTGAAGTCTCGGTGTGTCCTTGCTCTTGGCTACGTTTGGCATGCAGAGGGGTCTGGGATGCAAACTTCAAAAAGGCAGATGATTTAATGTGCTTCTCTTTTGTGGTGCCTTAAGGCCACCATAAGGTGGACCTTATGCCTCAGTTCTCAGTGAAAATGACAAAGAGCTGCTGCTCATTAGAGATTAATTGATACAGGTACTTGGCTAGAACAAGCTGGCTTTCGTTTGTTAAAGCGATATAGAAAGTGCAAACTGGAAAAGCCCTGTAGAAATTTATGTAGCTGGCTTCATTCTTGGTGTAGTTCCGCAGATTTCCACGATGTTCTCCCAACTTGACTTTCAGCTGCAGTGTGTCTATCATGGTGTGAGATGCATTCTGTCTGTGCAAATGGAGTGTACAGGTACTGGGAGGGAAGGTTAATGAATTAAAATTCAAGGGCAATAGACAGGACCATCATAATTTACCATTCATCGCTTCTTGAGGAACTGGTTGGGTTCAAAATGCTTAATATCTCTTTAGGTACAGCTAGTAAGATTAGCAAACTGAAGAACTTTAGGAATGTTTTTTTCTTGGTATTCCTTTTTTCATTAAAAAATACGGGGATGACAACTAAAACTTGGTATCGCTGCTTATTGCTGGTTCAGTAGAGGAAGCAATGAAGAGCCCTCAACTCTCACTAGAGTTTATGAAGCACAGCACTGTGCAGAGCTGGATCCTAGGACTGCACGTTTTAACAGGAAAAGAAAAAAGGTTGAAAATACAAAAACAAAGTCACAGTAAGCTGGCTGCATTGTATCTTCATATTATTTTCTATTACTTTTTATGGCTATGTAGCTTAATATATCATGATATTGTATTTTAAAATGTGTTCCAGAAAACATGTGGAGTTTGCAGTCTGGCCGAGTGAATGTTGCTGTTGGAATTTTACCTTAGGCTTACTTGGACATCTTATTAATGGTATTACCTTAGCTTTTTAATTCTGGACCTGAGATATGCAGAGAAAGCGTGTGAATAGAGTGCTAAAATGCTCATAAAACCTACTTGGCCACAAATAAGTTTACACAATGCATTGTTGAAATATTGCTTGTGGGTATGCTGGTCAGCAGGGCTGGTCCAAGGGTAGGATGAGACATGTGCACCTAATGAAAGGGATGTGGGAGCACATAGTAGCAGAGGTGAGAAGTCAGGGAGGCAGAGAGGTAGCTCTGATGCTTCACCTCGTTATGAGTTGCTGGCCCTGATCAGCTCCTCACCTGGGAAGGGGAAACCCTTCTCTTGGTGGAGAGGTGAGGATGGAGAGCTGCGCTGCTACCGCTGACTTCCTGACCAGTCCTGGAGTAGGAGAAATGCTCCTGCGCCTGGACAGAGCAGCACCTTCCTGGGCTGGAAGCTCTTAGCCAGGACCCTCTGCTGATTGCCAGGGCTGTGGCAGCTGCTCCCTGCTGGAGCCGGGACTAGGTGTGATGGACACCAGTCTGCCCTGCTGGGAGTCACTGCTGCCTGCTGGGCAGCTACCTCAGTGTGTGTGGTCAGCTGCTGCAGGCATTTCTGCCCCCAACTGCAGCTCCACTGTCTCTAGCCTGGTTCAGGGCTGAGGTGCTGCCCATCGTCGCTCCCAGATGGACACTTGTTTCACTGAGCATCTGCATCCTGCTGCATGCAGATGTCACCCTACCTTGGCCCCCCAGGAAGCTTCCGCCTCTCATCTCAGAGAGGCGGCAGCAGGACTCGAGCATGCGGCGCATCTGTAGCGTCTGCCAGCCGAACTAGCATGCGGCTCTGTCTCAAGGGGACATGAGGCCAGATTAGAGACCAGTGAGAAGAATAAGTAAGTTTTTCTTCTCCCCAGTGAATCTAAAGGCACAAGTTGAATGGGTGTAATATTGCAGTTTTATTTGTGTAGACCAGAAACCCAAGAATTACTTTTGCTTAGTTTTGGCTACTTGTGCTGCTTGTATGATATTCTCTCCAATGCTCTGATTTTTCTCTAGTAGAAATCAATGGGAGAATTGGCATTGCCTTTTATAGGGCAAGAGAAACTACATTTTCCATCTTTAATGTGGCCTTGGTCATGTGAGCTGGAGCAAATCTGTTTCTTGGTGACACTTGTCTGTCATTTTTCATTAGGAAGAAACAAACAGCTGCCAGCTGGGAGGTGTTGGCACAGGCATTAGTTTTCAGTTCTCAGTGATTTCAGTGTGAGATGAAGCTGGCCAACAGCCAGGGCATTTCCAGAAGTTTCAACAGTCAGGCTGCAGATTGGTGACAAAGCCTTCGGGAGGAGTAAATGCATGATGTGGGCATTCTTGTGATTAGATTAATGTGGTGAAGCTGAATGTCTTAGTTGGTAAAATTACTTAAAAAACAAGGGCAACTAGTGAATGATACCCAATGAATCACAGGTATCCCAGCATCTGAATGCAGAGAAAAAGTGAAGAAGTCAGAGCTCATTTTGGGTCTAAGCACTTCTTTAAACTGTTTTGTGGCCCTAAAATCCATTTGGTTTCAGTGTTTTGTCCTTACCAGGTGAGGTCTTATTTTCATTACCTGGAATATTTTTACTCATGATTAAACAGTAGTAAAGGGCACTGCAGTTTTCTGCAGCAAAGGCTAAATATTTCCTCAGCAACGACAACGAGGAAAAATAATTTCCGGTTCTTGCAAGCAAGTCTGCCTTTACGTGTGTGTGTGCATGCACGCATGCCCATACACAGGCAGTGGTTTTGCACAAATGTATGAAAGGACAAAATGGCCTGTTTTGGCATAACCTAGGAGAAAACCAGGTTCTGATATGCAGGGTAGGTTCACTGATATTTTGTAGCATGCGTTACAGATGAATTTGGCCTGCTAGGGTGGAATCCAGTCCTGACTGAAGTCTCTGGGAAGTCTGCCAGGGATTCCAGTAGGACCAAGATTTCAACCCTAGTCTGTATATGAATAATATTTCAGTATCTTCTGATCTTTGGGGACAACATATTTGAAATATTTCAGAGGACACTTGAAGGGGAGAGTCAAGGGTCAGTCCTTCTGACATGAGAACCAGTGGCTGTGCCAGCAACTTCCAGCTATGTGTTGTTTCTTCCTTTGTCTGCTAATGGGAAACGATAGACAAATGTCACCAAGATCGGGGTGGGAATACTATATGCAAATCTAAATGTCAAGAGAAATCCGCCTGGCCCATATGTCAATGTGCAATAGGAGAAAGATGAGGAAGGAGTGGAAATGGCATACCCGCACTCAGCCTGCCCGAGGGAATAAAGACAAATGGGGACTTTCCATTGCAGCTGACTGCCTCGGAGGTGGTAAGTCTACTGCTGCGTGCTTGGAAGTATGTTGTAGTGTTGGCAGCAGCAAGCTAGAAGCTTGCTGGCACCTCAGAGTTGATGCAGCTTTGTAATGCTTCTTCCCTAGTGCTGACTGAGCCCAAGAGCTAAATTAGAGTATGGATATGAGAGATGGACCCAAACAAGTATCTAGCTTCTGAATGTCTCAAAGGCTACCCGAGCAGATGTATTTAAAGACATGAGTCTTTCAGTTGCAGTGACAAGGAGTAAACTCTTTGGCAGTGAAAATGTCCTATAAAAGGCTCCATGTTGGTACTTTCTTGTGGTTCACCCTGCAGCAGCGGGAGCTGACATAGGGCCTGACACCTGCAAGGAGATGCGTGACACTCACTGTGGTAACATACACTGCCACCGGAGTGGGTGCAACCTGTTGGCACCCATTTGACTCAAAGGCCCGGACCGTGACATGGTCGTATGGGCTGTCAGTGGTCTGCAGAGCACCAGCTGGGATTCCCTCTTCTGTGTAATAACTGCATAGTTTTGCTCAAGATGCCTCAGAGATGTTTACTAACATGTTATTAGGCTGAAAAGTGTCTCAGCAATGTACATAAACTTTGTTGAAGTTTGTGTTTTACTCCAGGGCAAGCTGAGATGGAAAGAAGTGACTGAGCTTACGCCATAGGCAGAGACTTTAGTAGTCTTGGAGACTGTAGTTTTTGACTCTCTGGTCTAACTTCCAGGTTGTTCTCTGGCTCCTTCTCATTGAGTGAGTGGTTTTGTCATGTAAATGGAAGTGAAATGTTCTGAGAACAGAAATTTGGACTTTGAGCAACCTGCAAAGTTTGATTTTATGGAGCTAAGTATTAACTGCATTTATTTGGTTGGTTTGCTGATGATGAATTTTCCTTGGAAGTTCCAAGCAGCACGGTCAGGGAACAAGGCACAGGCTAGATTAGAACAAAACTGTATGTTCACATGACCTAATATGTTTATTTTGCCTTGAGTCCCAAATGAGCTATTCTGTTTGGGAAGGAATAAAGCTGCCTGATATGTGTATGTGTGTATATATATGTATGTATCAGAATTCATTATCTGCAGTCAACATGAATACTCAGCCAAGTTTACAGTAACAATTGCAGATGTGGTTACATGAAAGGAACATTAAAAATGAATTTATAGTGCAAAGAAGAGCCTCTTTAAATGTAAGCTTTACTATTGGTAATATATGATTGCCAGCCGTGTCCAATATCTCAGATTAAAGAAAGAGCATGCATGGGGTGTGACAAAGGACAAATTAATCAGTTGAATTCCACCTCTTGACTTCAATGGAAGTTGTGCCTGTTTATGAAAGATCTGAAGTGGCCCTGAATGCTTCTAATGCAGAACTAAAAAGGGAATGGGGAAAATCATTTCCAAACATCATCTGACAGATTTTCATAGAAAACAGATTTATTTGCTTTGACTGAAGATAGATTAAGGGACTCTAATTCTCCCAGATATTACACTAGAATGCTTGTCATACCTGCATTTCATGGGTGCCAGATTAAACAAGGTGCACTTACTCAAGGCGTGTTGCTCACTAAGTTGGTCTTAACTGCAGAAGGGGAAATGAATGGGTACCGTTTTCACTTTTGGGATAGGGGGAGGTAGAAGAAAAGGGCAGTGGTAGTCCTAGGGATACAGTGGATACCATAGCACATGGTCAGCTGAAGCAAAATACTCCATACTGGTCACAGGCCAGTTCCTTTACTGACATTTGGAAGGTCCATGTCCCCAAGCCAGGGCCTTGGGATAACTGAAATGGCGACAGATGGGAAAATGGGATATTTGTCCTAATGGAGTGCAGCTCACAAAGCTGCTTGCAGTCTCAGTTTATGTTGAGCTTTACAGAGGTACTTGATGCTTCTTGCAGGAACATTGAAAAGAAAGAGGGCAATGACAGAATAATTGCATTTTGTGTTACCACCTGATTTTGCAGTGAGTACAGGTTGGAAGTCAGAGGACCAGCTGCATGCATGTAGAAGACCTTTATGTAGTTGAACTGGATACCTTCCCTTTATTACCCATCTGTAGAAAAAGTTCAGAAAGGATTTCCCTCTATCGCCTTTGCTCAGCTGTTCTCTGCTCCAGACATCTCTAGCAGTAGGATTTGGCTCTTTTTAGTGCTGATGTTAGTTACATCTGGTGGCTGTGACTGAAACCAAGGCCTGGTTGTGCTTTAGCGTTTTGCAAAAGCACAGTGAGAATAATTTGCAATTGGTGGTAGAAGGAGTAACAGGCACAAAAATGGCTACGGCTCAATCTCTAAGGTCATAAAGAAAATCAGTGGTAGAACTGAGCAGCAGCATCCACTGTTGCTGTGGTCCAGCCCGGAACGCTAGGCACGGGCCACATTATCCAATAGTCTCCCCCTTCATTGTGTTACTTGAGTTCTCCTGAAAATCTCCAGGCCATCTCTCTTTGCGCCGTTCCTGCCTCCAAATGCTCAGGACACAAGAGAGAAAAAGGCTAGGAATTGGTAGTGGTTTCTTTTATGAAGTTCTTTTTACTACTATAGCCCTGCTCTGTGCTTCCTTCAGGCCCTAAAATTTCTACCAGCCACCCATGTGAGAGGCAGGTTGGGTGAGGAAGGAAGGGGATGCAGCTGGTGCACGACGCACACAGATGTCTTTAGCTAGATGAGAAAGGAAACTTGTCTGAAAATCTCTCCTGTTACAGAGGAACCTAAGGCCAAATCCCCTCCGGTCCCTGCAGGCTGGCGAGGATGTTTTCTGCCCTGACTTCCTGAAGCAGAATGGGCCAAACCGCTGAGAGGGGAGCCTGGCAGAAGGTGTCTCTGCGCCGTGCTTGCTTGCAGGGCCAGTAACCGCAGCTTGCTGTCTGCCTACCAGTTGTCTGAGTGAAGGCTGCCCTGGGCATTCATAACGCCAGAGCTGTGAGTGATGCCGGGTGAAGGAAATGGGCATGGCTCGCTGGCTGTTTGTGTCTGGAGGTCACCGAGAGGAAACCTGCAATTGTTTCATTGTGCTGGGAGGGAAGCAAAATGGCCTGTGTTCGCAGGACGCTGCCACCAGACGCGGCGTGCTCCAAGCCCATTGCAATACGCAGCCACGCTATATTAGGGAATGTGCTCTGGCTCTATGTTTCTTGGCTCCACGACACTGGTGCGGAGGCTCAGCATTTGCATTGCAGCCTGAGAGCTCAGTCAATATATGGAAAGGTGACAGGCAGGTCTGGAAAGAAGGACTTCTCCATTCGTTAAAGACCTGAGCGGCAGTTTGCTTTTCCACCTGCTTGTTACTGATCTTGCTCACCCACTGTTAAGACTCAGTGGGTGCTGAGTTGTCTCAGGAATCAGTGCTGGAGAGGAGGTGAAGACAATCAAAGAAATCAATTAAATCAAAGCCGGAGCAGGACGTTATTTTTCCCTCCATACTGGAATTATACAGGTGTGTTTGTGTGTGTATTTCCATTTAGCTATATTATTGTGTTTACCTTCCAAGTATGTGTTATTTTAGAGAATATGGAAATATTTTGTCACATATTTTATGATCACTGTGCATTCCTGTGATTCCCACCTTGCTGAAAGCTGTTTATAAGAGGACAAAATTCTGAACTCTTTCAGGAGATGAGAGATAAAGGGGAGTGGGATTTGCATGTGTGTGTTTTATAGCAGGAGGGATTAAATGGGGTGTCCCTAAAGGAAGCACGCTTTAGGAAGACAATGAAAACTCAAAAAATTTTAACAATAAATCATAGTCGACTGAACATCAAAGGAACTATGTGCAGTGGACGGATGAAAAAGAGGGAGACTCTGGTACCACTTTCGAGATGATGAAGGATTTTGCGGGCATGTGGTGTTACTTGCAGGACACACAGTTTGCTATGATTCTGATTCAAGATTGCTGTGGCAATGCTGGTAGATGCTGTAGGAAAGCTACTTTGCTTATCTGTAATTCATTGTACGTTGCCTTTTTTTTTCTTCTAGTCTTTGTTAGCACTATTTGGGTCTTTCCAGTAAGACCATGGGATTAGGTAGAGGTCCTGTGACCTAAAGGTCCAGTCTCAGAATCAAAACAGATAGGGACCTTGAGGAGACCACTCTGTGGGCAGCTGTGGGAAAGCTGAGGGTCCTGAGCAAGAGCTACCTTCAAAAGTTTCTGAGAGGTATTGCAAAGAAGTGCGAGATCAGACACAGGTCCCACATCTGAGTCTAATGGTGGAAAACTCATGAGAGTTCACTTCAGAGTCTTTCAGCACGAGTAGTTATATAAAGGTCAAGTTGTGCTGAGGGTCTTGTTTTTTTAGGTAGAAGCAACAAAATGATAATTCTTGTGATGCACAGTATGAGATTCTTGTGATTTTACAGCATGAGAATAGCTGTATTCCAGTAATTAGCATATGTGTGTGGGCATCAGGGGAATGGAACTGGTCAAAGGACTTCAGATATCTAGTTTTATTTGCTAAAAAAAAAATAAATCTGCTTCATTAAAATTTATACATGACTTTTGAATTTAGCGAACAATTTATCTGGAAAGAAATTGGAGAAAGAACTGTGAAGTCAAAACTTTTTCTAACATATTTTTAAAAACCAAATGTTTATATTTAAGTAAAAATGAAGTATATTTTTTATTTTATGAGGTTGAAGGGGTTGCTTTTGATTTGAAACAGTTTTCTTAGGGACAGTTTTCCTCTTGTGAGAAAAATGAAACTTTTTTGGTCTGATACCAAACTATTAAATATGTGTAAAAAAAAAAAAAAAGGATGCAGTCACAGAAAAAAAAATATTTTCTTTACACAACTTTAATCAGGAAACCTGTTTTTTCCCACCTGTTTTGTGCTGATTTACTCTCTAGATTTGGGAGGGTCACACAGAGAGACATTTTCATGTTCGGCTCTGAAGGCAGGCTCTAGAGCTGTTTGAAAGGTTGTGTTTCAGCCCTGGATGTTTTCACTTACAATCAATTTTCATTAAAAAAAAAAAAAATCAAAATGTACATGCTCCCCAAATCAGGGGGACACAGTGGCTGGAGTTAGGTGGGGGGAGGGATGGAGGGCAGCTTGGTAAGGAGAAGCGGAGAGGGGGATGTACCCAGCTGGGTAAGGAGTAGTGACGGGGCAATTAAATGAGATGTCAAAGAAAGTCTCTTTTGGGGAGGGAGAAGGCAAAACACAGCTGGTCTAGCAGGTGAGGCGCGAGCCTGGCAGCGGGGAAGTACTCGGCGAAACCCCGGCCCAACAGCAAGGGGGGAAACTGCCGTGATGCCTGTTCAGGACCCGAGGTCCCCAGTCTTTGCCAAACCGTCCAGGTCTCATCACGCCTGGCTGCATTATAGCCCCAAGAAAAGGCATCGTGGCCACATTTACAGCAGCACACTGCAAACGAGCATGTTTTGCTGGTTCGGTAGCGTTACCTCACAGCTCTTTCTAACTTAACGCTGCAATGGGGGGTGCTGCTCCGCAGGGTAAATGCGACCGCCCGGCGCAGTCTTAGTTCCCTGCAGACACCAACATTTGCCCTCCATGCGCGGAAACCCAGGAAGCTGCTTCGAACTCGCTCGCTGTGGTGTTTAATCCTCTTTTGATCCTTGTTTCCTGAGCCTGGTGCAACCACATCAGTCCTGCAATGCAAGGGCCCTCTAGCAAAGGAATCGAGGCAGGATTTAGCTGCATATGTAGGCTGAGATGAAAACACTTCTTGGGAGAGAAAGGCAGATTTGGTGTTTGGTGTTTAGTGTTTTTCAAGGGGTACGTTGTGGTAAGAGTAAACTAGGGCAAGACTGGAAAAGAATGTCTTGTTGTGACTTGCCTTTTCTATATATTGTTTAACTGTATTAAAAAAAAAAAAGGAGCAGCAATTGTAAAGTCACTATCAGATTTGCAAAATCTGCATTCCCTTTGAACCTCCAGAAAATAACCCCAGCCAGCCAAACATGCAGAAAGTCACAACAACAACAAAATTTTAAATCTCCCCAATCCAGGAACAAATCAGAAACAAAAACACCCCCAGGAAAAGTAAACTAATAAAATAACCTTTGCAAAAGCCCTGCCCTCAGCAGTGTTTTAATGCAAAAAAGAGGGCAGAGAAAGCTGCAGATTCCTATAGGTTGTGAGAGGCTTTGCCATTGCTAGCGATTTTATGGGGGGGGTGCTTGGCCACTGCACTGGTGGGCAGGAATATAACACCGCGAGACAGATCCGTATCTGCAAACAGAGCGCTTGAAATAATTTACAAATGCACCTTGGCTTTGTCTCCCTTAAATCGCAAGCGATTAGTAAGACACCTTTTAATTTTCGCCTGCATCTGCATGCTTGCTTTCTTTGCCGGGTAAATGGCCAGTCTTGTAGGAACGAGCTGGAAAATGTTGGGGGGGGGGGGGGTTGGCAGGGGGGTGGAAATCCTCCGAGTGCGGCGTCTAGGCTGGGACTGCAGAGGAAGCTGAGGCCTCCAGCCCTGCACAGGAAGCAATCTTAGAGCAGGCCTTAAATGCCAGATTCCAGGCAGAGTTTAACTAACCACTGACAGCTCTGTAAACAAAGCAGGGACAAAAAGAGAACAGCTTTCCCTTTTCTGGTAGTCATTTTTGGTTTGGGGGCTGCAGGGGAATTCTCTAATACTCGGCTTGATGGGATATAAACCAAAGCTGGAAAGGCTTTGTATATGAAGAACTATAAAGGGGAAAATATTTCATGGACTAAATCATAAAGGAGAAGGTAGGGCATGGGGAAAACGTGTGGATTAAACTACAAAAAAATATTGCTACTTTTAGTTCTTTAAGCAGGATTTATACATCGCTTGGCTCCTCCTGGGTGGTATTTAAAAGCTCCAGCTTCTTTTTTCTCTCTTCCTCTCTTTTTCTCTCTTTTTCTCTCTCTTCTTCTCCTCCTTTTTTCTCTTTTTTTTTGAAGGCGGGGTGGGGACAGATGAAGGGGACTAGCTTTTGCAAAATGTTTATCTGTGCAACTAGAAAAAACAAGAAAACTCTTGTGCAGCATTTTTACTGCGTCCAGTAAAAACTGGAAGCTTGAAGTTAAAATCCTGCTGAATTCTTGCTGTTGTTTGTAGGAAAAGACCTGTGACGTTACAAATAGCTAGTCTGCGGCTAGCAGATGTATACAGTCCTTACTTAAAGCATGTTGATTTAATTTCGACTAGGAAACTAAACTCGGGCATGGGCTATGTTTGTCCTACCAGGCATTTCATTAATTTTGTTTATCTCAACCATACTGAGGAAGTTAAATTTCTTGATAGAAAAAGAAAATAGTTGCAGCGACGTTAACTAAACTAAAGGGACTCAGTTGGTTAAATGTATCCATTGTGTTTTCTCTCTCATCTAAATGGTCATCTCCCTTTCAGATTTGGATCTTTCCAGAGCTCAGACTGCTTGAACACCCACCATGGATGACTTTGAACGCCGCAGAGAACTCAGGAGGCAAAAGCGTGAGGAAATGCGCCTGGAAGCAGAGAGGTGAGGTATTACATATGGAAAATAGGTGCCGGTGGTTTGATTTTTATTAGCAGTGGCTTTGAGGATTTCTGCCTCACTATCCAAGGTATGCGACAGCTAACCAAAGAGTTCTTGCTAAGGATATGTGTTGTAAAGTGCCTCTAGCCAATATTGTAGGAGAGGCTGGAAGTCAGTGGTGTCTGTTGCCTAATTCCCTTAAGCTGTTGTACATGCTGTGGCTCCTAGTTATTTTGTTATATGGCTGAATGTAAACACTGAAGGTGGACTATGGCAAGGCGAAATTATTAATAGGAAGGCTCGTGCTCAGGTGTCATGTGAGTGACTGTTCACTGTACAGAAGGGACTGTTTATCTTTTCAGACATAGAGCTAAAATTATAAGATATTGATTGAAAACTGAGATGAAACAAATCCCTTGGTATACATAGCATATCTGCGAATTGTGTGCCATTACTGTGCAATTACTATACTAGTGACTGTCATTTTTATTCATTTACAGCCACTTCATGTGGGCAACAAGGGCAGCATTTGCTCCCAGTTAGTACAAGTTTACTTTGGTGCAAATGAGAACAACTGGGCATGGGTATGGTGATGTCAATTTATGAAAGAAACAATGGGAAAATATGGGGAGTGACATTTCATTAACTAATCCCATTTTCCACTGGCACAGTTCCATTCCCTTTAATGGAAGTTCCCATGCTTTACACTGAAACATGTAGGGAGAAACTCAGGCTCCATATGTGTTTTTGTAATTCCTTCTTTGATAGAAGGATTTGATGTAGTCTATTAAAACTGTAACAATTTTTAAAAATGGAACTTGTGTATCACTAGTTAAGCACATTTTGGTTTCGTTTTTGTATTTAGTTTTGAACGTGGACTTCATTTGTGTTTCTAGTCTTTCTTGTTCGGCTTCCCATGCACTGACAAAACTGTTGTTTTGAGTTGTGTGCTGTTGAAGAAAGCATGTCTTTTAAAAACAGCTTTAAATGGAAGTCAGCAGAATGCAGTATCTAATAGGTTTTGTTTGCTTGCTTTGAGCTTTTTAAGAAAGCATTACTTACATACCAGGGTTCTCTAATGGACATTGATGGCGTTTGGGGGAAAGTCTCAGGTAGGTGAGATGCAGTAGCTGCCTTTCTTTCGAAACAGTGTTGCTCTGCCGAACCGAGTATGTGAGCTCTCCTCAGGCTGTAAGACGAATCTGCGAGCTCTGGAAAGCGGTGGCCAAAGCGAAATGAGGCAGGAGCCTCCCTTTGCAAAACCCACCTGGCCAGCAGCCTCCCCTGAGGGGAGAAGCAAATGTGCCATGGCACTAAGCTACCTTCTTCTCCCAGAAGGTTTCCCTCCAGGCCTGGGGCGGTATGTTATGGTTGGAGTGTGCAGGAGGAATGGCAGGGCCCGTGCCAGTGCTGGCCTGCTCAGCTGGGTAAGCAGAGGACTGCTGCACCCAGCAGTATCTGGCTGGCACTACTTATTACAGCCCTCTTTTAGGTAGAAGTGAGATGAGATGAAGTGAGGTGTGTGTTGTAGCTGTTGATGTGGATGTAAATGCTGGGCACATGCGCCATTTGGAAAGAGGTCTGCTGTTTATCTGAGGAGTCAGAAATGTTCAGATTTATCGCATGCCGGAGGTCTGGACCGAGGCCCATTTACACTGAATGTACATTCACTCCATATGCATCCATTTTAGCAGATTTTTAACAGCATGGTATAATGAGAACACATGGTATTTATATAATTTTAGTCTCCTCCTGCTTTAAATTTTTTTTTAAAGAAAGACTGAGACTTTAAGGTTTGTTGCTAATACATATGCTCAGATGCCTGTGGAGGATTCTGGGGGGTGTAGCCTAGGAGGTATTTTGTACTATGGAAAAATGTCTTGAACTTCCCCAAAAAGTCATTCAAACTCTTATATGTGTGTGGAGCCTGCGGAGTGACCTGGACATCAGTGCTGTGGTGTGACCAGCTTGTGGATGCAATGACAGCTGCAGGGAGTTTGGAGTGGCAGGGTCTGCTGTAGAAATCCAGTACTTACTGGTGAGTCATGGTGTAGCTCTGCCACCCAGCGTGACTGATATATGTACCCTCCTGGGGGATCGGGAAGTGAAGTGGTTAGGCAAGAGACCGACAGCTTCTGCTGTCGGAAACAACCCCTTCCCCACCCACACACCCATCCTTTTGGGAAATGTTTTTGCAATGTCTCGGGCAAAATCCCTGTGGCAGCTCTTCTGGGAGTTTGCTGGTAAGCTTTGTGAAGGAGGTGAGGTTCGTGGGAGCCCAGCTGGAGGAGCAGGGCTCAGGCCTGTTTCCCTGTATTCTGCTGAATTGCTGCAGGAGCACTCTCTGCCCTTTCCCACACATTTGAAGACTTACAGCAATAAATTGCTGTATGCCAAATCTTGCTGCACTCCCTCTGCTGCTGCCAACTTCAGGCATTCAAGTATCATGAGTCAGACCCCTTAAAAGTCACAAGACTGCTTTAAAAATCTTGAGATCTTAAAAATAATTTAGTCTGCCCTTTTTATTTTTATTTTGCCTTAATAATAATAGAGCCTGATTCTCAAGTTCTGATGTGACTCTTGGAGCTGGGGCTTCAAGAAACCTACTCTGAGAGAGGGAGTGGAGTGTCAGGACTGTCGGAGACATATGTCTCTGTTGCTTAAGACCATTCAGATCAGAGCTGAGGGCAGCAGCCTTTGGGCAGCTACTAGCAAATGAAAATGTCACACTGAGTTCTTTTTGGTGAATTCATATTTTATGGTTTGGGGGATCATCCTCACCTTTACAATTACGATGACAAGGTGTGTCTGCATGCATGTCTTTTTCTCCTACTGTAAGCCACAGCAGTATGCTTGTCTGAACACTTTCAGGCGCTTTATAAAGTGAGTTGTGTGTTCCTAAAGAATGGCATGGAGGCTGGAAATGTCCCTTTGTGCTGACTGTTGGTACCTGCTGCAGTTACAGGATGTTTCCCTGCACCATCCCATCGGTGGCCTATAGCCTTGCTATGAAGAAAGTGTCACCGATGGTAAGCGTTTTTGTTGTGATGTGCACAGCCAGATGATTATGTGTAGGCGGTAACATATTTGCTGAGTCTTCCAGGCACTGTTTAGGCTTGTTTGATTCAAACAGTAAACCCAGAAAACAGCCATAGCCAACAGCAGATTTTGTAATTCAGCCAGCTGCAGTGACCCATTTTGCCATTTCTTGGGATAAAGGCCTGTGGAAAGGCCATCTTCTCAGCCTGCTCCCTGCGCTCAAGAGAGATTGAGGGTTGAGGATGTCTTACAATGTGGACTTGGGTACCGCACACGCAAGAGGCTGTGACTTGGCCTTGCTGGGTCTTGCCCAGGAGGGATAGATGGTGTGAGGACTGGTGAGGGTACATGTGCCATCTGCTTCCCCAGTGTCTGTTAGGTTTGAGCTGCTGCAGATCGTTTTGTAAACTGATGGAAGTGACTGCCTTATATCTGGTACCCAGATACCTTATGGCAAGTCCGGTCCTTGAGGGCTGATGTTAGGTATTGGGTTGTTTTTCCATTAGAAAGCAGTTGAAAATGCTGCTTTGTTGTGGTGTGTAGCACTGACCTTCTGGAGTGATATGCATAGGAGTGATCCCGAGGGAACAGTTTTTCCCTGTAAAGAGCAACAGTGTGATTCACACTTGGCATGAGCTTTAGCTAGGCGTTCATGCTGTGGCTAATGGAATATAAATTGCTACCAACCCAGAAACGTAGTGTTTCATTGGCATTTTCCAGTCTTATCATTTCCAAGGTAACCCACATGGCTTGGATCCCCCACTCAGGCCCACTCTGCCCAGGTGGAATATTTTGGGTTTTCATATTCTGGGGGGCTGTCTGGATGCCGAGCAGCCTGTTTGAAGCAGGAGCACAGACGTGTGTGCAGGGCACGTGCCAGGCAGCAGGTACACAGCTTTGACCAGCTTAACCCCAAGGTGTCAGATTTACTGTGCGTGGTCAGTAGCTCCTATGCCTGCTGGAAGAGCAAGGCTTGCTGAGCCTGATTTGGGAAACCCAGGACAAAGTATGGCAGCTGTAACTGTTGCAGTCTGCAAGCACTTTGAGTGGTTTGTAATGTGCAGGTGCAAGGTCACAGGAAATTGGACCTTACTGGCTCTATGGGTGATGTGTCGAGCTACATTTATGCAACCAGTGTACGACAGAGCAGAGGCTTTATCCAGCTCCTTAATAGCTGGGGGAGTCCCCCCCAGGGGCTGGTGGTTTTGTAAGGCCCTGAGGGTCTGATCCAGAGCTGGCTGAAGTCAGTGGGAAGCTTTCTACTGATTTCAGTGGGCTTTGGATTAAGCCTTACCTTAGTGACTCCAGCCGGGTGATTTATGAGACAGTCTCAGTGGCAGCCTTAACAAAGCTGGATGAACACTGTGCCTGCCCAGCCACAGGGTACATACTGTACTGAGGTCCGTCATGGAAATGGGTTACACTTACTTGACTGGAAAAAGCCCATGTGTATGTAACAAGAGTGCAGGGAACTGAGTGCTTTCCAGCGAGGGAAAGCCAAATGCCACCTACTGCTTTGTGCTTCTTTCTGGGCAGGAAGAGATGTTCTCTGGCCATCGACTTTTGTCATTTTGATGTTAATGTAACCAACACTTGAAGAATTTAGTCTAGGGCTGGGCAGTGTGTGTGCACAAGTGTGTGTGTGTATCGGTGAGACCAGAGGGGTGGTGTTTCTTTGCGAACTTCTTGCTGATGCATCTTGGTCTTGCACATCTGTGTGCAGCTGCAGTGAAGTATTGAGGCAAAATACTTCTTGAAGTGACAGTGGAATGACTTCCATGATTTCAGTGTAATTGAGAGGAAAAATTGGCCCCTTGAACTCTCGAAAGAATAGCTCTCAGTCAGGTTAGTCTGCTTAGTATTCAAGGTGTGATTTTATGATTGGCTTACTCGCCATTGCCCCCACGGCGTATTTTCATCTCTCCCTGGTGTCAGTATAATTTAAAAAATTATACTAGCAAGGTGATCCAATTTGCCTCATTGTCATACAATCACTACTGCAGACATCAAGAAGGCCTTAGTCAGTGTCAGACTGGGCTTTGTTTAGCTGAAGCTTAACTTTGATTCTGAACCACAGCTTTGCTCCACATAATGCTCTCCCGCAAGGGACTGCAGGACATTTCACAAGGAAGGACATGTATTGGTCCTCCTGTTGTAGAAATACAGCAGAGAGAAGTGTCTAGCTAGCATCAAATCACGAGTCACTGAAAAGACTCTCTAAAACCACTGTTTTGCTTTGTGGACTGTGTAGGATCTTCTGACTGGGGCAACACCTGTCCTGATTACAGGACTAATCTCCTCGCAGATCTTTAGTAAGACATTACTAAATATACCATAAAAGGGAGAGACTCGAGCATCATCTACATTTACAATGTAAAGAATTACAAATGGAAGGACTTTTCATGTCATTTATTACATGTGCTTTATTCCTTATTGTATTTGGTTTAGCGTTACACTGGCTGTAGCCAGAAGCTATTTAAAGCTCTTGTGGATAGGGTGTTCAGGAAAACCTTACCATTAAACTCTGTAGTTCATCTTAACATCAGTTACTAAAGGCAGTTAGGTAAGATCCCCCCCCCCCCCCCCCAACCGCTCAATTACAAAGTCTTTCCAGTCTGTCATTTAAACTGTTTTATAAGGCAATGAATGTGGTTCACTTTCATGGACATATGTTAGGGAACGCTCATAGAAACAACTCAGTTTGCAGAGTGAGGACAGAAGCAGCCTCCAGCAGGCTGAAAGTCAACTGGAATGGTAGCTTGTTCAATGTAGTTAAAAGAGTTAGTCCCAGGTGGTTAATCCCCAAATTTATATTGGCACAACTGAGAAGAGAAGCCTAGAGAATTTCAGTCCAAACATGTGAAAGCAAATGCAGAAAAGGAATTTAACATGGCTTTTATTGTGAGAGTGTTCCCACTGAGGCTGGTGTAACTGAGATAAACATACTAAGGACCAATTCACCAAGCTAAGAAGGTAAAACCAGCTGGATCATACAATTATGTCCTTATAAGACTTAATGAGAAGTGTGTTGGTTATCTTCTGGACAGGTAAGACAGGAGACATTTGTTGCCACAGTGTCTTAATACTTCTGGAGAGCAATAAAATCTTATCCATGTCAGCCACAGAAAATGGACAATTTGCATTCTCCTTGTCCAGGACAGCTCTGGTGAGGATAAGTGAATGTTAATATTAGATCAACATTGAATGACCACAGGTAGCTTTCCAAATCTCTTCTTGTTCCTGAAATGGAGTCATCTCTGGTATAAAGTGTACATAGAGACAACCATAGTGATATCAAGGAGTTGATTGGGAAATGTAACCATTCTTTCCTGCCGTTTAAAACCTAAACGCTCAGAAGGCAGAGATTATGTAGTTGGTCCTAACAATTCAGAAATCTTAAATGTGTCTTCTCCCTTCCTTTCTTTAAAAAAAGAATGGTGAGAGTTTAGAAATGAACTTACCTGGTTCCTTTTTATTTATCCCCTGCTTTTTGAAACAGTAGGACTTGCCCAGGTCTTGTTTGAAAACACCTATCTAAATTTTTATGAAGAGTTTTGAGAGACCATGTTTACCTTCAGGCTAATGAAGAGAATGAACAATATGATCTTAGTTTAAATTTTCAAGGAGTGCATGTTTAAACATAAGAGAAGCTGACTGCACATGCCTAACATATAATTTCCCAGTGTTCACAGTCTGTTTATTTCAGAACACTAATCTGAAAATTTTCAGCCTCTGTCCTCTTGAGGACTATGCCCTTGTCTGGTCCAAGCCTCTCTTGCTACCTGAAAGAAGAGCTACAATGCTTTTATCTCTCCATGCTCGCTTCATATATCCTGAAGTTCTGAATACTTTGAGGGTTTCTGCTCATCTTTCCATAAAATATTCACCTTCTGGAAGAGCTGAGACATGACACCTTCTGCCTAGGAGTTAAATATTTTAAAAAGTGAATAAATAAGATTAGAAGTCCATGAGGATTGAGAACAAATTGAGGCAAAGTTGCTCGAGCCGTTAATCTGTCTTCACAGCTACCTTCAATTCCAGGACCGACAGGAAATATTTGGATTGTCAAAGTGAGTTAGGCCCTGCGTTTTGCTATGAACGTGGTTTTTGGAGTTCTCGGAGATCATTCTTAACCCAGACAGAAAAGCATGATCCAATGGCTCATTAAAGCATGCCCTACTGCTGTCATTCTCAAATGGGGTGGATACTAGACAAATCTTTGCCATTGTAGCATTTCAGATGCCCTGGAGGAAATAACCAAACATACACAAACCTGAGCAAAACCTCACAGCTGTTTTACAGCCATTGTGTGTTTTGCAGATTATATTTTCTTTAAATGTCTTGATGGAGGAATGTTTTATAAAAGAAGCTTTGTTCTTCCAAATAGCTAGACATGCAGAATGTGAACTTAACTGAGCTAACCCCACTGCAATTCCTAGGCAGACAACAAAATGGGCTCCTTAGTATTTCAGATATTAATCCCACATGTATGTTAAGATCATTCTTTAATCTTTGTACTACATCTACCATACCAGCCAAGCTTTTAGGAGGAGAGCTCAAATCCAGCACCCAGACAGTTGGGTACTGCCACGTCTTTCACCTTTTGCAGCAGAGTGGCAGGTTTTCTTTGGAAGCACCAAGGAGTGTTGGAAATTCTTGGGTGAAAAGTGCCCCCCCCCCCAGCCTATAACCAGCTCACCCACCTACTATCGTAGAAAAGTCTGCTTTTCTGTTTCCTACTCTATTTTTATTAGCTTTAACTAGGCTGAAGTCTTTGAACTGGATCTTATTTAAATACCTAATAGATATGGACGTTGAGGCACAACTTTTGGTGCTTGTTATTCTCAATTTTAGTATGCATATTTAAAAGGACACCATCTGAAGAGTAGTAGAAGATAGTATTTTATCCATGGTTTTCAGAATTAGACTGAAGCCTAGGCACTGCACAAAGAAAAACATGAGGGTGAAGGAATGTACCTGGTATAGCAAGTATGTGTCAATGGCTATCCTGTCATATCTATGTGAAAAATGACAGCTCTTTAATATCTTATGTGCAAATTGGCGGTATACACTCAATTAAGTTAGGGTAGCCTGCAGCTGTCTTGCAGCTCTGTGCATCTGTCATTGTACCTTCAAACAGTGTAAATCAGATCTGTCATCAGAATTCCCTCATACAAGACTTCAGAAATCTGAAATGTGAAAAGCTACGTTAATTGGTATAAGCTTTGTGAAGGCATAGAGCCGTTGAACTTCCCATAGCTGCCACAGCTGAGCTATTTGGCATCTGTGACTATAGGCATGTAGCTCCTTGGCGGCAGGCATGACACCTCAGCTTCCTCTGCAGTGTCTTCTGTCCCTTGGCGAGGAATATATGAGTCCTTAGTGCCAGTTACCTTTTGCAAAAGCTCAGTTAACTCAGTATGGCAGAGACAAAAGTCACTGTCCTAAAATAACCCAGAATAAAGGAAAGTCATTTCTTGGTCCCTACGAATAAGTTTTGTTAGACTCTTTCTTAGGTATGTCCCTCCCCCATCTTCATCTGTCTTGACAGCCAGTGTTAGTTGTCAGACAGACCTGCATAAAGCATTGGTGCAGCTTGTTAGATTCCCAGGCCAGTCTCTCTTTGTAAATGAAAACAGTTGATCTGTGTTTCTTCCTAGACAAGCACATGCTTGACCTCTCAGCTGCTTAGACCCTGCCCATGTGCCTGATGTCCACAGCTGGTGCAATAGGCAGGGCTGAGTTCATTGAATTAAGGCTTGCCAGGCCATAGGATTTTGCATATCTCATGAGGCCTTCATGCCTTTTCAGATGGAGGGTCATCAAGTGCTGCTTCCTATGGCCTATTCCTTCTGGCAGCCATTGCCACCACAGGTTGGTTTGCTAGCACAGCCCTCCCTGCTGTTACCAAAGAAGGAAGGTGGGAGCAAAGTAAGCAGGGTTGCCTCATGCTACCTCCATGCTGCAGCACCTGCCTGGGCATAGGATGAGCAGCTACTTGTGGATAGTGGGTCAGGGCCTGGACTTGGGTTGGGGCTCCTGAACGCAGGTTTGAACTGCCCTGCCCACATAGTAATACCCTGCCCAGTAGTAACGCAATATTGCCTCTGGAAGAGGTATTGAGTAGAGGTTGCTGTGGAAGGAGAGCATCGGTGCTTTTTAATTTGTTCTTTTGCCTTAAGCAGAACAGAGTAAGTGAAAATTAGTCTCTAAAACTTTAAATTTCCAGACTTGGTTGCATATGATCTCTCAGCTATAGCATTAGAACGCCTTCCTTTTAGTGAATAAGAACATTGTAGAACTTCTTGTTCAATTGTGTCCATTCTTCAGGGCATTCTAGGCTTAGAAAGGTAGAAGGTATTAGATAGAAGGTCCAGTTTTTACCCAGCTTCAGGACTCTTGAAAGAGTGACATGAAAATTAGTTAAGCTAGTGGGTTTCTAGCAGCATCTGCTTCTCAGTGTGAGTTTGCATTTTATTAACGTCTTTATGATCTAATATCTGAAATTAATGCAGATAATTAGAAGATTAGATTTTCCTTTAAAAAGCTGAGGCCGATTTGTTTGCAGGGATAATAGACTAAATGAAGTCAAATGCTAGTAAGTTTTACAGATGAATAAGCATAGTATGTAAACACTATCAAATTGCTGGCAGCTTGGGCAAAGTTACCCTTTCACAGTTCAGTTGAAAGAGCTATAGAGGAAAAATGTGATTTGCAAATGAAACTCCAAACTGATTCCAACTTGCAGAAGCATCTCATTTGGTCAGTTAGCTCCTGCATTTTTGGCTTTGTGCCTTTAAACAAAGCTTTAATTACTGAAGATAAACGTTTATAAGGAGCTTTATTTCTCTCATCATAACCTACTTATTAGCTCATGCTAAACAAAGAAAATCCTTGTTGCCAGCAGACTGTCCTTGTGTGATCAAGGTCTTTCACAGAACGAATTGAGACATCAGATGGATGCGATTCTTGGGCAACTTAATTCATCAGTACATGATCAGTAGTACATGGATCAAGAAATTTTCCTGCCCAGAAATAAAGTCAGCAGACAATTGCTTCTTAGAGAAGTCCAGTGACAAAGTGGTCCCCAGGGATGCTGGCATGGAGTTTGACCAGAAGGTGGGGTTAACAAAGCCAGACAGCTACAGGTTAGAAAGCACAGTTGTGTCAGCCCTGCAGCTGGGCCCTTCTCTTCCTGGGGGGGCAGGGAGGGTGATGGGAAGGGGAAAAGTAAGCAGGATGCTTTTCTTTTGGTTTATTGGAAAGTATAAACTAAAATGTAGTGTATTTAATAGTTAAAGGTCAGCTTCATCTCAGTTGACATTAGATGTTGTTTTTCTCCCCTTTATGTCCAAGCCTGTTGGTTTGACTAAATAAACTTGCCTATTAATAGTCTTAGTTGGATAGGACTTTAGAAGTCTGTTGAAGGAAGGCCAGTGAGTTTATCATGCTGACAAAGCAAATCAAGGGAAGGCCATAACTCAACAGCTATTTGTGACTGCCTTTGTTTAAAAAAACAACAACGAAACCAAACTTTTTCTATCCAATTCCCCCCACTCTGATATTTGCTGAAAACATGCCTCTGTTTGTTTTTACAGAGGGGACAAAAATTAAACCAGCAATAATCACTGCTCTAGCAAAAGGTTATCTTCCAGGCAGACTATGTTTTTCTTGTGATGAGGCCATAAGAGAGTTGCTGGAAACTGGTACTCAAAAGTGGGGCTTCTGCAGTGGTTTTATTAAATTACTTCTCTGTATTAGTAGTTCTCTTTTTTACCAGCATGAGACAGCAGCTTGTCTACCGTTGTTTAAACTGATTCACTTCAACAAGTGCTCACTTCTTTGTGAGCCCTCTTCTTATGAATTAAACCTGATCTGTATCACGGTAAATTTTTATATGCCAATTAAGCGCACACAGTGGAAAGTAACCAAATTACTGTGACTCAAGTCACTGCTTGTCAGCAGAGCCTTTTGCAAAGGGGAGTATCTTATTGTAAAACGGCATGAGAGGATAAGCCCGTTTACATTTAGACTGGAAGGTTTGCATAGATTTAACTCACTTGGTTTCAAACCACATTTGAGGTAAACCTCTGCAGCTTCTGAGTACAGGGAAGGCCTTTGTGACTGTGGTGAGGAGCGCTGGTGTTGGGCTGGTGTGCTGCCTGCTAAGGTGTCTGTGTAGATCTTCAGCGTAGCATTTTTTGTGCAAATTCTGCTTCTGCTTACAGCTGCTTGCTTCTTCTGTGAACATGGCTCTGCAGAGAGATTGGAGGCTCAGACACAGACCTACTTGCAAACCCTTCATGTTACTATATTGTTTGAGGTCAGGTATAGATTAGGGAAAGGCTGGTATTAGGTGCATGGATCAGGTGTTTTGTCTGTCCACCAACCATTGCTGGCCACACGGCAAGAGATGGAGAGTTCAAAGACTTGCTGCAAGCCTGTATGGAATTAGCAAATGGCTACAGATATTCATGGTCATGGCAGTAGGATTCCTGCAAACTCCAACATTGTTAGCTTGGACTACTGCAACTAGCCATTTCAAAGGAGTAGCCTGCAAAGATAAATGAAAAGATAAACTAGAAAGAAAAATCTGAGCAATGTGACTCTTAAAATTTGCAAATGACCAAAGCACTGCAAGAGTGGCTTGAGAACGTATGCACCTAACTACTTGCTCACAGGACATATACAGCTTCTTACAGCAAAAGGGTTTTTCTAACCTAAGTGTAATAGCTTAATTCTCAAAAATATGCCTTTTCTTTTTCCTAAGTTAAGCCAAATTGTGACTTGTACAAGCAAACAGTGCTTACAGGAGAAAGCCAATTTCATTTACAAAATTGCCAGCCTTCCAGTGATAGAGGGAAGATGAAATGCTCTGTATATCAATCCTGGGTATTTCTGAAAGCAATTGTTGTAATACAGTGGTGAGAATGGTACAGCAGTGAAGTCGGCCCTAGTGCAGAACGCTGGCATGTTCTCTAATATACAGAATCTGTATTTTTGGGAAGAGAGAAGGAAGCAGGCAAGTATTAATGGCTTTTAGTGCAATAGACTTTTTGGTGAGAAAACTCCACCTCATAAATATTTTCAGTGGCTATCATCTAAATTGAAAATCTCAGCAAATACTAGTTATCAGATTTTCACAAAAATGCTCACAGTAGAAAATCAACAACCAAGAAAGATTGTCTCTACTCCACCCATTTGTAGTTTACCAGCTTGCAAGAAGACCAGACTACAGTGGAGACTCGAGTGAAGAGCCCTTTTCCTGATATTCTGTACACAGATGATTTTTATGCGAGATGATGAGATGAGATGATTATGACATTATATTCAGGTGAAGTACCCAACATCCAGTTGAACACCCTTTTCTCCATGCTGGCAACTTCTATGACTGGGCTGAGAGGAAAAATTCATGTTGTGCATTTTTAGAGGAAAAGTGGCTGAACAGGTATTTTCACAAGTGCCTGCAGTCCCTGGCAATAACAGTACTCTAGTTTCTTTAAAATTGGTTTCTTTTTACTAGCCTGCACCTGCTAAGCTGAACAATCTCTGCAACTTCTCAAGCTCATCTTCAGCCTGAGCAAAATGACAGCTTTTTTTGGGCCCGTTACACAGGACATTCTTGAGATTCTCCAGCTGGCTGTTACTGCAGTGTCTTAATAAGGCAGTGCAATAGCCTCGAAAGACAAGGAGGTGGCTTTTCTAAACACTGGCTACACATAGATTCCTTTTATGGTCCAGCTTGCGCAGTGGGATATTCCACTGAAGGGCAGCGCTGCAGATAGCCAAGGGCGTCATGCTGCAGCACGCGTTTTGAGCGCAGACATCATGTGTCTGGTGCCACAAGTACACGCTGCTCTGAGAAGGAGTTGAAAAACAGCTGGGTAGGGAAATGTAGAAAGAGGGATAAAGCAGACTGTGAAGTGCAGTATTCTGTATGGATGCCATTGCTATTGCTGCGCTCCCGCCAGCTGCAGAATGTAGTTGCAAATGCCATGTGCAGAATACATGTGCATGTGCTGGACTGGTATTTTGTAAAAAATGCCCCTAGGAAGCTCCTCAGCAAGGTTTCCCGGTTCAGGTCACCTCATAGCAATTCCAAGGGCAAATTTTCATGTCATGCCCATGAATTTGGCTTTTCATTCTTGCAACAAATGGGATAAAATGCTAATGACCTTTTCAAACCAGTGAGTTACGATGGCCTGAGGGGTTGTCTCTACTGGAATGCCACAAGATGAATTTGTTTAAGCAAAAGAGGTTTTCTTCCCCCTTTCCCTCCATACAAACTAGTGAGTCTTTTCCTTCATTAGTGTGTAATTGTCATCTTGCACTGGAGGGTTGCATAAGTTCCTCTGGGCCTATTGTCTGATTTCTCACCAAAGTGCTTTTTGCAATGAATGAGTCATTTTAATATCCTAAAGAGAAGGGATATATTGGTGATTAATTTAATATGAGAGAAACCTCTACTAAACAATGAAAATCTCATCATGTTTTGTCAGACCTGAATGTGTATACAGGATATGCATAAATTGAATGAAGAAAATAAATCTTCAAGGCAAACCAGAAATGTTTATGCATATTCAGTAAGTCTGTAATCTAATTTTTCTTTTACTGGTTACTGTCAGATGGACTAATACAGTACCTAATAAACCATGAAGACAATGAAAGACTTTAATTATGTCATCAGCTCTGACACTATTTGAGAAGAGAAGCGCTTTAAGGTGTTGTTTTGGTGACTCACGTCTTAGAAGTCTAACTTTCTTCATCTGTTTCTCTGTTGTTTATCTGCCTCCATCCTGATTTCACTTATTGTGCTCACATCATGCTTACAATGAGATCCTGATGTAGTGACTTTGATATCATTATAGGTCTTGCATGTTTGTGGTTATGCTGGCTTGGGGGAAATGTGACTTTCTCAGTCTGTTGGCTGTATGGTTTTGTTGGATGTAATGTCTTGTTTTGAGAAGATAAAGGCATAAATGCACAGAAGTGGAGCACAGATCATGACACATGCAGTCTGGTTGATGAAAGCTTTTAAACCCTTGTCAATGCTTGCTGATAACAGAATTCCAAAATAGAAACATTTTTAAAATAATATGGTTTAAAGCAGAAAGTCTTAAGGAAGGTTTTAGCCCTCAGGCTAAACTCGGAGAACCCATTTAACAGGCTGTGTCAGACCTTCATAGTGCTTGCATGTTATGTTATGTACAGTGTATTACAACTTATTTCAGTCTGAATCCTTTTTTCATTGGTTATGTGTGTTTAGCAATTACTGTGGATTTAAGGGATTGGTATATCTGAGAGCAAAGATCATCTGTCCTGTCCTCATTATAGTGCTGCAATAAAATATTGGTAAGATGTATTGGTGACTAGGAATGACTTTTCCGTCACCAGCCCGTCTTCCTTTATTTATTGGTTGTTCTTCCTTCAACTTGGGCTGTACCCTGTCATCAGTTTTTAAGCCAAATTCTTTATGAAAGTCAATAGGGAGTCCTGCGCAAAGGGAAATGACATAATGTTGCCCTTTAGTCCTACCTACAGAGAAGCAGACTTGGGAAACATGCACATTTTCCTAATTACCAAGCACTGAATTTACAGCATGTGTTCATTTTCTATCGACATCCGGCAGCTACCCAACGTATTGTAAATTGGGCCATTTGTATTGAAGACAATTGTTTTTAATAAAAATATTCTGAATGTTGTCTTTATTTGGATTACGTATGGTAAATGTTGAGGTCTTCACTGCTCTGAGGTAAAGAATGTGCCATTTTTATGAGAGACATTGAATGCTCTTAGCTAAAATGTCTCTTTGTCCCACTTGAGTGCATAATGAATTTGTAGGCTGCCACTTTTTGCTCAAACAGTAGCTGCATTTTACTAGAGACATATGTCTCTATAGTTTGTAATACGCATTTGATATGAAAGATGCTTTTGTAAATATAAGCTGTTATCATCTGAACTGTCAAATTTTACAGGAGATGGGTTGCAGGTACTGCACTGAGTAGCCCACTTTTATAGTGTCTTCAAGCTGCTTTTCTGCAGGGCAGGATAAACAGAGCTATGGAAGGAGTTAAAAATGAAGACCTTTTTAATAAGATAATCTCTTTGCTAGTTAGAATTAGGATTCAGACTCTTTAAACCTTAAGTACATAAGTAAACAAAGTAAGTATGTAAGTGTAAGGACGTAAACATGAAGAAACTTGGCCAGAGGGGACTGCTTCAAAAGGAGCCACAAATGATCCCTTTGTTGGGAAAAATAAGGCCATTTTAACTCTTTTTACTCCTCTTTTTAGCACTACAGTGTCTGTCTTTTGATATAAACTGCTTGTATAGCCCCATAACCATAGCATCTGAGGTCTCGTCAATTATTTACTTCAGGTACATATCTATGCATCATCCAGGTAATGTGGTAGTGCTGGTGCTTTGCTTTCCTGCTGGGGAACTGAGAGAGACTCCATGGCATAGCTAAAAACCCAGCAGAGAGAATGGAGGAATCCTTTTGCTTCACTCTTTGTTTATTAGATTCTTCTCCAAGCTGCAGAATTTGGGGAATGATGTTGAAATCACCAAGACCCAGAGGTTTTCAGCATCATCCTTTTGGTTCAGGCCTTTTTTTAGAAAGAGAAGCCAAGAAAAATGAGATTTGGGGGTAGGCTGTCTCCACAATTTTTAAGGTCTTTAGATTGGAGGTTGGCTCACCTCTGTTGATTACATTTAATAACAACTTTATGTACATTTTATTGCATGGAAATTTGGATTTGGAGCCGTTGTTCGCCACTCACTGAATGTTGATTCTTGGATGTTGATATATAGAACAAGCTTTAAGTGCATTGGCTGGTGATTTCCCATGGCAAGGCATGAAGATTAGGTTGATAGCCTGGTAATACTGGAGCTGTTAGCTGTTGTGTGGCTGGCACTGGGATGGCATGAACTGATTTGCACAGCCGAAAAAGTGTGGGGCAGCTCTACTCTTAATTCCACAAACACTTCCAGCAGCTGGAGAAGGGTAACAGCACCTCCTATAGCCGCTTTCCACTGTTTTTTTGTGGCATTTCATCTGGTATACCTTTTGTTTAAGGATAGGTTGCACTATTGGTTACATGTTGGTTCAAGCTTTTAGTCATGGCTTGAATGGTCAGTGGATAGGGCACTTTAATACATTGCAGAGTGTGAGAGAAGGACGTGGAAGACATCTGGAGACTTGCTCTGGCCAAAACTAACAAACATGATGCTGATTTTTTTTGGGAAAGCAATCAGAAAATAGGGCAGGAATAATACCAGATACTTTGATTGAAGGTACGTTTCCGCCATTTGTGAGATGGATTCACCATCTGGGATAGCATCTATGGTGATATCAGATTATTATTTTTACTCTGTTTCTTCTTCTTCTTCTTTTTTTTAAGCCAGAACCACATCCCTGTTCCTTGTAAATGTGCCTTTGTCATCATGGGTTTAGGCTGTCATAACACATTTTACCTCAAGCTCCATCTTTAATCACTTAGTGGCAGACCTGGGAGTAGAACCCATGTCGCAGCCACTGGACCACATTGTCTAACTAGAACAGGGAACGTCTGTGAGCTTTCTCACAGAGTAGCCTGGTCTGCAGTTAGCCTGCAAGCTGTATTTTGGGCATCTCATAAACTAGGGCAAATGCAACTTCACCTTTTAATAAAAAGCAGTGTGAGTTTCAAAAGATGAAACTGCTCGCAACCTTGTTTGTGCAGAATGGAACGTGGCAGTTCAGACTACATTTAGTGCATGTTGTGAGCAGATAATAAATTAAGACTTTTGGGGAAAAAAAATAAGTCACTTATGTAACTCAACTCCATTTGCTAGACTTCCTCCTCCCTATCTGCACTCCCCATTATTTATCAATTAAATATGCTATGAGTAGTGAGCTGCTGACCACAGAATTGGGGAGGGGGTGGGACAATAGTTATTATCCTGTTCCAAAAGCCGTAATAGTGGATACCAGAAAGAATGAGAGTCAGATGTAGATGATTCTGTTGAGTTGCCACTGGAAGAACAGAATGTACTGTACTATCCAGCTATGGTCTTTGCTTTGTCTAAAACCATATACTATGACTGAAATGTGGATGTCAGTCTGTAGCATTTGTGTGGTTTATGGGCTTCTCATTATATCGCTGAACTGTGTGCAATAGATTAAACTACCATTAAAATTCCATGTCGCAAAACAGTTTATTTTGCTGTGCTAACTTTCCTCCGCTTCCACATAGAGTTACATACAAGCGAAGAGAGTCTTATCATTCAGGCAGGCAAAGATTCCTATTTGTTATTCATATGTGGACAATACTGACTACATTCTGACAAAAAATGGATGAAAGTATGTTTGTTTTTCATGAAAGCATATGTTGGTAGAAGTTTTCAGTGAGTGTCTGGGAGCTAGAAAAGAATACTGGAAACTAAAAAAATTATCCCATACCATTTTTTATCAATAAAAATGGGCAGGAGGGGGAAGAGGGAAAGTTCTACATTTCCTGCAAGGCAACAATGAGCAGCTCTAGTTTTCTCCAGATAGAGAAAACTCTCTGAAGTGGTAAAATTATTCCATTAAGAAATAAGGGTAGTGGCTGTGCTTACTAGTACTGAACTCTGAAGAGCAAGTTCAGGTCTATCTGGAGTTACAATTTAGAGACAAGCACCAAAGATCTGAACTGCATCTGAACTCAAAATGAGTTTAAGCTGTCATTCTTTTCTTGAACTGAAACAGTCCAAATCATTAAAGTCTCTAATTCAAATCTTGACTTTATTTGAAGTAGCCAAACCCAAGCCAAATGAAAGCTGAGCTGAAAAAATATATATTACTTGAATTTGGCGATCAGAACTTGCATTTTGTGATCAGAGCTGTACTCTAAAGTCCCTTGTATGTATGCACTAAAGAGAAGGGTCTTTGCTCCTGAATTCTTGCAGTCTAATGAGTTAGCACTGGGTGAATACGGCTGATAGAAAGACAAGTGGTGACAGATCATACAGTGAAAGTCAGGTAATTATGGCAAAAATCAAACTGTGTAATTAACTATGTAGCCATTAGAAAATGTGATCCAAGCATTGCACTGAAAGAAGGGCTTTATAGGGGCAAACCGGGATCTCTGTCACATACCTGTGCACTCCAAGATGCGCATACTGAGACCTGAAGGAAAAAAGAAAGGATACATTTCCCGGGTGGGATTAAAGCAGACTGTGATGTTACTTCTCCCATTCATATCACAGGTGTACCACGCCCTAAAGTCCTGTCTGCAGTACCTGCAGTCTGGTACTATGGGGTATCTCACAAAGTCTCCCCTAGATTTAAACAGTATATTTTCCAATGGTTCTTTAAAATTTATTTGGCTTTGTTTAAAGCTGAAGGCAACAAAGACACAGAAATATTAAAAATATAAATTGTCAGCCACTGGAGTGATCAGCCCCTCTTTCTTTTAAGGTCTGCAGATGATCCCTGTCCTCCTTTTACTCTCTGTTCTCATTCTACTTTGAATGTCAAGTGCCTCAGGACTGATGAAGCTTTCTGTGTGAGGCAGCGATTGCTCACTTGAAATCTTTCTTTGAAATCTCCACTGGTCTCTAATTGGGCTCTGAAGAAGCTGCTCTGTGTCCACTCTCGAAAATATCACCCAAGGTTCCTACTACTGCCAGTGGCTGCAGAGTATCCTTACTTACACTACATTTTTCCCTCCCCCAAAGACCAACACTAGCAAAAAGATTTCAAAGTAGAATGGGCTAGGAAAAAGCATAGCTTTTTTCAGGTGTCTCCTCTCCGATGAGTTCCTGGCAAACCGTTCCTCCTGACTTCTGCTGGAGCTTGGGCAAGCCCCAGTTGGTTTCCCAGAGCTGTGTGGCATGTGCGGGGCCCCAGCACATTCTTCCACTGCTTCCCCCAGCTGCTCCCAGCTTCCCCCAGCTGCTCCCAGCTCGAGGCGCTTGACTACGCAGGAGCCCTGCACAGGAGGTGCTGAGCAACCTGCATGTTCTGTATTTCAGCTCAGCACCTCGCCCTCCAGACGGTTGGATGTTGGCCTTTATGACAATGGGTCATTTGGCTTGTGATAAACACCAAGAGGGTTTTTTCCCCCCCTTCAGCATTTAATGCTCAATTGTCAGCATCCAGGAAAGCAGTGTTTAGACTGCACTGGAAACAGATACCAATATAGCTAGCTGACGCAAGAGTGGTTTATTTTCCATTTTAATAGTTCTTTAAACAGGTCCTGCATTCATATACAGCTCCTTTGTTGGAATAAAAATCTTTGTCATAGGCTACCAGACAGCTATAAATAGCTGTGGTGAGGATAATAGCTGAGGATAATCTCAGGAGAAGGTATTTTTAACTTTGCACATTGTTTAGAATAGGAAATTCTTTTAATGCCCACATTTTCCATTCCTGGTGCCATTAGCTTTTCCCCACCCCCTCTTATGATGTGTGCTTTGCTCTTTCTTTCTCTTCTCATTTCCTTTAGGGTTCAAGGTTACAGCCAATCTGCTCTAGAGGCAGACTTGAGTTTTTTTTTTTTTTTAAAGAAAATGCTAACTTTGGCCTTTTGTGACTGTGTGGGAATTCAGTTCATTTCATGGGGCTATCAGAATGTAAACGAGATATCTCACTAGGCTGTCACCACAAATTGGGTAATGAATGAGCACTTTATTTCTCTAGCACATGGAACTAATACGCTTGCTAGAATAACAGTGGCCAATCTATTTGATACTCCCACAGAAAGTATTCCACTTTTTTGGCAAGTTTGTGCGAGTTGCTACTTGTACCAGTACTCGTGTTAACGCTGGGCAAAAAAAAAAAGCATGTTGAAATGTACTTGCAGCTTAAAAATATGGCCCCCCAGCAAACCCCTTTCCCACACAGATCAATAAATAATTGTATTCCATGTTTATAGTCAATCATTGTGTTAGCCTGAGAGAAAGTGTTGTGTAGACTGTGGGCTAAAGTCTCGGCAGGTATAAGCTGACACAATTTAATGTACAGCCTTTGAGAGAAGTTGAGAGAAGTTCTGCTTCACAGTTACCTGTGAACAGTTGTGCAGTCTAGTCAGGCTGTTTTGTTTTATTTTATTTTATTTTATTTTTTAACACCAAGGTAACCTGATAGCCTTGATTTTATTATCGAAAGAGACTGAGGCATGCAGACAGTTGGGCTTAATGGGAATTAGGTACCTCTGTAGGGTGAGAAATCCTCTTTTCTCTCTGTTGACTAAAGAGGGAGCCTAGATGTTTGCCATGAGGTTTTAGCTAATTATTTGATGGATAGAGCTAGGTGAGGTATATCCTGTCCAAAGAACTGGATTTTAAAAGGTAATACCTCAGTTCTCAGTACCTTGGAGAAACGGACAAGCACCTTCTGAGATTGTATTTGAAATCTCCGTTGGTCTCCAGTTTGGCTCTGAGGAAGCTCACCTGTGTCCACTTTTGAAAATGTCTCCCAAGGTTCCTACTACTGCCAGCAGCTGCAGAGTGTCCTTTTAGGCCCTATGAGAGAGGGTAGTGTTTTTGGAAGTGAAGGATGAATGTTTTAAACCTCGCTTCCTCTGTAGAGGTGATAGAATAGGATTTGTGACGGATAGCTCACCTGCCTGGCTTGTTAAACAGTGCTGTTGACTTAATGGAAATTGCATTTGTGTTTTTGGCAGCTTAGTTACTGTTAAATTTGGCTATTACATTTGTCACATTCATACGTATGCAGATGTGTACACATACCCCACAGTTCTGAAATGCTGTCCTGTTTGAGGCAGGGGGTGGCAGCCACATAGCCCACTCCACCTATAAAGGGTGAGTAGAGAGAAGAAATTTGGAGGACAGGAAAACTGAAGCAAACCCTTTTCAGTGCAAACTGCACCTTGATTTGAAAGACCTGCAGAGTGAACGATATAACAGTCACAAAGATCAGGGTTTAATTTCCTGTCCGTAATGTTGTTTGCCTGAAGATCACAGAATATTAAACAACTACTAAATAGAAAATACAAGCTTCAGGGTTATGTAAACATTAGTGAAACATGCTTGTTGCTTGGCAACTGGTTGCTGGGTGCTCAGCTAGGTCCTGTCTGAGAAATTGTTTGTGGCGTACCTGGTAATAGGATGTTCTGCAAAAAGGCAGCTGACGATCTACCCTATGCAGATTACGGTAGTCTTGGAAGGTCTTCACAGAAAACCATCAATGATCCATCTGGGAAAGAGCATGGGGGGAGTCCAGCTAATGACTATGCAGTAAGTTCAGCTACCTTGGGAGACCTCCTGCTCTGGGCTGCAAAGGTGGGCAAGAACCAGCGGCGAGCAGCTGGACACAGAACTCGTTTTATTCCTTACTCTAGGGTCAGTTCCAGTCACATTATTCCAGCGGGGAGACCAGAAACCATTGGAGGTCAGTACAGAGAAAGGTGATGGATCATAGCCACGTAGACTTCTCTGCTCCCAAGACAAAGACGTCATGAATGGAAGTTTTCTGCATGTGCCATAGCCCTGACTGAGAGATGGCTTTGCTGAATTAGCTGGCAAGGGTGCCAGATGTAATGTGTCCACTAAAACCTGGCTGGAGACCACTAAGTTTCACACATTCTTGGTTTATGGGATTTAGTCAAATGATTTCTTTAACAGTTAGTTATCTTGGCTTTCTTATCTGAGGAAACTGTGGCTATATTCAATTTTAGTATTTTGCTTTTCTCTCTCTCTCTGTTGTCTAGAATGTGACTATATCAAATTTCCCCTTCTGTCATGAACATTAGTAACTTAATTTTTTTTTCTTACATGAACTTTTTTTCAGCAATAAAATCTCCCCCAGACTGCAGTTACATAAGATTCAAGGTCACAGTAATCATAACAGAACCCGTCTCACTAAGAAGGATTGCACTCATGGAAATGAAAATGCCCCAGCAGGATTTTTTTTGCAGGATTTTGCTACTGCACACACAATCTGTGAGACTTTTGATCCATGAAAGATGATGCCATTTTTAGGCCCACTGTACTGAGCTGTTTGTATCTTAATTTTTTTAGTTGTGAGCTACAAGTAAAAGACATGTGGGTCAGCCTCTCAAAGCACACAGCAAGGGCTAATGTAACTGCAGAATTCCATTGATAATGCTGTTTTGCACATATTCTTAGGGATTTTGAATCCAAGATGGCCTGGAATTAAAAAGTAGCATATCTACAGGGGTACAGGGTCTTCTCAGAGGTTTTTTGTGCTTTCGTTCCTTGTTTCCTCTACTTCCTTAGCACTGTTTTCTCAGCACCACAGAGTCCCCCACCTTTAGTCTGTAGTCATCATCACAGGAATTATTCATGTCAGAGGAAGACCTTTAATGTTCCTTTGACTGCGGGTAGAGGAATGGCGATCTAGGGGAAAGCTATCAAACCAACTTGCTGTCTGACCAGCTGAACAACTCTCATGGCATTTCATTTTCTTCATTTATATGCTTCTGTATCTGCTATTCTTTGCCCTCTATCCAGAGAAACTGGGAGTGTATTTTGTCTTTGAAAATTATGAGCCTGTAAGTGACTTTGCTCAGATAATGTCAGAACAACAAATTTAGTGCAGTTTCACTGAAAGAAGGATGTGTTGCTGAAGGGACCTCCTGTTCAAAGTGAGATATGCTGCTCTGGACGAGAAAATACAATTGAGTCCTCGATAGTAAGAAGTGCATCATAAACAAAAAGCCATGTCCACTCCCCTGTTGCTTATGGGCTCCCCTCCATGAAATGAATGCAGGGCATGATTGCGTGGGAACACTCGTTAGGGAAGCTGCATAAAGATTTAATTTGGCTTGATCTTCATGGGGGGCATGCTCACATAACTACTTATTAAAGCAGACAAATAGAAGCTCCCCAAATACAGCCACTGCTCGATCAGACCTTCTGTTTTCTTCAGGAGCAATTAGAGCTACTAATGGTTGATATAACTCATGTAATTTGTATTACAGATATTCTTCTGTGCCCAGTGTATGCAGGGAGGAGAAGTCTTTTACTTGGAGAACGTTATCTCTTTAGGATGAGCTGTAATAGCTTGCATTGTTATCACTACAATCCTTTGCATCACCACTGCCAAGGTGGCAGTGGTCCCTTCAGCACAGTCTAGAAGTCTTTACGCTGGTAAAACAAAACAAAACAAAACAAAAAGCAGTACTTTAAAAGCAGGAGTAGGCATAGGCAAAATGTGTGCACCTTTGGATTGCAGTGTGTTGTGGAATGGCAGATTGTCACCACCGTGTTTTCCCTGGGTAAGGATGCCTCCAGTGCCTCCATGAGGACTTCCAAGTCACCCATGTGGGTTACAATGCTTACACACTTACACACTCTGCTTTCAGCCACATTTAAGGGATTTTTGAAGACCTATGCTGTTTGGGGGCCTAAGTGCTTTTGAAGTGGCCCCTTTGCATTTCTGCAGGCAATCTATAGAAGGCAAGAGTTAAGGTTTAGCCTGTGTGCATCGAAAGAGGTGCTATTTAATCCCACTGAAAAAAGCATAGGGGCAGGAGATTTGTGGCACTGTATGGCTGTGCTAGGAAAGGTGGAAAGCATGGGAGTCATCTTCCCAGTAATACAGCAAGACGATGGTGGGCTGCACTATGAATGGAAATTGCTAGAGAAGAGAAACACTGCCAGGACAGAAGAAACTCTGCTGAGTGCTCTCTGTTGAAGGGATGTCTGGCTATGCCACCTTATTGCATTGGTGAGAAATTGCACATATCTTCAAGTCCTGGGTTAAATTCTGGAAACAATCTTTGTGACTACATTTGTTTATTATCTGTGTAATTGGATGGTTATTTAAAATTATTTTAAAAATACTTGTGTTTATTCTTGTTTTGAAACTCACGGGTAGCAGGATCTTGTAAACATGGACAAAGGTAAAGGCACAGTGGAGTATCACAGTAATAGACTCAATACTGTGCCAACAGTGTTTAATTTCTACGGAAGCATTAATTTCCTCTTCCTGTTTTTCAAGAATTTTTATGTGTAGGAGAAATGCTTCTGCTGCATAAACATTTTTAAAATAATGGCTTTAAAGGGCACGATTGAGAGCCTGAATCCAAATGTTTTGCTAGTACTTAAAGAATCTTTGTTTAACTCTTGCTTCCTATTTTTTCATGTTATAATCCAGCTGAAGCCAAGATCAGTATAGGGCAGATGTGTGTGTGGGGGGACGGTGAAATTAATAATATCTGCCTGTCCATCATAACCTGCTCTGTTTGTTTGGCTAAAGCTTTAGCCAAGAAGAGCCAAAACAGCCAGGGAAAAGCAGACTGGTCTCTGCCCTGCTTTGTGTATTGTCAACAGACTTGTGGTTGTCATGGATGATTTTCTGGTGCTGCTACAAGAAGGGAATGAACACAACCAGCTATTTGAGATCCTGGGTTTGGGTGCATGTCTCCGAATATTTGTTCTGGATACATTTGTCATCCAGCTTCAGGGAGAATAGAGTCGCCAGGTGATGTTTGTCTCTGAAAATACCATTTGGAGGCAGCAATCACAAGTGCTGGGAGTGGGAACTGCATTTAGTTGCCTGAATAAATAGCTAGAGGAGCACAGTTGGTCTAAACTAGGGTGAAAATAGGTCCATGCACAAAGAACTGGGGCACCTCATTACTGCAGCGGTGATTTGGCACCACTGGAATATAAACCAAATCTGAATTATTTTCTTCCCTGTTGCTCTTCACAGTCAATAACACCTGCTTAAACAGGCAGAGATAAATTACTCATTTGGTGGAATAATGGGAAGTTAAAGAGAGTAAAATCCTGTGTGTACTGTTTTAGGCTGACTATTGAGAAGGTGATAATGTATCACTCAAAACAGAAGAACTCCATTTACCTGGGACTGCCCTCAACTGTACCATTGCTGGCAACTCCATTTACCTGGGACTGCCCTCAACTGTACCATTGCTGGCAACATTTGAGTTGATGTGCGTATTTGTGGGTGATGAGGCCGTTCCTCTGCTGCTTCTGCTGCAGCTGGCAGATTTGTTCTTCCTGTCACAGATGCAAAGAGCAGGAAAAAAAGCAGTCGCTGTTCTCAGATATTAGTCTGAGTCTGCAGGGTGGGCTTCTAGTTTCTAAATATGAGCTCGGGGACTAATGCGGACAAACTGTGTGTGTGTGGGTAGGGAAAGGTATTCTAGTATTTTAGTGTCATAAATTTCTTTGGCTGGAAAATTGTCTAAAAGAAAATGTATGTTGCTAAGAAGTTGTGAGATGCATCAGTTCTCTTTTTATCCACACATCTTTCCATCTGTGCTAGACATGTTGTTCTTGAAGAGGGCTGTCATCAGAAAAAAAGTGCACACATGTAGAAGAAATAGGTCATGGCATCCAACTGGCAGACTACCATCACTTTGTGGAGAGGGGGATCAGAAATGCCATCATCCAACCTACATTTTAGAGAGAAGCCACATCACATGGAAGGATATAGCTGGTAATTTGCTTTGATTAATTAAAGTGGTCTGTCTTTTCCAAATTGTATTTGACAGTAAGCTGTTCGCAAAGGAAGAAAGGTAAAGTGACCATAAAGGGTTTTAAATGCAGCTTGTATTACATCACTGAAATATGTCATCTCAGTTGAGATAATGGACCATGCCTGAATGTATGAGACACGTCTCAGTTTCTTATGAGAAGGCAGATGGAGTGGCATTTAACTTAGGGCAACAAAGATGTGTGTCTGATTATTCTTATTGTTCAGATCTTGGTCCTTTCTCTTTTGCTCTTGATTCAGTAGTACTGTTCCCACAGTTAGGCTAAAGCAACCTCTTCATCACAGACGGTTCCCTTTGGAGTCCTCTGCTTGGCTGTGACCATATACAGCCACAGTCTTTGGGTTCTGGATGCATTCAAAAGATGGGACCAAATGAGGGTTTTTCTTCCACGTGGAGTCCCTAGTTTCCATTCAGAAAGTTTGATTATATTGTTAAAGAATCTGATCAGCTTTCCACATTTGGAATGAAAACCTCTGTCTGCCACTGTTTAGAGTACACTATTTTGTAAACCCAATGTTATCTTAAAATCTGCTGGAAAAAAGCTGTTGAGTTGGGGTAACTTGTGTGAAAGAAGTGCCCTAACCGACACTGCAAGGCAGGGGATAGAAGAAATGTGTCTGCAGCTGTGACTTTCCCTTGTTACTACTGATTCTTTCCAATCTGTCATGTTGCATATATCTGGGTTCAGAAAATAGCAAAGGACTCAAATGCGCAGGCCTGAGAGAGCAGAGTTAAGGATGCTCTGGGAAATCTGATTCTGCATGATGAAGGTGTGTTCTTATGTTAACATACGTTTTTCTTTCTGTGTCTGATTTTTATAGACAGGCATGTACAAAGACATATCCTGGCGTGATGCAGAGCAATATGCATTGTATCTGCAAATGCTGGTATTATAAGCATGGCTCAAATATATGTACGTAAAAAGAGCTTGCTATGTCTCTAGCCAGCCACAGCGTAGAATTATTTCTGATCTTCCTGATAGTTGCACATGCAAATTGTACATGAGCTTAGTATGCTTCACCTCTGGGGGAAAAAGCCCTATCCTTCTTTATTCATTACTAGCAGGCTCCAAATTGCAAGTCTGCTCTTGTTTTGTTTTGGGATTGTTTTTTGGTTGAGCAGAAACTGAATATTTTTCATAACTTTAAGAATTCTTGTCTGTAGAAATTTTTGGACAGAGAAACGTTTTATAAGGTTCTAATTCCCACTTCTGAAACAGTTTTTAGCTTCGAAGTGAGGTAAGTGTTTTTGGAGAATTTCACATAAGTAATTATGAAATAATGTATTAAAGACAATGGAGAGAAAGCTGGAAGTAACTTGATGGAAGTGGTGTAGGTAGTCCATGCTGTAGGTTGGAAGAAAACCACAATGGTCTCTAGGCCCTTCAGCTGCTGTTTAACTTTTAAAATAATGTTTGCTGTTCCTTTCACTATGCACAGATGGAGGGACCACAATAATTGCTACTTAACTCAGCTGGTTTAGCTTATAAACTGTAGCTTATAAGGTGATGGGGTAGAAAAAGTAGTCCTTTGGCCCTCTCTTCACTGGGACAGGAAACTCCTGAGAAAATAGGAATAGACCACTGCTTGTTGGATTCAGAGCATATGGCTGGGATGTTGCATGGGCTTTACATAGACCATGCAAGATTGGGCAAGGCTCTGTACGCCCACTCCTTTAAATGTGCTTCAAGGAAGGATTGTGAAGCATCTGGCCCTCAACTAGAAAGTCAGAACTCAGGAAATGCCTTTGCTTGTAACATTTGCCAACTGTGGTTTCTGGTATGTTGGTGGGTGGGTTCTGAATGTGGCCATCTTGATAAGAAAATGCCTAAAGCCAGACCCTGTTCCTCAAAGTATCGTTTTCTTTATCTCTCATTTCAATTAAATGTAGAGTTTCTGAAAACAAAAACGCACCATACTCTTCTCAGAACTACATTTAACCTTAAGCCTTGTCATGTGCATCAGGAGTAGCCAGTTCACAGTTAAGCATAATGCTTATCTTCCCAGTTGAATCAATTTCCCCTGAGGTTTTCCAGAGAATTTTGTATCTCTTCGAATTTTGTATGTCACATCTTATCATAGATTAGATTTTTTTTCTAGGAAGATTTTAGAGGGAAAAATGACAGAAAAGGTTATAGAGTTTCAACAGTTGTCCCTATTTTGATTTTCTAAATGATAAAAATGTAAATATAAAAAGATTCTTAAGCCTAGGAGTTATGATTCATATTTTTCCTCCTAAGGAAGAATGGAGAAAGAAAACAACACATAATTTGATTGGGTTATTTGAGAGGTATATTGTCTAGGTTTTGATTTTGAGAATTGCACTTTTATAAATGTATTTGGGATTCAAATAGAAGGGTGTGGATAAAGTTGGGTTTTGGAAAAAGATTATGTTCAGGAGCGATTGTCTGTTTAAGTAATACTCATAGGAATAAAATACTGGCACACTATCACACTATACTTGTTTCTTTTCTGTACCGTTTCTTGTGCTCTTTCCCCAAATGTCTGCTGTTCACAGTTCTTTGGGTTCAGATCTGGCCCAGGCTAACTGTTTGGTATAAAATCACTAGTGTTAGGGGTGTTCATTAAAATCCCATGATGTGTAACTCAGAGGGAGTCCGTCTTTGCCCAAGGCAGTGTTTGTGAGAGGAAGGACCTGCTGTTGGTCCCTTCCGTTGCCAAGGGGAAACAATGCCTCCAGAGCCTGCTAGGGGCCTGCGAAGCCAGAAACATGCATTCCCCATCTGCCATGGATGCTAAATGCCGTTGTTCCTGCTGTGCGGTGACCAGGGTGATGTTTTCCAGCCCTGCAGCTGTGCTCCTACTGGCTGCACACCCTTCTTCCGGTGCCTCCTCAAGCGTGGCAGGGACGTGCAGCAGGATGTGTGGGCAAGGAGGAAGAGAGCGCGGTGCGCTCCAGCTCTGCGGGCAGCAGCCCTCCAGGATCGCCACCCTAGTTGGGCACCTTGCCCCATGGCAATCTGCTTGGCTGGGGCCAGAGCCACATGGGGGGAGAGGGGAGCCTGCACTGCTGGCAGGAACGGCTTGCTGTCACCACGCTTACAGGCACAAGCCTGTTAAGCACCCACCCAAGAGCTGTTTGTCTTTGATTATGCAGTGTACTTTGCACAAGTATTGGTGTCCTCAGAGGTTTTAATGAGCATATCAGAACTATGTATCTTGGCTTTCCTTCCCCTTTCTGAATGTGCTGAGAGAGCCCAAAGGCTCTTGATCGGTTTCAGAGCTCTTTGGAGGTTTCGAAGCCCTCGCTGAGATAGCATCTGGCTTATCAGAGCCTGTAACATTCTTTTCAAGAGCTTCAACATTAAAAAAGAGCTAAGTTCTATCACAGAATATCTCATCAATAGTTGGTTAGCTTACTTGTTGGCAGACTATGATGAATTCAGTTTAATACTTCCATTCTGCTTTTAGGCCCTACCTTGGCATTTGAAGCTGATTGGATTTTCTGCTTTTGTAGGGCCAAAACCTAAAGTCTTTGCTTGGTTTTAAACTCAGAATTTCACTGTGGTTTCAGTGTAAACAAATGAACATATGCTCATGAAAATGCTGCACACCTTTTTTGTGAAAAACGATTGTTCTCAAATAGAAGTTTGAAATGCTGCCAAGTTTGTGAAAATACTTCCGATTTCTCTCTCCCATAGTCTTTTGAAATGTTTATTAGAAACAATATTTTAATGATTTTCATAAGTTTTAGTGAATTTAAATATCTATTGGCCATTTTAGTGAAAAGTGATTGTGAGTATTTCTGTGAAAACCAGAAAGTGTGAGAGAGAAGCACAGTTCAAGTTTTCTGGATAAAAACACAATGTTTGTAATTCTGCAAAATTTTTCTTAATTGAAAATGCTTTCTGATTAACATGTTTCTCGTTTGGAACATTGTCACCCACTCCAATGCATTTAAACATGGCATTTTTGCCCCTTTGTAAATGCAAAAATGGTGCTTTAAGAATGGGTGTGTCTCCAGTTGCCTGCACTTTGGAGTGACAGAAAATGTTCACTTTCAGAATATAAGTTTAGACTGGAAAGGTACACTCCTGTTATAATGACTTATTTTAGGAAGAAGGTTGTAATACTGCATGTGCATTAATCTCTGCAGAACTTCTAAATCCTGTAATAGCCCATGGAAAAGGAGTTCCTGGAATCTTTCCAGTAGTTGAAGTTTATTCATAAAATGCAATGTTTTGAAGCCTTCTCTCAGTGCACAAAATATTATTATGAAACTATAGCCACAGCTTTAGAACAAAGGTTGCAGCTTTTTCCAAACCGGGAGGGAAGTTTACCATTTAAAAATTAACGTGATTTTTCTTTTTAGCCAGTGGCCAATATTACTCTACACAAGCTGGACTGCTATTAGCTCTTTTGATAGCTACATTATTTAAATATTCTTGAAAACAAGTTTGTGAGCTATTTTGGGAAAAAGGTTAAATTTCTGTTAAGCAAGTTATTGATGGTTCCATCTTAAAATGAGGAACTGAATGGAAAACAGAGACTGTTATCCTCTACTGGTTAGTGGCAGATTGCAGAGAATGTAAAACTGTCCCATCCCGGGACACCTGACAGGACTCCTTTCATGTTCAGTAATGGCAAAGGGCATATTTTTCACATTCCCTAGGGAACAGTTGAGTTTCAGGCCTTTTCTCCACTGTCTTGTAGCATGTCAAAATTTTCTGCCTAATACAAATATGGGGAAGGTATCTCTTCATACCCAAACCAAGTCCCAAAGGACACTTTGTAGTGCAGTGGGGGGAGTTATCATTTGGAGATCCAGGAGAATTTTACAGGGATGCTGGTGCTTGTGAGAGTGGTCCAGTAGTTGGGTTTTAAAGACTGTGAGAATGGAATACATTGGTATTTCCAGCTTCCCTGAAAAAGACCCCTGTAACACACCCATATTATGACAATAAATAAAAGAATATATTTACAGAACTCAATCTCAAGCTACAAAGGTTTATAAACACAGACTGACATGTATATTTGCCTTTCCTAATATCAGATCTGTGAGGCTTTTCTTTCTTTGTTATCCAGCTGGCTGGCAAACTGCTTAGATATGTACCTAAGCACATGGTTAAAGTCCTTGTGCAAACTTCTGTGTTACCTTCATGGAAGAGAAGAAGTGAGGAATGCATGCCATCCCATCCCTGCTTGGGTGTCTTTGTCATCTCTCCAAGCAATGTTAAGAAATCTTCTATGTGTTCTGAAGATGGGCAGATTTTTTTTTTTTGGGGGGGGGGGGGGAATTTTGCTCTATGGCAGAACAAAATGCCCAAGTTCCAGTTCTGCAGCTTGAGGACTCAATCAGTCACCCACACAGCACCACATCAGCCTTCACAGTCACTGTGAAGCCTGATGGGCTGGATGAGACGATTTTCTAAATCTGTGAAGAATTCGGACAAGCTCTGTCTTCAAAGACTGAATGCTGCACAGACGTTTGTTTACAAATGCATTTCTTCATGGATACCTTAGCATATAAGATGTTTAAAAATGAAAACCAAAACAGACCTAGAAAAATAACAAAACAAGCATGTACAGTGAGAGGGGTTGCAGCTGCTTCTCTTCATCCTTCCCATGGGTCTGCCTACTTGAGAGGCTCACGATTTTGTGCTGTCAGTGGGAAGCCAAGGCCATGTACATACGATGAAGGGCTTGAGCACACTTGTGTGTGCTTAGCGAAAGTTCAGATCTGAGAGGCTTTTCTCACACTCTCTTACCCAGCTGGTGAACTGTTTAGATGCAAAACTGTTTCGGCCTGTGATCCAGGGCTTCCTATCTGTACAGCCAGCTACAGGCTGGCACTGAGGTGCTGACTGTGCTTAGGAGGAGCTAAGCCTCGGCTGTTGTTTGTCACGAGCTTGCGCTTGCCTCCACACAGGCCACCTCGGTAACATGGATGAGATTGAGAGCCCGTGCTAAAGCCTCGAGCATATTTGGCCTGTCCTTTTGCAGGCAGCTCTGAAGCACAGGTTGAGCCTGCTCCTTAGCAGATGGGAAGAAGTCATTGCCTCGGGAGTGTGCTGAGACCTTGCCTGTCCTGCCAGTGTAAGGTGTGACCCAGGAGCCATCTTCCAGGAGAAGCCAGGAATTAGATGCACTTTGCCTTGAAGAGCTGTTCCCATGCAGTTGTCACTGAATTATGATAGATTTCAGGTATTGCAGTGCAGAAATTCCTATTAGCAGTTGGGTAAGTAGAGAAATAACAAAGGAAAAAAATACTTGGTCTGTTATTATGCCGGACTAATTTAAGCCCCCAGATCATTAGGAGTTGATGTGCATACTGTGATACAAATACGGAACGTTTGCTATGATTTCATTTTAACTCCTTGATATCCTTTTGCGTGTACTACCCTACAATAAATTACTTCTTTTGAAGACATCGCAGTGCACACCGTAATGCCTGTAACTGGCAGAGCCCCAGCTGACTGCCTGCAGGGGCAGAGAGGAATTTTGCCTTGTATGCAGAGCTTTGCTCAATGGACCAGGTGCAGCGAGGTTTGCCTTTTTTCTTTTCCCATTGCTTTCCTCTAAACCATTAGGCATGAACCATGGCTAGAGGCAAGAATCCAGCCTTGCTGGAGTGCTGACCTGATCTGATCTGACAGGCCTTGTAGAAGTGTTCAGCCTTGACCCTTTGTTGCTTTCAAGAGGGAAATCCCATTAGATAACAACTCTACTGATGAGACTGGAAGCCTTTGTATTTAGATTTCCTAAGACCTGAAGAAAGAAACCTTTTTTTTTGTTGTTATTGTTTTTTAAGTCTCCTTCAAAAAGGGAGAAATGTGGTAAAAAATAGATGTTGGATGTATCCTGCTTCTTGCGTAGTCCAGAAAGTGTAATACTTTTAACACTAATTTTCTATTTGGTTCCTCCCCAGAAGAAATTGGAAAAGTTTCCTGCATTGGGAGAATAAGTTTCATGGGTTGCTAGGTCATCTTCGAAAGTACAATGGTTTGGGAAAGGAGAGCTAATGAGATTTATCAGAGAGCAGGAGTTGTGAGCGAGTCTAAAAGCTAGGACAGAGATTAGTGTGCTGAAGGAACTGTGCTTGTGAACCACAGAAGCAAAGGGATAACAGAGACAGTTCAGATCCACTCCTTGCCAGTTTGCTAAAGTAGACTTAAATGGAATTGAATGTATAACTAGCCCCTAATTTCCAAAGCATTTTTGTGTGGGTTTACCAATCTGATTCCTGTCAAACCCAATGACTGTCATACTGACGCAAAGACCAGGCAATATTTAGAAAATTTGGGAAAGGTATTTTGCCAAGCAAAAAAAAAGAAAAGCACAGCAACACCCCCCACCCCTTTTAACATGCATTCCCATAGGAATCAGAATGCAGAAGAAGGGGAAAAAACATACTGACGTATTGACCATTCTAACAAAAATCATACTGTACTGGTCTCTTTTTGGAATGTTTTTTGAAGTTTTCCACTGGCTGGAAGCTTTTGAAGGAAAGAAAAGAAAAGAATCATCTTCTGTCTTCAATTAACTTTGTTAATGATTAACAGAGCAGTGCAGTATGTGTGGTGTGCTTTAATTAAATCAGAGGAGACATGATTTGGACAAGATTTTAGTTTCACTTTGAAAGTTATTAAATAAACTGACACTGTTTGCTCTCTGAAAGTTCTTGGGAGCATCCGGTTTGATTGTAATCCCTGTGCAGCTAGTGAAATAAAGCCCATTCCAAAATACCTAAGGGCCATTACTAGATATTAAAAATGAGCAGTCCAGTCAGCCAGGGATCTAACTGATCATCAACCTGCACGAGGAGGGGCCTGTTCTGAGGCTCCAACTTCATATTTTTAAGCTAAGTTCAGGGATAAGAAAAGCCCAAACCGAATATTTCCAGCCTAGGTTTGCGTTTTGAATGTCTCCAAGCTGCTCAAGTGGCATAAGCTGTTGAATAGTCAGTGTCTTCAGTGGAATTCTGATAGTTTTGCTAGCTGGGTTTATTGGGTTGTTTGTGAAGTCAAGATCCCAATCTGGACTTGGATCTTGCTCACCACTAAAATTCAGGGAATTAGAAGACAGGAGCTTTTGGTACAGGAACGCATCCATAAGTTGGCCTAGCAGGAAATGCTCTTCTTTTTCCAAAGCTGTGTGTGTGTGTGCCTGCGCACACACTGAAATAAACTCTTCCAGCAGAGAATGATCAAACCCGAAGCCTGTGCTCCGAGTCCGGCTTCAAACTGAAGCAACACGATGGATGCTATCCCTGATACATGATGGCAGGCAAGGGTGAACAGGTCCCATGTTTGACTTTCAAGTTTACTGTTGTTTTATGGCATGTATGTTAAGGAGCACTGGATTAGGTTTCCACTCGTGCCCATTCAGCAGTAGAACCAAGGCTATAAACTCTTCTGGCTAGGAACAGTGTCTGTCCTCTATGCTTGTATAGCACCTGCCATGTTATGTCTCTTTCTGGCAACGTACGTAATGTTCACAACAACAGTAACGAGGTTGGATGTAAGGCAAGGATGTAAGCAGTGGCTAAGTTTGAAGCGGATAAGAATGTTTGGACCATGCCTGTTAATATGTTAATCATAACAATTTTATATAAAACCTAATAACAATTTTATATAAAACCTATTGGTGAAAGTGTTGTAGAAATCCACTATTGCCAAAAATAGTTGAGGTGCAGGGAACTTGCACCTGTATTACTGGCAGCTTATACAGCTTTCCGTTTTGTGGACTCTGCAAATATTATACTACATGACTGTAAGCAGAACATCCTGCAAGTCCAGTCATACTCTTCTGGGCTTGGGGTGCTACTCGTGTTACTGCTAAGGCTGAAATGCATGATAGCAGTTGTTGCTCCAAGCAAGTAACAGTTCATGCATCAATGAGAGAACAGCAAACTTTAAAATTTGCCAGCCAAAATAACAGATTGCTTTTTATTGCTGTAAGAATTGGCATCTCTCCCTGAAAATGGGTAACTCACAACAGTATGAGCACTCGTGAGTAACACGGGAAGTGCGTGGGGAAGCGATGGCCCTTCCCTGTGCTGCTAGAGTCTGGAGAGAGGCAGGTTCCCTATGAAGACAGCTCAGTGCAGGAGGTCACCAGAGCCTGTGTCATGCAGATGGCTGTGCCGGGGCTTAGGGAGAGGAGGTAAAGGTAGCCTTTGTGAATGCTTCCCTCATATGGTTTCCTCCAGTTGTTCGAATGACCAGAAGGTAGCTATGTCCTAAACACCAGCAAATATGTTTTTCTAATCAAGTTCAATTTACAGTGGAAGTTCTTCTTGGAATATCACTCTAACACTTGTCTTGGAGTTTGTTTTGTTTACTGTCACAGCCATACATGCAGTCAGTAACTTTTCCATGTGAGAAGCAGGGTAATATTAATACCTGAAGCATTAAGGACAGAGAAGATGAACTTCTTTCTGCAGAGGACCAAACTCCTGTCTGTGCTGCTCAGGACCAGCCTGTTCTACAAAAGCAGATATCAGATAGGGCTGAATGCTACATGGGGTCTATATGGGTTGTCAGTACCTGGAAGTACTTTACTGTGAGTGGTTAAAATTTCAAAAACTTCAGGCTCTCATGTTTTAATGTACAAGTTTGTGTTCCCAATCCTGCAGAACCCATCTGTGCAAATAGTTCTGTCTTCTGATAAGTCATTAACTACATGATAATGTGTCTATGTAAGCATGCAAACTCTATTTGCGTGGGTGTCTATGATTTACGTATGTGTATGTACAAAACCAAAACTACACGTTCCAATCTGAATATATATATATGTATCTTCACTTATACGGCTGGGTGATTATTATTTATGGGTATCAGTGAACACATTAAAATATCTGGCTTCGTTGCTGTTTACAGATATCCAAGTTGATATATCTAGGAGCTACAATTAAGAACAAGGGGAGGAAGAGGTGTCATAGCTGTAGGGTGGCTTCTTATTACTGAACTCTTGAAGACTGCAGAAGACTTACCACTGGCTAATGGCAGAATCTCCATTATTTGAGATGTTTAAAACTGGACTGGGGAAAAAGAAAGAGAGTAAGAGACAGCATCATTTGATGATGAAGTAGATAGCCTTATTTTTATGAGTACTTGGAGATTTACTCCAAGACGTTTTGTATGGGTTGCCAGACTTTACCTATTGCATGTGATTTAACATGTCAAGTGGTGTTCATCTGTGAAATGAAGTCCCTGCCCACATGCCAGTGTCCTAAAGGGAAATCTCATGGGAGGGTGAATGCAGATACTTTTTGCCTTATGAGATGCATGCACTGAATTCCATGTGGTGAACTATGGGGGCATTTCAGAGCAGATCTTAAAAAAACCCAGAGTTTGTCTACTCTGTGAAAGCATGAAAGACATTGTGACATCTTTCATTTTCCCAGGGAGGGAACAGTTAAAAATATCCTTCAAACAAGGAGCAGATGTTAATGTCATCAGAGTGTGGATTTTCATAAAAAACACAGAGTTCTGTTTCTCTTGCAAAATGCCAGTAGCTTTGCAAAGTTCTCTACAAGTCTGTCTACTGATTTCAGAATAGCTGCATGCAGGAGAGGAGGTGGCATGGTGAGGTATTTACTGTCTCTGAAACAAATCGGGTACATTTCTGTAAGTTATTTGCCTTCCCATTTCAGAATTGCCTTGGCTTGGAAAGGGACTAGACAAAGAGCTAAAGGAATGTGGAGGTATTTGAGTAACAGAACAAGAACAGTGGGCAGTCCAGTGACAGACGGAACCCACTACTGACAACACATACAGAAAGGAATAGACTATGTATGGAAAGGCATGGTCTGGGCTACTTAGGTGCCTCTGTCAAGTTCTAAATTCACTACAATCTCTAAGGGAAAAAAGACTCAAGGGTTATTATGATCGACTCACTGAAAACTCTGCCTTACATGCAGGAATGGTTAAAGTAAAAATAACAAACAAAATGTTAAGTGGCTCTCTGGACGACCTCTGGACATTCCTATTGTTAGTATGAGTAGACATTGGAACCTCCCAGTAATAATTTCCTTTTGGAAAGCTCTCATGTCTCCTTCCTCCTCCTCATTTTGCTGCTTTTAATGCTGAGAAGCTATGAAAGGCCCTGTAGTTCCTTTCGTTGTTGTAACAGATGAGCCTTGACTCTTAAAGTCATTTGACTTGAATTTGTTGGAGTGAATGACTCCTTTCAAGTGCCCTAGTTTAATTAGTGTTTGTTTACTTAGTTTTCTTGTGTCCTGTGTAAGGGTCTTAGTGTCCTGGACCAAGTCATCATCTCTGAAGCATCAGAACATACAAGGAAAGCAGGTTGTAGGACATGCATCACCTGTCACCATCATTTTTCATGCTCTAGATGCCCATGTGAATTTTTGAAGTGATCTACAGGAAAGTCATTTGCCTCTTCTTGTTCCATATGCAATATCTTCACCTCAGGGCAAAAAAAGGAGATTGCATATCCCTTTCAGTTAAGTTATTGAAGAAAGTAAACCACAACAAACTTGTTTCTGAAATAAAGGGGTTATTAAGTGCAGGCATCTATAAATGACTTGGCTTCTCCTCCCCCTTCTTTTTAAAGGGGGTTGCAAGCATGGCAAAATCTTGGCTCAGTGTCAGCGTCTCTCACTGGAACCAGTTCTGCATTGCTGTAAACTATGGAGCTGCTGGGGCTGCACCCAACCGGGCGTGAATGCTTGGCATTGTATATGTTGGCCCCTGTGGAGCTGTCCTTTCAGAGGAGAGACACAGCGTTTCCAGTAGCACAAACTGAGTTGTGAAAACGTCCCTATAGCTCTTGTTAAAACAGAGATGTTCCTCAGCTGAACAGGCCTTACTATTTCAGTGACGTGTGCAGTTCTGAGGATACAGCTGATGGTGGAGCCTCATGGGCAATCACCAGTACCACAGTACGCCACTAACACAGGCTAGTCCAGGTCCACCGGGCAGTGTGCTCGTTGCCTATACACAGTGGATCAGCATTACTGTGTCCAGAATCACACGTGGTCTTGCAGCTTTGCAAGTGTGACGAATCATGGTTATAGCACTTTCTGGATGGAAAAAAAAAATTGTTACACTGGTGCTGTCAAATTAAAAACCAGTATGCTGTGCTCCCACCTGCAGAGCATTTCAAGCAGTTGTTGCCAATGATACTCGCTGCAGATGAACACAACAGCCAGTTGGGCAGAGAGACTGCTACTCTTTGGGAGTGGGGCTTTGCTCACCTTATTTGTCTTCAGTTCTTTATTTGCAGGCAAAGGTGCAAACTGGCACATCAGCTGAGGATAGACTTACGTGGCCAGCATTAATCATGGCTCAAGAATTCAGTAGACGAAAGACTTCTATTCTCAGTGGTGTTTTAGAGGTAGAAGCTATAGGCAAGAAGATGCAGTTCAATGTTAGAAATTTTTGCTACAGAACAAAAATAGCCATGTAAATCAGTTGTGTTTCATCTGGACAGGAAGTGCTCCTCCAGATTTTTCTAATTCAAAACATTATTTGGAAAAGCAGAGAAAAAGAAATCATGTTTCTCCTGAGTGCCCTGATCTAAGGGATACATTTTAAAACAGTTCCAGGATATACTACAAGTGCAAGAGGTTTCTCTTTCTCCTACTGACTCAACAAACAGGTCAGATTTGCCACTGAGAGCCAGGATCTGCCTTGATGGTAGGAGCAGTGGGATTTTTTGAAAAATTTAAGAGTTTTCTTTGAAGTAGTAGAACATAAAGTTTTATAAGACACTCGAGTTGCTTGTATTTAATATTACATGGAAACAGTTTTGTTTGTGAGCACTGCAATAACCTGAGTATTCCAGGATACATTGAAAAGGGTTTAGAACTCACTCAACTGGAAAAAGATCCATTTTTGTGACATAGTAGTAAATAAAGATCTGTACTAGAAATCTGTAGGACTGCCTTTGGAGCCCAGTTTATAGTCTCATAAACATCAAATCTTAGATCCGGTATCTGATTAAAATGTATTTTACCAGAACAGCGATACAATCTTCAGTCAGCAGTGCTGCCCTTTCCTTGCTCCAACCCAAAACTCCAGTACATTTTGTACCCAAAAACATGGATAAAGCAGGTAGATGAAGAAATAACAATTCTTGGGGGGTATGGCAGAACTGTTCTCGAGTCTGCAAAAAGGCTAAGCCCGTATGTTCCTGCATGGGAGTCATGCACCATGCTATAAAGCACAAAATTGTAACTTGTTCTCACAAGCTGTCTCCTTGAAACTGTATAGGGAGTTTTACAAAGGCAAAAAATCAATTATCTGTTTTGGCATCTGTGAGCAGAACAGAAATGAATGAGTATGTTTCTTAAAATCACTGAGAAGGAAACTGTCAGGCTCATGCCTCTGTTGAAAGCCAGCATCCTCCACGGCTTTTAGCAGAGATGATTGACTCAGTGCTTACTCCAAGGTAAGAGTGCCACCTACTGAACCCACCTCACTCCTTCCACAGAAGTGTGAGCTTCTAGGAGAGATTCCCCTTCCGAGTACTAATCCATCCACACCCACCTCCGTAATTTATGAGGTTTAGCAGGATCGCAGCCTGGGGTGGAATGGCTGCAGGACTGCGCAGTAAGCTGTTTCAGTTTACTCACGTATGCTGGCTTAAAGGGGTATCAGAGCCAAACATGTGAAATCATGGTAACTGATGGTGCCTCCATTTAAATTACTTTCTTTGCATTTCTGTTTACTGCCTCATTCACGGGATTAGATGGAAGAACGTTGAGAAGAGTCTGTTACATTGGATTTTGCTGCAGCCATGTTTTTAATACCATTGCTCAACATATGATGGTCTCATCCTGACTCAGTTGGGTTTTGCAGCTGCTTCCCAGCTCCCTGGATTTGTTCCCTGGATTTGTTTGTTTGGAAATCACCCTCCAGTCTTTTGAGCTGTCTGTTCCAGCTTGACCTTTCACAAGTTCGACTCGATGCAACTGCCTGCAATACATTTAGGTGATGATTTATGATCAAAAGGGAGGACTGTTTCCTGGGCCATTGTTTTACATTTGGGTCCTCTCCCCTCGTTGTCTCTGGGCAGGCTGGAATGCGACTTCCCTACAAGCAAATATTTGTGAAGGCACCTTTGTACAGTTTATCTGGTTTGCACTGCTCGGTGCCCGGGCACACTTGCTGAAGCAGAAGCACTTCATTTGGAAACTGAATGGGAAGTGAGCGTTTGTCTGTCAAACTGAGCAGCTGAGAAATCTGCAGGAATTTCTGCAATTTGAGGTCCAGACATAACAAAGAGGATCTATTAGAGAGAATACAGTAAAAAAAAAAATAATAATCATATGATCGCAGTGCGGAGGGACCGGAGGGGGAGGATACAAGATAGATAATGAGCTTGACAAGAGGCAAACAGAGAGTGTCATTTCGGAGCTACAGGACCGACCAAATGGTTAACCTGTGGGCTGGAAAGAGCATCCAATGAGTCTCGCATGCCTGAAAGGATAATGGCTTTTTTATTATCTCATTCCACGCCCTGATCATCTGTCCATTTGCTCCCTGGAGCTGGCAGCAGTTTGCACTGATTCATACGCTGCAGACATGATCAGCAGATCATACTGCAGGCAGAACTTGTCAAGTCTTTCCAAGTGAGTTCCCGATTTATTGTGATATCTGTGTGGCTTTAGCCTTTCTGTGTTATGTAGGAAGTGCTGGATGGTGGTGATGGGAAAGGGGAACGAAATAGTGTGTGATGAGTTTGGAAGTTGGGTGAATTGGGGAATAAGCATCGGATACTGACTGTGTTCTTTTGCTCTTCTTTTTGTTATATTGTGCTCTGTTGTCTAAAAGAAAAGTCATTGCATTTATGCATCCTTTTGAGCTGAACTGCAGAATTTAAATTGCTTTGTTCAGAGGCAGAAGCAGATAAAAGAGTATGTTGGAAGGACTGGTTGCTAATCGGAGTGCTGTTAATAAGAAGTTTGCAGAAGTTTCATAGTTTGTTTGAAAGCTTTCGCATAACTCGGATTGCTTAGTCCACTAAGTAAATAAAGTCCTCTTGGCACTTTCATCCCTGAATGTGGGGAGGAAGCAAATGGAGAAAATCGATTGGCCTGTTTAATACTGCCGAAGAAATTATCTGGTTTATTTAGGTCTTGCGTTGTTGCTTTGTTTGTCCGCTTTACATGTTGAGGGGAGGAAAACAGGGCACTATTCTGTTTCTAAAATACTCTGAAGTGATTTGTCTCAGGGCTTTGTTTAAAATCTGGGAGAGATTTTCAAAAGTGACTGAGATTTTTAGGTGCGTGTTTTTGGTGTTTCCAGCATGAAATCCTGTGCTCTTGGAAGAAGGGTGCTCAGAGATTCAGCATCTGAAACTCAGATGCTCCAAGAAGCCCCTTCCAGGAATGTAAAATCCTTAATCATGATTTCAGATAGTGGGGAATAAATAATAATTAAACTGAATGCACGTCAAATGAGTTTATTTTGTGCTGGGTCCCTGGTCAAATATGACCACAGATTGTGGCAGCCAGCCCTTGAGGGACTGCCGTACGGGAACGGGGAGTTACTGGGCAGAGAACTAGTTTCACTGCAACTGGTGCAAGGGGAAAGCAAGGGCGGGGAGGGAGGAAAGGTAGAAGTGAGTGAGATCTGGACGCTAATGCTGTTGTAGCTAGAGCAAACCTTGACTCTTGATCCTACTGTCGGGAGCTGGCCCCGGGTGTAGTGACCCTGGCTGAAGGCATTGGGGCGACCTTCAGACCCTTTTCACTGGCCTGCACTGGGGCCACTTTAGCTAGATGTCAAAGTCTGGCTGTTTTGCTTAAAAAGCTAGAAATCTTTGGCTATGCTTGCTGAGGGAGATTGTCCCCTGCTCCCCAACTGTGCAAGAGAAGGCATCAGTAACATGCTAACTTTATGCCTTGCCTATGTGTGAGGCGTTCAGCAAGTGCTGCAAGGAATGCCCCAGCTTGCATCCACTTTAGCACCCACAGTTATGTATGTGAAGTTGATTCAGTGAAGTTGGTGGAACTTTATCTGGGTGAAAACAATTCAATCTGTCTTTTCAGACATGGTTAGCTGCTCTCCTGGTGGTTTCCTGCACCTTGAGAGATTCATATCCAGTAGCAGTTTCCACACAAGAGCAGACACACCTTGACAACGAGACGTGGATTTTGTTTTGCCACGTCTCACAATGGTATATTTGGGGAGGAAAAACAAAACTGTTCCTGGTGAGGACATTTAAGAGAAATCAAATCGGTGGCCAAAAGCTGGAAACTGATTTATTCCCTTTTAACAAACATCTCTGTGACCTTGGGCCAAAAGCGCAGAAGACACCTTTAGCATTACCCACAAAGGCTTCTTCAGAGCATTACTCAGTGAAAGACGTGATGAAATACTGCCCTACCCAGGCTGAGGCATAACGAAATCATTCCAAATCCTCATGCCTTCTCAGGAGATTGCACTGGAAAAGAAAAGGAGTATTAAAATCTTTATAAGTTAATTCTCTGGAGATTCTCCAGGGAAAAGAAGGAGGCAGTGATTGCACTGTTTTGAATGAGCTACAATATGATTTTTAACTTCTTGCAAATGTCCTCTAATGGCCCTTTTATATGGCGGTTTCAGCCGCATTGTTTAAGATACTGTCTGCGCCCTCAGTATACCTGTAGTATTTGCAGAAAATTTTGTAATTGCTAAATGGCTGAATATAATCCTGTTAGCATTCGATACATCGGAAATGAAAAGCAGAAGCTGTTGTCATAGCCAAGGACTCATTTGGATTGGCCTGAAAATATAGAAATTGCTTAGTAAATATATAGGGATTAAATCAGCTAACTTCACTGGAGGCTAAAATCAGTGTTTACCATGCAAGTTTCTATGGAAAACAGAAGTATTCTTTGCCAACAGGTAAAATGTTTCTTCCTGAAAAATACTGCTTTTGCTCAAAATTCATATATCATTTGTGGGAAGTTTCATTATTGGAAATTCACTCTTTCATAGCATTTTGTGTTTGGTCCCTTGCATTGTAGCCTATCTTTTCTGTTCCTTGACTGGATGTTTAAGCCAGAGATTTGACTAGTTTTATTTGGGTACGAGAGGGACTTGAAGGAGATGCTTTACTCTTCTCCACAGGCAGCAACAGTATTAGTGGGACTATGCTATTTGATTAATTCTGCTTCGAAAATTGATGCTGTTCACTTTCACTTGAAGCCATCTCTTTCCTTCTTTCTAGTCTTCTCTGTTTGCCATGCTTTTCATTCCTGTTCCCCAGAGGGCAATGTCCTGAATCCTTAATTTTTCAAAGTCCTTTTACGTTACTCAGATAAAATAAGGTAGGCATAATGTAACGAAGGACCAGATGCACAAAGATGTTAGCCCATAGCAAGTCCATTTGTCCCAATTTTAAAAGCTAAGAACCTCTGAAAGTAGCTCTTCCCCAACAGTGACAAATTTACCATGTGCTAAGAAACAGGCAATTTACTTACACTTTTTAAATGTCAGCCCTTTCATACTCAACCTGTCCACCTGTGCACTGTGCAGTTTATACCCAAGTTGCACATCCATGTGATGTCTGGGAATGAAACCCAAAGCATTTGGAAAAGTGGTAGATGAGCACTTTAGATGCAAATATGTTTATCTATGCATGGTCCATATTTATGTTAAATATTGTGGTAACTACATTCCATGTACACAGGATTCTTGATATATTAGTTGCCACCACCTGAATTAAATGCAGTGGCTTTGGTGTTTGGTTTAAGCATCATCAGGAACAGTGGCTGTTGCAGGCTGAATGTCCAGTTCAAGATTTCATAGCTGGATTTAGGAGTCAGAAGAAATTTACTGAAAGAGCTGAAATTTTCTTGAGTGAGAATATCCTTCTTGATGGAAAAAACAGTATGTGAGAGGAAGGACAGGTCTGTAAGGAAACACTTTGTTTTTTGCACCTTATTGCTTCAGCAAAGGATGCTTCTCTTCCTCCAGCACAAGCAGAGCATGGAGTGGCCAAGGCACAGTGTGTGACTAAACTGGGTGGGGGGTTTTGGGCATCCACCTGAATCTGAAGTCATCACTCTGTGGGTATCCAATTTCTAAGATTTTCTCAGACAACAAGTGACTCTAGAGAGTTTCCTGAAAACCTTGAGCTAAATTCTCCTCCCTGTCCAAACCTTAGTTCAAGCCAGAGCAGTGGAAAAGAAAAATGTCAGACTTGCTCTGGTACTGCTCTCTGGGAATCCAGATGCCTGAGATGAGCTGTAAGTTGTTTTTGGTGAATGGTAAATCTGGCAAAAACCAGAAAAATGGGGAGAGTTCTGGACAGACCAGAATTGGTTGGAAATTCATGTCAGGTTCTGTGAGTAGATTCACTGAAATGAAAACAACAGGAATTACATTTTTTTAAATGAAAACATTTCCTTTTAGCACTTTCTAAACAAGAAAAGAAATTACTGAGCTGCTGCTTTGCAGTATTTTTTTGAAATTTTCTGTTCTTTTGATTCAAAATTGACCTAAATTAAAATAAAAAGGTTAAAAAACCCCAGGATTAGATGAAGATTAGCTTTCTTGTTTCAGGCTGAATTAAAATAAAACAACCCTGAACATTTTCCATATCACTTCACCCTGACAAGGGTTTTTTTTCTGCTTCAGCAAAACTAGAAAATTCATTGTTAGTGCAGATCTTAAATCCAGATAACTCCTCCATAGCCACACTGTTGGCCTAGGTGTTCTCAAATGGTATTCAGCCAGCATGGGGTGGGGGTGGCAAAACTTCATCCTGCTGCTTTGTACCCCTGCCCTTCCCTTCTCTGCCAGATCTGCAGTCCCAGGCCTCCTACTCCACCCTTTTCCCCAATTCAGAATAAAAAAAGAAGGCTCAGAAGTATAGGGGAAATTCTGTGATTGTTATTTCAGGCCCTCTGTACTCTTCTATGCAATTTGAGTACCACAATGCAGATGCAGTAAACTAGATAATCCAAAACCATGCATTTAAAAACCCAACCAAGGAAAATAGTTCCATCAGTAGTTTGAATAATTGAAATAGATTTAACCAACTTTGTAAATTTTCACCCCCTTTGGATTTTGTTTTGTTAAAGAAAATGCAACAAAAATCTTTCCTTTCTTTGCAGTATTTTCATGTACTGACATTTATGTTTTGAACCTTGTAAGCACTAATGCATGTTAAAAAAAATCCCTTTGACTTTAGTAAGGCTGCTTATATGTATCAGTAGCTGCAGGGCCAAGATTATAATTATATATGTGTATAATGTTAGCCTTCATACATTTATCCATTCCAATTTTAATTCTCCATTTTAGAAAATCTATGATCAAATTTTGGAGCCCAAACTAATCTGATGTTGTCCCTTTTAATTTAGGACTCAGCCCTTTTATTCTCCTCCTGTGTTTTATTTTTATTAGTTGCTTTCTTTTTGTGCTGATGTGCAGCACATACTGTTAAAGCCACTTATTAGAGCCAGAATTTTACAGCATGGAGACTGTCCTAATAAGGGAAAAAACCTAGCCCTTTATTGGTGAGGTAAGAGGAATCAGGCAGTGGATAATTTTTTTGCTGATTGAGAAGGATAAGGTGCGGTTTGGCAGGTATCACATTGGTTTGGCATTTGCTGACATGGTTCCTCTTTTCTACAGTTCAAATCCTTTGCAGAGTAGACAGTCAGGGAGGGCTTTTTTCCCCCTCTTTCCCTCCCCTCGTCCTTCTCTTTCTCACAAGTGTTCAGCAATGTTATAAAATCTCACTGCGACACACAAACTGGATGTGGTAATGAGAAGTTTTTGCAAGTCTAACAGTGCCATATTGTAGTCACCTTTAAAGGAACACCAGGCACGTTGAAACACACTTTTCCACGTGAGTTGTTTGCATCTAAAGCATTTAGATGTCTGTAAAGCTGTCAAAAAAAATCGCACTTTAGTCCGAAGTATTATGGTCCAATTTCTCTCTTCCCAAACATCCGTCAATGAAGGAAAGTAGAAGCTGCAATTTTTAGGTGATGCTTTAAATTGTTTGGCTGTTTTTCTTTCAAATTGCTTTGAAGGTTTGTATTGAATTCCAGAAATGAATAACGCATCCCCGTTCTGAATACAGGATTCAGTACAGACTTTAAATAGAGTTCCTTGGGTTTTAAACTGAGTTACGATGAGCGAAGATTCAAGTGAGGGCAGAAGTTGGTATCTAAATTCTTTCCTTCCACAGTTTCTGTTTGTCTCTTGGTAACTGAAATAGTAAGCCAAGTATTGGCTCTGCTTAAATTCACTCTGTGTTGCATCAGGAGACCAAAAGTAACATAAAGGGGCCTGCTCCCCTGCCACCTGTGCTCCCTGCCCTTTACGTGGTCCTTTGACTGTACGAGGAATAATGGTTAACTAGTGACTAAATGTTTTTTCTGTCACTTAGTTATTTATTTTCTTCTGATTGATGTAAGTTTGATTGTATGCCTTGTGAAGCACTTTTTTCCTTGTTTTTTTCAACAAAATAATTCTAGCGTACATATCCTGTTATTGTTGAGGTTAGCTTACTGGAGGCAAAGGATGTGAAAGATAAACTTGGATGATAATAAAGCAGAAAAGAAAAATAAACAGCACCAGTAGTAGGGACTGGATGAACCAGTTCACATTAAACAAAGCATACAGATGCACTGTTAGAGGTAGGCTATTCCCAACATCTTGCTGCGCAACCATTTCCCTTCTGTTTCCATGGATGGTAAATTGAATTACAGTCCCCTCTAATTATAGCGGAAACATCTTCCTTGTGACCTGCTGTGCTACTGTTGCTCCTTGTGTGCAGCTCAGCAGATGGAGGCAAGAGCTAGAAGTATCATGCTTGCCTGGTCATCTTGACAGCCTAGAGCTGATAGTTGATCCTGAGAAGTCATTAACTATGTCAGTATTGAGTATTTTATGTGGTACGTGCTTTGCCCTTGCAGATGCTTCTTTTTTCTTTTTTTCTGATACCTATTCCTATTCAGACCCTCCTTCCTCAAAGTCAAAATCCTTCTTGAAGAACAGCGGCTTGGCTATCTTTGTGTCTTCTTTTTTTTTAATTTCCACCCAGCACTTTTTTATATACCTTGACTAAACAGCAATGAGAAGTATTCAGACTCTCATGAGAAAGAGTGACTCCAGCAGAATTTGGCATGCCAACCTGCAGAGATTAACTCCATGTAAGCAGTTTTGATTCTGACCTCTGAATCGTTTTCATATCCCTTTCAAGTAAGAGATCATCTCCTAACTTGTCTGCTGTGCATTTCAAAAAATTAGAGAAAGTAGTCCCTGCAGAAGCAATCCATGTGTGTTTGTTTTCCTTCCCCAGTATTCTAAGAAATGTCAAGTCCTGTCCTAACGTGTGTCCCTGGGACCAACAGACTTGTCACTACAGGATGTGAGATCTCGGCTTCTGTTCAGTGTGTCATAGCCAAATTGCCTGCAGACTTTTTAACCATAAAAATATAATGCATGTTTCTGAAAAGGAATTTTTTGGCCTGCCACATTCCACGTGTAGTACTTTCGGTACTGGAGCTGCTTCAGTGTAATAACAGAAGTACCTTCTAGCATCACAAATGTTAGCATCCTGGCACCGTCCTGACACTTCTTTTTTTGAGGGGAATTTGTAACTCAGCAGTAGGCTTATGGGATGGGTGAGCCTCACAAGCTTCAATACTGTAGGTTTAACCATCCCAAAATGATGTGGATCATCCCATGCTGAAATGGCCACAGTGGAACCCTTATAATCCCTTTGCTCACAGTGGCCTCTCCTTTACCACATGCTTCCTTTCCTTTTTCCTTTTGTTTCTCCAAGTTCTCTGTTGCTACTGTGTTACATGATATTTTGCAGAACCCAAATGAAATGTGTCCCAACCATACCATAGTCTCTTGCATATTAATTTCTTCAAAAGTATTCTTATATTTTTTAAACTAGTGTCAAATAATAGCCTTATGAGTTTTGCATAACACTCCTTATTACGTGAAGCAGGAGATTTTTAGGACTGTGCTTCCCCAGCAGATGGGAGATGACTGGCATGGATTCTGGATGTGTAAGATGGTGCTGTGCATCCCAGTCTTAATCATCTGTCTCCTGCTGGAAGAAGAGTGGGCAGACGCATCGTGTCAGCAGTTTCCTTTCTCGGGATCCGAAAAAGTCCCATAGCCTAATTAGCAGAGGTGAAGTCTGCTTCCAACGCTAACTATACTTTCACTTTTATTGGAACGATTAAGGCAGAGAACTAACTTTCTTCTGGCTTGTGCAGCTCCCCTGCTGCCTTTTCTGTAAAGCCTACAGAAAAGCAGTTTTGAAATCCTCTGCAAATGGCAATGCAGTTTTCCTGGAGACTTGCCAGCATGCTAAAAAGTTCTTCTAGCACTGTAGCAGCGCTATCTTGGAATTCCTGCCAGTCCTTATCTGCATGGCTGTGAAGCTCCCCACAGATAAAGTGTGCATTAGCGATAATTTGCAGCTCATCCAGTTGAGGACAAAAGTTCCTGTGTTGTGCATATCCGAGAGCTGCATTTGATCCTTTGTCATTTTGGGATAGCCATGGGGTGAATTCCTTGCTTGAGTTCCTGGATTCTTCTCTCTTTTTCAAACTCACCCAAACCCCTGTGGAGTGATCAGGTGGGAGACAAAGTTCAGCTTGGTACCTATCATACAGTACCTATGCTTAGAGCCCCTGAACTAGAAAGGTGAATGCTGTGGATCTGTGAAATGGTATTTGTTTCTGTTAAATTTTATGTGTGTGCTAATTGTTTCCTGTGCTATTCTGCCCTGGCATTCATACCAGTGTGTTTTCTCTCCTCCCAAAGGATATATATAAATACAGTTTTTACAAGATTGTAGTAAGCAGATATTTTGCTGCTTAGTGTCTGTCTTTTGGGCCCTTCTAGCACTTCTGAGGATGCATGACATAAATTTAGTGGGAGTCTGAGTCCTGGAAAGGCTGATAGTGTTGCAAGGCTTAGGTAGTAGGAAGGTTCAGGATTGGGAGAATTTAAGGCAGGGCTCACACGTGTGGAGGAGGAAGATGGAGACACTCATTAAAATGCAATAAGGTGAGGAGTGACAAGGTCAACTTGGAACATGAGAAGAAATTGGGGAAGGAACTGGAAAAGCTTCTGGAGAGGCAAAATGGAGGAGAAAACCATTTGGGAGTTCTCTCTGTAACATAGGAAAGTAGGTAGTGGGGCCTTCCCTGGAGCTTCCTGAATCTTTGGTAATTTTGTGGGAGTGTTTGGAGAAAAGTTTGGGCAAAGGTCCAGAAAATGTGTTTGTATACCCTCGTAGCTATGCACTAACACTGACATACGACTCTGTATCATACTTATGTTAAGCCAGCAGAAGAACCCATAAGTACATCCAAAGAACACCTCGCTGGTAGAGAATTGCCAGTGTTTGTGAACACAGCCATAAAACTTAACTCATTAGACCTACTGGTCTTATAATACTTTATTGCTGTAGGTACTGCCCATCATGCTAGCTTCTGAATCCCCCAAATGGTTGTTTTTTTAACTGAGCATTCCTGTATGTTATTAATCAGATGAGAACTGAAGCACAGGGGAGTTTAAGCATTTCATGCAGGAACTTGTAGCAGAGATGGGGGTGAAATGAAGCTTTCTAAATCCCATATTAAGCATCTCAATTACCAGCATTTTAGCTTGAGTTAAAAGCAGGCTTAATTTATTTTTCCAGTTTGGGAGATTGTTGATCCCCAGACCCTTTTGCTTCCTCAGTTGCTACTAAAGTTGATCCTTTTTTTTTTGAGGGCTCAGAGGGATGATTGCAGTACTCTTACTTATTGAGTAATCTTAGTCAAATGTGCTATGGTAACAGGCTGGACCACACTCTTCGTGAGCAGGAATTCAAATTCTCTAATGTTTGTCCTATTTGTTTATCGTGCCAAATATTCTGCTATTTACACTACTGCATCCTCGCTTCCCAAATGTTATATTTTTACAAAAGAGTATTAAACATAGATTTTTCCATCCAGTACCTGTTTTTTGGCCCCGTGCTGTGTCTTTCAGGATGCATGACTTAAATTCAGTAAGAACTTTCATAATGGGGTAAATTGAATTGTCTCTCAATTGCACTGGGCTTGATGTGCTTATGTGAATAGTTACTATGGTTTGCTAGAAAGAGGATACTTGGCCAAACCACAACACACTTATCTGGACCAAATGTAAGGTCTGTTCTCTGTGTCATTACTAAGGATCCGTCTATTGTGTTAATACCATCCTGGTATTCAGGAGTCCTAATTGCTTCCTAAAACACTCTTCTGTATTGCAGTGCAAGTGAGACAGGATGTTTTATCTTTGAATCATGAGGTAGCCCCTCAAGAGCTGAGGTGGGAGTGCTTGGCTGATGTTCAGGTCAGTCCCATCTACACTGGCAGTGAAGAGGGTTGAGCGACCATGGTGCACAAGAGCTTTCTTATGTGATTTTTTCTGGAGTTTCTGTATGACTAAAATCTCTATGACATGGGCTGATGTTTTCTTACTGAATCACCCTTTGGGAATCCTGCCTCACCAAGCTGGCTTTTTGCACCTGTTGAAGCATGAGAAGAAGAAAGGTTTGGCAGCAAGCTAACTCCTCATTTCCCAATGGTAGGGTGAGGAGTCTGAACCCCATTTTCCATACTTTCAGGCACTTAAGTGTATCTCAGTTCACAACCCAGTGCTTCGAAGAGAGGTGCTAGGCTGTGTTGAGGCGTGCTGACCCAAGTGCAGCCTGAAGCACTTTCACAGTGACATGGCCACAATATCCCTCAAGGTAAACTTAGATTTTCAACCTTTCTTCCCTATTTCCCAGCACGCACAACTCTTATTTAAAATGTAAACTACTGATTTGGAAGTACCTAGCAACGGACGAAACTAAACAGAGGAGAGGCAGGCTATCACTTGCTCAGAGAGAGCTAGGGGAGCTCAGAAGAGGATGTCTCTTTGTCAAGTATGCCAGCAAAAAGCATCTCAGGATAATCAATTCTGCCAGTGGCTTTCAAACACTTTCGGGCTCAGTAATGGGAGTCAGTGCTGTGCAGCTGCTAAAGATTGGCCTGGAAAGAAGGAGTCAATGTACCTGAAACAACGCCTTTTGGAAGCAGCTGGAAAAGCTCCTGGTAGCTTCAACAGGTTTTGGACCAGGCCTGAAGTAATGCCGCCAAAGTGAGAATCTTACCTGCTGCGTGGTTTAGGCTAAAACGAATACATTCATCTATGGCTCCATTTTTCCATTTCATAAACTAGCATTATAATAATAACACCCACCATGTGGAAATCAGAAGAGGTTATGAGGATTAATTAACATTTGTAAAGCACTTTGAGATTTTTGATGGAAAGAAGTTAGCGAGTGCCAAGTGTTAATATAACAATGAGGGGAAAATAACCGTGAGTCCAAGCTCACTGTAGGAACATAATGGATTATACCAGAAGCCTTGGCTTAAACATTTTTTTGTGTTTAATGATGAATTTTCAATTTCTGTTTCTTCAAAATAGTCAGTTGTGGGTCTGGTCCAGGTTAGTGCCTCTGGGCCTCTCTCACAATCCAGGTGCTGAAGGAGGAAGAAGAGCGTGAACATAGTTTGCCTTTCTGAGAGGCTGGAGCTGCAACAAGAACAGGGACTGAAAGCTCGGGGCTGGGGTTTTTATCTGATGAACATGAAGCACAGAGGAGGCTGGGGAGAGGCTGACCGGTTGTGGGGAGGATAGCTGTTTGGCAGTGGAAGAGTTGCCAGATAACAAAGAGGAGCTGATCAATAACTTGTCGTGAATGTACAGCTGGTAAATACCATGCAGCTCCCCCCATTCATGAAGAGCTCATTTGCATGGGGAAATTTATTATGAGAACTGTTTCAGTGTGGAGTGTTCTGCTACAACTATTACAGCTATAGCTCCCTGTGTGCAACTGCTGTTCCAGAATGAAAAAAAATGTGCACCATAATTGCTGCAATTTGGAAACATGCTATACATTGCAGAAGTCGTCTCTTATTCTGGCACAGAGTCTCTACACAGCAGTTTCTCTGGGTTAGACGCACCTTGAGGAGCCTGTATCCTACTGGAAGTCCACAGAACATGGGCACGTGGGCACTTCCAGGGCAAGCAAATGGTTATTTTATCTGATTTACTAGTTTTCATCTTGGTATGTTCTTTGAATGACTCATGACTCATAGATAATTTTTTAGTGAATATTTGAAATGAGAGAGGTTTTTGTTGAGATTGGGGGTTCCATGAAAAGTTTCTTTGCCCTCTTTGAAGAACTGTAGTTTTTAGATTCATATTTCCAGTGTGATTGGTCATCTATTGTAATTTCAGAGTCAGTTTTCCACTGATTTCCTCCAATAGTATACTTTGTGTAAGCTGTTTGGTAGTTTCTTACCAGTAACTTCTGCTGGAGTAAGGATTGTAGTAGAGTGATGTAAGGGAAAGCTAATTAAAAGACTAAAGTCCAAATATTTTGTTCTGTTTATGCGGGTGTAGTGGTAATGGCTGCATTTCAAATTTCCAGCTGTTTAAATTGCACAGTGTTGTTATACAACGTCTGCAAATCATTGTAACATTAGTGGGCTGTTCAAAATGCTGTACGTGACCTTGCATATCTATACAGGCCTGTTTTATGGAAGGCGTTTTTACCTTTCATGAAGGTGAAAGACACATCAGGATTAGCTTTCAGAGAGATGCATGGAATGTATGTGCCCCTAATCCTGTTAGCAAATAGCAGGATCTGCACTCGTAATTCCTCTGCTATCTCACTGAAAATGTCTCCTAATCACCTTGGCTGTTGACAGTAGGTTTCTTAAACACCTGAGAAAGAGACAGATGCTTGTCCATGTTAAAAGTGAACAGTCATGAATTGCCCTTGAAACCAAATCCCCACCTGCATGGTATCTCTGCGTTGTGTGTATGGAGAATCGTTACAAGAAAACTTTGAGACATCTGATTTTCATTGTTTTTTTTTTTCTTTCCATTCACCATATGTTGTAGCACTGAATGTATTTGTAACGCCATATCCCCCCTAGAGTGGTTTATTTCAGTTAGTGTAAGACTTCACAGTCCATTCTGTTTTGGTGCATGTTCTCTTCTTACATTTCAATTGCTTTCCTGTTTGCAGCATTTATTTCAGTATTTAGTCAGCTGTGGCATGCTAAGGCTGTGTCCTCCTCTTGCATATTTGGTGTCGGGAAAAGTGGATGAAAAAAAGATTATTCTGTGATTATCTGAATGACTATCTGGTAGAATTATTTTTCCAGGCTCCTTGTGTGCAAATACATGCATACCTTGTACTTTGTTCGTGCAGCACAAGACTTTGCTGTATTTCTGAAAGCTACGGCAGACATTGTCAGAGGCCTGTCTGGCTCTGAGCAATAGTAATATAATTACAATCTCAAATACCCTGGGAAATATAGAGGCGTTCAGACACTTCACGGCGCCCAGGCTTGTGCTAACACCCATGCTTTTGATGAATTGAGCAATAAAAGTAGAGAGCTCTGACCATTTGAAGTCATTTCAGATCACATGACATCTCAGGCAAGGCCGAAGGAGTTAGCCAACAATGTATAGTCTAGGTAATCATGGTCCGCTACCTTGTGGTTTGCATTCTGTCAGTCATGGTGGAATTCGATTCTCTAGGCTGGGATACTGCCGAGGTTTGACAGCCATGTGAAACCAGTCCTATGCTTGATATCCTCTGTTATCTCCCCTTCCACCTTCTTCCTCCCTGCCCCACTGCTTCTCTGTCCCAGTTTTGTTCAAATCCATATCCAGTTTCAGTATCAGTCTTAGATCAGAGACCAATGTTATGGTTATGGAGTCAGAGCCAGAATGTGCATGTGGCTGCATTTTGGTGATGGATGAAATAATGTGTTTGGAGGCAGGTCTAGTGCTATTAGCAGGTGGTGTCCCTGATGCCAGTTAAGGTGATGCTGTGAACGTCGTTCCCTTCAGGATTCACTCACTGTAGTTTCCTAGCCCCTGGTTTCTCATTATTCTCTGCAACGCCTAGCAGGCAAATGAAGGAAAAGCATGAATGCAGAAAGGGATTCTCCATGTTGGGAAGATTTGTCATCTTAGAAAACCAAAGCTATGTTTCATCTCAAATTTCACATCTCGTTTCAGCAGCATGGATGGTGAATGGGTATATGCTGGAAGCTGACTGTGAGTACATTGGGCATTGTGGTGAATGGATTGGAGTGTGTGTGACTGAGATTGGTTTGCATGCTAATGAATCCAGTGATTTTCTGAGTTAATATTTTTTAGTGTTTGTCCTTACTCAACAGAGCAAGTACAGGTTGAAACTAGAGAAGATTTCTGTGTGCGAGACCTATACTCGTTGTCTTGCACCTCCTTTTAAAATATAGTGCTCTTAAAATACAGCAATCCTATTAATTTTTTGTGGAGGGAATGAAATACAAGTATTGATTTGTTGAGATGCTCTCTATTTCCTAGCGTGCTGCAATGAACAAGTCTTCAAAGTAGGAAATCAGGGTGAAAAGTAGAGGAGCAGATGAAGCTGAAAGGCCAGAGACTAGGTTTCTGGGTCAGAAACACATACATAACGTATAATCACTCAGTTTCTGCTTTCCTGAAACTATAGCTTTTTTCCTGTTGGCTGATTTGGGAGGATGCAGCATGCTGTTTTGGTGTTTAAAAATAACACCAGAAATAGTCTTTAAAAAAAAAAGTTCAGAGCTTTTTCTCCAGAAAATAGCATCTGCTACAGGTACAGAGCTAAGTTAGGCACTGAGCAGAGAACAGTGGAAGCTAATTCCCCTTTATACTCCTTCCATCAGACCTCCTTGCCTCTGTCTCAGAGGGAAGCCTTGCTGAAATTTCCCCATGCTACCGTTGCCACTGTAGCTTCTGCGGGGAGGTGGCAGGGTGTGCTCTGAGCACTGCCTTCTGTGCCCACCTGGCTGAGGTGGTGCTCACAAGAGCGGGGTTTGCCTGCAAGGCCTGCTTCATGTCATTGCCGGCCTCAGAATTGAACCACGAGGTAGCAATACAAGGCTGCTGTAAAAAGCCAGGCATAACAGATGCTGACTTTACTACTGCATCCTAATCCCAAATGTAAGAAACCCTAAGGCACAATTACAATTCAGCTGGAAGCTGCTTAAATCCGTCTAACAAATAGGCTCATTCTGTTGCATTTTTTGTCCTTTCTATTCTTTCATTTACCCCTGTCAAAATGCCTCCTCTAAGTACAGGACCAAGTAGGACCCTGTTCTGCTCATTTTGCAAGTTTGATAGAAGTGCATTTTAGGGAGGTGAAGCTGCAGGAGATAGGGTTTCATTCAACAATAACACTCTTGCATTTAAAGGAAGGTGGTGACATCAGAAGACTTGCACTGCTATAGACATAGGGAAACTGAACAACAGTAATTGGGAATTCTCTTGAAATGCTGTATAACTGTTGTGCCTGAATAAAAGATAAAGCTCCGCTTCCTAATGACAGCATGGTTTCCACTCCAGCCTGCGGAGGAGAAACTATCCTGCATGTGATGTGAGTCCTTTCATTTTTTTTGAATACAAAGATGAACTGTTTCTGAGCTCCATTGCTGAGAATTTATACATATACATACATACACACACACACACACATATACATTTATATAAAAAATTGCTGGTGGCCATGAGAAACATCCTTGCTCTCTCAATGCGCTGTTCAGGTTCCTCCCCATATGGCTACAAAGCTGCCTGTGCTCTTTGCTGCAGATCACCTCCAGTCTGCCCGGTGGGGTGTGGGTCACTGCCTACAGCTACCTCACTGCCGTCGTTTAACGGCAGGACTCTGTAGGAGGAGAAAAAGCCCCCAAAACAAGGATCCTTCTCTTCCCTCCCCCACATCTTTTTTAAGATCCCTGACAGTTTTCACAGATGATGACTTGAGTCTTGTAAGGATTAAGAAAGGTGTTTGGAGAAACTAGAACTTTGTAGTTTGAGCTTAACACATTTGAGATGTCAGTTTGCCTAAAGGTATCTGTAAGAAAATGTAGGTATCGCTCCTCAAATCTTTTACATATTTCCTTGAAAGACCAAAATTTTCAATACTTACGGGATCTTTTTTAAGTTTAAATCCTAGTGTCCTTCATCATTTTTAAGTAAGTCTCTCACTTCAGGTGGAGTTTTGTTTGCAATGAAATCATAAAAAAGAGGAGTTAGGTCTTAATTTTATATACATTCAGTAAGCTAGCAATTGGAGGTATAAAAGTGTCTTGAAAGCCTTATTGTATACAGGGGCCTGAAACCACAAGAAAATTTATGATTTGGCTCTGTAGCAATTGTGGATTGTATATGCTGGGGCGAATCTTGTAAGTCCTTGCTTATGCCTCAGCTAGGCAAAATGCCCATTATTCTCAACAGTCATATGCCTGAAGTATTACTGGGTAAGGATGTGGCATAAATGATTTTGGATTTTATTTGCAATAAAGCACTAGAAACTGGAGGTGGTGGCAGCAAGTAGAAAGCAATTTGCTACAGAGTCAAGAAATACCACATCAACCACAGTGGTATGCACAGCAGTTGGTTTTTGCTCCCACTTTAAATTTGAAAAAGTAAGCTTGTTTTGTACATTTCTTTGCATGTTTGTCATCTGCCAGAGAAACAGATTTCTGGGTGAATTCCACTAAGCTTCAAGGAAATCGGTAAAAAAAGTAATAGTTATCACCTAGAAGGTGCTTGGGCATTTATTGTTTTCTGCCCAGTTACTTTTTTTTCTTTCATGTGACGCTTCTAAATTAAAACGGGTTAAATATACTGCGTTGCTCCCTGACTGGTCCATGTCAGTTCTGTTGTGGATGAAATAAAACTGCAAGGCATTACAGACTTCACATATTGAGAGAATTACATGCTTTTCCCTGGGACATTTCCAGCAAGCACTTTTATCTAAATATAATATATGTCGGAGGCAAATTTGACATTGTTTCAGTAGCTGAAGGTTTTTACCCTTCATGTTAGCGGCCCTGCATACGATTTATGCTGGAGTACTCTGAGGTATTGCTGAGGCAATTTACCAGAGTTATTTGAATGTGGTTGGAGAATCTGCTTGCATTTCATATTAGGAAACAGATCATCAGTTTTCAGCCATGAAGAAAAAAAAAATAGGCACGTGCATTAGTCATTCTGCCTTTGTACAGAGTGCTGCAGTGATATTACCTCCTGGCTCCAACTACAAGTATTAGGTTTTAGGGCTTGAATCTAAAACCAAAACAACAGTGTTGCCATGAACTGAAGACTGCAAGAAAGTAGACAAGGCATTGGAAACCCTGTGCTGCAACTGAACTGAAAGAGGCATTTTGAGTAGACCCCACTAATTTTGGAAGCCAGGATCTACCCTAGAGGCATGACTGCAATCTTCTGCAAGGAAATAAAATCCTTGGCTACTTTTGGCATGAATTACTTGGTAGTCACCAAGCAGCGTTAACATCAACATGGAGTCATTTTCCCTTGTGGTTACTGGCTTGCACATTACTTTTTATGCTTTATTGTCCCGTGTATACTCCTCACAACTTTTAGATTCCAGTTGTTAAAGGGAGGGCACCTACTGTTTCCTTACCTGTGAACAAAGCTTTAACTGTCAAAAACATCAGAGAAAAAGAAATATCAAAGAAGAATATACACACAAGCTGGACCTCATGGAAGACCTTTTCTTTCCCATACTTAGCTCTTCTGTCATGCAAAAAAACCAGCAGTCATTTTCAGGGCCAGACCCTTAACTAATATAAATCATCTGTGAATTTTGCTCAGATGAAACAAAATTTTAGTTGTTAAAATACATGTTATTTAATGTTTTCAGTATTTCAGATCAAGGCTTAAAATCAGGGCAAAGTAGGCTTCTAAAGGTACAGTAGGAAATTAAGAGTACCAAAACTGACAGAATGAATGTTTTCTGCTCACCCATTGAATAAGTGGTTTCTCATTAGAAAAAAAATTCCCTTGAACTCTTTGGAGCTATGAAAAATGAGTAAGGATACGAGGAATACGTAGTATAAAATTATATAAATGAGAACAGAAAACACTGAAAGGTGTCAATCTTTTAATTTTTCCCAGATAACTATGTGGATACATTCTGGGGATAATTTGCCCACTGTGAAAATATAGTTTGTGTAGTTCCAGAGAATATATTATTGAGAAGATTTTTTAAAAATTGTGTGAGAGACAAGCTGTGACCAGAATGAGAAGGCATACACCCTCTGTAAATGGAAGACTGTAGTGTTTAAGTCCAGAAAGTGCCACTGTATCATCTAATCTTAAAGAAATAATGGAAATTCATAAATTGTGTCTATAATCCCAGAAAGGCATCCATCTTAATGTGGAGATGCAAGAGATGGCTATTCCATCGTTTCTGGTATATTTAATCGCACTGTGAAAAACATATCCTTCATTTCCAGTTTTAATTTGTCTGGGTTTAATTTCCAACCGTTGGTTAATTTTATCCATTTGTCTCTCCTACATTCAATGTGAAAAAAGAGTGCATGTCAAATTGAGAAATACGTGAAAAATATGGGTATTAATAACAACACTCATTCACAACATTGGACTTAGAACTGTGGTGGCATGTCTGCATGTCTCCAGCATAATCTGCTGTTTTCACTCACTACATCTTTTTGAAACATGAATGTTTTGGACTGAAATTCTGCTTGTTCCCTCATAGAAATGAATCTTCTTGAGCAGGTCCGAGCAGGATCCTGGCAACTGTTGCTGGATCATGGAGGAATGATTAGAAGAATTAGTTTTCCCCACAACTCATGCCCGCCACCATTCACCACATTTTTAGATATGACTTGAGTGAAATACAGCTGACATTTGATACATAAAGCTTGACAGGGACGTAATCTTCAGAAGTGTGCACATTTGTCATGTTTTGGAGTTGAAGATTGATCAGTTGTTTGTATTCATATTTTGAAGTGTGTGTGCCTATCATAACACAAATTGCATGAACAATAAAAAGATTAAAAACATACGTAATCATAAATAAAATTTGACTGAATATCAACAGTGACACAAAGAGCACTCCCCAGTGTGTATTATAGCTGAGTCCATCCTCACCCCACCCATGCCTTCAGGAAGAGCCTGAGTAAACAGATAGGCTTTGTAGGAGTACAGAAGGCCAACAAATGCAGCTTCTGTAGACTGAGTCTGCCAGTGAAATTTGTCATCAAGAACATTTTATTGATGTCCTCCCTCTGCCATGAATTTGGAGATATGCGGGTCAACAGATGTTACTGCAACTGTTATGGTGTTCGGTAACGAAGGGTGAAGATCTTAGAAATAGGTTAGGCTGCAAGTGGAGATGCAGTAGTTTGATAACGAGTGATCTCATTTCTTGGGCTGAACCACAGAGAACATCAATCTGTAATATATGTGGCGCACAGACCATAAAGGCTTCCTGATGGCAAAGGTGTGCTGGAAAGTGCTTGCTTTATAGGTACAATTGCATTTAAATGAAATATGTTTTAGGGGATAGTTCTATGTATATTTTGTTGCATGTTGGGCTACACGATAGTTGATCTTTTTATTTACATTATGAAAAATGAAAAAGAATTTAGAAACATCAGGTTTAGTTTACAACTGATGGAAGGCAGGTAGTTTTGCAGATTATTAAGTTTCTCTTTAATCAGAATACATATTGTTTAGAACAGAGACCAGATTTTCCCATATATTTATAAAATGCCTACTGTAGCAGGCCTCCGAATTTGATCAGGAAATTTCAGTGCTGTCATAACTCAGACAATAATAGTAATGTAATAATACTAGGCAAGAAACTAAAAGCCACAGATAATGTTTGAGCTGATTTGTGATTTCAAGTGGAAACCAGTTTAAACTGGATTGTATGAAATAAGTTTCAGTCCCATCATCATTCTAGCCATTACCAAGTTTCTTCCTGGGTTATAACTTTATCTAAATTTAATGCTCAACGTAAGATTCATAGGGTGCAGAATCTCTCAATAAATTCTGTGATAGATAGCCTCATTGCTTGTATTCCCAGTCCAACAGAGTTACCTACAGTTCTAGTTTGTAGAGTTTCCGTGTTCAGCCTGAGAGTAATGTTTTGAGCTTACTGAAATAATCAGGAAATTTGTTGTTGACTTCAACAGGTTTGGGATTTCACTCCTGGAGATGTAAAGTTATCCTGCCCAATCAATTGGCTAGCATATCTGTTGCAACTTGTTATTCCTACCTAGCATGGTGGGAAATGTCCTGCTGCATACATGCAATGCTTGGTTTCCTGTATCTACGTTGCGCTGCATGTGGAATGTGATAGACTTTGGCACTAATGCTTTACCAGAAGGACTTACCAGCAGCACGCAGAGGTTACACTGTCTTTTCCCATGTCAGAAATATGAAGGAGGTAACAGGAGAAGCAGCCAACAACCTGCTTTTTACTTTTTTTCTTTTTCTTTTTTTGCAAGTTAAATCAAGAGCATGTTGTCTTTGGTAGCAAGGTGGAGGATGGTTTCCAAGTCATCTTCTTTTCATCTGAATAGTTAATAAGAGGTATCACATATCAGAAGGCTTGACATACCTCTTTGATAGCATGCTGTTCTCTCATTGCTTGAGATAGCTGGAACAGCTAACTTTAGTGAGACACTTGCCTGCAAAGACTTTGAACAGTTATGTGGAAGGTGACAAATGGATAGAAGGTTAGTTTAATTTAGTTGCAGGGTGCGTATCGCATGCTGGGCAGCAAGGCTGTTCTCCGAGGGTGGAGAAACACCACCGGCCAGCATGGATCATTAGATTTCCATCTGTCTGATAAATAGAGCTGAAGTTTTGGCCTCATGCTTTATTATTTGTTTATTATTTGTCTGGGTGTAACAAATGTTCAAAGATATAGGTGAGTAGCAGAAGTGGTCCGGAGAGCTCCCAAACTGATTTTGCTTGTGACATGTAGCTAGGGAGAGCTACAACAGTGGGAGAACATGTGAGTGGGTGGGTCTTCTTGTGATACAAAATGAATGAGTGTGCAGTGGAGTGGGTATGAACTCATGTGCTTGCTTGTGTTTTATTTTCTAGATGAAATTAGTTTGCTTCCCCAGGCAACACAGAATGTAGAGGCTTCTAATATAACTTAGGAATATCGTAGTTAGAAGAGCATATTTTTCATAGGTAGAAATGGCAGTTGTCTAACTTGCACTGTCTCTCCTATGACTGAATTTCTCATGGAAAGTCAGTGGCAGTGAAGGTACCTATGCTGAACCTCTTCAGAAGTGATCCTGCTATCAATTTGCTCACAGCATGCTCCTTAGCCTGTTAATTAACATCAGTCAACTTGACCCTGTATTTTCAGCTTGTCTTACTGTTTGTATCCCAATTAGTGTATGAGGACTACTCAGGTCTGTTCCAGAAAAGCTTGCATTTCTGAGGCAAGTAAAGCAGCCCTTAGAAATACAATCTGGGAAGTGGTTTAAGGTAATTTTACAGAAAATATGATACAGAAATATAAAACTGCTATTAGTTATTGATACTGCTATTTCCATCAGATATTGTGGATGTGTGATGCATCTATACTGCTGAACAAAATTGAATACTTAAGATGATCATTATGGGTAGTGCCCATATCTGCTGTGCTTGCTTGCTGTAGTAAACCACTGTCATGTGCAGTGAGGCAGTGGATATGCTTAAAAGGACTTTGAGAAAGACCGTCAGCTTTCTTAAGAGAGGATTTATGTGATAAATGTCCAAGGACAGGAAATATATATCTTTATTCAACTTATTTAATGGGTATCATTTGGTGGGAGTTTTCTGCTTATGTTTTTTTTTTTGTCCCCTTTTTTAGTTTTCTGAACAGCTGGTAGTTTTAAAAAGGCTTTTAAACATGGTTGTTCCCTGTGCTGTCTAGGAATGTTCTGTGTGGATGCAGACAGTAGGATAAACTACTTCATCCTCCTCTGGTCTCACCGCAAAGACAGTCACCCCTGAGCCATAGGCGGTGGGAATTGACTCACTCATGGCCATTATCCAGCTGCCACAGGCTAAAAGCAAAGGTCCTGTGCTGTCACATTTGGAGTTCAGAACTAAAAAGATCATAGGCTTCTTGCAGCCAGAATGTCTTACTAATGAGTGGGCCTTCTATGGTCAGTTTGTCAATGCATTTTTATTCCAGAGTCTCTTTTTTCTGCAGATTAGAGACCACATTAGTTTATTATTGTATTCATATGCTTTCTGTTCTAGACCTGAGTGAATTGTTGATCCCTGTTTAAATTATTTACAAATGACTGAAAGTATTTTTCCTTGCCTTACCTGGCTGACCTGTGGTGCTTTTAATTTTTCTTCTCCCTTTCTTCCCCCTTCCCCTAGCACGATGCTTCATGGTCATTCTGCTAATGTTTTTCATTGTCTCTGAGGGGAACTGTTTTGTACAAGGAAAAAAGTCACAAGCTCTTGAAGTGGAACATGCAAACAGCAAATCAAAGCCTCAGGGCACTAAGGCCAAGAAAAGTTGCATAGGATGAAAATGCTGTTCAAGCTCTGGCAGGTGGCTCAGCTTTAGCCTCAGCCACGTTGGGTTTTTAACTTCCATTTTTAATCTTAAAAGAAAATTTGGAATAATTGCATCTCTGCTGAATCTATACTTTCACACTTTTTTCAGCAAAGGAAAGCAGTGCCTATGTAAAAGTACCAGAAGAAGGCAATGGGAGAGGTTTGGACCCAGACAGTCCAATTTATGACTAAATCAAAATGTTTTTGTTGCTGTTAATGTTAAAATATTCTTTGAAACACGAGCTTTAATAGTGCTTACTTTGACCACGTGCAGAGCTCTTTTCTATGTGTATTGGCATACAGCTAGCTTAAATGGATGACTATATAAGGAAGGGTGACTTCTTAACCATCGTATATCAGACCACTGCTGGATGCAAAATAAATGAATGCCCTGACTGGGTTTAGCATGTTAGCTTCCTATTTCCCTTTCCATGCACAAAAAAATAACAGGAATGCAGGCCTTTCCTTTTATCTCACACAGTAATAATGAACCTCAGCAAAGATTTGAATGGGCCACAGGATTATTAGGATTGTAATATCTTGCTTTCTTTTTCAAGTAGGATGAAACTAATTGTAATCATCTGCTGGGTTAGATGAACACAATAGGTTCTCAGCTGAAGGCTTGCATCACAGTGGAGATCTTGTATGATTTGGCCTGGCAGGGCTTCAGGCTTACAAAACTTTTTGTAGGTGTCAGATGTTTGGCACTCAGAACTGAGCGCTGAGAGAAGCATTGTCATACTTATATGTCCCTGCTTTTCTAGTCTTTCATTTTCAGTATAATGTCACCATGTTAAGGGTGTTACATTTGGTGGAAACTAATGAAAGGCTGCTCAGCTTTGACCCATTTCAGTTACATGGGCTTGAGTGCTCAAATGGTGTTGCACGCACTCTGGCAGAATCATGATGCAGTCTAGCAGGATGTTTGCATAGCTGTAGAGCTGGGGTTTTATGTTCTTGGTATCTTCTAAGAGCAAACTGACAGTGCAGTGTGGCTGCTGCCTTCACTGTGACTGTTTTGTCACGTTCATTTTGAAAAGGAAAACAAAACTGAGCTCCAAAACATGGAGCAGCCACACTAACTGAGCCCAGGTCAAATCCTTTCTGTAGTTTTACAGTGACACTGTCCTGCATACTGCAGCCCCTTTATTTGTCTTTCCCTAATGCTCCCTTGCAGGCTGTCCTACCAGAGAAACGATGACGATGAGGAAGAAGCCGCCAGAGAACGTCGCCGACGGGCTCGACAGGAGAGGCTGCGGCAAAAGGAAGAGGGTGATCTATCAGGAGAAGTAACAGAGAAATCAGAAGTTAATGCCCAAAACAGGTAAACCTTTAATGTTATTTACTGATGAGTCAATGGTATTTTGTGTTCAGAGGAGAGATGTATTTTGAAGGGCTCTGTTCTGCTGCTTAAGTCTTGAGCTCCAGGCTTGGCCAGCCTCACTCTGACGAGGACCAAACACTGTGAGGAGTACCAAACCACAGCTGAGTGGGAATATCACTGAGACTGTGCATGACCCATTCCCTTATTTACTTACTAAGTGTACTCAAGGCTGTTTATGGGATAACTCAGTTGGCACTTATGAGGGGAAATACCTCCAATGCATCCTGCTGGTATATTCTCTCAGGCATGCGTGTGTCTGCTCTGTGGATAGGCTGTAGTACTCTGTATCTGGCTCCACGAACCTCCATGTAGTCTATCTTTTGTCATGACTGTAAATAGACAGAGGAGAAGGTTCAGGAATCCGGCTTGCAGGGGCTGTGGTGTCAAGTACCACAAGGGCACATAGGAATGGTAGGCTCCCAGGATTCAAGCTGCAGATGACATATGAATGGGAGGTGCTGGATGTGAGAGCTAGGCATCAAGTCACATCTGGCATTGTGAGGCTTATACAGCTATAAACAACAGAAAAGCTTGTGGAGTGAGATGCTGTTTGTTGCAAACTGGGAGGGCAGAACTGGCCTTCTGGTCTGTCTGTCATTTGTTCATTTTCACATATTCACAAATAGCATGTCTAAATGTCCAGTAGACATAACATTTGATAGAAGAGACCAGAAATATGCCTTGTGATACCGAGCTAGTAAATCAAATACTAAGCTCAAGTTCACTGTAAATTACCAGGTTATCCCATGATGGACTGTCTGTGGATGTTGTTGCTGAACAGGAGTAGCTACCTTCTCATTGCTAGAGAAGGTCACTGAAGTCAGAGGGTGTCTTGCTTGAGTAGCATCTTCAAAAATTTTGCCTGGTAGGAGGACCTTTGTGAATAAGACAAAGAATTTTTATGCATCAAGCCAAGCTGAAGGAAGGGGTCCTTAAAGCAAGCTGAGGTCTTCCGAGTATTTTGCTGCCAGGTGCAGAGTGGGAGGATGAATTTTCCAGGGCTGTTTATATTTCAGCTGTTCCAAGCATCAGGGACCAGTCCAGTGCTCACTGAAGTCAATAAGACTCCCCGGGACTTCAGCAGCTGTTGGAGCATGGCTGGAAGGGAACCTTTTCAGGTTCTGACATTGTGAAGCCTCACATTCCTATATGTGTAGGAATGCCAAGATTAATTCCCAGAACCAGTTTGCTAAATTTTGAAGTATGTAACCTATTCTGTTTTCACACCACGGAATGATGTTACAGTGAGCTTTTTTCTAGAAACAGCTAAGTGCATACCTTGTTAGAAAGGTTTTTTTAATGCAAAGTTGTCACTTTTATGTAGCGTGGCGGAAGAGGAAACCAAGCGTACTACAACCACAGGCGGAACAGATGACGATGCTGCATTCTTGGAGAGACTGGCAAGAAGGGAGGAGAGACGCCAAAAACGTCTTCAGGAAGCCCTGGAACGTCAAAAGGAATTTGACCCAACGATCACAGATGGGAGCTTGTCACTACCAAGCAGGAAAGAAGTAAATAATGTGGAAGAAAATGAGAACACAGGGAAAGAGGAAAAGGTTGAAACACGCCGAGGACGCTATGAGATTGAGGAAACGGAAATGATTACCAAGTCACACCAAAAGAACAACTGGAGGCAAGATGGGGAAGAAGAGGAAAAAAAAGAAGAAAAAGACAAAGAGGAGGTACAGGAGGAGAAACCAAAGGAGGTACCCGTAGAGGAAAATCAGGTAGATGTGACAATAGAAAAACCCATAGATAAAGAAGAGGCAGTAGAAGCAAAAACTCTAGCTGTAAATACAGAGGAACACAAAACAGAGAATGATACCAATGCTGTGCTGGAAGGGGAGCAGAAGGGAGGAGAAGAGGCTGTGAATGTAACTGATGCTGTAGATAAAGATAAGCTTAGAGATGAAGAAAAGGAAAAGGCTGAGGAAGAAAGGAAGAAAGCAGAAGAAAGGGAGAAACTTGAGGCAGAAGAAAGGGAGAGGTTAAAAGCAGAGGAAGAAAAGAGGGCAGCTGAAGAAAAACAGAAAGAGGAAGAAAAGAGGGCAGCTGAGGAAAGAGAGAGGGCAAAGGCTGAAGAGGAGAAGAGGGCAGCTGAGGAAAGAGAGCGGGCAAAGGCTGAAGAGGAGAAGAGGGCAGCTGAGGAAAGAGAGAGGGCAAAGGCTGAAGAGGAGAAGAGGGCAGCTGAGGAAAGAGAGAGGGCAAAGGCTGAAGAGGAGAAGAGGGCAGCTGAGGAAAGAGCAAGGGCTAAGGCAGAAGAAGAAAAGAGGGCAGCTGAGGAAAGAGCGAGGGCTAAGGCAGAAGAGGAAAAGAGAGCAGCTGAGGAAAGAGCGAGGGCTAAGGCAGAAGAGGAAAAGAGGGCAGCTGAAGAAAAGGCCAAGTTAGAAGCAGACAAATTAAAGGAAAAGAAAAAGGTAGAAGAGAAAAAAATGGAAGAAAAGAAAATAGAAGATAAACAGGTAAAACAGAAGAAAGTACAAGAGGAAAAACCTAAAGCAGCTTTCCTAAGAAAACAGGTACAGTAAACATTTTGCACCAAAACAAAGACACCTGTGGTTTGTGAGAAATGTAATGCAAGAAAAAAAAAAATTGGATTGGAATTTCCTCACAGTTCTATTCCTGCATTTAAATGACTAATACTCATGCTCTCTCTTTTTTAAACTAAAGCTCCTTATTTCTGCTTATCAATAATGCAGTATGCAACACACCTGACCTAACTCCATCGTACAGTGAAAACCTTGCATGTTCAGACCTCTGCATGTTTTTTTGTTGCCTTCTTTCTCCGTTGCTGTAAGCTGGCTCAATGCAGTACACCTGAGGTTGGGGCAGGCACAAAATGACGCAAGATTTATGAGCACTTGGTAAGCTTGGGGTGAAGAACGTGTATGCTAAGTGCAATCATAAGTGAGGGCTCTCTCTGCTGGGACTTGTGAGCATGATGCCATGTGAGGAAGGAAGGCTGAGGTGGGGGAATGGGAGCTCTTGGAGAGGAGGGAGAGAGCACGGCTGCACACGGAGATGTGGCACAGCAGCTTATGGAGGAGATGTGGATGCACACTGGACTGGTACATGAGCACGGTGTGGCAAAACACAGGTGCGAAGGGATGCTCATAGAATGATGTGTTCATCTTAAAAAATTATTAAAAAACCCCAAAACAAAGGGGGAAGAAAAAGAGGTTAAAGTGGAAGTTCGGAAGGAAAAGGTACCAGATGAGAAGCTTCGACCTACCTCCAAAAAAGATCAGGTAACATTTAAACCATTGATTTAGATGTTGTAAGGAAACTTGAGATAAGAAAATAAAAAAGGGCCCTATGACTGAAAGTTGCTTGTTCAACTAAGTACTTAAGCATGTGCCTCCCTTTAAGAATGTGGGTAATCCTGCTGAAATAATTAGGGATGAAGCTACTTGTGTGCTTAACATTAAGTATATGTTTAAGTGTTTTGGTTTTTTTGGGCCTTAGAACCAACTCTCGTTTATCATAATTAGAACAAATACCTCAGTGAAACTTGGTTCAGTCAGTAACACAAGGATGGTTTGGACGCTAGGGATAGATTTTTCAGAACTGTGTCAACTAATCGTCTTCCCTAGTTTTCTCCCACTTTACTGTGAATGTTTTCCCTGTGACTGAGACCTACTCTCCAATAATCTAGGTCCCTTTGGCCACCTGACTGCCTTAACTAATGATTTTCCCCAAAACTGTAATGTCCCATGGTATAAATTGTGCATACCCAAGATTCTTCTTTTGTTTTGAAGAGAAATTCTACAAAATTTACTGCATTGCATTTCCACTGTAAACACAGGAGCTGGTGCCATGGTGTTTTACTGTATGGTAAGTAAATAAGATTTGGGAACCATTTATTCTTCAGGTTGCAGCTGGCAAGCAGGGAGCCACATTCAATGTTATATAGCAACTGTGCTATCGATTTGATGCAGCAGGTATCAAAATGCCCACCGATTCTAATCGGACAGTGAGATTGGGCAAGACCTTGCAGGTTTGTACTCACTTGGGTTCAGCTGGGTCTGAATGGCTTAAGGAGAGCCACAGCACTGAGATGTGGTAAGGGTTGGCTTGCTGCCTGTGCAAGTGCTGTGGAGCCCCAAGGGCTGGAGGCTCTGCTGCTATGTGGGAACAGCAGCAGGGGTCCAGTCCCGTGTCCTCTGTTGCTGGAAAACAGCTTGATTAATTCACCACAAGCTATAAATGCTTAGCTCATCCTTAGGGGAAGGTGAAGGCAAATAATGTCATGAGGTTTTATGTACAGTTGTCTGACTTGATTGTCCAATGTGTTTCTTGAGTAAGGTACAGGTGAGATTGAAAAGGCGAATGAAGTGATGAAGATGGTTAGAAGAAACGTACCTAACAAACAGAGATAGAGATTGGCAAAACTGGAACAACTTACTCTGGAAAGGGGAAAAATTAATGGGAACTAATGGAGGTGCTTAAGAACACTGCTTTAGAAAAACTTAACAGTTGCCCTACTCTAAACTCCCCTGATTATGAAACTAGAAGGAGCTGTGCAAAAATGTAGAGATGGGTTGTGTGAGAAGCTTCATACATCAGTCAGCCTGTAATACTCACTGCTACAGAAAATCTTTGAATATTACAAGTAACTTTAAAAAGGGGGCTGTTATATAACTGCAAATATTGATGGGGAGGTGGAGGGGGACACTTAAGATGCAGTCGGCCTGTTTGTGTTTATGTGGAGGTTGCTCAATTTTCCCTGGAGCCCCCATCGTCCTTTTAAACCATGTCAAAAAGCCTGGATTCTTCCAGGAAATTGGTAAGACTTTTAAAAGTGACTAGTGATTTTAATGCTTCCGTTGTTGGATGCTTAAGTCGAGACAATTTAAGAGTCCCCCGTTTTTGCGACAATGCTGAATACCTGTGTGCTGGAAGGCGTGTGTATCAAAATAAGCATTCAGAGTAATTCTTTGTTTTTGAAAATCTCTATTATTGCTTCCTGCCTTGGGAAGAAAAAATGGTAATCTCAGACTGCAAACAAAGTCAAGGAGATCAGGCTCCCATCTTTCCCCCCTTCAAGTACATACAAATTCAACAAGGCCTTTTTTTCAACCATATATGCAGTTAAGAGGATGGCAGTGTATAATGAACAAGATCCTGAAGGAATACCATGTCTCTACATAACCAGATTTGTGCTTCTGTAATTATGCAACACAAGAGTATATCCTTTCTTATTGTGACCAGAATCTGGCCCTCAAAGTTTAGGTTTTAATCAAATTAGCAAACAAAATTCGTCTCCTTTTCTGAACTGCCCCACAATTTTGGGTTCTCAAAACTGGCCTGGAAAGCTCGTAAGAGCAAACTTTCTCATGATGTGAGACTCCTGGTATTTCCTGCTTCCAGTTTGGCTAGACGTGCTGCAACAGTTGCTTTTCTCATGGTATTTGGGTATATTAGTTGGCTCTAAATGGAAGCCCTAGCTAGACCCAGATGCCTACAGCTTTTAAGACACTAAGAAACTGCACCCAAATACGGGATCAAATTTGTCAAGTGGCCCCAACCTCAGTAATTGAGTCACGGCAGTTTGAAGGTGTTCAAACTCTAGATTTGGAAACTTGACTCTCAAAGATTAAAAAAATCCTAAACAGGAAAGAAGCAGTACAGAGAAAGATTAACATACACATAAATGAAACTGCAAATTAGCTGAGCATCAAAAAGCTTTTGGTTGTGTTCTGTTTTGACTCGAGAGTCAAGATTTGAGGGAGGATGTAGGATGTTTTCTATTCAGGTAATAGCATCCATCCACTCCAGCTGGAGTCAGGGTGGTCCTTTTCATTAAATTCAGCAGAAGGTGAATTAGCCTCTAATTCAGTGAAACACTGAGACAGAGGAAGATACTTTTTTGGTGGCCTTCCTTTAGAATGGCAAAAAATGGTTCCTGCTTCTGTGCAAATTTGGCATTAAAATTAGTAGGAGCAGGATTGGGCCCTAAAGCTGTGAAACGTTTCTGTAATAACTTGTTTTGTCATCCTTTTGAATAAAGAAGCCAAGTTATATAATGATTTTCTCAAATGCACACATGCAATCATAAATCCTGCTGACTTCTGAGATGTTATTTCCTAACCTATTAATTTTTAAACTATATTGTTTTAATATTAGTTTTCTCAGCGATTTCAATTAAGATGTAAGAGATATGAGCTTCCCCAGTGGACTTCAATACATCAGGCAGCTGGAAGTATTGTCTTTTTAAAGAGACTTAGAAAGATCTTGATGAAAATCTCAGCAAAGGAAATCCTATGCTCTCAAAATCCCGACACAGACATCCTGGCATTTGAAATGTTGCAACAATCAACATCCCCAGTCTCAGGATCACACTGACTGGGACTGAAGGTTGAGGAGATTGCTAACAGTCAGCAGAGCTTTACACTGTGCAGATGTCACTAGCTAGGATATGGCCCAGATCTGGGAGTGTCCGAAAGACTTCGCTGTCCTGTGGCATTCATTAGACTCGATGAATAGAATTGGTTATCTCAGCCCAGCTCCTAGAGAGCAGAAAACCATTGCTGAGGCTGCTCGCAATACCGGCCTTGTTTGCTAGTTGTCACAGCATCATGGCCAAAGAATGCACGATCACGGAAATTGAACTCCCCTCTTGTCCGCTGGAGTGATTCTGCCAGGTCACAACTAACAGCCTTTGGCAGGATGGTGCAGGGAAGGTTTGCACGGCTGCTGCCTGTTCACAGGACAGAGCAAATTTCTCGGTAGGTTGTGTGCAACCAGTGGCAAACTTGCTCAGATTGCGTTCCCTCTCATTACTGGCCTGTAGTGTGTGCCACCTTGGTGTTGTCTGTCATACAAATTTCTGTGAACGAACAATGTGGACCCAGATAAAGTCAGAGCCGATACTGGGACTTCATTCAGCAGCTTAAAACAAGTCCTCATGAGGATCTTGACTTGAGGACACTGAAGTCATCCCTTATTGGTGTAGAATTTACATTCCCCAAAGTTCCTCTTTGTTGAGGAAGGATAGAAATAACCGTGATTTACTGTGTGGGTGTGGCTGTGGGTGTTGGTTTGGTATTACTAGGAGCAGAAGGGAGCTCCATAAACACAGCTGTGTTCTAGACAGGACTGTTACTGAAGTTCTTTTTGTAGTTAGAAAATGGGATGGCAATAGGCTTCCAAGACACAAAAGTATCTTTTAATAAAGGTCTTCAAGTGAATTTGTCACAGAAAATATTTCTTACTTGCCCACTGGAATCTTCCTCCAACATGGTAGAGCATTTTTAAAAAAAGAGATTTTTGGTGTAAATGTTTGTTTCGTGTGCTGCTGTTGAAAGTTTATGTAGGCTGATATTCCAACTAACTTGCTTAGTAGGAATAATTCTGCCTGCAGAATAAAGAGCTCAAATCAGTCTATGTCCGCTTGCCAGCATCTGGCCATGATTCAGTGTGCTAGGATCAGGCCATCTGTGGCGCTGATAAACACTTCAAACCCATAACTCTGTGGGTATATTGGAGTGTGAATCCATGCACTAAGTATGCTTGATTGCTATCAAAAAATATACGGCACAGCTCTGTGAGAGCAGGGAGAATTCTTGCTCAGAATATTTTCTTCCTCCTAGGATGAAGTATTCATGCCTGATAAACCATCCATGATTGGCTGCTGGCAGGACTCTGCTTTTGGTCAGAGCAACTTTTACACTGATGTAAAGATCATTTTGCCTCCTGGCCGCTGTACTTGTAATATTGAAGTATCCACCTGTTGTGACACTGGAAATGCTAGGTCCATTTTGGTAGCACTCCTGTGCTGTGCTGCTGAATTGAACTGGCGTGCACTAACTTTGCCCAGCCGTCTCGGCAATCGCCGAAGGTTATGCATTATTTTTATTGCTCAATGCCCTAAGCCTTCGACAACGGACTAACAACAAACCTAGTACCAAGGAATTTGCAGCCTAGGATGTTAATAGGCAACTGGTGAATAGTGCTCCAGTGGGAGAGGAGGATCAGAGTGCCTTGGGAAGGTGCAGTTGCAGAATGAAGTGGTGTGGCATGGTAGTCCCATGGCCAAACAAACTTTCACTGAACACAGAGGGTTTCAGATGCTTTCATCTTTAATTCACAGCCAGAAGGCAGGGTGGTCATTGATCACATTTTGGAGCTTTGCAAACTACCTCTGCCATAAAGTACATAAGCATTTTAAAGACAGTGCTTGGTTAAACATTAACACCAAGAAATTCCTCAGCTATTATTTAGAAAGCCTCACTGGGATTCTTTTTCTATGACTTACGATATCTCCTGAGCAGATAAAAGATGACAAGGATAAAGACAAAGCACCTAAGGAGGAAATTAAAAGTATCTGGGATCGTAAGAAGGGATTTCCTGAACCAAAGGCACAGAATGGAGAACGTGAATTCCCTGTCCACAAACTTAAATCTACTGAGAATGCTTTTAGGTAAGTGAATATTGGGTTTATGTTATAGCAGAGCAGGTGGCCTTCTCTGCGTCTCTGTTAATATCCTTTCGGCAGCTTAGTGTAAGACTTAGGTTGAAACCTCAGCAGAAGCTCTGATATTCATTGGTTTGTTAGGCATGAATTAAGGGTCTTGGGCTATTTTCTAAAGAACTGCTCCCACAATATTGCTGTGATGAAATGCAGTACACAAAGCAGACAGAAATAACAGCCTCACTCCCTCTCTAGAGATGAGTATCTTATTTTTGCTTTGCTGCGGTTTTCCTTCCTTGAAGGACGTTTCTTTTTAATATATACACAGAGGCCAACACTGACTATAGTCCAGTTTCTCTTATTTTTCAAATGAGATGTCTACCTTTACTGAAATAACTTATTTCCAGTTACATATCTGCATTTAATCAGACTCTGCATGATCAACATAGAGCAGTAACCAGTTGGTGTTCAAGAGTTTCTCCCTTGATTATTATGGCAAGCTTTGAAATTAATGGCTTCTCTACAAAAGTGACTATTCAGTTAGGTGAAAACCTCTGCCAGCCATAACGTTCTATTTTTTTATCCTTTTATAAGCACCATCAAAGTTTGATTTGTTCAAGGAAATACTGGCCTTATGGCTATAGTGGGGAATCCAATGAAGGTAACAAATTGCTAGTGAAAAGCTTATTAAGAAGGGATTCTGCATGCTAATGGGGGATACATGAGGTAGAGCAGTTCTTCCTGTTAGCAAAGGCATAGGAATGAACAGGTTAGAAGTGTTCATTTTTTCCTTCTGTACCTCTCTCCCTCTTACTTTGACACAGGCAAAGAACAGGTTAAGCTCTGCAGGCACTTTTTAAAATCTGTGCATGGCAGATGGGTTTTGCTGTTGTATCTCAGCATTCCCCTTGTGATTCTTCCGGGAAAAGCAAACTTTCTCAAAATAAAATGTAGTTCAAAAGTCCCTGGAGACACCCTGACCTAAGGCCAAAAGACAGACAAAGTCAGACTGCGTAGAGATGGAATAGCAGGAAATCAGTCTTGCTTGGAACTGTCCTATATCTTGACTTGGGTCACATCATCAATAACAGGAGAATGGTTTTCTAAAAATATTTTTGTTGTGTTTTCATTTGTTTTGCTTCCTGTGGAAGATAGACTTCAGTGGCAACATGTAGATTTGAGTTTCCATTCTTTTTTTATTTTTCTGTTTTTCTTCCACTTATTTTCCAAATGTGTGAAGAAGGCTGTCTAACCCAGGGCTTTTTCTGGAACCATCTTTTTACTTGTTTTTACATGAACTTATCAGATGCTAGCAAGAAGGCCTATAACTGTGCTAGTTCTAAATGGTGAGGATGAGAATAAAACAGGGTAGTGGAAATTAAAGAAAAATCTTCTGAGTTTCATTTGTCTACTTAAGTCAATAAGAGAATTACAGAAAAAATGTATTTTATTGCTTCCCTTTCCCATCTCCTCTCCCACCTGCCTTCCCCCTCATTGTCATACAGTTGCCATTAAAAACTGATTTCCAATTTCTTAAGAAAAAGTCGTACTTTCCCTGGAAAATGTCAACAAAAGAGCCAATGAACCTTCATACAAGCTAGAAAAGTCCAAGTGATAGGTGCTTTAGATAAGATAGGAATATTGTACTGGTGAAGCAATAAGATTCTCTCTCTCTCTCCACTCTCCTGTCTCCTTCTGTCTTCCCCAAGTCACGTATCCTGTTCTCTCCCCAAAGATACTTGTCTTGTTTTATATAATCCCCTTAAAAAAAACACATTTGCCTTAGAAAGCAAAGGATTAGTGCATCTTTTAGTATATAGAACATGGTATAATATTTTTGCTGTGGGTTTTTAATATGTAAATATGTCTTATTTAAAACTGACAGAGAGGAATTAATCATAGCTTTCCATTGCTGTGTTTTCTACATAAAGTGTAATACATTTTTGGAAGTGTAGCCTCTGTACACAAACTGTAGAGCAGAAGTCTGAAACCCTAACACTTTATATGCCATGGAGATGGTGATGAAGTAAGATACCCCTTACAGAAGTTACATGAGATGTTAAATATTTCAAGCTCAGTTGTTGAACTGTGCCAAAACTGGATGTGACTTGAGTTCTAAGACAGTGTGGTACAACTCCTGCACTCATAAGTGTGTGAGACTCTAAATATCTCAGCCTACTTAATTCCTGACAAAATGCTTTGGGCCTGTTGTAGGAAGTTGGGAAGGAGCAAAAGATCTTACAAGGGCAGTATCTTCGTGTGCCAGGTTGTTGTGTTGCTGGTCAGCAGGTGATTCTAGCCAGGAAGGGACAACCTGTGGTGCATGAGCTTTCCTTTCTTTCCTTTCCCAGCCGCTCTAATTTGAAAGGGGCCGAGGAGGCAAAGCGGGGGTCTCAGCCCGAAGCTGGAAAGCGGTTAGAGGAGCTGCGCCGTCGCCGAGGCGAGAATGAGAGTGAGGAGTTTGAGAAGCTGAAGGAGAAGCAGCAAGAGGCAGCTGTGGAGCTGGAGGAACTGAAGAAAAAGCGGGAGGAGCGCCGGAAAGTCCTTGAGGAAGAGGAGCAGAAGAAGAAGCAGGAGGAGGCTGAGAGAAAAGCCAGAGAGGAGGTAAGTGTTAAACAAGAAGTATTGGAGCCTGGTTTTAATTGCCTGTTGTTTTTACTTTGCTTCCACTGGTCTTACAATAGATGATAGCTCTCTACAGCAGTGTCTGTACAGACACCTTCAGGCAAAGAAGTCAATGGGGCTGGACACGGAGTGAGTCTGTACTTAACAAAAGGGCAGAATTAGGCACGACTTGGGAGACTTGCTTATAGGTGAGGAAACACCAGGTGACAAGGAGATCGAGACCAAAGCAGAGCGTACAGGCCAAAATATGCTTCTCGTTCTTGGATCTGATATTGTTGCAGGGTTAGGTGGGGAACTGGCTTTGTGACTTTGTTTCAGATTGTATTCTTTGTCTGCCTCTGTTTTGGTTGTGCCTTCTTTCAGGCAGGGCTGTTTCTTATTGTGTGTCAGGAGGCGGTCTGTCACAGTGGACTGATTTCAAATATTCTGCCTGGCATTAGAATCGCCCCATTTTTCTGACCTTCAGATTTAACTGCAGGCATGGCATATTTGATACCAAATGACTGTATCATATAGATGCTCTAGTGAGGACCTGAGGTAAAACATTCATCCACCAGAGTAGAAAGAAAAGTTGCAGTTCTAGCCTGAGGGGAAGACAAGGCTCTAATAATGTCTTCATGAGCCAGGATTTCATCTGTGGGAACAGGGAATTTCTTATTTTTTGAGGCATGCAAAATTTTCGGTGCAGTGTTGTAGCCACATAGCTCTTAATTTATTTGGGATGTCTTTTTGACTTGTGCAGCCTGAATTACAAAGGGCATGGCAGAAATTTGTCTGCTGCAGATGAGCAGGAATGCTAATGTTTTATATAGTAATGATGGGCTAGATCTTATTAGGAAGTTATTTTTGTCTATTTAAATATTGAGTACCCAAGCACATCTGCTTTCATGTGCTTTTTCTGCCAAGGGACTGTATAAATAGGATTTTCAAATCTTTGGCGCATCATTTAGGAATCTAAGTTGTTTGGAAAACAAATGTAATTTTGGTGGATGAATAATAATAACATTTAGCATCTGAACGGCAATTGCTTTAGTGTACTAAATTCCTTACAGGATAACTCAGTAGGAACTGAGATTGTACAATGCCTTGCTGTACAAGAAAAGATTCAGTTCACCAGCACTAACAGTGGTTGTTCTTTGAGGGCTTCCAGTTTGACTGGTAACTAAGGAAGTGAAAACTCTTGTTATCTCTTTGGAGGGAAAACTGTAAGCATTTTACCTTCACTGCTCTGGGCATCTACTGATTTTTCCATCTGCATGTGTTTGGCACAACAATCCCGAGAGCAGGGGGAGAGAACAACAGTACAAAGATGGTACATTAGGGTACAAAGATGGTACATGAGGGTACAAAGAAGGTGAATTTGAGAAACAAAATGAGAACATGGGCATTTCTGATTATTATACCTGTTTGGACAAATGTGAATTTGGGCAAACTGATTGGTTCTCTTGAAAACTTGCATCTGTCAATGTGTAGGCTCACAGGACGTGTAAAAGTATTCTTTAATAATGTTTTTAAACAGTGTATAGCACTGTGAAAACATAACATATAGATTCTGAAGTCTGGTCCTTAATGAAACAGCATTTTTATATATGTACTTTGTTCTCTCTTTAGGTGGCACTACATGCAGTTAATCAGGTGACCTCACTGTGAGGAGAAATTAAGGCAGCATAGACTTGTTGCCTTCTCCACTTACTTACTTATACTGTGATGGATTAACATCAATGTATTACCAGATTTCAGTTAGGTCCCTGAAACTTCCGGCGGGTATAAAAAATCTGTTCTTGGAAAATTTGGCAAAAGTGTGCAGGACTGCGGAGCCCTGTAGTGGTGACAGTTTATGAAAGGAGAAATGACCATTCACACCTTTTTTAGGAGGAGAAGAGGAGGCTGAAGGAAGAAATTGAGAGGAGAAGGGCTGAAGCTGCTGAAAAACGTCAAAAGATGCCAGAAGATGGTGTAGCTGATGACAAGAAGCCATTTAAATGTTTCAGTCCTAAAGGTTCATCTCTCAAGGTAATCTCTGCACTAACTTCTACATGGTACATACAAATAATGAGAGTTGCAGTCCAAACCAACTACCAAGCACCCAAGCAGTGTGGAAGTACTTGAAATCAGGCCTAGGACGTTGCTCTGAAACAGGCCTTAACCTGAAACCTTCAGTCAAAAGATTTCATACACAGGGATGATTGAAAATTAGCAGTCCTTTCTAAAAATACAGTCTGGGCTGAGACTTACTTCTTGTTGATCAAAAATGTCCAAGAAGGATCTCCACTTGCAAGAGGAGATTATTTTGGAAACTTAAAGCAGTATTACTGTACTGATTTGCAATGTTGATTTATTATAGGAGTGTTTTGTGAACTGGAGTGGGGAAAAATCACAAGTATTCTCTCTCTTCTTGGACATGCACAATTACTTTTTGCCTTGCCAGATTATTTCAACCTGTCCCATATGGGAGTTCTAGTTTATGTCTAATCCTCCTAAAAATCACATCTGGAAGTACTGGGCTCGACTGCATTTTCTTAAATATCAGAAAGAACCCCCTACCTTTGCTGCAGGAATTTCTGAGTGGCATTCTGTGGCCTATATTACACCGGAGGTCAGATAACTCATTAAAATGGCCTTTTAGTATGTAAGAAAAATCCTGGCCCTACTGAAATTACTGGGAATTTTGTTTTGGTATTCATTCCAGTCACTTTCTCAGTTCAAACTCAAACTACAGACCTCTATTCATCATCTGCAACTATGTTTTTCTTTTCTCACTTTGAGTCATTAGTCAGCTAAGAATCCAATATGTCTGTCAAAAAAGGCACTTTAGTGGACACTAGGAAGGGAAAAGAACCAGTCAGGAGGTTATCAGGTAGGAGCTGGAGTTGGGCCATGAAGTGGACCTCCTGGGGGTTAGGAAGGGCACTGCATGAGCTACAAACTGCATTTGGTCAGAATGACATTTGTACTCACAGACCTTTGTTTTGAACTGATGTGGAGCTTCAGCGCTAGAGTAGTATTTTGGATCAGATTCCAGCAAATGTGGTGGCTAAATACTTCTGACTGAACTTGGCTTTGACTTCTCAGACCATTTGAGTCACAAATTTGAGGACAGAATATACACAGCTGTAAATGAAGGTTGCCAAGGTGCATGATTCTCTCCTATTAGATAAACCTGGTCTTGCCATTTTGGTTGCAAAAGACCATGTCGATAACTGATGCTAATTGTACAGTTTCTTCCCAGACCTCTTGAGAGGGCTTCTTTTTCTTTGCTCTGTTTATTAAGATGCCTTTTACGACATACATTTGGAGTTCACAGATGACTCGTAAGAGAGGAAATTATAATTGAAAATATTTAATAGAAAGATACAGATCGTAATTTGGGGGGGAGTGGGACAATACAGTAGATTTGGCAGGAGGTTAATAGCTTTCAGAAAACTTTTGGACTGATGCTACACTTTTTTTTTTTTTGGTATTATTTCCAGGAAAGCTGGAATTTTCCGAACTTTGTTTAGCATGAAAGGTCCTGTTTTTTGTGATGACAACTGCTGCTGTTTTTTATGGCATGTTAAGCAGAAGTTGTTTGTTACAAAAGTGCATATATGCAACTCCGTACACTTTTTTCTTTATTTCTATTTCTCTCTGAAAAAACAGTGATACTCTAAATGTTTCAGTGCTGGTGTCTGTGGGTGGCCAGAGTGGATATTGTAATGCTGCTGAACTTAACACCCTGAACTGTTTCTTGGCCTTCTGTGGTCAATAACTGAGCAGAGAATAATCTTATTTTAATAACTTCATGTAAAACTTGATGTCAAACTCCAGTTTTTAGAAGACGGTGTCTATTGTTACCCTTTATTTGGACAGAGTGCTCAGGTCAGCCTAACTTGATTGATGTACAGCTGAGGTCTCAAGAGGCTATTATACAGTGCCCAAGTTATCTCTTGACTTGTAAAGCATTTGGCACATATTTTCTCCCTCAATGGATATATCATCTGGTTAGATGTGTCATGAGTCATGTGAGAACCATAAATGCACAATTGTGGGTGGGCAGGTGGAATTAATAATGAGAAAGGGGAGGCTAAGTATTAAAAGACTGTTTGAAACACGTGCACATTCTGTATTCTCCTACATCCCAGCCTAGCAAGGCTCGTTCCTTGTTCTTACTGACCATGATAAACTGTTTGGGAAGAAAAAGAAGGTATTGGGAATGATTTAGATGAGGAGAGTAGGGCATATTGTTTACCAGGTGGACCACAGGAACAAAGGAAAGAAGGGAGGTAAACTGAAAAGGAGTATGGCATATTGCCATCTTACAGACACTGCACTTATCCATCAAGCACGGGAATGGACTAGCATAACATGCAGACTCAGAATTTAGAAACCAAGTTATGCAGCTCTACTTCATGTATTACGTTGCTCTTGGATGCATGTTTATAGATGTGTGTGTATAACACAGACATAATATACGTGCATGTTTGTATTTAGAAATAACCACCACAGTTATCTTGTCTGACTTCTGATAGATCACAGGCTCCCCGGTGTTGAACAACAACTGTTGATTTAACTATTAAATAAAAGTATTTCCCTGAAACCTGAGACACTGCTTCAGAAGTACATCAGAGAGCACCATGGTTGCTGTCACAGGCAAAACTGGGATCTGGGATGTAGGTTGAACAGAGCTCCACTTGGTCCTGGAGGCAAGGAAACTAAATTTGAAGTGAATCAAATAGAAAAGAAGAGACTGTGTTGACTGTCATGGTGCATTCAGGACTTTTTGCAGATTAATTTGAGGAGAGTTATGAGTTGCAGTGTGGAGCTTGCAGTCTGTGTAGCACAGAGTCCTTCCAGTGAGAACACAGGGGTTGGATCCTTCCTCAATGAGTAAGAAGGAAGAATGCAAAGTGAATATGGGCCAGATCCATCACTAGCCCGGGGCAGAAGCAGCTGGAATTTCTTAGGGCTGATGGAGTCCCTGTGGGCTGTGGCAGCAGTACCAAACCTCTCCCTGCTTTGCCCTCTCTCTTTTTTTTTTTTTTTTTTTTTTTGGTAAGTACGAAGGCAAGAGTCCCTGGAACAAACTCTGCTGCTCTCCCATCCTTCTCTTGCTCATGCCATCCCTAGCTTAGTTCACATAAATGGTGCTGCAATACAAGAATGAAGTTTATTGCATGGTCTTTGTTCATCTTCTTTTCTCGGCAAGTTCATTTCTGATGTTTTCTTTGGGAAGCAGCATTATTGACATCGTGTACAACTGTTCTCCAGGTTTATCAGGAGAGAACAGGATATTTTCAATACTAAGTCGCTTCTGGGGGTGAGCCCCACCACTACACTTGAGCAGAAATGCAAAGCAGTTAGGCACTGAGGGAGGAAGTCCTCGCAGGCTGAGTGTGGGCAGGAGCAACAGCAGGACGCTGGAGACCTGGAATATCTTCTGCTCTTGCTGCAGACCTCTCCTGAGTGATGTGGGATTATGGGGTAGCCAGCTTTCTCCATGAGGTCATACTGACTATGAACCAGAAGACAGGACCTTTCAGGGCTTGAGAATTTTTGTTTTCTTAAAGACCTGTCTTTACCTATGTCATTGTTGCTCAATACCTGGGAACTGGAGTACTGAGTGGAAAGAATTAGACTCCATCCAATTTTTCGGAGATGAGCTATTCTTATGGCTGATGGAAGATTGGCAAGAACAGGATTTGTGATATTTGGGGTTTTTTTTGCTCATCTTCTATGCTCATGACAGCGCTCTAGTCTGCCAGGTGAATTAACCCGCAGGAGTAAATTGGGCCCACTGTGCACAGATGCTGCTGACAGCAGGAAAAAGCCTAAGTGTGCTTAATGGAGCAAAAAAGCGTGTAAGGCACTCAGACTAATGAGAAGCACTTTCCTCCCAGGAACTACCACTCAAAGTGGATTTCCACCAGGTTCTTCCACCTATGTCAGACATAAGACAAAATTATAATAAAGGGATTTCTCTTTTCCTACATGTATTTCCTCTTCCTTCTCCTCCCTGGCCCATTTTTGTGAAAATAATTTTCTATATATCAGTTTAAATACTTTTTTTCTCATAACATCTAATACACAGTTTAAATATCCTAAGAATAATTTAATAACTATGTATGGAAGAGGTGTTACTGGGAATACTTAGATGGTGTTTGTTTCCTAAGCCATTGTGTAACATTATGTGTTAACTCACTGCTTTTCCATTCTGTTCCTGTTCTTGGGTACAGATGCAAAAAAAATGCAATTTGACTCCCACACTTTAATTGCATATTTAGCCTTTATGAATAGACTTCTTGCATGAATCAGTGAACCATACATCCCTGTATAATATTGAGTGTTGATAAATGCATAAATATATCTTTGTAAGACCTCTAGTTTAACCTACTCCATCCCACTTGTATGTGCTGGCCATGTTCGGTTAGGCCTTGATCAGACGTGAGGATCTGCATGTTTTTGATTTATGTCAGTTGGTGGCTACTCCGATGAATCAGGCAGAGCACTCCTTAGAGTTGGGCAGGACTGTGAGACTCTACTGTGTGTTACTATCTTGGAGGTATGAAAAGGTTGGATGCTGTCGATGAATTGACACAGAGCTATCAACCTGTGTCAGCCTTAGTTTCTGTAGGCAGGAGCTAGCCTCTCTGAAGCAGAGAGATTTAATTTCATCTTGACTTTATCAGCAAAAAGGCAAGGTGTCCGTCTAAGCATTTAGATGTCTAAGCTAAGCTTCTTTGGTCATCAGTGAAGAGAAAGAGACAGGCACCTTCAGTGGGCAAGGGACCCTACCTTTCCTAGAGTGAGATGAGCTGCCCTGTGTCTCCGCTGACTATAGAGGAAACCAAAATGCATAGTTTGGACTAAATGCTTAACTTTTAAGCAACTGAGTTTAGGTGGGGCAGATGCTGCCTTGAGCTCCTGTGTTCATTCTCTCTGTTCACAGTTTAACTAGAGACTGGCACTTGGACTTTTTGGAGTATCTGTGTATTTCTGTGTCATAGGCTCTGGAAAGTATTCCATGTTGACAAAATATAGTTCTAAGCTATTTAACAAGATACTGTCAAAGAGAACGCAGCAAAAAGATTATTTTAATGCTTGATCTCAAACTGAGGAAATACCTTGCATTGTGTGCTAACCACCTTGCTTTCCCTATTTCTCTTACAGATCTATTTTGTAATTTTGTTTACTGTATGTGCCAGCTGAATTCTTTTGAATTCTTTGCATGAAGTTTGTGTGATGTGCAGTGGATAAATAGCCTTTGGCTGTTGCTGTGCAGCCTAAATGTATTTGACCTATATGTTGAATACATGTGTGTAAACAGATGTGTTTGCTCTAAATGTATTCAACATATTCTTCTGTTCCCCGCATGCAGTGCTTTGAGGCAGATGCTCTCGCTGAGCAGAGCTCTAGAAGAAATACTCACAAATGTGCAGAAAATGCATTGCCCGTGCAAGTAAGGTATCTGCCTCCTCAGGAGGAGGAGGACCATGTTTTGCTCTAAGGGTTGCCTCTTAACTCTGCTCTCCTGTCTATCTTTTTTCCTGGTTTGCTTCCCTGCCTTCCTGTGCTGAGCAATCCCGGACTTAGTCCTGATATCATGGCAAGTGCTCAGAGAACCACTGTTTCCAGTAGATAAAGAATGACTGTGTCTTTTCAGAACAACCCCAAGAATACAAGTCCCTCTTTCTCCCATGTGCCCCCATCTTATACCACTGCCTATGCCAGCCAGGTTTTCCGGCTGTGTAGAAATGTTCCGGCTGTGTGGGCAGCTGCTCCCTTTCCTGGACACAGGAAGACTCTGGAAGGAGTTGAGTCTTTAGCACTTCTTAAGATGAATTGTTAATGTTGTTGCTTTGAGCCCTGTTTCCCTGGGGTATTCCATATTGTTCATCTGTGCCACCAGCTGAGATCTTGCTGGTGCTGCCGAGGAAGCTACCTGTTCATGCAGAGCTCAGGGGAAGCTCCTGGCTCGTGTTGGTAGGGTGCATCTTCGTGAGTATTGCTGGCTATGACCCAGAAATCAGCGTTGTGGGATACACCAGTCTGCATTCAGTATTTGTCCAGAGCAGATTTGACTGTGAAAAAGTAAGCCAATTGCTTAAAACATTCAGTTGCTAAAACATTTCTCCTGAGCACTTTTTCGCTGGGAAAAAAGTGTGCATGGGGTCTTCTCCCACACTTCAGGAGAGGTGAGCTTTTTTAGGTTAACATCACAGATCTGTTTAATCAATTTTAACCAAATAATTAACTTGCTCGTTTTATGGTAATGCTTTTTTTACTTCCTTTGGGTTGAAACTGAATTCCGAGATGTTAAAGATGGGAGAGGAAGAGCTATATGTCTGTATCTATGTGTGTGTGTGTGCAAGGGTATAGTGTTTTCAGCTCCTGTCTGATATATTGCTGCCATCTTGTGACAGTATATTGAAACAGTTGGTGTGTATCAGAGCAAAGCCCATCTTTCAACTTAGGACTAATTTTGGATCATGTATTGGCAACTGAAACTGTTAACATAAATTGCTCTGTAAATTGTATATTTTTTTAGAGCTTTAGAGGTGCCTTTGACCTGGATGTGATGCTAACTGGAGTTTCTCCAGTTAGCTTATTTGACAAATTCTGCACTGAAATGAGCTATCTGACTTTTTGCTAGTATGAACTTGAAAAATAAAACATCCATGCCCTTCGATGGGCTTGATGTAGGATTTACTATTCTTAGAAAGCCTTGATGCTAATGGGCACAGAGGAGAACTATTTAGAGGAATGGCTGTCATTGACTTATTTCGAAGGCATGAATGCTGTAGCAGTCACTGTTCAAGTGACTTGAAAATGGACAGCCTGTATTGAGACTGGGGAATCCTCATGAACCCAACCAGGCTGATTAATAATCGTTTCTATCCCCTGGAGCTGCTTGTGTATTTTTTACTCTTAAGCAAAACTGTAAACCTGGGACAAGATGTGGAACAATATAATGGGGAAGACACATGAAGTTGATTGTTTGAAGTATTTCTGACACAGAATGCAAATGGACCCCTCTCCATCATGACATGTTTTGAAACTTTATTCAAGGATGTAGTCCCTTTTTGTCTTCGAATTATCCAAGAATCTGGCAGAAGTCTCATGAGTACTTCCTGATTCTTTTTCACTGGAAACATTACATTATTTTCCTATACAGAGAGTAGATAATAATGATGGAATGTAAGATACCAGTTTGTATAATAACAGCTGGTAGATATTGACTGAGCAATGACCCTACTGAACACGAGCAAAGTACAATTTGATTGCTTTTTTGAAGTTCAGGTTAAATTGTCAATGTCCTGCAAAAACATGCATGAGATAGGGTACATGGCTGAGCTCCAAACCTGGCCTAGTCTGTTGTCTCATCTCAGAAGAACTTTATTAAATTTGCCTGTCTTCCTCAAGAGATATATACTTGCTCTTGTGTGGGATGTATGAGTAAATTTGGCATGTAAGATTTTGTGAATATTAACTCCTTGGGTAAAGTAAGTATCTTCCCTTTTCTCTCCTCCTGTACTGAGAATTTATTCTCTTGCTACAAATGAAACACTGAAGAATGTCCAGGATGCAAACATATTAATGTAAAAAATAGCTCCATCCTCATGAATGTGCTTAAGAACTGGATCCTAACTACAAAACCTGTGTGTGTGATTGCAGTGATTTCTGTTAGAATCCTTCTCTTTCAGATTGACCTTGAGATTGACTTTAACCTTAAGATTTAAAATGATGTTTTAGTCTGGCCTTGCCTTACTTATTACCTGAAAACTTACAGCCCTTCTTTTTCTCTTTATTATTTCTAGATAGAGGAACGAGCAGAGTTTCTGAACAAATCCGCTCAGAAGAGGTAAAACAATAAAACAGATAGTAGATTCAATCAGAGCAATGAAGTGTTTAGTTGGAGGGAATAATATTTTTGTTCTTTCTCTTTTCCATTCCGTACAGTGGTATGAAACCCACCCACACGACAGCAGTTGTCTCAAAGATTGACAGTAGACTTGAGCAATACACTAGTGCGGTTGTGGTAAGTTAATTCCAAGTCATGTTGACTCAACTTACTAACAGCTTCTGGGATTCTCTATTTGACCCATGTTTTACTATTCAAGAATTTCAGGGTTTTTTTCGCAAATTTCTTTTAATGAGGCTTCAAGAACAAAATGCTTGAGGAAAGCCTCAAACCAAAATCCAGATGTATATCTAAACAAAATCTTTAACTTCCTCAGCTCATACAGGTTCCTCTTTCTCTTGAATCTGTAATGTGCAAAACATACTAGAATTTTGAAAAGGAGGAACGGTTTGGTCCAGTGTTTTTGGAAAAGACACATTGGCACCCCTTCTCCTCACCCCATCATCCCCAAAAACCCCATTCCCTGAAAAGCATCGTTACAAGTATACCATAGCTGCTGAAATTTAACCCTAGAATCTGGAGCTGTGGGGTTAACCTGTCTGGGACAGGCAGAACAGAGTCTGATGCCGAGTGACGTATCAGCATTTTTCTCCTGCCTTCACATAAGGACTTCTTTCCTGCTTTAGTTGTGTCCCTAAAAGAGATATATTTACAGGCAGGATGGACTGAGACTTGCAAGAGGACAGATCAAAGCCCTGGAGCAGTTGAGTGCACAGCTGTGGTTGCCATGAGATTTAGAAATGTAAAAAATGCAAAAATCTGCATGACTGCAGTTCTCATAGCCTGGCCTGTTGAGTGTGCGGGAGCAACTGCAAGTCAAAAAGGGGGAGATTCTTAGTGGTGTCTCTCAAGCTGGGTTCTCTTCTCCATCCTTGTATGATCATCGCTGGAAGTAGCTTCAGCTGCTACCAGTGCATTCCCCAGCCCAGCCCCAGTGTCCAAGCATTCTGCATATCCAGCTCTTAATGCCAAACACCAACTAGCCTCAATTATTTTGCAGGGCACAAAGGCTGCAAAACCAAATAAGCCAGCAGCCTCTGACCTTCCTGTGCCAGCCGAGGGTGTTCGTAACATCAAGAGCATGTGGGAGAAAGGGAATGTATTTTCATCACCCTCTGGGCCAGGAACACCAAATAAGGTATGTATTTAATTTTACATGCTGATTATAAAGAATTATGTTTCTGACCTGACCCTGCAGTTCTTGCTCATATGAGTAAGTCTGGCTGTTCCTCTTTATGTCAGTGGCAAAGAATATGCCCAAGGATCCTGACATCTGGGTCCTCAGAAACCCACATAATGGTGTGGCTGCAGTATTGAGTACACACAGAGCTTAGTTATGAGGCAAGTATTGAGAGTCACATCAGATATCTCAGACAAATGTAGCTGACTGGTTCAAGCTGAGTACAAAGAAATTCTTTGTGTTGGGAAAGATCCTTTTTTGAGGCAGAGGTAGATTAAACTGTAATAGATGAGCTACTAATGTCTGGTACATTGCAGACAGAAGCTTTTGTGAGACTTTTTTCTACGTAAATTCTTAAGTCAACATTTCCTTTCTGCAGGTTGATGTGAGTTGATAGGTGTTCATCATCGCTGAAAAACTGAAACGTGGATTGAAGGAGGTTATTTACAGATACCAAAGAAGTTTCAGCAATTTGTTCTGATTTTTAGGGTTGTCCAATGTTTTTAGGATTTATTTTAATATTTTAAGTCTTTTGCCAGTTAACTCCTCTATTAAATTCCTTTTTGCAAAATTTTAGTTTAACAAAACAAAAATATAGACTAAAATCTTACTGATATCTCCTCTTCTTTTAGGCTAAAGATTTTTTTCTCCTTTGAGTTTGGGATTATGACAGAAACAGCAGCTGAGGCTGGGAGTCATCAAAGACTGTTTAAGGTTTATCCCTAGGTTAGCACCATAATGAATATGATCTTATTTGCCAGCCCACATCTGTTGTCATTGAAAACTAGAGGTAGCAATACTAGGTAGTTTGTAGGGAAAAATCTTTGGCCTAGACAGGATGACTCTTAGTCAGCCATGGCTTCAGTGAGGATGTCTGCATTAAACTCAGGTTTGGCATTGTTTTTAAATCCAAGCCATGGAAAACATAGCAATAGCTATTCTAAAAGTCTTCTGATAAGATTTTATTATTTTGCAGGAAACTGCCGGACTGAAAGTTGGTGTCTCCAGTCGTATCAATGAATGGTTAACCAAGAGCCCAGACACCAATAAATCACCTGCTTCAAAACCTTCTGTAAGTAAACCTGCAACAACTGTCTCGTTGGTAGAGGGCGTCTTTCTTGAGGCAGTGGTGATAGTGGTGCTCCCGCTGCAAGTTAATTTTTTTGGAGGAACCTAGCTGCATGTCCTTTCGTGGAAGCTCAGTTCACAGGGGCCCCGTGACTGCTAATTTCTGGATAACTGAGAGGGAGGTGAGACAGAGCAGTTCTCGCCTTAAGGCTGAGGAGAGCTCCAGAAAGACAGTGGTCACGCAGCAGAGAAGGGCAGTCTCTTACCACCTCTGAAGCCATACCATTAATTTAGAAATTACCAGCCATAAACTTTGAATGAAATGCCTGTGCTTTGGCTCTTGCCCCATTAAAAAATATTCCGAGTATTTTTGTTAAACACAACCAAAATTCTTAAAACCTTTAAGGGCCTAAATGTCACTTCTGATGAAGGCCCTTTAGCCTGTTCCTTTCTTGAGTGGAATCAGACCAGAAAACTCCAAGGATGTAATCAACTGGGAATGTGGGAAAGAGCAGAAACAGGTAATTGTGGAGTGGGGAGGAAGGGATGAGGAACTGGAGCTGAAGGCGTCTGTATTGGGGAATGGCAGGGCATCACTCATGGTGTTAATGGAGCTTTACTGAAGGACTGGTTTCCTCTGATATCCTTGTGTGGTATGCTTGCTACCAGCACCCTTGCCCTTTATCAGAGGTGCAGCCTAGCATACATTTTCTCAGTTCACACTCCTATTTGTGCCAAAGAGGAGCTTGAAATTCGCAGTGATTATCTGTACAGTCAGTATTTACTAGTGGCTACAGGGAGCTTGATATGATCAGAGTCCAAATGGAAATGTATATGAAAACAAAAGCAATTATTGTGGTGACTCTATTTAATCACAGCCACTGAAAACTAGAACATGATTTGCCTCCAGATTTTCCTCCTCCTCTTCTAAGCTGCATCTTACTGATAATGTAAAACTGATCTCTTTTTCCCTTCAGCCAACTGCTTCTATGTCTACATTTCCGTCTTTCTCAATAGATTTCTCTTTCTTCTTTCAATATTTATGCTTGAAGGAATCTGCTTTTCTCCTATGCTGCTTCTTTGCTAAGTTCATCAGGTAAACCTGTTTATTATTGGCTATGAAGAGTGATATACATCTGTAATGTGTGTGTATGGGTTTTTTTATTTTTACCAGAATAAATCAAAGTAGAAACCTAGAATTTCTTAGTCCTCAAATAAACCCCTACTCCCAGCCCATTCCTCCAAAATAAAGAATAGTTTAGAGTTCTTGACTGTCAAGTCTCTTTTTTGGAACAACATTCAATAAGAAGTAATGGGAACAAAGATCTCAATTAGATTTATGGTGAACCTAAATTATGGATTCCAAATGATTTCAGGATTTATAGAAATGATTATGTGATGATGTTGCCTGTGGTGGCGCAGGATTGTTGTGTCCTTGGTGACCCTGTGCTGTAGAGAACAGCAGGCACGCGGACAGTCCACTGGAACTGTGCTCTGTTCTTCCTTCCGCTGTTATTGCTGAACAGGCTTTTTGGAGTACAGAACAGGCTTGAAGTCCTAATCACCATCCACTTTCCTTGGGTGTAAGTTAGGGGCTGCTCTAGAGCATCACTGTTGTTGTGCATAGGCGTCTTGCAGAAATTAGACTTTTCTTCATCACTGGGCAGTTTTCCATCCTGAGTTAGAAATTCTGGTGTGCAGAAAATGACCTACCTATGGATGGCAAGAACAAGAATCTGGAAACCATGCAGGATCTGAATACTTTCTGAGAAGGAGCGTAGTTACATCCTAAGTCGTTTCAAGAATCTTTTCTTTGCCATCTGCACAGGTAGATACCAATCCATCTGCATTGAAGAAGTCTATTGCTACTAGCCTAGTATACATTTTCTTGATTCACACACTTTTTTTCCAAAGAGAAGCTTGGGATTTGCATTGGGCTGTGCTCCAAGTCTCCATATACACTCTTTTTCAGAGAGTAAACTCAATGCAAAGTCAAAGTCACTGTACCTCACTTGCTTTTTCTGTCAGAGTAACATTTGTTCCATGTTATGGATTTAAAAGACTCAATAGCCCTTCATATTCGTTTGAATATCTACAGTGTTAAATCCTGATGCAATCCACTCCTGAAGCAATGCAGAGGAAGATTTTCTTTTCTGTTGTATAGGAAGTGCCTACTCTATTTTTATATTTTTTTAATGAAATATTTTGTTTCTGATCTAAGATACCTGAGACAAGCTTCTTTCAATTTCCTCCATAATGGAAACTACTAGTTCTGCTAGTTCTGAAAAATCTTTTTTTTTTTTTTTCCCCCAAATCGAAATTTTCTTGCTGAAAAACCTGACAGTGAAGTAGGCTTTCACTGTACTCCCTAGGGCGAGTGAAACAAGGCATGACCAGTCTGTGCAGAACTAAATAGATGCGGCAGGGTTGAATTTTGTATTAAAGCACATATATGTGCAGAGTGGTTATGTGGAGTGCCATCCTGAATAACTTTCTAACTGAGAGAAAATGTATTATTGTCCAGTGGTGATGCTCCTAGTATTTGTGAACTTTTTTTTAAAAAAAGAGAGAGAGATGTTTGAGAGGGACATCTACGCTTCTGAGGTTTGGAAATCAAATGGTAGCTGCAGCCTCTGCTGCCACATTATTGTTATATAACTTGCCTATGGCCTAGAAATGAAAAATTATCCTCTGTGGAGGATATTCTCTGTGGAGGAGATATTATTATCTCCTGAGTGGGTTTGCACAGCACAATATAGATATTTCTCACGTGCAAGTCATATAACTTTTTCTCTACTGAAATAAAATGAATTTGAACTAAAGCTGGTTTCTGTTCTCTGACACTGATTTTAAAATACAGGATTTAAGACCAGGAGATGTATCTGGCAAACGTAATCTCTGGGAAAAGCAATCAGTTGAAAAAGCAACAACTTCTAAGGTAATACTTCAGTCCATTATAAAAAGGGAAGTACCTCTGTGAGAGACTTTCTAGGGGGAAGGCACTGTTCTCCTTCTTGTACTCAATCAGTTGGAATTGGGCCACTGCCGGCCCTGTGCTTCTAACCTCCCTTTTAATCTGTAGTAGAGAGTACAATGAGGTATCAAAAGGCTTGGGCAGCATTTAACTTTTACATTCCTGTTTAGTAGAAATGAATTGTGTGTAGAACGCTGTCTTTTTTCTTGGTATGAATAGCTACATTTTCCCATATTCAACTAGAATAATGAGTTGTTATTTTTTCAATACAGGTAACAGCTGTTGGGAAAAAATCAGAGACTAATGGTAAGTAATTCTAATAATGTACCTGCATCTTAAATAGAGACATTGACACGTTTTCATACAGACACACCTGGGTTTTTTAATTCTATTGTTGTTAATGGTGATGCAGAAAACCACTTTCTTCCTTTGCCTTTCAAAAGCCCTGTTAGAGTATCATCAAAATTGACTACTGTTTTGAGTAGTAAACCACAATCATCTCTTTAGGAGGACTGAGGACAAGATGTTCTCCAGCCATGTTTGCAAAATGTTGTTCGAGTAACATAGATAGCATGTTTGCTATGGTCAGAAAGTATCATTAAATTGTGTGAGGTCTGAGGAATGGGATGGTCATTTAGCTGATTATAGCAAATGTCAGGCAACTAGGAAAGGCTCTTTTAAAGGCTGTAGTGGGAATGGATATGCTTTTTGTGAGTGGGGAGAGGGAACCCAAAGCAAGGCTCGCATGACAGGGTTCCTGTGCAGAAGTGAAGACTTCAGCACAGCTGGGAACAAGTCCCTCATCTGATTTTAAACACTGCCACTGGGTAACAGTGCAGTCTGGTGACAAGTCAACATACTGGATTTTTAAAACTGCATCTGGCTGGTTCTGAATCCCATGTGCTCTTGCCTACCCAGACTGGGCTGGACTGGAGCTCGGATGCACACAGCAGCAACACTGCTTCTGCTGGAGCTGTGGATTGGTGTCCTCTCAAGGCAGAAACAGTCTTACTAATCCCATTTTGAAATTATTGCTTTGGGAAATACTACCTAGTTGTACTGAAAGAAAGCAGCAAAATTGCCCTCCTAGCTTGTGTGTTGCTTTTTTTTTAAACCTTAAACACTTCAAATAAAATCTATTAGAGGAAATAGGTGTCTAAGGACCTATGGGGTAGAAGGGAAATTCACTGATCAGTTTAATAGATTTAAGATGCCCTGCAGCACCCTGGATTTTTCAGTAGGAATAAAATGATCAAATGTAGAAAAAACATACTGAGATGAAGCCAGAGCTGCAGTGTGTTCTGTGGACTTCTCTTATCAGTTTAGAGTCCCACAAAACTTAATTCCCTTTTTCTTCTCCTTTTGTAAACCAAAGGGTTAAGAAATGGGCTTTCTGGCTTGCTCAGTGTTAGCTGACCCTGCTACCTGGGAGCCTCTTCTCTGTGGCCGCAGGGGATGAGGAGGGACCTCCTGCTTCAGGTTGCGAGACTGGGCTTGGGTCCACTTTTGGTTTTACTGTGGACTTGCAGGGTGCCTGCCTAGTGCCATCGAACAGCCTGCCTCAGTGTGGTAGCGCTCCCCGAGGGGTTTGGTAGGCGGTGAAGGAGGATGCGCGGGGTAGAGCATCCTCCGCCTTTCGGGGCAGAAGGCTCCCGAGGCTTCCCTGCCCTGCTGCCAGGGCCATTGGACATGAACAAGGTATTACAGGGAAATTCTGCTTGTCCTCTCAGAGGCCGCGTCTGAGCAGCCCAACACAGGAGCACAGTAAGGTCCTTCATGGGTCCCACCTTTTTACATGCTGCGTGTTCATCTCCAGCTATGCCTGCTGTGGTTGAGAGATACATTCAGGTCATTTTGAGCCATTTTTAATCTTTCTCTCTCTCAGCAGGTTTGAGACAATTTGAGAAAGAACCATAGGAGGCTACTAAAGACGCTGGACCAATCAGTTGGGGAAAAAAAAAGTGCTAAATTGTTCTTTTTATATTTATGTTTATTTACCAAAATGTCTTTTTGCATTATCCCAGTTAAAACCGTGTATATTAGCACTGTATTTAATAATCAGTCTAGACATTCATCATAATAGTACTGCCTTTGCACAAGAGCCTTCATTCCTAAAGAAACCCATGCTGTGAAATATATAGACTCTCCTACTGATAGTCGTAACTAGCTGTGTATCTGAACAGTGATTTCAACTGGCATAAGAGGTCAACCCAAAATGCATGTAAAGTAAAGTTGCTTAAGAAAGGTGTGCAGTAAACCTATAAAAACAACGGTTACTTTTGGAATACAGAAGTCTTTCTTTCTGCACTTTAGACTAAGGCATGGAAGAAATATCTTTAGTTGACAATGTAATATTTTCTGTAAGTTGCCCATGTCATGAGAAATACTGCATCAATAACTTGTTAAATTTTTTTTTGTTTTATACTTTTTTAAGTATCTATTTCTCCATTCTAGTTTAAGTTAATACCTAAATTTGGATGATTATGTTAGCTGACAGCGGTACTGATATTTCTTTTTGTTGTTAGTGACTAGTGATTGATTGCAATTTAGAATATATACACACATAGCTTTACAAAGTTTAGCCTAAAGGCACTACTAATGGTAGAATGCTTAAATACATGCTAGAGTATTATATTTAGTAATAAACATACATAATTAGCCAATATCACAGCTTAAAAAATAAAGACAAAATCACACAGTTTTCTATAGTAAGATTTCATAATTGCCATTAGAGGTATGGCGAGATAAGTATTAAAAAATTTTAAATGTCAGTTGCCCAGTACTGGGTAATTAAAAAGAAAGTTATAGTTTTTATAAGAGGAAAAGGTAAGGGTATAGAGGGTCAAAAATAGGACACTTGTATAAAACGTTGTAGTTTAATTTATATAAAACTACCATAATTAAAAAAGTAAAACTAAACACAGAGAGCTTGTTTCAAATGACTGTACACTAAATCTTGCCATTCATCAGTGCTGTACACTAGATCCACCTGAAATGAAGTAAACCTCTATCTTTATAGTGCTTCTTTTTAACTCTCTCTCCCGAATATCTTATTTACAGATGTTTTGAGTTGTATATAGTAAACACATGGCTATAAGATGTCAGCTTGGTTTGAATTTACATGCCATATGGTTTAGCATTTACATCCTACAGTGTATGGGTGGAATAAACTGAGCAACTGAAGTAGCCCCAGAATGCGTTGTTAACAGCTTTGTTGTGCATCGAAACTACCGGGATCTCCATTTTCACCACTTCATCTTTCATAGCATCCGACTTGTTCCTAACGAAGAAGAATGTTCTATTGCAACCCAAAGATGAGCTCCCCTGCTTGGTTGAAACATCCTGTTTACATGTAGAGATGCACTCAGTTATCTGGAGGGGGTGAAACTGTGCCTGACATTGTCTATGAGTTGTCATGTTTTTTTGTTTGGGGGTTTTGTAAACACTCCTTTGAGTCTTTCAAATACATTTGATAGCTGCAATAAAAATGATTTGTTCAAACAATGTATTCTGAAACTGCATCCACAATAAATGGAGTATTTCCGTCAGCAGCCCCTGTTTGTTAATGACTAGGAATGAGCCAGTTGTTGGAACTGGGATAGTGTTCATGCTAAGGCAGTGTAAAACAAGGCATCACAAAAGGAAGCTCAAAGGATGTCTCTCCTGACATGCTGTCCTACAGCAGACAGCAAAGTCCTACGGTCAGCAGCTTTAGCCTGCATGTTTTTAGGGGAAAAAATAAAAATCTTAATTGTCACACACATCCGTACAAGACAGGAGCAGTGCATCATCCAGAAGTCAGCACGCTCAGCAAAGTAAGTTATGATTTAACAGTACAGCTGGCTGCTTTGAAAAGTGTTTGCTGTGTGATAAGACCTGTAGCATTTCTTCTGTTTCCCTTGGTAAGAGGGAGACATCTCTGTGCAAAAGGGACCAGGCTGGGTGAGCTGCTGGCTTTCCCATTCGCCCCCACACCTCCTTTTTTTGCTTTAATAGCAGCCCAGCAGGCACACCCAGCTCTACCCTGGGCACCGCCAGCTCCAGCCAGTTGCTGCAGGGAGCACAGGGAAGCCTGCAGCAGGCACGCTTTTCTGAACAACTGGGGGAAATAATCTTCAAACCTAGAGCATCTTTGCTGCCTATTTTAACCCGAAAACAAGTTTGTGGGCTTGAAAGTGGGCATCTTTTCCTCCCCTGTACTGACTATGTTACTGCATCTCTCTACAGCCTTTGCCTAAGTGACACCTTTCTGTGGTGTTGTACACGTTTTTGCTCCTGCTTATTATCTGCTTTGAGAGTGGAAGTGTGTTGAGTGCATTCAACCTGAAAATTAATTTTACTTTCAGGCAGGTTTGTTCCTACCAGCTGGCACCACCTCGTGGTAGATTTTGCCAAAGACAACCCCTGTGACGGATTCAGCAGTACTACAGTTTTTTTTGGCATTTAGTGTCATTACAAGGTGATAGTTTCTGACAATACAGAAGTGCCACTGTAGTTTCTGATCATGCTTTATTCCTGCTCACTCGATGTCCTAGCCAGATTTTTTGTTGTCAGTGTGTGGATTCCTGCAAAGTAGCCTTTTAAACTCTGCCTTTTCTTTGGCCTGGCGTTACCTATCTGAGAATACTTTAAAGCAACTGTGAGTCTACCTCAGTGTTTGCTTTGGTATTTTTAAGGAAATGTTTTTCTGCATTTTCCTTAGATAAATCCAAACCTTGTTTGGATGTATTGTTGTGGATGCTGCCAGCAGGGTTGCAGAAAAATCTGATTTTGTGTTTGAGACTTGCAGAACAAGTTGTTTTCTAGTAGCCCCTGTGTTCAGCTGGGTGTACTTTGATGTGGCTTATCAATGTGTATGATGTTCTGCTCACCTTCTCACCTCTCACATTGCAAGAACTTGATTTCTAGTTGTCTAGAGGGAGGGCTACACAGAATTACAAGTGCAACTTTGTTCTTTGTGTTCTAGCTAGAACACTATCCTGTTTGATGCGTAAACCAGAAAGTAGCATCTATCTATTGTCCTTGCACGGGAACTGTGAGAGATCTCTCCTATCTATAAAAATTCAAAAAGCAGAGGTCAGGTGTGTTTTATAAGTGATCATACAAAATAATTCAAGCACTACATTTATTAAGTTTTGTTGTTATTCAAACTTTATTCATACAAAATTTTAGAGTTTTAAGAAATCTGCACTATAAAAATCACAACTATATAAAAAGCAGAGTAATTAAATACTGCATTCCTTGACAGGAGGATGGGTCAGGATGACTTACCACACTGAAAACTACATGTAAAAATATCTTGTAAGTAACCAGATTTTTTGTTAAACGTGTCTTTAATTAAGGAAGACGAGGAAAGAGGAAATGAAGAGACATTGTCTTTTTACCATTAATCAGGAACAGACTTCTGTTTGCTGTTTCAGCAGAAGACCCATCTCCACTGATGCATTATTTCATCAACTAGCGGTCTCCTCCTGAAGAGGAGGGCAAGTAACTCTTCTTAATGATTGTCAATACAAAAGAACAAATCAAAACTAAGTTATAGGGTATATCTTCTGATCTGTTGTACATGGAGGTCTCGCAGAAACCATGGGTATTAATAATCTGCTTTGAATGGGTAGTCCTTGTGATTGACAGCTCTAAGAAGAAAAAGAATCATTTGGTTATTTAAGTATTGTATAAGGTATTTTCAACAGTATTTCCCTAGTGCAGTCTCCCTCCCCTGCTGCCAACATACTCAACTTTCGCTGCTGAGAGCAGTCATTAATTTGCACACACAGGCTTGTGAACAAGTACATGCAACACCAAGATGCAGTCTTGCTAAAGAGACTACCCTGAATGAATTCTCCCTCCTGACGTCAGTCCTAAGACATGTCTCGTTACCTGAGGTCCAGGGTTTAAGATAAGAGCTCTCCCTAGTTTTAGTCATGTTTGTTTTCAAGATGAAAAAGCGGGGGATATCTGGCAGGCTAGTAAATATGAGAATAAGGAACATACGGGAGCACTTCAACTACCCTCCAGTTTCTGTTAAAGCTGAGGATGACATCCATCTCCTTTTTAGACAGTTCAAAGTCAAACACCTAGGGGAGAGAAAAAAACAACTATTTTCACTTAGGTTTGTAAGTAGTTAGATACTAAATGCACATCATGCATTTATGACCTAAGGCAGGAACATCCTGCATCAGAGTAAGTGTATTTAAGAAGTCCTCTCATTTCTCAGCAAAACAGTAATTTATTCTTGGAGTAATTAAGATAGTCATTTGTTCTTTGAGGTGAGTTCAAAGCAATGTCTAGTGGTTTTACATAGCTGACCGCAAACACCGCTGCAGAATGAGCTGCAAAGCAGACAGACAACTTTGGGGCTATGGACAGATTATTCAATGTGTCACAGATATTGGAACTAGCAGTAAATGCTTCTGCTGCAACAGACAGCTACTGGGTACCAACCACAGTTCTCTCACAACAATCAGTTATCTAAGAATTCTTGCTGGTGGTTAATAGGAGAAATGAGTCCAAAATGTAGCAGCATGAACTAAAAGTAATACAGAGATACCATCTAAAAAGGCCAGGCCTTTAAGTAAACCGGTAACTGACTCTCCCTCCTCAGAGAAACCACAGCCTCAAGATGAGCTATTAACTTTTTAACGGGTCTGGTGTTCTCTAACCTCGTTTGAGTTTGTAATGTGATGGCTGGGGTAGCTGAGCCTTGAGGATGCAGCACCATTTAGAATTTGTTTGCGCCTTTACAGCTTGAAGGGGGGCTCACTAAGCATCCCCCAAAGGGCGATCCCAAAACTGGGAGTCACTTCCAGCGCTGCTGTGCTCATACCACCTTGGTGTAAGTCATTTCTCTCCTGGCTGTAACAAAACGTGTCTCCCCACAGGAGAAGTGCAGCTGGTTACGCAGTGCTGAACACAGGTTGTTACAGCTCTGCGTGCCCCTACTGATACCTCTGAGGTGTCACGTGGAAACACTGGAAAGCTGTGGGTGCCCAGCTTGTATACAGAAGTAGCAGCAATCCCAATGGAAACTTTACCTTCATGTTTTCCTCAATACGGTGTGGTTTGTCGGATTTGGGAATGACAATCACATTCCTTTGGATAATAAACCGGATCAGAATCTAAGAAAGGACAAGGAGGGTTATGGACACAGGGTGTTCAGAGATCTGCTCAGATGCATTTTCTCCTTCTCTTCCATCTTCCCACGGTCACGTTCACTCCTCAGAAGGTTTTACCAGAGTGCTCTCAGGAGTTTGATGTGATAACACATGCTTGCAGTCTCCTTACAAACTACTATTTGTTTCTGGCTTGTGTTGTTTCTATAACCTGGCTTCTCAAGGATTTGTTTCAGTTTCACTTGGTGTAGCAGGGGAAGAAAAATAGTGATGCTTCAGGCTTGTGTTAGATGGGTGCTCAGAGCAGATGAGCATAGCAATAGCGCGGATTATTTTGGGCTCACAAGTAAGCTCCCACCTGGTCTGTACTTTTTGAAGTCTTTAAAAAGAAACAAAAAAAAAAGGATAAATTTCGAAAAATTTTTCCCCTCAAAAGAGGACTGTTGCATACAATTTTTTTGTACTGCTCTGCCTGTCTGAAAGTATGACTACTGCTAGCTGCCTGCAAACACGTTGATTTATTTGAAGTACATTCCTGTATTTTCCTGTGAAGTGTGAATTCTTGCACAAGGACAAGGCCTTATTTGTATGAATAGTAGCTTACAGAGAAATGTTTTCAACTTGAATAATCAAGCAATTTTCAATGATTCTTTGTGAACAGTAGCAAACAGTGAACAATCAAATATGTTTGCAGATGACAGGGCTTCTCTGAAGAATAACTTAGCTGGAAAAAGGAGTAACAAGTTGGCTGGATGATTTGTAAGTCAATCTCAAAGGAAAGGGATTCTCAGGGAGCAAGCACTTCTCTCTCCAAGTAGAAGAAACCTCCCTAGGAAGGGGATCCCCAGCGTTAGCACACAGCAGTACTGATCAGTCCCCAAAAGCTCGGCACCCAAGACCTTCAAAAAATTCTTCGTAATTCATAGGAATGCTGGATAGAATAGGGGTAGTCTGAAAAGTCAAATGCAGGTCAGCCACTGTAGATCCTACCTTTAGAGAAGGTGAGGACTGCTACAGACTGACCATTAACTAGTAACAACACTTGATGAGGAGGAAGAGTTTGTCCTGACTTACCTGGGCAGGGGTTTTATTATGTCTAGCTGCAATCTCTTTAATCTTAGGATCCTCCAGCAGCACAGGTTCCCCTGGCTTGGCCCTAATAAAATAAAAGCCAGGATATTAATGGTAGAAGAGGTATTAGCATCCCTGCAGGAAGCATTTCAAACATTTTGTCTGAACTGATCTGCAATAAATCAGCAGCACTTTCCTCATTGTACCTACATTATTTACATAATTTGCCTCAATGACTCAAGCTGCACATGCATGTTTTTGCAGAGAGAAAGGCTGCAGTGCGCCCTTACCATGGACGGTTAGGAGAGCCGAGGGGACTGTATGCAGTCACAGAAATCCCTTTGGATTGGCAATATTTGATCAACTTTTCCTGGGTAAGGTATGGATGGCATTCAATCTGCGAGCACAGAAACACAGTGGTTGGCATAGAGGCAAGCTGCCCTGGGCTTCAGAGCATAAAATTCTAATACCTCTTGGGTTGAATACAGTATAAAGATTATTCCCAGTACCATGATTAAAATCTATCATTTTAAAAAGTTATTCAGGTTACAGCAATATTTAGAGGCCTAGGACACAGAACAGGGCTCCCTTGTGCCATACATTACACAAAGAAATAAATGGGAAGAGTCAGCCAAGTGCTAACTTTGGCAGGAATCAGGGGAAATTAATCTTCCTAGACTACAGCCAAGAGAGCAGGATAGCCTCTTCAGAGGGGCAGTACAAGATACTTAAAGTTTGGTTCCCACTCCGAGTCAGCCAGCCTCTCCTCTTGCCAGGAGTCTCCCTGATACCAGGATGTGCCTGGGGGAGACGAGCTTCCCTAGGTCAGCCTTGGTGGATATCCTCACCATCTCTTCCCTGCAGAGATGATGTACTGAATAGACAAAGTTCATCTACAGCTATGAAGCCTGGGTCCTGCTCACTGCTCTGCAGCAGGCTCTGTTGACCTTAGGAAAGTTGCTTCATGCTGTGCTTTGGCTGATGAAGTTTCTGCTCAAATACATAGCTAGGATGTTCTTCTTTCTACCAGGAGAAGTATGAGATAAAGTTTAGCCATATTTCACATGCGCATAAATAACATTTCTATTTCCCCAGTTTTGAAGCCAGTGCTTTAAAAATAATGTATTTGTACAGTGCTGCAGTCTGACTTCTTGTTGTAGAAGAAAGACCTTTAAATTTCATGAACCTGTGTGCCTGAATTTTTTAAAGAGTTATTTAACACTGCAGGAAGACATTCAAATGAATGCAGTATACAAAGGAGCATGCCCTTCTTTCAAAAGCATTGCATTTGTTGTAGACTTGGGACTTAGAGACAGCTGGGAAACATTGATGAGGGTTTAATTACACTAAGTATTGGACTGTAAAAGCAATATGGCAATGACCTTGTTTAAGGTCTTATCCTTGGACCTTATATAAATGTGGCTACCAGATCTGGTGTGTAAAAACTCCCAGACCTTGACTGGGTGTTACAGCTACATAATGACTAATTTGGCTGTTTCTATTATATAAATGTTTCAGGCAGAAGGGCTGTGAAAAATGAAAATGGTTATGTTGGCAAATGAAGACTCAAAGGAAAGAGTCAGTCTGTTTTCCAAAATGACCTGAGCCAGGCTGAACAAGGCTTTTACATACAGATAAACACACAAAGAGAAGAAAGATGCCGAGAGTTACAATGCTGCCTTAGCTACAACGCAGTTACAACACTGTCCTAAGACGGTGTAAAGCTACCAAGCTTCAGCCCGTGCCGCTCACCAGCGCTGAGAGCACGCTGCAACCAGGTGCTCAGCTAGGCGTCCCGTGGCAAAGTGGTGATCACAGGACACCAGCAGCCTGCAAGGGGACACCACTCAACTCACCGTTGCGTGGTTGCGGCATGACCATGGCACTGTGTCTGCACTGCGTAACATGGCACTAAACACATACCCAGCTGTCTCTAAATACTACAGCTTTGCTACTGGACGTGGTTACATGAAATCCATGGACTGTAGTTTATTTAGCCCTGAGCTAGATTTGGTAACTACTGTAATGGCCTTGTGGTGTGTGCACACCCATGGAGAAGCAAGCTGGAGCCAAAGCCTGAAGGGCTTTGAAGTGTTGAATTTGGTGCAGCTCTTTACTGGGAGATAACTGGAGTCATGCCCACCCAAACTTTATAACCCTCAATAAAATCTCCGAGTCCTATTCCCCCTCGCGCTAAGCATGGCCAGAGCATGTGCTAGCCCCAAGCCTGGCACCACAGAACACCATCACAGGAGCACCATGCCTGTGCTGGACCTGCCGTGGGGATTTCCCTCAGTTGGCCGATAGAGGCGTGCGGCAACTCCAGCCGGGTCCAAAAAAGAAAAACACGGGAGAAAGAAAGTCAGAAGCTCCTGATGCCCCAGCTAGCTTGTGTTTTTGTTCATGAGGTGAGTGGTGAGAGTTTGTTGTTTAATTGTGTGCTTTAATCCTCCTTTTTACAATTAAGTTGAATGAAATGTATTCTTTTGTGTTGAGGGGAAAAAAAAAAAAAAAACAATGAATCCCTTAATGCACTCCCACGCCTGGAGCAGGAGCTCTCAGTGGGGATTTTGCTGATTATCCCAGAGCTGGCAGAAATGGGCGTGTGGCAACCTGGGCTGCAAAGTCCAAGTCTCTGTGGCACTTGGGAATGTGAAAGGAGGTGTGTAGGAGAAATCTGCAAAGTCCCATACAAGATAATGGCTATTTTTTCTGTTTTCCAGGTAGAACAATGGAATATTCTCATCTGGTTAGTATTACCATGCTATGAATAACTCATATTGTTTATGTTTTGTATGATACTGCTCTCTTAAATCTCCACTGCATTATACACACATACAGGTCTACGACAAAATTTTCTGTTGAGATCTTCACCAGCTAAAAAGCATTAATGCTGACACTGTATTGAAGCCTAGTATACTGCAGAGAGCACAGACTTGGAGGGGCTTTCAGACAGCCTCAGATATCTGGTGGTGTGGGAGATCTTTGCACAGTACCCTAAATATTTAAAGGTTATGGCAGAAGTAAGTTTTAAGAGCTGAAGTGTAGATCAAGTAGCTTTAGGAATATTCTAGAGTTAGCTGATACCAAGAGAAATAAAGATCTTACCTGGTTATTTACAGGCTTGTATTTCAGTCCCGGCTTGTTTAAGAGTCTCTCAACCTGCTCATGATTAAAGTTGGAGATACCAATGGCTTTTACCAGACCAGCATCCACCAGCTCTTCCATGGCCTAATGGGTCAGGACAACCAACAGGTATTTATGAGGTGGTATTACTGCCAACTACACTATCTTCTTTCACTAAAGAAAGTAACAAACCAGTAAATAACCGAAACTAGATTAAATAATGGTCTCTCCAATAAGAAAAGAATAAGTCTTTCCACCTTTTATTATCTGTATGCTTCAATAATATCCCATTGTGGATAGGAAAGCGATAGGGGAAGAATGGCTTGGCCAATTCTTTTGTAATGGGACACAGCTTTTTAGTTTAGGCTTCTCTGAGGGTTGTTTTACCAGAGCTGAAAAAGCAGGAGATCTCTCACAGCCTCTGGGACCCTCCAGGGTGCTAACTCTGAGTTGGCAGAGTGCAGTAAGGAGGGTGTTAGCTTAAACTCAGTTACCTCAGCACACTCCCTAGGGACTGCAATCTACTATTGTAGAGAAAACAATTAATTCCCAGAGCCGCAGCATCACACAGGTGTAGGCAGCAGGAGCAGACCCTGACTCCCTGCAGCCTGTGAGGAAAGGAGGGTTGTTCTGAGCAAAGGGCAGTCAGCGGTGCTGATGCCCATTGCTGAAAAGCCTGTACGAATTCCCTATCTCTATACAACTCCCAGCTAAATTAACAACCACACCTGGGTTAATCTAAGCAGCAGTTATACTATTGTGTAGCAGTGTGCATTCAAATATTATTTTACTGACAGTGCCCACAGTGCTGGTAGTTTCCTCCCCTTTAGACTTAGTAGAGACATCCCCCCCTTGCTCCTCAAAACAAGGAGAGGAAGCAGCAGCTCTGTTCTTTCTGATCACGAAATACAGTTTTGTGCAACTACCCTCCCCTACCCAAACCTTAATTTCACTATGCCTGCAGATCTCTACCCCGTGGTTAGTGCTAACACAGGCACAAAAGAGCAAATGTTAACTTACCTCCCACGTGTCCAGAAAATCTGTATCACTGGGGATAATCATTCCCTTGTCATCTACAGGAGTCAGTTCTTCACCAGCCTGTTTTTTCAAGGCAGAAAGCACAAAAACTTGTTTTCAGAGTTGAATTTCCTAGTGTGTATTAACATTTGAGTGGAATGACAGGCAGCAAATCAACAGGTTATTTGAACATATTGCATATCTAATAATTATGCTTGTGCATCAATATTCTGTTGGATGAGGGCCATACTTCTGCAAAACAAGTCACTGCATACAAAGAGATGGGGATTAGTAGTAATTATTTGAGTAACTTAGATAACTTCTAGAGAGAAGGGAACAGACACTCCCCTACCTTCATTGTACAGTGTTTATTTTACACTGGCATAGACTGGAAGAAAAGCAAAAAATGGGCAAGTTCTTTCATGCTGTGTTTCATTTTCCGCTGTTGGTTACTCCAGATCAAGCCAGCATCTCCAAAATTTGAGATGTTCACACTGTTCTGACCCACCAGAAGGCCACGATCCCAAACTGCATCATCATACATTGACTGCAGTTTCCCTGGAAGTCCCAGGGGGCTCATTAGTTGTGGTCATACCCACAGCTATCTCACTCCAACCAACAGATGTAGACACAGTAAGCCAGGACCACTCACTAAAACATAACACTGCCTCGTTAGTCACTGCAAGTGCTGGACATCACCAGGCTCAGGGAAGAGCCAACTGGCTGCATGTGCAAGAGTGCAGCCTGGCTATGTGATGGTCACAGCATAGATGAGAGAGTTCGCCTGCTTTATACGAAGGTAAGGAGAAGAGAGGAATGAAGAGTAGGCCTACCTTGTATCCCATAGGAAAATGCATCAGGTAGAGGTCGAGGTAGTCCAGTTGCAGTGCGGTGAGGCTCTTCTTGCAAGCTTCCTTTACCAGGGATCTCTCATGAAACGTGTTCCACAACTGTGGGGAAGAACCAAGCCTGACTGTGACTCGGTGGCCTCCAGGGCCAAAATCAGGGGACAGAAACTTCCCCTTGGTGGTCTGGGAGGACAATTCCTTGTCCATCTACCCAGTTCACACTGAAGACAAGCTTCTGATATTTTAGTGGTAGAGTAAGACAAGCATACGAAAACTAAAAAAGTCAGTTTTGGAGGTGGACAATCACTACTCATATTTATGAAAAGGGAGTGCCAAAACTGAGTGTAGCTTTCTGTCACGTGTATCTGGTAACTGGCACAGCAAAGTTGTTAGTACTACAGGTTTTTTTTTTCTTTTTTATAGCCTGAATTTTAACTCTTGAGCACCTAATGGCTGCCCTCCTTCTATCCCTTTTATCTGGCCACTGTGGACTGTTGTGAATTTTATTTTATCATTTTTGTAATACAAAAATCAAACTGTTTATATAGAAAAACTGACAAATATTCTTCTAATTAGAAACTGCTCTTTAACAGAAATCACAAGTATGTGGAAAAGCTTAGTTATGCTCAATGTTTCCTGTTTTTGCTGGTGAGAACCTCAAGTCATTAATTTTTTAGTTTTTTAGAAGGTTTTTTTTCATTTTTTGGTAAAGAATGTTCCTGAGATAAGTGGATGAGATGACGGAAAGGAGCAATTACAGGGAAATACTTCAGGCTGAAGTCCTTTACTTTAATTTCTACTCGTTTTCAGGCTTTCATTTTCTACATCGCACCATTTTGTAATCTCTTGCATACCAGTAAGTACCTTTTTAGGGCATGTATGTGGGAAACTTCAGTATTAATAAGTGACTTAATAGATGCAACACCATCTACAGATCAGCAAAAGCCTTGCTATCTTTTCAAAGTGGTCAGGTGCTCCTAATAAAGCTCTGTCCAAACTGCAAATAAAGGATGGTATTCATGGCCTGGAAGAAGACAATCATGAAGACTATCAGAGAAGGAGGGATAGTTCCTTAGGTTATTTTACAGATGGCACAAGGGCTGCTTGCTGTATTATGGCTCTCTCCAAGAGAAGCTAAATGCAGCAAGAATCCCGTGTCCTTGTACCTTAGTAACAATGAAGAGGTCCTCCCGCTTCACAGCCCCCTGCTTGATCTTCTGCTGGATTGCATTCCCTATTTCATTTTCATTCCGGTACAGATAGGCACAGTCAAAGTGGCGGTAACCCGCATCAATAGCAAAATTCATCGCCTCTTCCACCTTCCCTGGAGGAGCCTGAAAGCAAACATGACCAAATGTGAGCCGTCCGAGCCCTGCTCCCAGCGCTTGGCAGCGGAGCCAGCCTGGTGCTGCACTAGCTCCTCAAAGCCACCCCTTCCAGTGAGCCGCTGCTGCTGCAGGTTCCTTGTCACCTGCATTTAAGTTTTATCTGCTCAGGTAAAAGGTATTTTGGTAGGGAAAGCCTGCAGGGCAGGGAATGGAGCAGACAGGGAGTTAGTTACTTTAAGACATTTTGGCATTTCCAGCAGGGTCAGGCCCAGTACCACATCCCCTTATTTGCTCGTGGTGTTACCCGAGTGTTTTTGCCAGTGCATCTTTTCCAACCCCTTCCCCATACTGGCAGTTTGCCGGGCCTCGTCTGTGTGCAGATCTTGGAGGGAAGCAGCCCCTTCATCAGCCAGCCCCGTCTCTCTGTGGGGGCCCCTTCCCACGGGGGTGAGCTGCAAGCACAGGGAGCTTTTGGCAAGCTAAAAAAAATTTTTTTATTTTTTTGCCCTCCCCCTCCTTTTTTTGCCGGCTTTTTTCTCTAGTGCCTTTCTTTTCCGGCTTTTTACCCCTTCCTCTTGGCTCCCCCCCAGCAGCCGCCTGGCCGCCTGCCCAGCGCGTTACACAAGCGGCCGTAATCCGGGCCGGGCGGCGGGCGCAGCCCCCCCGCTCTGCGCAGGGAAATCGCCTGCGCCACAACCTGCGCGGAGCCAACCCGCTTTATTTTTTTTCCCCGGTTTGACTTTTTTTTCCCTCTCTCTCTTAATTTTTGCACCGCCTGCAGGAGCAAATGGCTCTCTCCCTCGCGCCCCCCCCCCCCCTCGGCTGTACCGGTACCTGCCAGGTGCCCAGCCCCAGGAGGGGCATCTTCATCTTGTTGCTCAGCTCCAGGCACGGGCTCGCCATGCTGGCTGGCTGGCTGTGCCCCTCCGTCCGTCCTGCCGCTGCCTGGAGCAGCTTTAAAGCGCGGGGCCACCACACCCGGGCCTCCCAGGGCCCTCCTCCTCCTCCTCTGCTCTTCCTTCTCCTCCTCCCCTGCGGCGGGGTTTCGTTTAGAGGACGCTGGGCAGTGCTAGGTGAGGTCCTGGAGCAAGTTAGAAGAAAATGGGGTATTTAGTGGTTAAATCAGCCCTTTGCATGCGTTGTTCGGAAGGCAGAGCATGAAGGGTGGCAGGAGGGTAAGCGCGGAAGTCGGTGCATTTCCAGGCCTCGGAAGGGTTTGCTCAGTTACTTTCAAGCAGTGGTAGTGGACTGAAATTTCCATCCTTTACCATAGAAGATATTAGGTTTGCCCACTGTTTACAGAGGAATTCATTGAAAGGGACCGTGGTCTCACCTCTACGTGGATTATGCATTGCCTGGCTTTGGAGAGGGGTGGGCGCCCTCAGCGCTCCTGGGACCCCGGTGTCGCTCATTTGGAGGCATGGGTTCGCTGTGCTCGATTAAAACGTCAGCAAGCGGCAGCACGGCGTGTCAGAGGCTGTAAGAGGCTTTTGTAATCACAGCTTGTCTACAGATAGCACTTTTTCCAGAATAAAAAAAGACCTGCTTTGTACATAGGGTCGAAATGTATTCAGTGTTGACATGTAAAGACTGTGGGAAACTGTGTATGAGCAGGGCGCCTCAGGATCACGAGGCAGGGGTCTGTGAGGGCTGCGGCTATAAAGCTGATAGCTGACTCCAGCCAAAAATGGTTTAATGTTGGGAAGCTGGGGTGAAAGCCAGGCCATCAAACCCAGTGGGAAGTTTGCTACAGGAATAAATAACAGGAGGGGTTTGCCCTGAGCCTCACTTTCAGGACTCTGGCTAGCTGAGGTTTCAGTATTGTGCTCGTCACCATGGTATCTGAGCACCTTTCAACAGGCACAGAGAGTGCTCAGCTCCTCCCGGAGTGATGTCATTTATTTATGTACATTAATAGGGGTTTTGGAGGCCTGATGTTAAGCATCAAAGCTGTGGTCCAAATTTGCAGTGTGTTTCATCTTCCAATGCCTACAGGAGGCTTCCTGCCTCTTGCACTCTAGGGGCTTTCAGCGCCCCGTTTAACAGCAAATTTATCTCATTTTTCAAACCAGATTTTCCAGTCACCTTTAAAATTGCATGCATTTTTGCTGCTTTTTGAACAATTCCAGCCATAATTCTATGTTATAGATTGAATTCTTCCCACTTCCTCACATGTTTCTGTTCAGCATATGTTGACACAATTACAGAGACCAATATGTCCTCAGTTTGAGTTATTCCAACTGTTTTTTTTTTTGTTTTTTGTTTTTTAATACTACCAGTTCAAGCAAGGAAAAAGGCAGGTGTGGATGCTGACACCAGGCAAGCAAAAGGGACAAGGAAGCCTCCTGGGCAATTAAAAAGGTAGTTCAAGCCTCAGGCAGGGAGCATGAGACTTGCGCAGCTGATGCTGACCGATTGTGTCAGGCATCGCTGCTCACCTGTGTTCGCTGGCCGCTTTCTTGCTCCGTGACGCCGCAGGCGGTGGGTGTCAGCGGTGCTCTGCATCGCTCTACGGCCTGGGCCGTACGCAGCTGCCCGTGAGTTCGGGGTAGCTCTGGCAATGAGGTCCCTTTGCCTTGCCAACCCTCTTCCCTCCTGACCCCTTCTAGAGCCTCCGCTATCTTCCGATTTTGACAGCTTTATCCATCTATCTGCTTCAAAAGGCTGATCTTACTGCCCTGCCCCTTTTGGCAATATCATTTCTACTGCTGATTTTTACATGAAACACATGGATCTCGACAAAAAGCCCTAAAAATAGTAACATTTGATATTGTTTCAACACCCTACCGTAGGCATCTCACACCTTGCTCCATGTGTTTCTCAGAGAGGGGTCCTCTGCTCCTTAGGTCTTCCATTTTCTTCTGCTTACCTTGCTATAAACTCCTTTTTGCTGCTTGTGGACCTACGATTACCAGCCTTGAACCTCGTCAGTTTCTTCCTCTCATTTTTTCCTCCTGATGGCAACCTTTGAATATATTAAGGGCCTGATTCTCCTCTTCTTCACATCCAATTTATGTGTAGTGTAGACTTTACTGGTGTCTTCCCATAAGCTGTATTGTGTAACTGAGGGAGAATCAAATATTTTATACTTGGACTGATAACATTTGCCCATCAAAATATAGAGGCATTTGTGATTTATTGTGCTACTAGTACATTGTAATCATGTTATTTGATGTCATTTGTTACAGTATTGTGCACCTGCATTATTGAAATTGCTTTGCATATACATAACTATATATACATAAATGCAAAACAGTATTTTTAGTTGGTTTGCAGATTCATGTTCTGAGTTTATATTTGAACAAAATCTCTTTCTGCTCCCCTTGGCTACTCTATGCCCTCTTGTTTGTAAAGCCATTGGCTTAGCCAAGCTGTATTGTTTTCTTTTTGATGCCTTGGATGTCACCACACTTTGCAGAATAAAAAGGATACTAAATTGATATGAAACAGGGAGAGAGAAGCAAAATGTAGACAGGGGAAACAAAAAAAAATGTTGAAACCAATACTTGAAAACTCAAGTACTTTGAAATTAGAGAAGTGTGAGGAGGTCTCTTCTATCGAAAATAAATATGCAAAAAAAGTAAGCAAAGCTACTGCAAGAGGCATGTGAGGAATGTGACAGAAAAGAGCAAGAGCTCCAGAAAAAACAGAAACAAGTCTGTTGAGACTTTATAAAATCAGCAATAATATATTGATTTTAAGGCCAGGAAGGACCACTTTGTTCTTCTGTTCTGACCTCTGATGAGGTTGACCAACTTTTAAATCAAACATATGACAGATACCTATTCCTTAATGTATTATTAAAGACACTTTGGTGCCACAGCGATAGGAGTTGACTAAAATCATGTAAAAAACAGACTAGAAAATGTTGAGATTGGGCTACAATTTACCTTTTAATTAAATCAAATCTTGGTTTTAAAGGTATAAGAACAAATCATAATTGGCTCTTTCTTTCTTTTCTTACCAGGTGTCCAGCCAGATTCTTTAACACTTTTTCTCTCTCTAAGGCTAGCTTCTAAGACCTGAGATTTCCAGGCTGAAACGTTTTTTATGATTTTCTTCCATAAAATCTGTCACCAGTCTCAGATGAGAGAAGCTAAATGGTGGGTGGTTTTGGTCAATTCAAACTTATTTATAATTTTGATACTTCACTTCAGATTCAAGCCAGCCCCTTTTGTGAAAACATGTGCCAAGATTTTAAGTACTTAGCCTGTTTGGCATTTTAGATCAGTTGAAACAGATGACATCCAGATTTGCCCTAAGTATTATCTGTAAGACTAAACTGTACTTTCTCTTTGATCAAATTTTTAGCTATAAGATATGTATGTGTGTATTTTCCTCTGAAACTGTGACTGATCGAAATTGTACTGAATCAAATTGTAAACCTTCAACTTCTGTGAATGTCAGCTCTTTTCAAGGTCCTCATTTTGCCTTAAAATCTACCTTGGAGGTTGACCTCCGTATTATATACCAACCTTTGCTGTGCATGAGAGGGTGCATTTTCTGGTGGAGGCTTGTTGCCTGGCTGAATGTTATAATGTTGGGCTGGCCACCTTTTAAAGGGTCCTGTCTGTCTATTCCCTATCACTAGCCTGACCACAGCAATAGTCAGCTCTCCTCAGAAAAGATGGACTGGAAAGGAAAGCTATCGAAATCCCTAATCTTTGCTAAAGAATCATATTCCCAAAGGCATCACAGACAGTTTATGGTGGAGAGACTTAAAACTGTTGAATAATAAAAAAAAACATATCAGAAAAGAGAGGTGGAAGGGACTGTATATCACAAGGATACTGATGAAGTTTAAAATTTCAAAGGAGTGAAAAAGACTACTGATATCTTTCAAGGGACTGTGACTCCCACCCCCTGGTATTATTCATAAATGAAGCCCTGCAAAGTGGTTTCAGAATGGGACGTGAGACATGGTAAGTGGTGGTGATCACTTGTGTCCTCCTGGTCTGGATGCCAGTGCTCTTGTAGAGGTGCCAGCAGAGGGTCGAATGGAAAGAGTGTGTCAAAGCAACCTGGGGGGGTGTTGAAGTTGGCAGCAAGAGTTAAGAGCTGCCTGCATTCCCGGCCTTTAAAACACGAAGGATATGGCAGATGTATCTGCTTGTAACGGACTTGTGTTCACTGAGGGGCACTGCGTGGGTGAAACTGCCTCAAAATCTCATTGTCGTGAGCCTGCTTTCACCCTGTAGGACACCCACAGCCACTGGGATGAAGCTCAGTGTTGCTGTTGTCTTTAACTAACACCTTTCATCACACCTGTCTGTGCACTTTCCTGTTAAGATAAATCTGTGCCCACATATAGGAATATTAAAAGATAAGTATGTGAGTAACTCTGTCTTCCTCTTGCTTGTTTACCATTTTGGCCATTTGTGTCCTGGCCTGTGTTGCTTACACCCTAATAAAATGAGATTTTATGAGAGTTTAAAAGTCTTCCGGGCTTGTTTGCTGAGCGCAGGGTGTGTGAGCTCACGGGTGAAGATCGAGCCACATCTGCCCCAGCGTTTTAGCTGAGTCACGATTGCCTCCACTCCCTGGAAAGCCTGGCATCCCTCCCGGAGCACCCTGCCACGCTCTGTCATGCATCAGCGCGTGCAGATGCTGGAGCCCGTGAGATTGCTAAATGTGGCCTTCGTGTCCTGTTTTGTGCTCCCCCGTGCAAGGCAGCAATAAACTGGAGCGAGTTCAGGGAACGGCCACCAAGGCCGTCCATGGCTGAGCACCTGCCCTGTGCGGAGAGGCTGAGGGAGCTGGGGTGGTTCAGCCTGGGGAAGAGATGGCTTTGGGGGCTGCGAGAGCAGCCTGCCCATCCCTACGGCGAGGTTAGAGAGAGGACAGCCTGGCTCTGTATTGATGTGGAAGGTAGGAGACTGGCAGATGACAGTGAAGATGAGCTGTAAGAAGACATTTCACCAGGGGCACATTCAGGCAGCAGAGCAGGCTGCCCAGTGAAGCTGTGCAGTCTCTGTTGGAGGGAGGTTTCAAGAGCCGACTGGATAAAACCGTGATCCAGCTGGTCGGCTCTCACAGATGACCCTGCTTTGGGCAGGAGGCTGGATGAGAGATCTCCTGAGCTGGGTGGCAAGGTAATGGTGTGTGTGTCTCTGATTAGGAGCCACCTGGATGCCAGGCATTGGAAACAGGGAGGTTCTGGCAGAGGGATCTGCTTGCAAGTTGTGATGGACTTTTCAATGCCTTGAGCTTCCTGTCACCCCATAGGGACACCCACAGCCAATAGGGCAAAGCCCAGCCTTGCTGTTGTCTTTAACTAATACATTTCACCACACCTGTCTGTGCACTTTCTTCCTAAGATTAGCATGTGTCCACAGCTGTGGGTATTATAAGATAAGTATATGAGTAATGCTCCCAGTCTTTCTCCCAGTTGTTTAACATTTGGGCCAGTTGTGTCCTGGCCACAGAGTGGCCTTGCTGGCACTAGTGCAGCAGTGCTGGGGCAGAGCAGCTGTGGACATCGGCAGGATGTCTCCTTCTGCTGCACCCTGGCCGTGCTTCCCACTTTGGAGCTGCACTGGGGACCGATTGCCCGCCCTGTTCATTAGGGGCTTCCCCTGAGCAGCTTTGGGAAGCAGCCTGGGAGGTGCTTGGGGATGTCAGGAGGGTCTCTGGAAAGCAGTAACTCATGAATGGTTCTTTATACCCTCTCCCTGTGTAAGCTGCCATCTCCTGGTTCTGCTGTGTGTTTGGAGAGTGCTGGAGGAAGTCAGCCCTTGACTGTGGTGCAGCTAGGAATACATTTCTTTGTGTAGCCTGTTGCGATGCTTTATGAAGACAGTGAATTGTATGGAGGCAGGTGGAGCTGATCTGTCCCTGATGGTGGTTTGGTGCCTGATCAGCTGGAGCAGGTTAAAAAGTCTGCAAGGCTGTGCTGGGCAGGGGAGTTGGAGGTTTTGCAGGAAGGTAGTGGCTCTTAGGAGGAGGCTGGTCTGCAGCTGCCCAGGCTGTGGGGGATGGTAGAAAGTATTTCCTGGGGTGAAGGGGGAGTGGGCAATTTTTAATGTAGCTGAGAAAACTACTGAGTTGGCTGGGAGCAGGACACACCCCTATAAGGTATTTTTGCTTCTTTTTTACCTAATTGCCTTGTTGCTATGGAAAAAAGATAAATATTGTTCTAGGTACCCTAACAATACCTGTTTTCATGGGAGCTTAAGAAGAGGCCCAGAAGGCTTTTTAAAACTTGTGTGGGAGGCAGTCAAGGTGCAAATAGTTCAATGCTTTAGCTAAGTCATGGTGCTGTCCCACCCTGGGGACCTGGCAGCTCTCCCAGGGTACCCTGCCTCACTGATGTAGTGTATGGGTGCAGGTTGTGACTTGCCCACAGGAGAGGTGAGCATGACAGTGGTTTCCAAAGCATAGCTGTCCCCTGACTGGGTGTTCACCAGCAACTGATTTCTAGGTGGCCTTCCTGTAGGATGACTGTTCCAGTCTGTGAAATCAAATTATTGCTCTTTCATGGTACAGCCTGACCCTCTCAGCTTTTGGTGTGTGTGTGTGGTGTTTTTTTTTTTTTTTTTTTTTTTGGAATTGTCATATTCTTTTAGCCATTCTTTTAAAGCAAAAGTAAACAATACCAAATAACTTATGGAAGGAAGTGTGTACTCTTACTGAGATAGAACTACCTCTGTCTGCCATATTTGCACTGTCACTTTTATGAATTTGGCAGTGGCAGTACAAAGCAGGTCAGCAGTGCTGATGGAAGCTGGATATGTGAGACAGATGTATCTAAAATGTTTTGACTGATAATTGCTTCCTTGAGGGCAGTGGATGAAAAATAAATTTAGCAGTGTGTCCTGGATTTTCAAGACTTAAAAACATCATCTCTCTGAAGGATCTGGCTGTGGGGAAGCTGCAAGACACTGATTTTTTTTTTTTTTTTCCCAATACTGAGATGACACTTTTCACTAAAACTCTAAGACCAGGGCTAGAAATTCACTGGCCCTAAGTCACCAGAGCTCCACTGAATGTAAAGTCAAGTGAATATGTCATATTTTTCCAAAAAGAAAGCACTTTAACTACTAAGAGAAAGTGAGAGCCTAGAGTTAAATCCTGTGAAGGTTTTATTTCATTTCTGCAGTTTGATTGCTATTCATTCCTTGCTTTCAGGGCATTTTCTTTTTTCCTTTCTCTCTCTAAATTTTGGAGCTCTTCCATTGCAGTTCACTTTAGGAAAAAAGCTGAGACAACACTTTTGATCCAGGTAAACACCATGAAGATTCTGACTGCACGAGTTAATCAGAGTGAAGGGAACTGCAGTAACTGATTGTAGTAGAGAGATCTGGACACTTGCTGTCTATTAGGAAGCGCAGTTGTAGAGCAGTGGTCCAGACCTTTGCACTCGGAAGCATTAGTAATAATTGTCAGTTACATTGCAGGTAAACATAATGTAGTTATTTCTCTAAATATGCAGTCAGATGTTGCCAGTTGACATCCAATAACTTGTCTGAGAAGGGATCTGCATTTAGGAATTAGAAATCATTTATTTTTTAAATTGCTCAGATGATGTCTTATGGCTGTCACTTAATATAATCTAGGAAGAAAAATGGCAGTGTTTTATATAAAGGCATTATAATAATGGATGGAATTGTGTCAAGAAGGAGGTACATTTGAAATGATGAGTTAACCATGTATATGTAAACAGAGTTGATGGGTTTTTATTATGCTGTTACACTCTTAACTGAAATTGATTGTTGTTTTCTTGGTTATCTACAGAATTGTTTTTATATCACAGTTTTTCAAGAGTCTTACACATGACTGGTGTTTCTGGTTAAAGAGAGAGTCCTGTGACTTTCTGCATATCTGCTTCCAACTGCAATTGTGCAACCTAATTTGGCAAGAGAAGATAACTTTGTGCTTGAGGCTGTTCAAAGATAGGTGTTATGACAAGCTGTATTTTCTTTCATTCAAGAAATGAAATGATCAGTAAAGCTGCTTTGTCCTAACAATCTCAGTATGTAGAATCTACCTTTGGAAAGAGATTTGGAAAGAGCAGCCAACTCCACCATCTTTTATGTAAAGAGAGAAAAATTGGGAGGCTGTTTTCCTTTGTTTTTTAATCTAAGGAAATTATTTTTATTTGGCTGCTTTGGGTGGCTCTGTATTTCTCTTCTATGTTAGAAGTATTAGAAAGCTTGAAAAACTCTCTGGTGTTGTGGAAGAATGAAAATCACAGGCCTTATGCTCCCCTAGATTGTTGGCGAGAGATTCTGCCGTTCTCTTATTTTTAGGCTTATTTTATTCTTGATCCTAAAGCTATTTCTTTAGCTGGAGATGTTTTCCAACCTTTCTGATGTATTTATGTGGCTTCTATAGCATATTAGGACTGCATGGGTGCCAAGCCTTGACTTCAAAAACGTATTACACTTTTATGTCTTTCATTTGTGAAAAGTAAAATTGCAATATTTATACTTGGTCCATAACATCTTCTAAGCTTTCTGCTGCCTGAGAGACACAAATGATGACTTCTTCCCCTGGTAGTCTGTAAAGGCCAATACTGATGATTTAAAAGAATAACTTCATAGCTGATCTTTAGTAAACTGAGAAGAAAGTGTAACTGAAGGGGAAACCAAGGGAGTACTTAAGAATGGCTTCAGTGTAGGAGGCACAGAGGACAGCAAAGAGAATAGATATGCAAAAACGAGAGGCGGAGAGGAAAAAGGAGAGAGGTAAGATGGTCATGCTCTTAAATCTTAGTATGTTTTCCATCTGAGTCATGTTGAAAGCAACAAAATACTTTAAAAATAAGTAATGAAAAGCACAGTTGCTCTTTAAACTCATCATATTTTACCATAGTTCTTTTACTGACATTGTTTTCTTATTGATGTCAATAGAGGTTTCAAAATCAATTGAAAGCAGCTGTCTGTTCTAACTACACATTGAAGTCATCAGCAGAAGTGGTACAGTCTTCCCCTGGAATACACTTGATACTAGTCCAACATGACTTTTCATCACAAATTTTTATCATCAATCACTGACTTTGTTTATATTTGTTACAGTGTAAAATGTAGTGGAGCAGATGTATCAGATAAAGGTGCGCTGTAATACATAACTGGTTTATCAGATCTGTTGAACTCACTTTGGTCTTAAATGTAATATTATTTATTTTGCCCCTTTGTCAGCCACTGTCAAGATTTTTTCTCTTTTAATATTTTAGAAGGTAATTCTCTTTGGAGGAAATAAAATTCAAAAGTCATTGATTTAATTTCTTATGTCTATTTATATTATGTTTATGTTTGTGTTAGTGTAATAGGCTGAAGGCTTTTTTTTTTTTTTTTAAGAATGAGAATGCCTTTTTGTGTTGAAAGTTTGAAAATGACACTGGGAAAATCATTTCAGCTGAAATCATCTCTCTGAGAAATTGGATGATTATAGCTGTTTTTTCAGTCTTACCTGTATGGATAAAAGTGTCTCATGTAGAAAAGTACTAAGAATATGAACTAGTACCTGAAGAAGAAGGGTACTGTCTAGCTTAATTTATAGTGAATTACCAGGTGATTACATTTAGGTGAGGCTAAATATACCTGTTGGTTTCGGTTATTTAAAGACTTCCTGTTCTAGTATTTCCAGGTAATGAATATAGGAACTTTGTCTGAAGAAGGCTTGTGGTCACTGCCATGTATTCCAGAAAATGCAAGTGCCCTGAACCCAGCTAATGGGACAGTGCTCTGTGCTCAGCTGAAGAGTAATGAGATCCTCAGCTTCTCTTCCTAAAACAAGTATCATATATGGCTTGACTCTTGAGGGAGAGCGCTCAGGAAGGTCTGAACAGGGGAAAACAGCCACTCGCCCATAAATACAGCACTGTGTTCTTAAAAACCACCAAGTCTGCTGTTGTCAGAACTGGAAATGATGCAAATAGCTATTGTGATTTGTTATAGGAGGGGTATATTTGTGATGCCTTTAATATCCCTGGACCTGCAAAAGGTGCAAAATCTCCATGTAACAAATGGCTTGGAAGAAGCTGACTACTATGGTATTCTCTTTTTATGTTTTGCTTTGGCGGTAACTTGTAGAAACACTTCACCAGCAGCAAGTTCCTTGCTAGAAACGTATTGGTGAAATAGTTGGAGGTACAAGTGTTTACTGATGCAAGCAAGGCTGTTGTCATGTCATTTACAGAAGTCTGTTTTTCTTTGATGTCTTTGAAGACCAAATCCAGATGAGCTTTGGCTAACATGCACTCTGTGTAGCTTTCGAGCATCGTGGTGTGCATGGCCATTGCTGTGCTTTGTGGTGTGAGGCGCTGCATCAGTGCAACTGCCTTGCTCCTGTATCGCCATTGAAACTGTGCTCACAGACCTGAGGTGAAGGTCAGCTTACTTTATGAAAAATTAATTTTTATCTCTTTGAGTAGGACTTTGGTCTTGCCTGTACCAGACCCTTTTTTGTACATGTGTGGAAATCTAATCATAATAAAAACGCATGCCTAAAAGAGATTGATGCTAATGGTGCTAAAGATAAGCATGCCCCTAACACCCAGTTTCTTACTGGTTTGTAAGCACATACGTAGCTTTGGTACTGTGAAGAGTATATTGTGCTTAGAGAAGAATGTACGCTGCCATATTAGGCCAAACCAATAGGAGTGATCTTTTTCAGTTAAGTGCCTAAGCACCATCTTACATGCTATGCTAAATCCACGCCACCTTTGTTTCATGCAAAGCATTATTTACCTATCTGAGACCAAATGATAGCAAACCAGTAGGAAAACGTCTTCCTGCCTCTGATATTAGTCCAGCACGAGCCATTTTGGTCAGGAGTTTCAAAAACAATTGCTTGGCATAGTATAATTTCTAACTGAAGATCTTTTTAATAGGCTTTGAAAAAGTGCGTATATGCTTTTTAAGAGGAAAATAATTAGTTGTAAGAAAGATGCAAAATTTAAAGATATTATTAGGATAACTTCATAATAGCTGTGATAGCATCATAATGACAGTCTCGTTCAGTTCTTTGTATCTAGGTAGCACAAGATCTAGATCAGATGAAAAGAACACAGCCTCAGTGATTTAAATCAGTAAGGAAGAAGTACTGTGGTGTGTGTGTGGTGTGTGTTTTTTTTTTTTTTTAAACAGGTGAAGAGTTAAGGGTATAGGGCCTGTTAGGTACTCATTTGCATCTCTCTTACAAACCAGTGATATTTTTATTTTAATAATTTAAAGTAAGCTCTATGAGTAGCTGCCTATTCTCTAGGCAGTATGATGGCCTTCTCCTAGGATCAAAAGGCCACAATATTCAGGGGTTCCTGGCTGTAATAATGTGAAATTATTCAAAGGGGCATACGATGCGATGCAATGCCACAGAGAAAACAATAACGCTATATCATATTGCAACCCATGTCACATTAGGTAACAGAGGCCTTAGGATGAGTGAATTAATTTGCAGACTTCCTCGTTCATTATACACAGAAGAGACGTGAGAGAGACCTTATTTACAATCCAGGACAAAATGATAAAGACAGAGAATAAAATCATGCCTTTAGATCCATTTATGTGCCAGACAGAGACAATAGCAGAATCACCTCCCTCTGCAGCAATCTGTTGGTTCTGGTTGGTGTCCCATAGGTGGCAGGAATGATCCATGCAACGGGACTGACGCAGTGCTGGACGGGTATGGGAGGTGAGATGCTGATACCCGAGCTGTATAAAGCCCTAGAAAATTATTTTAAGGAAGTTCTGGCCTGAGTAGAGAAGTTTAATGTGTTATTCTTTCAATGGTGTATTTTGTAATACATAATTAAGCTCAGAGTGGCAAAAAGGAAGCCATATGGATTATGTTCTCCCTTGGGGGACTCTTCTCTATATCTAGGAGAATTTATTGTTTCTGAATATTACCATAATTTCCCCTTATTAGCTTATTTTTAGAAATCTGGCTGCAGCGTTCATTTTATTTTCCCATGTATCCTAGGGCATGAGAACTGATGGAGGGTATTGCCAGGAAGAAAAATCACAGTGGCTTTCGTCCTTTTTTGCTGATGTATTTGACTCTTCCCCCCCCCCCCCCCGTATTAAAACTTAAAAGTCTGTTTAATAAAATGATAAACTCCATATAAATTTGACAACCTGACATCCATCAAAAGTGCAATTAGTAACAGGGAAGAAATAAGAATCTTAAAATGAAAATAGATGTATGAGGGACTGCTGAAGAAAAGCAGAAGAAAATAAAGGTCTTAATTTGCAATCCAGTCCAAGCATGCTGCCTCCAAGGGACTAAATTATGTAAGCAACAAAGCTCCTATTACATGAAATGATTTATAAAAGCAGTAAGATTTCTGACACTTTGAGTGGTGTTCCTGCAATGAATTTACCATTTGAAAAAAATAACTGTTGTTTCTTATTTACTTGTACTTCTGAAGGAGAATAGACAGGGGAAAGAAAAGGCCCTGCAAAGGTGACCCTATGATAAGACAGACACTGAAGGATTTCAGAACGTTATAGACATTTACTTTGCAAGTGGGCAAAAAGCCCATGATGCACGAAGGGGGCTCAGTAACTCTCAAGCAGTCGTTGCCACAGGGGAAAGTATTTTCGCATGTGTCCTGTCCAGAAAAAAGCTCCTCGTCTGGAGCTGCATGTGGATATATGTTATTAATGGCAGCTGTAAGCACAGATTTGTAGCAGTATGGATTTTTAAACTCATTTTTAAAATTTCATTGACTACAATGGCAGTGTGACGGGGCCCGTTAGGTACAAAATTTCTAACAGATTTCTTGCCTGTATAGTTTATAAAGGTGCAGAGAAAGCCCTAAGCTATGAAGTTCATTTCCAGAACTGGATTTGGGTACAAACTGTTTCAAACTCATGGTAGGTTATACATCTGGGATTCAGTTTGGTAGGTATAAAGCAAAAGATATGAACACAGTTTTAAGCATTTAGTATCTCTGATAGCTGGAATTGTTAAGAATGTTTTAGCTTTTGTTTTCCCTCCTCAATAAGTTACTCAGCACTGCATAGGAATTCTTTTGTTTATGAAAATAATGTCACTTTTTACAAGGCACTAGAATCCGGTGAAAAGTAATTTCCTTCCCATATGCAACTGCAAACTGATGGCTCCTTAAGGAGAAGACAGTTTCATACTAAGGAACAGCTAGTTTAGAAAGAGAGACTGTCCCTGTTTATGGCAAGAAGAGCCTACACAGGCCAACCACTGACTAAACTGAAAAATTTAATTGGTAGGAAGAAAACATTTTAAAAATGACATTTTTCTGACTGAGAAGTGAAAGAAGTGCTAATACTTTAAAAAATCAGGCAAAACCAGGCTAGATTCCAGCCAAAACCCTGCATGCCTCAAAACTAGCATATGGTCAGAGTGAGAGAAGAACAATTCTTCTTTTAAATGCTGTTAGATTCTTGTTAGATTTCTAGCAAACAGGGCACTAAGAGTGCCTTCAAGAGCAGGAGGCAAATACTCCATTCTTCTTTCTAGAGAAATGTCTTCCATATGATCATTAATTTTGGCCAACTTTTATTTTCTTGCAACCAATCATCATCTATTAGGGCAAGAGATAGTAATAATAGTTTGTCCTTTTATCAAAGAAGTTGCGATGTGTTTTGAAGATTTGTTGGTGCATGTACATTTCTACGTTAGAGAGCAAAACAGGGGAACGTTGTCTCCAGGCTTTGCACGTACTCTGGAAAGCAGGTGGACACAGACATCTTTGTCCCTTGAAGCATAATGGTCAAGGGAGAGCTAATAGAAATAGATCAACTTCTCCTGATCTGTAGCTCAGTTTTGCTACCCCACCAAGTGTAACTGAAGAGAGAGTGCAGAGGTGTGTTTAGGTCTCTCCAGTTTCCTGCTGTGGATCTGGAGCTGGTTGACTTCTTTCTGTCTACGTCTGTCCTTGAACAGTTTTGTTTTGCCACTTTGCTGTCTCTTCATGGTTTCACAAAGAAAAGGGAGACCAATGATATTATTCTAGAAACCAAGGAGTCCAACTCAAAGCAGGAGTGCCACCTACTTTTGGTTTAGCTAGTGATAAGTCACCAGGTTCCTAGGAGCCTTTGGTCTCCTCATCTTTCTCTTTTGATATTCAAGTAACAGAAGTCTGCTCCGCCCCTTTTTCTTTTTTCTTTTTCGACTCCTTAAGTAGTTTTTTGTAATAATGACTCTCAATCTTTGTCTTTTCTGCAGTTCTTTGCAAACACAGATGAGAGCTTTAGTCAGATTCACATTTGAGAAGGTATCTTAAATTGAGAGAGTTTTTTTTTTTTTCCTCCCTCCAGAAAAGATAGAAACTGACTATAGAGAAGGACTGAACTCCTGATTGGCTTCTAGCAATAGGCAGGAAAGCAAATAGAATAGTTTTTCTTCTCTAGATGCTTGCCTGGCTATGTTTTTAAGTGAAAGAATAAGTACTTACAAAGAAAAGTTGAAATTCTTTTTAGGTCTTTCTTATGCACAAGCGTATGTATTTTAATAATATCAGTATATACAAATCTTCACCAAATGAAAAAAGGACTTAAGTGGAGTTTCTCATCAGATCTACAATAATATTGTTCAAAACTTTCATTTTTCTTTAGCTTTAGAATCCAGATGTTCTCTGAAATACTTTGTGAAAAACAGATTTGCAGGTAACTGAAGTTGAAATTCAGCAGCTCCTTAACACCTGCATTGTACTTACTGTAAGACTTATCTGAGGTTGAATTATAGTTTTCACTGGGCCTGACTGAAAGCCTGTGGAAAATGGAGTAAATATTTCCATTTAGTTGCGCATGCCTTGGATCAGCCCCAGAGATCTGACTTACCAGTAAACTGCAGTGACAAAGATGCATATTGCGTGGCTCAAACCAACCCAGTCCTGTGGTGATCTGGCCCTTAAATCTTGTGTCTCCACCTGTGTTCCTTAATGCCACAGAAATATATCAATGCTGAGGTCTACTGTGGTCCCTATATTGCTGCTGTCCATTATGGGCCAAAAACCCTGGTGCAAATTGGACTTTTCCTAGCAAAATTTTGGGGTAAACACTCTCAAAAACAAAGACTGGATTTGGATTCAGCATCTTTTCTGTAAGTGAACGAGTGCTTCAGACAAAACATTTAAGCTTTACCATCTTGAGTATCTGCTAATTTGGAGACACTTTACTGTCCTCCTGTTATATGGTCTACGCTCACTGATACCATTTAATTTTAAAAAGAACAGTTAAAAGCTATGATGTGTTAGGTGAGGTACTTTCATTAAAGATTATGGAAGTATTAATGCCACAATGCCACTATAGAAAGCACAGCATGTCCTCATCTGACATACAACATACAAATTTAGTGACCCGTGTTGAGAAAGATAAATTCCACTTGGAATCAAGTTGAAACAAGTATGGGGAAGGAGTGCCTGTACTGCTAGAGGAGAATAACAGAACCTGTCTTTTTAAAACAAGCCAAAGCAAGACAGATAACTTGAGGCTACGTGCCAGGGAGGGAGAAGAGCTGTTTTCTCAGAGTTGAGCTGAGGACAGCATTGGAACAGAATAACTTTTTTGGTCTTGGATCTTTTTTCAACAGCTAGTTCAAAAAGGGAATAACTCAAAAGCGAGTGGGTGTCAGTCCAGTTGCAGTGATCAGCTGGACTAAAAGATACACGCAAATGTACCAACCATTAGCTGTTTGACAGACTTGGAAGAGAGGAAGCGATGTGATCTAGAGCAGAGAGCAAGGGGAAAAAAGTGCTTTGGCAATGGGTTTGCTAAGGAATAAAGCAACTTCATAATGACCGGGTGATAGAATCCTAAGGCAGATCGGGTGGTAGTTTTCACTTCAGTCAGAGGGTCAGTATAAACTCTCATCTGCTTTATAGATTTTTACCGTGACTGATAACTCATTCAAAACAACACAGGTTTTAATTTTCACTAGATTTTTACACTGCATTTGCTAACTAGAATTGAGACTGTTTTATGTCTTCATGGAATTAAACCCTTTGCAGTGCCTTCAGAAAAACACGAGAGAGTGGGCATGTCTGTATCCATCACGTTACCCCTGTTTTTACAGCAGAAATACCCACCAGTATCAACTGAGAAATTTTCTAAAAATCAGTGAGAACTTCAGCTATTAAAAGAAACTCCCTTTATCTATGCCTGTACTTCATGTCCTCCAGGAATAAGAGAAGTCCATGGCTGTCAAGTCTTGAACATTGTATAGGAATAAAATAGGAATAAAAAATTTTAAAATATATTTCTGTTATTTAAAGGATATTTATCTTTCTCCCTTTCACTCTAGGAATTCCAAAGGAAAAGATTGTTGTGTGAAACAAGCCATTTTCTTGGTCACTCTATTTGCATCACAATGGTAAAAAACCTGCAGGGAATAAACATAGCGTATTTATTACAAATAGTCTGAATATTTATTTCTCCAGAATGTCTTATTGAACCAACTGACATTCAGTAGACCTACCTGAATGGGAGGTCTCTTAAGTATCTGCTCTATGTTTGGGAACTGGCAGTGCTGAGAATACCTAGTCACTACTGAGCTGGTGCCATGGAGTGGCACTACACAGCACTGTGACTGCTTCTCAGATAAGACCTTGCCTTAGTCATGGAGAAATTGCACCCTCATCAAATTTCCATTTTGCTATTAATGTCTTATACCCTTTCAATTGGGGGGGGGGGGGGGAAACCTACTTCCAAGCCTCCTTACTATCAACCATTTTCTTGACTTTGAAAAATGTTGCTGCTTTACACTATAGTAAGTTGAAGGAAGATTACACTGGTTTTCACTTCTAATCAGAACATTACAAATGCTGTTTTGTTGAACTCCTGCAAAGAATCCTGCCTATCTTTTCCATAAATAATTAAGTTCCCCAAATACTGGATGTAGTTTCATTAAACCTTTATTAAACTGTCTCTTTTATTTCACACTAGTTGAGTTTGTGTGGAACTTATTTCTTGTATGCTGCTAATTTGCAAACAAAATGGATTGTTAGTTTGACAAGTACAAGCAAATTGGAAACGGAGCTGACATAAAGTACATGACTGCTTCCAGGTATTTTGATGTACAGGCTAGAAAACATACATACAGCAAGATGTGTTAATCAGAGACTTGTGTGTTATTTGGAAATGCAGACCCTTTAATGAGATTGTAAGATATTGACCATATCAGCGTAAGGTTACTCACTATTCTACTGCTGTAACTTACCTGTAGTACACTTTATATTTTTCACTTCACTGAATTTCATAGACTGGTTAACTGATGCATCCTGATAGTCATATGAAAATATGCACACCAGGAATGACTTGGATTTTCAATTTGTGGACACTTTTGAAGCCTTCATTTTCCTCTCTTCCTTCCCATCATTCTGGTCATCTTACTGTTTTTAAATTCTGGTATGTCATAAATCACAGAATGTCTCTCCTGCACGGCTGCTCCATATGTTCTTTGATCCAATGACATATAGTATAGTTTTGTAATATTCATATAGCCTGGCTTAAAATGGTCAGCTTCGTAATGATGCCTTTAATGCTAATGTCTCTCCCCTGAAAATAGTGCCAGGTATCTCCAGAACTCTTAATATGTGCTATCATGTGATTACTGTTGTTATTATTTGTCCCAGATCTTTTCAGGTCACAGTCAGACTCACAGACAGTAGAAAATCTGGTCATTTTCATTTCTGATGATGGCAGTGTAGATTGTGTTATCCATCATGACTGTCAGCTCTTTGCAGAGGTCATTACTACCCGTGCGGTAGGAGGCTAAGGAAGACGAGGGCAAAAATGATTCTTAACTCTCTGAAGTCGGGGAGAGTCTTGCCAGACTCATGATACTACAGCTATGGTTGTAACCACTCTCCTTCAAAGCATTTTCCTTTCATGCCATGGAGTCCCCCAAACCTATCCAAATTTCATTTCAAGGGAGGGTTGACTCTAAATGATTTTTGTGATCAGGTCCTTTCTTGATGTCCTGCTAGTAATACAAATGTTTATTTTCTTGCCACTCAAAATAGACCCTTTTTATCCCATTTATCAGCATCGTTTTCTCCTGTTGATTCATTCTGCTTAATGCATTTAATTACTGACTGCTGTGAAGAATATGCAGTGAAGTAACAGAATGGTCTGTTATCTGTGCTTTCTACTAAGAGCAGAAATCTGTGGGAGGTACAGTCTGTATTATGAGGGAATTGTATCAAGCACTGAATTAGTCTAGTTTGTTAATGATTTGGTGCAGGATGTCTCTCTGTTTTGTTGTCTTCATTATTTCATATAAATAACAGACTAAAATCTGAAGATCCTTGTGTAGCTTATTACCTCCAGGGGATAGCCCAGCCTCACAGCTGTATGTGGCTCTTCCTTTTGTTTTATCTTCTGTGAGACAGGTGGCCTCAGTGCTGAGAGAATCCTCTTTGAAAGCTGCCGCAGCTGCAACTAAAAATGAAGGTCTTTCAGCCAAAGGACCTTTCCAGGTACAGGATTTCACAAGGAGGCATCAGAACCAGCTGTGAAGAGCCTGTCAGTCTGCTGAATTAATGTCATAACTCATCTTTGGAATTACACTCTATTTTTTGCCTTCACTTGCAGTCTAGTTCCATTAGCTGTATCCCTTCCTCACCACTGCAGCCCTTGGCTATCCTTATGCCTCCTTACTGCTCACCTTTTCTCTCCTCAGTTTCCTTGTGCTGTTATTCTCACTCTCCTCTTCTACAGTCTCATCCGCTTTCCTCCTTCACCTTTGCTGCCCCTGATTCCCTTGCCATTTCTTCTGGCAATATAATGAAACACCGTTAAAAGAAAATGTATGTTGTATGGCATCAAACTGATGCTTTGATGGAGTCAGTCTTCTGTTCCTACCCGAAAAGGAAACCTGTCTGTATCATAAGCTGTTCCACTGATTTTATTAAAAGCAGAAGTGACAAAACTGGAAACTCTACTTTTGTTTTTTTCTCCGTTGCCTGTTTTGCTGCTGTTGTTTCCTCCTTTCTGGTTATAAGCTCCTAAAGGCAGGGACTCTGACATACATAAGTTGAAAAAACAATGGCAGGAGATGGCCACACTATGAGCCTGGTTCATGCGTGGAGGAGCCAAAGCATATGGGGAACTTATCTTCTCTTTTCTTCCAGCAGTAGCCAGCAACTTTGCCCCTTTTCTGGCACATTCTCGCTCTCCTTCTGTCCCTGTGGTCCTTCAAAAACTTGAAAAACTAGTTGCTTTGTTGAGTAAATTTACTTGAGATGCTGAATGTTTTCTGAAGATTAATTACTGGCCTGGGTCTCCAGTGGGCATCATTTTCCTTTCATTTGGCTGTTTTGGCTGTGAAGATCCGAATTGCCTTAACATATGTGTCATTTGCAATCCCAGTTGCTGTGAGTCATCAGAGCTGAAAAAAATGACTTTGCTTGTATTGTGGGTGTTTTTTCATGCAGCACAATAAAAAAAAAAAAAAAGTCTTTTTTCTGAAAGTGACACTCAAGTATACTCCTCCATCTGAGGAACACAGGGACTCCTTTGCTGTACTACAGAGTGAATTTCGTACCCCAGACATACCAGGAGGAATTATTTGCCTCTTCGCAGTTATCTTGGGATAGGCCAAGTGGCAGGGGGGCTGCTTCTTTGACACATTGGTGTCAGGGCCCTGAGGGCACTGCTAGACCCTAACGGCCCTGAGCAGCCCCACCTGGGGCCTCCCCCAGCCCATTTAAGTGAGGGGCTCCTGGGCCATGGGAAGGGCTGTGGGAGGCTCTAGGTGAGGCTGCTTAGGGCCAGTAGGATCCAGCAGTGCTCTTGGGACCCTGACAATTTAGTAAAGGAACTTCTTTTCCCTTCTCCCCCCTGCCCCCCATGGCAGTTTCTAAAATAGCTGCATCTTTGCCATGCTGTGTGCTGAGTTACTGCCTGAAATGAAGTTTCTCCTATGCATGGCATGGGGTATTGCAGACATCCTAGATGTTGAGCCTTGACAACTGATGCTGTAAAAAGCTTGTATCAGAAAGTAGGTGAGCCTTTTAACTGGTGCACAGCTTAGAGAAGGTAGAACAGGTAACTACCTTTCCTTCCAAGCTAATACTTCTCCCCCATCACCCCGATTTCTAAAGCTTACAGTTTAAATGTATCTGTGTTTTATTATGTACGATCTGCTAGAATGAAAAGACAGGTTAATATTAAGAGAACATTTGAGACATAACAGCAGCAAATATAACACCCTTCAACTTCTCCATATCCAACCTGAATTTTAGAAAGATAAGTGTATTATAGTGTGAAATCTACAAATAGCCTTTTCTTTAACTTTCAGGGACTGTGATTAGCCTGGTGGCAGGGTATCTTCTGGCCACAGCTTTTGTGTTTTAACAGTTTTCATTTTCTTGTCTGTAGTTTTATCTGTTGTACTTTAAAGTGCAGACATTAAGGAGTTGGGTGAATCAAGAGGTTTTTTTTTTTTTTTGGCTTTGTGTCTTCCATCCTGCCACTCAGTATTCTGAAGAGGGCATCTGTTGCTCGGTTACTATTTTAAATGATGTAAGGGAGAGAAAGAGAGCGTTAAGTTTGTGTTTGGCAGATGAAAGCCCCGCAGTTGAAGGAGGACAGCCAGATAAGAACTATTCTGTGCTCTTGATGTTGTTTTGGCTGTTTCGGTTATCTGATAGTAATGGAAAGATTAAGACCCAAGGGAGGAAGTGGGGAAGATGTGTTGCATGTCATGCGTCTGAGTCTTTGTAATTTTGCTGGTGCCTTACCCTGGCTGTAGCAACAACACCTCGTCATTAGCTATTCTCTAGTTAGGAAGCTGTTTGTCTCCGTGTTATACCTGAATCAACATCTGTTCATCTTGTGATGGCCATTTCTTGAATGAGTTACACAGTAGCAGTTGTCCAGGTTGGTTTGGTGCTAAAAACCATTTTTGTCATTGTTTCAGTCTCCTGTGCTGCCAGCTCTGTTTCTCTGATTGTTCATGCAGCTTGAGAAAATTCCAGACAATAAAACCATCTTGCCAGAGATTGTTGGAAAGAGGAATAGCAAGAGTTTACTCCTCCTCCTGATTTCCTTTTTGTCTCCATTCCATCTTCTGTCAGTTGTTTTTTCTGCCCCATACCTCCTGCCTGCCCTCCTGGTTGTTTAAGTATGCACATGGTGTTATTTATAGGAGTGTTGTATCTGTTCAGTCCTTCTTCTGGTAAATAGTTCTTCCTGGTCTATTCTGTAATTGGATGCATCCTACAGCATCCCTGACTTAAATGGGGGGGAAGGATCTGAATGTGTCTGCAATTAAATTCAAAGTGCTAATCTCCACAAACTTGGAACTACCTACAGATTTTATTATGAATACTTGCTGTGGAGAATTATTTCCACTATTATTGGAGGTGGATAGGAGGTGAAGCAGTTGTCACAGTTTAAAAGGCAGAGAAAATAGTCTGTTACTTCTTTTCTTACTGTTGTTGGTTTCATTAAAACAATTCATTCTCACTGGAATATTTAAGTAGTTGTAATACTTGCAAAAAGATGTTATTTCTTTATTAGAGTGTAAATGAACTCTGAGCACATCATTGTTTGATTACAAACATAAATAAGATGCTTCAAAAAATCAACATAAATAGAATCTTACTGCCTGCTGAGCAGAGTGTTCAAGGGAGTCATAAAAAGGGTACCAAATTTTATTCCCAACTTTGCCTCTGGCCTGGAGTATGGGGCTTGTTTGTCTTAGATTTTCAGTGGGAAGTGACTGGCTAATAGTTTTAAGTGGCTCTGATATCTGATCCTGAAACTCTTTTCCCTCTATTACCTGAGGATGGACAAGTCCGTTCCAGACCCTGAAACCACATCTGCTTACCCAGAGCAAACCATGAGAAATTTATCTCCTGTGTGAGCCTTAATCTTTGTGGTTTTTAGTAGGTGCTGAAAATATGCAAACTTATTTTTGCTCAGTCCAAAATCAAGACAGTAAGAGTCAAATATATTTGGATCTAGATATAGTTAGTTGCTATTTCTTGTAGAGCTGACTATCATACATGCAAATGTTCAGCTTTCTCATGGGGCCTTCTGGTCTCATGTGCACTGACAGAAGGCTTATCATCCCAAGTAGCAGAAAGAATGACAATACCTATGATGAGAAAGCAGAATTGCTAATTATGTTATTTGTCTTTTTACAATACATCCTGTCTGCCGCTGTAAAAATTAGAATGTCAGATTGTGTCAATATTGTAATGTTGTGCTTCCAGGTAATACAGACAGAGACGAGGCAAGGAATGCTCCTAGAGCTGGGATACCTGTGCCCAGTCTGCTTGGGCTGGTGACTGGACACTAACAAGGTTTGAGAACGCACTTTGAGATGTTGGACCAGGAAGGCAAGATTGGAGAATGAGGATGGTAAGTCTGCTGGGTAAGCTCAGCAGACTCACTTTCTTGCTCTCACAGGCACCATGTTATGTGAGGCCTGTTATAAACTTGCTGTTCAAGCACTGCAGACTTGCAGAAGTTGCAAGCAGGCATTCAGAGCCCTAGTTTTCTCTGTCTAGTTGGCAAATCTAATTTTATTACCTGGTTCTCCCAGTCTATCAAATCTCCCCTTTTGAAGCAGAAAACTTTAGTTACCAGTTTTGATCTATCTTTATTTATCTTCTAATTATTTAAGATTTTGAATAACTCAGTCCAAAGTTACTTTTGTGATGGTCCTCCTGAAGTACCCTCATTACCTATTGCAAGTAAGATGTCAAACACTGTCGCCTCCTGCAGGTGGAGTGATTTTTTTTGTGAAAAAACTTGCCAGCTTTTGTGATGTGGAATATCTGGGTCTTCGCACTATAAACAGCAGTGGACCTGTCATTGGTCATGGCCTTGTCTGCTGTAGTCCTATGATGGAGCCAGCAATTCAAGTGTTGCTGTGGTGCTCTGGCTCTCTGCAGCTCTGGGGCCCAGGGTATGGCAAGGCAGCTGGGGAGCACATATGCTTTTTTTCCCTCCAGCACTTGATGTGCATGGTTGGGAGGGAGCGCACACCGCTTCTTGCATCAGAAGAGAAAGTAGCAGGCATCTGAGTGCTTGTTCTCCTGTGTTCATATGTATTCTTCAGCTGATATAATTAAGAACCTAATCGCTGAGGTTCAAGGTGGAAAAGACGTATTAGATAATATTGTTCATTGCCTTGGGCCAGCACAAGATTGTTTCCTCTAAAATAGCTCACTGAATTTGGGGGAAGTTGAGGTCTATAAGCAACATGCAGGCTCAGACTTTTATTGAAGAGCTGCAAGGCTTGTGTATACATCTTTATTAAAACTTTTATTAAAAAAGAAAGGCATTTCCATGCCCACTTGCTCTTGCAGATTTCACCACTTACCTTATTTCTCTGTGATGAACACATTTATTAGTTTTGTTTGCTGAAAGCAAAATATATAAAAAGAATGAAAAAGGAATCTGGAAATAAGTGAATATTCAAAGCCTCATCCTGTTTCCAACTTGTTTCACTGAGGTGATAATAGCTGTAAAAGGAAGTTATATTGTCCATTGTATTTCTGATCTTAATGATTATATACCATAAATACCTTGATTTTCAGGTTAAATGGGTCTTTCCAGTCATGACCAACATGGAGTCCCAAGCTGTTTTAAGTAGCCTTAACCATAGCAAGGAAGCAAGGATACTGACTGCTCTCTGAAAATCCTTCAGCTATACAGTGAAGGTCACCAAACACTTTTTTCTCTGGTTCTTAGCTTACAAATCTTCAGGAAATACACTTTGGCTACCTTTGTCAACCATAATGTGAGCTGTGATCCTGTGTTGTCCTGTCTTTACAGTAAATATCACCATGCAGCCTCTCCTAGATCTTGCTGATGTGGAATTGTGCTGAAGTTATGATATTGTGTCATGTCAGACTGACAAATATATTCAAATCCCTATTTAGTCCTGGCAGTCTCAGGTTCTCTTTCCACATCTTGCCATCTGTAGTAGAGTTTTTAATAACTGCCATACTACCTTAGTATACAGCATCAAAATGGTGCTAAGATTTTTGTACTGCCGTAATCTCCAATTAATCTAAACCTGACCTAAAATAGTGAGTTACTTTTCATTTCACCAAATGGAAAAAAGATTATTCTTCTGATCTCACAAGATGCAGGTAACCACCCACTGCAGCCTCTGAGTTGTATACTGAAGAGCTTTCTTGCATGGCCATCAAAGTCTGATAGTTACTGAAGTTAAAAAAGGAACAAAAACCAATAAAACACCTCTGCTGCGACCAACACTAAGGCACCTTGCAAGAAAGATTGAACTAAGTGGGTGCAGCCACAGAACCCTTACGGCAACCTGGTGTAGCTGAAATCCCCAGCTCAGTGCTACTGCTGAGTGCTTCCCAAACAGCAGTGCTGTGCAGTGCCATGTGGCTGCACATGGGCAAGAAGCCTGAGGATGACTTGATGAGGAAGTAGATGCAAGAAGGTCATAGTATGTGTGAAAACGAGGTATATTTCTAGCATTTTACCATATAGAAAATGAAAAACACATGAGGCTTGTAGGCTTAATAACCTCCCTCCTGAAGGAACTGAAAAAATTAGTGGACCCGAAGTATCCATCTTCATATCTAGAGTAAAGCAGGAGAATGAGGTGCTTAAAACTTTGTGTACTCTTAGCCTCTCTGAAGCTTGAGAATGACAACTGATTTGCAGCAAATTACTTCCATCTCATTACTAGGAGAAACCTAGGAAGAAAGCTTCCCTCTCCAAGAATATCATTGTGGCTGAGATCCTCAGGGCAAGGCCAGAGGGGTTTCAGGTTAGGTAATAGTGAATGTGGTGAAATGCTGCCTCTAGCTGCTTGCAGTGACTGTCTTTGAAACTAGCGGTAGACAAATGTGGTACTTCTATGCTCTTTGGCTACATATGATGCAATTTGGCATATGGGCTCTCTGAAGCTCCGTAGTAAAGTAGGAACAAACAAGAGCTAGATTTCTCTTCACATTGGGGTAGATGGCCTGAGTACCAGTGGAGAGAGTTCCTCATCTGGATCTTCAGCTTGTAAGTCATATACTAAAAAGTGTCCTCCTATAATCATCAAAGTCTGATTGTTACAGAAGTTAAAATAACCATCTCTGCTGTGAGCGACAGCAAAGCACCACACTACAATGCCTTGATACTTGCTAACACTTACGCTGCTATGCGTCAGAGGTGTGTTAAGGCTTAGAAATCAAGCCTATTAACTGAGCATACTTATCTTATTAACGATCTGTTCCTGCAACCTGAGGGACCAAAATAATTACAACGAAACAAGGATCCATGATTTCAATAATTTGTTGTCATTTAATGAAATTGATAACCCTGGCCTAAGTACAGGAATGACTGAAAGTTTTGCTCTCTATTCTTTTTAAAATACCTTAAATCTCTGAACTAATTAGCTTGATAATTGAAACACATTTTCTGTTTGTATACAAAAGTAGAGATTAAAAATTATTGCTATTTAAAGTAACATTGGTCTATGTAAGTCTGTTAGTTGTGGCAGTCTAAATCCCAATAGCAAAGTGACCATATTACAAAGTCAGTGGCACTAGTTTCAAGAAGTTATGAGAATATCCATTGGAATCTTTCAGCTTGCTTTGGTAGTCTTGGTTAAAAAGTAGCCTAAAAGAGTTACTGTTCTAGAATAGTTAATATTGTACTTAGCTGGTAAGGGTTTTGCTTGCAAATGTGTTGAAGTAAATTCTCCTTTTTGTGATGAGACAAAAAAGCATAATAAGCTACATGCTAGCTGTCTTAAATCAGTAGAGGACCACAGAGATTAATGGTGGTATATTGAGTTGCATCAGCCGGGAGTCTGGGCCAAATGGCTCTTGGGTACTTGCACAAGGTGTCTTCACATCTGATGATGATGAAGAACCAGAACTTCAGATATCCCTTACAATACCAGAAGAACCAAGTTACAAATATCCTACTGTGTCTTAGCAACTTAGAAAACAATTGAGCTAAAACTTGTGTTTGATTCAAAACAGAAAACTCCAGAACTTTCTGAGTCCTACTGGGTTTGAAATTTCTGTTGTTCAAATCAGCATGCTAAAAGACTAAAGACTATCATTCATCTTGCTTGGGTTATTGTGAGTTTATGTATTGAGATTGGCTTAGGACAAGCATTAACTAAAGCTGCAAAGAAATCGAGTACATCAGAAAGTCAGTTTCTTTAAAGTTTACTTTTTTATTTTTATTTTTATTTTTTAGGCTTTATGAAGAGGATAGCACAGGAATAATATGGGACAAGAAAGGAATGAAAATACATGACTGCTGTTCTAAAGGTGGAATCAATAGTGAGTGTCTGGGGTTTGACAGATATTTAAGAGTGAAATCTTCAGGCCTCTTATGACATGTTGTGAATCTTTTCTTCTCTATAAAAAATGATAGTGTTGCAGGAAACCTAAAGATACTACCTCTACACTACTATGTCAGCTGAGGAAAGGTTAGATTGGGTCTGCCGTAATTGTGGAAACCACAAAGCTGTCATCTGAGGATGCCCTAGGAAGTCCTCAAGGCTTCAGGCCTTTAAGTGCAATACAGCCTCAACTCAGTTGTTCGTCATTCATGTTGCACTTCTGTCAAGTGGTAATTTTCAGCTGTAAACTCTGTTCACACTGGCTGGGGCATTACATTGTACATCCCAAAGTAGGTATGAGTCTGGCTCTACCCCTTAGGGTTTAACTGTGTTCCTAATATGAAAGCAGAAGGACCAAAAATGCTCAGTTCAGGCTAAGTTTTATTTCTGAAGTGTTGAATCGTTTGGATTGTTCCAGCAGCTATATTTTCTGTGTCTGCCTCTATTTCCTTTTCCCATCTTTGTGAAAGACTCCCTGGCCTGTTTTGGAGCTGATAGGATATTTCTAGTACAATGCAACTGCACAGAAGCAGTTACAGTCCCGGGAGAAATGGGGAGAAAAGGAGAAGAGAGACAGGCTGTGAACCTGCACGGCTGCATCATATAGCACTGAGCTGGATGCTGCACCATGCTGAGATTGCCATTTGTTTTGGTCTGGGAACCGAAAAATGAAATATGGGTGTGTGGTCTCTGCAGAACATGAATGAGGTTAATTTGACAGATTGGGTAGGTACCCAGCATAATGCACAGTGAACCCTATGTGAGGGTGTGTTGGCCATCCAGATACAGTATGTGAAGGAGGAGCTATGCAGTGTCTCCTTTCCTTGTGCCTGCCCTGTGTAGAAGAACAGTACATGTGTCTGGGGCTTTTGGTTGTCTAACAAGCTATCAAAGTGAGCACTCAGAGTGGTCCAATACTGAATTAGAAGAGCATGGTCCCACCAAGCTGCTGGCTATCCTACCCTCGAGCTTCCTGCCAGATCTGTGCCTGCTGCATTGTCCTAGCCCCTGGTAAAGGACTTGCTGTCTTTTTTTTTTTTTTTTTTTAATGTAAAAAGAAGTATAAAGAAATCTTATTTTACAAGATGCAAACAAGCTTAAATGATGAAGAAACTACACCTGAAAGAAATCAGACTAGAGGCATTTGGGAAATGGCCTTGAAAATAATTTGCGAACCCTGCAGTTGCATGTCTTCCGGAGACTATAAACTGCCAGAGTCCTGCCAATGCAACAGCCCGTGTGTGTCCCTTGCATGGTGCCCACAGTTGGTTCCCAGGGTTAGCTGGGGCCTTGCTGAGCCCATGTGGCTCAGTCAGATTAAGTGTGTCGCATCAAGAGCTGAGATATGCATTTGAAAAATCATCATAGAGCATTTCTGCCTGCTACACACAATACCTAAGAAATAGGGCTTGAGCCTCTAAGTGCTACTATAATGCCAATCAGTAGCAATAATAATGAAAAGCGAAGAAATAATGAGTGTGTAAGAGTAAGGAGTTAAAATGAAAATCGCTATGCAAGCCAAACTACAGCTGACATTGCCAGATACGTGCTATAATTTACACTCTCCAGGTTTTGTTTACATATTCAGCAGCTTGTATTGACACTTAGGTATGTGCATGTGTATACACACACACACATGCACACAGCCTGATGTTTCGATACCCATCTAAAACAACAGGAGGATTTTCATTATGTCAAATAGCCAATGTAGAATTTGATTACTAGCATGTGACTGAAACTGCAGCACTATGTAGAAAAATGAGACCTGTAAGAATCCCAAGGAGTTGGGACCTTCTGAGTTAGCTCTATAAGAAGAAACCCATAGACACTGTGAGACTAGATTGTACAGGATCTGGGATTTTTAGTTTTGGGCTTTGCTGCTACTGTTCTGAATCTGAATGAAAAGTCAGAACTGCAGTATTTGCCTGAGGAAACTAAAAACTAAAATCAATCATAGAAAAGTCAAAGAGATTTTCTTCTTTCTTTGTGAGACAGTGAGCTTGTTGGGTGCCTAGCTTGCTGGCTAATCAATTTTTGTTTGATTGTTTGTTTATTTAACATATTAGATCTGCTGAAGCAGAGACCTGAGCAGGCTGAGGACCTGGAAAGCTCACAACCAGGCAGCTATGCAGAGACGTGCATCCAGAAAGCCAAAGATTCTCCAAGTTATGTTTTTGCCTTAAGCTATAAGGTGGTATATGTTACGCAGCTCTGGCAGGGTTAAGATACCGCTTCGATACTTTCATTCCTTTGTGCCCTCTGAAAATGAAGAAATAATTGGATGGAAATAGATTTGAATCTACTACCCTTCAAAGAGTACCAGGATTTGTGCATGTGTTTGCTTTACAGTGAGCTCATACCACTAGTCAGCTTTCTTCCTGACCATAAATTCTTTTTAGAAGAACGTATATTGCAGGATTTATTTTGGGCCTCAAGATGCTGGCTGTGAACAGACCATAACAGTTCAGGCCTGGCTCTGAGGCACGCTGCTGCTGCCACCTTCTATTTTTGGATCTTCAGATTTTATACAATATCAATGGTAGATATTTTATTGCACGATACTCCAGTGAAGTATCGTTATGAGTTCCTCCAAAAGGAGAAAATATGTCATGCCATTTATTACTTTGGTCTAGAGCTCTAAGAAATCTGCTGCTTTATGCAGGAAAACAAGTATCGATTTCTCAATGGATTTGGTAAGCCATTTTTATTTTTACATTTTTGAAGCTTGAATACATGGGCTTTTGAACTTTGATGGCTCTTGAAATGCTGAGGGGAGAAAAAGTTCATAAAGCGTAGGCCTTAGCCTCCCAGGCAGTGGACAACAAAATGATCTGAGGACAGCTAAGCATCTGAAAATGTGTATTCAGGCCCACTCAAATGCCAGGTGTTTGTTAGCATTTATACCAGTTATAGATCAATATATGAATCCAACAGGTCAGGATAGCCATGATATTATTACTGATGAGGTTCATCAGTGTTTTCCATTGAGGGTTTGGAAGTCATCATTAGTAGTTTGTATTGCAGTTGTTGACTGGGGTGGGGGGAGCTGCATAAATATGTATACAAGCCAGGACACAGAAACCAATTCTTAATCTCGATTTATAAATTTTCTTTCTCTTATCACAGATTTTGAACAAACAGAATTCGTATGCAGATTATATAATCTTGATTGCCATGGTACTTAGACGTGGCCTGTTTGCACTTAGGAGTACAGATTGTGAAGCTATGTACAGTAGTTTATTTTTTAGCCGATACTCAAGGCAGAGACGTATGCAGCACCTATTGCACTGAAATTATAATTTTGGTGAAAATAAGGAAATAAGGCAGGAAGCACAGGAGGGAAAAAAAAATCACCTTCCCCCCTTTGTTGACTCTCCCCTCCCCCCAAGAATAGAGAAGTATGGAGGAACTTCATTTCTGAAACGCTTTAAGTCAAATAAGTCGAGGAACTCCCTATTGGTAGAGGCAAGATGAGCACTCATGTTAGTAATGTGTAGGTCCAGAGGAAAGTCACATATTTTAGTCACCAAAGGGACAATTATGATCTCTTACTCTTATACCTTACAGAGCGCTGGCCATAGTGTCTCACAGTAGTTTCTGCACTGACACATTAGTTCTAGCTCAGTGAGAGAACTGATTTTGAAAGAGTGCGGTCTTGGTCTGACAGGTAAATTTGCAGCATCAATGACTCCCAGCTACCCTCATTGAGCCCATAGTGCCAATATCCCCCTTTACTCTTATATTGTACCTACACTGGCCCCTATAGAAATTCCCAAATTGGCTCTAAATTAGGTATTACAGTTACCAGAAATGGTCTGTCTACAGCAGCAAGGAGCATGGTGTGAAGTATTTTCACCCTGTCAGGAAACAGGATAACGACTCCAAGAGAGCTTTGTAGTTGCTGTTGTCACAAGTGTCTGGACTGCAACGACCTCTGGAAGTTTATGCTGCTTACCATTGGCCTCCTATTAGTAGACTTGGCAGCTACAATTAAAAGATGCATTAAGGCAAATATCCCATATAACTATTTTAATTAGCCTAGCAGCAAAATTGGCTGAGGGAGAGCAGATAATAAGGTCATATTTGTGATCAAGTTTCTATGCTACCAGCATGAAACGTAAATAAAAATGATTATGAGGAACTTGCCTTTGTCAAAGGGTGGCCAAAGATTAGCTTGCCAGCTCACGTAATTTGGTCTAAAGTTACAGACATAGAAATAATAGGCAGCTGGTTTCATTTGGGAGTCACACGATACAGTTCTTCTGCAGCCTGTTCCCTGCCACAAATTTAGGCAAGCTTTGCATTAAACAGAAATAATAATTGCACTATGCTTTTGAAGAGATTGTGGGCCAAGCCCAGAGAGCTGTAGTGGTGTAGGAGACCAAAGGGATAGCACAAAGCAATAATGAAAGCAACATGTGATATCATCTGGCCAGAGAAAGATGAGAATGACGGTGGGATTTAATGGTTCATTTGGAAATACTCCTTACAAGGAAAGGAATGTGTTCAAGGATTGGGAGAGGGTCCTCAGAATTAGAAATATTGGGTTTTATTTCTGACATTGTCACATCCTATCTGTGTGATCTTCATCTATCCATGCCTCAGTTTCCCAGCCTGCATAAGAGCTCACTTCAAAGCTGTTCTGTGGGTTCCTCCATCAAGGGCTTACAGCCCCTTTTGGAAATCCAGCTGAAAAGTCACATGAAAGGATGTTATCATTTTAATTGACTCTTAACTGTTTTGTATTTAAAGTAAAACCAGAAGCTAAACTGAGTGAAAGTTCTGTACAAGCCATTGAAGAAAGAGGAAAAAAAATTTGTCCCCTTTCGACTAGATTCACCTTTCATTGAGTCATTTTTGAACATTTTTAGATCAAACATCCCTGATAAGCACTCTGTAAAGTTCAATTGCTGCTAGCAATTGTGTTAGGAATGGATTCTCGGATCCACTAAACACAGATAATGTGGCTTCTAAAGTGAATATTGCCATTACTGCTAAATCTTCATGTCAGTGCTTTGCCAGTTTTAGGCTGTCTCACAGGACTGAGGTCTGTTCTTTGTGTTTGAAGTGGAGAGGAAGAGAGGAGGAGGAGGAAGAAGAAAGGGGAAATCATGATTTCTGCAGTGGTGTATAAAAGGCAGACTCCTTTTTCAGATGATGAAGGCTTTTTGTGGCAGTGATTTCAAGGTAGGTCAGAAAGAAATGATGAATGGCATCCAGTAAAGAAACCATTGAGGCCTGGCAGTGTATGCAGAAGTTTTTCCTTACATGTGAAGAAAAATGACTATACTTCCATCATCAAAGGATACTGCCATGTTTTTTTGAAAGGAACACGAGGAATATTCAGAAGGCAGGGTAAAGAATGAAGCTCAAAAACATTTCCTCTGTGAGAAAATCAGACTCTAAAAGCGTCCTTCTGGCTGTTCCGTATTGCACTGTATTGCAATATGTGTTACAAGAGTATTGAAAGTTAATGATTTTTTCTCCATTAGGAAAGACTAGTTTCTAGATTTTTTTTTCTTCCACTAGGTTGAGACTGCAGTTCAGCACATCTTAAAAACCATAGACTCTGAAGACTTTGAGAGAAGCTTTAGGAAAGAAGAATGATTATTGGTCACCAGGATGAAACATTAAGAAATATTAGGTAAGGACTTAGTTTAGCTTGTTGCAAAGGCTTGAAGAGCCCATGAAGTTGTTTCTTCAGCTTTGAAGAGTTTGTATTTGTCATCCCAAAGTCTCAGCTACGAAAAAGCACTGCTGGATAGTTTGTTCCCACGTTTGCTTTATGAGGGTGTGGGTGCCACAACTCACAACACTATTTTTTTGTTCAGAGCCATCATTTAGTTTGTCCTACAGCCATGAGAGGGAAATGTCCCATTCACGCAGACACCACTAGAGGCCACCACAAACCTCACTACAGAACTAAAAGTCTCTGAGTTTCTAGTACAGTGAGAATTTACAAAGAGAAACCAGAAGGAAGGCCATAACCTGTGTCCCATATGAGCATGTGTTTTATGTTTTCTATAATGAAAGAAAATGTTGCTGAGCCTACATCAAACTGCTGTATCCAGCAGGTTTTTAATCTTTTTTCTAAAGGAACATGTTCACTGGGAAGAGGGATTAGTTATGAGAAATATTTTTCATCTTCACAGCAATCTTTGTGAGGGTAATGCATGTTATCTGTGTTTCATGGAAGGTAAATATTAGGTCCAGAGAAGTTAAGAAACAGATTATTAGCTATTGTTACTAATTCTTGCTGTAAAAGCATAACCTGCTCTGGATTGTAGATTCATTACAGCATTTTTGTTCACTAAGCTCAGGTATCACATATGTATACTGACCACACTCTCTTAAAATTCAGTATTTATTTAATATAGTGAACAGCCTAAGTGCTGTTTCTTCCAGAGTCGACTACTGACACCACCATAAAGCACTTCATTTCCCAGTATTCCCTGAACTTCTTGCTGACCACAACCACCTGCAATGCTGCAGTTGCAACATAAGAAAGCTCAGTATAGTACTATTCCATGGCTGAACACAGTAATTTGTGTCAGCTGAAATAAAGAGCATAATGAAATAAAATCTGAGCTACAAATACAACTTAAAGACATGTCCATTCCACCTTCCAGCCCATTTAGGAATGTGCCCAATGCAACACATTTTGCTGTGTCTTGGATAAGAGGAAATGGAGCATTTTCAATTCTGTGACAAATTATTTCATACAAAGTTGGCTTTTCTTGATAGAAAGCTTCCTGCCTCTCACTCTATCCACTTTTACCAATAAATACTGGCAGTGGTTCCCTGCTGTAGCTTTGCAGCATATCCTGGGACATATGACCCAGCAGAGCTCCGGATTTGTACCGCATACAGGAAACAGGTGTGCCTGATTCCTTCACCAGACCAACACCTTATTTGATGGGCACAGTTTTTTTTCCTTTGAAAGTGACTCATAGTCCTGATCCGATTAGGTGATACATGTGTTGGGATGCTACTAGTCATTATTTCTTTTTCTCTTTCTGTCTCTCTTCATACTTGTGTATTCAGAGACCGTGCTGCGGTAGGAAATACCAAAAACAGCCAATGGAAAGAGTATCGATGGTAAAATAATCACATCCAATAGTAAAATGGTTAACTAGAGGACAGTGAAGGAAATTGATGACTTACAGCAGATTGGGACTATGGTGTCCATCCTCCTGTCACTGCTAGATTTGTTGAATCTTCCACCTATTTAGTGGTGGAAGGACCCTTCTCCAAGCAGGACAATGTCCTCTAACTATCAGAAAGAGGAGCAGCTGCAACTTTGCAGTGTTACTAACTGTATGACAATCCACCAAGTGAATCATATAGCATAGGGAAGACCTGTGGTTTGCATTGAGTAATATCATGTGCAAGAGGATTGTGCTAATGCAAAACCTTCCATTCTGTCAGTCATGTCAGAGGTGAAGAGCACAGCTTTTGGAGCATGAGTACTTTCAGCTAAGGAGCAGATTATGTGGGGATATATTGGAAACTCAGATCAATGGGGTAATATTTTAGGCAAGTTAGTAATGAGAAATGAGCTGGGGTCAGTGTTGCAGGTATTTTCTTCTTTTTATGATGGAAGCAGTGGAAAGTTTGGAGATGGATGTTCCTTACTAATTTCATCCACCTATATTTTCAGGTTCTTATATTATGCCTCTTATTATTGCAAAGCTTTGTATAAAAATCGACTGCCACATCTCAGGTCTAAATCATCTGCCCCAGGAGAGAGAAATGTACTTCTTCCCACAGCAGACAGCAATGGAGACCTGGCTAGCTTCATTATGATATGTTTCTTTTTTCCTTCTCTCTGATTATGTATGGGAGATTATCAGTGACAGGCACTTTGACTTGGTCCTGTGGTCTGAGCTGGTCTGGTAAATCCTCTACTGTCTTTGGATTTTTGTGTGCTGAACACAACCAACCAATTTCCCTTGTGTTTATTCTGTTTTTCTCCTTTTAGCCTCTATTTATTTTTTTATTTATTCAAAGATTTGCTGGGACTGTGCCTGATTCATTGTGCCAAAACGAGGATATATTTGCCTTGCAAATAACTACAAAAAACCCTATCAAACATGCTCTTAGAAAGGGCTTAAGTGCTGTATATTAGAGAGATAAACTCTACATATTGCTACTGGCTTGTGCCCCTCTGCTTCCCTGCTGAAGGAATGCTGTCAGCTGTGGCATCTACCTAGGGGAGCAGCTCATGGTTCCTTGACCTTCATAAGTCATGTCAATCACATAAAGTCAGCAGGATTCTCCAGGGGTCTCAGAAGATGCTGGAAATTCCAGCAAGGTAACTCATTTTTCTCTCTTCCTTGACTGTATCTCTTCTAACAATTTGTTAGCTGTTCTCCTTAGATATTCAGTTGCTCTGTTGTGGTGCGCAGCCGCTCAAAACATGTGAAAAACAGAGGTAGTATTTTCAAATGTACTTTTGGAGAAAGTCTTTTAGAGGTAGTTATTCACCAACTCCAAATGAATTCAGTGGGAGTCATGTACCTACAAACCTAATACAGGGCCTAAAAGACTTTTTCAAGAATGACCTGGCCATATAAGCACCCTAGGCCCACTGATTCACTGTAAATGCTAGGCTCTGTAGACCTGCATTCATCCTATCTAATTTTAGGTACATAAATGATGTACTTTAGTTAGGAACGTAATTGTCCTAAATCTCCCCTGTAGTCAGTAGAGAGAAATAAGCTGTTTGCACCACTAAGATCTCAACTGTTGTCTCTAGGTGCCTCATTATCTCCTAGGATACCCAGGGTAACTCTAGTTAAGTGCCTAAAATTAGTTAATAGGGAGCTGGGACTACCTGTCTGTAAAACACATCTGAGATCGTAACATAGATGTTTTTGAAAGGTAACTTGTTAACTTGAAAAATGCTTCTTTCTCATGGAGGTTAGAGTGATTTTTAAGCTAAGGAGAAAGTAGCTGAGACTCTTCTTATAGCAGATACTCAGCCTCTCTGTACAAAACTAATGAAATAGAAAAGGATGTTTTTGGTGGTAGGTGCTCACTGATGCCAAATTATGGCTACGGGACTTTGGAAAGGTCAGGCTCCACACAGAGGAGCTGTAGTGCTGTAAGGTGTTCCTTTCCCATGGCTGTTTGTCTTGCCTTTTTTGCTTGCCTGTTAGATGCTATATCCCTGAAAAAAGGGTGCTGCTGGTTGTATATTTTTAACCATATATTTCCAGCAAATCACTCCAAGAGGCTGCAGAATCCATACTACAAAAGAGGACGTCTCTGAACAAGTCAGTGAAACATCAGGCCATATCACCAACAGTGTTCCCAGGCTGACTGCTGAATGGACTTGCATATTATTTGGAAAAATATACTGGTTGGGTCTTCCATAAACTGCATGAAAATAATTTGCTACTGAATCCAAAGGTTATATTATAAGATGGTCTTTTGGGTCAGAGATTCTTGTTATCTCTTTTGTGATTTGCAGTGTGCACCAGCTCTTTGCAGACACAAACACAGAGACCCATTGGCAGTCACTGCTAGATTAAAAGGTTTATCTCAGAAGCAATCTGGCTGATGCTAAGGAATGGATGGTAGATGGTAGAAATAAAAACAGTCAGATATGAATAACGTAATTTCTTTCTTGATTTTTTTTTTTCCTGAATGTGCTTTCACATCAAGTCATTACTATTGGAGACTCAAGAAGTGAATGTACAATAATTTACTTAATAAATTCTGGCACTTGGTCTGTGTTATTGACAAACATATGTTCTAGTGGGCTGTGCCTCATTAGGCATAGCTCTTTCTCACCCACTGCTGTTAGAGATTTTAAATACTGCACTTAGTTAGATTGGAACTATTCTTGCTCTGAGTTAATGGTATGGAAATGTAAAGACATTTGACATGGTCCCTTAAAGGCTTGTTTTCAATTAGTAAGAACTGTGTGAACAAATTAATCAAGAGCATGAGGAACTGTAAACCCAAAAGGTAAGGGCACTTAAATTAACATGGGCATCATATCGTCCTACTGTGAGAAGAACATGAGCCTCCGAACTCCTTCCTACCAGAGCCTTTTTGTACTGCCACAAATGAGACGTCTGCCAGAACCCCTCAGCTCTGCTACTGCTGTATTAAGCCAGATTAAAGCCAAACACATTTATTCCTACTCCTTACAGTTAGGCGGAGTGGATCAATGCAGTAGCAGCAGATTTGTGCCTGGGATGATTCCAATAACGTCTGCAGAGTTGCTATGAGCTAAAGGTGTCCTCTGGAGAGGAAGTAGAATAGGAGCAACATAAAGTTTTCTTCCATTGGCTAGGGACTTTAGCACACTATTAAAATTCCTACTTAAGTTAAAACATAGCTTCAGGCTCAAAGAGATTGCCTTAAATAGGACCGAATTGTGCAGTAGGTTCAATTGTACTAATATGAGTTTCTGTTATGTTACGTGGAGCACTGTGTGGGCACAAGAATTTGTCTGTAAGGAATTTCCTGCAGCTCAGGCTTTTAATAATGGCCCTTTTATTATTGTATATCATTGTTCAGTTCCTTATCATATTAAAAAAAATACTGCTATGAAAAAGGCGAGGCTGAATTCCTCATCTGTGTAGCATTTCTAGAAGCCACAAGAGTTATTCCAGGGTAAACCTCCAGAAGAAAAAGCCAGCTCTCCCACATAGTAAGACTTATATTATTAGTTCTGCAAACAGCATGCACTTACAAATGTTGATGGACCAAATCCTCTGCAGGATCAAGTTAGCTTTGTGCAGAGCAGGATTAGAATTGCATATGCTGTATGTTGCTGATGACAAGAGGGTGATGAGCTAATTAAAGGTTAAATTGTGAGGTCCTTAATCAGTATTTAATCAGTGCATTAAAGTATGTAGGAGTGTTGTTTGACAACAGCCGGAACCCAGAGGGGGGTAGTGTCCCCCTCCTCTTCTCCTGCCTGGAGGCTCTGGAGCTGTGAGTAAGGTGAAAGGGAGCTTTGGTGCTCTCTGTCTGGGGTCCTTAGCTAATATTCTTCTTAAACTCAAGATGATTTTCCCCACACCTGTCTTTTTTAACTTCTGCATTTTATTTTGTGTTTTTATTTAATGTGTTAAAAAAGAAAAGAAAAAAGGATAATTGCCTGATTCCAGAACTTGTCACCTTTTCCCTCAGGTGAGAGGAGGGTGCCTGCATTTCAGGTGGGTCTGAAACAACTCTCTGAGGATACAGATAGAACAGAATTTAGTATATCCTGCATTACACCGCTCTTTGACTCTGGCATCTCCTCATTTGAGGGCTGAGACTTGTTTCGGTGGTCTCAGTTTGCCTATCCAGGGTGGGGTTTCTCTGGGTAAGGTTTGCCAGCTTCTGTTAGGATTTATAAAACAGGTATTGGTTAGGGTTGCGTCCTTGCTCTCCTTCGCCTTGTCCCTTTCCCCTTCCGCTGCTTTCAGTGTTTGACTCATGTACTGTTCTAGGGGCTAATAGTGTTCTGGACTATGTTTACTCATATCAGTGTAATCCCTTCTTCTGGTTTTATGCCCAACTTTTATAGGATGTCCCTTTCATTTATAATGATGATTTCGTCAAAATATTTTAAACAGCAGTACATAAAAAATGTGAATTTCTGTGCTGCTTAAAGTAAACATAAGAAACCAGGTAAATAAGAAGTCATGATGATTTGCTTCAGACATTTAAGTTGATTTTGTTATTGTTGTTGTTTTGTTTTTTTCTCCTCAAAAAGAGGTAGGGGGGAAAGCTGCTTTAAAAATTTTGAAGCTTGCCAGCATTTTCAGATTCTCAAAACTTTTATCAGCCGAGCTAATGGAAATATTACAATGTCATGCAAATGTGAATTAGTTGGCAGAACATCTTGTTGCAGACATAACCCTGCATATTGAATGGCATATTTAAACTTTTCAGGGGCCTCCTTACTGGTTAAAATGGAACACATGTAGCTGTACTTTGTAAGATAATGAAGTCAAGATTACAAAATAACTAGGCTTTTCCAGTTTTCAAATACTTTTTCAGATCAACAAATTGAAAAGGTTTTTCGGGATTCTCTTGTGGCTTTATGTACAAAAGATGAAATCATTCAAAGAACAGGGCATAAAGGTACCATCTGATATGTGAATCAATATAATGTGCTCTATGCTAAGAAAATAAGACCAGTACGGTAACAAGCTTGAATGAGGTTTAACATTCATTGTTCCCTATAAAATAGATTGACAATTCTTTTCTAACTGTGTAATTTTTGAAAGAGCTACAGGAATTTTTCAGTCCAGCCTCATTTATATTTTGAAATAAAGCTTTTTTGTGTTTTTATTCATCATGGCAAGCATAGAAAAAATACCAGCACTTATCTGATCCTGGCTTTACATAATTTAGCACTAGTCAACAAAGTTTTACCTGCATTCCTCCTGCAGGTTACTGGGTCAAATACTGAAAGTCATTACCATTTCATGGCTGCTTGGTACCTTATTTTAAAAGAAGTTGGAGAATGCAGCTTGGCTTCTGACAGGCCAGCAGAGCTGTACCAGAGATGCGTAGGCTGTTTTGGACAAAATAAGAACAAACTCAAAAAACTGAGCTAAACCCCAGCTTTAGGCTACAGTCCAGCAATGAGTTCCATTGATGTTTCCATGGAGCTCATTGCAGGATAAGCCACAGTTGCTTTTTTAAAAATATTCTCGTGAGGCCACGGTGTTTCCTGTCTTGCTGGGAGCATGGGAGGAAGAACAGTCATTTTGTGTTATTTTGGCACATCTTCTACGCCTTTCAGTGGAACACAGAATGGAGGCAGAAGCAAAAGGCAGAAATATTGAAACATAGTGACTTTCTTTTTAACGAAAAATAAGTTCAGACTTCTCATAAGTTGTGGATAAAGGATGGAAGCAATGGGTTTAGAGGTTTTTGGGGGAAGGCTGCTTTTCATTTACTTATTTATTTTTATCTTTCTTTTGTTCTAGATTAAGGATATTCCCAAACAGAACTCTGGATCAGAATAACCCAAGGTTGTGGATGCTGCTGCATGCACCTAGTTACAGATTTTGCAGGCACAATTTAGCTCTACACCTGTCAATCAACATCTCGGAGCTGAACAGGCCCAGCTGTTGGAGCTACTTCATACATGCCTAATTTGCTTTTCAGATGACGCAGTTATCATGGCAGAAAGGAGGGAGAGAGATCTTGACAGATGAGCTTTTTCTTATGTTTACCCTCAACCTGAAGCATACAGCTAAACACTATCAGAACTTTGCTGGTGTTTCTCTCCAGTAGGCTTGGCAAAGCAGTAAATGAAGTAAACCATGTCTCGGAAACTCACACAAATAGTATTTGCTCTTTTCACAGAGCTAGTGAACAGACTTTAGGTAGGGAATGATACTGCACTAGGTCCTGAGAGGAGGGGTGTTATTTCATGCCAGTTAAAGCTCTGGGTTTCTGCAGCTGACAGCTATACTTATTGGCTGGGGTGGGAGCTGGCTCCTGGTCTTGGAAAGGAAAACAAAGGTCTTATATACACTGGCTTCTAAAACTGCTGAAGCCACTGAATTACTGCACAGATTAGCAGGACACTGGGGTGCAACTCCTGCTCCTTACCTGTGGACACGTACACTACACATCTCGTCTGCTCATATAGATGCCTACTGCAGTCAGTGGACCAACAAATACTTGCCGGCAGTGTAACCTCACCACAGTGCAGATGGCCAAACTCTGTCCTACAGATAAAACCTTGTGCGAGCTTGTCCCTCCTTGTGACCTCTAAATGATGGGTTCTAAGTAGCGCGGATGTACCGAGCTGAAGTTTGGTGAGGTGAATTCTCATCTTGTATCTGTGTGCATCTCACTTAGCAGTGGGGTCAATCCAGCGGAGTGTAGTGGGTTATTGCATTTTTAAAAAAGTTACCTGCACTAACTAATTTGAAATACTTTTCTGTTATTTGTTTGGTTTCAAATGATTTCTCAGCTTTCCAGCAACCTATTTGCTTGTTCCTCCATGATCTGATTGCAGTATCGGTTGTCCATGCAGCTCTTTGGTGTACCTCTTCTCTCCCGTGTCCCTGATGTGCAGCATTTTAGGTGGCTAGGCATTTGTAACTCAGACTTGGATTCAGTCATGACCCTAGTGTTTTAGACCAAATGCTAAATGAAGAATCTAAGTTAGGGAGAGTAAGAGAGCAATATTCTCCTGTTTTCTGTTTTTCAAAAAATCTGTTTCCCATCTTACTTTCCCTGCAAAAGATTTAAACCTAATCCACAGCCTGAACAACCCTGAGTGCTTGCCTGTGATTTGAAATCTGAATCTAGAGCTGCTTTTGTATTTCAAGGGCACTAAGCAGAATAAATAAGCTGCTTAAGGTTAGTGTTCAGTTAGTACCATGTTTACACACAGAAACATCTCCTCCTGCTCCCTTCTGTGTTTTGATCTGTGCTGTGCATCCTCTCACACAGAGTTACAGGTGTTCCTAGATTCTTCTCTGTGTTCTGCAGAAATATGTGCCAATGAAGAAATGCCCCATAGTGGAAAGTAAAAATGCAGATCTTGCCTGAAGCATCAAGATTCCTGTGCTTTAAGTTTAACAAAACAGTAAAAAGCATAGCAAGAGATACTTTCATATGTATAACTGTCCTGTACAAATAACAGCTTTGCTCAAAAATAGCGATTTTTTAGTACTGCAGGAAACTGTTCATATTGGAAATAGACCCATTGAATCAGTTAAAAAGAAATTACAAGGCAACAGCTGCTGCTGGTATTTTTACAGCACATTTTACATTTGCCACTTTGAGACATGTTCAGATGTTTCTGTGAAAAGAATTATTTATCCCACTATGTTCACTAATTAGATTGAACATCCAAGAAAATTTAGCCTTTCTTTCTTGTCTTTTTAGCTTAACGTATAAATGTCCTGTGGTACTCTCAAAGGGCAATGAAAGTACCTTTGTCATTTTTTAATGTACTTATATTGATTTCTTTTGTTAGGGAGTGATTTAAATCAGAAAGGAATGTAAATTATTTTTTCCCCTCCTTCCAAATTCAAAGGACAGCCAGTGTTTGCTCCCCTCCTGCCCATCTTGAAATTTTCTTTGTTTATCTTTTTTTTTTTTTTTTAAAAAAAAACAAAGCCTGGGTCTTTGTGCTTCAGTCAGGAAAGGGTTAAGAGTATAGGGAAAATAAGTAGTGATCCTAATACCAGAGGTAGGAAGGATGCAGTGATGTCACGCAGGTTGTGTGATGACCTGGTAGGTTTTTGTTGTTTGTGTTTTACTGAAGAATGCAATTTTATGGGAGCTGCTCTTACGACAGGAGTATTGAGAAGCAGACAGTTAGATATGTAGTGGTGGCTGAATAGCAGGTGTGGGAGACTGTGTAGTCCTTGGGCAGCCAGGGCACCTCTGGATCAACTCTGCTTTTCTAGAAGAAGCTGAGGGAGACGAGTCTTTAGCTCCAGAAATCCTTAGCCTGTCCCTGTTTAGTCAGTGTGTCTGTGGCATTTGGCACCGTAATAAGCACAAGAGTCTTTCTCTCTTCTGACCTGTCTGACATGCTAGAAAATAAATCCTGGTTGCTGCTGAGCTTCACCGCTATTCTTCGGCTCTCCTCGTGCGGGTGGAAGGAGTGGGGCCAGCTGTAAGCCCTGCGGTGTGGGTAACCTACCTTCTTCCCAGAGGAAGCTCGTCTGGGTCTCTGAGCAGTCCAAAACACACAGAGGCCACCACTTGTGCTAACATTGCTCTCCCTTTCTTCTACAGCTGAGACCCAGGAACAGGGTCTTCATTTTAATTTCTCCGTTGGTAAAAATGTGACTAATAAAACATTGTCACAGCAGCCGGAGGAGGACAGAATAGGATAGACAGTTCTTGTTGCTTTTTTTTCAGTCCTGTGATATTTGATAGTTTTCTTCAGTTTGTAGTTTCTAGTTGTAAGTAATTAAATGAAAGACAGCAAAATCCTCAGTAATGCAGGCTGAGAACATGACAAAAGTTAACACTAAGGCTGAATACCTAAATGACAAACTAAAATTTCCAGTATACACTGTTCTTTCTAATTCTGTGATTTGAAGTCTCTCTGCCTTGTTTATGAGCCTCACTTAAGATATTTTATGGTTGATATCAGCCATACTGACAAGTTAAATTATTTGCAGATTTCATTCCTCTCTTTGCATCATGATCAAGTCTTCCTAAGCTGTCATTGGCAGGTGTCATGATTTTCAAAATGCCCAGGACATTTTGCCTGTGTTGGGGCTGGCAGGAGTCAGAGTTAGTCTCATAATGAAAAAGAAAGTGGAAAGCATAGGTCAGTGTTTTACATTGCTGCATACTCTATATTAAGAAAGCTAGCAGGTGAGTTGTTGAATAAGAATCTTAGAATAAGAGTTTTCAGATGGTCAAAAGTGTAGAAGACCATCTTGCAAAACTTCAAGCTTTCTCCACTGATAGCAATTACAGTTCTATGCCATAGTTCCTGCAGGCATACAAAAGCCACAGGTTCTTTAACTGACTGTTAGGATGGTTTCCTCTTTCTCTAAAGAATTTGTTCACCCACTAGTTCCAAATATAGTTACTGATAATGTGTTTGGTTTTTTTAACAAGCTTAAAATAACAAAAATATCAACCAAAATGTAATTACTGAGAGGATTCTAAATTCAGATGGTTTGGCTTCTGGAACAAACCCAGCTTGTTTCAAACCTTATTTAGAAACTGAAGAAGCAGTTGCCTGAGATACTCCTATCTCTTGCAGTTGCAGGACTCTGAAAACCACTCCACGGTGAGGTGACGTCCTGTTGGAAAACTTTGGTGCATTTGGAACAAATCCCTAGAGTTCAGGCCACTTGGCAGAAGCACTGTAGTCTCCACCCAGCTAGTGCAGGCTGTGGGAAAAGACAGCTTCTGCTTGGTCAGAACAAATCCCTTGTCGTGTCCAAAGGGCAGGAGATGAACAGCAGAAATGGAGAATCACAGACAGGAACAACATCTAAGCCTCTACATCATTTGCATCACCTTGACTTATGTTCTGCAACAGGCCATATTATTTTTGATGATGCTGCAGATCAGTTAAAATGAAGATATTGCAATGGCTTCAGCTAAACTTAAAAATCAGAGCATTTTTACTTAGTTAATATAAAAATGTACTGTATGATTCATATTATTTTTCTTTTGTATTATGCTATTTATTTTGTGTTGTTCCCACATTTACTGGTACTTAAAATACTTTAGAATAACTGCCAGCACATAATGACATAGTTGTATTTGTAAAGAAAAGTAGTTGTGAGTTTGGCATTTAGCAATTTGGAAGCTGGGATGTTAACAGAGAAAGGTTTGGATTGCAAAAAAGATGAATAATAAAAAAAAAAGAATATTAATCTATAAATAATCTCAATGGGCTTCAGAATTAAACAATGTTGAGCTAAATAAGGCAACTGACTTCTTTGGTTTGGATGCACTCTGTGTTTAGAAAATTATTCTAGTAATTATAAATGCTAGAAACTTAACTTTCCAATGCCATCTTAGGTTCTGAAGCAACTTTGATGCAATAAGAATATGCCTGTGCTGTGTAATTCTGACACTAGGCATTGTCAATTAAAAGAGATCAAATGTCTTTATTTGGCAATGCTGTGATTTGCACATACTTGTGATGGTTGCCATAGCTCTGTGGCTGACTCTGTTTATGGCTGTTCACATCAGATTCTACTCAAAGTCAGATCTTCAAGGTACATTTTCTTTGAGCTTTCAAAGTGATGTACTTGTGCTCAAACTAGATTTTTTTTTTTGGTTTTGCCTGGTTTGAGCAAGCTCCTCGCAAGACTCCAGAATGAAATTTGACTGAAGATTGGCTATTTCCTCAGTGAAACACAGTCGCCTTCTGTGACACAGTGTCTCAGCTTTCTTCCCTGTCATGCCCATGGTTAAAGAGGGAAGCAGTTGTGAAGTAGGTTGAACTGACATTACCAGAATGAATGGATCTGGCTCACTTTGCCGATTAGGGTAGTAGAGGCCATGGCTGTCTTGAATGGAGGTCCATGTGTATTGCATGCCATTATGTCTCTGGGAACAACTGTTTTTACATAGCAGCAGCTACAGGAAGCATATGTAGTGTGCATACTTTTATAGTACTAAAAGTCCCTTGACAATGTTAAAGAAAAAGTCATTCAGATAGGGCCAGAGTTGGGGGAACTAAGGGAATAACAAATGAACTGACAGTAATGGCATCTGGAAACTATATCAGTGAATCAAAGATGTGCTTACCAGAATTAAAGTAGTAGCTATGATATGCAGTTTTATGATACCTACAACTGGTATAACTTGCTTTTGGTATAAACTCCCCTTAATCACTATTCCAATTCTTTATCTTGCAACTAGCATTTAGAACAAAGCAGATGTGAAGATCAGATTTCGAATGCAATGTTTTACCAATTTATACATCTGCCAGTGTACTGAAACACATCCTGCACATTGCTAAGGATTCTGCTTTAATAATGTGTATCCTCAGCAAAAAGCAACCTCACTCTTCCCCCTGCAAAACAAACAAACAAAGCAAAAAACAACCCGTCAGGTATCTTCTAGTTATGGATTACTGTTTACCTCTGCTTTGGAGGCATTACCTGCCTAATGAAGTGAATATGTGAAATATTCCTATACCTCAGGCTGTCTAGGCATTTATTAATTACTTAGTGCTATGCATATTTTTGCATGACAAATCTTGAATGTTTCCTCTTAAGGAGAATAATCTTGTAAGGGCTGTGTGATAAACGGACAAATTCTACTTGTTTTGTATAATTATAAGCCCTGAAATTCATCACGGTGTTAAAATACACAGCTACAGTAACAAAATATACAATTATGTTATCACTGTAATATGGCATACATCATGTTAACTGTTATAAAGTATTCTATATGTGTATAAAATTATATAACACAAAGCCTATCTATAGTACAGAATTAGCAGTGTACTGTTTTCTATCAGTATTACTGAAGAAGTATAGCATTTCACAGGCTCAATCTGCCATGCAAGGACGGTCAGTGCGCACAGCACGTCCTGCCGAAGGTTGAACAGCTGAGTGTGGGGCTCAGGATAGACCCAGCAGTTGCAGCTGCAGCAGGGACAGATACAAATAAGTTTCTGCTGAATGTAAAATCGGTGCCTAGCACCCTCAGCATGCTCAGGGTGCCATGCAAGGTCACCCTCCACCTTTATAAGCAGGCTGAACTCTATCAACACTCTTAATCATATCACTCCTGAGCCCATATGGCTCCTTATCTGATGACTGAGCAAAATGAAGAAGAAAAGTAGAAATGAGGTAGCCAAACTAGCAGCAGACTAGGCCTTGGGAGTTGCTGTCTCTGAGCCAGTGCTCGGTACCCACACTCATTCCCCTACGCCGTGTTACAGGAAAGTGCCTGTTGTGCTCTGTAATATGGTTTCTTCTTGGGAATATACTCCTAACCCCAAGAAAGGCAGCTGGACTTCTTTGACTCCTCTAACCAAAAGAATGAATTACATCCTTTCATGTACAGCCAAAAATAAAATGTGAGTTTGCTGATAATCCAAAGGCAAAGCTCTTTTGTCCCGTATGATGGATATTCTTGACCCCAAAACTGTGTCCTCTCGTATTTAGAACCTGTGGCTGCTAATGATCTCAGCGGGAAAGACGCAAATGAGGCAAAGCACAGTATCAATGTCTGTACCCGCAGTGGGGTACTGAGAGAAGACTTTTGCTTGAGAGAGTCTGGTTTATGTGAATACCACTCCTAGAAAAGGTGAAAAGAACTGGTATTTCTGGAAGGCTCCCAGAAAGTGAATACAGATCTCTCATACAGTTTTTTTGGGGGTGCTTATTTCTAATGGATTTTGATGGTTATGTTTCAGCTAAACAATGAACTCCACAAGAAAATCTCACTGACTATAGCCAGATTCATAAAAGCATTTTGAGATGCTTTACTCAAGCCCCAGAGGAAACGCAGACAAAAATGCTTTCACAGGGATGTATATTAAAGGACAAAAGATAATACTAGAATAGTTACAGTTTTATTTATTTACTCCCCTTGGAAAAAGCAGTAGACAAATGAGATGAGATTTCAATTTGATGCTCTTACAAATATCTTTATCTGGTGTTCTCAGGAGTCCTTATTACTTCCCGCTAAGCTCCTCTGTATATCCACCTGTTGATCATGTAAATATCATTATATCTCCTTCCCACAGCACACGGCATTAGCTCCTTGTTCTACCATCACATCGGTTTCAGGCACATGGTCTCTGAAATCCTGAAATTAACACCAGAGAACCTCCCAACTGTAAAGAATTTTCTTGGAATCAACCAGTTCCAGTTGGATGTTTCTTATAATTCAATTTCCCAGCTGCTTGTGGCTGATTGAAGAAGTTGTTTCAAGCTGTTGCACAGTTCACTTCATTATTTTACACAAGGATTAAATGTATGGTAAAGTAGTTACCTAAGTGCCTGGTGTTTATATGAGCCAGAATAAAACAAAGTGATGGGTCAGCACCAAACCTCCGAGCTGAATTCTCTTAGGTTCTGGGCAAGTCTGGACTTGGACACGCACTTAGCAGTTTGCAACATCTCTAAATAAATATTATCACACTGCCTTTCATTCTAGCCTGTGCACTTCTTGAAAAGGCATTGCTGCACAGAAAGACATTTGCAGATGTTTTTACCTTTTCTCATTTTATGATTTGAAACTTGTATTAGTAGCTCTGTTATGACTTGTTTAAAGAGAATACCCATTTATTATTGCATTTTGCAGGAATGGCAACACACTGCTCAAAAGTGTCTCGGTTTGCCACTGTTTAAAACATTTTTCCATTAGTACCCAAGGGATGTGGGAGTGGGGGAGGGCAAGTATTGGTTCAAGAGAAGCATAACTCCGTCCCTTCCTAGTAGCCTTGTGTATAAAGCAATTAAACATTTTTTTTCTTTCTCACAGGAAGATTACATCAGCTTTGTTTTCTGGAAGCTATTAATCCCAGTTTCTTGTATCTTTATCTGAACTATATTTGCTTGCTTCCCTTTGGCTGCCGTCCATTAAAGTAATTTTTTTTTTTAAAACTCTTGACAGCATCTCTGCCTCTTGCCCTCACTCTGTAGAACCAGTGCTGCTGTCTAGCCGCTCTTTTGCTGTGACCATGGGGAACAACTTTACTTCCCAAACTCAGAAGTTACACAGAAGAGACGTTACTTTTCATTCAGTCCACCCTAATTTTAAGGATCTAGATTTGACCTTTAGCCCTCATTCCAGGGTCACGTTGTTGTTCATCACATTCCCCTCTCTTTTAATTTCAACCTTTCGTTCACTTTGAACCTCTCTTGATTTTCAGTTCTTGTTGTATATACCCTGTATTTTGCCAGATCTGTCTTGAACTACTTTGTTCTTTTGTCAGAAGAGATCCTTAGCTAGCATAGATTCTCTTATCTCTCTTGCCACCGTGAAGACATGGCAATGTACGTCTCCAACAGTCTGTTCCTAGATTTTATTCTCTTTTATTTTATCTTTTTCCATTACACATTTCCAGTGCAGATATATCATTACTGTTGCTTTCTCTGAACTTCCTTCAATTGGCCAATTTTTATCTGGGAATTGAGGTTCTCAGAACTGAACACTTTGCACCAACTGTGCAGATAACAAAGTTGTGTCTCAAAGGCCTCTGTCTCACGATAAGGTCCATGTGGGCAGACTCTTGCATGTGCATATAGTCATTCCCCACAGACAGAGCAGCCTGTTTGACAGGATCTCACTGGAGAATGGGAGTCTAGGTGAGAAATGGTCTCAGGTGCCACCTCACTCCTCACTCACTCACCTTGTTCACTCAGGGCCAAACTCTGCAACTGCACTGATGTTTTTGCTGTCTCACATTGCAAATTTATTTAATGTAGATAGTAGTTTCCATGTTTCATAATCTCTTTGTATGTTAGATAAACTTTTTCAGACTGATCATTATCTTAACTTCTACTGCTATTCTTTTTCTCTGAAATTCTCTTGCATACTGGAGATGTCTGAGCTGTGTTAGCTCTTCATCCTGCTGTCTCCTGAAAGAGGTGATGCTTTCATGCCAGCAGAAGTGGAAATACCTTTCTAACAAGGTAGTGTCAGAGTCCTGAAAGCAGGAACTCTTTGAAGAACTAGCTGCAGGAAGCTTTCACCTAACTTAAAAATTTCTCTTGCTACCTTATGACAGTCCCTTTGCCCAGGTCTGCTGTTCAGGAGCTGAGGATAGCACAGGTGGTGAGTAATAGCCATTCTGTAAAGATGTTGTTTCTCTAGGCATTTTTAATAAAAGTGCATTTTTGTTGCACTGCTTTAATATGTATTGCTTTGGGAGTTATCCACCACATAGGAATTTTTCTAGTTTCGGTTTTCCTCCTGATGTCCACATGAGCCTCATGGATTAAAATAAATGTAACATCACAAGCAGTACCTGCCTTACTGCAATGGATCCAGCTGGTGCCCTGTCTGACAGAGGCTAAGAGGAGGAGAGGTAAGAAGTTTAGACCAAAGGCTATCTTAAATAATCTGTCTTGCCTCATCCTAAAAGTCTGTGTCCCAAGGAAAATGCAGAGAAGAAAAACCTGGCATCCATAGGGGATACCCTATGGTATACCCTAGGGGAAGCTTGTTTCTTCTGTTCATCTATCCTGCTGTTTCAAAAAAGTACTCAAGCATGTTTACTTTAGGAAACGTTTTACCTATTTTTGCAGCTTTCCTTCATATCTTGCTAAAGCACTGAGAAAGTTGCCAGTGATATCTCCTCGAAGATGTGATCTTTGAGTCACAGGATTGATTGGAAGGCCACTGAAGCTAAAGAAAAGCCTTTTACTGATGTCAGTCAACTTTGGTTCAGTCCTCAAATTAGTAATCTGAGCGTTCTGCAGATTTATGGTTTGATGGAGTACCTCACAGCAGAACAAACAGGTTTATAGCTGCAGCTGGAATTGAAGGGAAAACTACAGATGATTAATTTTACATGTAAGTTTTCATACTGTCATTTATTTGAAATTTATCTACCAAAGAGAGACTAAGCACTGGTGGCAGATTATTTATTAAGGAATCTGATATGGCAAATTGTTTAAATATTTGGGATGTATGAACAAAAGTATGTATTACCAATAACAAAGATTTCATAAAATTTAAGATAACACTGATCTTGAGAAAATATGTTGCTTTGTTGGTGCAGAGAAGTGTGTGTCATATAGCTGAAATATTATTACAGGAGCACTTCAAAGACTGAATGTGTATATTTTGCTATATACAGCTTCGAATTATTATTTTTTTGGTGTATGTTACAGTTAAATCCTCATCCTCTTCCTGTTAACTCCCTCTAGCTTTGCGATGCAGAAGTTTTTAGGAAATTACAAAAGTTCTTGGTTTTTTTTTCTTTAAACATGTGTATTAATTAACATAGAAATCAAATATCATAATACTTGAAAGTCATAGTAATTATCTTGGAATGTAGCACTATGCTTTGGTGAGATCACTTTGTATAAACCACCTAAAGTAGTCATAGCTGAAATTCTCCAACAGACAGAAAATTTTCAAGGTTTATTCTTTAATTTTAAATGTAACATCAAAATACTTCAGAAGACAAGATTCTACAATAATTTCAGGTAAATCGCTAACATTGAGATGTTTCCTTTTATCTTTTTGATGTTTTTATATAAATATGTTTTAAAATGAAAAAATCATATTCATGCTAATGAAACAAAAACATTTGCTTCAGAAAAAATTCAAAACCAGAACATTTGCTTCCCTTTAAAGATCTGAAAAAATCTCCGCACTCCTGGGGAAAATAGAATGTGGAAATGTATTTCTGTGAAATGCTTCACTCTGAACAAATACATGTTCTAGAGGGGAAAATTCTGACCAGCATCTGTTTGTTTACAACTAACATTCTCCTAGAAAAAAAACAATGCGTATGCTTGATGCATTTATTCTCATACTCATTGGGAGGCTTGGCTCACAGTATTATCAATATTCAGCCAACTGTTGAACCCTTCTTCATCTCTAGGTAGGTATTACCAGTAAAATAAAACCTGTCTATACTATATAGAATAGCACACACAGTACAAAAGAAGTGGAGAAAATGTGTTCCTCTGAGCATTCTTGTATAGCTCATAGTATTTTGATTGTTTTTCTTCCTTACCTAATTGTTCATTGCTACTATTGAATTCTTTGGGGACTAACATGTTTTGTTCCCTCTCACTCCCTGCAGTCCAGTTCCTTTTTACAAGATACGGTAGATGACTCACAGAGCCAGCTATGCCAAGCTGCAGAGGCAAGATTCAATCCCAAAACATTATGGTGCCCTGGATGAATCACAGTGATGCGGACACGGATACCATTTAATTCTTTTGGGCTTAGAGAATGCGCTGATATGCAAATGGGGAAAGATGACCTTGCTTCAGGGCTGTGCTTCCACACAGTCCTAAAATACTTGTTAAAACTGCTTTATAAATACAGCAGTAGAGCTTTTGACATTTAAAGGCTTCAAGACATGCCATCCACCTTACTGCAGAGCATTTATGTGAGTCATCTGCTGACCTTGCTGTTTCTTTTGAAGGTATAAACTTTTACAAAAGAAAATAAAAAGCACATGGTAATGAGTGGTAATTAGACCCAATGACAGGTTGTGAATGCTGTTCTTTCCTGCTGGCTTACATGCCCATCGCAACACACCTCCTCAGTATGATGCCATTTTGTCTGTACAATGGACTGAAATTTAACCTTTTCTGTAACATGAATGAGGCTTAAAACTGGCGCTTGTCCCACAAAGCACATATTAGTCCTGATTTGTATCCTAACCACTGTGTTGCTGTCTGCAGGAGAAAAGAGCAGTTAATAGTCTCAAAAAGAAGAATCTCTCTTCTCCCTCTGCACCTTCTGCACTACAGCAATATCACTCCATCCAGTACACTGGACAAAAACAAAAAAAAAAAAAGCAAAAACATGGGACAATAATAATGAGACAAGATAAAAATCAATTCCCTTTAAAGTGTTTAGTGCATCTGCTTGTTTTTATCTCCCATCTATTGTGAATCAGAGCTGTTTATTTTTATTCCCTCCTAGTGGGATGCTGCAGCCATTAGTATCCCATCTCTCTGTTGACTCTTGCTCCCACTACTTTAATGGCACCTGACTGCTTTTGCAGTTGGCTTCAGCCCTTACGGGTGTTATCTGTATTTCCAGTGTTAATGTCATCTGCAAAACTGATCACACTTGACATCGTACCAAGAAAACACATGCTGGTGCTTACTGCTGATTGAGGCTTAGAACTCGATTAATTAAGAGAAGTCCCTGGAAACACTGGAAGAGACTCACAGGAACTACAAATAACAGGAAGCATAACAGCTTGAATACTGACCAGGACTGTTTGGAAGGACTATTTTCTTAAACAGTGGATGAAGACAGTCAGAGGAGGAAACAGCTCTTTGTAAATTGCCATATGCATAAGCAACAGAGCAGATGGTGTAACAGAAGCTCTACTTTTGGTTTAGGCAAAAAAAGCTAAGAATTAAAAGAAATACTAGTCCATCTCCAAGGATTAGTTCTATCAGGTATCTTTTAAATAATGCAGTGGCAAATAATCTGATTAACATTCATTTCAGATCTGAGGGCAAATTTTGTCCCTTTTTACATTTGCAGCTGGATATTTCAACCTTGTAACAGCTGTGTCATCTTAATCTTTGTCTAACATTATAATAATTACAATATATTTATTGCTGTCATTTATTAAAATCTGGGTTAAAAGGGTCAGCTTTCTAATATGTCTGTCACCAAGATCATGACTGAATAATTTATGAACGTAATTTTCAGAAGGTTAGAGAACACAATCATTTCAAAACACTACAGCAAGAAACTTTTTTTTTGCACAATATGTGCCAATTTTGTGATATCCTGTAGAAGCAAAAAAGATTTGTAATTTAGAAATACACTTAAAAAATGCAAAAAGCCAAAGTCAATAATTTAATGGATTGTTGAAATGCCTCTTGGTAAAAGCCTGCTTTCTTCAGAAAGCAATTTCTTCCTGAAACATATGAAAAACTAATTATTCTGCCATTGCTAGCAAATTATTTAAATCCATCAGTTTCTAATTCAGTACCTACGTGTTTTCATGATAACACAGACCTTAGGGGTCCAAGGTTAATGCTAGGTTTATGTGGGAGTAGGCCAGAACTGCAACACTTGGGTCCAAGTCCAAATTTTCCCAAAGCTTCAGAAGATTCATATCCAAGGTTCTATTTCAGTTAGGGTAAGCTCAAAAAAAAATATTTTTTTTTTTTTTTTTGCTTCTAATCTGTAGCTAACTGAATCCTCTGCTCCAGATAAAACAAGGAAAAAGCAGCAATACAACCTTCGAGCAGCTGCAAATTCACTGCTTTGCTGAAACTTTGAACCAAAACCTGATCTTTTCTTTATGTGAGTATGAAAATCTGGGTCTATAGGTTCTCCTGTCTTTTCTTTCTCCTCCTCTGCCTATCTGCTCTTCACACACAATTTCAGTAAGCTTTTTAAAGCAATGGGGGCAGTGCTGCCTCATGTGGGTCTTTGCTCCAGGGGAGGTAAAGGACTTAATCCCTCTGTTTCATAGGATATTAGAAGCACTGTGGTTTGACAGTCAGCATTGAGTGATGGAAATTGCATGAGACATGCTAGATGTGCAGCAGTAAATCAGCTACCAGACCCAGGGAAACGCAGTGGTAGTCTCTTCTATGATAGTAATTGTGTTGCAGTAGTATGAACAGGCTTCAGTCTCATGGCAGGAGACATTGTAGCTGGTCCCCTAAAGGGAACATTCCTTCCCCAACACATTATATGCTAAAGAAAACACTCTCTTTCCTTTTTCTTTTTAAATACACAGAGAATGAGAAAGCCTGTGATGCTGGAATCCACTGTTAATTCCATGGAAGGAGGCTCCAGCCTCAGTGAACATTAGAGCTTTTTTTTACTTCCTTGCCATTTCTCATATTCTCACTTCCTATAAGTAAAAAAATACTGCCATCACTGAAATGAGTGAAATGTTTGAGTCAGTGCCAATAATCTCCTGTCTTTACACATTTCCATCATTCTCCTCTGCTGTTAGGTTTGATGTTTCTAACCCAAACCAGTTTTTGCATTAAAGGCAGATAAAAGAGCTGTATAATGCCTTCCTTGCCCCTCTGCCCCAAGCAAATTGGAAAGATATCACAGAGACTGTGGCCACAGATTCTAATCACTAAAAATAATCTAGGAAATGTTAAATAATACTGAGTGAGAGGAGGAGAAAATGAGGGGAAAAAAAATCCTCACATTTTCTCAGTCAGGGACCTTCCTCCTAGCTGAAATTCTGCCCTGAGACCCAAATTCCTCTTGGACAGCTGTTGCATCTTCCAGAGTCTCTTGCTAGAAGAGTCATAGTCAACAGGTCTTCAGAGGGGCTCTAGCTGAGGGTACCTGGCCCTGCTTCCCAGAAAAGGACTATCCGGGCTAAATCTCTACCGTGAGCACAGCTAATGGGAGACAGGCTGCAGTGTTGCTTGTCTGCACATTAAGGCGAGAACATCTGAGAATGAAAACAACAGGTATCTGGATGCAGCAGCGTTTCTCCTGCACCTGGTTTGTTTTGCCTCTGGGATAGGGTCAGGGAGACTGCAGGATCGTCCGAGGGCTGCAAGGAGCTCCAGCAGTAGTGAGGGAGCTTTTAGGCTGCAGAGGACAACTGTGAGTGCGAGAATGCAAGAAGATGCACATAGGGTTATGGAAGGCTGGACCAATTTTTTGGAGATGGGGGAAGGCTTGCCAGGACAGAGTGGCCTGTCATAGACCCCAAGTCATTTGCTGAAAGCAGGTATGGGAGCCCTTGAACCAGTAGTGAGTGAGCCCTGTGGCTCTCAGGAGTTTTGTTGGTGCTGCTGTATTGTGCTGCTGTTCTTTGAGGTACAGAGAAAAGCTGTTTCAAAGGACTTTTATGTAGCCTCTTTACATGAGCTTTTTCTCAGGCTACATTTTAATGCTCGACAGCTGAGCTTTTACAAGTTTTTGGAGCCATTAATCAGAGCAGTGTTTTGGGAAGATTTTGCAATGTATATTTGAGAATTTGCATGGCACTGTTTTAAATTAAAAGTTTAAGACTTACTTTTGAGGCCTTGTTTGGCCTCTTTCCTTAAAGCATGAAGCTGTGTATTATTGTTCTAAGAAACCATAATTAGTAGCAAATGTTTGCAAAAAGCTAAAGGTTGTTGCTAGGGTGCTCCTTCAGGCTGAGATGTGTGAGGGATGGTTAGACCTAATTTAGATCTATTTCAAAAACTGTTTTCTTAAGCTGCAAATATAGATCATTTTTATGTAGCGCAGTACATTCTGACTTTTCAAATGGGCAAGAGGAATAAAGACATTCCTTTAGGAATAGGTATTACTATGAGCAGAAATTAAGCTTCTATTCTCTGAAATAATTCGTTAGTGAATCAGACATGAGATAAGAAACAGGACTTCAGAGTTCTGAGGCTGTTTCTTTTTTTTTTTTTTTTCATAGATGTGTTGAGTCACTTGCCCAGAACCACTCAAATTCCAAGGGGTTTTATTAATCTCCAATTCAAACAAGCATCAGGAGCATATATTTATTTGTTTTGAAGATCATAACTTTTCTGACCTACTGTTAGAAAGTGATTAAGAAACACTGAAATACTGAAAAAAAAAGTAGGATTATATACCTCTTGAATGTATATGTAAAGCTTTTTGGCTCTTCTGAAATGTTGGGACAACAGTTTTCTGTAAACTCTTTTAATTGCAGGACGGGGAAAAGGGCAGGAGAAATTAAGGGCTTTGTTTGAGCGAGGAGGGGGAAGAAATATTGATTTAGTAGTGAATGGAGGAGAGTAATTTTCCATATGCAGTCGGACAGAAGATACCAGTCCCTGACTCCCACAATGCAGTATTTGCATTTGGGATTTGATTAGGTGATAGTACCCATTTCCTTGATATTTACTGGTGAGGGCAAGCAGAGCAAGAGCCACAAGTTGTCATATCACTCTCTGTAACCCAGGATGCAACTGAATTTTCTTGTCTGTAATAATATAATTACTTCTTGTATGTTTGATGCTAAGTTTTGAAAGAACCATATAAAAGGTGCTCTGTCTATGCCAAAATATCTCTGAGCATATTTTGCTGTACAATACAGCAAAAGTTAATATACGGAGGCTCTAAAGGTGGAGAAGACGAGCAACATAATACTTCTACCACCTGCAAATCTTTCACACAGAGGGAGAGGGAAAACTATTACTGCTGTCTTTCAGATATCCACTTCCCTCCTGTGGGAGGTAGGACATTATAGTCTGGTCATTGGATTCCCCTTCCCCATCCTGGCCTTCCCCAAGACCTCTCCTTGGCACTGTGTCCCCCCCCAAACAGCCCCAGCACCTGAGTCGCCTTGCAGCACCTCTCTTCTGTCCCTGATCTGTCAGGCTGGAGGGGAGGGGGCTGCTGCCGGGGCCCAGCAGGCACTGCCTGGCTTTGTTGCCCTGACTGACCAGCCCCTGAGTCGTGTCCTTGTCTCCAGCCCTGTCTCTGGCACCATGTTCTGGCTAGACCCCCTGGCAGGACCCTGGCCCTGGCTTATCGCTTGCTGGCCCTGGGGCTGTCCATGGACCCGGCTGCCAGCCTCGGCTCCGTGCCATGCTCAGACGCTGTGGGATGGCGTCCCAGTGGTGAGAGTCCAGCAGTGTTGGGGTGGCCCTGGCTCCCGGCTCATCCCCCCGTGGTGGGGCAGCCCCGTAGGTGCTGCTCCCCAGCAGTCTGTCCTTGTGTCCTTCCCTCTGCTCACCCACTGGCCAGCTTCAGCTGAGTCTGGAAGTGGGATGGAAATTGCAGAGTTGGCTTCACTCCTGCAAACCTCACCAATGCTGAATCTAGGAAGTGAGACCAAACCAAAGCAGTGCCCTCATCAACACAGAAGTACATTTAATTCAGGCCCTTTACATGTGGTGCTGTCACAGCTGACCCGCCCCGGGGCAGAAGCGGATGCCTGGTCAATCTGTGTCCTGGTCGCTTCAGATGAGCTGTGGCCTGGACATTGGTGGTGGCATCACAGGACCCCTGGTAGGGATCTGGGATTACTTGGTAGTAGGAAATAGAGGCAGGAAAGGGGATGCACTGTGCCGCGAGCCTCGGAGCTGCTCGGCACAAAGCGCTTGGAGGCAGGTGACGTCTCTACGATGTGTGTGTGTGTTAGTGGCTGCGGGGACACAGACTGGGCATTTCATGTGAACTTACTGCTGAGTGAACCTTTGCTGACTGGGAGTGACCAGCTGGGGATCAGTTCAACGAGGAGGGTTTCTGTATCCCATGCAAGTCACAGCCTGCTGGGCACCTTGCCTTAGTGCATACAGCTGCTGAGTCCAAGCTGAAAAATTGCCATGAATGATGATCCTTTTTGTAAATAAGGGTAGATGTGGGTTGCTGATGGCAGCGACTGAGCATTTGTTTTGGCTTTGGAGATGCAGGTGTCTATGTTCCAACTCAAATAGCATCAGAGCGGAGATGGATGGAGGTGCATGTTAAAATTTTCATGGCTCTGTTGTCTTTTTCATTACAGAGATGCAGGAAAGTGTAGGAAATAGTGGTGTCTTAGAGGCCAGGAATGTAAGAGTGACCTTCAGCATGCAAATGAAGTACTTAAATATTCCCCTCTTTGGATCTTTCACCTTCACTTTGGTGGGAGTAAGTTGGTGGCTATGCAGCAGTAGCATATTATAGCAGATCACATTCCCTTGTATTCTCTTTATATCACTCATCCTTTAGCTAGTGTTTACATGCACAGCACTCACCATTTGCATTGGACTTCATCCAGCTCTTAGTGTGCCCTTGCAGGATGGAAGTCTCTAGATTCTGAAACTGCATTTCAAGGAGTTCATAGACTCTTCTGTGGTCATTTAGTTATACTTTCATCCTGAACAGCCAGACAAAGATGAAAGTGTCTGTGCCCCGTGGGTGGGGGAGCCATTCTGCTTTTCAGGAGACTTTACCAGGCTGATACAATGGAATTACTTCAAAATGATTCTCCAGTTACCTGGACTGTTGAATCAAAAAACCTGCAGGTCCATTCTGGAACCCTGCTTTCCTCAGTGCATAATGCAATTTGAATTGATATGGGCAATGGGAAGATGTCACTCTTGTAGTGTTTGTACAAGGGGAAGTGTGCTCTCATTTTCAGAGGTGGGAACTCTCCCTTGCCTACTCCTCTCCTCTCCATCTCTGCCGCTTCATTTCTAAATGACCAATTGTTCTCTCACCATCAGAGGGAGAAGGAGACTGCCTGGTATTTAAAATTACTCTGCTTTTGCTGTCAAAAGTAAGATCAGGATCTGGATCCATAAAAGCCACTTTATGCTGTAATTCAGTGTTAGATGCACATTCTTTGTTTTAACTAACCTCTTTAAAGTCTAATGTAACTTGACTGTATCTTCCCCCCTCACTGTTAATTATGAATTACTGCACCTTGCTTTCTAAGGAGACAAGTCCCAGATGTGCCTTCCACAGCATACAAGGGACAGGAGAAACAAGTGGGCCCATACGATAGAGGATTCGCCCAGCTGGCAGCACTCCAGGTTGCACCGGCAAGTCCTAGATAACATGCAAGTCAGAGGCAGGAGATTTGAAATGCTGCTTCTGAAATGAGCCCCAAACTCAAGAAAGGTGACTACTTAATTTTACTTCCCACTTGGGGAGATGGCAAGCTAAGGCATCAGCTCATATTAAATAGCTCACTTACCTGTTGAAGGCCTGACAGTTCACAGTAGCAGACAGCCTGCCCAGTCTTATGTGATATCTGTAAGCTCAGGAGGAGCACCTTCCTGTCCTCCTGGTCTTTTCTAATGACCCTTGTCAAGCACATGATGGACATGCAGATACTTGTGTCTGGCCATTGCTCTGGAAAAGTCACTGTGTCTTCTATAGGTGTAGGATAATGTCAGTCGGTGCCGCCCTTTCCCTTTCCCAGGTGCAACAATCTAATGCTAGCTGCACATCTTGAAGAGAATGAATGGTCTGCCCTTCATCAGCTCTGTCTGTCACTTGGCTTCCTCTAAATATACTGCTAGCAAAAAGAAATGCTTATACATCAAATCTGTGTTTATTTGTGTAAAGAAAGGAGCAAAGACCGTAACTGATGTGACAGTCAGTAGTGCCCAGCCAGTTCTGACTGCAAATGAGTTTGTGTGAGAAGGCTGGGATAAAGTGCCTCTCATTTATGGGAAAGTGATGCACAGCTCAAATTATGAACTTCCCCCTCAGCTCCTAAGGAGGTTCTAGACTTTCACTGAAGATTACACACTTCAGAAAAAGTTATAAGAGATTCCCGTCACTGAGTATTATTTGATTGATTCAAGAACTGTAGACAATATAATGAATAAATACAGCTAATCTTTGCTGAGGTTGAAGAAAATCACCTTGGAATGGCAGAGTAACCCAGGCCAACAGGGCAGGCCACTTTTAAACATTTCCAAGTTTGCTGTAGTCTTTGTAGGAAGGAACATGGCTTTTCTCTCACTTTGTAGGGTAACCAGCCCACAGACAGCTGAGGATGGGCTGGCAGTCCTGTCTCCTAGGTTGCAATACACCTTGCATCCACCAACGGATACCTGCTGTGCCACGTATTGCTGCAGGCTGCTAGCTAAGAGGCAAATGCCATTGTTGCAGTTACATTCCATGCATGTTTCTTTCCACTTGCATTTTTTCTAAGTTTATTTTATATTCAGTCTAACATTGAGATCATTGTATGTGTGGAATTCAGACATGTTTATTGCTAGTCTGTCATAATCTGTCTCTGCTCACTGGTGGTTCTGCATCATTATGAGAGGGAACCAAGTCCGAGGAGATTATCTATGCAGTCTACTATACACAGGGCTTGTTGTCGGCCAACTGAAATTCCAGAGTTTAATTTTTGTTTTTCACCACCCTGCCTCTAATGCTCTTGACTCCAAATAAAAGCCTTAGTGCTTTGTCTTAAAGTCTATCATCAAAGCTTCAGAGCCTGTCTGCATTTAGAAGTGGATTTATCTTTTCTCCAAGCTCATGAGTCAAGGCAGTGCTATTATACCTGTTCTATTAGTGGGAATAATAGAGCAGCAGAATTTCCCCTGGGCATATAAACCTGTGATATGATGAGCTTGCAAGTAAGGAGGACAGACTTATTACTGGATAATTTCTTTTTTTTGGAAAAAAATACTCAAAATTTGTTCTAGAGTTTTTAATTTTGTTTTAATGTCTTCCCTCTGCCCCTTTTAACTCTACCACCTTTTACCTAAAAGAAGAATAACCCACTAAGATTTAGAAGCCCTTGTCACACAAGTGTTAACTAGCAAAATGTGGATTTTAAATGACTTCACCTGAATTACATGCTGCTGCTAATCAAAGAATCTGAAGTACTAATTAGAATCAGACATGGTGAAGGGCTTATCTCTAAACCATGAAGTCTTTAAAGAGTCACCAATTACTTTCTCTTATTGCTTAGGGCAGAATATGCCTTACTTCTGTTTCCTTTCTGCACTCTCAAGCCAATGCTAGTTATCAACAAGGTTAAGTAAATGCTGAGCCAGTAGTTAGAAACAAAGCAAAAACAGTAGACCCATGTAGGAAGGGGCTTGCAGTTACTTTTGTTCATACTGTAGGAGTAATCTGTATTTTCAAATTGTGGTTTTGTAAAGCCTTATTTCAGGGATCTGTGGAATAGTATTTAGGTATGTGAATATCTGATGTAGTTGTGAAGCTGAAAAGCTACATCTAGAAGAAAGCTGGGTAGTCTCTAAAAGTTGGTCTTTTCTCAGCTGGTGTCCCTTTGGTTGGGGAAAGAGCTGTAGGGTTTTTTTTGTTTTTTTTTAATATTATCTTCTGTATGTGACTTGGCTTCCTTATTTATTTTGAACTTGTGAAAAGACATCTTAATGGCAAGGAAAAGCCCACTATGTTCACTATGTACTGTACTGGAAATTAGGGAGGAATGAAAGGTAATGTAAGAGCACAATGCTTGGAGAAGAGTACTGCAGGCTAAAAATGCTGAAGCTGATTCTGTGCCCTTAAAAATAAGCTCTAAATGTGCACAAGGTGAAAATGGGGTGCACTGCTTGTGCCCTAATGGGTGGTCCCTGGCCTTTATAGGCAAGGCTGTCAGGTGTAATTTCAGCTTCTCTTCTTGCCTTTGTTTCCTCTATACCATAAGATGAAATCTACTGGAACAGAAAGGCACGCGGTTTCCTTGGAAGATGGGGGACAGGAGCAACAGGTGAGTGCTGTTGTTTGTATATCACTTATTATGTGTACAGACTAGTCAGTACTCAAGATACTGGCTATATATCCTGCTCTAAACAGGAAAACACTGCTAAGCTTCACTTGTTATATGTAGCTAAATTAATATCTTGAAACTATCTTACAATAATTCTGGAAGGAGCTCTTGAGTCTCCTGTCTCACCAGCCTTACAGCCATGGAGCACGTAAAATATCCTAAGACACAACTACCCAGTAAAACAGTGCTTTCACCCAAGTTTGTGCTAACGTTTTGATCAGTTGTTGGTTGTCCTTGCCTTCCCCCCAAGACTGGCTAGAGTGTAAAACATGTTACTCTTCAGTAAAAATGCTTATGATAGGACTGCTACTACCTCTGTGTACCTTAATGGCTACTACATGTTGTCTGATTTGCCTTAGTCAGATGTTAGGGCTTAGAGTGCTACTTCTTTCAGGGAAGGAGCAATATGACCTGAAAGGTGGTATACCAAAAAGCATTAGGAGTCTCTCCGTGAGGAGTATAAGTTCATGTACAACCTCTGTTTGCTATCTGATGATAACAGGCTTATCTGCTGCTAACACAGCATCAACAAGCAACTTTTTCTACGAAAATAGCAGGCTGGTACTGGTAGATAAGGTATTAACAAAATTTCTTGGTAAACTCCAGGTCCTAACATTATAGGAAATCTGATGGGAACCTTCTCAGATTTGCAGTGTCAGAGGGTGAGAAGCAGGCTGCAGCTTGTCTCAGTTAAGAAAACTAAGTCTGCAGACATGGCTGATACTTATACTAAGCAGTGTAGCTGGCCAAGAGTGGCTTCTTAACCTGGCTTTAGCTTAAATTGGGTAGCCTATTTGGAAGCCTGGTGAAAATGTTCAGCTGAAATGCACAGATATGGTCTAACGTTTTGTGGACACTCTCCTTAACAGAGCATAAGCTCTAAGAGGAAAGATGGACTGTTGAGAGAATGATCGTGCAAGGATATAGATTTATAGCTGCTATTGCCCAGCTGTTAGCTGGTCAGTGTTAAAATGTGTCTATGATGGAGATGTAAACTGAACCTGATTCATGCGGTAGTAGATTGTCTATCCCTTTCTGAGCATACTTGATTGCTGTTGTTACTATGGAGATTCAGCAGAGTTTAGCTTTCCTTAAGCAAACAGGAGAATCTGCCAGTTCTTCAGCAAAGGCCTGATAAGGTAATATCCTTCATCTTTTGTTAACAGTAATGATACAAGTCAAATACTGTAAATGGAAAAGTTGTCTCTTAAAACTGTGCTTTCTGGTAGTGACCATGATTCACTTTGTATACTAGTCTGGCTTTTACTATTTGTGGTCTGATGTCTTAGCACAGAAATGCTGTCCATCTAGGAGAAATAGTTTCCTCTATGTTGCAAGGTGAGATGCTATTTAAAGCCTATAGGCTAACTGCAAGTAATTTTTTTTTGCTCAGGGAACATAGCTGTTGCTCTAAGTTACTGTATTGGAACCTCAGTGCTGACTGCTTTCTCCATGCCATTTCCAGAATGATGAATGCTGGGGAGATGACATTATATACAAGAGAAAAGGTTATGCAGATTACTGTGAAGATCACCAAATTGGTCACTGGCAGCATGAGTGTGATTGTAAAATCAAGAATGGGACAACTAGCCCTAAGTGGAATGGGAGCAGTTCTGGATGATATGAAAAGCTGGTGGACTGCTGTCTTCCAGTAAGAAATGAAGAATTAAGGCATATATAATATGATGGCTTTTGGCTTTCTTGTCAACCATGATAGATAAGGTTGAACTCTTCATTCTTTTGGCTTGCATCAAGTTTATATGCTTTCACAAGGTGGACTGGTCCTGTAAAATTTTCGTTTTGATAGGGGGATGTCTTGATGGAGCAATGTATAATATGATTTGTTGTAATAATGGTAGGTAATACAGAGGGGTGATTATGTGTGATTTCAAGTAGTCACATCTGTATAAATGAGTGGGTGAGGGGAAAACTGGCTTGACTACTAAGGGCAATTCCTGTTACAAGGCTGAAGCAAAGTGATACTAGATGTATGCTATAAATCTGGCTGTGTTAGCCAGAGTGTTAGCTTTTTTTGTTTTCCCACAGTTCAGCTTGTGCAATTTGTGGAAGGAGATGAAGCATCCTGCACACAAGCACAACAGAAGAAGAATTAGTCTGTGCACCTTGGTTCCTTTTCAGTCAGACTCATCAGTGTGCCTACCAGTATTTTCCAGTCCAGGCAAGATAGGCCAGACAGTACATTCAAGAGTATGCCTCATTCATCAGATGTGCCAGTTGGAGCAAAACCCCTCCCTTCTCATGGTATTTTATCTTGGTTCTGAATTCCTAGTTTGTACTATACTGCAGGAGTCTGATAGTCAAAATAAAAATTGAGCTTGCACCTTTTAATGAGGCAATGCTGTTCCCTCTCTTACCAGTAATCTTTCAGGAAGAAGATTGTTGCTGCAGCTCTCCTATGAAGTGTGATGGGACCTTGATGAAAATTATAGGGCCTATTGAGCTGCTAGCTATGTTGAGCTTTTGGGAGTCCCAGAAATTGGAAGAAGTAGAAAGCAGCTTACTAATGGAATCAAGTGGTAGAGACTGATTTAAGTCTTCCACATTGATGCCTTGCATCACAGCTTCAAAGTAGCAACCAGAAGTCTGAAGATGCCCAAGACTAGTTCAATCAATGCTGACAGAAATGTTGCAAAAGTCTTCCAAAAGGCAAGAAAAACAAATATCTCCCCCAATTGCAGGGATGAAAGCTTAATGTCTTCTTAATGCTCAGGGAAGCTGGGGGAAGAACTGTGCAAGAAGTGTTGTGCAGTCTGCTCTGCTAATCAAGAGGTAAAAGTAGAATGACAAACACAGCCATTATGTTTAGGTTGGATCAAATGTACACTTGCCCTGGAAACTTTACTGTTTAGTTCCATTAGCCTATATGCTAACATCTTGGACCATACTGGCACAAGTTTTCTGCATATTTACGAGAGAGACAGCATTCAGATTACTGGATTAAGGCCAATGTCAATCTTATCCACTTCATCTTCACCTGCACCATCTTAACAGACAAACAAACAAAAACTACCTGTCTGTCCCGATCCAATATCGGGAGGGTTTCGTTACGATCCCAAGGATGAGATTAAGACGCTAAAACCGGTCAAATATCATACAACCTTTTATTTTCCACAAAGCAATGAGAAAAGGTGGGGAAAGGCGAAGGGCAGGAGAGAGAAGGGGAGAGAGAGAAAGAGGTATCACCACCCGTGGATCCAGCGGCGTCCCAGTTGGTCCTCTTCACCCTGGGTGTCTTGGAAAAGTTCGGAATGATGCACGTGCAGTAATTACAACTCGAGCAGGGTCTGACCCCAGGTTCCCGTTGAAAAGTTCGGAGCGAAATCAAGGCAAATTAAATAAATTGTAATGACACCCATGCAGTAGTTACAGCTCGAGTTCGGTGCCTCTGAAGAGGGACCCCAAACAAAGAAATCCCTGGGCAATTATAGCTTTTTCAAATTAAGTTTCCCACCCCTCACACGGTAGTTCAGACCAATAGTAATTTTTAGGTCTGGGGTCTCCTGCTCCCTATTGGGTCTCATCGTTGTTCCTAGGGAGGCTGTTGTTCTCCCTTATCTTTACTGTTGCGGTTTCTGCTGACAGATGTGTTTTGATTCCTCAGGTTCTGCCCTTCTCTCTCAAGGCCCTGACAAAGAGGTGTTGTTCCAGCAATTAGCACTGCCCCAGCAGTGACAGTAGGTGTTATCTCCCAAGGTCCTGACGAAGAGGATATAATCCAGACACCCCCCCCCCCCCCCCCCCCCCCCCAGTTAACACTGTTTCAGCAGTGAGGGGAGGCTTTGTTTCCTGGGGTCCTGGCGCCCAAGCAGGCCTCACTTCAAAGCTTTGACATCCTCCCTCCCGGGGTATGAAGCATAGGAATGCAGACTGCTTGTAACTCCCTTATCTTTCCAGCCTGCACCAGCTCTGGGGCCCTTTCTCACTGAACTAGGAGTGCGGCCTACGGCTTCAGCAAATTTAGCTACTCATGCTAAGCAAGTTTTATAGAAGTTGTGCTAAGCGGCAATAATTTACAGTCCAGGTCCCAAAGTCTCTGCCTGATCGTGGTCTGGTTCGGCACATGCTCGGTGTGTCCTGGGTGGTCGCAGGGAGACCATTTCGGGGGTCGCAGCAGCTTAGTCCTGTTTTTGCTGGGGACAGATGGCTTGTTCAGGGTTATGGTTTGCTTGCACCTTATGTGCCAAGAAATGTTTTAGGCAAAAGTTCACTCATCTGTCTGCCATACTACCCCACACTAAAAATCTTCCTTCACGCCGTAGTAACTGGCTGTGTCCCCACTAGCCCCACACTGTGCTGATTTTGTCATAGGCTACCTTGGAAGAATATTTCTAAAAAACTGTATGACCAAAGCTGCATGGTATCTATTTGGTGAGTCTGTGGTAGGAAGTTGATCCTATTCCCAAATCACTTTCCTTGATACACTAGACCATATAAAAAAATATAGGTAACTACCTGTATAGAAGACTGTGAGCTAGTGCAGCCACTGCTATTAAGCTCAAAAACTATAATGAGATGTACCAATAATATGGTAAACTATACCTCAGGCTCAGATATTCCTGTCTCTTCTCTAAGGAAAACCTGCAGGATGTAATTTGAAGAGGATTTTTATCCACTAAGAATATTCCTCTATAGAAAGATGTGTGCTTTTGAGAGAACTGCTTGAATATTATAAGGAACTACTTCAGCACAAAGGAAACTCTCCTGCTTATGCATCTCAAGTTGTCATATCATCCATACCATCCTACCATGGGACTTGTGTGAAAAATCATTAAGCATTCACAACTGTACTGGAGAATGCCATATTTTGAAAGAAATCTTCCCAGAGCCATCTGTGCCAGACTTTGCATGGCTCCCCAGTCTTATTAAACTCAGCAGAAGCAAAGCTCTGTGTGTACCCCATAACACACCTAGACCTAGACCATGCCTGAGCAAAACATATAAAACTTACCAGTTCATCTCTGCTGTCCTACAACAGGAAATGCCTCCTACAAAAACCCCTCAACCTATCAGTATCCCCAGATCCTGCATGTGTACTTCCAGGAGTGTAACCAAGTGTTGAAGCTCAGCAATCATGCTACACAGAAGAAACTCTCACTGGCAACCCATAAAGGGCAAAACCACTTACTGACAGCAAATGTTTTGCACAAAGCAGTCACTCTCTCTGGTTTTAGTCCTCAGACCTGTAGGTCCCTTAAGGAAAACCTACAAAAAAACCCAAACATGTGCCTGGAAGCGGAAACTCATAATGCTATTAGATACCAGAAATATGGGCTCAGTAGGAGTTTAATCTATGTGGTCCACAGGGGGTATGTTGCTTGTCTTTACTACCAGTATTCTCCTTAGATTTCAAGTACCTTACAAGTTCTCTCTCTTCCTTAGCCTCATCACCTTATTTTGTTCCACAGAGATGCTAAGCAGATTTGCTCTCAAAAAATGATCTTAGCCTTCTAGCTAAACATTAACAATGGTTCTAAGCTTGTATTTAGCTTTAAAAGCTGCTGCTTCTATTTCAGATTAGAGGTAGGGTTTGCACACCCGAAAACTTGTCTAATTTTTCCAAATATATGGTTTGTTTGATAGCAGTTATTACTTTAGCCTATGAATATTGTCCTGTCTGTGGTCCTGACCAAAATTATTGCTTAATTATTGCTTATTGCTTATTCCTTGGATAACCCAAGCAAATATCCAGCTAGTGTTTCAGTTACAAGCTTGAGCCCACTCAAAAAAACTTAAAAATATGAAATGGTCTCTCTTTGCGTGATGTGCAATGTCATAATTTCTTCAGATGGCCTCAAATGTCCCAGGAAACTTTATAGATAATTTTATTTCTGTTAAACACAGGTAAAGACTTTTGCCCATGATTAAACACACAAACACCTGAGGAGCCATTGGATAAAAATATCTGCAGTTTGGAACAATCGATAGGAGTGAGGAGATGGAAGGTCAAAAGCAGGTATATTGTGCAGAGCTAGTTTTAAGTATCATGTTATACACCATATTCTTGCCCTACTACAACTAATTTATATGGCTCAAAGTTATTATTCAAAGGTGCCTGAATTGTGACAGATTACTGTTACCTATAAATCATGCAAAGCCATCTATCTGAGAAATTATTTAGCACCAATCCTTCAGTGAGAAATCAGGATAAACTTCAAATTAGCAAGTGTTACGCTGTATATAGCTCATACAGTGGACTTCAGCAGAATCCGGATGAATGAAGGATTGTTGCCAATCAGTTACCAGGTGAACAAGTGAAATGTCATGTCAGGAGTTAGCAATTTTTTTTCTTTTTCCAATCTCTTGATAGTGTGCTGTTTTTTCAGTATTTATGTTTTTTTTTAATGCCTGTTTTCTTGCATTTTTTACATTCCTGGTAGATTACTTATATAAAATAGGGAGAGAGAGCTATTTCTAAGTGGCCTTTTTTATAAAATATTGTGATTTTCTCATTGTCATCTCAATTGCTTACAATGCATTTCAACTGATCTAGTCACAGATGCTTTCAGCTTTTCAAATTTGTAATTAAAGGGGTTGTTATATTTGGCTTTCATAAGAAAAACCACTTGAACAGTTTCTTTATTTAGTATACTTTTATTTGACAATGTGTAGGGGGAGGTTCATCTTTTATTGAAAAATGCATAGAAAATTCACTTCTCTTGTGAAAAGGGTGTGAAATATTTATCACCCTCATCTCTGAGGCTGCAAAGAAACCTCTAAATTTATAGAGAAAAAATGGCTATTATACTCAGTGTGTGTGGGGGGGTGCACGTGAGAAAAATTTACACTGCTAGGTAAGCTACTTTCTGGGTCACTTTGCTCTGCTATGCTCCCAATATATCAGGCAGCATATGTGCCATAAATAGAGAATAAAGCATTGCTTAATCTCTGAATAAAGATTCATATTTGTTCTTTGTCTTATCCAAATCATCACCTGAATCATTTGTATTTCAGTTCTGCTATATCCCAATCTAAAACCTTTCTGGCAGCCTGATTCAGACCAGGCTGGGATTTGCTTTCTGCAGATGCTCTGATGATAACCACAGAATGCTGCTTTAGTATTCTTGTGCTGCTGTTTGGTTTGCAGGGTGTAGGATACTGTTGTTTACTCTGCTATTTGACCTTCAGCTTTTTAATCTTGTTTTTCAGCTGTATCTTACAAGCCTCTGTCTTTGCAGTAGAATATAAAATTGAAACAGGTTGTTACCTTCAGATGGGGCTGAGGCTTCAGTGAGATAGAGAACGATCTGCACTTCTGAGTATCAGCCAGCAGCTGTGTTGCTGTAGTCTGTATTAACAGTTTAGTAGAAGTCTTTCCAATTACTGGCTATTTGTTGGTACTGCCAAGGCCTCAGGACTGACCACTTTGGGACTGGACGTTTTGCAGGAGTTGGAACAGATTTAACATGCTTCTTGCTTTGCAGTAGAACAAAACCAAAACTGTAATGTGGTTCTATGCAACAGAATGGCTTTGAAATATTCAGTAGAAGAGCTTGTATGATGGTGTGTGACATGAGAGCTTTTGACTTTAGAAACTTCCCACTGGAAAGTTTGCTGAAATAGACTTCTCCATGAAATGCTTGGATTTGAAAGAGCATTCAAAATAGATGGCACTTTGTCACCAAAGCGCAGAACAGATGTTGAGCGGCAGGTGCTTGTCAATATGAATGAAGTACAGAGATTAAGTATTAAGAAAATGTGACACATGCAATCAAATTTAAGCAAAAATATTGGGAGTCAATCTAGAAAGCACAGTGCAAAGTCACCTGGAGGCTGCAGTTAACCCAGCTTCTAACTTGAATGCATCAGTCCAGATGAATGCTGTGGCCAGCTTTGGCATCTTGACCTCCCACTGCTTTTCAATCTGTAGAGATACACATTTCATTGAAGGGCTGTTTCTGGGAGTCTAGTGGTCCAGTCTTATGCAAGTGGTATTCTGGCATTCATGTGGGGTATCCTAACTTCCTCCCTCCTTCCCTCCAACAATTTTACCTGCATTGTAATACAAAAATAATTAGGCTTTATGATCATTTCAAAAAAAATAGTTTGGACTTCTTTAAATCCTTGCCTGGTCATGATTTAGATCTGGATTACAATCTGAGGAATTGAGAGTGAAAGAGATTTTTCAAGCACAGAACTGCCAGTGAAGGCTAGTATTAGGGTAAGAGGGAGGAATCATCAAAACAAAACAAAACAAGATTTTTTTTTTAACTGCTCTCTCTGTCCAGGAAGTACCTGGGCCCCTGTCTTGAATTCCCTGTCTTCTCAGTAGATTTCTCAGTATAACAAAGAAGATTCTGGTATTTCTAAGACTTTAAAAACAAATAATCTTTCATCTATGGCTTTTTCCCTTTATGGTCTCCCTCAGGTCTTTGAAGATCCTTTGCATTTTTGAAAACATAATAGAGCTTTGCCAGTAATGAAGACAGAAAATGAGTCATGAGAGATATTTCACTGTTTGCTTGCTGTTAACATCTGTGCCTACCCAGACCAGGATTTCTATCATCTTTGTTTACAATGCATCAATCACTTAAAACACCCTCAGAGCTCTCTCTCCTTCATCTCTCCACTTCCTCACTGACCTGAGCTGAGCTGCCTTTGAATACAAGTAAAGCAGCTCCACTTGTGCTTGAACTTCAGGTGTGGGAACCAGAGGAGAGGGCTGGATTCAGAGCAAACTTTAAAGTAAAGAATGGGAGTGGAGTGTGCTGCTTTCTGCATGGAAAAGCAGCTGGGTGCTTTTGCTTTTCTGACTGCTGGGTGATGGCAGGAGAGTCACTGTATTTCTCTGCCTTGATTTTCCCTTTTCTTGTAAAGTAGGGATAAATGGCAGCATAGTTACATTCCTGATTAAGTTACCTTGCTTTTTCAGAATCTTCTTCAGGTATGTTATAGTCCTCAGTCAGGAGTAGGGCTGTGCATGAAAATAATTTGCAAATGGAGAAAATCAGGATAACTATTTTCTCTGGTTTTATTGAACAACTACAGTAACAACTGGTTCTGATTGGAAAGGAAAAGAGACTGGCTTACAAAAAAGGAGAGAGAGTGCTTTGTTCACAGCCTTAATAGCAACTTCTTCAATGCAGAACTGTCAATATATAGTATTGTGTTTTGCATTTGGTAGGGTTTTTGTTTTTTTTTTTTTTCAGCTGCAGTTGAAAGAATGGCCTTGAAACACTCCTGTTTCTCAAGCTGTTGGATTTTGTGCTCTGTGGTATCTGCAGTAATTTCTTGCTACAGCTCAGGTCTTATGTATCGGCATCCTTAAAATACCATCTAACAAATTGAGGTTATGGGACTGTTTTCTTGTGAAAGAGTGCCTTTAAAGGCACTTGTAATTCTTTCATAATTCTGAAACATGGAGGTTGAGGGAGTTAAAAGACATGAAAGAGCTGACTGCTGGCTTCCCAACTGATAATTTACTGTGCTTCTAAGCATAAACAACATGGTTTTCTTCAAATTTTTATATAGAATCATTCTTTTGTTTTTAATTTTGGAGAAAAATTATAAGCCAAGTCTGTTCACATCAAGCCCTGCACAATTAAATTCCACTGTGAATCTCTTCTTCCTATTCCCTGCTTGGCTTGCTAGCCCCAGCTTAACAGAGAGCTTTAAAATCAGTCTATTATACTTATCTTCATATAAACTCTGGGTTTGTGTCTTACATTTCCTAAAATTCCAGGCACAATCACTCTGGACTTCTAATGATGTTAAAATTCTTTACTGGGAAACTATATTTCTGTTCAGAACCTCTCTTTGTACTTCCAGCTGGATGCTGTGGGTCCCATAGACGTTGCTGAATGCCGTGGTCTGATCAGAGCCGTGGCACATTCAGTGAGAGGTGAGAGCTGGTAGAGGTGTGCTGGGAGGAGGGAGAGGCTAGAGAGGGAAAGCTGGCCCCCCTCACACTGGTGGAAAGGTACCTAGGGCTCTGGAGGTGGTTCCTGCAGGTAGTTCCTGAGTCAGCCACAAAGCCAGAATGCCCAAAATCCTGAATTTCAGGCATGACATGGCCACGTTTGGCTGAAGTTAGCACCATGAAGAAAGTAAAGCAGAAGGCTCTTTTGTGTGTGTGCTGTAGGGCAGTGTCGTCATGGCATAACCGTGATAGAGAGCTATTAGCTCTCAGCACTAGGAACAAAAGGCCCAATCATCATCCTCAAATGATGGAACTGGCGTGATGGATGTTAATGGAGACCGAGAGGCCACGACCCCAAAGGCATGGCCATGTTATCAGGCAGTACAAGCAAGGTGTGAGGGAAGGTGATCCAGGTGAAACAACACCTTATCATTATTTTGTATTTGTTTCTGTGTTTTGCCTTTCTTCTGATACAAGGTACTATGGTGTTCTTGTTAGTCACCTCTTCTCAGTGCTAAGTATGAGCAGTTAAGGTACAGCTGCTTCCAGCACAGTAAGGGGCAAAATGCTGGAAAGTTGGACCTGCTGCCCTCTCACTGACACAGGGATGGTGCAGGCAGTGGGTGCTGTTGGGTGAAGCTACCCTCTTGGGAATAGCCAGCTACCTATGTGCTCTGGACCCTCCAACATCAGATTGCTTTCAGCAAGAGACAAAATAGGCAGCAGAGCCATGTCCGTTTTGCCACCCCCAACAAATTATCACCCTTTGCAGTGCTTACCTTGCATATGCCTACACCTGATCCTGGTTATACCATTGGATCTTGCTGCTTATATAGGAGAAAAAGGAAAAAATTTGTTTACTTTTAAAATTTCTTTGGTCAGAGGTCAATCTTCAATAATCAAAGTAAGCAGATTCAAATTCAAAACACTGAGGATAAGAACATCTTTTATGAAGTGATAATCATGACCTGCATTATTGAAACCTATCTTGTAATATCTAGTTCACCAGTGCAGTGTTCCCTTGGGCTCACCTCTTGCATTTATATGAGTTCTCCTAAACAAAAACCTCTTCATAGGCAGCATATCTTATAAGCACTGACTAGAAAAGGAATCTGCAGAAAGGATGTAATAGGAAGCAGTCAGCAAACATTATTCCTGTCCTTTTATTTATTTATTTTTGCAAACTCCTTTGGATTAACTTGCACGAGTATCTATACTAGTACATGGTTACCCTGTAGGGGACAAAATGCGAGGAAGGAACATTAAGTTGTGTTCTTAGCATTACAACAAGATTTGTTGCCATACATTGTCTATAAATTCCCCAATTCTCTTTAAATGAATTGTTAGGGTGCATTAAGATCAGTGTTTTCTCTGCTCAAGTTCACCTCCTCTGAGGGGTTTGAAACTCAGTGGATTTCTTGCAGCAGTGCATCCTGCTTTCCCTGCTGTGTGCTGGTGGGAGAGTCTGGCCCTCGCCTGGTCTTGAAGGGTGTGGGAATTGGTTCTCCACAGCCAGCTGGGAGCAGAGGCACTGACAAGCCCCAGCTGTGCAGTCTGCTCTGCTGTCAGTGCTTCCCCTCAGCCTCCTCCCAGCGTGGTGGGTGGTAGCAAACCCCACAGTGGATCACCCTCATCAAGGAGGGCCTTTATGAAGAGTGAAGGCAAATATGTCAGCATAATTTTTACTGCTGAAATAAATCCACAGGAGGATGAGAAGGAGTCTGTGAGGTGGAACAGGGATAACTGGGGGACCATTTATGGCCTCTGTGGCACTGCTGGGCGTTACAGAGTGTCCCATCAATCAGCATATTGTGCACACCCATGTCTCAGCTGAGCATGCTGCTGGCTGGGCAGCCAAGGTAGCCCAAGGGGACCTTACCTCTGCCCCTGCTGCACACTGACAAGGTGACTGCCCTGTCTTATCCACCCTTCCATGGCCTTGGGAGCACCCTGTGAGAAAAGGGCTGAGGAAGTAGGCCAGCTGCCTATGGGATTGGGGGGGGGGGGGGGAGTCCAACCCATTCCTCAGCCCTGAGGAAAAGTGGAGAAGTTTGTTGCCACCCAAGATGGCAATTAAATGAGGCTGCTGCTGTGTGTGGTTGTGCAAGGAAACTGGGATGTGGGGGGAGGTGGGAAAGCAGGAGAGTGTTGAAAATGCAGCAGAGGACTGGCAAGTGAGTAACATGGGGAGATACGTCTGGGGAACTGTGATGATGCAAGTATCAGTCTGAATAGCACAGCTTCCCAAGGCTGCATCTGGAAAGGGAGGTGCTGAAGTGCACTCAGGGGTGTAATACATAGGCAGTTAGCTAGAATGAGGGAGCCAATTTTCTCTGGTTCTAGGCATTCACTCTTTCCATATAAACTTGAAGGAGATTGAATTACTGAAGATGTCCCCATCCTCCTGCCAAAAGAAGAACACTTTCCTCTCCCCCACTCTCTAGCACTAACATATTCCAGATTTTTATTAGCCAGGAAATGCTACCTGCATCTCCCTCCTTGTCTTCTCCTCTGTCAAGCGTGTGGGTGTTTTGAGAAATAACCACCTAGTCATCATCTGGAAAAATCAGTTCCTTCTACACTATTTTTTACTATAAAGATTAACATCTGGTAAACCAAGGATAAAATTGCTGAGGAAGCAAGTCTCCAAGAATCCCTAATTCAGGTAACATCTCCACCAAGTCTGAGTAAACAGGTTTATTTCACTACACATTCAGCAACTAATTCAAACAATTGAAGTGTGATGGAACTTCTAATGAGTTGAGACTGGGTAATGACTTGCTACTCTAGCTGAGTACAGTGATGGTAGGGAGTACAAAGGAGGAAGAGGATGTGTGAGGAAGTATTGAAAAGTTCTTCTGTTGCAGAATAAGCAGGCCAAGAATAAATCATTACTTCTTTTCAGGGGAAAATTAACCAAACCCAAGATCTTGAGGTGGATCTTCCTTTTTCTCAGTTGGCTGAGAAGTGTCTTAATTCTGGTTCATTTAGGCTAACTTGGAAGAGGTGAAAGTCCCTACTTCTGAGTGACTGAAATAATTCCTTTTGTCATCAAATGTAAAGTGGCTTTATCTGGGATTCCTCAAATCTTTAATCTGAATTTCTCTGGAACTGAGGCTTTTGCCCAGTGCTTATGCCTTATTATTTTCTTCTTGACTGCTTATTATGGATTTCCAAATGTACAGAGAATCCATGAAATCTATTTTGTATGCCCTAAAAGACTGCTCCTAATATTTTTTCAAATACGTTGTTAGTTATATTGATACAGTAGGAGGATGTGTTAATTTTAATAGTTGGATTCTCAATGCACATATTGTGGGTCCTGCATTAGGGCATGCTTAATTTTTTTATCATCATCTTTCTTGTGGGACACCATGGCAAAGCACATCCTAAACCTGCCGCTGCTGCAAGGTTAGACCCACCATAAAGGCATAGTAGGCCAAAGAAGACACAGAACAACCATGGCTGCCTGATAGGGGTGTTGCTTCTATGCAGCTGGGCACTGGCAGGGAGAGGTCGAATTAAGTGGATGACATGGACAGGCATTGGGATCTGTTGCCTCTTAATCATTGTGTCATTTGCTGCAAAAAGCCTTGATATGCAGTCGGATCTCCCAACATCCCAGCCATCTTCTGGGGATGGAGTGTGTTCGTGTCCTTTAGCAGTGAAGGCCCAGAGAGCATCCTGAACACAAGTGCTGCTCTGGGTGACCTCTCTTTTCAAAATGGCATGGAGAGCTGAGCACACATCTGCTAAAGAGGCTGGTCCTCTCCGAGTCTGGATGGAAAGGCTCACTGTTTCTTTGCAGAGGAATGGCAGGGCCCAGCAGCACGCATAACTTGGAGGTGTTGGGAACATTTGTGTCCAGCTGGACCCGAATACTTGGCTTAGTCATATCTTTACCATATGTTGTGCTGAAGTGGAATGTATTTTGGTGGCCCCAGGAGGATTTAATCTAGGCATATGGTCTGATCTTGTTTTGAATGCTCCTTCTGGACCTAACAGTGCAGGGGATATGTAGCATGCCCCACGATGCAAGTGGGCATCATAACAACACAAATGAAGTTGTCTATATGCTAAAGAAAACATTAAACTTGCTGACCAAAAATTCAGTGGTACTGGGGCAAAGCACTTGCAGCAGTAAAGACTGCCATAAAGCCATTGTCTTCTTTGGACAAAAGAATGTCCAAGAGGACCAGGGTCATTCATCTTGGTGACAGGGACACCTGCCACTGCTGCAAGGTTAGACACACCATTTCACCTTCATCTCCTTGTGGTGCCTTTTTTGGCCAAGGGGCTTGGAGTCAGGCAGAGGTTTGGGCTGCAGGCAACATGGCGTTCCTTGTAAATGAGCTGGGGCAGAGTGGAAAAGAAATAAAATAGGAACAAAAGCAGGAACAGAAATAAGGTCTGCATATGTATGTGAAGCCTTAGGCAATGGAGGTGGGTCCGACTGGCATGCTACATTCTCTGTATGAGACAGACAAAAAAACAGTGTGGTACTTCCTAGCATGACCCTTGAAGGGACTTACATTCAAGAAAGAAAATGTTTATGGCATAATTATCCTCTGAACCACATGTACAATATAGTTCAGGGACCACAGTAGAGTTGCTCCGAATTAAAGCTTTAGAGATATGTACAGTGTACATGTGTAGCCCTTGGCACTGGCTACTTTGGTCTGCTAATCCACTACTAATAAACCACATCACTTCCTAATGTAAATGTAGTCTAAGATCTCATTGTGTAACTCAGCTACAGTCACCACCAAGCTTGTAGCATTTTCTGAAGTTTACTGTGGGAAAAACACATGTGGATATGTTGGATTTAACGCTGCAGATTCTGTTAACAAGTAAACAACATTGGAAATAAACATCTCTGTGGCAACTTTCCAGTGGTAGACCTCTAGACATCTGATTACGCTCAACTGAGTGTAAGGATGAAGGTCAAAGGAAAACCAATTTAAAACATTTTATATAAACTGAGACTTTTCCATCTAGTTATCTCCCTGTTTTATTTGGAAGTTCACCTTGTCACTGTGAACAGCACTGAAAAATGCTGATGGTATTGCTCTACTGAATTCTCTTGGTCATAGATATAACCAAAACTTGCTGAATCATTTTCAAAAGATGACATGAGAAAACTCTTTGATTTATGGCTCAGTTCTGTAACAGGGCACTGCACTACTTAAAGCTATCAGGTATTGTATTTATATAAGGATTGAGGAAAGCTCTGCCTGGGAATGTGAGCAAGCGAAGTCCATCAATACTAGTAATTATTAGTTATGAGTCTCTCTCTCTTTTTTTCCAATCTGTAGATGCAATTTCCTGTTTGAGATAATGCTGTTTCAACAAAATAATGATTATATTTCCTGACAACATTTTGTGGAAAAATACTAATGTAGCTACACCCCCGCAGATATTTAATCAGATTGCTTCAGCACTTGTCTGAGGACTCTTCACAATTCAAAATCCATAGTGCTTTACTAGAGGAATATAAGCTTTCATTTATGGAGATGCTTTTGTCCAAAAGGGTCCCAGAATACTTCTCAAACTGCTGGCCAACTCCAAAGCTTATTGTTGTCAATGGAAAGACTCCCACTGACTTCAGTGAGATTAGGATAAGCTCATTAAATTGTAACAATAATGGTAAAAAGTTATTAAATGTAGATCTTAAGATCAGTCAAAGAGTTACTTTAATGCTAATTTCTTCAAAATGTTTTGCCCTCAGCTAGCTAGCCTCCCCTACTTTTATAACTTTTACCTGACTTGTGTTGAATTATTCTTTTTTCAAATTATTCCATGAAAATATTTCATCTATACAGCCCACCAACTTCAAGCACCACCTGAATGCGTGGTTGTCTGCCGTTCCAGGCATGGTACCAGGTACCCAAGTACCGGGGTGTTGTGATGTGATTTGTGTCGTGTTATAGAGCTGTTTTGTAGTCTAGAGATTGCTGGTGGTTAATGCTCCAGTTCAGGTTTATGCCGGAAACACATGCTTTGAATGAAGTTTGAGGTAGTGGGATTTACACCTTGAAATCCTAATTCAGGCCAAATTATAGACTATGATTCAAGTCTGTGTTTGGACCAAAACTTTCCCAGTTTCTAGTTGGCTTGATTCTGACTTATCTTGAACTTGAATTACTTTGAACCTATGGTGATGGGCACATCTAACATGGTTTATTTTATTTTATTTTTTACCAGTTAAAACAAAGTTTTCTCTAAGCTACAGAACAGGTGTTTTAATATAACACTGAAACAATGGAAAACAGTCTATAAAAATACACACATAGAAAGCTGCTTTATGCACATAGAAAACTTTTGTCTAATTATCTGTAAGTGTTCACCCTGCCACTCTGTGTCATTCCAGAAGGACAACATATCTGGCATCTTTGTACTCATCAATAAAATCAAGATAGGTAGCTTTTGGAGTCTGGAAAAACTTGTAGCCAGAGTTTGACTTCCTATCCCAATCAATTTTATGTCTCGAAAAAAGCAGATTTAGACTTCTAGGTCTACCAAAATATTGTTACCTGCAGCTATTATTTTAATTTCTTCACCCTTTTTATTAAATAGTCTTTCCATTTTGCTGTGTAGGTCTGTGCTGAAAGATTAGCAATTTAGATTTCTTCTCCAAAAGGCCAATCTCATTAGTGTCTCAAGCAGCTATATGCTGTATATAAAGGTGAGAAATCTCTCTGAGCAGGTGTCAGTTAAAACTTCTGCCGGTCTTATACTGCCAAGCAGAGTTACAGTTAGAAAATATCCCTGTGAAAATATCAGTGTGTGGGATGCTCTGTTTCTTCTTCTTCACTCTTATTCACATGAAACAGTCTCTTAAGTTACAAATAGATGACATGTGGTGCCCTATTCAGCAGCCTGAAAACTCATTCCAGTGTTTGGCATCCCAAAGATGTTCTTTCTGCTTCTTATATCACCCTATAAAAATGATTCTTCAGCCTGAATGTTGTTAACAGCCTTGTTAATAATGACGAGTGTCAGCTACCTCTTCTGTTCCAGCCACTGCCCTGTAATGCAAGCAGAAATAAATGATTGTTTTACCTTGTGCAGCTCCAAATCAAAGCTTCCCCCCAAAAAAGATAAATAATCAAGATGGCATTTTTACAGTGTTACTCTTCTGGCCATAACCAAACTCCTTAATGTGGGTATTTTCCAACTTGTTATTGGAAACTTCTTTCCAATAGAAAAATTTTATGAGGATCACAAATATGTAACTGCATATGAAGAGACAGTTTAAAAGGTATGTATTTTGGAGCCAATTTTCTGTCATATACAAGGGCAGAGACTTGTACTGAAATGAAAGCCATAAGCTGAAATTTGAATAATTAGGATACTGATTTCCATTGACTTCACTGGGCTTTGAACTATGCCTTCCAGTGACAGCTTTATAGAGGGGGAGTTTGGGATAGCGTGGATTGTTGATAATTTGGTAGTTGCTAAGCTTGAGTGCTCTTGGATGAGAAGATGAAGAGGTAGAAGATGCCTAAAGAGACTGCTGCATGTATCCATGCAACAATGCAATTCTGTTGTCCTGTGTGGGTATTAGGGTATGTTTTCAAATAAAAAATCCACAATGCATTGGCTTTTTTAGATTAGTTCTAGATGTTCTGAACTTCCAACTTCTGTATTTTCCATTGCAAGAAAACTAAATTAATTTCATGAAATTCAGCACAGCAGACAAGTGTTTCTGTTGGCTGTCCAGTAGTATTTTCATAATTTTGTATCCAAAGTACATATCAGATCCTGCTACTGGCAATGCTGCCTTTTGGCTGAGTGATCTAGTTGCTGAAGTGGATTTCACAACCAGAACGACTAGCCTTGTACTTGATTTACTTCAGTTTTTCTGTACGTGGAAAAAGTTACTTTTTTAAAGGATGCAACAGCTCGGTGAGTATTTTCTTTTTTCAGTTACACTGTGGCTGTGTATTGGCTCCTCTGTCTCTTGTTTTCTATGACATCTTTTCCTTTCTCTTTTCCAACTCCTGTAAAATTTCCTGACGCTTTTATTTCCCTTCCAGTTATCAAGGCATGTTGCAAACAGGTCAAGGGATGAAATACTGCCTTAGCCCCAGCTGATATGGAAGGGGAATGACAATTCTCTCTTTGAGTCTGAAAGGCCAAATAAGCAGCAAAGAGCAGAACAGTATCACTTCTCTCATACCCTGTTTTGGTGGGACACTAATGTAAGTCTGACAGAAATCTAGCAGTAGAAAATTTTTACAAACTTGAGCTTGAAAAATTTTTACAAAACATGGAAAACTCCATGTTTGCAAGTGATTACATTTGGAATGATGAGTGCATCAGAGGGAATAGGGAGCATCCCACCTAGAAAGTCCTGTTGTCATTGTTGCTGGGGTGCATAATTACTTAAAATTTTAGCTGGTTGCGGGGATGAGTCCTGGAGAATCTATGCAACTGTTCTTCCTGTAATTCTGTAGACTGAGAGAGACTAAACTAGTAACAAAGTAAGGATATTATTTTTGTTTTCAAGTAAGGCTTTGAAGAGACAGTGGTATAGGTTTTGATTGTAAATTTTTAAGAGGAGATTAAAATGTAAACAATGAAGTTGAAGCGATTGGAACTCCAATATATTTTAAATAAAATTCTATATGCTTAAGCTGATAGTTTGTCGGTATGTGGGTGCAAAATAATTCCCAGTGCTGAGCAGTAGGGGAAAATCACTTCTGTTCCTTTGCTCCCTTATTTAGGGCAGGAGCTGCTTCTTCCTTTATCAGGAAGTAAGAGGCAGAGTTTAATACAGTAAGACCTTGTGCTTGCTTGTTTTCTGGGAGAAGTTTGTGGAAGGCATATATCCAAGTGCAAATCACATACACGTGCATTTTGAAAACAATTTGGTATTGAGTTTTTGGTTATTCAGAGATTGAAGACAAAGCTAGCTTTCTGAGCTGAGTTGTGAAAGAGAATAATTTTGAGATAAAGTTTCTTTTCCTCTTTTCAGAAGCTCTCATGTTATTTGAGGAGCTGCATGGTAAATCTAGTTACATATATTCCGTATGCTGTTTAGAGTCACACTTAAACCTATTATTTGGAGCAAAAGTGATGCCAGGGTTGGTAGGTTTTTCTGTGATTTGAAGAAGTGGCATTTGGAATAGATATGAAAGCTCCTGGCTATTCATAGAAAGCATGTGTTATAGGCTTGACTGCTGCTTTCCTCTGTAGCCTCACCAGCATCAAAGCAATGTGTACAACTGTGCAACTTTTCTGGAGATGGAAATAAAACCAAGATCAGCTCTGTTATTCTTTTTAAAAGAGCTGGCATCTTCAGTGCTTTGAACTTTTATAAATAAAAGTTATGGTGAATTCTGCATTTCTAGATCTTTTCCTAAAAGATGTGATGTAGTTCAAGCAGCTGTTAAAGTGCTGATGTAGGAAATGAGACTTTAAAAGTGCAGGGGAAAACATTTTGGTACCCTGAGAAAAGAGACCAAGCTTGCAGCTAAAACAATGCTGAAATACCATTTCCTTGGGAATTTACAGCTCCTGCATTTTAATTCCTTCTAAGTTGGAGCAAGCTTGCGTATTTTTAAATTCTCTGCAAAGGAGCTTTTACCTTTCTTCCCTTCCCAATTTTTGTTTCAATAAACAAAAATGTTTTCCTAGGTTGGTATACAGCTCTCCTATAGCTCCCTTTTCCAGTCTAATTTTAATGCCTCTGCTGCTGGATTGCTGCAGGGCCTCAGTCTGCAGAGCCACTGCTACAGCTAATCCTCTCCCTCTCTCTCTGTCTCTTTTTTCCTCCTTGGCTGATTGTTCATATTCTCAGACTTCATAACTGCTACCAAAACGTAGACATGCTTCAGATCATAGCTTGAGAAGGAAAACAGACCTCAAAAATGTCTCTGAGCTCAGAATTCAAAACAAAACCCTTTCTGTGCTCAAAGAGGTGCTACCACGGGGTCTGAGCCACAAATAAAAGCGAAAAGTACTCTTTGTGTAAGGTATCTTATGTAGCGTGTCGGATGGTGATTTGCACAGTTGAAAAACACAACAGTAAATATTACTTCTTCCTGTCTTTGAAGTCTGGAAAACAAACAAACAACTGGCTCAAAACAGTTGCTTTTTCTCCCTCTCGCCATCCAAGCTCTTACGTTCATCTCCTCCACTTCCATTGCTTCCCAAGCGAGCGCTGAACTGAGTACCTGGTGCTGTATAACAAGGCACTGTGTTTACTGGATGATCTTCACAGTTCAAATGGCACGTTTAGCTTGGAGATGACAGGCTTTCTGTTCAATGCAGTTGACCCATTTGTATCGGTATTGCTCTGCTAGTGTTAATATTTACACTGATTAACAAGAGCAACACAAGTAAAGATAAGTTAAGCAAGAATTTCTTTTTATGTTTCGAATTGTTACAAACCCCAAAATGAGATGGGCTTGCCTCCATTTTCAGGCAGTGCAGAAACTTTCTCTAAACATACAAAGCTTTAAAAATACATTAGGGCAAAATAAAGCTGTCTTTCAGTGAATGGCTTTCACAATTAAAACCCACAGTGATTTGTTATGATAGGGCTATTCCCTCTGGTAAAAACAAGTGGAGTAGTAGGACTGTTCCTAGCATAGGCAGAGCCAGAAATGTTTAAGAAAGAAAGAACATTAAGAAAATGTTTAAGATCTCACTTTAAGGAAACTGAAGCAAAATGTTAGCAAAGCCTGTGCCAGCAGGCACAAGCATGGCAGGATTCGAGGCAGAACCCAGCAGATACACTGTGATAACAAGAGGCTTTTGCACTCCTGTAAACAAGGAAGACTGGAACGCTTACGCAGAAAACACTCTACCCCGCCAGTAACGCCATGTACTTCCTCTGGGCTGTTATTGCAGTCTCTCGGTCATTGGCAAAAGAGCATCTCCTTCATGAGAAAACTAATCTCTCGCAGCCCGATCAGGGGAATGCTGTAAATCTCCATCCCACAAAATTTTGACTAGGAAGGGACATGATTGCACAAGTACCTCTGCTGTTGCTCAGCCCAAGGCGCATCATCCAGGTTCGTTACTCAGCCAGTGCTATTTTAAATGGGAATTATGTTGCTCTGTGTGTTCCCAAGCTTGGAAACATTTGTCATTCTCATTATTGTTTAAAAGAAGTGGAAATATTCACAGATTTGTAAAAGTGAGAGAGGGGAAAATACAAGGTCAGTTTTTATGTCAGCTTTTGTACAAAGACTTTGCACCTTCCCTAAGGCTGGTGTAACTGTTAACAACCAGCCAGAAGCTAACTGTCATTTGATCTTTGTGGTTGAGTATTTTCATATCCACTTTTAGAGATATGACGATGAGCTTCTAAAGTACAGGCCTGAGACTCCTCCTGATATTTAGACTTCCACAATGCCTACAAAACACTTTTCTTCCCTTTCATTTTTCTCTCTAGCCTTTCTTCTTCCCTTAGTGATTTCACAGCTCTGTGGAGTAAATAGTTGGTGCAGATTTCCTTTCTGATGTTGTAAATGAACCAGGAAATCTTAAATGCAGGCGATGTTTAATAAAGGTTAAAAATCGTGTGTATCAAAGTTGAGAGTAAGTGAATAGAAAGAAGGTAAAACCTAGGGAAGGAAGACCTCCAACTTACAGACCTGCTAACTGCAGTTGACTTCTGTTTTTATAATGAGCTAAAACCAAATCCTGCAGATTCGGGACTTGTTTGTAGCTGAGAATCAGGGCTTCAGTTTGGTCCAGGCTTCCATTATTGGATGGGATCAGCAGATTTTCATGACCTTAGATAAGAATATGCTCCATTTATAGCAGGTGGGTATGTGAAATGTCAGTGTTTGAGTTGCTTTTGCAACAAAAGTATACAGGAAGTTGCAAACCAGTGACATCTTGACTGTGGTGGCCAGTATCGTAAAGGATTCACAAGCGCTTTCCTGTTTAAAATACATTTCTAACCCACTTGTGATTCTTCTGATGAGCCTCTATAAATACCTTTCTCTGCAATGTCTCATGTGCCAGTGGTGATAATGCCACTTTAATGGTAAAGTCTGTGCCTCCTGGAAGAGAATTGCTTGGCTTTTGCCTGTCTTTAATTCAGGGACTTTTCAGGGAGATTTTTCTAATTGATTGTATCTGATGGGGTGGGAGGAGGTAAAAGACTTCCTGCTTGCCAGGAGATGAGAAAACAAGAGAACTGATTCTACAGTGTTGTACAGTTGGCACCTTGTGAAATAATAAGCTGCTAATATATCATGATTGTCCTCTAGCAATCTTCTCTTTAACTGAACCACAAACTATTACCATATGCTAGGAATAAAAGCCATGCCAGATGTACTGATGTTTGATACCAACATCAGTTGCTCCACTCCTCCTCCTACCTCCCAGGAAATCAGACCATTTGAGTATTGAGGGACAGAGGACTTGGATGTGGCCAAATAATATATCCCTTCATACCTTTTCACTTTTTCCCAATTCAAGTGGACCGCCTCCTATACAGCATCCAAATACACTGAAGCTCAGAGAACTACTTGAAAAATAAGTAATTGGAACAAATTAATATTGGGCTGTGCTCTTTTGGACTCCTCCTTATCTTGACTGCAATGCAGGGAGACCGTATTTGCATGAGTCAGGCAGTTGCTGCCTTTGCCCCTTGGGCTCTGTTGCACCTTCCACTCCCACTTCTACCCCACCTTGCATTGCCTACGGCACTGGCAATCTCCAAATCACCTCTGCTACTGCATGTTCCAAAAATCAGGAAAGAGTGGAAAATAACAGCACCTGGGGTGGGTATAATAGTGTAATTTGCTTGTGTGTCTGTAGATCTGTTACACCTGTGAGGGGACCTTGTGCTGTTTTCCCCAGGGCTGAGGCAGCATGTTCCTCTGGGCAACTTTGCGTTCGCACCATCTGGCTGAGTAGGCAGAGTGAGCACAGCTGTCTGGTGTGACATGGAGAAAAACCCAGAAACCCATGGAGGTGAGTAGGGGAAGGTGGAGGGCACTCCACTGAGGATCTTGAGCACTTTCTGAATCTGACCCTGCTCCCTTAACAGCTGATACCAAGAACGCCACTGCATTTCCTTGTATTTAAGGTCCCTGCAGCACTTCTGTGCATGAGTTACCAACATGTGCAGGGAGGCTTACAACAGACCTTGGAAAAATCTCTGTTGCAGCAAATCATTTCATGTCTTTAGCTATCAGAACCTTTAACCTCATCCTGAGCATGCAGTACTAATCCCACCCTATGAGTGTTTAACACATGTATTATACAGCTTTGTGGGTCTGTGCATCACTATATGGCTGAGAGCCATTATGGACTGTCTCACATCGTGGTACAGGAGAAGGCCCATGGCCTCTGTGACCACTTGTGCTTTCTGCAGTCCAGCCCTTCATCTGTTTGTCTCAGAGCTTCAGCTGTGGACAAACATCCTCTTCCAACTGCTGTTGGAAAAGATCATGGTGCCAGTTGCCCATTGCCTGTTGCAAGTGAAGTGGCTTACACAAGTCCTCCCAAATGTTTTTCAGTTCAAATAAACTAGTGTAGCTAAAACCTACCTCTTAGCTGATCCACTTCAATTTTAGATAAAATGGACCGGGGAACAAACGCCGCAGTCTTGTAAATGCTTAGGAGGGGGCAATGCCAAGCATTTGGGTGCAGGGTAGGAATGACAGGCTCTTCCATCAGCATGCCTTGGTTTGCATCCAGATACATGTGACTCACATCAGCTTATTAACTAAGCATACCTACTTGACTCCCTCTTTATTCTTCAACTCTATCAAATGGGGAAGGATGGTTATTCTCATTTTATCTGTTGTATAATGAAGTTGCTCTGAGTGTAGGCAGAAAGTTGACAGCAAAAAGAGCATCTCCCAGTTTTTTAATCATATGGTAATGAAATATGGGAAGGATTCCCAATGCATAAAATCTTAAATTCTTTTGAAAAATTGTGGCTATTTCTAGTCCTAAAAGGAGGAACAGGGCTGAAAAGTGTGGGAAAAAATATTTGCAATTTTTCTTAAAGGTATCTAACAATGGATTTACTTAGAGCTGGTCATAAATGTACATTGTCAGATTGCTGTTGTTCCCTGCTGAAAATTTTGTAGGGGTACTGTTGTTCTCATGAATACTATGGTATCTTTATTCATTTTTACTATTATAATTATGGGTTATAGATCTCTGGAGTGTTTCCTATGAGAGACTGCTTGTTGTAAGTCTGTTTTCAGGAGTGGTTAAAAACAGTTCAGTTTTAAATCTGATGATATCTAATGAAAAAATTGTTCAGTTTTGCAATTTTCCTTTCTTCATTTAAAAATGAAAATATGAAAAGCCTGAGAAGAAGATCCACATGTTCCCTATTGTTTGCTGAAATAGTAAAAAGATGTGAATTTTCAACATTTTTATATGGTTTTCCAGTAGACAGAACAGTCAGTATGGATGAACAAGCCTATTTTCTTCTTCTTCTTTTAAAAGAAAGTAATGTTTTATTCCAATGAATTTTCACTTTCTAATGAAATCTTGTCAGAAATCATCAGCCTGTTTTAAATGTACTGTATCAAAGTAAGGACTGATGTAGAGTGTCATTCATTTGTATTGTGTTTACTCTCAAATTTTCAATGATATTTAGTGATAATTTAATTCATTTAAAACAAATATATTAAAAGGAGAAAGCTACAGAGCACTTAGATGGTCATATTTTCCCATCTTTTGCTTTTTGTATCTTAATCTCATTCAGATTAGCTTTAAGGAGGAACCTTTAAAAAGCATATCTAAGTTTAGCCTTTCTTGCAAACACATATTTTGTGGGGCCCATTATTTTATCCATAACTTCTTCCTGTGCATGAGAACCACCATTATTTTATTTAACTTTATTATCAAGCATACTCATTTAGCAACAGGTCAGCATGGTGCTAATCTTTTGCTAAGGAGCTTTGTGCCAGGAAGGAGTTTCTCATGAGTAGTTTACTGTGAGAATTACTTTGCATATTTAGTGTCAAGTGCTGGAGCTGTGTGATCAGCAGCCTCTAAACATACATTGCCTCTCTCCTAAGAAATTACTTCAGTTTTTGTCTGAGAGTAGAAGGAAGGAGAATTGGCTCTGACCACAGATAAACAGTGACAGAGATGTTTGATACAGACCTGAAACAATAAGACATAACTTTCTGTAAATAAATGTCTCAAATGAGGATCAAAATCAGAATCCCAAATTCAGCATTTTGATGCATAGGCAAAAGTGCCCCCTATGCTACCGGCTGGGATATATGGTCTAGTTTCTGTCTCCACTTTCCAAAGACAAAGGTTCTCTGTTGCCAGCCAGCCTGTAAATCATTTGGCTGTGGTCTAGTTATTTCTCACAGCTCCAAGTCCCACAGCCTGCATCCTTATCTTCTGCCACTAAAGGCGAGGCCTTCACTGTCTTGGTGCCCTGGGCTTTTCTGGGGGGAGAATCATGTTGCCTTCCATGCAACATCCTCATTGCACTTGCTAAGGCAATGAAAAGGCCAAGGAGGCTTTAGCTAACTTTGCTCCTCCCAAGAAAACCACTTCCCAGAACTACAAGGGGCCTGGGAGCCTCCTCTCCTCTCCTCTTCTCTGCAGGTGGGGGCAATGGCACCACCTTCCTGCAAGTATAGAGGAAAAACAGCTAATTCCCTGCAGCATCTGGATTCACAGGCCTTTTCCCTTCTTCCTCATAGCTGCTCATCTTTTTTCCCCAGGTGTGCCCTGCCCACAGGGCAAAAGGGAGCACTAGTTATGCAGCAGAGATGCCCTGATCCATCTCATCAAAAGGATCAAAGCCTCCACCTACCGATCAGATGATGGCCTGAGTCCTGGAGCTGCACTGTAAGGACTGGATTTCAGGAAAGTACATACACACGTGAGCAAAAGCGCTTATTCCTCTGCAGTGTTGGATAATCTTAAATTCTGATTAGTTTGACAAGATTCATAGTCCTGAGCACAGCACAGGAGTTTTTCATGAACTAGTTAGGGCCACTATATGTTACTAAAATCCTGATCAATGAACAGCAACAAGCACATTTCTCCATCACCTTTAAGAAATACTGCCCTTTCCTGGCATTTAAATTTGTGCATTATGTGGAACTACTGTGCACCTGCCAGCTTCTGGAACAGGTAGCAGCACATGTGAATACGAGTGGTACATATAAAGGCCATGCCTGTGACTTGGAAAACTGGAATTTAAATAACAGTTTATCTCATTTTCTGATAAAGCCATATGCACTTTGGTAGGCCATGAAGAAAAGCTTCTGAACAGGGAATATTTTTTAAGATTACACATTAATTAAAAATATCAAATAATTTTTGAACCACGTTATGGGAAGATTCTCAAGTTAAAACATAAGCAAATATAGGCAGAAAGAGTTAGTCCCTACAGAGATTAATAAACTACAGCATCCTTAAAGGAACACTGCAGTAGGCTACACACCGTAATTCATTTTTCTTTTCATAAATGAGAAAGGGAAAAAAGTCCTTTTCCATGCTTGAAAACACAAGGCAAATGATTTTTTTTTCCTAAGACTTTTGGAACGGGGTTTAACTTACTGTGAGTATGATGAATATCATCTTGGAAGCTTTTACACAGTTCATAAAATGGTCCTTATTTGAAAAAGGTCAGTTCCATGTCTCAGATTCTCATTCTCCTAAGCTTCAGGGAGATCAAATCATGGTGTTTGCAAGCCCATCTATACAGGATTTGTTCCAAAGCATACTGAGGTGAATGATGGGGTTACGTTCTTTTTTATTGTCTTTTTTTTAAAGAGGCAGAATTCAAAAGACATCTACGCCTAAAAATAAGTGAAAGCAGTATTTGATGAAAACTTCAAAGATAATTGTGCTTTGTAAGTTATCTGGGTTAATATTCAGGCTTATGCTGCTTTTTCCTCAACATCATGTGGTATTATAATGTTCCTCAGTAAAAATACAAAATAGAAGGACCTGCTTTGAATTTCTACTAAGATAACTCCAGTTCATTGGAGAATACATTTTTATCTCAGACGATGATAGTTATGAACTGGCCTGTCTCTATATTTCTTTGTTTTGCATTTTTCAAGCTTTGACAGCAGTCTTCTGATGATGACAAACTCTAGCAGAGGGCAATGATGAATTAGAACTTCTGATGGAATATTATCAAGTGCTGAAAATAAATATGAGTTGAAAATACAGCATAGACTGTTAGAAAAGGAGACATCTGACCATAAAGTCAATATGAAAGAGAAAAGCTGAGCAAAAGTCAAACCCATCGTCCTCCAGTGATGAAAACCATGCTTCTAAACTAAGTCAAGACAATAAGGATGTCAGGAACATGGGAAGGCCTTTGGCAAACAGAAGTCCTGAATAATTCTTAAACCTTCCTGACTTTTCCTGTGTTTTCAGACTGCCAAGATGCAGAAGATTATTTTTAAGCCTGTGCAAAAAGTTGGGTACAAAACGTACCAAGTATTGATGGATGTTTTCTAATTTAAATAGTCTGTATTATAGAGCAGGAGGGAATGCTCAGAAACTTGCTAGAAGCAAACACAAACACTTGAGATTCTACATAAAAAAAAAAAAAAAGGAAGAAACAACCCACCAATCCTATTTCTTTTGAATTAGTCATAGTAGCTGGTAGAAGAGCAGTTGGAGATTTTTTAAGATCTGACAGAGATAATTTCTGTGTAACAGGAGGCTCAGATGAGCCTGTACAGGCTTAGATGAAGGGTGGACTAGTGTTATGTCTCTGTGTAGTCAAGGTGTGTGACCTCCTGGCCAAATGTCATCCTTGCTTAGTTGCTGAGATCAACACAGGAGCTTGGGCTTGAGATTGTTTGATAATGAGGGAGACAGTAAGCTGTGAACGTGCGCTCTTTCTTGGATTTTCATCTTTTCAAGATCACTTAGTATTTAGTTGTAGGAATGTGTATCTTCTTCCAAGTCCATAAGGAAATGGAAATTCCATAGAGCTGGGAAGTGCTGAGGTGAGCCTGTGGGGGAGGGCTGTGAGAGGCTCCAATCAGTTTTCTTATATTTATGGTGTTGCTGCTGGGTTGTTTGAGTCGAACTTAAGCTGGTTTATCATTCTGTTTATACATGTAGTTTTAAGATTGTCAAGATTGCCTAGAATGTGGGATGAGTGTTCTTTTGTTAAAGAGCAGTAAAAATTCAAATAAATTTTGCATAGCTCTGTCTTTGCCTTGCTGTTACAAGTAAAGAGAAGTTGAAAGTTATATTTTACTGCTCAGCAAGCTGCATTTGGCCACCCTCAGTAGTTCTGACATACATACAGTGAAGCATCACAAATCGTGGTTACTGTATCCAACTCTACTCTTCTGTGATGTTTTGCTTGCTTAAGACTATCAAACTTGCATGATAAGTTGAACTTCGGATGCCAGAAATGTCAGGGCCTTCAAAGAAGAACATAAATTTACAGACTGAGTAATGTTTTATGTTCAAGGTACCTAAATATAACACTGGCAGAGAAGACCGTGAACATTTTACATTCTCACCTGCTTAAAAAGAAACACTTCTACTAAGAGAAACAGTTCTACTTAGGTGAATTGTTGAGTGGTATTCTCTCTTACATCCAGAAAATGAGACACTGAACATCATTTTGGTTGATTTCTCTTGAGATTTTGTAGGGATTAAGGAATGGTTTGGGGCTTTTTTTGTCCATCCCCACCAGTAACAGTACCAAAAACAGTTGGCATTTAACTCTGTGGAAAGCTTCTGCACACATTGAAGGATAACTTGTACATAAGGGACAATGTGGCCCCAGAAGTAGTATGAGTAATACATTTGCATTGTGAACTCTGTTATGCATATTTGTAGAGCTGAGTAATAAGGCAATACTAAGCACAGAGCCTTGAAAACTATGTACTTTAAATCTAAGGAGTTTTGTCTGAAAAACTACACTTTTAGTTTCTGGCTCTCCTTGAGGTAGAGTAAGTAGCTGGCTACTTGTTTGTCAGACTTGACCAGAAATAGAATTTGCATTGATTAGCTGTGGAAGACTTCCTTGATAAGGAGTTATGTTCCTAGTAGAACTGTTGTACTTCCAGCTACGGTAGTGTCTGGCCTGCAGTTATTATTTATTTTATGTTATTTTAAAGCGCTTTAATCACAGTCATGAATCTCTGTCTCTCTCTCTCTTTCTGACTCTAAAGAGCACAGATGGCTGGTTACATTTATTCAAATAATTATGATGAAGGAAGAGTTAGCTGATTTTTGTTCTTGAAAAGAGAAGTTATTGAACTATTTCACTGTATTTAATCAATAATAGTTTTCTTTCCTGTAACTATAGAAATCATAACAAGGAAATGAGTATTTATCCAAGAATGTACTTAATATTAAATCTCATTTTTGTCGTTTGATTCTACTAAGGAAGGCCTTCCAAAGGCCAAATCTTAATTATTTTCCTCTCATTTTATTTCAGGCAAGCACTAAAGTGCTCCAATGAACTTTTATCCCATCAAAGAATATTCCTAAAGAAAAATCCAATTCTGATTTCAAACATTACAGAATAACTTGCATTTAACCAATATGTTTCATTGAAGTCTTCAAAACCTGTTTATTGATAGAGCAAAGGCTCAGTTTCGTTATGTTTGTATATGATGAATGAATATTATGAGTTCATTTCTATAGGTGGGGAAAGCTGGCAAAAGCCACAAAAATGATGAAGTGCTGGGCTAATCACTGTTTAGCCATCTGGCAATCTAGCATAATCCCAGAAGTCAGAAGTAGATGTTTTAGCTTCCTACAAAAATTTCAATATTCATTATATGGTACAGGAAACTAGATAGGGTTTTTTTGTTGTTATATTGCTGTATTTCTGGGGAGGTTAGACCTTTTCTTCACTTGCTTTTTTAGCTTTGGGCCCTCTCCTGGATTTGGATAGCTTTCTTTCAAAGACTGAAGATAAATCAGTTCTGCATACAGGTTACAGAAGTGCATTTCAGTTTTGTATTCTTGGCATTAGACTTGGTAAAAATGATTGAATTCCTTCTTTGCCTGAGTGGCTCTACTAGATTTTTAAATATTACTATTTTGTGTTAATTATTTAGTGAAACAAGAAACTGCAGCACAAGCCTCCTACATACCAAGTAAGTTCTCTAACCACTAGGTAAAAGTCATGTTCAATTCTCTCCTTTGGGTTAATCAATATCAAACAATCTGTGTTAAGGAGAAGAATTTAAACAGGAGGTAATGCATTCTCCTTCTGTGTATGGGGTAAAAGGGAGAACATTAGTGTTCAATCCTTCACCAAAATTATTTGCAGCAGAGCTCATTCTGCTTTATGTGCTCTGGAAACACCAGTGAGATCAAGGAAGATCGGCAGAAGAAAACCTGTCAGCTGAAGTGCTTTTAGAAGAGCCCAGAAGCTCTAAGGTTAGAAAACTTGTTTTCTACAGGATTAGGCAACAGCTGAGGAAAGGTTCTTTAGACATAAATATCACAGTGAACCTGTTTTTTTGAGTGGACATAGTTGTAAGATGACTTTCGTAAGGTCCAATTTGCAAATTAATAACAGTTAATAGCAATGACAGAAAAAGGACCCAGGAACGGTTTAAATTTGCAGTGCTCTTCTGTAACTGCCAGCCTACCTGATCCTACTGCACTGAGAACGGGAGCAGTTCCTTCTAAGGCTTTAAGACCTGACTCATCAAAACATGTAAGCAAGTGTTGAATCTGAAGCGTTTGCAGTGATTAATTTGACTAGGTGTATCTCTGTTGCTTTTACCAACTGGTATTGTGATGGATTTGTTGATCAGGCAAAGCTAGACTGTCACTGAGCACTTCTTCGTGTCACAAGATGGCAGTGCAGAGTAGTTTTGCACTGGTCTAGTGCAAATACAACCTCTGGTAATGGTTGAAAGGCAAATTTTTCCCAAAGAGGTTTGTGATTCTGAGAGACTCTTCAAACCATAGGTTTTCTTCAAAATCAGTCTTAAACAGCGTGAGGTTATATTACCTTGAAATGATTCTTATGCAAGTCTATTTTAAAAATTTATCACAATAGTAAGTATTTCACAAGTATGTTGAAGATAGGAAAACACAGCAGAAATTCAGCAATAAAGTAGGCAAATAACTCTGCATATTGATTTATACCATCAGAATTGGCAACTGAATGCATCTTAATTTCTGTAAGGCTAACACATCATCTGGGACTGGCATTGAAATGCTAGGATTTAACATCAGTGACTTCAAGCAGTTTAAGACCAAGAGGTACAACGGGAAGTTTGAGAAACTGTTGCAGCTGAATTGGCCTAAGGGAATGAAGATCAGATACTCTTTGGAAGATAAGAAACTAGAATTGCTGGAACAAAGCGTGCAACAGAAAAAGCAGTTCTTACTTGCATTGCACAATGCATGCCATTGTACAAGGTTACAGAACCTGTTAGGAAAAGCCCAACCCTTCCTCAGAAAAGGGAGGGATGGACAGACAGAGAAGGCTTCTCTCTGTCAGAAATACTGAAAAAAACAGGACCAATGAATGAATTCAAGCCCACTGCAATTAAGATTGGTGGCTTTAGTTAGGAACCATTATGTGAGATCTTTAATGCTAGGCAATTTCACCAGCTCATTTCCTAGAGCTCAAAGATGATGTGTTTTAACAGCATATTCATGTTCAAACCTCTCTGTATGTTGCAATTGGCAGCACAAAGGACCAGCAGGGAGTAACAGGAGAGAAATGAGTGTACATATACTATTTCAGGATGAGGCTCCCGTAGTTGCTTCCTCTCTGTTAAAGTCTATGCTAGCATATTCCACCACCTGCTTTATCTCCTCACCCTACCTCCTCTCATCCCTCCTCTCTCACCCAGTTATGTCATGGGAGAAGCACAGTAGATTTCCTAGCAATCTGAAGCAATATAGTTGTAAGTCTGACTGCTCATCTGTGATGTTTACAATGTTGAAGAGCTTCACTCTTGGGTAGACACTGACATTTAATTAGCAAAATTGAGTGTTGGCTAGATCTATGTATCAATTTATTAGGGTACTATATGGGTAATTTCTTTGGTAATATGTTTCTTTTATACGGGATTAAAAGAAAGAAACTCCAAAAATGGGGAAGCTACCATAACATAACAGAATAACAAGTATATTTAATGATATCAAGTGAGAATATGCTAGAGATTCCACTTAAATAATCACAGAACACAGTGTAATTACCAGTATGTGTTTACAAATACTTTGTATGGATTTCCCGTTCACACATTCCTCTATTTAAATTTGTTTTGCACATTGGATCCCAAGTCAAAAGACTTTAAAATGGCTCACTCTAACAAAATAAGCCTATTTAAGAGTGTTAAATAAAGCTTGGCAAATCACTGTGGCTATTTGCTATACACCCAGTTGAGCTCATCAGTTCAACATGTGTCCAAGCTATTTTCACTAAATAAGGGCAAAATACTGTGCTCCAGTCGGCACTGCGTTTAGTGCATGTCCTGACATCAGTGGAAGCCCTCTGTATGTTGCAGCCATAGATGGTGCAACTGATAGTCAGCTGCTTGGGCTGGAGAAGATGTTTACAGTGGGGCAAAAGACCTGTCTTGGAGGGACTGCTACTATGTTGGCCTGTATTGCACAATGCAGCTGGGCAATGATATCCAAGCTGGCAGTAGTAAAAGGAGTAGAAAAGTGGGAAGCTGTAGTAAAGCACAAGCTGGATGGCATAGGCTAAGTACCTGCTGAACAGCTTTGATTGCAAATACAAAGAGCAACTTCCCTCAGTGGTGGGGCTATTCAAGCAAAACAAACTGCAGTGCTGCTCTTGAGGGGTCAGATCACTCAGAAAATGAGTTACATCAGTGAGAATTTAAGAGATCAATGTGTTGGGTACTAGCACCTCACAAAATTGAGCCAAAAGTTCACATTTTAGGTAGCAACAGATTCCAGTAATCCTCACCAACAACTTTATCTCATGTATGTTTTTATTAGTGCTGCAGAGAAACCAAATAATTCTGTTCAAATAAGCACCCAAAAGTCTTGTTGCTTATCTGAACTACAGCTGCATCTGCAAAACTGGGCTAGAAATCTCCAGGGGTATGTTTTTCATAAGATTTCTAATATTTCCCTTTTCCAGTCAGGCTGGAAAGATGAGAGAATCCTGCCTCTGCTCCTTGTCCCAGACAGAGCCAGGAAATGAGAGGTATGTGAAAACGAAAGGGGTGTGTGGAAGAATAACAAAGTCTCTCTTACCAAACCTGAAAAATATTTCATCTTGGATTTCATGAAAGGGATGAGAAAAAGGGTTGATAAATTCTGAATTTATCTGCTCAGGTTCAGCCATGCCGAGGGCTTTGCTAACATGAACAGGCTCAGCACTGCAGGGATGTGCTCGCTTCTCATCAGTGACCTTGCTAAATGTTACAGCTTATACTCTCTCTGGCAGCAGATGCCTTTTCCTGCTAGTTGCAAAATTGTTAGCCACATTTGTAAACATAACGATTATGAGTAGACACTTGGGATTAGGGCTGTCTGAGTGTATTAATACTAGCTGGATGTTACAAATTATCAACATTTTTCATAGAGGCCATTTAACCAACGAAGAGAACAAATTGATCTGTATGAAGAGAATTAGTCTAATATCTTCAGTTTACTTAATGAGGGAACTTCAGGTGTGAGAGGACTTAATTTTCTGTTCAGACATACAACTGATCCTATATATCAGAACTGAATAAACCAACCCTGCTTGATGTAAATTGGCAGCTTGGATTGCTACAATATGTAGAGGGCCTGAAGGATATTATATTTAAATTACAATTCTTCCTTTCTTAGCATCTTAACGGCTAATGCAACGAATGCAACAAATATTTCCCTCTCTTGATTCCATTTCCTCATTTCACATAGCTCACCTGCTGCCTGTTTAGTTTCCTTGTTTGTCTGGACAGTCTACTTAGGAAAGACCATCCTTTTTTCCTGAAAGAAATGAAAGTCCCTTGGTGTCTCTCGTCATGATTCACAGAATGAAGTCTTCATCCTCCTACGTTGATCATCTTTGGTTTCAGCATGCATAGCATTCACCAGCACCTTTGCATATGAAAGACATGCTTATACCATCTGAGTCTAATGAATTTTATTTGATGTAACAGAGGAAAGCAATTAACAGGAGACGGATGGCATAGAAAACTGAGAGAAAAACAGCAAGAGTATTGCCTTTATAAATATTTGAAAAATACGTTTATTCTCCTGACTAAATAAACCCGCTGGCTCATTCAAAGTTTATTTTCTCTCAGGAACCAAAGAGAACTAAAAATTGTTTGTGTTTGTCGGTTGAATGATTGCGCTGGATCCAAAGGTGTGACAAAAAGTAACATTTCCACTCTTAACACCCCTCCCCATCCCAATCAGCAGCCCAGTGTAAAGAAGAAAGTTCACCCTGTGGTATAAATTTTAGGAATAAATGCGCTCTTGCTGGGCGGTTTTGATCATAAGATTTAGCAAAAACGAAATCAGAAGCAAGATATAGACAACATACTGCTACATGCATTTACTTTTAGCAAGAAGCCTATTATTATGCACATGGCAAAACAAATTATAATAAATAGCCAACTATGTCTTTATCCTATACCGTCATTAATCATATGCCTCTGAAGCCACTGAATGCATGCTTAAGGTTTGTAAAGAGAGTCTGCTGCAACTAAGATCAAAAAGACTAATTTGTGATATTGGTGTGAAATCAAAATGACACTGATTAGTAACTGCAGCAGCTGGAGTTAAGTGCGGAGCTGGACTCGGAGAGAGCGGGTTTGTTTGGTATTCCTGCAGGGTGCCAAACGACGGAATGGATTTTTCAGTCCTGTCAAGAGACAGGGGCAGATGCCTCGCTGAAGCTAGAGGTTTTGTCATTAGGAAGCTTTGGGACAGAAAGCTGAGATTAATTGATTTCTGCCCAACCAGAATCAAATTCAGCCATTTGAATCAAGAAACGCAGTTCCACTACACGAGGTTTAGATTTTGGCTTGCTCAGTAAAGCTTGACTTGCTGCTTTTGACAGCATTTTACAATATTTGATTCTCCCTCCAGAGTTCCCAAAATGCTCCTGTCTGGGACCTTTTAGTGTGCATGTAGCATGCTTTAAGGCACTAAACTCTATTGTAATCCCTAGACAGCACAACTGCCCCAAGAACGATACTGTTTGTGCTAAATAATGCTAGGCAGAGTGACCTCTGTGAAAATATGAATGGATTTAACCAAAGCTTAAACAAGAAAATATGGGGAGGAAACTAGGTGAAGCCACTAGGCCTTTTACAATTCACCTCAGGTGAATTGTCAGAGAAGATAGGTGTCTGGCTCCCAGCAAATGCCCCTTTCCAATGTTTTAGGCTTAGTCTCACAGCACCCGTGAGCTGTCACACCTGACAGACTCTATGAGGAGTAGGGCTATTAACAGTAATGATTAGTAGTAAATCTGGCCAGTTAGAGTTTGAAACAGGAATGCGTCCAGTTTCTACCGTTTTCTCTGCGATACAGTATCCTGAAAAAGTTCTGAGTACCTTGCAGAATCTAGTTTTTAACACAGAGTTAAAAACCAGAAGCCAGCTAGAGTGTTGGAGCCAGACCTGAAAGCAGCCCCCAAAGGACTCATGTTCTCCTGTAGAAGGGAAGGTGTCAGGTACAGCACGTAAACCCGTCTGCAAACACCTCCTGCATGCTCTTAGTACCACATGCTGCACAGAGTTGCAAGAATAACATTTGTGGGTCTTGATTTGTAAGCCAAGAGCTCTGCTTCCCAGAAATGCTATGCAATCGCTATGGCAATGAAACAAATAAGATTACTTCACTGGCATGGCTAGGTATATCCATGGCAGATACTGTTAGATTTCTTTCTGTAGTAGCAAGTTAGTCCCCAGCTATTTGTGGCCTTTGGAAGGGGAAAAGGGGAATTAGATTTTATATGGTGTTGTTTTGTATTGTTTTTGTTTTAAGGCCAAAAGAGGCCATTGTAATAATTTAATCTGATCTTCTGCATGACTCAAGCCAAAGAACCCAGCCACTAATAGCGGCATCAAACTCGTAGCTTCTGGTTGGGCTGTGTTTTAGAAAAACATCCAGAAAGAATTATATGTTTTTGGAAATGGCTTAACATCTGGAAGTTGGGAAGACAGCACAGAGGGTATGTATAAAGGGAATATATTAAACTACTCTTCTTTTTTCTTGACTAACTTTGAAATATATTTAGCTATAGATAGGCAAGTGACTGTTTTAGAACAAGCCTAATGCTGCATTTATAAATTAGACAAGACTTTCTGAGAGCCGTGGAGCTAGGGAGGCCTGTCCTCACACAGAGGTGCCTTCTGGGGGAAGTGTGCCTGTGTGGATTCGCTGATGTCTGATGGGGAATGAGCACATGCTGTAAGCCATAGCAGGAACAGCAACAGTGTTGCTCCTCTGCCCAGCTTCTTATCTATCTGTTTATTTATTCCTATTAATACCTAGAGGTATTAAATGTACGTATTTCCTACTAACATTCAACATGTCCAAAACATTTTGGGGGCACGAAGGGCAAGAGGCATATGTACTTGTGTGCAACCACTTTCTCTCCCCTCTCTCTCACATACAGTGTGATGAACAATTGCTAGTGAAGAATTAAATGCTATAGACTTAGTAGCATCAATTCAAAGTGTTCAGTGATGGTTCATGCATATGACCACCATGAACTAGGTTAAAACTGAAGATTTTATTTTTATTTCAGTTTAGGAGGAGAATAGAATTTTCTACCTCATTTTGGAGCTGAAATAGATGACACATTTTCACACTTCTTTCCATGACATAAATGCTAGATTACTCTTACATTAAAAATTACATTAATGATTAAATTAAAAAATTTGTTCACTAAAAATGAGCAAAAATAAAAATCTGAGATTCTGGTGACTCAGGCTGCTGTAGCTTTATGGATAACGCTAAAATAATACATGAGCAGCCAGCAGTCCAGTTCAGAACAGAAAGTAAGAAAGGATCTAGTATCCAATAGATAGTAGTCTCAAAAGTATCTAGTTCTATCTAATGGAAAAAGGCTAGATTTTTCACATTTTATTAAATATTGAAAAATTCAGAGGAGAGACATCAAAGAGTAGCTCCTTAGTTCAGGTAAATCAGCGTATTTGTTGCACTCTTGTCTACAGATTCTGTTTGAAAGCAGCTCACAGGAGCTGATCTCTGCACCTTTCTAGCGGACTTTCTTGTTGAGTCTGATTACAGTTGAACAGCTCTGCATTTTCAAGGGTGTTTTAATCTGTGTGAGCCTCTAAGTAACTCCATAGAGCAGGAAGAAAGTATTTGTGTCAGCTATAATATGTAGCTTTTTAATGGATCAGTCCTTCCCCAGAGAGTTAATGGCATTCTTGCCATTGACTATGTATGAAGCTGGACCCTAAGGCTTTTAGCTGCTGAATTAAAGAAATCACTGCTGATGGTGGGGGAAATGGGTAAGCGTCTTCAACAACTACAGGTGAACAAAATAAAACCATTATCATCCTAACCTTGCAGAGATAGCAGCTCTGAAGTAAGCAGAGTGCAGAAAAAGTGTTTTTTAACTCCTCATCTCGTACAGAAGAAAGAGTACAAATAAGTGTGTGGACCATAAAATGGGATTATGAACAGGGTTAGTAGTCTGTCACGGTTTGGTTATTGGAAGGGAAAAAATATAATGAACTTGCCTTTTTTGGCTTTTGTCATTCGGTTTTAAGTCTCCAGTTACAGGTTGTAAGATTTTGTGGTAAAATGATTTAAAGATTTTTTTTCACAACTTTTAACTCCTAGTGTGAAGGACTAGCATATGCGGAATTGTTGCTGCAGCTATAATCTCCTCCCCTGCTAGGACAAAGGCATTAATTTGTTAGTGCCAGTTCTCTCCTTTGCCACAGTGGTCAGATTGCAGCTTTTCACTTGAATGCATTTAGCGAAACTGGTTATTCTGTTAATATCCTCAGCACAGGTGATGTAAATGCCCTGGACAGTTTAATATATGGATTCATCATTCTGCTGGGCAGCAGCTATTGTCTCCCAGAAATCTTTGGTAGTATAAGCTGGGCATATGTTGAAAGAGGCGTTTACTGACATTATTTCTAATGACTATTTCTAATACAGGGATGGGCAAGCAACCTATTTTCAGCACACTCTGCCCAAGCATCAGCATTAGAGTCCCAGAATATGGCTCTGGATTCCCAAGAATTGATTCTGGCTAGGCTGGTAATCTTCACACATACATAGCTGCAGCCTTGCTTGTGCATCCTAGCCAGTAAACTGAAATATGATCCTCCGTGGTTTCTCCATGAGATTCTGTAGAAGTCAAAAGGCTTTGTTCATTGCAAGTTTGTAGGTTGGAACATCAGAGAACAAAAAGACGTTTCTGAATACCATGCAAATTAAGTCATATAAAAGTGACTAGTAACCAAATGATTCACTGCAAACGGCTTGGTAGTTTTGATGTTTGTCTATTTTTACTTTGGAGCTGAGAGAGGGATTGTTGTAGGAGTCTGAGAGTTGCTCGCATCTGAGGGAGGTTTTGGAGCACATCTGTTCTTCTCAAGTGCGTGACTTAGCACTGAAGTAGCAGATCAGGCATCCCACCTCACAAGAGTTGTTCACATTTCTATTACTGTCTCCTTGTAATTGTGGCCCACCCATTTAACATCTCATTTTTCCCTGTGTTTACAGTAAGAATGATTATTACCAGCTGCAGATTTACCAGGGAGAGGAAGGGAACGATAAAGGGGGGCTCATTTCTGTTTACCATTCCCCTGCCAAACTGCTGGCAACTACTTTCTCCTGCTCCGCACCTCAGAGAAGATAGGGTACAGCATAATGCATAGGATTTTAGAGTCTCTCCTCATTGGCAAACTCCTCCCGCAGCTCCCCCTCCTCCTCTAGTCAAACACCAGTAGCCTCTAGATCTCATTGTAGCTGCTATTTCCTACTCTCCCCTTCCTCTGGTCAGTGCCACTGAAGGTGGTGGCCTGTGACTTTGAGTTGACGTGAGAGGAAAGCTTTTTGAAACTGTAGGTTCCTGCAGGGGGGGAGAGCATCCTGGGGGAAGAAAAATGAGGTTAAGTTCTCCAGTGCTGTGGATCTGGTGATGTTATGTCTTCCTGTGGTATGGCATGTGCATCCAGTATGAATCATTGTGATGGATGAACCTCATCTTCTACATTACAGTGACTGCTGAACATTAGTGTCATGGGCAAGACAGAATTAATGAAAACCCATAATGGGTCTGGATACCAGGACTTATTTAAGAATAAATGAGATTAGAACTTTTACTCTACTTGATTATCTCCCTCCCTCCCTCACTGGCTTCCGCTGTTAGCATAACCTTCACTGGGTCTCAAATTCCCTTCCCAGAAAGGAGATTCCTGCTGGTCCAGGAAGATTGGGAAGAAAATCATGTTCGTTCATGCTTTGCAGCTGCTTGCAGTTACCAGCCTTGGGTACTGCTGGCTAAGGTCTCTGGGCATTCTCTGGCATTTGTCTCCACATAGATCTCTAATCCCCAGGATCAGCCTCCACTTCCAGGATCTTTTCTCCAGCCAGGATCTTCACCTTCCTCTTTCAAGGGTCTCTTCTTTCTGAGACCACTATTTCTCTATAGGAACCCTTCTTTTCAGCCTCTTCTTTCTGAAAGCCCCTGTTTTTCCCTATATAAATAGTCTATGTGCAGAAGCACAGGATGTGGTCAGCCTCCTAGTTGGTGGTTCTGTCTCAGATATCTATTAATTGCAGGATTGGGGACTTGCCACCTCTGTTTAGTCTTCTTGTGTTATCAAAATCTACAACGAGCCTGTTCCTGTTGCAGCTAGCAAGTAGCAGGCTTCTGCTTCAGAGTTAAAAAGTTCAATTTTAGACATTCACCCATCCACATGCACTCACCCAGTTATCTGCTGCCTGTTAGCATTCACAATTTAAGTGTTCTTTTCACCTACAAGAGTCACTCACTTAGTCTTATGTCAAATATTACTGCCTTTCAACTGAAGCAAGAGAAGGTGCAAATAAAGTGAAGATGAGTAGCAGGGAGGGAGCGATCGTAGATCTTTCATTAACATCATCTAGTTTGGCACATGTGCACTGCATAGAACTGTGCAAGGGCAGGCAAGAACTGCAGAGACAGGACCCTCCTCCAGATCATGACTGATGTGTCCTTGATACTGTGTGTATGTTTTAGAAAGATGCGAGTAAAGAATCCAAATAGTTAACTGTTTTCATTTAGTATCTATTATCAAGACTTGGTTTTCTGTTTCTACTTTCCATCCTTTGGATTTGATTCCCCTTTTGTCTCCTTGATGATAGGACCCTCTAACATTAAGAACCTGTTTCCTGTGTCACTTCAGGCTGGCACCTGCAGACTTGTTTGGAAGTTTGTATTTTCAGACTGATCTGCTTTTTTCTTATTTCTGCTGCAGAGAAATGTGTGACATGAGTGAGAATTTTGGTCAGAAAGCTAGTTTATTTCTTTTTCATTCTTGGCAGGGGTGGTGGTTGTTTGTTGGTTTTTTTGTTTTGTTTTGTTGGTGGAAAATGAGCCTGTTACAGAAATGATATCCTTGGTTGCAGGGCTTAGGCCGGTTCTGGCAGCAACTGCAGTAGAGGAAGTAATGCTTCTGAAAAGGAGAAACCCACAGAATGAGTTGCATATAAAACCTTAGTTACTATTGTTGTAAGCCACTGACGTATTTAGTTGCTGAATCTGAAATTAAGTGTAAGTGGCATATTACATGAAGAACAAAGAAGCACACCATTATCTCTTAACTATAATAGTAATTTATAGTCAAACGATAGGCTTTCACACGGTAATGTGGTAAAACACAACTTCATTTCTGGATTAACTTAGCGATAGCTGGTACTGAATTATGTGTCACTGATATGGCTCAGCAATGATCACTTTGTGTAAATACTGATTAAATTTGTTAGACCAAAGGTTACTCTTTTTGTATAGAGTGCTATTTTGCAGTTTTACCACCTCTGATCATGTAATTGGCCAGTCTCACAAAGACTAGCAATAATCTTTCCATCTCTTAGTAAAGCATGTTTTTCTTTTCCCGTTAGTAAGGGCCCCATCCAGAACCCTACTGCCCTGGCTGCTTGTTCTTGCCTTGTGTATTGGGTTTTGTTGTTTCACTTTGGCAAGCTATGAAGATATATGCCTTACTTCCAGCACTTCCGGTGGAAGTATGAAATCCATTAGAAATTCCTTCTGTGAATTCAATGTCAGCGCAGTAATAGAGACCCTACTGGGAAATTCATGGAAATATTCCACTGTGCCCTGTGTTGATGGTATGTGTGTATCTAGGAAAAACAAATTCCCGTCCCTACTCAGCACCTGCTGTACCCAAAGGATAACAGCTTCTTTACAAGTAGTTTGGAGGAATGACTTTCTTTCTTTTTATCAGCTGCTTTTTGAATTCCCTTTCTCTACTCGTAAACTCCCTTCAGAGAGCATGCAGAGCAAATAATTAGAATTGCTGCTTTGTAGCATGTTTCTTGAAGATGCTCTTGGAATTAAGAGGACACATAGTGAATTGTGGCAATTAGTGTATAAAAGAGGCCATAGATATTTCACTGACCAAAATGTAGCTCCAGCATTAACAGAAAATAAACTGAACTTATCTGATTTGGGGCGAAGTCAGAACCAGCCGTTATAACTGCAGAGTGTACCATTTTTAATGCAGGGTGACAGCAATGGCATTGTCTTTAATGGCAACGTGTTCTTGAAAAACTGTGTTTCCTGAGCACTTCAAATACGTGTGCTCTGTAGATCCTTAAGAAGGTAAGAATGGTTGAAATTCAGAACATAAGGTTCCTCAGCTTTGAACAGGACCAGATTGTGAACGAGACTCTCCACTGATTTCAGTGAACCTTGGATTTGTCTTTTCCAGATTGTTTTGACTCAGATTTTATTGTATTCAATAGCATTTTACAGGTAACTTAGAAAATAATCAGAGAGTTCCTGATGCTAGCTTAGTGTGGTAGAGTGCTCCAACCAAAGCTACAGAGATGGTCAAACTGTAAATTTCTTAATCACTTTCAAAGTCAAGACTTTCAGACTGGGAACTTTGTTCACGAGGTCTAGTTATTGCCAGATGTTTTGATCCTCATCCTTTTCTTGCATGGGGGGTGACGCTACACTGAAGGCTAAAATGACAATACAATAGATATGGGGTTTTTTGTATTCCTGACTGTGCAACTGGTTTTGGGTTGACTGAGACAGTGGTCTTATCTATATTGTAGATTTACTTTAATTAGAGCACATATGGCCAAGCATCTGGTTTGAAATTCTAAAGAAGAATGATAGATCTTAGTATTATTGCAAACAAGGTAACAATATCTCTCATCCAAAGAACAGTTCAGTCATTGTTCTGATAGTTATGCTGATGGTATTGGAAATTGTAGCTAGCCTCAGAATAAGCTCTGAAAGCCCTTGATTATCAGTGCACTTCTTTTTCTGCACATGGAGAGATCCAGTACTTTAGCTGTTCAACCTGCCATTGTTAATAACTGTCTTTTGAGTGTGAGAAGGATCAATTATTTATTATGCAGAAAATCCTGGAGGATGTCAAGTGCTGTGGCAAGTTCGTCTGAACTGTGTATAGCAATATGTGTAAAGGGGAATCAAAATTGGATTCTGTTAAATAGGATAACACATTTTTAATATTAGTATGTTCTACATTTATTGAAAAGTTTGGGGAATTGATCAGCATAAAGCCCTCAGTGAAGTACTAAGCCTCTATAACAACAGCAGCTGTTTTATTTGAACAGATTCCCGGGATCCACACTGGGCAGCTTATTTTTGTCCAGTTTACATGGTGTATTACCTGGCAGAAGCAAGTTTTATGGGATTCACACACAGCATTTCCAAGCCCATTTTAAGCTGAAAAGCTGCTTGTCCTGTGATGAAAGTAGTGCTTTGTCAATGACTCTGTAAAGCTTCTCCGGATATTTCTTACTCTCAGCTCGGAGTGCTTGCTTCTAAGTGTCAACAGGCAGCAGCAAAGAGAGTCTGCAAGTGCTAAACTCATTGAATGCTTTATTGATTCAGCAGGGATGGAAGCTCACCAAGTTCTGATAGGGCTCTTCACAGTTAATCTCTGTTTTTTGAACAAATGTTTAGATTATAGAGCACACTCCTTTCTCTCTGTTGCTCATACTAACAAAAGGCTGTGGACCCAACATTCAAGGATATTTGGGTTTGGCATTTTAGTTCAATCTTGATATGAAACAAATTCTAAGCTGCCTCACGCAATCTTTTTCTTAAAGGGATGCTGCCATGAGCCAACAGTAAAGATAGCTTATTATTTAGGATATTACTAGGACTGGTAGTTTGCAGGCTTATCAGTTACTTCATTTTAGTATTTACTTCTGTTGAACATGTGCTTAAATGTTCTTGTATGAAGAAAAAGTAGTCTCAAACTTTTGCTCCTATTTACTTTTGCTTGGACAAATTGCTTCCTTAACTATATCACAGAGCTGCTTCAGTTGAGGAGGGTCACGGAGGATTCACTTTGAAAGCTTCATGAAAATGAGACTTTGGAGGCATTGCCCCCACTGAGGTAAACTTAGCAGTTATGCTGCTTTTGCATGAACAAGCTTTGGTCTAGCAGACCTCTTTCGTGACCACTGGAGAAAGGTAGCTTTGGAGGTGCAGCTCCAGAGGAAGTGATAAACTGAGAGAGTAAGCTGGTCAGCAAAATAAAGTATCATCTTGAACGGTGCTCCGATACCTCAGAGGGAAGTCAGGGTATGAGGAAGGATGGGAGGCAGGAAGAGAGTGGAAGTGGGAAGAGATCCAAAGGATGAGGGGTATAAAGGGGAAGGTGGTACCTTTAGGGAAGTATAGGCTGAAGCATGGTCTTGCTGAAACTGGTAGGCATGTGCACAAAGGACCCTGCATGCAGTTGGGTCTCAGGCTGAGTGGCGCAGACCTATCTCTATCTCCCTAACTCCGAGTAGTTCATCCTAACTCTGAGCAGTTCCTGGACAATGAAAGCCTGGCCTCATCTGATGATAGGCTATTAAGCACTTGTTCCACCTGTGCTTAATGTGCATGTTACCATACAGTCATCTCTTTGTGGAACAACAACTTGACCAGACAGCATGGAATGGCCAGTAACATATAGTTATTAGATTCATCCTTTTTGCCAGGACCGAGTTATTTGTTCCTACTGACAATTCTGTAGATATCTTCCCAAGCGGTGGGTGTCCCAGTAACTTTGTTCAGATGCCCTGTCATTTTGATTAGAAGAAATATTGTTTGACTTTGTAGTGGACTCTGGATCCAAGGCAGTGGTGGGAGCACTCAGACATTAACCGCAGTTATACTTCATTAAGAGTAAAGAAATCAATATTCAGTTTCATGGAGAGAGCTCTCTTTCGGTGCCTTGGTCCCCATTTCTAAAACAGGGATATTAGTAATTTCTGCCTCTCGGGGAAGCTCCAGAATAATGTGCAAGAGGTATCCAGGTACCTCAAGAGAGCGAGCAGCATAATACCATTGACTGAGGGCTAGAGTTAAAGCTGAGAGTAGTCAGAGGCTTTCAATGCTTTTTGACCCTGAGCCTACACACTGTGTATATTAGAATATATAGTATTGTGCTGCACCCAATCTAATCCTTTTCTGGGACAAAAGTAACTGTGAAGATGCTGCAGACCATGTCTGGACAGTATGTAAATACATGATGACTTGGAAAGAAAAGATTGTATTTCTCCTTCCAGGGATTCCTCAGCTGTAAGGGCAGAGAAACAAACTTGATCATATTCAGGCTGGCTACTTAGCTGAAATTATAGAGGAGCTGTGTTAGAAAAGGAAACCTGTCTTCTCCATCATGGTTGGGAAAGAGAGGGGGAGCTCTCTTTGATCAGGGCCGTTCTCAATCACTTGCCAGAGGCGGTGACTAGGACAAAAATATTTGAGAACAACAGGGAAGAGGGGGACTGAGGTGGCCTGAAGGGTGGAACTCCAAATGATGGGATGAAGCAGAGGAAAGAGGAAACTGAAACTGACTGTCAGGAAAGAAACTCCAAAGAGAACTTGTGGAAGTCTGGAAATCCTTCTTGCTTGAGTGATATAATGACAGAGCATGTGACTGCCTGTTCTGTGGAGGCAGGAAATTGGTGTTTGTCAGCAGAGGTGAGTCAGGAATGGTTGATTAGCCCAACAGGGTTTTGTTAGGGTGTGTTTAAAAAGAAATAGCTGTAGGTCTTAAATAGATTCTACTTCTTTCTCCTCAGTTTGCTATTTCAAGAATGCCCTATGCTTCTAGGGTTCATGGGGTATAAAGGTGACTTTAAGTGTCTATTTTACAATCATTTTTGTGTGGGCATTATCAAAGTCATAGAACCATATGGTGCCTGAGGCAGGATCTCTGATTGGGCACTTGCCATTCCCTCCACCCCCATATCCCTCAACCAGTCTTCCATGAATAGGGGAGTAGGTTTGAGGGGAGCAGTGGAGGACAACTCTGCTTTTTCTGGCCTAGGATGCTGCCTTTGTGCTGAGTCTTTCTCCTCCTCTACTGGTGGCTGGGATGGCTACTGGTTCTCCCTCATCCCTGCTCAGCTGGTGTCCTAAAGCATGCTAAAAGCATTGTCCTTGGGATAATGTAAGGTGTATTTACCACACAAGCACAAAAACATGGAGAATTTTCCTTCTTTAGCTTGATTTGAGCTGTTTAAGACATCGGAGAATTGCTGGAGAACATTTGTCTCTCTATTTTTCTCACAATGTTTCTTTAACAAATTGAGCACAACCCTTCTCAACACTTAGTGTCAGGACACACGGGAATAGAAGATACTCTATATCCTCTAGGCTGGAAGGTTAATGTTGAATTAACAAAGTTTGGCTTTGTGTGGACCTACATATAGCAATTACATGCTTCCAGCTCTGCATGATTCCTCTGACTGTTGTAACAGCCACATGTTATAAATAAATAAATAAAGGGCTTAAATTACTGTGAAACTGTTCTTTGATACAGTTACAGACACAGCACTGGATTGGTTTTGTAAAATGCTTCTGTTTTTTCAAACCAGAGCATAGCTGGCTCCCCTGCAATTTCTGTTTCCAAACCTAGTCAAACATGCTGAAAATGCAATGGTACTTTAATCTTCATGAAAATGAGATGTATGGAAAAACATTGCCTGAATTATACTTTGCTTTCTTTTGTAGGGGATGAGGAAAGTTTCTCCTTATATTCTCTCCCTAAACATTTAGAAGTTCCTATATCTGTATATATACACATATATATATGTAATGTGTGTTTATATAAATACATAATATGTGTGTAAAAATGCTATCTAAAACTCTTGAATGCCCTCTATTACTCACAGAAGTGCTCTCTTGTTTCCCTGTCTTTCAGCCATTTATTGCTGAAATATTTTCTCCACACAGCTTGCCTTCTAAATGAGAGTGCATTGGGATCCACTTAGCTGACATATCTGTAGTTATCTCTTTAGACAGTTGTAATTTAGTCCTCAGACACTGGAGGAACGTAATTAAATTGTAGAACTGCAGAGCATTACTGGCCCCATTTCAGGGGAATTCATCACTTCTTAAAAGCTCAAGCAGGGCTGGTCAAATCCACAGCTGGATGGTAAAACCTCCAAGGAACACCCAGGTGTAGAGGTAAGTGGTTTTGATGATTTAACATGTGTCTTCCTACCCTCAGCATTGCTTCAGCTCAGTGCAGTGGAGATGCTGTTTCTTAGTAAACATTAAAGTGAGTTTTTTTTGACGTCGACAGTTGACTATGTGCTTCCAGCTGAAACAGCTTTTGGTTAGCTGAAAGCAAGCCACTGCTAAAGCCCCCAAAGCAAGACAAATAGAAAGAGCAGTATGTCTTTTGTAAGAGGCTGTATCCCTACTGCCTACAAAATGGTAAGGCATTCAGGTCCTTCTGTAATATTAAGGATGCAGAACAGGAAAAACAAAGCCACAGCAGTTATATAGCTACATCAACCACATCAATATCTCAGGATAGTTATTTGCAGCCTGTATTCCAGCCAAATTCCAAGCAGATAGTTCCACTGGGTCTTTGTGAATCATGTATGTGCTTTGCACTGTCTGAATTCACTGCTTAGCTCCTTCTGTTATCCTCATCTACCCTCTAGCATATATCATGCCTCACTGAAACAGCTTCACAAAAGCAAGAGATTTGTATGTATGAGAGAGTGTTTTGATAGCAAAAGATTGATGAGCCTGACTTCTAATTTTGTAGATGTGTGGCAACCCTTCATTTTACTGGATCTGCCACTGTTTCTCAGCTCTCCAGAGAACTTTGCTGGATATCTCATTAGATCTTCTTCTCAGCAGAACTGCTTTCATGCAGTACAAACTGTGGGTTAAAACTAGCCTGTTGCAAGAGTGAGATGCAATAGATTGCTAAGGTGCAGCACGAATTGTGGATCTGAAAAGAAAAAGCCTGCTGAGGTGGCTGCCAAGAGAAAAAGACAGACTGCAGTTTGACCAGTAATCTATGCCTCTCATCTTGATTGCTGGCCCTCTGCTCTTGGGACTAGCACAGAAGGCAGCCTCTATAGCAACTCCTCTATCACCAGGTGAGAGTGCTGCCTCAAGCAGCAGAGCACCAGTGGAAAAGTGGCTCCAAGTATTTTCTGCACCAGCTTATCTTATTCACATGTCTGACTAGACATGACCTCAGTTACCATTTGGAAACTGATGAAATGACAGCTCATATGGCCGCTTGTTGTCATTAAATCCTTCTCAGTCCTTCCACAAATTTTGCAAAGTGAGTCTGATGTAGACATTTTTGCCATTTCCCCATCTCTGTTTCTGTGGCCAAAAAAAATGCTTCTCCTTCTGATGCCTCTTAGTTGCATAAAGTCCAGCTCAGTTTTCCATGTAAACTCGTTCACTTGTGCAGAGGTGTGTTTTACACCTCAATTTGATTTACTTTATCTTCTCTTTGCATATTCTTTTTTTAAAATATCAAGAAGCCATGACAAGCTTAGGTTATGGCCCACTGCCCATTGGAATTATCTCAGGTTATTGTTACTGCTTAATCTAATTTGTGGAGTTCAGAATACATTGACCTCGTTGGCTGCAATTTCAGATAACTGGCTGTAGTTCCCAGCTGTGTGACAAATTCTCTTAGTGACCCCCATATCCTCTTGATCGCTATCTGAAATGTGAATAGTAATAATTCTCTTATCTTTCTCATCAAGCAGGTAACTGGTTCTGTGGTGGTTGCTGTACTCCTAACAAGATGGGAGCCTTACTCTTATAATGTATATTATAATGCAAATTACTCTTATAATGTATATTATAATGCAAATTGTTAACATTCTATGAGGTGGTTAAATGCAGCCAAAAAAATGGGTTGAACTTGTCTACAGTGCCTTTGAAAAAAAACTAATCTGGCTTGACCCCTGGCTATGAAACTCAGACTGACCATATGCAGTCTCACTGAAGACCTCTAACCTACAGAACTTCCCTGCTGGCAGGCACATGGGGACTATGTGCAGACAAGGAAACCTATCCAGGGAAGAGGGAATACAGTCATAAAGTTAGGTGTTTGGGAAGGTGGTAGGAATGGCAACAGAACATATATGTAATGAAAAAATAGGCATTTCTTTGCTCCCTTTGCAAGTACTCCTGGCAGTAGATTATCCAGCTTCTTACCCATCCATTGAGGAACATGTCCCACTAGTAACCATTTATTGTGTGTGTTGCTTCAGCCATTCCTCAAACCTTACTTGTGGCATGCATCAGCAGAGTTTCATCCATTGCAGATTTGTTTGCAGGTTGGGCTTCATTCCCTCTGGATCTGTTTGTATGGCTTGGCCTATAAATTCCCCCATCTCAGTCCTTCCTGTTGAAGTTGTATGTCTGTTTAGAAAGGAGTGCAAGATTCACAGAGAGTACAGGAAGGCTTTCCAACTGTGTCTCCCTTGGTAGAGTGGTAAGGGGGTCAGAGAACACATTGGAGGGGGAAAAAAAAAAGATGAGCGAATAAACCTTAGTAATGTCTGTCAAAGATCTCTTGGAGGTAGCTGTATGTTCTTATGCTGTGAATAAGGTACGGATTTCAGACGCGTACCTGTCTTCAGCATTGCCTATGGGCTACCACCCATGGACTTCGTCACTTGGTATAGAGGGGGGTTTAGACTGCAAAAACCATTAGTTCTGGCTTGGATTTTGTGACACTTTTCAGGAGCCTTATAATAATGTTTGGTGTCTAACTTGAAGGCACCTTTGCAAGACATTATTGATCCTTGGGCTGTAGTTTATTTTGCAGTTGATTATTTTGCTTACAATTTTGCTAATCAAAAATATCCTCTTCATTTTTTTCTTTAAAGATAACCATCTGCCTTATACCTGGTGGGAGATGTGAACTTGGCATAATGTTCACTACTCCGGGCTTTGTCTGTGTCCAGCCTAATAGATGAATGTCACTGGGCTTTTCATTACAAGATGAACCTGCTGCTGGATGCCCCGGGCTTTATCTGCATCAGTAAGAAGAATATTTGGTTTGTAGGGTTTTCATGTGTTAGCCACCTCTCAGTGGGTAATGCCTTGCCACTAGGTGGTAGTGCTGCTCAGACCTAAAGCCTGCTGGTGACAGCCTTGAGCTAGGGGTTTCCCAGAAGAAAAGTTATGAATTTAGAAGTATGTACATTTTGTAGCTATAAACTGGTCTGACAAAGTCAAGTAATGTAATACTGTCTTCTGGTTAGATCGATTTTGGAAATGAGTCCATATACAAACCACTTAGAAAGCTTGCTTGGTAGATGGTAAATTATACACCACAATGCATTTGTATCTCATGCGTTTTTTGATCTGAGTGTACTCTTTTCAACGCAGCACAAACAATACTATGCCTTGGAAAGATGTGAATATATTTATCAGTTTTATGTTTTGAAAACTCTATGAAAATTTGCAGTGATATTTTGAATCTTCAAATTCCATAACTACCAAACATGGTGGAAATGTCTGTGACTTTGTTTTCTCAAGTAACATAACTTGAGACAAATGATACAGAGTATTACTCTGCCCCTCAATTTTATTTTATGACTTGTTCTAAGTTATTAATATATCCAGGAGCTACACTAGAAAGTATTCAAATACTTGTTTAAGCAATTTAAATGAACTATCTTGAAGGGTGATTTTTTCCTGTCTTTTCATTTTCTCCAGTAGATTATTCCACATATTTCAGATTACATAAAATGGGAAAAATCTGCTTCTTTTGAGATGTTTTACTGACTTTAGGTGCATACCAGAGATAGATTGTTCTAATACATTCTGTGCTGCGAACCAGCTCTGAAAGCAGTCAGCAAAAGGGCATGCGAGAATGTGTTTTCTACATTTTTTCTAATTAATCTTGCAAGCGGAGATGACCACTACACTTTATTTAACGTACATTGGACATAGAGGCATCTTCAGGCCTGAGACAGTTTGTCAAGAAGTGTCATTTTTCTTTTTCCCTTTCTGGGTGCTGCTGAAAACATTTGACCGTTCCCTTCTCCATCCACTCTGCATTCAGTCCATCCATGTAGTACTCCATTATCTCTTTTTGCTAATACTATATACGGTGAAACTATATACGGTGAAACTTATTTTTTTAATCCACTCTGATATCCCAGTCTCAGAAGGAAGGGTAACTAGCAATATTTGAATTTATTTGGTCTGCTGACCTCCAATGCATTGCCTTCCTAGTAGAAGTTGCAAGCTGTCTGTTTAGCCACCTTCCTCCTCCCTCCGTGGTTCATTCTCCCCTCTGGTTTCAGCATTGTTTCCCAGCAGGCAGCTGCAGCTCTCCACGAGCAGAAGACAGCCAGGGAGTCCTCTGAGGCAGCTAGCAATGCCACTCTAGCTCCATGCATATCTTTTGCCTATTGCAACTAACGTCCCAAAGGGAAAGCCATTTCAGGTTGTTCCCACAATCTAGAAAAAATGCTGTGTCTTGACCAATTATTTTCTTCAGGGCTAGCCTCCTCTACTCTCTTTCTAAAGCTTTTTTCTTAGAATCAGGAACTGACCTGCTGACCCTAGTGCCTTCATCATGATCCTTTTTTCTCCCTGCAATATTTTGTGCTACTTCAGCAGTGCAAAATAATCTTCAAAGTTGCTCAAAGTGCTAGTGAAGAAAGGGGTTGGTTATGTTAAGAGTATGGAAAATTTCTGACCTGGAGTTTGAACTCTGTTTAGTTTACATGTTTGCTAGCATGTGAATCTAGATATCAGTATAGCTTGAGGTGGATCTTTCTGCAGAATTTAGATCTGAAAAGGATCCAGATTTCAGGCATGTTCAGACCTAGTGTTTTAGGTCAGCGCATGGGAGATGCATGTTCCAGCTGTGAAATTTGGAACTTCGTATTCCAGTTTTTTTCCGCAGTTTTGAACCTCTCTCTAAGAATAATAAAATGTGAGTGAAGGGATATACTAGAACAGAAATCATAATCTGATCTCTGTATTCAACTGTTTCTTTAGGTACCTTACTAGCAGGTACGCTCTCCATACATAATCCTTATGTTGATGGGAAGCTGCAACTTGCACCAATCCGCTAAAACATGCATTGTCTACTAATGTGTTTCTAGCCAAATTTAGCATGTTCAGCACTCTGGTCCTCACCAGAGTTACATGAGGGAGAATGATGTCTCCAGAGAATCTGTACATCATTGTATCAATCTTATTCTGAAATTCAGAAGGGAGAGGTGACTGATTATGTCAGCATCTTTTCCAAGTCATAATTCTTCCAGCTGTCTCCTTTAAAAAATATTCAAGACAAGGATGTAAATTCTACTTCATCATTTATCAAAGCATTGTCCATGCTATTCCACTATTTTAAAAGATGCAACCATAGTAAAACTAGTCATGAAAAAAGTTATGGGAAAAACCTCTAAGTTCATAAAGATCATTTCTGGGTATTTTAAATTCAGAAAAATCTACAGTTTTTCTAACAGTATTTTAAAAAAGATTTATCTAGAAATATATCTGGCAAAAAAGACTTCTCAGAGATATGGACAAAGTTTGAAATTCTAAACATTTGTCACTCTCACATTCTCTTTTGCCTAGTTGTTATCTCTGCTGAGTTGCTCTGATCAATAACTCTAACCTGTCATTAAACACATTTTGCATATGAATCTCAAATAAGGGCATATGTCATCTGTCCTATATACAAATTAAAAACAGGCTCAGAGAGCTGAAGTGACTTTAGCAAAGTCACATAATAGGAAACAGAATCCAAGTTTTCTGACTGTAGAGTGTCCAGAATTTGTACACTATAATATGTTGCTTTTCCCCCCCCCCCCCAGGTTAGTAACCCTTGATCAGCGGTCTAAGCACTTCACTATATCTTCACATTTATATTAGAAGAGATATATGATAAGGGAAAGTGACAATGGATACAATGTCTATGATATATTTTAGTTTCATGTAGGATTTGATGGGTTAAGAAGAGAATACGTGACCTTGAAGAGGAAGAGAGAGGGACTATGTTTATCTTTCCTTTATTTTCTAGCAGAATTTTCAAGGCCACGTGTTCCACAGAGATCTGCCAGGGTAACTACAACGCGGACACATCTACCTTCACCTCCAGTGACCTAGCTCTGTGGTTGAGAAGCATGGCAGCAGACTACACTGTCTCCTATTGTGGTCTCTTCATCCTAACAATCTGGATCTACTTGAGCAGTCTCTTTTCAGTATGTAATTGTGCAGTCTCAGCTTCTAGGGTAAATTTGCCTGGATTTTATCACAATGGAGAGCGTAAGTTTCCAATATATAGCAAAAGATGTCAGAGGAAAGGGCTGAGGTGTACTTAAAACAAGCAAGCCAGCTCCACTAATAAATTAAGGCTCAGGGGTCCTTATGAGGTCAATGGGTATTAGTGTCTTTTCTCTTCAAATGAGAAATCGGAGCTCGATGCCAATGTAGACAGGAGCCCAAAGCAGAATCCTGAGCTTTCCATGTCTAGATACATTTCTTAACATTTCTTTGTGCATTTAGAGGAACTTGAAAAGAGGTCCATTCATTCCCTTCTTCTGAGAAAATGTCCCTCTGAACCATCACTGGAGTAGATCGTTTTATGCACCTAATCTGAAAAAAGAGCCATTAGTCATTTAAAAATAAAAATAAACAGCTACCACTATTCTCGCTATTATGGTTTTACAGACTGATGAACTTATGGATTCAATTCAACATAACTTCCAGCACTGCCAACTAGAACAAAGAAATGGCAGCAATTCTTGGGTTTATTTTCTGTTCTCTGTGTGCAGTATTGTGTCTGGGATAAGATTTTTCTTAGGACAATCATCCACCCAGGACAGGAAAAGAACATTGGAGCAACTGTGATCTCAGTTAAAAAGCTACAAAGTTTAGTTTCAATCTGCTATATTTAAAAATTCACTTGGCTTGCCCTCCTCCCATCACCAGTTAAATATTTTTTTCCAAAATATGAAGGAATTTTGTTTGAATATGAAATCATCTTTAGCATGATAGAAGATGATCTTTGCAGGATGGGTAACTGACTTCATATGGACAAGGAGCAATTGTTAGAGGAGTAGAAGCAATGCTAGTGACAGCAGACAATAAGCCTTACATGCTTTAGGCTTTTCTATTTGCCAGAAACAGCCAACATTGGAAGTTTCTGCAGACCTTTCTGAGACCTTTCTTTTTCTGCAGACCTTTCTGAGATAAAATTCTCATTATTGTAACTGAGAATAAGGAAATGCCCTGCCCTAATGCAATGACACCAATAGGTACATGCTGTCACCATAGGAAGATGAAAAGGGAAGAAATCAGGGAGATTTTCTTTTAGAATTTTTTCTGCATAGAGGCGAAAATTTGAGGTATGCCAAGTATTACTGTTCTAATCCTGTCTGGTGTTAGCAATTTGCTCAGCACTGGACAGAATATATGGAAGAAAAAGCAAATCTCTCAGCTGCAAAGAACTTGATTTAAATAACATGCTTTGAACTCTTCTTGTGAATATCTTGGAAAGAATGGTTGTTGACTTGGCAAAGATGAAGGTGATTTTTCTGATTAAGTTGGAAGGGAGAAGATGCGTACAGAGAAGGATAGGGAAAGAAAATAAACAGGCCTTAAATGGTGTCATTTGGAGTTGGAGGAGTCCAAGACAGGTTACTGGACCCAAGAAGGAGGCAGAATTTGGGGGGAAAAAGGCTCAGCATGAATTGTCAAAGTCAGTGCTGACAACTTTGTTGTTATCCCTAATGGAATGTTTATAAATTAATTTTAAAAAGGGATGTGACTGGTCTGAAGGAGTGGCTGAATAAGTGATTTTTAGTTCCTGTTTTACTGAGTCTGGAAGTCAGCGGAAAGTATGACCAAACAATAGGGTTTAGACTAAAAAATGGAAATGACTTCAGTTCAGACCTGTCTTTAGGTGTCTGAACAGGGAGGAACAAGTGGGAGATTTGTAAGAAAAAGCCTTGGTGGATCTGAAACAGCCAAAAAGACAAGATCTAACTGTAGTGTTGTCAATGTTCATCAAATTTTTTAATTGTGGAAATTAATAAAAATAGTAATTGCTTTTGAATAAGCATCTTGATGTAGGTTAATCATTCTGGCAGGAACAGTACCCTCATATCTCTCAATTTATTTACTCTGGAGGAAAGGATCATTGTTTTGTGACAGGAGCAGCTTCTTGATATGTATGTCTGTGTGTCTATATATGTATATATACTTTAGTCCCAGGGTCATCAGAGGGTCTTTAGATTGCCACGATCTTTCCCTTATCAGGTTATACAGGCACATATTTACAACTTCTCACAGAATTACAGAATAATGTAGGTTGGAAGGGACCCTGGGTGTTACCTAGTCTACTCCCCCAAGCGGAGCAGGGCCAGCTGAGATCACACTGCAGAATAGGGTGCACCTTTTCCTTGTTTGGGCTATAAGCTGTGCTTTCTTTAAAGAATGCATTGAGCATGCAAAAGAACAACCAGGTGAAAATGTTTTTGTCAGCTAGTACTTGTGCATCTGTATGCAGTGCCATCACTTTGCTCAGAGAGTCGGTATGATGTACAGAAGCCAAGATTTATTTTCAAGATATTAAATGAGATGTCTTTGTGAACTGAATCACAACATATTAGTGTGTTCTGTAAATGTTCAGTCATTGTCGTATCTGTACAGTAGTCTAATCCAAGCTTTAAAAAAAAGCTTGAGATTGTCTAAACAATCACCTTGGAGATTTTGTTGTGTGATTTCATGCATGCTTAGATCACTTCTCTCTCTCTCTCTTTCTGCAGCCACAAGAACTAACAAGAACTAAAACCTGCGACAATGAAAGATTATTCTTTACAGTTTTTCATTCCAGGACATGAGACCTTAAGAAAACACCTATGTCATGGGACTGACGATGAAACATAGGAAGCTCATAAGAACTGTAGTGACAGCTTTTGCAAATCATTGCCTATCCACTGGTAGAATAAGGCAGCAGTACAGTTTAAGACTGTTGAGCAATTAGATATGTTTGGTCACTACTGGTCTGATATGGATTAACTGCGAGTTTAGATGAGATGATCGATGTTCATTTTTAATCTTACTGCCTACTATCTCCAAGTTGTGGCGTTTGGACTCTCATTATGCCAAGAGTTGTATGCATATTCGTATGATATGCCACAGAAATGTAACAGAAAAAGGATTGGGGGTAAGGAAACTCTTATTCCATGCATCTAGTTATGAAACAGAAGTGTACGGGTAAAGATTCAGATCCCAAAGTTCCTGAAAATATACATAGAACAATTTTTATTAACTTCATCGAGTCATGAATTAAGTCTTAACTAATTTGTTCAAGATCAAAAGGGGGAAGTCTGAGGTAGTCTGAAAACTGAATTTGTTATTCTTCGTCCAGGTCTTTAAAGTGGTGACCTGCTGTGTTCTCTAGTCCTGGTCCTGTCTTGCTGTATATCTTTGTATACAGAAGGAAAAATTAATTCAGGAAATACCTCTCAACAGATTGATTCAGGGTTTCAAATGATCCATTCACCAGTCTTTGGAAGTTTCTCATAACTTTCCCTGTATACTACTAAAGTTTGCCATTGGGTGCCCATTCACTTCACGTAATTATAAGCATCTTACTTCATTTTTGGAACTTCATAGCCACAATAGTTGCTTGTTGAAAGCACCATCTTTTGTGCTTTTTGTGCTTCAAAGTTCAGATTGGGTCACTGAAGCAACTGGACCAAATCCATAAAGAACTATGTGTGAAAAGTGCATAGCCTTTCTGCCTTCAAGCTGAAACTCATTCTGTGGCTGTAAATCAAGTGCAGATGGTAGATTAAGAAACATCATCTGTAGTTGGAGATGCTGGTCAGCCAAGTGGAGTGGCCAAGAACATGTCTCATCGAGCCATATGAAAGCACTGTGGTGATGCAGATCTGACACGTGCAAACCTCACTGAGGTGGTGTCCCAGAAGGCATTTGCATTTGAAACTTTTCTTTGAGTGGGGTACAATGACAAGTTTCCTGAAATCTCTTTCAGGAGGCTCAGAGAGCCTCAACATGCTTTTTCACTTCTTCCTCAGTGACTAGTGACGTGGGGTGTTCAGGCTGGGCTGTATTAACAAGGCAGCATCATGTAATCTGAGAACGGTAATGAAGTTAGTTACTAACCTTCCTTGACAGATTCCCAAGCAAGGGCAAAGCAGGACATAGCCCTAAGCATCTCTATAACATTTAAATAGGAATCAGGCATTCAAACCTGTGAATGGATGAAAATGAGCTCTGGACAATATAGACATTATTTTCTGACTTGGGATCTCAGCCAGACAGGCAGAAGGAACAACGCATTGAACTCACAGCACATGGCGTGTTTCCATCTGAAATATACTGACTACTTTGGGGATGGGTGTACTGAATTACACACCACTTCTTCCTCCTGGTGACTGTGGAGGATACCATGAGCTGTCAGTGCATTATGCTAGATCAGACCTCTCTATTTCATTTAGCCTTCCTTCAAGTTAAGCTCAATCAAGTTCAAAAATCTTCTCAGCTTCCTTTACCTTAAAGCAATCCTTTCAGGATATTAAGAAAAAAACAAACAAACAAAAACAAACAAACAAAAAAAAAAAACCCAGAAGCCAGATCTCTGAATTCTCAGGCTCCTAAACCATAAAACTAATCTTAAAATTTTGAAAACTACTTATCATGATATTTTTCTTATTATTCATCCTTAAATATGGTAAATGGACTAGACCAGCAGTTACTAACTTCAGACTACAGTGATCTGTGGGGTCATGATATGCTCTGTGCAGCAATAGTGGCTAACTTCAACTTGACTTAATAAAGGTTTATGGGAGTACAGGAGAACTTCTGGGAATAAGAGTGGCTGACTGATCAAAAATGTAGGACAAGCTCATTGAACAACCCTGTTTCCCATCTAGTTGTTTTTCCTTTGTGGTAGTAGCATTGCACTGTAGCATTAAAAGCTAAACTAGTATATTTAGCTGAAAATAAATATATTTCATACCAAAATATATACTAAGTTTTGCAGAGCATTTGAGACAGAATCTCAGCTGATCTTAATTAGCATAGTCTGATGGACCCATGTCGGCTTACAACGCTGAGGATGTGCTCTCAATTTTCATGGTAAATCTATTTCCAAGGCATCTGGCAAAGTCCTAGTCACTGTGGCTTTGCAGCAAGAGAGTTAACAAGGTAGTGATGCTTGGGAAAAGTTTTTTTTATCATCTACCCATGAGGATACAAATGTGGAGCATATGAAGCTTAGGATATAAGGCCACGTTGAAGCCTACCCATTGATTTTACTAGGTTGATCAGGGCCTCAGTGACCTTTCTGAGTGACAAGCTGGAAGTATGGAATGTAGTCTTTAGAGGAAAGTGCAGACAAGACCAGGAGCTAATGGGGAGGAGTCGTGAGGAAGAGGTCCCTAGGTAACTAGGGACTAGGTGAGTGGGGAGGAAAAAGGAATAGAGGCCTGACTAGAGGACAGAAGCTCTAGAATGAGCCATTTCCGAGGGCCAGAGGCACAGGCTGTGTCTACCAAAACAAAAGCAAGAGACCTGGCTGAATACTGAATATTTATGTTTCTTGGCAGCGTTGTGTATATGTAGAGTACCTCCCACAGACACCATGGTTTGTGGCTGCTTAGCAGAAGAGAACTATAGAGCACACTGAGCTCTGTATGAGTTCCTGAAAAGGTTAGAAAGACTATCCCACAGATATTTTCTTTCCAATATGTGTATGTGTAATAGCTGTCTTAAGCAGTTATTTAGGCATTTACACTGAGCTTATCACTTTAATATCTCAGCTAAAGCTTGGTGGGGATTGTTTTTTGTAAATGTTCCCATTAAAACCAGAAATGTTCCCGACTCAACAGTCATTAACTTTTTGCATCAAAGATCTTCAGAAGATTTTTCCCTGGAAAGGATAGCCTAGAATTTGATGGTGAAGACTTTGGGCCAGCACATGGGAGAAGCAGGGCATAACACCTTACTTACCACACTGCAGATATGTTCAGTAACTTCAGGTTTTCTGGCAGCAACCACCTCTAAAAGCCCAAGAAATGCTCAAGGGCTGTAGAGGTAAATTAAACACCATGATCTTTCAGTCTCTGGCTTTTTCTTCTACTGACATCAGTCTGCAAAAACTGGAGTAGTGGTAGTTTTTAGTGATAAAACTCCCTGAAACTGAGCTGGTAACTAACTGTTTCCGAACAATTATAAACCTAGCCCAGAAGTGAAGATCTGATGGCCTGCTACCAAAATATACATACATACATACATGTATCTCTTGCTTTCTCCCTGCAGTAACAATTATTTCAAAAGAATCTGAGATTAAACCTCAAGTAACTCAGCACTACGTATAAATGTCAGAGTCCTTTAGAATGTTAATTAGCTTCTTTGCTAGGACCTATGAATATCTCTCTCTTCCTCCTGTTCTCCCTCTCTAAAATAATTTTCTGTTTCTGATGTCATTCCTGATAATCTTTCCTATATGCTTATTAACTTTGAATGTCTTGACTGCACACTAGGGAAATATTGTCCTTCGGTGAAAGTCCCTACAGGAAGTTGCAGGCGTTTTGCATTTATTGTGGTTATTTCAAATATTGGAAAACAGAGAGAAGAAGCAAAAGGCAACTCATGGGTCTTTTTAAAGAAACTTAATACTTGTAGAACTTATCCAACATTCTTTTGCTCTTTTCAGTTCATGCAGTCATCTCTTTTGTTTACGGACCAGTGCTAAATACATTCTGGCATAATAAAACTATGTACATTTAATATTGCTAATAACACTTACTGCTTTGGCATTGAATTCTACTCTGAAGAGGGGAAATATGCTCTATTTTCAGAGTGCAAAAGTTAAATGATTTGGATTCAAGTAGATATAAGCTTCCATCCCAGATTTGCACTGAATCTTTGAGTTGAACCCTTACATGAATGTGATTGAGATTATATCTTTCCTTATGAGATGTATGAATTTTGGATTCCAAGGGGAAATGTTCAGTGTTCTAGTAAAGAATTTTGTGTGGAACTGCAGAGCTGTTTGACTGACTTCCTGTCTTCCCCTCCCTCTAAAGGTGGTCTCTTTAACTTCAGGTCAAAAGCATAAATTTGGACTTATCTGTGGAGCAACTGATAATACACAAAGTTCTGCACAGACAAATCCAAAGAACAAAAAGAATCTCGTCTGGCCCTTTTTAAATATTTTTTTTTCTACAAGCTGAATAGAACTGAAAGCTTCCAATGAATTCTCTGGATATTTGAAAGCAGAAATCAGTGACTCAGAAAATATGTTCTATTGCTGGTATTTCACAAGCCACTATTAAGATTTTGGACAACTGATTTGTCTTTTCTGTGCCCAGTCTCCTCCTTTATTGAAAAGAAAAAAAATAAAGTTGGAAAGATGATTCTAGTGTTTTCTCAGTGGTTATTACGATATCTTTCTCACTATTCTATGGCTGCCCTTTGGAATTCAGGAATGCATACTGTGAGAGTTTTTTTCTGATTTTCTTGGACTTCAGATTTGGTCAAAAATTATGCAGATCTCACTTGCAAAATTGTTAAGTGGCACAAAATCAAGCGAATGAAATGAAATCTGCCTGTAAATGTTGATATAGCATGCCAGATCTGTGTGTATGAGAAAGATCATATTACCCTACAGTGATAAATCCTCTCAGTGACATGAACCTCTTACTGACTTCGGTGTTTACTTGTTTAGTTCAAGTTTTAAAGGTTTGTGCTTTTTGATCTGACAATGCTGAGATCTTATTGTCCCATGTAAGTTCAGTGGGGAATGTTTTAGTGGCACTGATTTTTGAAGATTTACACAACTAACAGATGAATCTGAGAGCTTTTGGCGCCAATATATATCTTGCATTACCTAATATATTCATTTATCATGTTTCAATTGTTAAGCTTTCAGGGAAGATTATGGTGTTGAATTCCTGAGAAAAAATCTAATATTCTTACACTTGCAGCTAATTCTGTTGAACATGAATCAAAAAGAATATAGCTGGGATAACACTGGGTTAAGTTATTTAGAGATGGTTGTTTTTCGTAGCGTTAAAAACTAACCGCCAAATACCAAACAATCCAGAAACTGTATTAAAAGCTAGATATCAGAAGCCTGGCATTAATTACAAATTCCAGCCCTAATGTCAGTTGTGTAATAATAATATTTTTATTTCTTTTGAGTTAGATTTGCAAAAAGAAAAATCTCAAGCCTACAGCTCAAAATCATCATAACTTCTCCAATTCCTTTTTCTGGTCAGATCACTTGTGTACCAGTGTTCACCGATTAGAATATTTTAATGTTTATGTACTAAATCTTGCAATTGTTTTTCTGGAAAAATGGGAATTTCACCTATATTTACATGATGTCCCTTTGGGTTTCCCTTCCCTTTCCTCCCCTTCCCTTCCCTTCCCTTCCCTTCCCTTCCCTTTCCTTCCCTTGTTTCCTTCTGAATTTCCTTAGTGTTTTTTGTAGCAATGACAGCTTTGACTAGGATAGAAATAGCAGGGTGGAGTTAGACCATTTTTACTGACAAAGTTGATTGATTAATCAGGCCTCTCAAGAAACCATCATTTTTTTGTGTACTGATGTATTCTTGGTAACTAAAACTTGCTTGATTTAGAAATCAGAGTCTGTATATTCCTGAATTCCTAGGCATGAATCAATATTTCTGGGTATATGGTAGGTGCTTACAGTGATACAGGATGTTTCAGAGTCTGGCCTAGGACCCTGGCACTTGACAAGGGTCTGTTCTTTAATTATGAGATGATTCAACAAAAATTGGTTTCCAACCCTTCAGAACAGCTGTGTTCAGATTTTAGAATCTGCATCCAGAGGTATTTATAAATACTGCATTCCTGTAAGAGAGACCTCTGAGAAGTGTCATAGGCTCTTTGCCCATACAGCATCCCTGGACATTGAGAGAGTATACTGATAACTGTCGTTCAGAAATCTTACTTAAAACATGGTAGTGGAAAATCGCTGCTTTGGGAATTCTAGCAGAGGTGAAAGGGGCTAGTTCAAAAAGCCAGGAGGCTGGACTCCACAGATTCACAGATTTATTAGATGACAGTGTAAACTTTCCTACCAATGTACCTCAGACCAAAAAATGAAGGGGAGATTTCTCAAGTGGAGGAGAGAGGTCGGCTGTGGGAGTGTTTCCTGCAGATGTTGGCTACTGAGGCTGCGAAAAGGGGCTTGACCCATCCCTTGCGTAACTCTGCACGCTCTAGCAACTTAGGCTGTCTCTTACTAGTGCAAGCTGTGATAATGGCTTTCCTCATGTGGAACCATGTTTACAGAAACCAGACCAAATTCCCTTTTAGTAACCTTGCAAAGCAAGGGACTGCAAGCCACTGCTCTCTATTTTCATAACTTTGAGGTAATTAGTGCCTGGCATCTGTAATGGAAATAAAGTGCATAACATCAGAGTTTCTAAAATGATACTGTTTTCATTATATGTTTAATTTTTCAAAGAACATAAAGTCAGCTACATCAAACTACCAAGGAGCCTTTTTCAATTAAAGCCTCTGTCTTTACAAGTGCTTTTTTTCTTTTCTTCTTAAGACGTATAAATGGTTTGAACCATAAAGAGAAAGATAAAAGGAACCCCAAAGACTGTTTATACATAACCTTTAAGACTGCCACTACTTATTTTGTAGGAAAGATTATTTTGACTGGTTGCTATTGGAGCAAGTTATAGAGCAGCCTGACATAACTCAAAGTTGCTTTGCAGTGCTACAGAGGAGGATATTGACTGGAAAGATGCCTTACCTAGTACTGGGAGGTTTCACCTCACACTGTAGATCTGGCATCCAGACTTCATGCACTTCTCTGCCAAAGGTGACATTCTTATATCATACTGTCATTCAGCTGTTTATGATCCACGCTTTGCATTACTTAGTTCACCCAGATTTGGAGGAAAACATATAAGTGGTTTACAGCCAGTTCCCCTCAACTGTGTTGAAGTGTCCTCCACTATAGCTTAATACTCGAACTGTGTGTGATTGTGCATCATTGCTATAATGTACTTTATATGGGAGGAAGAGATTAGAACCACAGGACATTGTATTTATCCTTGGAGACTGGGCATAGCTGTGGAAAGGCGACTCTGAATTTATGGCATATATCTCCCAGACCTCTTAGCCCAGGGTTTTACCTAGGAAGCTTGGGATCAGGATCCATGTCATTTAGTTGTCAGGACAGTGTTTGAATGGAAGGTTTCCAGTGTGTTTCACTGAGGTCATTTAAAAACCCTGGCATTGTAGCTTTTTTGGTCAGCCTTGAATTGGCTACCAATGGCATATGGTTCTGTGTTTCGCTGTAGATGCTATTTGATATCTTAATGCTAGGAATGCTGGTCTAACAGCCACATAACTTTGGATAAACTGATCCAAATGGTGAAGTGCTTATTCAGGCAAAATTTGCTGTTTGTTTTCCTGAGATAAAGGCTAAATAAAAAGAAAAGCAGGACTTTAGGAACTGGCCCCTTAAAAGCTGGAAGACAAGAGTTTGGAGACAACTAAAGGAAGATCAAATCATAAGAGTCCAGTACAGACAGCACTAATTTTTTATCTTTATTTTTATATTTTCTTGTATATTATCTACAAGCACAAGCGTTCATATTTTTAATGTAAAAATGCATACAGATCATTATATATATAAAAAACAAATAGCCTTGTAGCAAACTGCCAGATGCAACTATCCCCAGGTTTGGGGACAACTTGTCTGGATCCAAGTGCAAACTTAATGGCTGATCCTCACTTCCATCATTAGTTGCACTGAACCCCCAGATATGAAGATACTTAAAGTTCTAGGGAAGTTTTGGTTCCTGATCCAGGTCTTGCAGCATGGGCATGACTAACTCTTCATCAATTGAAGATAAATATTTAAAAACTTTATAAATGACAATCAACTTGTTGTAGGAAACAAGTGTCCATCTCACCTTTCTTCCCCTTTTTTGTTTCTCTTTGTTCTCAACCTTTTCCCACAGAAACGAAAAGGGTAGAAGAGAGGAATTTAATGCTAGTGTCATATATGTACATTTAAATAGCAGTAGTAGAAACAGAATTTAAACTGTTCATGTCTGCTGTGGAAAAGCTACTGAATTTGGGTTCATGTTGCATTTGGCCTTTTCAATGCTTCAGCACATTTTGGCTCAATTTTCACATTGTAGAAATAGGACATTTCTATAGCATAGCTGATAATATGTTGCAACATTGTGAGCAACAGTAAATCAGATTGCATTTAATACTAGGTAGTATGTATCAACAGATTATAATATTCTATATCATAACTGGCTTGACAAGCAGCCCATTACACAGAGGAAAAAAAATTAATGAGCAATTAAGTAAAGAAATCTGTGTTTGTGTGGGAGGAAAGGTCACAAAATAGAAGCCTCCTTTTTGACTGAATGTTTATCATATTCGGCAGTTTCCAAATTCAGTCTTTGCAAAGGAATGTTACTATTTTTATTAGAGGTTCTTTATGTAATAAGTCATGTTTGCACAGTGGAACATTTTCTTTCACCAGGATTTTACGACTTCCCCATACCAGACAGTGTAAGCAAAGATGTAACTTGCTGAGATTCTTTTGGAAAATATTAGGGCCATAACTTAGCTCCTCTTTCCTTTCAGCTCTCCCAGTTTGAATATGACTAATTTATTTTCTGTTGTAATTCATATATTATATTTTTGTATTTTAAATGTCGCTCTACTCTGAAACCCAAGACAGGCTTTTAGAGAAAAAAACCAGTTCATATTGTCCTAGAGAGGGATAAATCAGTTGCTTAGAGTACTGACGTAATGACTTTCCTCATCAACTGTACTGACATGGGATTTACAGGTAAAGATTTTGTTTGTTTTAGATTCATGCAACATAACTGATTTTAAAAATAGTGCCTGAACAAATGCTCACTCTCGCTCCTGATGTTATAACCTACATGACTGCAAGTTCAGACCTTCAGCTAATGACTACTGGTGCACAAATAGATGCTAGCTCATTCTCTTACATTTGTATTGATTCTGCATTACTAACAGGACTAAAAAGGCAAAATCTGACTTTTTATAGAAGTTAGAGATGACCAATAGTTTGGGAACAGATGTGTCAAAGACATTTCATCTGTTGCCAGAAACTCCTGCCCAGAGCAACACAGTGAAGTTTCCACTGCAGCATCTGTAGCTGATGTACAGCAGCTTACCTGAATATGGGGGGCAAAATGTAGACACGGATTCCAAAAGAGTGAGTGAATTTTCACTATCTAGACTGGGGTAAACAGAGAAAATAAATAACAGCCCAAATAAAATGTACATTTGAAAGTGATGTCCTTAATGTTGATTGGGTTAGAGATGTGGATGAGAGAATGTTTTAAAGAAATTTACTTTGGTGAAGTACCGTTAAGTCAATCCTACTGAAAAGGCCTAACTTAGGACTTCTCCCTGTTCACAGGGATATACAGGCTTCATTATCCAGTCTGTTCCACCATTTATGTGGCTTACTATAACTGTATATAGTGCTATCATATCAAATATCCTCACTCTCCTACATCTGTGGCAAATTGTGTTTGATAGAATTTTGGCGTTCTTTCCTCACAGAGGCAAATAACCATACAAAGTGCAAAGCGGTGGAGAATAGTTGTGAGTGGTTTGCTATGAGAGGGCTGCTCTTCAAAGGAGAATACAACTAATATCCCCATTTGTCATCCCACCCTTTGTCTATGGTTCTACGTGACGCCAAACTGAGATGCCTAAAGGGCTGCAATATAACTGGTAAGAGACATAACCTGCATGCTTTGTATCCCAGGCACCAAAACCTGATAAAATGCACTTTCACTTGAATGTGCTAAATTAACTTACAAAACCCTGTGCTGGTTTAAACCACAGATTGCTTCAAACAACATCTGGAAGTTTAAACAGCTGGAAGTTAGGGCCTTTTGATACAGTAAAGGCCATTTACATCTGATTTACATTTGAGACTTTAAATGCTTGCCTTTCCTATGGTTTCAGTTCTTTTTCAGTAGAAGACAGAGTAGGAGGAACTACTTGAATTGAAGTAAGACCAAAAGCAAAAATGTAAACAAAAGCTATAAACTACCCATAACTAAATCAATAGTAATATGGTTATCTTTTTAGTTTGATTTCCCAGCACATACAGTCCAATTCCCCCAAGTACAGCACTGCACTTTGAGGGGAAAATGCTGAAATGCCACTGGACAAGCTGATTATTTCTTGATGAGGTCTGCAGTTTCAGAGGATATGGAAAAGCAACTGAACTTCAGACCTGTTGAAATGTGTGTCCTGCTGGCTAAACTCACTGTAGGGTCTGAAAAATATTTGTCCTATATTTTTTGCATACTTTGCATACATTGGCACTCAAAGATTTGACAAAAAAACACGAGCAAGGACAGCTTGGAGTAAAAGCACACAATGCGCCAGTTTAGAGCTGGTGACAGGTGTCAGATGAAACTTCTGGTACAACACAGCAGCCTCTAAGTGTATTCAGTCATTGAGCATATCAGTTGTGATGGTTGTTGCTGGACTGAGGACTGAGTCTTACTCCCCAGTGGCCACTGTGTAGCTGGCTGGTTGGAAATGATGTTTAGGCACTACTAACTTGGAGGGAATTGGATCCAGCATTGTAGAAGCAGAAGATGTTCTGTCAGTGCCAATCCCCACAATCATCTAGTCCTTTGGAGTTTTTTTGTTTTGTTTTTAATGTTAGCCAGAAGCTAAGTACATTTTGAAACAGGAAAAAAAGTCTGACCCATGTTACTCAGAAAGGACAGTGGTGTGGTTTGTCTTTTCTATTTTTTTAATAGCAAAGCTTTGACCATCCTTTACTAAAGTGTGCTCTGCTTGCTTCATCCCTGCCCCAAGCTCATATGCTCTATAATGCTTCTCTAGCTTAATACAGCTCTTTTTAGCTGCTGATTTTGGTAAGCATCTTGTTAATAGCCTGCTTGACATGGGTGGTGGAGCTCCGTCTCCGAGTCTTGCCCTGCACCATCTTTCGACGCCGTACCTCACGACACAACTCATAGAAGGCCTCCATAATGTTGCCTTCTCCTGTGCAAGCAGAGCACTCATAAAATGCACATGCTAGTTCTGTGGCCAGCTTTTCACCTTCCTCTGTGCTGACCTGCCTGGAGTGATCCAGATCTGCTTTGTTCCCCACCAGGATCAGAGTGACGTTCTTGGGTTTTTTAACTTCATCCAACAAGTTCTTAAGTGGCAGCACTTCCTCAAAGCTGCCTCTGTCCGTGATGTCATAGACCAGCACAAAGCCTTCACCCCACCGGACATGTCCTTCTTTCTGAATAGCATCTTCCTGTTTTGAAAAGACAGATACCAGGCTTTAGAAATCGGGTTTTGGAAAAAGACACCAGCCCTTCAGATAGATGTTGGCCCCCAAGCCTGCAAAGCCATGTCCATCTCCTTGACTTTGTACTGTATGCACATCACCATTTTTAATGTGTGGCACTCTGTCAAGTTGTCAAGGGCAGGGTGGTAGCAGGTAATCAGAACTGGGTCTCTGTTGAACAATATCCGGCATATGGACTGCATAGGACTGTTCAGTGTGAGCACCTGCCATGTTCTCAAAGCAAGGAGGGCTGGCTGAGACAAAACTACTCTACCGTTTGGTGGGAATCATTTAATAGGTGAATTTGTGTGGGTACATGTGTAGGTCACCCAAGCCTCTGGTTGTCGAGCTTCATCAGTCGGCTGTGTAAATAGACTGTGACTTTGTGCACAACAGTAACATGGGTTGGCCCAGAATCAAGGAATGAGAACAAAATCATTTTAATGCTAGTGTAAATTCTGCCTTTGTTTGTTCCTCCTGTGTTTGAAAACTTTGAATGAGGTTCCTTACAGCAGGGTCTGGATCCAGCACAGTGGGTCTGGCAGCAAGCTGATGGTGGGGACAAGGGGCACTCTGCTCAGAAGCAAATCTCAGTCTCCAGAAGCGGGTATGCCTGCCCCCTTTTACACAGCCACCACTGCACTCCCCTTCTCTACTATCTATCCCAGTCAAGGTATTGGATATTAATACGTGTAGCCACACACCTGACCAGCTGTGTCTAGTATCTCCATGGAAACCACTTCATCATCAATGGTAGCTTGGTGACGATATGTAGACTCTAAAATAAGAACACATTTTGCAAAATTTATTAAAAGAGGGTCATTTTTTCTATCTTCCTTATGGTTACCCCAGCATAAGACGTGATATAACATATAGCTTCACTAAATTTCACTTGTTGGAGGTCTTCCAGCCAGTCTGGAGCACACTCAAGTCCTGCTTTCTACAAATGAGAATCTTTTACCTCTCCCTATATGGCAGAGCGGCTCTTTCTTTCAAATGTCTTGTACCTATAGCAGGCTGTACCAGTGGACATTGTACTCTGCACCCCAAAAAAGGATAACCTCCTGCAGTAAAGAGATCTGCAAGGCTGCAGGCAGTATTTCACTTTCACTCATAGGAATATGAAAATTCACTCAAAAACTGCTGCTCTCAAAGTATCCAGCTCAAGGGCTTGTCACTGCTTAGCTTGAAATATGACAAGACTGAAGCTGGTATGGTTGCAGATCAGGGATCTTTTCAGGCTAACCACTAAGCACAGGCCTTATACTGTGATAAAATTACAGAACAGTTAGCTATTTTAGGAATGTCTCTTTGAAACATGCTGAAATCATCACATTCTCCTGTCCTAGCAAGGGCTCAAGCACTGATTTCCCTCTTCATGATTTATAAGAATCGCCAGTGGGCATTAAGCATTTACACTATACTACAGGAAAAAGGAACCTGTTTACTGCCTCTCAGTTGAGCCAGGCAACTAATCAGAAACCTAATGACAAAAGGACTTGTTTTATCTTAATGAGCTGGTACGTTAAATTTGATAGCATTTGACCTAAAACTTGGAAAATCATCTGTGCTAACATTCAGATTTATTACTGTTGCTAGCTTGCAGATGTCCCATATCAAAAGGCAAATGCATATGTTGTAAAACTGTGGCCAGTGACTACGAATGCTTTGCATTGTCAGAGATGCAATTCTTTTATTTGGTGCAAATCTCCTCAATGGGAATGAAGGATAAGTTAAAGGGAACACATTTCTTGAATCAGAACTTCTGAAAGGGTTTGTATTTTGTTGAATGTCTTTTTTTTTTAATCTACTGAAGAATGTCACCTCTTTATAACCATGAATGTTTGAATGATGTAAGTGCTACAAACACTCTCTTCCCAAATCAAAACTGTCATTTCCCTCCTGTGCTACCCTAATTGCTTTAAATAGTACAGCTGCATCTAGTAGGGACAAATGGTCAATTTAATTAGGCAGATGGCAACCAATCTTCCTGCAGGGTTTCAGACAATCAAAGCCAGATTTGTATAGCCAGTAAGATCCCCTTCTGTTCAGTGCGGTAAGGTTGCTGAAGGAGTTGTAGTCCTATTTTTGTGATCCTGATGATATACCTGCAGAATAGAGTAAGAAAAGTTTGTTTCTTATTATGTTTTCTTCTTCCCTTCTGCATGTCCTCCTAGCTGCAATGATTCCCTCAGGGAGCACAGAAAAGCAGAATCCCAGCTTGATGTGGAAGCTGCAATGATGCCTCCTTAGCAAGTAATTTCAGAGGCTAAACTGCTGAGTGCTAGGTTGGGGCTTCCTGTGCAGCACTCCATGTCTAAAGTCACTTAGGAATTTATGCCTCATTTCTTTAGGGAAGAATGGTGTGAAGAAGGGACAGTTCTTGAGTGAATGATGCAACGCTGGCTCCTTAGTCATTTAGTCCTTGTAATGCTTACATGCCTTCAACCATCTGGCCCTGCTAGACAAGTAGCTGTTGAGGATGAGTCTGCCCAATGTGAGGAACTGCTTATCCATACATACTTGCAGTGTATCCATGAAATGTCTTTAAGGATGCAGAGTGTGGTAGGCTGTTCTCTGTGAAACTGGAGAATAAATCTCAAGGAACAGACTCGTGCCTACCACAGAAAAGCAGCATGATTCTTAAAGTCACTTGAGTTCTCAAAAAAGGATTTTGCACTGTAAATAGAACTCACTTTGGCTGCCCACCTTAGGGTGGAATTTGGTCCTGGATGAGTAGCACTGATTTGGGTCAGATTAGTATATCTTAGTGAAAATGTGTCTGTTCCTGTGCTTTGGAATGTGCTGTACCTGGGTAAATTTTAATGAGTGTAAAAACAGCTGGATTTCTAAAGCATTCCTGGTGTAATTGCAGGTATGGGTTCTTCTTTAAGGGAACACAAATATCCTAAGAATCTGGTGATCTAGTGAGTTACAGGCCCTGAAGTCTTGAATTCCAGTTAGGTGATGTTGAGTGCCCTAAAGCCTTAAGATCCCAGAGCACCTTACGTATGCATTGCCTTGCTGTGGTGTTTGTTAGTATCATTTTCCCTGTGCCCCACTGTATTTTGAGACATTCAACCAGAGAGAAATTAGGTGACTTTAGATGTTTGCTGGATCCTTGACTGAAACCATCTACAGTGCAGGTGTCTGTCTCCACTAAGTACCCTTGACCCCTTCCTGGATTGAGTCATACCTCAGAAGCAGTTAGAAGTCTAAAATTGATCTGATGAATCCAAGCTCTAAATGTCTTGTTCTTGCGTCATCATGGTCAAGCAGAAAGGGCAGTGATCTTCCTGATATAGGCTCCTGAGATTATGGGCAACTTCCTGAGCTCCAGAATATCATTTGTATCGAGCAATGTCTATATATTATTATCTTTAGTTATATGGCTAAAACCTCATAGGTGGAAAATAAACTTCACAGCTGTGTTTTGCTATCCATAGACTCAGTGTCAGAACTGAACTAGCCTCAAAGCAGAGCTAGCGATCTGTTCATGACAGAGCCATAGTATGCCTGACATTGTTAGCAATGGGGAAATACAGTAGTTGTATTCAGCCATTTGCCATATTTCAATATAAGCAAGTAAATCTGACCCATTATTTTTGGCTTTGGGGTGTAATAGGCTTCTGTTTGTATTCCCAGTAACTGGATAAAAGGTGTTGCTGTGTTGCTTTGACAGCTGACGTCGTTGTTTTCAAGGTCTCACTTTGGTTATAATGCTGCAATTCCCTAGGACTCTTGTTCTGCAAAGCACTCTTGGTTCTTGCAGGTCCATCTTTTCAGAAATTAAAGCTTATTCTAAAAATATTTAGACTTTGGCAAGAGGCCTGACAAACATGTTGGAAGTGGTACCAGTTGATTTGTTTTTCTAATTAATGGAAACTTAGTAAAATTCTCAAATTACCACATCTGCAAAATAGTTTTGAAAGAGGAAATAATGACTTTTGTAAAAGGCAAAAACTTTTTTTTTTTTTTTTTTTTTTTTGCCTTTTACAAAATCTCTTTCTATTCTTTGGAGCAGTATGATTTAAAAAAAAAATGGCACAAAAAACCTACTGAACTTATATAGAGAAAAATTGATGTCCATGATCCACAGAGTACCCATGGATATGGATATTCAGTTACAGCTTGATCACATCACATCCCTGTGCTGTGCTTACTGTGACATATGCAATAGAGTTTTGGGCTTTTTAGGCCAAAGTTTTAAATAGTCATTTATCAAGTCTATTTGTACAGGACTATACTGATCTAATCAATAGATTTGTTCCAGAAGACTACATTTTTTTGGGGGGGGGGGGAGATTATCATCTGAGAAGTAATTTCTAGGTCTTGGTCTATATTCACAGTGATGTAAAGATGTGACTTCAGTACCTCTTTGTTTTGAAAAGGCAGTGCATAGCAGGGGTATGGCACAACTCTGGGAGGAAATATTTACATAGTAATGGTTTACTGCTTTTAGGAAAACACAGTAGGAGCAGATAAATCATTTAAGATGAAGCAATGACATACATCACTTTACATTTGAATTTAAAAGTAACACGGTCTTCTTTTTTTACTTTTAAGTACAGAGAGATACAAACTTCACTTCCATTCAGAATTGAGTTCATTTTAATCAAAAAAAGGTTAACCAATAACTTTGGTCTCATGGTGGCTTTCAGACAGTTGGAACTAAAAACTGCTAGAGATCCAGAAAAAGAGCTTTTCATGTAATAATTATAGCTGAGTTTCCAGACCAAAAAGCTGCAGCTAATAGGGTTTAACTTCTGAGTTAAAGTCTTGTTCAGTGATGATGCAGGAGTATGTTTAAAAAACCTAACATTTCCCTTAATTATTTCTGATACAGGTTCTCAGTTCCCCTGCTCCCCAACAAATAAACTCCCTGCTCATTTAGACTCTCATGATCTTGGACTTTCATCAGAATAGCACCTGGCGCTATCACATTTGAGAAAAGTGACTTTGACAGCGCTTCAGGAAAACAATTTACCTCCATTTTACTAATCCTAGTGTTGTCTGATCTTGTTTTCCAGGGCCTTGCCTTTGTCTGCCTTTGTGAAATCTGTCCTCCTCTACATTACCCTGTTGCTCTGGGGACCTGTGTCACCTCTTATACAACGCTTGTAACCAGAATAAACCTTCCCAACTCCCCAGGTCTTTCCTGCCTTCTTCCTTCCCCCACCACTATCTCTACTAAAAACTCAGCTGCCAGTACTTTTATTCCTTGCATCTAGCTGCTGCTTCCTCTATCCATTATTTAACTTATAGGAGGCCTTTTATTCTGCCACCATCACTGAATTTACAGGAATCACAGTTCAGCCCTTGTCATTTAGAACGTAATTTTAATGCTAACACACCGTGCTCCATGTTGAGCAAACCCCCATTTCTCCTTATTATCTCATGTTGCAGATCCAAAAATATGCAAAGCTGGGTTTTTTATTATATATTAATATAACCATCAGATAATGATATGCCATGCATTGCTACTGCTATCATTATCATGTGTCATATAGTAAAAGAAGAAAGGTACCGAAAGAAAATCATGAAGAGTAGTGGTTTTAGAGGAGTCTACGTGACTCTGACAGCTCTAATAATTGGACTTGGCTTTTTGATGTCTTAAGTGTTTCTGCAAATGTAACTCCAAGAGTCAGGAAATACTGAAGGAAAAGTTTCAGAAGGTTGTACAGTACCCGTGTATGCTTTACACTGTAAGATTATTGCACTACACAAACATTAATGTCAAGGCACAAATTTAACCCAAAATGTGTGTATGAAAGAACAAGGTGTGTGTTTGCAGTGAGATTTAATTCAACTCTGGGAACTTCGGCCTGCTTCATGTGCAGTCTGCCTTGTGGATGTTGCTTTTGGAATGGAAACGGTGACGTGTACAGGAGTTTCTTTTCTAATGCTGCTCTTAGCTTTTTTGGCTGCCTCTTCTGAGGCTACGTTTGCTGCCATCAGAGCTGTGACTGCAGTACAGCAGGCATTCCCAAACTAGTCGCATTAAAGCTGAGAGCAAGAAAGTCATGTGGCACTGCAGCCACTGAGTATGTCCCAGCATGACGAGCTGCTTTCAGTTGCCGGGCTCAGTCCAAGGCGAAGCTCTCGGATATTTTCATCCTGTAGCTGTTGTTAAAATCACGGGTGGCAGAGGGGAGAGACCTTACCGGTGTCGAGGCACAGACGGGGAGAGCCCAGCCTCTGCCCTGCCTGCCTGCTAGCAGGTGCCTCCGCGCTTGCCGGGCTGCTTGCTGCCCCTGTCCCACGCAGGAGGGCAGCGATGGTTGGCAGGGACGGAAGAAGCTCCAGGTGCCGCGGGGATTCACAGGGGACACTGCGGAGGACTGGGGCGCGGGTGAAGAAATGGGATGAGCGTGGTGGGGAATAGGAGGAGCAAATCCATGAGAAATGAATTTGTCTGCTTGTGGGCTTCTGCTGCATATGATTTTTCTCCTGGGTGCTAGTACTGTGGCTGTTTTGTTTGTTAGGAGTTTTTGGGGAGGGAGAGAAAGGGACAACTGAGGTGCGGGAGGGAGGTTACATTCCTGTTTCTGGAGGCTCTGTCCTTAACTAGCTTCTGCTGGGATAGGCAGAGAAAAGGTGTACAGATACTTAAGAAAAGTGGATTTATTAAGGCAGACTAAAACACGGCAAAACCAACAAGGCTGGAGTGGTGTTAAGTAGCAGGGAATAAATTTCAAGGCTTCAGCTGTTTTTCTAATTTTCTGATATAACTTTCCCACCAACACCAAGCAGAGGCATTAGTTCTTGGTGGGAATTATGTCCATGACAACTTTAAGTCTAAATAAACCATTTCTTACTAACTTTTTTTTTTTTTTTTGGACTGTGGTAAGAAGTTTTTGTTAGTGAAGCTGTGTAAGTTTCATCTTATTTCTGCCAATATAAATGAAAACTAACCAGTGAGACTTTTCTCACACGTAAAACAAGCAAAACTGCACTCCTGAAGGTGCAGAAGTAAGCGCTGGAAACTTCTGCTCATCTGGAGAACATTTTGGAATATGATGAGCAAGAAAAAAGGGGGCAAAATATTTTTCAGCTGTAACTACAGCAAGCACAGCCACTGCCATTTCCAATTTTGCTGTGTGTATAACTACTGTTTAAAAAAAAAAAGCGGAATTTTTATTACTGGCATTAGGAATATCTTCATCTTGAGACTCATGTGAAAGAAAATAAACCTTTTCATTGTTGTTTTCAGATAACTGCTTTCCAAGTTACTTTAAATATCTTCCTCTGTTGATCTCAATTGCAATTTCATCATTTCAAGCCTTTGTCATGCATTTTAGGAGCCAGTGTCAGGGGTTTAAAGTGCTCCAGGTCCACATCCTTATGGACACCTCAGAGAAGTCAGGAATGCTTTTATGGCTCACTTTCATAATATGTTCAGTATAAATTCCCACTGCTGAGGAGTACGGTAACAGTGATTCAAGATGTATTAAATTTGTATGAAGTCAAGTTGCTTAATGTTTCTACTGTTTTCAGTGGAAAAATAAAAGTCCAGGAAGATGACTACCAGGGGACAAGTGGAACTGTTGAGGGACTAAACCTGTTACACACTGAGGCAGAAGGAATGAGTAATTTTGTTAATAAAAATTAGTTGAGGACACTAACGGCTAGAGTTTGGCTCTAAAACAAGGCTGTTTTCCAGTGAAGTATTAAGCACACTTGTCACGGTATTCTCTAAAACACAGATGGCAGCCATTTCCCCTAGCCCCAATGGTTGGTTACTTTTATGTCTCATTTTGGTAGAAAGTCAGTAATGGACCACATACATTATTTCTAGTTATGTGCTTGGATAAGCTGTAGTTGTCGACCTGTGCTCAAATGAAATATGCAGAGGACAAAGTTTTGCAAGATGATGGTCTCTCCCTTCCTCCCTCTCTCCTTCCCTCCTCTTTTGCTCGCCCTGGGAAATGGTTATTTTTGATCATGAGCACATCAGTGATCTGGTCTACAGTGCAATGTAGACTGCAGTATCCTCTTGTGCAGCAATAGGAAGAAGGAGCTGGGAGGGACAACTTTCCCGGGCTGGCTTCCTCCTGCAGCTACTCTTCTGTCACCCGTTACACCCCAGGGCAGGATCTCTACCTAGCAGGAAGAAGGGATCATCCTTGACTGACAGTTCCTTCAGCCTATGATTTATTAACAGCCATTTCAGTACTAGCCCTTTTGTTAAAAGTTCTGTTCGTTGTCTGGACAATCTGCCTCTCAGCAGCGCTAATGGGACGTTAGTATTTTTAATGGTAGAGGCAGGCAGTTTGAAGGCAAACTTGCTGAGTGAGCCACAAGTCAAGAAAACTAGGAATTTTTAAACAGAACCTGAGGTGCAGTTTGGATATACAAACGTGCATTTCTTCAAATCGTGATCTGCTTCAGTGAAAGCAGTCCTGGGGATAATGTTTGTATTCAGACCATATTCCAGCTGTCCAGACAGCATGTGTGTCAGCTGGATAAACCAGAGAGCAAAGGCAGTCCTTGAGGCTGAGGTAGAGAACAGATATAAACCTTTTTCTTTTTTTCCATCTGTGCACCTCCCTCTAACCAAAGTGAATGTGTTAATATTTAGATTGTAGGAAATATATAATTTCAGTTATTACATTCTCTGGATTTACAGGATGATTTCAAGGAAACCAGCAGAGAACAAGGCATTTTCTTTCACCTGTGTGGTGATACTGAAAAGTAGGGTAATGGACCACAGCATCTGGGCTCTGCACCCTGACACAACCCCCAACTGACAGGGAACACTTCCACTATACTCCATATACCGGAGAGGTCTTCTACTGACTGTTGCTAGCCAGAGGGTACTTGGCACATAAGAGTACAGTGGCAGAGTCTCTGAACATGGAGAATCTCCTACCAGGTTTGGACTATTGTCTTTAAGAAAATGTTTACCTTTATCTGTACTACTGAACTGGGGCTAAAGTGGAGAAGTTGTTGCCCCTTTCATGCCTGTATGGGCACTAGCCCAAACTCTATGGCTTGCATTTCTTTAGTCTTAGGTTTAAGAGCCTGTAACATCAGTACTTGATTATGTCTAAAGCCACAGTGAGTTGAAGATGGAGGCAGGTGTGGTTTTCTGCTGAAGTTTTCACAGTCCCCATGCTTCAGTGAATGGCATGAAAAGCACTACAAATTTTATTGCAAAGGAGGTGCTGGAGCGTTAACGCCTAATGCCAGCTTTTCCATTGGATAGAAGAGAGTCCAGAACACTCTCTCAAGGCTGCATTGGCACAAAGATTAGTTCAGAAAGTTAGTTCTTGTACCTTTCTCTTTACGGAGTAAAATGTTCTATTTCTTGAAACGTTATAGACCCACTCTCAACTGTTGTTTATGCTATTTATAAAGATCTGTCCTTCTCAGGTATCAAGAGAAACTCAGTGTAGTCCAGGCTAGAAACATTTGCCAGGTTTGTAATATTAATTATGTGGTCAATTTTGGAGGTACTGATGTATCATACTTGCAGACAACCCTTGTCGTCCCTGAATAATGCCATTTTGCTAAAAGAAGCCCCAGTTATACATATGGTTATATGGGCAAAAATACCCTTTTCTTTGTACTGTAAAAAAGATCTTCCCTGCAACAAGCTTGATCAATGGAAGAAGGCCTTCTTGCCAACGTAAACTATATCTTTACTAAGTGAATTCTGGTGTTATTGCTACAGTGATAAAACTTACAGACGTGACCTGGTCTATAGGGGGCAAGAATTTCTCTGCTCTCAGAGGATCCAAAGCACTAGCAAAGGTATTTCTTTCTCTCTCAAGCACTTGTTTACCTTGTGTAACTTTCTGCAGTCTTTTGGCTGCTTCGTGTTATGCTGGAGAAGAACAGTGCTATCATGAGCCTTCCATAACTAAGTGAATGGGACAGTAATTCGTACCACCTTATCTCCTACCTTTACTGCTTTACTGACACCCACACATTTTAATCATATCTGATGGTGTCTTATGGGCTGAATGCATGTAGACTTAGGATTTTACAGAAACTCCAACTGAGTTCTTCTTCCAGCTGTAAAAAGAGCGATCAAAAACCTGAGCAGTTTAAAGAAATTGTGACTTACACTTAAAAAGGAAGAAATATTCTTAAAAGATGTAGTCCTAGCAAAATTATGACTGTTTTAAGACCCAGGTCTATTTAGAGTTATGTCTGCTGCTTCAAAATTATGAACAGTCTTTTCTCTATCCTATTCAAATAATGCAAATTCCCATGCTTTCTGTCTTTCTGCAGCTTCATAGATGGACCATTCTGGCATACACTGTTCTGCTGATTATCTGTTCAGAGACAGTTTTTCCTTTCAGAAGATTAGCAAAGTCGCATGAAATATGTGAACAGCCAGAAAAAGACATCTAGGAATAGTGTGAGAAAGCCAACTAACCTTTAGAAAGGTCAACCAAAATATTAGCTCCTTAGTTGTTAATATTTTATAAGTAGACTTTTTTGCTTAAAAATCAGTCTTTGGAGAAATGCTTGGTGTTTCTGTGAACCCTTGATATGCAAATCTTGATTTTATGAACATCAGTTACTTAAAAGATTCACACTCTTCTGTGAGGTGAAGGATTTTATAGACGAGAAGCAGAAGGACTGCAGCTTGCCCACAGCTCTACAAAAAATCAGTGACAGAATCAAAAAGAACTGAGGAATCCTGTCTTCTGCACTTCCTTGCTGTTTTCTTCTCTTCCTTGTACAGTAAAAATGGATGTTTTAAGAGACCATGTCTCAGAAGAGCACCTGACTTCCCCATCAGCACATAAAAGTGCTAATGGCTGAGTGAAACTCCCAGGTCAGCTGAGTGTGGTGCCTCTGTTCTCCATGTTCAGTAGAGTTCCCCCAGAGAACATCCCACAGCCTGTTCTGTGTGGGGTTTTTTTGTTTGTTTGTTCGTTCATTTGTTTTTGTTTGTGTTTGGTTTTTTTGGGTGCGTGTGTGTGTTGTCTTGGGTATCCCAGCTCCATTTCTAGTTAAGTGAATTACCCCAAATTATATTATAACAATGAATGTGTTCTTGGTGAGAACGTTACAAAACTTGTTTTAAAAAACACCCGCTTAGCCATAGCTATAATCAGTTTTCTTCTTTCATTATCTGATCCAGAAGATTTTCCCTGTCTGTCATGGCTTATGGAGGCAGATGATTTGCTCTTGCCTGTAAAGTATTTTGCTGTCAGTCATCAGTGCTGTCTCTCTAGTGATATGATGACTCTTTGGGTTTCCTCTTCCCTTTTCCCCAGGAAAAAATAAATTGCCCAGTTCCCTTGATGATTTACTGATAATTGATTTATCTCCAATTTTAAAATCAGTCTCACTTCTTTGATTGCAAACTGCAATATGTCTCCAACTTTGAGTTTGGGTGATGGTACCATAAATGCTGTGTTCTAGGCACTGCCACTAGCTAACAGGGGAAAATCACTGAGATTCAGACTGTTATTCCTATTTACTGGTACTGAGACTAGCAGCTGCTCAGAGCAGCCTTTAAAATCATGGTGTGAAGTCATGGATCACTGAAGTTCATGGAGGTCCTGCATTCAGGCCAAGGCTTTACCTGCAGAGGCTGTGCATGTGCATAGCTGCTCATGGGTTCTCACACTGATATGTGGCCAGACAGTGGCCAAATTAAGGTCTCTGCCTCTCCACATGATGACAACAGGACCTCAGTTTTCTGCCGAGATTTGGGGTTTTTTTTTTCATCCCCTTGGAGTATGTCCATCCCTGGGAAGATGCTGGCTGGCATATATTAGGTGTTTATACTTCTTTTTTTGTGGTGACAGGCTGAGGGGGTCTGGCTGTGAGAGGATGGCCTCCAGCAGCACGGCTGCATGCAGGCTGCAAAACCCTTCGCCAGCCCACCCGCCTCAGTGGCAGGCAAATTATTGGCCTGCCCTCACCCAGTTCCTGGCAAGCAATACTGAAGTGGTACATGGGAATGTTTGTCTTCATACTTTCTTTTTTTTTTTTTAATAAATCTGTCAATAGAGCCAAACTAAAATATAATATAAATATTTCCAGTTCTGTCTTAAATCCACTACAGACATGTTGCTGATGTTTGCGAAGCACTTTTAGACTGTGGGTTAAAAGGTGCCCCAACCAGGCCAAGTGTCTTCAGGCCTTCTAATACCACAGTGTACTTGCCTATTAATTTGTGAGTTGTATTCTATTTAAAAACATACAAACATCAATGAATTTTGGTAAAATCCATGTGGTAACCCAATCCCCCTTTTCCGTATATATTTTAGAAAGAAGACTAAGTTGAATGCTGCATTCATATACTCAGTATTTTGGAAAACATCTGTATTTTTTAAAATGTGCAGTTTCAATCTATCTGTACATAGAGCTCTTTCTTTATACCTTCTAATTCTGGTGTATAAATGGGATAGTTGTGTGATTTATAATAAAAATTGAAACTGGAAACACATTCACCTTGGCAGTGACAGGTAACCAGTTAGCCTGAGTGATTAGGCACTGTTTTTAAAAAAAAAAAGAAAAAGAAAAGGCAAGGAAAAAAAACATGGCACGATGGTGACAGTGACTTGCCAATTAAGCTGAATCAATTGAGAAGTCAAGGCTGATGGTTAAACACTCTTGGAAAATGACCTCTCCTGCAGCTGCTCCCCTGGCTGAGAATGGTTAAAAAAAGCACAGTGGTGCCTATTTTTGTGGAGAGCGCTGCTGTCATACAGTGGCTTGCACAGATCCAGCATTACGCACAGAAGTGCCAGAGCTGCAAAGCCTTGACTTCAGTGGGAGCTCCTTGTGCCAAAGCTTGCAAAGTTTGGTAACGTTCTTCATTCATGCTCATCCCTCCAGAGAATCTTATTCTGCAGTTTATAATTGTGGTCCTGGAGACACAGCAGTATGTCCAGATGCTGCTAAAAATATTTTGTCCTTTATTTTTGTTTGGTAGGTTAAAGTAGTAAACAATAGCTATATTTATATATATGTGTGTGTGTGTGTGTGTATTTATATCTATCTATATATTTCTCTCCAGTTAAAATGTGCCATCCTTGGATTAGAAGAGGACAAGAATTTTAATGCTGATGCTTAGCTTAGGACACTTCTGAATTTCCATCTTCAAGCTTTCCAAAACTTGGTGGAAGCTTTCCTAAAAATAGGAATTGTCTGGGGATTCCTTGTGTCAGAGGGCTGATGGGTGGTTGAGAATTTCATATAAGAAATAAACTATAAACACGACATTTTTGTCACAGCCCCAGTGATTCTGGCAAAAACTCCTGTTGCTTAGTAACTAGCAAGTTTACATCTGTTTTACTTCTACACTTTCAAAATTACTTGACAAACTTGCTTCTTCTCAGTGCAGGATAAATGGATCTCATTGACACAACCTGAACTTCTTAATCAGTGGAATATATTGATATCACTTTCTTTCCACACAAATGCCAGTCCGTTACTCCTAAGAAGAAACATATCTATTTTTGCCAAACTTCTCAATAAATTCAGCTATGCAATGTGTACAGATAACTGGATACTGTAAGTCACCACAGCGTGACTATGATAAAGGCAGAAATGCATTCTTTAAAGTACTGTTTCTCAAAGCTTTTGAAGGTACAGTTCCTTTCTGTTTGATCTCTGAAGGCCTGAATAGTGGTTAGAATTTCATGAGATTTTCCTAACACTTCTGGATCCTGTTGTGATCCATTGTTCAAAAAACAGTATTTTAAAAAGACTGCTGTAAGCGTTTGGCCAGTTCTGCCTCTAAATGCTTCCACCAGAAATTTTCTATAACCTATTTCTTAATAGCAGCAATAGTTCTTTTTTTCTTTTCTTTTCTTTTTTCTTTTTTTTTTTTTTTTGTATTTCCCAAACCTTATCTGCTGAGCAACTTAAAGTGCTTAGCTTCACAATAGCTGTGTTAGACAGTTTAAGCTGTCCTTTAAACTGGATGAGAATGTAGAATTTGGTAAGTTGGAAGAAATTTAGCTTTTGTATTTTATTGATATAGGAGTGTTGCCTGCGTGAAAGCTTTTCATGTTGCAAATAGAAGACGACTAGATTCCTGAGGGTCATGGTTAATTCAGGTTAATTTGTAAAACTGCAACACATGTCAAGTCCTATATACAGAAAAGGAGAGACTTTTCTTAATGGGGCAAAAACTAATAAATCTTTCAGCATGCTAATATCCTAGTTTGTGTGTTTAAATGAGGCAATAAGGATGTTTTTGCATACAGTGTTGCTGTAAGGCAAATGAATTTAGACTATATTGATACAAAAAACTTTAGATACTTGTATTGTCAAGCTCTGAAAATGATACATCAGTGATAGAAATGTGAAGTTTACCCAATAAAATATTATACGTTATCCCACTATGTAGTATGGGACAGGTGACAGGTATAGTTCACTGATGAATATATTGATATTAGCAGATAAAAGATATATTTGAGTTCAAGGTTAGTTCTGAGAATTGTTTTCCTGAGATGAGCTTTCTGGTATCCGTCAATCATTCAGAAAAAAATACTGAGTATGATACTGGATACTTTGTTTTGTTGAATGAGCTGATCGAATTTGGCAATGAAGCATATTAACTTGTTTGCTTCTGCTGTGCAGGTTTATATTGTTCTCTAGTATACCTTTAGTGTGACCTCTTAGAGAAACAAACCCAACAAAGAAATGGGCATTCAACTAGAAAATCTTCATTTGACTCTCAAAAGGAAGTTTAAGAAGGAGGTGCCAATGGATTGTAGGAGGAAAAGAAAATTTCCTGGCCCCTTACTGCATGTGTGAATTATTTAGCTCTGAGGTTTTGAAGGTGGCTTCTAAGATTTGGCTGCCTTGTTTCGAACTTCTTGGCCTAGATTTTCTATAGTTCTGAGCATTCAAATATATGCTAACTTAGCAAATACTAAGAACCCCGTGACCCAAATTTTCAAGAGGTCTATAATTCAGAGCAACTGTTTGAAATCTAAATTTAAGACAACTATGCCAGCTTTTCAAAAGTGCCAAACACAACACAGTTGAGTGGGAGCTATGGAGGGGAAAGTGTTGATGTGCTTTGACAGCTAGTGTCCCTACCTGGTCACTTTAACATTGAGATGTGTTTTTGAAAGCTGAGGACTAAAATACTTACCTAAAAGTAGGTAGAGAGCAAGTAACTATAAAATTATTATTTTTCCTTGCTTTTTTCAGATCTGTATACCAGATATCTTCTTCTCCAACAGTTGCTGGTTGGGTTATCCATGAGCAGAAAACTGATCACACACTAAGTATTTTAATTTTCAGAGTGAAATACTTACACAATTGTTTTCAATAGCAAAATTCCCACCGACTTCTGTGTAGACAGAATTTTGCCTTGTATATTAATTCAGCTTTCATTTGAGTGTGTTAGCGCTTCTCTATTTTGCCATCTTAGCTAATAATTTGTCCCAGCTTTAAATGACCATAGAGTTTTTTACAGCAAACTTAAGGGTTGACTGAGGCTCAATGATTTTCCATTACTTCACCCATGTTATTATATACAGTATACCACATGTGTATAGAATAAAATGTAACCTACCTAGTGTTGGGTCATACTCCCAGATGAATCGTTTGGTCAGGAAGCGTACAACGAGAGCTGGAGGAACAAAAAGGTTACACATGAGATGCACAAGCCATCAATTTGTCCAATTTTTAAAGTTTTGCCAGCAAGCTATTCTGTGTGAATGCTCAAGCTGCAGCCCTTCTGTGAGTAGAATTCAATGCTGCTGTTGGGAATAGTCAAGGTCTTTTCACTGTTCAAGGCCCACTTACACTTTTAGAAGGGCGAATATTTTTAAAAATAGAAAAAAAAATTAACCATTTACATGTAACAATGCAGAACAAATGATATCAGAAGGTTTTCAACGGTAGACTCTAATTTTCTTTCTTTTTTCTTTTTTTTGTCATGATAGCTTCTACCATTAAAAAGGTAAAACAACCCTTCATTTGCAGTGCTATAAGAAGAGAACATTTTAAAAAACATTAATTCTTTTGGAATTCTTTAGATCTTGCTTGGCCAATGGGAAAAGAGTTTGAAAATTTTGAACCAGGATGCTTTGAAATGTCAAAAACAGAAGTGTTCAAATTCTTTTAATTCTTCAAAATATTTCCCTTCAGATTTTAAATCTTGTGAGGTAAATATATAATTAGCTAAATAGTTTGCTTATGTATTTCAGCACACTTTGCTTGCAGCTATTTATCTTCCATATTTTGCCTACCTTTCACTGAGAGCAATCAGCTGTAACATCTTAAACTTACGGTCAGCCAATACAGTTAATGAATTTGGGGGAGTATAAGTAAAGCTTTGAATTTTAGAGCACTGGATAAATAGTTTTCAGTTTATAGAGTAAAATTTTGCTACTTCTATTCTTATATACAATTTCGCCTGTCCATACACCCCTCAAACTTGCACTCCAAAGGTTTTGTCAGGATATGAATTATGTTCTAGCTATTTAACTTAAAACCAAGAAGCGCCTTGAATTTCTAGTGGCGTAAATGAACCATTCACCACTGCCAATTATTCAAAATCCTTTCTGCATTTCTAAGATGAGGACAGAAACATCACTGCTTTAACCGCAAATGCAGTTATTTCAGCTATAGGAAAAGCTTTCCAGGTTGTCAGCCTTTGGGACTGTGTTCTGTTCTTTTTTTCCATTGCAGGTGGCCAGTTGAAGGTGACATCTAAACCCAGTTCGGATTCTTCCTGAAATGAAAGCAATAGGAACACCCCACATCTCTTATTTGTGTGCCCAAGAGTAGGACAAAGCTCAAAACTCAACAGAACAAACCTACTTGTTTTCAGATTTACAGAAGAACATGAGTTATCGGGAAGACTTAACTATGCCTTGTGCTTGGAGGGGGTAGTTAGAAGCTGATACCAAGGAACTGAGGTCAGTACACAGAAGGCAATTTCAAATCAGGGTTATTTTACAGGTGAATGTGGCAATTTTCATCCAAAGTAACTTTTCAAGTCATAGCCCTAATGTGGGTGTCATTAAACTGGTAGAAGATATCTCTGTAGCTTATTTTCAATCTGTAATGATGTCCGTACCTGGGATTTTCTTCCATGTTTTACCTCAGCTGGAAAAGTTTAAGCATCCTGACATTTCAAAAGTTGGTCATAACTGTTCTCTAATTGCTAGTAATTGGTTCTCTAATTGCTAGTAAAATACACAGCATGGTTTGTTTGGGTTTTTTTTTTCCTGTTTTGACTGGGGAAGTTATGCAGGGTAAAAGTTTTTCCTGACATGCTTTCAGAAGGCTCCTTAGCACATTCCTTTCAAAGAAAAAGGTTTGAAAAATGCTTCCAGGAGTACTGTAGCCCATTAAGGTGATAAGCTTGCTTGCTTGAGAGTGCGGAACAAATAGCACTACATCTATTCCAACTCGTCCATGCTGGATGCACTGTGGTTCTCACAGATGCTCAGGATGGCAAAGTGTTCCCAGGAAAGGTTAGCTGGTGCAGAGAAGCTAGTAGCTTCATGGAAGCTGAGTGGGCTCTTAAGTGGACTCTAAAGATGGAGAATTCTCCTTTACTTTAATTTCAGAATAGAGAATTCTTGTGGGTGTAATCATGGTCTTTCTTGTTTCCCAGCTATCACTGTTTTATTGTTTTTAATGAGTGCCACCCATGCATACATAGCAATGCTGTTAAAGAGGAGAAGAAAGCCCCATGGGATGGCCTTTATTGTAGTGCATGTGCACCCTGCTGTGTCATGATTTGGCAGGGCTCCTGGGATGCCAGCTCACAGGCGGCTGGCAAAAGCCTTTCACTTGCCGTGTAACTGTTGAGGCACATGGGCATGGTCCGGTCTTCCTTCTGATTATTCAGCTGAGCAGGGTAGCAGTTCCCGAACCAAATACTTGTTGGTGTTTAAAACATCTGAAATGTCCACATTTAATTTCTAGCCAGGCAGAAACTTTCTTTACCTGCCTTCTCATAATCACATTAAAAATAAAGCTTAAGACTTTGATATCAGACTTCTTTCACAGACATACTCTGAAGGAGAAGCAGTGACATGCTGCCTGTGCTGCAATGCCTTATGCTGGAACGTGGGTCTGGGCCTGGAGTAGCTAATGGAGAGAGGAAAGGCAGGGGAGAGAGTTGGGGATGTATACAACTGTCTTCATATTTAAACGTATTCCACTAATATGATAATCTTGTATAATAGACTGAAATTGCTAGAGAGGAGGGTTAAAGTAATAAAGGGGACTGGAAGAAAATCAGTTAAGCACTAATGTCTGAGAGAGAGGCAGTGGGCAGCAGCAGCTTGTGAGAAAAAGAGGGAGAAGAGCTGATTCCAGCAATAGCCCAGATGAAGGAGGTGAGGAGGTGACAGGCATTAAAAAGGAAAGATAGAACTGGACTGTAGCTGCTGACATGAACCTGGGAGAACAGAGGTACGGTTACATATACTGGAAGAAAAGAGATAGGCTTGCATGAGTGAAATGGAGATGAAGAATAGGAGATTGCAGATGTAAGCTCCAGCAAGAAGGGAGAAAGTAGGTTGTATTTGTCTCCAGCAGGGAAGGCCTCTATGCAGAAGTAATAAATAATCATATAGTTGGGAGGAAGCTGAACAGAAGAAAGGAAGGTGGGGAAGAAGCTTGCCATACACAGGGCCAGATGGCAATTAGTTTCACTTGCTGGCAGGTCTCAGCGGGAAGCCCGGGGAGTCGCTCGCTAGGCATGGCTGATAACGAAGTACTTGCATAAGGCTCCCTTGCGCCGGGTGCAGGGAAGTATAGCGCCACCCCTGCACAACCCGGTGTGACCGAGCATCTGTTTCAGAGCCACGTGGCCTGTGCCGGTATGCGCACACGGCTGTACAGCGCCGCTGTCCCTGCAGGGCTAGCTCTGCTCAGCCTTCCCTCCCGTCCGGGCTGGCTGGTTCCTTTGCTAGCAGAAGCCAGGATCAAAAGAGTTTAAACAGCCTGAGCTCAAAGTGCTCCTGCTGTGCTTCACAGTCCATCTTACGGTGCTTTCCGCTTCCACACATTTTTACAGCACTGAAGATTAGTAGCTGTGTTTTACAGATAGGGAATATGAGAAGCTCTTGATCCACTGACTCTCTGTCTTGTTTATAAACAATTGAAAACTGTTTTGAACAGGAAGCGTCTTCACTTTTGTCTCATTAATGATGCTTGGCAGCTGGGCCCCTGATACCACGTTTTGCATTAAAACAATATATGTGACTTTATGATCCGATTTGACTGAAAGGAGCCAATGGGAGGAGAGCTGGGGAGCGAGTGCAAATGCTCAGGCTGTCAGTGGGGAGACCAGCTTGCTGGCTCACACTGCCTGCCCTAAAAACGGTCCCTCTAGAAGGGGGGTATTACTGTGGAGCCATTTTGTTTATGTTGAGTTCACTTACTGCCAGATTACATCACTCTTGTTTTAGTAAAGCAACTTCTGCCAGCAGAAGAATCAGAAATGAGAACACTAGGAATTCACTATACTTAGAACTATAGTACTCGGATTTCTGCCCTTGGCATAAATGACATTTCAAGCAAGGTAATAAAACTTACTAATGCACTTAACAATGCTGCATATAAAGAATTGACACGGGAGCAACGTCCTTCTCACCTTAGTGTAGGTGTGTACACCCTGTTCTGTGACCCATCAGCTTTGTTTAGACCGGCTTAACTCCAATATTAGTAATCAGCCAAAAATAACCCAACACATTTAAAAAAAAAAATCCAACTGCAGTGGCTTGATTCAAATTAATATTGAGAATGTCTGAAAGACATTATTTTCTGATTAAATTAGATGACTAATTCCAGTGTTAATATTAAAACGGTCATTTCCAGTGCTCATCTATGAAGAGAGGAAATGTGCTTTGAAGCAGGCAAGATCCAGCTTTGTGCAGTACCTCATAGAGCTGAATTTCGTGGTCCTGCGCTGAGACTATTCCAGGCCCTTCCCTGAACACTTACGGCTTGTGAAACACATGAGCTTGTGGACTTAGAAGGAAAGAATCTCCAACAGACCATAATTTGGATTCCCGCTGCGCTTTTCGGAGACGTGACCGTTACCTAAGGGAGTTGATGTAATGTCCCAGCAAAGGAAGAATAGACTCATGTCTCTTTCTGCCTTTACTTACACCCTCATTTCTAAGTCAGCTGTTTTGCACAGCATTTAAATTAGGGTAGAATTTGGCCTGGGACTTTCATTCACTCATGTTAACCTTCTGCCTTACGAGTTATTCTTGGAGAAGAAACATGACTATCTGTCAAATACATGCACGGTGTAGCTCCATTGAAGACAATGAAGTTATACCAGGAATTAACTTGGCATATAAACTGAGACTGTCAACCACATAATTAATCAATTTCTTCCGGACTTATGTGGCTGAGTCCCTTACTCAGCTTTAAAAATCTCAGCCCATATCTTTTGGAACATTTGTTTTTTAAACCATTGAATCTTGCTTTAGATCTTTGTTTGGATTTAGTAACATATAAACGCTCTGGCTAGATTTACAATCTGCCTGAATACATGTCTTCATGAATTTATTATTGTTCCAGGTAATACAAGCTGAGCTTTTGGTGGGAGGAAGAATGGAAGCAGGGTTTCGTTTGAAAAACATCCCCCTTCCCCAAAAGATACAAAGTTCAAAGTTATTCTAAGAAAAATAACAGTTTTCCACACTGAAATAATTGAATGGTGATTCTTTTATGCCATGAGAATTTTCAGCTATAAAAATGGTCGGAAAGTAGTCGCATTATTTAACGTATCAACAAGTCAGTTCCTGGTGCCATGACGATATGTCACCAGTAAACCCTATTTGGCAAAAGAAACCAAAGTGGCTAAAACCAGTTGTTAAAATGTTCAGAAGGCACCTGCATGAACAAAACAATTGATTTTCTTTTCTTATGTGTATTTTTTTTTAGAGTTCATCTCCTGTTTGTCCTCTCAGAGGCCCTTTGTGTACTGGATTTTTAATTGCCTTGGAGCACACGGCAACCACAAGTCTGCAGGATGGCAGAGCTCTATAGTACCTTGGCATGCAGTGTAGTACCTCTTTCAAGAGCTTCGTATCCAGTCCTGAAAGGAAATGGCTTGTTTTAAAACCACTACCATGAGACTTTTAATTTGCTTTCAAAATTGCAGTTCTTTCAGGGAAATATATCAGTACGAATTTATAATGCAGAGTCATTTTCTGATCTTGGCTATGTAGTAGATGTAAACATGCTTCTGTCTTGCTTCTGTCTCTATATTCATGATCTGTATTTGACTCTGTTTTGACAGTCTCTCTGTTAATTCAGTGACATGGGGTATGAGTGGTGCCTGAGCCGTCAACAGAAGGTTTTCTCTGCGCTCCATGCTCTCCTGGTCTGTTCACTGTGGTCAAGACCCAACATGCTTTCAGTAAGCTAGAAGGAAAATTTAATGGAGCGAGATGAGATTGGGGGGGGGGGGGGGGTTGGGAGAGGAAGAAAGGGAGACCTTTATTCAGTATAAGAAATGGTCTGTTTTAGCCTGTCTTGCTGTTTCATAGTCAGCATACTTTATGCATATTTTAATCACTGTCTTAAACAGTGAACTCTTCAGAGAAATGACTGTGTATGCTTGTATGTTTTATTTTTCCTGTAACAGCAGAGTGAGGTCCCCCGCTGACTGAGTATAATCATAGAAATATCAAAAGTATGTATTATTTGTAACAGTAAATACAGGTTAGGGTTGAACTGCTGTGTTACGAAATGTGTTCCTCTTGCCTTTCAGGAGGTTATGTTATTTAGCATAACTTCGGGCTTTTTTCTTCCCCTGTAATTATGTGGGCTTTGGTTCTGTGGACCCAAATGCTAAGCATCAAAATGGGTTCAAATATCATTTTATTCTGGCTGGGTATAAAGGGATTGGAATCCCTGTCTCAATCCTCATAGCAGGACCATGAACCAAACAATAGAATGGACCAAATCAACATCCCACTTACACTGTTTAAGAAGCACTACAGTGCCACAGCACTACACTGCGGTGTTTAAGAAGCACTGTAAATTGAATTTATCTTTACAGTAAAGAGGATTTCACATGCTGAATGTGTATGCAAAAGAACTCCAAAGACTGTTGCAGATGCTAATGCAGTAGCTTGTTCTTCTCAAAGTCAATAGCTGAATTTCTTTTAAAAAGCTGTTTGGAAGGGTTGTGCTATTATGGAAGAGAGATAGCCCATAATCGTATTCATCTATGTTTCTTAGCAATCTTCATGAGGATATTCATCCTCTGGCTCTAACAAAATATCAGAGAAAGTAATTGAACTGTCTTGTTTTTTTTGTTTTGTTTTTCAAATCCCTATCACTTCAATTCTGTTTGCTTTCCACTGTGCAGTTTTGGGTAGTGTTTGTCTTCCTGTTAATGGTGATTTCAGTTCATCCCAGATGTGACTGTATTTTAGTGCTGTGTGAAGTACCTGATTTTCAGAACTTTTGGGTTAAAAGCATCTGGAGAAAAGTAACTCATTAAAAGGAGCTCATCCTAAACTCCACCAGTCCGCAGTATGGTTTATTTAGTAATTTCCTGTCTACTGCCTTAATAGCAGACTCTTGAAGGAAGGGCTACATCAGATTATGTTGCAAGCCCTTTGTAATTGCAAGGAATGCAGTAAACAAAAAATAGATAGTGCTTTTGTCAGAGCATTCACATTTGCTTACTTCTGCTTCCACTGAAGTTCATCATGAAAATATCATTGACATCAGTGGAATGAAACTAATGTAGTCCATTTCCTGACTTGTTCAAGGGTAGTGGCTATAGGTAAGTCCACGCTTGTTTCCAGGGTGCCTGTTCACATAGTGCTCTACTCCCTGCGTGTTTCTGCTCTCTTGGATGTCAAAGAGACCATGTGTGAGTTGCCTAGGCTTAGAGACGCTACCTGACCCAGGCACACGGGCTCCTGCGGCTGCTCTGACTTCTGTGCAATTTCTAGCTGTGTCTGATCCCGCTTTTGCAGGGTTGCAGCTTTCACACCAAACAATTCTAATCCTAGGGAATTGTTAGTATCTCCCTTCAAAGACAGAGAGAGTCTCTGCTTCTCCCTCTATTTCCAGCACCTGGGTTAGAGGCAAAAGTTGCCACTTTTGAAAAAGTGGGGGGAAAGCAATCTTAGGTGCTAACAGAACAAAGCCCACCTTACTTATTCAGCACTGAATATGGAGTCCTCTATCAAATCTTTGATTATAATCATATCCTACTGTTAATAGCAGCAAGTGTCTCTTGCCCTGCTTCCCGCATGGTAATTTCATGGCAAAAAGAACTTCTTCATATGCCCTTTATCTGCAATAGTATGATGCAAATTTTGCAAAATTCACACTATAATAGTCTTTCATCCCATCCTCACTGAATGGGAGGATTTTTGTAGTAATGTTCTACACATTACATTCTAGGCTGGAGGCTTTTCTTTTTTTTAGAAAAACCCCAACAGTTACAGAATGTGCAATATAAACAGGAGGCTTAGCTTGTATTATAGTATCCCATTCCATAATATACTGTTCTAATATAAGGTTGTTTATTTTACAGGGCTCCTCTCATATAAAAGATAAATGATCAGACCAGTGTGTCTAGTGATTTTAATCTTTTCAAAAATGTAGTGTGTAATATCCATACTTTTGCCACTTCTACTCTCTTGACTTTATTGTATAACTTGTTATGTCGCCCCTTCGTGAAGACTAAACTTTCTGGTGTGGTATTACTAACACATATGGTTTTCCAAAACATAGTTAATGATAATACCTCCAGATGTTTGTGTGTGTGTGTGTGTGTGTGTGTGAGACAAGTATATTTGTAACTGTGCTGTAAAGCAAGCCTGACATATGAAATCACACAAATAACTGTTAGTTTCCTAGATGATTGACACACTTAGGTTTTGAACTTGCATGCTGTTTTGAAAGGCACTGGGCAAAATAGATTAGGATTTCTTTTTCCTCAGTGGAAAATTTTGACCTCAAAAAAGAAAAGAAACCTCTATCCCCAGGCGAAAAACAAAACAAGTTTGATTTTGATTTTCTTTGACAAAAACTATAAAAAATCTGAAGAAAAGGGGGGTGGACAGCCTGCTTCTTTAAAAATCCAGTACTTAATTAAGAAAATGGGCAAGACAGAAAAGTCTTTTTTGGGGGGGTGGGGGGAAGGGAGGGTATTTTTTTCCTTAAATTAGCCCTAGTACTGACTTTAGGAAATATACTACTTTATTCCTTTGGTGAAATTAGCCTGTCATCCTTAAAAAAGAAAAAGACAGAAAGAAAGGAAATAAAAGAGGGAATTCCATAACACTTTAGATGGTAGGATAAACTTCTGGTTATTGTGAAAGCATTCTTCCGCAAATGAATTTCTGACAGAAAATGCACTTTGAACAGAAAGGAAGTTTTTGGAGGGAAGCTAGTTCTTTGGGTTTCTCTTTCAAAAGGTATAACCGAACTCCCCCCCCCCCCCCCAGAAACTCTAATTTAGGAAATGCAGATTTAAAAAACAAAACAACTCAACTCACTAGCTCTATTTTTTTCCTTTTTTATTTGCTGCAGTATTCTCTGTATTACACTGGAGAAAAGTGTGGGTCTGGACTGTGTTTTTAAACTGATGCCACCATTATAGGAAGATAGAAAAGATGCGTTTTCTTGCCTGTAGCATCCAACAACTATGTAGCTGCTGTTAATCTGTATGCAACAGAAGGGTTCAAAGCTGATTTCACTGTACCACTGTTGAGCCTGGCTCAAGGCAGAGGCAAGGCAAAGTAGGCTTTTACTCAAGGAGCACTCTTGAAAAGAGCAGAGGACTGGCCATTTCTCTGTGCCTTGAGATGCTTCTAGGACAGCGTGTAGTCGCCTCCTGCCTGCTGCATCCAGGCAAGCAGCTGTCCCTGCAGGAAATGCATGCTATAGCAGAAGTCACCACCACAACCCGCCCCCCCGGGCATGTAGAAAACCTCTGATTTTATTTATTTATTTACTTATTCTCCTTTTTGAGATGCTCCTTCAGCTTTTGCTCTGATCCTTGCTCTCTCTCCCTTCCCAGTAAGGCATAAGAGGAGTAACCGGAGGAAAGGGAAATGAAGTTGCCCTTTTATTGAAGCTCTGCATGTCCTGGGAGGGCAGCAGACCCCTTTCACAGGAGGGAGGAAAGTCTCAAGCCTGAAGGAGAAGAAATTTTGGCAACAAAGTAAAAAGCCAGCTCTGCTTGAATTCTTGGGCTGCATAGGGACCGGTTTACAAGGCCCAGCTGTTCTGTGATAGTGTCCTGGCTGCCAGGGCTATTCTGGCCATAAACCCTTTTCTCTTACCTATGAGGGAAGTTGCTGATAAGAAGCTCAGTTAACCAGTTTCCCTTATATTGGGGTTAGTGTCTGACATTTTCTGGAGTTGGGGTTCCACCACCCTGACCATAGTCATTGCCAGAAGCAAAAGGATTTTGTTCCACAAAGTATGTCCTGGTCTACTAAATCTATTCTGGAATGGAGCAACATACTCATTTTGGTGCTGGGCTGAAGACTTAGTGTAACCCTAAATACTTAAAAATAGGGTTTTATCAGGCCCTGATGAGTCATCCTGGAAGGGAGGGCAGTTAGCAGATAGCGAGCAAGGCTACTGGCATTAATGCTGCATTACTGCATGTATTTGTAGCCTTCACGATGGCAAAAAGTACCGTTGTGAAAGTGCCCTGCTGTGCTGCTGTCTCATTAAATCTGCATTTATCAGCACCAAACAGTAACTAGAAATGGCATGAAGTTTATACCTTCTCTCATTTCTCTCAGAAACACAGTGATGTAAAGGGGTGTACGGCTTCTATTTCATTTTGGTAGAGAGAGCTGGCTATTTCTGGGTGGTCAGAGTCTGAGTAGACTGTCACTCTTCTCCTGAGCCTGACTGTAATAATCTTCCCATCTTATATTCACTCCACTCATACTTTATCAGATGTGACTCCAACTTGCATCAAAGGGAAAAACAAGCTGTTCCCTACCTCTTTCTGTGATTCAGATATTGTTCATTTTCTCTCACATGCACACCTTGGCTTCCTGAATATGGCTCCATGGAAGTGTCAGATGACCTGGCAAACTTTGTGTTGCAATTACAATCCAACTGGAGTAGCATATATGGGAAAATCTTGAAAGATCATCTGTCTTGTGCAATTTCCAACATCCTTTGACAAAGGAGCTCGGGTGAACACTGGAACCCTAGAATTTCATGTCAGTCCTGTGGACTGATTTGTGGCTCATCTGTCAATACACACAGCCCTGTAAAACGCTTATGTCAAGGGGGAATGGAGAATTAGGGTAACAAAATACACTGAAAACTGACTCATGGATTTTTCCATGATCCCCTGTTTTATAAGCCTCACAATATAAGCATTGACAAATGTTACAACATCTTTTTAATACAATGCACAGAGTATTTATGGGGACCCATTGTTTTCAAATTGTGTAATTAGTTAGTTTTGCACTGCAACTCCTTGGCTAACTGAAGTTAGAGACAGGTAATAACTAATTGTTTTCTTACTGATGGGCTCATTGCCAAGTACCTGAACCAGACACCTGGAGAAGTCCTAAAACAATGAACGGAGAGTGGCATGTGCGAACAAATATATCAGGGAGTGACATAAACCACAATGATTTTCAGGCTTCTGTCACTATTTATTATCAACATAGTGTATAATCTTCAAAGTGCCTCTAGTATTTCATGGAAAGTTGTGGCAAATGTCCTGCAGGCTGTTCTCATGTTTTGTCTGTCTGCCTTTCCCCCCCCGCCCCCTTCTCCCCTGTATTTTTAAGATATCTGCTTCTCTTACTTGCTAACCACTTGGAATCTTAGACTTTTGTTTATAACAGGAATTTTTGACAGTAAACAGCCTTGCCATTACACATGGAGGATTAAGAGACAGCAGCAGGAGCAGAGAAGCTCTTTAAAAGACAAAGGCCTCATTTTCACAGTAGGGTTCTTGGCACTAAAAACAAGAAAAGTGAACGACAGAAAGGATGTGATCAACAATTAAGGTAAAACAGATTTTAAATGCTATGGGCTATATGCCTCTTTATCACAGGACAAAGATGTTGCAAAGTGGATAAAAGACTAGCTCAAGGAGAAAACTTGGTCTGAATAAAGTTTTTCCAAAATGCTGTAAGAGATACTCATCTCTATAGGCAGAAGTGCAGAGGGGTAAAGAAAGACCCCATGAAAGATGGGGACTGGCAGGCACCTAATGGTATCATCATTTACACCATCAGCTCCAGAGTTGCCTCTTTTCTTTTAAGGAGCAGGTCTGAAGAGCTGCTGTGGGTGGAGAGCAATTTTTCATAAACAATTGACGACCAAAGCCTGTTTAAATTTAAAGACAAACTGATCTCACATCGCTGCTTATGCCACACAACCACTGCCCGTAGAAAGCTTGATGTATCCCACAATGTGAAAGTAGTGATTTCCTATCAGAGCTGCAGAACGTTAGGATAGGTGAAGATATGCAGTGCCCAGTGGTCCAGTCAGTATGCTACAGAATGGTGTACTTGGCTGCCTATACTACTAACAGCATTAAATTCATTTAAACTAATTTCTTGTTAGGATAAACAACTATAATTTCCCATTTCTGTCTGCAACTATAATTTCATCAGCACTCATTTGGTGCCTATAATAATGCAGGAGCTATTATTAGCCTTCTGCTTGGAATCTGGACATACAATCCTGGGAACAGTTCACACAGTAAACTTTAAAATGGTGTGTGGGGGGGAGGAAGCTTGATCTAAATTTAAATGGTAAAGTTCTAAGACACTAAAAGCCTGCTTTTATATTCAATGGTTAAGGGCATTCAGCTAATAAGCATCATATGCTTTTAAATAAAATAAAAACCACAGTAGTAACTAACAGATGTTGTAAAAGTTCTGACTTATTTCAAGTCCGAGATGCAGAGGATTAACACAACTTAGTTTGTGGTGTTCATCACAGCGGCTAGAAGACCTGATCCTACTTCCCCAGCACACAATCAATAGGTGTAGGAAGTGTTCTTCAGGTCTCAGCTAACTAATTAAGCTATACTAAGTTAAAAGCATATATTAAGAAGAGGCTCTGTTGCTTTTACTCATGTGTTACTCCCAAAACACCTGAGGTGCTATCTATATGAGATTCTTTTGCCCTTTTTCAATTCATAGAAATCACACAGATGGCAAAGATAGCAAGTCATATCCAGGACTCTTCCAGTCATTATCACATTCAGTGGTTTATCCAGTTTAAAATGACCTTAGCAATGGGATTTTCTTCATTCCTTTTGCATGAGGCTGCAAACAACAAGTTCCTGTTTGTTTTAAGGGGATGTTAGATATCCTATGGCAGTTTTGCAAGAGCAGAATGCCATATTTCTCTGCCAGACTCTTACCCTATAACCTGGGGGTCCACAGGTATGTGCCACTGCAATGGATCACAGTGTCAGGTGCTTGTAGATCCTTCAGGATTAAAAAAAATTTGCAATCATGGTGATACTAACTTCTCTTATTTTCTCAGACTGGTCTAATAAACCTCTCATTGCTGAGTTTTTAACTTTAATGCTTAAGAACACTTTCTCAGTTTCACCCCATGATCTATATTCTCTCTGCTCACTCTAAAATGATTATCTGCCAGCAGTTAAATAAAGCAATATACATTTCCCCCCCCCCCCCCCCATTACTACCCCTTAGAGTGCAGTATACAGAATGCAGCAATCTGTATTTGCTTAGCTGTTGGCTCTGGCATGATACAAACCACTAGGAAACACAGCCCTAGCAATCTACAATATGACAAGTAAGAAAAACCCCTCCAACTGCTCATAATGAAGGCTGACCCAGTGGCCAGGGTGCCAGTCTGAAACACGGTTTACATTCCTTGCTTTGCTAGACTTTGCCCAGAATAATGAGTGATTACATTTTCAAAGCTATTAGTGTGCCTAACAGTGCAGGCAGGTATCTAGTGTGATTTCTTTTTTTTTTTTCCCAGTAGGATTTAAATAGTGTTGGTCTCTAAGGATGCCATTTCATACTATTTTCCTGTCAGCAGGGCTAGGTTTATGAACCTGTCAATCTCTCCCACCCGTCTCTTCTTGTCACTCCCCAGACTGTAGCTTACCCAGTCCGCCCACCGAGTTGTGCTGATTCAAGTGTTGGTGGGTATGAACTCTAAATGGAATCAGTGAAATTGTTCTGATGAAAAAGATGCTCTTTCCCAGACACTTTTTTTTTGTTTACCCTAATCACTCCCCTGATCTTGAGACAGGCATGGTGCCACCAACGGTTGAAGTGGCCAAATGCAAAGCTGAAAGGTGGTCTTGTGGGAACTGCTGAAAACTGGCTTTGCTACTAGAGAAAATGCACCCTACCCCTCGTGATTTCCTTTATACTAGGGCATTTCTGTAAGTTTCTTTCATTTTCTGTTGTCCTCTTTCAGGCCCCAAGCAGCTTTAGTTTCTCTGCACATTCCTCAGTTTCATCTGGGACCTGGATGTAGTGGTATTGTTGTGAGGATAAATGGATTATCACTGCAAATAGACTGGTGCTGAGGAAACAGAAGCATTTAGGAAACGTAAATATTGTTTTTTACTTGGAACAGTGCATTTACAGATTTACTTTTTCAGGAAAGCGTTCATTTTACTTTGTTAGAAGATGCATTTTCAATGAGCTGTTTACAGACAGCAAGAATATTCTGTAACCACTAGTTCCCTAATGCGTTTCAAAAAGGAGGCAAATTTAGATGGCATTTTTCGCTTTGCTGATTAAAACCCTGATGTATCCTCTCCAGGAGACAAAGAAGAGGCTCATCATCTCACAAATGGGTCTGCTGCAGGCTAGGGATGAACTCTTCAGCTCCAGCTGACCTCAGGCAAAGCTGAGAGCTTTGCTCACCCCTCTTACAGGAGCACATGTTGTTTTTAAAGTGGTCTGATTCCCTCTTTATTGTTTTGTTTTTATTTAGGAGAGAAGGTACTGTCTGCAAGCTCTACTTTACAGGTACTGGCCTGCCCTGTGGGCTTGCAGAGCACCTGAGAGAGGGGCTATGCTACCTCCTCCCATGCACCCTGCTGCAGATGTGACTGAGTCTCAGTGACATGAAGCCCCAGGGTGAAATGAAAGCTATAGGGCTCTATAGCCATGATTTTGGTCCTGTCCAACAGCTCATGCTTCTGCTCCAGGCAGGTTTAGCTACCCATTGTTGCAGAGGAGGAACAGGCAAGGCAGTGATTTCTGCTTTCCTCGCTGTTACCAAGGTTGTAGCTGAATGAGGAATTTTTTTATCCCTCCCCATTCTCGTAATCCTCTCTTCTCCCTTTCTTCAGAGTTTAGCCCAAAGAAAGCACCCAAAGTGATAAGCAGAGGTGAATAATTCACTGCTCTAAAGGAATGAGCATGGTCTGGTTTGAAAAAAGGCACGCATCACACTCCCACTGTACCTGATAAAGTGCAACATTTAAAGGAATGTCGCTTATCAATATAGGAGAAAAGAGGGCCATGACTGTGTGCTTGGGAAAGTAGAGAAGCAGCAGGCAACCATTCTAACCTATCATCAGATAAGCCACTGTGACAGAAATTATTGGTAAGAATGGCTGGAAAAGAGAAAAATATTCCTGGAAAAAAAGCTGATAATGAGTAGAAAACTCGCATGCCACAGAAATTATTCCTAGAGGTTCATGAATGATGAGGCTATTTTCAATTGGGCTGTTAAAACTGTTTAACAGCCGGGAAGTACCCTACCATTGCACAATATGGCTTTATATTTATGGGATGACTTTTGTACTGAATTCTTTGTTCCTTGAATGTAGCCTGAGGCAAAACCCACTGAAGTCACCAGCAGCTTTGCCTTTCTTTCTGTAGGTTGAAGCTCATGCCCCTGGGGAGTTGTTTAGATGCTGTGAGATAAGTAACCTTCTCAAATTGATACCAACAGCAGCCCCACCCCAACAAGAAAGAAAAGTAAGACTGAAATCATGGTGCCTGTAACAGCAGGAAAAAAAGATGGCTAAGGCTAAATTCCTGTGTCATAGAGTGATCTCCTAAAGAGATATCTTCTGATCTCTCCAATATCTTCTGTGTGAGGGTACTTGAAAAAAATGTCATTAGATACTGATCTTAAGAGCTGAGTGTTTGCTTTACTATTCATGGCTCTGAAAGGTTTGTCTGCATCAGGGAAAATAATCTCAGGCGTGAATTTGAAGTACAATCACTATTTCTCAATATCTCTTACATGGATGGGTTTATTCCTAGCCTTTCTGAGGTGAAGTTTGGTTAAACCAAATCATTTTTGGAAATAGTTGGTAAAAGCATCATCAGGCCAAATTCTGACTGTTCAGGCAGGGAACTGTTCCAAAACTAGCTGGATGCTTTTTCTCCCTATCCTTCAACTGCTCACCTGCTTGTCTGGGTCTTCCACAACTGTTTAGATCCTCACAGAGGGGAAAACCACAGCCCCTTAGCAGCTAACAACAAAGGGATTTAAGCACTGGTTGTGGAATATGTTGATAGGGTTAGTCCCTTGTGCTTTAGAAGTGTCCAGTTTTAGTACAACATATTACTCTAGGTGTTTACCTGTCCTTTTGTGCCATTCTCATTAAGCCAAAGGCCTTAAATATTTATTCCAGCAGATCTTTTTTTCGATCTACACTAATTATTAAAGAAAGCATGTAGTCCAATAGAGAAGGAAAAGAACATCCCTTGTATGTTCATAAACACAAAGTTAATGACATATAGACAATAACTGCTATCTGGTACTGCAGACTCAGATGCAGCTTCGTTATGTTCTTGCTCCATCAGACTTCAGCTAGCTTCCCTCTAGCAGTGCAGAGTGCCTAACCAATGGCATATAGACACATTGTAACCCACTCCAGGTGACTAATGAATCCAGAGGGGTACTGCACGGTTGTATGCCAACATGGGTCATGGTAAAAACACTGATTCAGTATAAGGCCTGAGGGAGGGACAAGATATTTTAATTTATAAAACAAAAGTAAAGGAAGCATACAGAGAAAAATGAGCTTCATTACAACTATCATATCCTGCCTTTATCAGTAGAGATTTTGTTGAAAAATTTTTGATGAAAATTTTACCATTTTAGGCTATTGCCCCTCTCCATCCCCTTCCCCCCCATTTTCTGAAAGGAAACCTGGAACATTTCAAATTCAGGTAAAATTTAGTGGCAGGTTTCCCCATCCTTGCGATGCTCATTCTCTTTTTAATTTCCTGCCTTTTTATAGAATGCAAAATAATTTTTCCCTCCTCAAAAAATATCTTAAGTGATTCACTTCAGTCTTTACTGGTAAGATTGGAAATCTTATCAGTGTATATAAATACCTGATAGGGGGCTGTAAAGAAGAGGAGCAAGACTCCTCAGTGGTGCCCAGTGACAGCACAAGAGGCATTGGGCACAAACTGAAACACAGGAAATTCCTTCTGAACATAAGGAAACACTTTTTCAGTATGAACACTTTTTAGTTGGTCAAACACTGGAGCAGGTTGCTCAGAAAGGTTGTGGTGACTCTGTCCTTGTAGATATTCAAAAATCTGACTGGACATGGTCCTGCACAACCTGCTCTAGGTGATCCTGCTTGAGCGGGGGTTAGACCAGACTATCTCCAGAGGTGCCTTCCAAACTCAGCCACTCTGTGATTCTGCAATGTGATAACTTTTCAGCCTTGCTAACTATGTTTTGATCTAGTTCTTGTTAATAATATTCCCATACCCTGTATTTCTCCTTACTGATCCAAATAGTATCAGCCACATTTCCCAACAGTCTTTGCATTCCAGGACCTGTGTGAGTCTTGATTGTTAAATATGGGCAAGTAAATTGTGATCCACCCACACAGAGGGCAAGTCCACAATTTAAGCCAAATTAAATTCACTTAAATTCTGTCTGAAAAGATTAAATAGTAGATAAAATTTTCATGCTCCCCTCCAGTTGGATTTGAATTGTAGAATGTGGTGGGGGGGGGTGGGGTTTCTCCTCCCTTTCAAACAGGAAGATGGCCAGGTAACTTCAGTTTTTTGAGGCCATTGTCAAATGATATCCTGGACAAGGTAATGGCCACTCGGTTTATTTGACAATCTAAACAACTGATCAAACACGAATTTAATACAAAGACTTTCCATTACATCTATGGCTACATTTCTGCTATGGTTCTGAGAGGTATTTTTCAAAAGGAAATGGACCTAGAGTACCAATAGTTTAGGATTGTTTTTTATTGTTTACTTGCTTTTCTCTACTGATTAGATTTGTTAGGGTTGGTATATATTCTGTATATAGCATGTACTCTGAGAAACCACATAGGTTTTGCCTTTATTAACTTCAAAATGGTTTATTTTTCTGATAAATAATTCCAAATATTTAAACAGCTATAATACTAAACAAATTCCTGGGATTACTGTCATCAATATAATAAATTTTCATGGGTCTTGTCTTCCCTGTTTTGCAAAATAATAACTAGATGGTATAAGATACCCATTTTGAATTTGGACCAATAAATCCATCAACTGATACAATGCTTTTGCTTGCTATTATAGGCAATTTTATGTAAATCATGTAATGATATGTTTACATTTTCTTTACCCTCACTCACCAATCAAACAATTAAATCACTTTCCCTTTTCCACATATGCCTGTTGTGGTCTTTGACAGGGAAAAAAAATCATGTTCTCTTGCTCTGTAAAACAAGCAAACTCCAATCTGTTTTATACAGATGTTCTGTGGCATAAAGTGAATGTCAGAAAATCAAGTATGGTGAAAAGGGGGGTTAATCAGTAACTATTCACTCCACAAGCTTGGTGCATTGCATGGCTGCACAGCTGATGTCCATGGGTCTTTTCCACCTAGTCCTGGAGTAATGATTTTTCCATTGTTATGTAAGATCCTGAAGTGTATTTGCCTCCAAAAACCCAGTCTGAGCAAATTCCTACAATATCCTTTCATTATCAAAATCTTGGATGACCCCAACTTAAAAGATTGGGAAATCTTTTAGAAGCATTTGAAAGATTTCCCAATCACTTCAGTGAGGTTAGGTTTTTAAAAGGACTAGATCCAACATCAACTTCTGTTGAAAGTTCTGATTTACCATAAGCATAAATAAATTTAGGCTCCTAACATGCAAATAGGGGACTAATTAGATTTTCCAGAAGCACCAAGTTCCCTGGCAGTTATCTGCAGCTTTAGGGATGTGCATATTTTAAAAATGTTGGCCCTCAGCTCTTGTTTATAACTTGTAATCACTTTCAACATTTCTGAGAAGGGTACATCCCCTAGTAAAGACAGTTTTGCAAGTATGAATATTCTTTATACCAGTTTAGCTATTCTTTATAGCTTATATCAGTAATACATCTAGTTATTTCTATAGCTCCAATTTTAAACTAATTGGAAGTTTTGTGCATTAATACTGAGCCAGGTGTTCAATACTATAGTATATGAGAAAGAAAAGTAGAGATGAAAAAAAAATCATGGACATAAATCAGTAGCAAGCATGAAAGTGTTAGGGTGTTTTGTTTGCTCAGAGGTAGTCATGCTAACAAAGAGTGCTTTTCTGTAAGTTAAAGAAGTATTTTTTTTTTCAGCTGCTAATTCTTCTACCAGCGGTACTCAAATACTGAAAGACAAATAAGAGGGGGAATTCAGAGACTTAATTGAGAAATCTTTTCCTAGCTGATAAAGCAGGAGAAGGTCCTCCAGAATGCAATTCAAAAATGCAAAATTAGGCTCCTGCCTAATCCTGTCTGTCCCTTGGCTAAGGAAGAGTCCCAGGGAGCTAATGCCTATATTTAAGCATATCCTCCATGGTTTTTTCCCCCACCTTTTTCTGTACACACAGCCTCCATTAATGTTAAGGATGTTTAAATTTTGTGAGTATCCAGGATTATTTTGGCATACCGTAGGCAGCTTAGGGACACCCCAAAGTTCTCTGTGAGTAAGCTAACAGCCTGTGGTTCTTCCACAGTGAATAGTAAGAAAACGTGTCAGCTTCTGAGTAAGAGAAGAGAGGAAGCCAGGCCAAAACAATCAGCAACAGTGGACTGAGTTTGTCTTATGTTTGTACTGCAGAGTGGATAGGTTACCAGCCTAAATAAAAGCTGAATTCAGGTTTGATCTGTTTGCCCCAGGTAAAAAGTAGCTCATCTTAAGTCAGAGGTTTCTGTGTTTTGACAGAACAGGGCCACATGGAACCACACAAAAGTCCAAGATGAAGTTAGTGAAAGAAGCAAGAAATGGCGGTAGATCCCAAGGGGAAAGAATAGCAGACGTGACACTGACACAGACAAAAGCAGTCCACAATTTTGGCCAACTGACATGCTAGAAAAAGCCAAAAAGCCAACAGATCTGCAAGATTCATCTTTCTGCAGAATTGCTGTTTTGCAACTTTAGCCTGTTTCTAAAGAAGATGGGAGAGAGGAGAGTGGCCATTTAGCACTGGCTGGAGGTGCTGGAGCCTAGGTCTTCAGCTACATCAGAGGAACACAGCATCGAACAGACTGGAGAAGATGTCTCCTCTGATCTTCCAGGATACTATCCTATGTGGGGCTGTTTCTGCTGTACAAATGAGAGTAGACCAAAGGTCAACCACACATATTATGGAGACAACCCTTGGTCACACTATCTTTCCTTCAATTCTAGCCAAGCTTTACACACTAGTTTTGAGCAAGTGAGTTTGTATAGAGGCCTTTGCAATGGAGTAGCGGCAGCAGAGGATCACCATTTCTCTGGATACCTTCCCTTACTTTTACTGGCTGGATGACAAGCTACTGCCAGCAAAGCAGCACAAAATGGCAACACCACAGAATTAGATGAAACCCTGGGATCTGAGGATGCTTTGCACGGTATCTCTGCTTTGCACTCAATTGTAACAGCCTGCTGAGCAGACCTGCTGCAGTTTAATTAGTGTCTGGGTCCACCTCCTGTTCCTCTTTAATAATATTAGTCAGAACTTAACGGTCTGGTTCCTGCCTCCTCTATACTAGAATGAGCTGCTGATGTGTAGCTGGCCAGATTGGTTAATTGCACCCATGACTTTTAAAGGTCAGATCTTACAGAATCTAATAACATTCAGAAGATTTCCAAAACAAAGTAAATCAGAAAGAAGAGTCTGGAATCCTCCCATGGGTTATTGAGCTGCATATTGAGCCATGGGGCAAATCAACAACTCTTGCAGTCACCCAGCTGAGCAGCTGGCCAGCCCTACCAGCAAGGGCAATAGTGAAGGCAAAGCATGGAAAGAAAAGCACTTTCAAAGGCAGCTTCATCACTAGTTTTGATCAGCTGGCATAGTGCAGGGTTGCACTAGTTTCTGGGAGTGTGTGCCCAAGGAAAGAGAACAGACTAGGGGAAAAGCTATGTATATTGAAAGGAATCTGTACCAACAAGTCACCACACAACCAATATGCCTTTTTGTAAGAGACTGCATCGTGTCCTAGAAATTCTTCATCCTGAGTTTATTCTACTAGGAAACCTGTATGATTGGCCAAGCAATATCATTTAGGGTACCAGAAAACTCATAAACCTGAAAATACCTTGTGAAGAAGAAGATATTTCAGTAAAAGAGGCATTATGCATGTCCTTCAGTTTCATGTGTGATGTAACTATCATGTGATCTGGTGTGGAGGATACCTAACTAGGATCTGCAGTTTGTATGTTTTATTCATCAAAACTAATAAACACTGTATTTGAAAAGCAGATCATCCCTCATTCTAAGCTCCTTCATCTGCGAGAGGGCCCAGCAGTCTGGGTTGCAAGTGCCTCTCTCAGCAGAGGAGGGGAGGCAGCAGAGGGCAATTGCTGCCTGTTTGCTTCCTGCAAGATCCATGGAGGCAGCAGGATGGAAATTCCCCTCAGCTGGGGCACTTCTGCTTCATAATGTTCCTTTTCCTCCTCATGCAAATACCTGAATGAAAAGGCTGTAAGTCCTGAAAGTCTCCAGATCCCAGTCCTCTCACTGTTCTAGGTTCGGATTGCTTAGAGCCAGGTGGTCTTCACTTTGACATCCACAGAAAAGGGGAATTTTTGAAAGATATGAAAGAGGAGCTCTCCCACTGCTTCCTGCAGAGGAAGAGGAGTCAATCTATTTAATTACAGCTAGGACTTCTCCTCCTCCTCTTGGCAGGCAGCCTTATTTAAAATCTTCTATTTGCCAACCCATGACTGAGTTTAAACAAGATGAGTGGGGTAATTTTTTTTTCCTCTTTCTGTGGTTAAAAGATTTCTAACACTGTTTATCAAGTTAAGAAAAAAATGTTGCATAATAGTTGAACAATTACCAGTATTTTTTTTCCTTCCTTTTCTTCATCCTTTTTTCACTTCTTCTGATCACTCTTTTAAGGTCTTTTTCATATTTTATCCTGTTTTTTTGCATGTGCTTATCTTCAGCTGACTTGCATATAACTGATATTCAACTGAACATGAAGTTTGGGTGTGCCAATATTAAAGCAATATTAAAGCCAATTAAAATATTAAGTCAATATAAAGCCAATATTAAAACAAGCTGCTTGTTTGTACAAAACAGTAACTGAGTGAGTAAATGCTAATTAGTAGCTTATTTGCATATATGCTTCGTATTCTTTTGCTTGATTTCCACAAACAGTGTAGGGGTGTTTTTTCTTTAATTAAACACTGCTTAGACTATTCAAAAAAAAAAAAAAAATCCTGGTTCATCCTCTCTAGAAAGATCCATTTCTGCAAGAATAAGACCAACAGAGCAATCTGAGATTTTCATACTACTGCTGCCTTCCTGATTATTTGCTTTCTTTAATTTTTTTTTTTTTTGGTCAGATGTTCACCACTGTCCTTCCTGTTGTTTATTCTCTGGCTTCCTCCACTGTGTCCATTTTGTTTCAGACTATATCCTAAAATTAATAACAGGAAGCCTAGTATAGAGGTATTCACATTTCAGGTACTGAAAGTCTTTATAGTTAGTTTCAGTTACCTTTTTTTCTACACTGATAGGAACTTTTGTGTACAAAAGCCAAGCACGTTCTGCTATTCTTAAGAATCCTGTAATGTTATAACTTGTGCTTAATTTGCAGTTTAGTGCAGCTTCCAGATCACTTTTGGCATTACTGCTTTCTAGATTTCTCACCTAGCATCTGTGTTTTAACTTATCTTCCTTCAGCTATTATCTTGAATTTATATGAGCTAAATTTTGGGTTCCTAATTCCTGCAAATGTATTTGAGACCCTTCAGAATATTTGGCTAGTCTTGTGAATATATCATTGATTAAATGATTGATAATGTTTCCTGTTTTTCAGATAATTCATTCCAAACTTAGACATTTTCATGCATCTTCTATCCTTGATATGTTTTTAGCTAGATAAGCAAGTTAATACAGATATTTGATACTAGCTCTTATATAGTTCTGTTTTCATCCATAGTTCAATGACGTGACAGGAATACATTTTACAGTTTTTCATGAAACTCAAGACACACAAATACAATGTAACTAGCTGAAAGCTAGTCTGCAATGTTGAGATGGAATCCAGGACTAGAGATTTCTTTCTACCAGGTAATGCTACTACATAACATTTTCCTGTGTAGGCTGAAATTATTTTGTAAAGTTAAGACTTGACTTTATATTTTAAGAAAAAAAATACAGACAATATATTATATTCACTAAGTATAATTCTGCTAGGAAAAATAGTCGGATTTACTTTGAATGAACTGAAATTTCTCAGCACTTCTTTTGAAGTTTGAAATAGTTAACTTACTTTTTCCATGTGCTTCTACTCTTGTGAGTTTTGAATGAGACTAGAAGAAAAATACTAAGCTTTTCTCACAGAAGGTTCTCCTAAGATTCTGATCTATTTGTGCAACTACAGATGGTTTGATTAGGTTGTAACAAAGTGCCAAGAAATTTCCGCACATGCAAATATGGTCCTGGACTATGCTAGCACCTACATGCAGCACTGGATAATGTACAACATAAAAGTTCATGAATGGCAGCTGCATTATGTAAACACACAATAATTTGACAAGCTTTCCTAGCAATGTAGAATTTCAAAGCAGGCATTTATTAGATTAAATATTCCTTCAATTTGCCATCAGATTACTCTCCTTTAGCATTAGCATTCACTTAAAGCAACAAACATGGCAAGGCATGTGAGAACAAGGGTGTGCCGAAAATACAGGGGGCAAATGGGGGGAAAAAATAGGATGTTCACAATTTTGTCCCTGCCCTAATTTATCTAGAAGCTGCAAATATCTCCTTCCATCTTGGTTCCCTTTATGTTTATGTTTTTTCTTATAGAAATTGGAGTCACATTGCACATTTGGGTAATAACAGAATAGGAGGCATATACAATTAAATGGTCACTATGTTCCAAACTGACCCTTGATTATTTAAACTGTGATGCATGAGGGACACTATTTTAAGAGGACAGAGAAAATATGTATTTAATTTGATTGTGGTCCAGGTGGCTGGATTACATGGAAAAATGGAAGATCTTGTTAGAACTTTGTCCAACAGAGCTGAAAGAGCTCAGACAGCAGAGCTCGCATGTTATGAAGCTCAGTTCCCTGGTTCATCTCTTATTGTTGGTGATCCTAATCTCATGAGCATATGAATGATGTATCAGTCTTAAAGAAAACTCCAGTGTAGTATCAAGGCAGGTATCCAAAGGTAGTAACTGGGTTAGCTTCCTTCCAAACTCTCTCTCAGTTATCAGTCCCAGAAGCCTGGTGACACAATCTGAGTATGCTCTGGGCTCCACTCCATGATACAGTTATCTACAAAGAGGTGGAAATGAGGGAGTAACCATTATGGTTGCTCTGTATCCAGCTCCCTTCTTGGCTGCAAAAGCCCTAATGAGAACAGGACAGAGATTTCACTGCTGTCTGCAAGCATGGGGACTGCAGATCAGAATAGTGTGACTGCAGTTAAAATACAACTTTGAGTTGAATTTAATGTTCAGTGAAGTCGATGGAATCATGTTGACTTATACCAATTGAAGAACTGGCCCAGTAGCACTGAATTGACTTGAATGTAAAAAGAATATGCTGTCAAAAAATGAAGAACTGCTGTTACTATTCTTTAAACTGAACAATAATTTAGGGGGGGCTGTAAGAACTGATGAAGGTAGTTGAACAAGGTAGTTGTCATCTCAGCTCACAGAAAGGGAAAGATGTTTGCTGTTCTATGAAAGTATGCTCCCTTAAGATGTCCAGTGTCATTTCTAGATGAAGCACACTCAAAGACCTTTCGTGTTTTGGGTGCACATACTATCCAAACTTTTTTGGAGTTAGGTTAGGAGTAAAAATATGCCTGATCTTCTAAGTTCTGGCAAGATCAATTTTTCCCTTCTAGCGTTTAACATTCCTGGCTACCCACAAATGTATTCCTCAGGGTTATTTTTTTATACTGTGAACCCAGATCCTTCTTATTAGGCATGTATTAGACATTCCCGGTAGTGTGAGCTGAGAATTTAGATCTACGCTAATACAGGCCTGGCAGTGTTCCTCTGAGGGTGTAATTCAAGACTTTTTCATGAAGCCTTCCAGTATCCTAGCATGTATAATTACAAATGTTTATTGAAGGCTATAAACCCTTTCAATGGTTTGACAGACACTCTGATTCACGATGATCTTCTCTGGATGTGCAATGCACAGGTTAACCATCCACCGTTTAGAGTATTATTTCCTTTTATTTTGCTCTAAACTATATTTACCAGCTATTAATCTTTCCAGAGAGTGATTTTCTCACATTGTAACATTAGAGGAATAGGAAGAACTCACTAGATTTCACCTCTGCCCTCATAACTATACATTCACTCTTGTTCCTCATCTCTACTTAATTTTTATCCAACCCTGTGTAGATTTTGGTATGAACTCTAATTTTCTATAGTGCCCTCCTCTGAATTTTTTAAAGCTCAGTTACTACTTAAGGTGCAGCTGGAGCAGTCTAGAGTTCAGTGTGTAGGAGTGATGATGAGGATGAGTTATTGTGCAATATAATTTTATTACGGTATGTTAGCTCCTAGTCCTGGCTAATATACCCATCCAACAAAGACAGATACCAGTGGTTATTTCTCTTCAAACACAGGAAAGTTTGAAGAGGATGAAATCTCTGCCCCGTTTAAAGACACGTTGCTGCTTCTCCTGTTGTTGGCCTCAGCTGTCATTAAAGCATAGATTCCAGTTAGAAAGTGAAGCTCTGAAAGCTGTTACACACAGTGCAGAGCATTCGTCACAGGGAGAAGCTGCTTTACTGCTACCCTGTGGAGGCAGAGGACTTAAAGCTGTATTTTCTTCAGCAGAACTTGAGGGTTTGCTATGAAGTTGCTCCTATTTCTGTTGTACCCTCAGGATGTCACCAGGGATCACATGCAGCTAATGAAGTCCTTCAGTCTGAGGGTTTCTGCTTCTGAAGATTGGTTCTGGGATATAAATGGTGTAAGAAAAGAACAGAGCCTGTAGAGAGACAATCCAGTCAGGACTGTAGCCAAGTGTGAGGCTGCTCTGGAAAATCAATGCAGCTGATGAAGCTTGACATTTTAATTGTCCTTTGTTTGCAGTATTAAATTAGGTTATGAAGAACAATGATCAGTGCCTGTGATTAAAAGTTTGAAATGTGCCATATATTCTGCGATTTGTACTACAGTGTGAGTGTACTCTTTAAGCACTAGGTTTGAAGTGGCTGCTAGCAAAAGGGGGGCCAAGAAAACAAGTGAGACTGTCAGAGCCAAATGAAAATGCTTTTTCTCCTCCAGATTGTCCCCTGAAGAGCTATTGTGTTAGAATTTGATTTCCAAAGCTATCATTAACTTGTGAACTAGCAGCATTTTAATGCTGCTTTAAGTGCAATTGTCAACATACCTGTAATGCTGGAGTCCTTAGTGGTACTTCTGTAGTGTTACCTCTCTGCTGTATTTGACTTGCACCACAGCAACATGTGGTTTCAGTAGAAATTACACAAATGCAAGCGGGCTGTATGTGTCCTTGAGTTCTTTCTAGCTCTGTTAGGGCTGAGACCACCAAATTTGTTTTGCTAGAAAAATGTGAGCATGAACACAGACCCCGACCTGAAAGATGCTTGGGATTTTCCTTCTTAAATTCAGTTCCCTCCACCAGAAAAGAACATGTAACACCCAAGTAACCTTGAGCTCAGCTAAACAACCGAGTGTTATTATACTGAAAAACCTTCCTGTGGTTTTATTGCCCCCTTGAAAAACAATTGCTATAGAAGTCTCTGTGGGAAACTGTACTAAAAGTGTCCCATCCGAAGTATTAATTAGAAATCTGCCAGGCATATTTTGACCGGAAGCAGCTTGTAACACAATGAACATATTTTTGGCCTTAAAAGGATATGAAGACAGGAAAAAAACAGTTAATAATTGCTATACATTTTCATTTTTAAGTTAGATGGTATAATTCTCAGCAGGGACTACTCTTGATCTGATGACTACAAGATCTACCTTGTAACATGAAATTCTCCAAAACAACAAAGCTTTTTATTCTTGATTGCAGACTTGGGTTGTTTTGGGCCTGAGTGTTTACTATCTAGAGACTTGCATTTGTCAGCCATGCATGAACATGGCCTGTTGAGTGATTAAACTTCTGATATTTATGGTCTTACAGTGCTGTAGGATGAATGAGTCACATATTTACTTGGGAAATTAGACACAAGGGACCTGTTGCACAGCAAACAACCATGCATGTTCTGAAGCACTTGTGGGCTACAAAACAGAAAATGATGCTGTTCCTTCTGAGTGATGTCAAAAATGTTTTTGCTACTTAAATTCAGCCTCCAATGATATCAAAAAGAGGGAGAAAGGCAGAGGGAACCAGGGCCAGGAATTGAGAGATGGAAACAAGTTTGTTAGTTATCACAATTCAGCATCTCAGGATATTCCAGACATCGAGCTGGACTCGTTCTGCCTGCATAGAAGTTCAAATGCTATATATCTGTGTCAGAAAAGTTCTAAAAGCATAGGAGGACAGGATAAATGGAGGGCACAGAGATGCACTATTTCTGCTGTACTTTGGGGCAACTGCAGGGAGGCAATTAATTTCTGTCAGGGCAATTTATGCCTTGGGAAGTGTTCGGATTAAAGGAACCAGAGCTGTTCACACAGCTCTTCTGCGATCAATGCCATTTACTTTTCAGGCTGTGATAGCTGCTCTGTTGTCTGCATAAGGAGAAGCAGAGACTCTTAGGGCTCAGTTCAGTTGGCTGAATGTAGGTGTCGAGTGGCATTAGAAATGCCCTGTAGTATCTTATATGGCTCTAGCTGCCCTTTAGAAAAGCATGGGTCTTGTCTCATACCTGCCAGCCTCTTGTGGTTGTCTCAGATTGGCAGTGTTTCTCAGGTGCCACTAAATGCAGTTTAGGCAACTTAATAGAGCCCTGGATGTCTGTGAAAAGCGTAGACCCACCATTCACATGTAAACATGAGCAAGCAGACATATTAAATTTAGGTTTCTTAAACTGAACCCTATCCTTAGTCTCTCTCAGCCTCTCTTCCCCACATGACTACAGGACTTCACACTTAAATTCACATCCACAGAAAGTAAAACAGGTTGGGAGTAACTATGGCCCAATAATAAAGCCTCAAATGATCCTATGAGGGAGATGATGTAATACAGAGCCACTGGGATTTTTCACTTCTTTCCTGCTTCCTGTGGATGAATATGAGTCTCTTTCCACTAATACCTTTTATTTACATCTCTGAGGACATTCCTTCTTATAAGAATGCAGATTACAAGTGAGTCAAAGCTCATTTAGGAGAATACCCATCTGTGATAATGGTAGTGTTCCAGATTCATTTCCCTATTGTGTAATCCCAAACTAAACCATTTCTTTGGATACTGCTATGGGAGAGCTCATGTACCATCCAAAATGTGTTGACTTGACTAAACAAGGTCATAGCATTGGATTGGGACAATCTCTGAGAGGTTCACACCCACAGTTTATCTGACTCAGCTTAAATCGCTCACACAGACAAAACACTTTTTATTATTCTCACTTTTAAAGCAACTAGTCAGATAGTGAAACTAGTATGAAAAATGGTGCTGTGCTTGTCTGTCAGGGACATTTGATATCTCTGACTGGGACAGGAAGGACCTTTGCTCTCAGAACAAGGTTACCCTGTCACAGAATTAGTGGAAAAGTTAAGAGGGAGGAGGTAAAAGATAAGCTTTTTTAATAAAGATTTGACAAACTGAGGATGGGAAAATTAGATGCCATTGCTCTCTGCTTTGGGGAGATACTTTTTTTCTTTTTTTTTTCTCTCCCCTAAAAGGAAGACCAAACATAAAAAGCCAACCTCCAACCAGCCTCTGTCTTACAGGAAATAAAGGAACTGCTAAATCTTATTCTGCACATACAACTTTCCCCTCCTCATTGCCACGTACAATCCTGCTTTGTGCAAAATTAATGTATCAAGGAACTGGAAAGGTCCTGATGAAAATAACATATACACTCTTATACTGGTGAAATCAAACAGAGACCTTTGCTGCAAGAGATCAGTTATCAGCATTTGTGACACTACATAAACCACAAAGTATAGAAAGACAATTTCTACCTCTTAAAATAGCTTCTGAGATAAAGCAGAGCAGGTCAGACAAGGAACAAGAGTAGTTGTACAAATATTTTAGGGTTATTCCTACCATCAATCGATTTTAGTACTATCCATTTGTGCTTGTTCACTAACGTCAGTTTGGAAGAAAAGGAGAAAAAGCTACATACTATAAAAGCCTCAGTGTTTTCTAATTGATTTAGAATTGAATTACAAAGGATGCCTCTGGATTATGTGCTGTGCGAGGAAGTAGAGAACTGCAACTATATTTGTACACAAATCAGGGGATTAGGGAGTTTTTACGACTCCTGTATAGGACTGCATTCTTGCTTATGCTACAACTCTTTATCTTTGAAAAACAGAATTAAATGTAATTCACTAAGGATTCCCTGTTCATATGACAAAAAGCTGACTAGCCTGGCTTCTGAGAAATTCCTGAGCATCACAGACAAACAGAGTGATCAACTTCCAGAACTCTCATAAATTTTCCTTCTAAACCTGAAGTACAAGCTTGTGTTCATTGTCCTGGGTAGGACTGACTGAGGAAGTCCAGTATTCAGGCATTTTGAGTTTGGTAATATAAGATTGGATCTCTTCTCAATTTTCCTTAGAGCTTCTTTCAGAGGATGCCACTGTGTTCTGGATTAAGTTTATAGTCTGTGCATACTCATACAGTAAGTGGGTGAGGCTTGGAAACTCGATCTAATGGCTGAAATAGTGTTTGCTCCTTCTCTTCAGGGCAGCTACCTGTACTTGCACCTGCATTTTTACATCGCCTTCTGTTTGAGTCAGTGTCTTTGGTTTGAGCTGGCTTTCAAATTTTAGGTTTCCTCTTAGCTTGCAACAATAGTCCTTAGGCCTGACTTTCTCTTCTGATGTGTATGCAGGTTTAGAGACTGAAGGACTCTTTTTCAAGTTTCTCGAGTGAAGACCTTAAATCTCACAAAAATATGCCTTGATTCTGAGAGGAAGAAAGACCTTTAAAAAGGTTAGGAAAATATGGTTGATAAATACAGTTAAAGGGACTGCAAAATGAAGCTCCAAACAGGTGAAATATTTTGTTTGTATCCCTTTCAGTCACTTGTGATCTTTTTATTAATGAATCACATTTTTGCAACCAGTCTATGAGTGACACTTGCCTTCCTTTCAGAACTACGCTGAAATTTTTATCATGTTGCTGCTGTTTGTGACTGCAAAACGTCCTGGAGAAAATAGCCAGCTTATGTAATTTGACATAACTCCATGGAAATCATTGAAGCTATGAATGCTTCTCCAGGGAGAGTATTAAACTCAAAGTATACATGTATCTGATTTTTAGGAACATATTTGAGGTTTTACAAATTTCAAAAAGCACAGTTGTGACTCAAAAATGATTTTGACTCCCCCCATCTTCCCCAAGTGCTCTAAAGGCACTTGCATTTCATTGAAGAAACTCCTGAGCAATTTCAGTCTCAAAGATTATTTTATTTTCAAGTTTCAAAGGATGAAAAAATTGCTGTGTAGATAGAACAGAATGGCTCTTTCATCCAGGCTCTGGGTTTGATAGCTGTGATTTCATGAGCTGTGGCCAAAACCAGGAAACGGGAAGATCAAATTTCTCATGCTGTTAGAGCAGTTGATATTACCTCAGGGATGTAATTATTGCCTCAAAGTTTGTTATAATACAGTGAACACAAACAATTTAAAACCACCATGTACTGCATCCCCTTTTGAATCTCACAAACCAGCAAGGGATTTTTGTGGGCTTGAAGGTACTGGTAGGTCTATTCTCCCACAGAACTGACACACTGGGGACAGTAGTGCCACAGATGACCCAACTCACAGCACACTGCTGCCACACTGGGGGAGCCACGACCATGGTCGTACCTTCACAATAGGCTTCAGCACAATTACAGTGCTGGCCTGATCACCATCCACATAAGCATTTCAAGAACTGAAGTTAAGTGATGCCTCAGAATGAAAGGAAATGCCTTGCTACTGGGTTGAAGCTTTGTGCTGCAGGTGACAGACCTGGGGATAGAGCAGGGACATGAAGACAGCTCCGCTGTGCATGGTCTCACCGCTAGCCCCATTGCTTAGGGTGGCTACTCTCACTTAAGTTTGCTGAAATGAACTGATTGCACCAAGCAGCCTGGAGAGGACAGATCAATCTCTATGCTCTAATCAACTGCACAAATTCCAGTTAGATCAAGTTAAGATGAGACGTAGGCTGCAGACTCATCTTTACAAGCAATAATGAGGCCTAAGTATCCTGGCTTATTTCCAGATGCCGTTGGATGGGAAAAGACTTTTGACCAAAAGCCATGTGGAATAGATCTGAACCAAAGATGAAAAGGAACATAATCTTGTTACTGCTTTCCCACATACCATTCGTTAGCTTCTAGCACAAACTTTTCGTTCACTTTTAGTTGAAAGTCAGACAAGGTAGGAAATAGAGCCAGTAATGCCTGCTGCCACTAGAAATGCTTCCCCCAGGGGAGCAGAAATGCATTTAGTAGTTCTTCTAAGATACTCTTTAAGAACATTTTGTTGATTTCCCAGATAGCAGCAAAATTGTCCAAAGATGAATTTCACTCTGTTCTGTATAGATGATATACATAAGCAACTCCCAAGGGCATAATGAAACATGCAGTGGAAATGCATTTCTATGAAAAAGTATCTTCTGTATTTTTGAATTTTATAGAGCTTTTATCATTAGGTTCCTCCAATTTTACACTAGTGTATCCCCACTTCAATAATGAGTTTCCCCTCATTCTGGTTTCCTATTAAAGTGCTTTGCTTTTTTTCAGTGGACCTCCTTCTGACTTACACCCCTGCAAGTGTGAAGATATGTTCCACTTTTATTCTGCTTCTATTAGCAATCATTTATCACACAGAATGAGGACAGAGTCTGGCCTACAGTGTTCACTTGTATTCAGAAAACACATATCACAATTTTTAACTCTTTCAGCCAACTCAATTCATTTTTCAGTTCTATTTTGTGTCAGATTATTGCATCATTTATATCTGAGGGAAAGAATGTGCTTTGAAGGCTGCAGTTACAGCCCTTCCTGTTCAGATTAGAAAAAAAAAAAACCACCAAAAGTATATCTATTCAAATGTTAATGGGAATTAGAACCCATCTCCCCTCTAGGCTGGCTACAGTGAACAGTGACAAGTGGGCTTTTTTTTTAAGCATTCACAGTATTGTGGAGACCTCTATTTTATTGTATTTTTTGTCAGTATAAAAGTAAATAAGCTGAAATGGGAGGCCAAGCAGTTCAATCCGTGGTGCTACATGAAAGGTTTGAATATGCAACATATATAGGGGACAGTGTGGTCTGCTCACCGCGGGGAGACTAAAACCCCGCTATAAATGGATGGACTGACTTGCTGCTGTGGAACCTTGTCAGGCAATAAGGGAACATATGCTATGCTGGCCTCTGAAGTACACCTAGTACTGCCTTAGAGCCTGTGGTAAATCCATGGCTGCACCGAAAGCCAGACGCTACTTGTCTTAGTGTTTCACAAACATCAACAGAGAGTTCAGGGAAGGACTGAATGATATGCCCTAGATCGAGCTTGCATGGAAAAAAAATGCATGCTGTAAGAAAATGAAAACTATACATTAAACTATTGAATTTAGAATGTGATCTGTTTGTTCCCTAGGCGTAATGTTTTCAGTAGGGAGGAATTGGTCCCAGTGTAGAAGCGAGCACTCAGAGCGTACAACTTCAAACAAACCGTGCCCTTACAGTAATAAACAGATCTTATATGTTGAAGCATCTTGAAGATGCTTCCACAGTGCAGAAGTATGCTCAGACCCAAATATTAGTCTTAACTTCTCTGGACTCCATATCAAATAAGAGAGGTCATCCATCAAACAGAAAACAGAGCATTTCCCTAGTTTCCCTGTTTTGCCATCAGAAGTGTGTAATAATATGTGAATGAAAAACATCTTTATATTAATGTTTCTACCGTCTTCACTATTACACATATTTTTGAATAAGAATACGAAATGAATAAACCTTTATGAATAGCAGTAGCACAATCTAAAGACAGAATGGTGGCCTATGACCCAAGACATCTTTTATCTTTGCCTCAGCCACTTTGTGGGGGCATATGTAGTGTCAGTCTGCATCTCCATTTCCCCATTTGCAAAGTGCAAAATGCTGTGAGATCTTTATTATTTAGCGGTAAAACACTTGCAGAACTGCAGGCCTTCTATGGCAGCATCCAGGACTCTTTACAGTCTTTAAACAGCTGCTGGAAATGCATCAAGGAACAGAATTTGGCTTAATGAGACTTCCCAGATAACCAAGGGGGAGGGGGTTCTTCTGCCCCAGTGAAATGTCATGGTAAGGGTAATATATCTTGAAACTTTTAAATTATTAAGTAAAAAGCTGATTCTGTCTCCTGCAATCTTTTTTAGTATACAGTAACTCTTCTTTTCATCCATTTTCCCTGGCCTCATTTCATATGGAAGACCATCCAAATTCAAGGAAGACAGTCCTAATGGTTTTTTTAAGCAATGAAGGACTTTTACCTACAGAATTAGTTTCCAGGCTATCTTTTAATGCCATATATTATTAAAAGTCCTTCGTCTAAGAGTAATAACGGACTTGGAAGTTGCATAGAACCTTTACAAGAGTGAGGACTTCTTCAAAAAGAAATGAGACGTGCTACTTTTACTACCCGCACAGCCGAATAAGAATGAGTTTCTCAGCTAGTCCAGAGCTCTATTTAAGCTAACAACAATTTATACTTGTTCTGGATTTGGCCATGCTTTCCTCTGGTGTCCTGTGTGGGCTATATATCAGACGTGTTACGACTAAGCACGATCATTAGAATAACTTTTCCATTTAAAAAAGGCTTTCTTAATTAAAGCTACACTTTCCACAAAATTGTTATGCTCTTTTTTTGCAATATGTTGGGGAACATTTTTGTTTTGTTTTTTTCACCAGAATAGATGAAAATACAGGTCCTTTTGTATTCAGTTCATTTTCTTTCACTGACGTTTTTAATTACTTTGCATGATAATGCAAAACTAATAGAAGCATACTCATTTTCTGTTATGAAGTAGAACATTTTTATTTTCCAATACTAACTGCCATAAAATAAAAACAAATGAGGAGAAGAATTTAAAAAAATGAACAGTCATGTTATTTCCTGAGACTTCTCCCAAGCCCCAATTATTATTTGCTTAAACAACTTCTGTTAATAATAACCTCTAAGAGGTCTTGGAAGCTTCCTATTTTCAACAGGATAAACTACTGCTTTTGGCAACATTATTCTCAATTCCTTTCATACTAGCACTAAGTGTATCAGCCTGTTCCAAAATCCCATTGATTTAATCTCTTAAATTCAGCTAAATTGGGATAAAATTGCAGTTAAGAGTCTTTTTTTCCCCTGATGTGATATCATTGCACACTTTACTGTTGCTAATAAACATTGTCATTATGGATTAATTGTCTTATCTTTGAGACCACTGCGCAGTCTTTGTTATATGCAGAGACATAAAGTGCAGCTTGTTTTTCTAATGCCTATATCAATGACAGATACAGAAAGCTTCTGAAATGACACCTAGTGGGCTGTAACCACTGAATCAATTGTTTATCATTAGATGTGAATATATTCACACTTGGTCTACCACAAGGTTCATTTCATTATGTTACACAAAATATTGTGAAGAGATACAGAAATGAATGGGCAGCAAAATATGGTTAAGCTTATTTAAAGAAAAACTGAAGAGATTCATACTACAGGCTTTTTAATTACTGATCAGCATAAATTTATGGATGATGAGAAACAGTTTATTGAGATAACAAAAAATAATTATCTAATCTCTAATCTACATAGGTATGACTCCATTTCCAAAAGCCGCGTCGACCATGTCACCTTTTCTTCGGAATCTGTAATCATATGCCTTTTCTGCTCTGCTGAATGAGCATTTTACTATGTAGAAACTAAGTCCACATCCTTCTGCAGTTTATTAGTAGAAATAATTGGTTCGGTAAATGCTATTGTAACTTCCTTGTTTGACCATTCCTGGACTGATTCTTTTGGACTTTTCAGTCCACACTATAAATTAGTCCTCTATAAAGAGCTACTTATTTTTAACAGCAGCTTTACAGAAGTTAATCTGGGTACATCTTACTCAGAACGGTACTAAGAGACTGCTAATGGTACCTGCCCAGGGAACAACCATGGCTCCAGACCAGTGTTTTTAAGTGGGTCACATTCCCACCACTCAGGGTTAACCCCATTTAAGATCAACTAGCTCCCTTCATGCTGCATAGCACTTGGCACAGGCCCTTTATAGACCTTGTGACTGTAAGATATAGTTATTTTTTCTTGCAGCTTTTCACTTAGAAGTGCCTGAGATCTTGTGTAGAGTGTATGACAGCTTGAGAGAGAGTAAGGTTTCTATAGCATAAGAGTGTGGGTATATATTGCATGCCATGGGAGAGTAACATGAAAATGTTTAAGGGTCTTTGAGAGTGGAGGGCTGATGGAGAAATGGGGCAGATGATGCTTTGGTGTTCATCCCTCCTGCTCTAGGGCATGGTCCACCGAGCAGACAATTCCCAGAATCACACTTGGATTTTGTCTTGGAGGAAACCAGTTGTTTTACTCCAACTAGTGTGAATGACTGAAGGGCCAGACCTGGGAGCAAAGCACGCAGCTAGGCTATTTGGCAGCGCAGATGTACTCTGAACAGATTTGTTTGCAGTTTGAGTCTGACCTTATGCATACAAATATGAGCAGGCAGTGTGTATTCTCATCTGTTTGGCTCTCTTTCTTTTTCCATTTACATTAGGTAAAAAGTTAGTTAGTTTCCTTCATTTTTTTGGTCCACAATTCAACAGCTTAGTAGCTTCAGAACCAAAGACATGAAGATTGAGAGAGCTTTTTATTGACTTTTTTTATACTTAATCCCAACACTGGCTATTTATTTTAGAGCTCCTAAGGCATCCCTAATGGTCATTTTTTTCAGTGCTGTCTTCACCATCTGTACCCCCTTAGCTGAAAGGTGACTCAAATATTACAGTGAGAGTTGTTATACATTCCTTTCAGGGATATTTAGAGAGATGCTTCAGCTATAAAGATTGTAACCAGATCGCAGTCTGTCCAAAAGGCTGGTTATGTTTGGATCCAGTTGTTCTGGTTTATATCCTTCTCTAGCAATGTTTAGTTATCCTTTAACTGTAAATGATGTTATTCATATGAGTATTTGCTGTAATTTCCTCTGCTATAAGCGACATTTAAAGTTTCACTCTCAAGGAATTAGGGTAACAATCCCCGAAGCACTTAAATCACTTGAGCATACTGGAACACTTAAGCTATTAAGCTACAAATGTCAGCCTCTGCCATCAGGCTAACAAAGTTACTTAGAAAAGCCTGCTGGCAAATATTTAAAACCACCACAGTTAAAAACAAAAAACTTAGCAAACTACAAACTTAGATCATGGGGCAAGAAATGTAAGTCCGGTGATTGTAATTTCCTTGAAAAAGGTTACATCAGTTTTAGCCACCTTTTGAGCGTATTTCTAATCCAAATTCTGTTTGTCCTACTAACTGATGGCAAACTTACTACAAAGAACTAAATTCTGCAGGGGAACACTAAGACCATATTGAATTTATTACAGTGGGAATCCTGATGCAGGCATTCCGTGTGTACCATGAAACTTCCTGCATACTCTTTCTTCTTCTCTTCTTTCCCTCTTTCTCTCCAACCACTGCTGGGGTTCCTGGAGTATTGGAGCCATAGCTGCTCCAGGCTCTGTTACAATACCAGGATTCTGGCAATAATCTCCAGCTTTGCTCTCTACATAAATGAGTGCCTTCAAATGTAAATCCAGCATCAAACAGGTTCAACGAAACTGTAAATGTGGAGATCCCCATGTTTAAATGCAGATCACCTTCTGTTAGTTTACTACGAACTAATTCTAACTTATTATAAATATTTTGTCATGATATTTTTTCCATTCACAGGGAGCCAAGAGTGGTTCCAACATCCCTTAGAAAGGATCAGGGATCTGTTAAACAGGACAGGGCAATTAAAAAGCAAAGGGGAAACAGTTACACTTAACCATAACTACTCTCTACGTGTACATTTATAACTTTAACATCAACTTCAGATTGAACTTCAGTTAAAAAAAAAGAATACCTTTATAACTGCCTCTTCTGTGAAGGATGGTGAAATAACCTACTTATTTCTGCAAGTTTTAAGCTAATGGTTTTATTATTCAGAAAAATGGATATGTTCAACCAGACTACATATTTGTGAAGAGATCAAATGGAGATGAAAGCTCCCACTTAATGCCGATACTTTAACTTTATTGATGTGTAATGGCACAATTTACATAGCTGCTGTATCTTCTCTTATCAGCAGCCTCCTAAATCTCCTGAATTGCTAATGTATTCTGTGAAGCAATTCAGATCAGCATCTGGTACTTAGTAAATACCAGTGCAGTAACACATGCCTACCTATGAACAAAATCTGATTTTCAGGTATGAATACAACAGAAATTTCCCATTTAAACCACTACAAATATTTTTGTTTCCCTCTCTTTCTTTTCTTCCTTCATCAGAAGAGCTTAGTTGGTACCAGCAGACCCAGAAATTAAACTTCTCTAATATGCTGTCATCCTTCCTTTACAGTGCTCATGTTTTGCCTTATGAGTTGGCGTGGGATGAGGCAGCTGATGGAGGAATGTGCTGGGAGGAGGCTGCTGCCTCCTGCAGCAGGGCTGCTAGCTGCTATCACTTACCCTGCCTGCCTCTTCTCTCTCAAAGAGGGAAGCAGCCAGGCCCTGTGCAGGTGACACCGTGACGGACGTGGCCTCAGCACAGCCAGAAACATCTGGATATCCACCCTAACAGCCTTTCAAATAATCTGACTAGCTGGGTGCCGATGAACATTAGGAGACAGCATGCAATGCAACGCTGTGTGTGTGCCTACAATTGAAAAACACTGAGTTACCATATTTTCCCCTCAGCTGAGATGCAGGAACTGACTGGGTGTGTGTCTCCAGACCACTGCAAATGTGAAGTCAAGCTGGTTTGCTGCTGCCTTTGGCACTGTAAGCTAGCCATATTTGCAATGTCCTACCACCATAATGTGCTGAACTCTCTGCAGCTCCACTGAAGGGAAGCAGCTTCTAGCTGCAGGGCAGAAATAGCCTGTATTGCTGTGTTATGTCACTGCATGTCATCCTGTGAACATACCATGTATGGTAAAAATTCCCTTAATCAAAGGGGAAATCAATACCTAGGACTAGATATTTCATAGGAAATTCCTACCTAGGACTTACATGTGTACAGATTGGAGGGGAAAGATAGGAAGCCTCTTCTCACCTCTGTTAGCAATTCAGCTAGTTTTTGTATGCAGAAGAATATAGGGAACTCATGAGGAGGCAGCAGTATGTTAGGGGGTCTTTCTGGGTACAGGAGAGGAAGGAAAGAAGAGAGGTTTGTAAACAAAATAATTGGAAAATGGAGTTTTAGGGAAACCAAAACCCTTTGTCAATCAACAAAGTCGGGCCCGAAAGAAAGGAGAAATTTGTTTTAGAAAAGCTGAAGTGATTTTGCTTCAGAAACAGCTTTTTCATTACTGACTCTATATCATTTTATAAAAGGTGTAAACAGAAGGCTTTAATAACCTGAAAAAAAGGAAATAAAATGTTTCATTTTGAATTGAACAAAATGTCCCAGGTGCATTCTCTCTTTCAACTTGGTCCCCTGATCCCACTTTTTGGTGGAGGGAGGGTGCTGTGACCCACATCTGGGCTCTACAGTCCCTAAAGGTATTCAGACTTTCTTCATACTACCTCTTGTTCCCACTGGATTGGCACGTCCTTGTGTCACTGCAAACCAAAGGGATTTGCAAAGCGGCATGGCTGTCTCCCAAAGTGCTTGTGATACAAGTAAAAGCACATAGCAATGAAACCCCAGACAACAGCAATCACCAGCATGTAGCACTGCATTTTCATAACAGTCTTTGAACCACATACATATGTTTATATCATTACTTGCATGAACTGAACCAGATAAATCCCATTATGTAGTATGAGCTTGGTAAAGGAATGGGAACATTGTTATCGAATTATCTAAAACACTTTTGCTCAGTGTGGTTTGTCATTAACTGCCAGCGCTACCTCATTTTTACATATGTTTTGCTTTATAAACCTATGCTTTCTGGTAGAATTTAGCATACTGAACTGGGAATGGTGAAGCAGAAACAAGACCAAAGCAGCCCTGAGATTCTGAAGTTTGATATATCATGGTCAGGGATGGCAATTTTATTTGAGAAAAAAAAAGTGCAATTGTAACTCCCCTCCCCCCCCCCCCAAATTAGTGTGTTTTTGACTGAGGATATTTTGTAACTGTAACTAAACTGGTGTATCAAAGTCTGGGTTGTGGGTGTTGTGTGTAAGTATATAGGTGCAGAGCTGATACTACGCATGAAGCCAAGACCTAGCATCAAGGACTGTATACATAATGTGATATCTGAATAATTATCTCAGTGGGCAATTAACTTCCAAGAGTGTGTTTTAGTGGTATTTACTGTGCAGCTGCAAAACGTACATAACTCAGTGGCAGCCTATGAACAGAACCGTCTGCTTCCTCTGACAGCATTAATTACAGTCACATCATCCAGCACCACCATGAAATAGCAAGTTCGTGACTTTGCTTCAGAGGTCACCATAAGAGCAGCTCAGACAATCTAAAAATCAGGTTCATGGGCATCATTCTTCTAGTTTTCAGTTGTCATTTTTGAAAGCAGAGCCATTCTCTTGAATTATAGATAGAAGAGCCACATCAATTAGAGTGAATAGAAGTTAGAGTGGGCATTTTATTACTCATTCAGTTATGAATGTCACAACACATTTAGATGATGTGCTTGTCAAACTTGTGAAGATAAATGTGTTATGTTAACTTCATATTGTGAATATCTGACATCAGCATGATGGCGAGATCCTCAGGTGCTTTCCTCAATTCTTTCTCAGGCAAAGCATCCCGTATAATCCCCAGGCACATTGCTGTGTATTCAATACGTACCCTCAGGCTGAGTCAGAGTGTGTTTACCAATGAATGCAAAGGCAGTTTGATGTAATATTCCTAGCACAACACATTGGTTTTCAAGGGATGACAGTACCCCCAAGATGACTTAGACTTCCTTTAAATTAACACTGTTGCACTTTAAAAGCTCTAAGACAAACACATGGGCAGAGTTCAGGCAATCATCTTCTTCATGCTTTATAATACAAACCAGGGAAGAATCTTTGACTGAAGAAGCATCTTTGGCACTTCCTGCTGTTTTTCATATTCCTGATCCCTCTAATCATCACTCTATCAAAGTATCTGCTATTGATTTCTACGGTCTAATGTCTTCTGCAAATAATGTCATTATTTGTTCCTCTATAAACTGTGAAAACAAGCTATGATTTTTTTTTTTAATAGACTAGTTGTATAGAAAGCAAATACCTGATAGGAGACTCATGCCATGAAGGATTAAACTCAGTGACCAGCCAAGCTGTCTTCCTGTTCTGTGTGTCTATACGTCAGCTCCACCATTTACCCAAAACAGCTTTATTTGCACAGAAGATAATCTAATTTTAAATTATTTGGGCAGCATAAAATTAATGGGATATACATTTTTTTAAAAAAACTAGCTGTCAATAGACACCTGAAGAAAATATTTTATGTTATTAATATGCTTGTTAAGTTTGTAAAATCAAGCCTATATATTTAGCATTTAGGTTGCTCACAATACCTTAGTTTAATTACTTTGTGGCTGTGATACAATCTTTAGTTATATGACCATGTATTATTTTTTCAAGACCTCTGCCACGTTTGATGTACTGGATGGAGGGTGTAACTCTAAGCTTTGGTAATGGACAAAGTTTCTGTATATTAGAGGTCTGCCTCATTGATTGCAGAAGGTAGAAACTGTGCAATTAAGTTTTGAATCTGATACTGTGAAGTTGTACCTGAGAAAAATGGTCTTAACAAATTTGATGATACAGTAGTGAATATGTTTAGTAAAAGAAAGGTCTTTTAACCTCTGAAAGAAAGGTCTTTACTTCCCACCTAAGAATTCCTTATGGTTATGAACTACAGCTGGTCATATATTTGCCATCAAAACTATTCTCAACTATAAATTGACTTTTGATTAAACATAATTTTTATGAAACATTCCTCTATACAGCCAAGTTCATATACTGAAAGAAAATTATGCAGTAAAACTTTAGTTTTTCAGCACACTGTGTTTTATTGAAGAGAAATAGCTCTCAACATCCACTGTAGTCAAGATTAGGACAGGAAAAAGTAGGAACATGTGTTTTTTTAATTTTGCCTCTATTCCATTTAATCTGCTTCCAAATGAAACACGTCAATATAAAGATCCCACATTTTTTAAGAAAAACAAAATAAAATACAATTCCTTAGAAGAGAGTATAATTATAAAAATCATCCAAATATACCTTTATTTGCATCTTCTTTGTTTAGTGTTACTATTACTACAAAGCCCTTTGGTAACTGTTAATAATATATCAGCTTTTTTGAGCTGATTAACATTGTGATCTGTGCTTTCAAGCTGTACTGGGTAAATGGTGCTAGTAGATGCTTTGCTCTGTGGGCTTTTTCAGGCTCAAGAGCAGAGACTTATAATTCCCAGCATTACTGGAATAACGAAATGTCTTTCAGTTTATCCCTTTAAAAGTGCAAAAGATGACATTTTCAGAAGTCCTACCAATTTAGATAAAGCCCTAAGATTCTATTGAGTATTTTCTATGTCTCAAATAAATAAATTTTCCCCTAACATTGTGATTTCTTTCTTAAAAAGTAATGAAAGTTAAATTTAATTTCCTGAAACATAATGAGCCCAACTATATTAGCATTTTCCTCATAAGCTTTTTAGGATTGGGACTGTGCCTTCTTTTATATTTGCATACAGCAAAGAACCAGTTCTGAGTCATTTATATGTCAATAACAAATAAAATAATGAGAACAGTGCATAATGACTAGAAAGGGAGATTTAACACAGAAAAATAATTCTAGATTTTATAGGATAAGGCACACAAAATGCCCCAAGCAAACAGAAAAAGGAATTTGCATTAAAACCTAAAAACTTTATTATTGATGAACAAAAGAAAACACACAGCAAAGACAGTTTCTATGGTGGAAAGCATTCTGTATTCCTCACTAACCTTGAGCAATTCCTTTCTCAGAATGTTTTTTCATTGTGCTGGGATACTTTAAGGGGTGAAATGGAATTTGACCTGATGATATATGTAACTGAGTTGGTCTGTGGGGTATTTTCTTTTGATATTCGTGTAGCAGGGATGAAATGTATCCATAAATTAAACACTCAACCTACTCCTTTAACTCCATAAAAACAAAAATAAATTATTGATATTATTAACGTAGGTTAGTGTCTTTCTCTGATGACACAGACAGGGTCTTATTTGTGTGCGATCCTTTGAAAGAATGAAAGTGGTCTTCCTCTTTTAAGTTGCATAACCACCTAGAGCTTAATTTCCTTTCGATGGGATATTCCAGGACAAGGGAAAGACACCATTTTACCCTGCAATGCATTGTGCAATTAACGCCTAGAATGTAACCCAAAACCTTCCCAGCAGTTGAACGATTGTTATCACAGGGCTTCACAACTCAAAAGTGGAAGTCTAAGGTTGTTCTTAGACTTACACCCACACTGCTGAATGCACTATTCAGAGGAGGATCTGAATAACACCATGTATATCAAAAGGATCTTGACTCTTAGAAAAAGCAATTCAGAACAGGCAATCATATTTTAATTTGAGCAATGAGTCATTACCCTGTCAATGCCAGTGGAGTTCAGTGGGAGTTTCGTATGTGCAAGACTAGTCTTTGTCTTATTTAAGCACTAAGGATTGCTAATGGGAGTATGAAGTACAGCTCTACCGTAACACTTTTATTTCAATCTTGCCCAGTTTTTCTAAACACAGCCTTAAATCTCCACTCTGGTATATCAGATTTATGGTGAGATAAGCTAGTGAAAACTTAGTGGTGTGAAAGTGCTATGGCAGAGTACAGAATCTGATCAGAGATGACCTTTCTTCAGCATCTGCTACTTTTTGGTAATGTGAAAAGCCTGCTTCCATACTCTGAAAGTAATAAAATTATACACATGAAGGCTATAGGGTGGGTCTGTCCATTTTCAAAATCTCCCAGTCACATATTTAATGAAGAAATGTCAGGAACTCAGTGCCACTTCAAACCTAACTACTCCCAGAGTTATCTCTTCCACACTAATCCATATTTTTCATATTTCTAGAGCTGGTGCTGCAGTCCAGCTGTAAATCTCTGTATGGATTTCCTAGAACTCAACTTCCATGGATATCACTCAGGCTGCAAAATAGAAGGGATCAGGCTTTCTCACAAGATTTCACATGCTCCTTGGTTCCTGTCTACTCTAAATTACCATGAGAGCAGTCTCTGCTATGGAATTTTGCTGCCTCTGTTTCTGGCTGACATCAAGAAGTGTTGAGGCATGTGTAAAAAGTTAACTGCTTTCTTTCTCCCCCCACCTTGAATCTCAGAAAGCGTGCAGAGTTCAAATGCAGTCAAAATTATATGCTGGTTGTAAGTTCTCAGTGTCCTCACGACAGATATTTCATTTCTAAAAGCAGCCTGTTAATGTCAAACATTTCCATTCTAGCATTCAGAGATTATGATTTTATTGCAGCAGCTGTAATCTTCATGTATTTCAAGGGAAATATATTAGGAGACATTTTAAATGCATTTTCCTCTTTTAACATAAATCTTGGCATTTTGTGTAATAAAGTCAAATAGCAGGGCATAAATTACCCTCAAAGTCCTGAAACAATAAAAAGTTTTAAAGGAAAAACAAAATTAAATTAAGATTTCAGGCTTAAAATTTTGTGTGAGCTGGGAATGCAGTTCCTAGATACCAGGTATTCCTTCTGTCAGCAGCGTACAAAAATTGAGGCACTGCTAATGGGATACAAAACTTTTCAGCACAAGGTTAAATCCCTTTAGCTCCACAGCGTGCGGAAAACGTGAGTCACCCCTGTCTGACTGCTTCTTGGTGTCTCGAGTAAAGCAAGTTCATGAATCTCAGGAAAGTTCCAGGGAGCCATTAGAAATAAGCTGCCATCTCCCTGTATGTGCATTTCAAGTTTTTTTTGCTTTTAGGCTAGCTACAGTCCAAGCTGCTCAGGCCCATGTTCAATGTAAACAGCTCCAGAAAGTTCCCCAGCAAATGGCCTTCAAAGTAGAAGGAAAAGGGCATGGAAAAATGCATCCTTATGCACTGAGGGGTTTTAGCAGCCAAAACAGTCCTCAGGGACACTTGGAAACTTGTACACTTAGGCCAGTGTGAGCTGGCCCCCAAACCAGCAGCAATCGGCATGCGAGCTGGAAGGCCACCTCTAGCCCCGCTCCAAGCCCAGTGCAGCTGCAGGCCACCACAGCCCCTTGCAGGGCTGAGCTGTGCCTCATGAGGCCTGCTGTCCGTGCCATATCTCCAGGACACTTCTTCCACCCCGGATGCTGACAAAAACCCCTGTGGGCAGCCTGAAACACCAGTCTTGGGAGAGAGACCAGGGTGGGCAGGGCAGGGAATAAGCAGTAAAGAGAGACCTTCTCAACTGACATGTGTTAGCCGCCGCTGGCCGCGGCCACTGGCTGGAGACCTCTCGCACTGAATGTACGCTCTGTGTGGATGATCGAAGGCTCAGCAGCTGTCACCAGCACTAAATGCATCTTGGAGAGAAAAATCTGGTGGTGTTTTCCTTCCTGATGCACACATGAATGCTCGTGCTGGTGACGGCGACCGAATGTGCCAGATGCTTACTGAGGGCCATGGCTCTGTGTCAGCAACATCTTTGGGCACTTGTGCAACACCAAGCCTAAACTGGTGGGGTCTATGGAGCGGTCTGAAGGTAAACATGTTCAAGTACCCTTAATGACATACTGTTTAAACTCTGCATGGATGATAGTGCAGCTGTTAGGAGAAAACAGACATGGTAACTGATGATGATTCAGCCAAACATTTTGGGTAATCCCTTCAATTAAAGTCCCCAAATATATACTTACATTTAGTTAGGAAGCTGTCCTGCCTTAATAAAATAATGCAGGCTTGTTAGGGACTCATTTATGGAAACATAATCTCATTGTTGTGAGATTAAAAATAATCTGTTGCATACTCAGTTATTTCAGATGCATGGTTTACATGATATTTGTTTTTCCTAGAGTAGTTGCCCAGCTGAACTGAATGGAGGCTCTTTGGGAGGAGCTGTGATGGAGGCAATATTTTAACTGAAGCTAGAAAAATGATTATTGTATATGTTGACCAATGTGAATACCCATAGTCAGCTAGTTGGGAGTTTAGCTCCAAAGCTGATACCAGCTTTGGGTAGATGAAAACTAGCTCTGGCCTCTCTTCGCAAGTGAGTCGCACCTCCCCTTACAGCAGTGCAGACCTTCACTGAATATCTGCTCTCAGGTTTGGTACTTGCCTCTCCAGAAAGCTGCTTAGCTGCTTGCATTAAGGTGACTTCAGAGAGTTCATGCATGTCCAATTTGGTAAGTATTGAAATGTGTTCCTGGACTAGACTAGAAAGCTCAGCCCACAGCAGTGAAAATGCCAAGGACGTTGTTACATGTAGAGTTAACTTTCTACGCACCCTCAGTCTCTATCTTCCCTTCTTTGTCACCGCTTTCCTCATCCATTCCTCTTCTTCAGTTTGTTGCTTATTTCTGTTTATCAGCCAATTTACTGTTTTATTTATTGACTACATAGTTTCAAAATGGAAATAAGAGATGGGAAAATTTCCAAAGAAAGACATTACTTTGGTAAGCACTGCTTACGTGCCCCAGTCAATATAGTAAAGCTCTTGACATAGTAGCAAATCCTGATTTTTTTTTTTTTTTTGCCAGTGAACAAGTCTTTGTGTGCTTGTCAAAGCACTCACTCTCCCACTCTCCCACTCTCCCAAAACTTTCCTGTACTCTTAGACAGAAAGCTGAAAACTAAAATGAAAATACCGTTTCAGGGTATCTTCTCTCCCTGTACCTGAAAGTAATCTATTTTTGACTCTCATTATCTCTTTCTCTTGGCTGGCTCAAGCATATTTTTAAAGTATTTCCTTCCCTGCATACCATTTTATAAGCAGCCAATTTAGAATAAGGCCTGCAGTGTTTAAGAGCTGAGGCTCCAGGTAGCCATTTTAGCTTCTACAACAGGCTCCAGAAAGAAGTGAGGCAGGCAATAAACTAGATTTCTCTCACAAATGTCACATAGGAATCTTGCTAAAAATCCAAACACGGACAAGGTACTTTCTTGCAGCAGCCCTCTATGTCATGCAGGGATAAATAAAGGGAAACTGAGGCATGAAGGGCCTTTCACAAATTCTCTGGGACAGAGTTGCATCCTCACATGTGCTGTAAAACGCAAAGCAGCTGAGCTCCGAATGCTTTAGCTTATGCAGATTCCCCTCAGAATGTGTCCTTTGTATCTGCACAGTGAAATGTAGCAAAAAGATAATGTGGTGGTCTCAACAGGAGGATGGGAACAATTTACAACAGTCAAAAACTTCATAAATTTGTGCAGCTGAAAAATCCTTATGTGGCCAAAACTGCACCATCATCCACACCAGAAGCAATTGAGCAGTGGCCAATGATGGTACCATATCTCCTTACCAGCATCCTGTGACAGCAAGTGGCTCTCAAGCTGCCACAGATCACACAGCCTTGCTTGGTACCCTCATCTCGCTTCTCGGCTCACCCTCAAACTATTTCTGCTGCAAACTGCTCAAGGCACTGCTGATGCAAATGCCAACAGAATTGATAAGTACTGATCACCTTTGTCTCTGAAGGCACATTTTTGCCCAGAGTGTTGAGGAAAAGGTGAATTTGTTGTACTGAGCCCTTCCACTTTTACCAGGCAAGGGCCTAACCCGCTAATAACATAAATAGTTTCATCAGGGCCAAGATTTTATGTAGGCTTTATCAGAGAATCAGTGAAAATAAAGACCTTGAGAGGTCACCAAATCCATCTCTGTGAAAGCTCAGCTATATCTATTCTTGACGGATGTTCATCTCACGGGTTAAAGCCTTCTGTGGTTCCACGACCTTCCCAAAGCAATCTATTCCAGAGATCAGTTATCTTGTTGTTTAGTGTTTGTCCTCAAGGTCTAACTGAACCCTTTTTACTGCATATATAAGGCCATTGCTTTTGTTGTACCCACAACTACATTTTAAATATCTGAGAATGCTATGTGTTGCTCTATCAGGCTTACGCAGCTCTAAATAGAGTGGAAGGATTATTTCACCAGTCTTAGATATAGGATTCCTGTTTAAACATCTCAGTATAATATTTTCCCTATTTGCAGCAGGCTGATTGAATCATGTTCCTAGCTTCTGATTCATTATAACCCTCAAATCCTTGCTGGAATAAGTGTTACGTAGCCAGACATCCCCCAGGCTGTATTCATGTCATTAATTTCTTCAGTCTGTGCACCACACATCCTACTTCTCTCTGTTGCACCACAACTTTTTTCTAAAATCAAGTGGTCTTTTTCTAAAAGGAGTGGTCTATTTAGACCATTTCTCCAACTCACCAGGATCATTTTGAATTCTTATTCTGTTTTCAACATACTTGCTTTCCATCCTAGCTTGGTATCATAGGTATATTCTCCATCCCTTCATCAAAAATATTAATTAGCAAACTGCACAGGGCATGCAAGAGGTCAGGGTCTAACAAAGAATCTTTGTATCACCTGTATCACAGTTGTCCAGTTGAACTACTAGAAAATCATCAAGAAATGTGACTACAAATTATCATAACCTCTACTTTTATGAATTTTTGTTGCCCCCGAGCTTATTTGCATGTATCTTCCCCTGTGAAAGGACTGCAACCTTCTCTCTGCTACTGCCTCTGTTCTCTGTTTACTCCTTTTCCTGAATCATTTTCCAGGCAGGTCCCCTTTGAGACTTCACTGGCCATGAAGTTTTCTTATAACTAGTTCCGTGTTGAACAGGGAAGAGTTGCTCTTTATGAACTTACTCAAGCTTAAGTGTCTCAATCTTTGAAAACATTCCTCGATCCCACTGCAAAGCATCAGAGTACTAAAACTTGTTTCTACACATCACTCGGAATAAAATGGCAAACTGTTAGAAATTTCTTTGCTACTTCAGATTAAAGTCCAACTGTGATTTGAGGCTTAAAGTTCAAATAAATTTTGCCTTTTCATTCTTCTGAGAACCTTGGTGAGTAATGTGTTCAGTATGGTCCAGCATTCAGCTTAGTCGTGTCGTATTTTTATTTCTGCCTGCTTCTTCTGACTACAAACATAAGTCTGGCCAACACAGAGGAAGCCATCAGCACTAGCAAAGACTATGTCAGGAAGGATTACAGCAAACAAACTAATGAAGCTAAGGCAAATAGAACTCAGAGAAACTGTTACACTTGAGTACCTAGTGAGTGATTCAAGCTGAAATGCCAAACTGCACTTTCTTGAAACTTGCACTGGGATGAACCAGAACAGATTGTCCTGGAAAATCTCTTGAGAGTCCCATCTCCCGTGAAGTTAATTTATAACTTCTGCCATTTTGTCATTTCTAATGAAAATCAGCTTTTTTCTTAGAACTTTGGTTATTGATGATGATATGGTCTCAGTTCTTATAACTAAACAAGGAATTTATTACTCTTTCAGTTATAAAGATGAGATAAAAATGTAGCCAAGCACATCATGAAGACTCAAAACCAAAAGTAAAATACAAACAACCCTGAACTTTTTCATTTAAAAACCCAATTCCTCCAGCTTGTGGAGGAATTTCCCAATTCCCATTGCGAAATTCCTCCCAATGGGAAAATCCCATTATTTCAGGTGAAATCTAGCTCATGATTTTTGAGTCCTTGGGATTGGCAGTGTGAGTTTGGCCTGTAGCTCAAAATGTAGCCAGCTGTCTGCACTTTGAGAAGCGATTACTGCTGTCAGAATCACTCGGTGTAATGTAGTAACTCACTGCCCAAAGCAAAACAAAACCCAAAATACTTCAAGATACTATAGTCATTATATGTCTGTCTAGCTATTTATAAACTGGGTAGCTGAGGTAGTCCACACATTCTGTAGGTAATAACTTGCCATTCCTGTTTATTTTTGCAGGTGTCCTTGAATCAAGTAAAAAAAACAAGAAGTGGCACAGGGCTGAGAAGGGGAGAATTTTTTTTGCTGCACACAGTGAAACAGTAGGTCCTTTTCTCAAAGCCTGAGAAATGATACATGAACTGCAATGAAGAATTTCTGGAGTTGGTTCAATTTGCTCTGATACTTTGGGGAATACTAATTGAGCATTCAATAGCTTCAACACTGTGGGAGTGGGGTAAGCTAATTCAGGAAAACCATCAGCTGTGGGGAAAACAATTTCCTCTCCAACTTATTGTTCCTCTATGTCAAAGGCAATCCCAAGAGGTTTTACTTGTTGCTGACACATTCCAGAAATCATTTCATTCTCCCAGTACTTCTCTTTTTTTTTTTCCTTTAATCAGCAGAAGCAGGCCCGAGAGTTAGACTCACAAGGACAAAAAAGAAAAGTAAGCTTATGAAATAAATGTTTGAGAAAAGAGGAAGGGTACTTAAGAGAAGGCAAAAATGCCAAACTTGCTGATTTCCACTGCCCTTGGAGTTGCTGTGCTGTGCAGGCATACATGTGTGTACAAACAACTGATGTATTTGCAAAAAGATTATTTACCTGACCAGTCACCGTGCTGATATAAAATAGAGTAGCTCTGCTGAATTCAGTAGAATTATTTATTTGATAGATACCAGTTGTGACTGCTTAGGTCACTACAAGCAAGCCGATAGATGGTCCTTGGAACATGAAACTATGAGATAAATGTAGCTAGTTCTCAGCCACAGCACTCACAGCTGAAGATGTGACTATGCCATACAGTAAGGATGCGCCAGATCTAGACTTACTCTTGAGCTGTGTTCAAAAAACTATCGAGAAATGAAAGAACTAGATGAGAAATAAGGCCCTTCCTATTTCTCATTACAAAGGCCTCCCGCCAAAACAGAGCTGTATGCCCCTCTCTGAAAGGATGAGTGAAGAACCCAGATGGCTGCAGTCACTTTTCACTAACAATAGTTCAAATGAGGCATAACATGGGGAATAAGGAGGAAGCATCTTCTAGAAGGCATCTCCTAGATGCATCTCTCTCCTCTTTGAATAGAATTAAGTGCTAAAAAGGAAACATAAAGACTATTGTATTTGCATTATTCCCTTACAAAAACCATGTCTCCACAGTTTCAATGACATTGCTTCATCTCAAGATCTCCCTCCCACTTCCTCTAGTGATAGTAGTGTCATCTGGGAAGTCTAAGTCTACTTGACAACAAATATTTTGTTGAAGCTAATAGCAGTAGCTTTTAAAAATCCTTTGCACTTCTTGGTTAAAAATTCAGTATTAAATATTCACTCTGTGTTTCTCCACCTCAGTAAAAGCCTATATGTCAATATTTTGTAACTTCTAAAATTGTATGCCAGTAGTATCGCATCTGTAATTGGTAATACTTGTGTTGTGGTATAACCGTAGTGGGTAATTAATTCTTCCCTTCTAGGTATTTTCCCTGAAGTTTGAACACACGAAGTTATTCCTCACTTCTTTACAAAGTTTATTAGTACTGTCATCACTGTTATCCCAGGATCTCACACATTAATTAATTTATCCTCATAGCACTCCTTCGTTAGGTGCCAGATTTTCCAAAGAGCTCACACTCAAATCTTTGAGTGCTCAACACCTAAACTGGAGCCAGATTTTCAGAAGAGCTGGGTTTTCTTTTAGGTTCTTAAATAAGGAACAAGTTTTCTAGCATTCCCAATAACCCTCACTGCAGTGCCTGCTGCCCAGACTGTGTAAGGAGCTGAGGATCCAGTGTGCTAAACTTTTTCCTACATGTGAATGTTACATTTTGGTGCCTAAAATGGAGGTGAGTTCCTTGTAAAGTCTAGCTGTCAGAGTGGCAGGCTGATATCTTTTGAAAATCTGGATTGCTATTGTAAGGTTTATCACTACTTTGCAGAAGACAAATTGACAGAATGAGCTTCCAGTCCAAGAGAACATTTGCATAACAGGTGGAAATGAAATTGGGATTCAAGCTTTCAAATCATCCATTTCTATCCATGTATGTTCTTGCAAATTGGCATGCAATATGGTTGGCTCATAATAGCATGTGTTCAACTCTGGTGAGAACTGCGTGTCAACGGTGTTGCAAGGTGGGCACTGGCTAAAGGGTGAGCTGTAAAGCGTTCTGCATGATTACAGAGCTGCTGTACGTGACATGGGGAATTAGGCAGAATTTCAGAAAGATGCAGAAACAAGTTCCCAGAAAGCTGCAATATAACACCCTTTCTCCCCTCCTCCTACTCAACGGAGCTGAGAAAAACAAGGACTCACTGACTACCTGTGCCTGCATCTCAGGATCAAAGCAATTCTAGGAAAAAAAAAGTCTTTTTTTTCTGCACTAATTACAGCCTTACATTGACTCTAGTTTACAGCTTGAATACCATGCACAGTGATGCACATTCATTTGCTGTGCAATTCTGTGAGCCTGTAAGAAGTATGCCAGCCTCCAAGAGACACTACTGAGGACAGCCCCAGAGCAGAAGCCTGCAGGAGTGAGGGAACCGGGAAGTCTACACAACACGAGCAGGCAGACTGCTTTATGTCTACAGACCACACAGTGGTGCATTTATACTGCTAAGTGATGTAGGGTCAGGGAGCAAGATCAAGCAAAGGCCCTTGGTCATCAATACGGCTCATGCATTAGTTCGCCCCAGCTCTGTTTTGGACCACCCTAACTAGCTCCCTCCAAGACAAATCTGCTGCAAATGGAGTAAGCCCTGAGCCATGTGGTGCCACCTGGTCTCAGAGCCAAGAATTGGTCTTTAGTCCTCTTTTTTTTAGCAGTAATGGGCATAGCCACAGAGTCCAGGGAAAATTAGCCCTGCTAACAGGCAAGATTAATTAGTCCAAAAATGGATATAGCTCAGCTGGCTCTTTTGCTTCTATTTCCTGAGCAAAAACATTCAGTGCTTGTTGATGAGATCTGAACCTGCTGTTTTGCATGGTATAGGCATGGTCAACGTTGAAACACCCATATAGCCAAGCCCAAGGTTGACCTCAATAAAAACAATGGCAAGACTGGGGGACGTTAGTGGAACAGGAGCTCAGCTCAAAAGAAAGACTGTGTAATTGGTTAAGTTATGAGCACCGGGTGGGACACAGGAGAGAAAGCTCAGTCTTAAGATATAATCCCTCCCCTTTCTGAAAATGTAGGCAGAGAGAATTTTCAAGCATTCTTAATAAGTTCTGAGCATTTTAAGGCATCATAGTTTTTGCTTCTAATACAGGTGACTCAATTTACAGGGGGCCAGAGCAAGACAGCAATGGCCAACCTTGCAGTTGTGCTAGTCACCTAGAGTGCAGGCAGGGACTAATGGTTGTTCGTCATCTTTAAGGCAGTTCCTGGATGTTTCAAGGTGGACTCAGAATCTCAAACCTGAAGTGGTGGTACCTCACCATCTCCCATTAACTCTGCTTCTCCCTGCCATATAAGCAATTCCTTGTTCATTCCTTTCCTCCATATGATATTTTACATTTTTAAAAATACTTCCAATCTGGCCATGTTAATGTGACAGATGGGAATGCTCAGGCAGCTCCCTTCAGATGAAACATTTATAAGGTGTTGTATGGCCTCAGAAAGCAACATATCAGGAAAGGGGTAGGGGGATGGGGGGAGAGGTAGGAGCTTTCCTATTCTAATTTCAAGCAGCAGGAGCCTGAGTAGAGTCATAGCTCTTCAAAAACTAATCTCAAAGCAAAGAACAAAATGGAAAGCAGGAGAATATAGATTAGACTACTCTGGTGAACTTAATGTTTTTTATTCGTTACAGGCCTAGCTGGTGAGTTGTTTGCACAATGCCCGGTGAATGGGATGAGGTGGGATGCCACTCAAAGGTACTTTAGCTGGAGAGGGAGGTAAATCATTGCTTAATGTCATCATCAGGGTCCTAATTCAGCAAGTGATCTAGGTCTTGCTGAATATTGAGCAGGTGCTGATGGGTCCCAGAAGAGGCTGAAGGACCGCAGCTTGCGCTCATGGTCCTGCAGCGAGGGGTTGAGTGTGGCTGTAGCTGGAGAGCAGCCACCTTTGAGGCCGGCAAGGATGTTCTCAAAGTTTAGAAAGCAGGAGCAGTAATAACCATTGCACTGAATAAGACGAGTGGGTGGGGAAGATATTTCTGGTTTTCCTCACACCCCCTCCTAGCAATATCACTAATATGAGTACTCCCATAATGCGTAATAAAATGGTATCCCAGCAACCGTGTTGAAATAATACTATTTTGTACTTTATGTATAGAGCAGTACCTGCGTAAAACTCAGAGCCTTTTACAAAGACGACAGCCATAATTATCCTAAGGGCTAATTTTGTATGGAGGGAGGTACTGGAATACCAGTGGTGCTTTTGCCAATCAAATAGAAGGAACAGATGTGTATTTTTCCTAAAGTCATTATTTATTTATTTTGGCTGAGAGCAGGTTCCACTATGCTCTTCTGGACTGATTCATCACAAAATTAGCCTTGATTACCTGCATGGCAAAATTGGGTTAAACTCGTAAAGAGGCACTATCTTCCATTACATGTTGATATTTAGAGATCCAGAACTCTCTTGGTTGCTGTGGTCCAATATACCTTTAATCTGGTCTTTATTTTGCCACTGCCAGATTGCACTGTTAGACAGCTGGGTACACTTTCCTGTTTGCTTAGCTGGAGCCACTGCACTTTAATGTTTACTAGCACTGCTGAGAAAAATTCCAGCAAGGTTTTTTTTGTTGTTTTTCCACTAGCATTTGCTTATTTGTCAAAATTGAAACATTCTGAAGAGATGGTTTGCTTTTGACAGTTTTCCTCCACAACCCAAGAAGCTTTGGGATCAGTCTGCACAGAGGCTGGGTTTCTTAGGGCTCTTGGCATTGCACTGCCTCTGGGGAAGAGACCCAAGATGCCTGCCCCAGAGCCCTAGTCTCATGGCTTTTTCTTTTTATAGAGAATTTTAAAATATGTCTCCTGTCAGTATAATACCAAATTTTGAACTGTGTAAATTCTCTATTAGCGGAATCAACTTTCAATGCAGAACCGTAATATTTATGCACTTAATACCATTGCTAGAGGCACCAAAATACAAAGGCGTCTTATCTGGAGTGTTAAATCTAACACTTACTAGTATTGCAAATGATAATGCAGTATCTTTCTAGAGCACATGTGAAAGAGAAGGTTTCCTCTCATTGATTCACTGCCACCCAGATGACAAAGTCTAACTGGAAATGAATGTGCCTTGTTAGATCTTGGATATATCCCAGATGCTTTTTACCAGCTTTCCTGATCCAAAATACTCTCCAGGTTCTTACAGCCAGGATATTTTTAGACCTCTCCAGCATCTTCCATCTTAGAGCTTCGTAACAGTCCTGGGAGGTAGAGGCAATGTTACAAGCCCCCATTTTGCGAACGAGAAGGCTGGAAGCGGGAGGTTGCCAAAGATCACAGCGCGGTTCCAAGGCAGCGTGGGGAGAGCAGGACAGATGGCCACCCTCGCGGGGAAAGAGCCGCCGCGCTATTTCTGGCACGGCCAGGCGCCTCTCTTCTGCCAGCCTCCACTCTGGAAGTTAAAATGGCTATAGGAGCCCTTCATTTTCTGTCCAGAAAAGTCATGTAACACTACTTTGTGCTATTAAACAGAATCCATGCTCTTCTGCTAAAAAGGCTGCATTTCAGGAGTAAGTGAAACAGCTTACTGACACACATTATATTGGGCAGGCACAGCTCGGAGTTACTTGCCTGCAATGCTCTGAGAAGCAGATGTGCCAAAGGGGAAGCATTTTTCCTGGCAAAGTAGTAGAGTCCTTATCTGTGCAAACAGCAAACAAGCAATTTTCTTCTCCTCTTCCCCCAGCTTCAATGCCCTTAACAGAGGGAGCATGTTAAAAAAATGATGAGCTAGTCTGGCAAGTGCATGACACACAAAGTAGTTTATAACTGACAAGTTGGCCCTTAGCACCGATGCTAGGAGCCAGCACAGAACCAGACAGACAGCAGAGCTCCACATCGCAGTTGTGTTTCAGCTGTGACCTGCAGTGATTTAGGAGGGTAAATACTTCATTTATCCTGCAGAAGGGACTATAGTGTTTTTTAAGGAGCTTGATATTACTCAATGGCAATCATCCTGCAGGGAATGGAGAACTTCAACATCCTAGGCTGTTACCATTTATAGAGTTTTGGAAAACAGTGAAAGAGGCTGTCTGTATATCATCTGTTACCATGGCCTGGAAGCATTCATTTACAGATAGAAGAACAGCTGTAGTAAAATAAAAGTTGTAGTAAATGCATGGCATATAGCTGTACACTACATTAGAACTGCTATAAAAAGCAATCAACCACATACATTTCTTCCAAAACCTCCTACCATCTGCACTCTAAACAATGATCTAACTTTGCTAGTGGCTTGGCAGAACTTTCTCTCAAATTAGTGGAGCTGCACCTGCTTACACAGTGCCAGTAAATTTGATCTACAAGCATAAACCGACTTTTGCATTTCCAGGTTTGTTTTCACTGCAGTACATGGACTATGTATAATTAACTACAGTCATCTGCAACAGAGACATCTGCTTTGGCACATGAGTTCAGTTTTTGAGCTGCAGCTAAATTCATCACTTGAAGGCCATTTCAAATGAAGTTGTCTAATTCCCACATTGATTCATTTTGGGAATACAAGAAGTGACAAAGAATGACACTTCCTGCAAAGGCCTTCCTTACGGCAGAAAGCATGATGCACAGATCAGCAGGTATAAAGAAGAATAAGCAATGTTTCCTCTTGCCCTGTTAATTTTTGTGAATGACAAGTCTGGTTAGCTCAGAAACATTCTTATTCATAAGCATTTCCTTCTGTTTTCCCATTTACAGCTTTCTAGTTCTCTTAGACATGGTGTTTAATGCCCACTGAACGGTACGCCTGATTAGGAAAAACTGGCTGGTTTTGAGCTGTTTGGTTGTATGCTAGGGAAAAGAAAAAATCTTTGCCCATCCATCTGCAGCTATGGTGTGTGAAGCCAATAGCATAGCTGTGCCACATGACTGCACAATAACAAGACATCAGAACCCTGGAGTGTAAGTGATCGTTGTGACCATGTTTAGGAACTATCTTCTATCCAAGCAATTGAAGTCCAGTTGTATAGCACCATCCCTTGTATTAGCACATTTTTTTCCACAAAACAAAATGGACTGAGGTGTGGCAAGAAAACAGTTTCCTTTCCTAAGGGCTGATGGTATTTGGAAGAAGGGCAGACAAAGAAAGATGCAAAAATCAGCTTTCATTTAGGACTAGAAGCTGGGATTTTCCCATGTTTGGGGAGAGGGCACCCTAAATCAATGCAGTCTTTATCAAATCCCTGCTTAGGCCAGATTCATTCAACACCTGTGAAATTCAAACCATGACCCGAAATGATGCACTTCTCTGGTGCCTTTCTATGTCTAAAAGGAAATTAAGTTGGCCAGGATCAGAGACTTCTTCGACTGTATCTTTGTCCCCAAAGTAATATGCTGTTTGCCCAGGACTACTTCATGCACAGATTTTTTGAGACTTGCTAGTTATTTGTAAATGACATTCTTTAACACTGTTTCCTGCTCCTAGTAAAAGAATTTGAGTTTGAAACTGAGGTTTCATTCCTTCACTAAACTTAGAATTTTTAATATCCAGAATCCTCTCATCTCTCCATTGCAAATTTTCTGAGTCAAATCCATCAGGTTTCCAACAAACACTTTTTTTAAGCTGGGAAATGATAGTTGTTCTTCTTTTTTTAACAAGGTGACATAATATTACTTGTTTTTTACAAAAAAACCCCAAATGCTAGCCACGTTGGCCTGATCAAATTCAGTTTTACCATTATTTTCTATTCCTGCTGCACCTCAGCTCAATTTCTTTTTTATATTCAGTTTAAATTTCTATGAATCAAAACTTCTATAAGAGTGTCAGTCATTGTTATTTACTTTCCAATTTCAGGTGGCAATTAGCAAGAAATATTTGAACTTTTCTCAAACACAATATTTTTTGCTTTGACGTCTCCAGAATTTTAAATCAGATTTACACTTACAAACTGGCTTGGTGGTTTCAGTCTCCAGCATTGTTGAAACAATCTTTAAAGGACAGCAATGTTCTTTTATATTCAATAGATCATGTGGAAACAATGATCTCTTCCTATTAAGATATGACATTTGTTTAAAAAACATCTCTAGTTAAGTTATTCTGAGTGGGTAGGAAGATACGTTTCTAGGCTCTTTTACTATCTTGCTTCTGCATAATGGTAGCAGGAAATGGATCATGGGACATTGTGATTTATTCTTAAATAAATATACACCTGGTTGCACCATCTGTTTTGCTAAACATTGTTTATTTTTTCCTCAGCAGTAAAGGAATCATTTAAAGCTATGTCAAATGTGCTAACATTTACAAAATGCTGTCCAATAAAATACAGTAAGAAAATACACAGAGAAGTGTATCCCTGATACACCTTGCTGGTCTTCCAAGCAATGAAGATATAGCAGGGATATATGTTGCCCATAATATGTAGAAGTGAACAGGACAACACAGATGAAATGAAGCAAAACTATATTCCCATTTCAGGCCAATCCTATTTCAGGCTCAATAAAGTCTGCCTAACTTTGTTGTGCATTTTTTTCTTGACAATTTCTGTACTTTTGTGCTCCAGTCTAAGCAGAAGCAGGAAGCACTATAAATCTCATTAGAAAGTGTATTCTTCTAGAACTTCCAAAGTGTTTTAGGATATTCTGATATTTCTGATAAATAGAACTGAAATCGATTTTTTTTGCCCGTTTGACCAAGTTATCTCAAACTGTTTGAAAGGTACTTGACTGCAAAATCTCTTTTCACAAGAGTAGTTTCATAAGATTATATATAAAACATCACTTTTATCTCTGTAGTTTCACAGAAAGAGACTCTCCCTGTTGTTTATAAACCATCTCCTTCCTAGACATTGCACAAAAGTGAAATTTGCTCATGCATTGTAGAACATTTTAAGGCTTTAGTTCTTCATCACTTAATTCCTACTGTAAGGATGTAGAATATAAGCACTGTAGAGGCTATTTGCTGACCCTTTGTACAAGGCAGCATGTCCAAATATCAAATGTAATAAAACAAGGCCAAAGTAGTGATGGGAAGACTACTTAAACTTCAGCCTGGAAATGTTCCACCATTTTTAGCTTTCTTTCTCTTCTTCTCTTTTTCTCTTTCTCTTTCTCTCTCCGTCTTCTTTTTTTAACACAATGGCACATGTGTATATGACATACAGGGAGTGTGCTCAGAATCTGTTAAGCAGATCTGCTTTCATGTATGCTGGAGAAGGTGCTAACCTATGCACAGAAAGCCAGTTAAGGTTACTGATTAAGGTTACTGGAAAAAAACGAAAAATAGAACAGATGAAAGCATGAAAATCTATGAAAAACTGAAGCAGAAATGCTATCAAATTTTCAATATATAACCTAATTCTCAAATCTACAGCCAATGGGAAATATCACTCATTAAAAACAATTTCTCACAATGCCCATGTCCTGAGATAACTTGCACAAGGTTTCTGCACAAGCAGAAACATTACTCTGTTCTTGTGAAAGGACTTCACTTGATAAACTTTCCCTGTATTATCACCCCACGAATATAATTCTCTCTGAAGCTGAATGTATTTTTGCTGGATAGCTCATAGGTTACATAGATGAAAACATCACGTCATCAGCAAGGTTAACTGTAAATCATAAAAATTCAGTTTTTATTCATAGATCATGGGTTGCAATTTTGAAAATATACGGTTATATAAATCATCTTCTTCATCAACAATGTGAAATTAAATCCCTGCTCCAAGACTGTATTTCAATATCATGTTAACTACTTGATGTAAGAATGTACTTTGAGCTGCAAATCTGGTAGACCAATGAAATATATTACTGTCTACTTCAGTAGCTGAAACTGCACTGTTGCATGTGTCAAAACAATCTGTATTTATAATGGCCCAAATTATTCCATACTCAGATATACTGGTATTTATTTCCTATGTTTCAATGTGCTTAGATAATGAAGTGTGATATGTGATTGAAACATGGTGTGTTGCATCTCCATCAGCTTCACTACAGATTAACCTGCCAAGTAAACAGCTCAGAGTTGCCAGTGAGCTTGTGCAGCCTGTGCTGAAAGTTCTGCCCTTTTCTCTGCCCTGCTCCTTGCACTAGCTGGCCCCAGTGCTATTTATCCATCCTCTTGTCTGTCAGGGAGGGGAGCGCTGGGACTGGAGCAGCCCATGGCAAAGTCATGATGGGAATTGTGTTCTGTGGCTGATGGGAAACAGGGGACCAGATGATAGCACTCAGGTGATAGCCGTACACCCTTTAAATTGCAAACCCTGGACTGTCCTGGTAAGACTAAAGAGAGAAGGTATGTTTTCAGTAGGTGGGAGACTATTTGGAAAGTAGTGTGGTACAGGTCCTGGGAAGAAACTTAAAATAAGACCGCATCCTGACATGAAATATGAACATGGTGAAAGAATCTGGGACACTACAAAGTTGCTGAGGAACTGTGGTCCCTGTTTGGTGCCTCCAGTTCTCCAGCTTCTCCTGAGAGAGCTAAATAAACCCCACTGCTGTGCTGATTCCTCAATGAGGGGCAAAGCTTACAAACCATAGTTGGAAAGGAATGAAGTGTCTGGTTATGCACCTAAGACAAAGTGGCTACCTGCCATAGGGAGGATAAGGACTGTGGAGCTCTGCTAAACCTTGCAACATTTGTCTGGAGCCTGATTTACCCCTTAGAGGACAGGACTTTTGCTTTGGCTGAAGATGAATGTGCATCAGAACTACCATGGGGGGTAGCAGTGCAACAAAGGTAAGATCTCTGTGCAGAAACTCATGTCTGGGGGAACAGAATTATGAAAAATGCCAAATCTAAGAGACTCTGTTTTTACAATACAAAGAAGTGGCTAATAAATACATCAGTGTGTTGTGGAAAATCAAATTTCTTGTTGTCAGGGTATTCAGTTGTCATACTCAAATACTGTGCTGGCTGTATCCACTTGCTTTGCTTGCCTTTTCTCTTTTAAATGCATCAGTACAATTTATATATATATACATCTGTGTGTGTGTATATATGTATATAAAACCTGCTTGTCATTGTAGCAATGAATATTATTTTACTTGTCTTAAAGAAAATGATGATTTGGTGCCCAGATGTGCAATAGGCATTTTCATGTCTTGCCCCTCTTTACTTCAATTCCATTAATGTAATACATGTATACACTTGTGATAGTGTAAGGTAGCCAAGGAAGTGGTGAGAACTACTCTTCCATATGTAATTATGCAAGGGGGTTCAGGAAAGGCTCTAGTTTCTAGCCAAAGAAGCAAAGGAGAAATCTTTGTGGATTGCAACCTGGACTGGTCAGGGGAATTTTTCTGCTCTTTACTTAATGTGTGGAGAAAAATTTCCAGCTAACATTTTTTTTCTGCTGGAAAACACCAATTCATGGAAATCAACAAGTTCCATGGGCATGTGTTTATTATTGTTAATGCTTTTGTTAGACAAAAAAGAAAAGCGCATGGTGCTGACAAGGTCAAGGAGTGTTCTGATTCTTCATTTCAAACTTAACAGCCTTAACATTTCATTTCATGTAGGGTTTTAAATAGAAGCAAAAATGAGCTATGACTCTTCTGAGAGAAAATCACTTTATGGGCAACTTTTGTAATAGCTCAGAGCTAGAAACAGGGTGTGTTGAAAATACTAGACCTTTTGCGGAGTTGCAACACCTGCTGTTGTTAGTCTCTGTGAAGAAGTTTTCTTTGGTGCAAGAGGTTGAAATGGGTATGGGCAGGGCTGTGAATGCTGGCTGGTTAAGGAAGTAGCGTACCGTCATTACTGACTGGTTTAAAAGACAGCTTGGGATTCCTGGTGTATTTCTAAGCCTGGAATTGTAGTCTTTTGCTAATGTTTTTCATAGAGCTGTAGTACACAAGCTTCAGGTAAAGAGCCTATAGGTATGGAAAATCTAATGTAAAGCTTTAGTTCATTGATATCCCTTTCAATACTAATACTGGATTACTTGCGTTCCAAGTCTTACCTTGTAGGAGTGTGGCTTTAATAATAAATTCTAAACTGTGGCTTGTGAGCCTTCAAGTATGTTACATGAGCAGTTGTGTATGCTGAAATAAGCGTTTATCCCTCTGATAAGATATAAAAGTACCATATCATCTGTTTTGTTTTAATTAGTGGTTTCTGTTCAAGGATATGACTAAGCACATTAAGGTACTTCAGCTGCTGCTTCCCCCGTCCCCCTTTTATTAATACAGGGGCTTTGACTGCTTGGAGTTTTTTGGGGGGTGGGGGGAAGGGAAGTGTTTGGGGTCCTTTTTCTCACCTTGCAGTAAATGTTAAGAGATTTGCTTGTCCCTGAGAACAAAACATATGTGAACATGAAATATTTTTATAGAGTAAAGTGCTTTCTATTCATTTAGACACGATCAACTCCTGGGCTAGAAGTATTTCTTCTGGAGTTAGTGTAATTGAAGCAAAAGGATCCATTTCAACTCAGTTTTATAAAAATCTGCTCTTGAAAAATGGCTTTTACTACGAAAGTGTCATTTTGTAAAAGAATTATGCATAGCCTGCTTCATGTTCCTGCTTGCAAACTCTGACTAGATTCAGGCCAGAAAGGGTAGATCCAGGTAGTGCTTTTCTGTCCCCCTATGTGGAGGATAACCAGCCTGTGCCATCTGTTTTTCTGTCTTAGATGAGGTATAGGACAGTGGCAAATGGAGCAATATAGTATTAGAAAGCGAGCAGTGAGAGTGAAAGAACAGGAGTTTCCATGCAGGGCAAAGAGGGAGAACAGAGAATGAGAAGCAGGAGAAGTGAAACATGCAGGACTAGGCAAATGGTCAGGTAGGACTTGTCTCTGTGTGACTTGTGCATAGCATGTGACTTTCCTTAAGGTATGAGAAGTAACAGTAAGAGCTGGGGAAAGGACTGAAGAACTGGAGAAGAGGCTGAAGACAGTAATGAGAGTGAAGAAAAATGTGAAGGAACTCCCAGGTGAAGAGAATACAGCCTTTCCTTACCAGAGACTGGCTGCCTCCTTTTTTTTGTTTGTTTGATCCAAGTAACATGCAGATTCTAGGTAAGACCCTTTTTCTGAAGAGACACAAGGGATTTGATGCCATGAAAACAGGGGCAGTGTTTGACTGCAGCTTTTGGGAAGCAAACTGAGCAACCTTCCTAGGTAGAAAATGTTCTGTACTAAGGTTTAGTGTTTGGGCATGAACTAGGCAGTGGGTTTTTTCTGTTGTTATTTTCCTCGACTTTTGGCTTGAGTCATTTGGGAGTGGCTCTTCTCCAAGAAAAATGTTATGCTGTTTCTATGGGATACACAACAAATCAGAAAGTCAGCTTTTTCAGGATCTGATAATCCTATTGCCTTAGCATGCCAGTGTATCCCACTATGAGATCTGGTAATTAGCTGTTAGCTCAAAGTATTATATTTTGATCCAGCAGCTGTTAAAAAAAAACAAAAAAACAAAAAACCCTTGCATGTAAACATCATGTGTTCACTAGAAAATATGAATAAATTCTGGAGTTCAGTAGCACAGGGCTTCCCTAACGACACAAAGCTTATCCCCAAAAGGTACTCTGTATGCTCTATCTAGGTGGAGTCAGACCTATGCTAGAGAAGGAAAGACCTCAAAAGAACAGTACATGATGTAAGTTGGTGCCAGCTGGTGTCACTGTACTCTCGCATTGCTTTGATATAGCACTATTGCACATCAGGTTCAGCTAAGAAACTTGCTCTCTGAGTTCGGTCTCTATACATTTCAGTGCAGATCCTGACAATCTTGATGACATTATCTGAAGCAATAATAATACATAATTCCTTTGTCCTAATCTTTAGTTAGAAAAACCCTATTCCATTATCCTGAACCACCTCTGCAAGACTCTATTCAGAACCTACAAGAAAAATGGCGTAACACATTGAAGCTACTCCAAACAGTAAATAAGATTGTGGTCGCTTATGAACTCAAGCTGCAAAACTTTACTTCTACAGTTCCACATGTAGACAAGTCATTTGATATCACACAGGCAATAGCATAAGCTTGTTTTTCTTTTTGGATCCCTGATGTGGGAAATGGAAGAGGTACAACTTGAGCTCTTGGAGCTGTATTTTAAGCAATGACAAATAACCAGAAGGGAATTAAACTGAATTATTTAAGAAAAAAGACTCAATCTGAAATCAGAAGAGTTATATAGGGAACTATTCTAGAATAGTCCTTATGCTCAAAGCTTACATTGTCCTTTATTCCAGAATAACGTCCTTGTCTTCTGGGAATGACAGCACAGGTCTATGCAGTAAGTAGTCACTTCACAGCTGGCAGTTGTAGCAATGTGCTGAAGAAGTTAGGTTCAATCCACTTCTAAAGGTTATGCTTGCTTACCTCTGTCCATTAGAATAAATCCTGCACCTCTTCCCCCCAAAATAGCTAAACCAGAAAAAACTATGCATGCAGTAATGCCGGGGATAAGTCTTTTGGGCCGCACAGCAGATTTCATTATGTGGTCTGTCTTAAGCTGTCCTGACTCAGTAACTACAAGGGAAAGGGTGTGTATATAGCATAAGTAGTAAATCTTCACACTTATAGTAAAAGTAGAGATGCTCTTTGCCTAAACCCTTGCTTTGGAGTGACTTCTGAATAGTTTTCAGTCTAACCTTGCTGCTTGAAAGCAAGCATTCCTAATTCTCAAAGTCAAACTGTACCCAAACACCACAACTAAAAACACTCAGATGCTATCAGGCAGGCTTAGTCTTATAGTCCACTTGGTTGCCACAGTAAAGGGGCACCAGATATACATCTGAGGGCTAATAAGTATCACTAGGATATTGCTTGAGGATTTTCTCTCAATCATATCATGCACCAGGACAGAAGCTTCTACTGGGGAGAGCTGTTTCAGATGAATGCTTCAGTGCCAATGGGAAAAACACAGGGCTGGAGTCTGAAAGGGACCAAGAAGAAAAGACTTTCCCTAAATCAACTTGTTGAGTCTTTTACCTTCCTTTAAGAACTGTTTTCTAACCTCCAACCTTTTCAAGCAAGCATATGAACCTGTGCCTCCCCTCATAAAGGGCAGAATGTTTTTCAGCTTCAGCCAGAGTTAGCACTTTGCAAAAGGCTCCTGGCATATTCCTAGGTCAGGTACCAAAAGTGTCATCTCTGACACCATTAATTCAGCTCTCTGTTCCAAGGCAGTACTAATTGACATTGCTGCCATTTTGTCTTGCTGAATTCTAGTGCACATTACTAGTTTAGCAGAGATAAAAGTTCATGCTAATAGTCATTCAGGCTGTCTGTACAAAGGATCCATGGATGCTGATCTTCTCTTTAACACAAACATGTTTAAAATGGGAACAGAGGAATGGCATATCCAATTCAGGCTACTCTGTGTAGGAAGTGTTGAGCCATGGCCCTATTGACTTCCACTTCTAGAGAAAGATTTGTTTTGAAAGCACTGAAGTCCCATTCTCTGAACTGTGAAGAGCTTCTAGCAGCACAGTTCCCAGTTATTGTCTCTTGTTGTGCCTGTATTGTTTGGCTAGGCTGTTTGAGTATGTTACAGTAAGAGTGCTCCAGGCTGGCATGTCCCAGCTGTGTCTGTATAGGAAGCTCTTGGGGCACCTCCAGAGATCCTACAACCTTTGTACTCGCCTCTGGGCAAGACACTGCTCACAAGTCTGTGCCTGGCAGTGCCTTTTGGCTTTCCCTCACACTAGCCACAGACAGAAAACAAGCCTTCACAAGCAGCCCCCAAGAGCAGATGCCATGGGAGCATTATGCTATGAGAGCTCATCCTCTCAAGTCCACCCAAAGCACAGCTCAGGAAGGAGCTGAGCTCTAAGCCTATCCCGGCATATTCTGAAAAAGTGCACCTGGTGGGAAGCCTGGCTGTGTCCAGGGCTTGCAGAAGATGAGTTAGTGAAGAAAGCCCATCTGGATGTTGTTTTCTATGTGGAATCCCCAAGCTGCCCCAACTGTGGCCAAGAGCCCCCTCAAAGAAAGGCACAGGGCCTGCTGTCATGCGAGGCTGGCCTGTGACCTGGGACTGAGGATTGTCTCGCTCTGAAGTCAGTATGCTGCTATGGCGGCAAGGTCAGTGCAGTAAAAAAGGCCTGCAGGCTTGTGTGCCTAGTAAGTTTTGGGAGAAACAATACTGCAAATGAGGCAGGAGGAAGTGCAGGAGCACTGAGAATGCTCTTCAGAACACACTGAAGCCTTCTGAGTAGTGGATGTGGACTCAGGCTGCCCCAAAGAGGGACACACAGGGTTGAAGGCTAGTGTCAGCATCAAGGTGCCTCCCATAAAATATACCCTTTTGGGTGTCCATGGGGTGCCCTGTGAATGGACAGGGACATTGACTTTGAGAGTACTGTCAGAGGTGTTCGGACAGGATGGTGCAGGTATGGGCAAAGAAACAACCTCCCTAGTTAAAGAAAGATTGTCTATGTGGATTGTTGATTTTTGTCTCACCCGGGAAACAGCAACTTTTCCCACAGCCTTCCCTCCAAACATTTCTTTATCATTCCTTGGTATCAGCAGTGGCCTTTAGCATCTAAAGTGCAGTGTCTTATCTTGTGGTTTGTGAATTGCTGGTGGTTTGCATGATATCTGGAAGTGGTCAACAAAACAATTGCCAAAACCCAAACTTTTTAAATGAAAAATAGGCATATTCCTGTATGCGGAGCAAATAAAATTGAGCAAAAAAGAGCTAACCCTAATTTTATTTGGATGAAAATATGCAGCACTGCTGAAAGGACTTTTTTTAATTCAAAGAAATGATTTGGGGGATTAAAATACCTTGAGAAAGACTACTCTAGAGGCTGAGGAGGTAGACAGCAGTAAAAGAACTCTCATCTGTCTTTCCTTGCAGTAAATGAATTTCCTCAATAACTCTAAACTGTTCTATACAGCATATGCTGATGTGTCTGTTCTCTCCTCCAAACTATTTTTCCCATGATCATAACCCAAACTGAAATCTTCATATGGAGAGTCTTACACTGCAGTGGTACTCAATTACTTTACAACTTTGAAAGCATTTATCCTCACCAGGCTTTGTTGGAATGAAGATATACTGTAATATTTTAAGGAGGTGAAGTGACTGGCCTAAGGTTGCACAAGAAATCTGTGGCAGAAGGGAGACTTAATCTGGAAGCTGATGACTTGAGTTCAAGAAACCTATTTCTTATAGGCAACTGCAGTGTAAGACACAGCAAACCCAAACTAATTAGCGCTAAGCAAATAGGGTAGGTGTGACATCTTGCTGTTTTGCTGGCACTAGCTGCTGTGTGCACAGCCCTTCCCAACTAAAGTAAGGGAGGGAGTTTACCTCTCCTTTGGGCTACCTTGCATATTCCATGGGGACATGCAAATAGGTGGCCATTGCCACAGAGCAGCTGAAAAGCTTTAGCGTGAAATTAGTGCCTGCCCCACAATAAGCTATGTGTGTAACCATGCCCTGAGTATTGTGTAGCATCTGCAAAAGCAAAGCTCTTAGCAGATACAAAGTGGGAGAACAAAAACCCTCAGGTGGGCTAATAGCCAAGCCTTGATTTGGTCTTGTAACCAGTTGAGATGGCAAACCTCTCTCCAAAATCACAGTAGCCCGTAACATTAGTACATTGGTACAAACAAATGGGTTTCTGCAGACTTGTAAAATCCATATATATACTGCATGAATGCTTTGTAAGAAAGCAACAAAGACAATTCCTCACAGGAAGTGTTTTCAGGTAAAGCTCTTTAATTTTAAGGACAAACATTCCCCTGAGTAAGTGCACTTCCTTTCCATATGTTAGAAAAGGAGGAGAAAGAGAGAAGGAGGAGGATATGGCATAAATGGGAGGTTCCTTCCTTAAGTAAAAACTTCAGATGAGCAATCGCTCCTTTAGGCATCTGCTTGTAGGAATGTGCCAGACAAAAGTTTGCATCCATATGGTGTGCTGCAAGCAAGGCGCTCAAGTCAGTATATAAACATCAGCTGATTATTTCACATAATCTTTGTTTGCCTGTAAAGCAAACATTAGAGCTAGCCTCTAATCTCTGCTGGGGCTTGCAGGTTCTAACCATAATGAGAGAGGAAGCAGGAAATAGGAAGGTATTATATTCTTTAAGGGCTGGGAGAAGTTGAGGCAGTGAACAACTAAGTGCGTTGCCAAGACCACACAGGGAGTGAACTGTTAGAGATAGCCCTTGGGCTCCTATTTCCTACTCTGCAGCTCTCAATAGTAGATAGGGGCTTTTTCTTTAGAGCAACCCTTGTTCTGTTGTGAATCATTTAACTTGGAAACAGCATCCATGCAAGGACACTGTGTTGTCAGTGACCACAGAACCAAATGGGACATCCTTGTTACTCCGACCTGGATTTAATGTTGTATATTACAGTAAGATCCCACTGAAAGTCCAGATAATCTCCTGGCTACCTGAGCTCCTTATGGCACATAAGGATTTAGGCAAAGAATCTGTCTTATAGCTGGACTCCTCAAAAGGTAACTCTACCCTTTGCTTGGGTGCAAGTAGACTGCACACCTTGGTCAGTGACTGTATTCAGTGACTGTACAGCCAGACTGGTCAGTCTGTCTGTATTTGGGAAGAATGTAGTTGTCTTAACCGAGGAATTTAGGATATCAAGGTTGTGTGTCCTAGTTGGTAGAGCTCTTTTGAAGAACTTGGTCCTAAAGCATTTTAGATAGTGTTTCAAAGTACAGTAGTATCAAATCAGGTTTTCTTTATGCTCTAGAAATTGTTGCTAGGAGTCTGGCTGGAAAAAAAGAAAGTGCTTGACTTGTGAAACTTGTGAATAAGCATATGTTTCTTTGTTTAGCACCACCTCTTGTGAGGGCTGTCTACCCTTGCCTCCAAGTCATGTAAAAAGGAAGCAAAGATGGCTAATATCATTTGGCCCAGAGAGTACCTTCAAAATAAGGTGCTCTTGCAAAAGAAAGAAGCCAGGCAGAAGCACAATAAAACAAGCCAACAATTTAAGAATCACATTAAATTGAAATGCAACTGGCCAAATTTTGCTGTCTCAGATGTCAGTTTGTGGGGCCAACTCCTGCTGCAGAACTTTCTAGCTGACAGACTTTAAGACATAGTTCATCTGTTCAGTTTGGGGAACTTCCATGCAAATCACCCCATACCACAGTCATGGTGAGAGGGGTTCTTTGCCATGGTAAGCAAAGATTCTCAGAATGATAGAAGTTTTTTCAAGGTTATATGAGAAATATCAGCAGAGTTAAGAGCAGCCTCTAGAAAACTAGGACCAAAGTCTCCTGCTGCCAACAATATCTCACTGTGTCTCCTTTCAAGACTGAATTTCTGGATAAAATTGTAATGCAACATTAGCGCTCTAATCCAACCTGACTTCACAGTGAAATATTGAAATATATGTAGTATTTCTAGCTACTAGTGAACTATTGGTGTAGATGCACTGAACCTTTAGAGCTGTAATTTTTGTTATGTACACATAAATACTAAAACTATATTAAAACTATTCTCTTTAGCAATTAAAATTACTGAAAGTGTCTTTAGACAGTCATGCAAACTTCTACGAATGACACTGCATGTCAGACTGATTCACTGGCAGCTGTGAAGGTGCTGGGAGATGCTCTCTTCCTATGTCATAGGAATAAAATTGCTAAATACATTGTATCAAATGAGTAAAGTGAACTTTTTTCTTAACAAATTTTTAAGCACATTGCTCAATATACTTCAGGCACTTCTCAAAACCACCTGCAGAAAATTCTTATCCCTTCATATATGAAATATGGAAATGCATAAAAGGGAAAATTCCCATTAAGAAATGTATTTTCAAAGTATTTTTAGTAGCTTTTTTGGTGGTGTCATGCTATGAAATCTTTAAGAGTAGGATTTGGAAAATCTCATCTGGACATGAAGGACTTCTGATTTTTTTTTTTTTTTTAATCAGTGAAAGCGCTAATATTGACTATTTAGGATTCAAGCTTTCAAGTGCTTAGTTCCTGTGTCTGTGCAACTGATCTTCCAAATGCTAATAGTACATAAACTAACATGACATCCTGGACCTGTATCTTTCCTGAAGATCAGACTTCTATCACTCATTATAGACTTAAAATGAATATGCCTCAGGTTAATATAAATACTATTTTTCATGCCCCTGCAAGCCACAGTGGAAACACTGAATCAATACCTTTTTTTCAAAAGGTACATGGCAAAGCTTTGAGCAGCAAAACAGACTGATGCAAAGGGCCTCCAACATGGAAGGAGATGACCCCAAGAAAGGCATTGGAGTAAAGCTGCAAGAATCCCTTTCCTTCAGCAATGGGAAATCTTGGCGGGAATGGAAAGAAGAGAGGTGGTAAGGGGAAAGCAGTGGAATTACAGCACAAACTTCCCTTGTAGTGACATGCAGAAACCCTAGGCAAGAGACAGGGTATTTCAGACCCTTAAACTCTTGTGTACAGTGACAAATGCTGGAGGGGAGTTTGCCTCACATACCAGATACACTAGGCAACAGTCAGAATGATTAACTTAACACTTGCATAGACCAGTCACGCTACCCTAAAAACAGGTCTTAGCTAAGTTTTCAGTTCTACATACTTAAGGGCTTAAGTAAACAAAGGTACAGTTTAATTAAGATATCGCGGCATATGGGATCAAGAACTACATACCAACCCATGCCTTTTTTCTGGTTTTCCCTGACTAATGTGCAAACAAAAGTCCAGATCTGAATAAACTCCCAGAAGTTTAGGTTTTTGACCAAACTTCATCTGATTCTCAAGGGTCTGCAAAATTGGCCTTGAAATCTCACTGGGACAACAGATTTTCCTCGTTGCAATTGCCGACAAAACATACCATTCAGAAAGCTTTGCTCAGTATTATGGAACTGGGGGGAAGGGCAGAGGAAATTGCTTTAAAAAAATGTTTTTAAACTTACTGTCTGAGCTGAAAAGGCATGAAATTCAAGTTGCTCCTAAATGAGTTATTTTCCCCATAGCTTGTTTCAACAGTAGATGAACACCAGAACACTCATTTCACTTGCCTGTTGCATTTGGGTTAAAACACACATACAGTAGAAAAAGCAACCTATCTAGTTTTAGTGCAGTAGGGCTCTGACTTAAGTTACACTAGTTAATACTGAATATAGGCTCTTTACAGTGTTCAGCTATTTACTCTGTGCAGTTTGCACCCATCTATATTGTGCCTCTGCACAACATATGTATTTTATATTTTGGTCCCAATCAAAACTGCACTAATTCTGTTAAATAGTTCCTATGTTGGGGTTCAACTTTGGGAATGGGATACTTTTCATCCCTACTTTAAACAAGGCCACAGCAAATCCACCAGATGAGATATTTAAATGATTTATTGTATCACTCTTGTCACAGTAAAGTGGGGTGCAAAATTCTACCACAGCTAAATAGCAATGCGCTTCTGAGCTGATGTAAATGCCAATGTGCAAAGTGCCCTGCACTTATCATTTGGGGCAGTGTAAACTATAATCTGAGGCTAAAAAAAGGCTTCTTCACTGTTGAGTGAGTGCTAAACCCTGGGGAAGGCATTTGGTTACCTGTCAATTTTAGAACCTAGTGGGTATCTAGCTAAGATGAACACCTAGAATTAATCTAACGCACTAATAATGGCAGCTGGGGCTGCTGCTGCATGCTGTGTATTCAGTGTATTAAAACTGCATCCCAGGTTGTTCACTGGCTTCACCTGAGCACTGTATTCCAGCCCTTGCACAAAAAAAGCCTCTTCCAAAAAAATTTCACTCAGAGGCCATAAGAAACTGATCTCTCAATTGAAAAGGATGGAAAAATAACTGTTCTGGAATGGCTTCTATCTAGGACATTGGAATGAATGGAAAAATAAATGATACCCTGATATCCCCTTAGCAGCCTGTTTGAGAAGAGGTGGTATTAAGAAGGCTTTTCTTTTACCAGCATTCCAGTTTCTTAGATTCATATGTAGCCCATACAACTTTTGTGCTGTTTAAAAAGCTGAAAAGCTTGTATTGCAGGAGTGTGGGCTCTTCCAGGGCCATTCAAAAGGCAGTGAACATGAAGTCACAAACCATAGCTGCCAAAAGATACTTGGAGGGGTGTGTGTGTGTGTGTGTGTGCGCACCTACATGTAGTCGTATGCATATACATACGCATGCGCATAACTAAAAACTACTGAACTAGTAAGGTAAACCCCAGCTCTGTGCTTTTGTCTAGTTGGTTTTTAGCACTGGCGAGAGGTGCTGGCTGGCCTGAGAGCCCTTGAGACAGAAGGCGTCTGCTTATTTCTAGCATAAGCACCGAGGGAGACCTCCTCTTGCCAACATCCTGCAACCTTACCCATTAGAGAAGCGTCTTTAAGTGGGTAAGACTGATTCACTTTTTATTTCTAGTCACCCTGGGTGTAAAAGAAAAAGTACAAAGTAAAAGAGCTCCATAGAAGCCTACATCTCTGTTTGGAGGATGCTCTGAGCATGGAAGAGCCAAAGGCTCCTGCTGTCTTGCAAAGAGATGTGGATGCCAAATGAGGTAAAGCAGCTGAAATTTTGCCACAGATGTCTGAAACTGGGAGCTATATTAGTAGTATCCAGAACTGCTTCCTGAGACAAATCTGTCTCAGATAAGTTAATGGAGTCTTTGCAATCCTAAATTGCCCTTTGCTTTTCACTTCTTGGGACTTCTGTCTCCCATGGTCTCTACCACTCCTTTGCAATGCCTCAGTGCCAGCAAGTAGGAAATGGAAATAATGCCAGTATGTCCACTTTTTTCCTTGTATGGCTCTTTGAAAAGCAAGATGGTGCCATGTGTGGAGCTGGAATGTGTTTCATAGAGACAAACCTGCTTGGGGAATTTAACTTACAGCCCCATCATGTGAAACACAACTCAGGACTTGTAGAGGCATCGTGTGTCTACCAAATATAGGTATACTTTCACAAGCATAGCAAAAGCTTGTCCTTTTTGACATGCTAACCTCCCACTGTCAGATTTTGAGTTCCTGCTCCAAAGAATGATGATGCTAAATAACTACATAAAGTGGCTGCAAGAATATTTAACACTGACACAATCCCTTTTTGTCCCCCCTAGCCTTGTTCTTGGAAATGGCTAAATTACTTATGCGGACATCTTCCAGGAAAAAAAAAAGCATCCTGGAGCAGACACCCTGAATTCAGCCTGAATAGTTAAAGCTAAACAACATTCTAAAAAACTTAGGGGAGGGTCTGGAATTACCCTACTACTATTTAAGACTGCCTACAAATACAGTGTTGCTGCTGGATCCGCCTGTCAGACTGAAAGCTGAGGCTTAGCATGACAGACTTCACTCATCCTTATCAGAAAGAAATGCAGGAGCCACATTGACTTTATTTACAGAACGTGGTATTCTGTGGCAGCACAGCTAATAGTACCTCTTATTGTAAATGTGACCTGATGCTCTATGTGACAATAATTAGCATCGTCTGCGCATTATGTAATCCCAAATGCAAGCCCAAATCTCTCAATGGGGCACCTTTTCTCCTGATGCTCTCTGAGCCTACCTGAGCCAGGCTCTTCTGGAATTATCCCATCGTTGCTGATCCAGACGAAACCATAACTGGGGACAAGTACTTGCTGCCCCTGTGACAAGATCTACCCTGTTAGATACTCGTGTCTAAGACGAAGCTAATAGGTGTGTGGAAAGTCTGCATTTAAGCCATTGAAAAAGATCTTCTAACAGGCTGATAATGACAATTTAAACCACACAAACAGCAGAAAGAAAGTCTCTGGTCTGAGGTGTCAGGGTCTACATGGAACCAGAGGGATTTGGGGTCAACTCCTGATGTGGATACAGGCTTGGCATCAGTGCCTTCATGTCTCTGCACTGGTCTGCTTATGTGAAACACTTCCTCCTTGCACAGGGTTTTTGTGAGAGTATATTAGCGCTGCACTATTTGCAGTCTATTGCTGTTGCAAGGCAGGGGTGGAAAAGAAGTCTGAACTCTACTTTTTTCAGATGATGAGCATTTAGAGAATTTTTAGGCAGTCCCCCAAATTTTCAATGCTAAACAATGCAGCATTGAGGAGGAAATAGCACGCCACACTTCTCTTGGGGTCTATGTTTTTCCCCTTACAATGATTGCTTTTAAAGGGTGTTTTCTCTTTTAATCCATTATTTTACTGCTCTCTGAGGGATGGAGTCTGCTAGTGCTGGGTGTGTGGGAGTCAAGACTCCTGCTTTGCTCCCCAGGAAGTGCAACGGAGGGACAGTGGGGCTTGCTCCATGCCGGGGTATGGAACAACTGCCCTTACCCTGCATGGGCTGGCTCCAAAGCCCACAGAAGTACCTACTTTTCCATTGACTCCCATAGAATTTGGATCAGCCCTCCAATGCCTGTCAATACTTCTCGATTGTGGAAATACTGCTACGGAAACTAAGTAATGATGGCGATTCAGAGAAGACCAAAACCAGTATTTTTCTGCAGAGAGGGAAAAGTCAAATCTCACTGTAAATCACTACAGATTCTCCCATGTAAGAACTTCTGTTTAAGTCCTGGGAACAGCTAAGGCTAAGCCTGTTTTTAATCAAGAGATAAAAGCAGTCTACCTTCTTGCCCTTCCCTCAGTCAGTCTGTGTTTTGAAATCTCCATTTTTTTCAAGGCTCTCAGTGCTGTCTCTGGATCAGGAGCAGCTCCGTTAAGCTGGTGCCTCCCTAGCAGATTATCAGCTCTCAGGACAAGAAAAACACTCCACAACTAGCAACACCAGCCAGCAGCAATTCACACTGGAACCAAATATTACCCAAACATCAACCTCCCCCTGCTCCCCAGGGACACTGCATTTGTTTAGGGCACGGTGCAAGGTTATGTAGACTGGTGTTTTGTGGAGTCCTGACTGAAAAAACTAATAATCTTTAATTTCCCATAACTAAGGCTCTTCAGCTTTGCAAATAATCCAGGGAAATTTCCATCTAACTCAGTTAGAACTAAGTTCACCTTTATATAACTTTGCTTTTTCTCCTCCTGTTACTTTTGATTTGCTTTTTGTCCATCTTCCAAGAATGTTAAATCAGATTTTCTTTCAGAAACTGTCTATTTCTAGTTCCTGTCCCGCCGTGCAGGCAGGATCTCCTCTGTACAAACCCTAGTTCCTTCTTCAGTATGTTTTCAAATTTTACACCCTGGTCAAAGGTGAAGATACTCACATGTAAGCATGAGTCAGCAGAAAGCTCTGTATCTTTCTGTGCTCTGATCTTAATGTGAATTTACTGAAGACATTGCATCTGTATTGTTACTCACCTGCTCTTGCTAATTCCTATTTTTGCAAATAGGCCTTAGCTGCACGAACTGTGCTGTTTGTTTTATTTAACAGTAAATAGCTTAATTTTTATTTTTTCTAAATCCTGCCATATATGTTAGAGATCTCTGTAATTGTATTATGGAAAGTATTTGTCTTACAAAATGAAGATGGGGCTTCATGCGGTTAAACAGCGTGTAAGAATACGCACATATGTAGGATGCAAACTCTACTACTGAGAAAACATAGTTCAAGTGACCCAGAGGACAAGATCATGACTGAAGAGCTGAAGTTTAGCTTGGGAGAAAAAAGGCAACTAAGCACCAGGAAAAGTTCTTTAAATTCATATAATAAAGGTCAACAAGATGACATTTTTAAAGTCAAAAATGATCACTGCAGTCATCTACTCTGACCCCCTTTTGCAATGAAGGACATAAATTGCTTGTAATTGGGGAATTTATTTACTGGGGAATAAAATCCTAACAGGTTCATGAGTTACCTAAAATCAGACAAGCTCTGCACTGATGAGACTACTGCCACAGAAACTCCCTCAGGGTAGACACGTTGCATACATGTGTCTCTCCCCTTACTTCTATTCACTGTTCCTCTAGGATCACTTAATGTTGAACAAGGGCAAGCGTGCTACTTCTGTGATGATATTTAGGAAACTGTTCTCTCAAACGCACTAGTTGAGGAAGCTGCTTTGATTCGGCTTCTGGAGCTAGTTGGTGTTAAGTCCTCCTACAGCAAAGCACGTGACTTACTTTACATCATCTATGTGGCAGAAAGCTTTAGGATGGCAGGATTTTTAGAAATAGTGTCTGTGATGGTGTGCTGAGGTAGCAAAATCCCTTGACCACTTCCCAGTACTTCACCAAATGTCTTTAATGTTGGGATCTGTCAAAGCATTAATACATTGGCTCCACTGAACACCCTGGTCCTGTGCTAAAAGATGTCCCAACCCAGAAAGCTTTTCCAGTAGTGGCTGTCCCTTAGGAGAAGCACAGAGATGAACTGAAGCCAGAATAGTCATTAGGCATTATACAAGAGATGGTGCTTGCTCCCATGGTGACCCGGCAGCTCCACGCTTTTCACGCATGTCTCCTTCAGCCTTTTTACAGAACAGCTGAAAGTCAGAAACCCAGGCACTTTGCTAACTTAGGCCAAACAGGGATCAAAGTTATTTCTCTTGCATCATGTGCCACTACTTTAATCGGGACACGAGCCTTCCTCCTTCAAGAGCCTGAAATCCAACTGGGAACTAGAGAACATCACTCCATGTTCTAAGCTTCATGCAGACATTTCTTCTCTCTAGAAGTTGACATTCAGCTTAAAAAAAAAAAAAAAATCAGTGTGCTCTGTTCTCCAAATACAAGGGTGACATCTCTAAGACCATCCCTAAGACTGCTCAGAAACTGATTGTGCAGGTGCAGCTGGATTGTGCCTTACAAAATAGACCTGTGTGCAAAACTACTCTCACTGGATTAATGCTGTGCTAGTCACACTGTACATCCTATATTTGCGGCTATCCTCAAAACTTTTTTTGTTTTCCTGAGCAGAACAAGTTGGGATCTGAGAGCACTTTTGCAATCAGCAGGTTCAAAATACTGTGAAATGTCAAATAAAATCTGCCTTTAGAATGTTATAAAAATGCAGAGCCCCAACCTCTTGGAGTTACCTATTAAAGTGAACATGGTGTTCTTGGAATTGCACAATAATTTAAATACTTGAATGCATGATGATGTCAGTCTGCCCATGCTTGAAACTATAATGCCTGTCTTTTCAATCTGCTCTGCCTTGCTATCCACAAAACACAAAAGCCTTTTAACCTTCAGCAACAGCAGCTTGTATTGATAGGAAAGAACAGAAAATGGCAGCGCGCAATCAAACTTCAAGGTGTTAATCATGGACATGTTTTCCTGAGCTTCCTCTGACTCCTGCTCTTTGTCACTGTATTTTCCCTGCTGTTTTGAACAGCATGACTGCCAGCTATCTCCTGTGTAGAGCCTAGAAGCAGGATCTAAAGTGGTGATGTACTTGGCTGTGAAAGTCACTCATTTCTGCTAAGTCCCTTCTTCTATTCGCAGCCAGTCACCATTCATAGTGCAGCACTGGGACACAGAAAGTAATACTTTCAGTGCTAGAATGTGAAACCAAGTTACTCAGACTTGATGGTATTACAGTTTTCACAGCTTGCTAGAAAGGATTTCTGGGTAAGCTTTTGGCAATTGAAGAAATGCTGCAAAATATGAGCCAGGCATGACTATTTTAGGTGATTAAAAAAAAAATCTTTCAGATGTAGACTTAGTATAAGGTGATATGTAAAATACAATACCTGAAACTGGTCCTGCTGATACAGAGGCTTTGTTCAGCTGGGTCTAGAGACCTCCTACAGGTAAATTATGATACTCTTCATACCTGTAAGGTGTTTAAATTTAAATTCCTCTAGGTGCATTCTGCATTTCCCATGGGTCTATCTCTTCCCTCATCTTCTAGTCTGCTAGTGTGCTCCACAGCTGTTGCTTTTGTACTATGCAGGGCAGTAACTACCCATGATTTTTCACATTAATATACATCAGAGGTAACTTAACTGCTGAGGAATTAAGTGACTTTAGCAAGATTTTGGCATGAAAAACCCATACCAGAATGATATCCCTATATAATTTGGTGGCTTATTCTATAGAGGAACACAGATTAGGAAATCAGAAGGGGTAATGATCCTTTCTCAGCTTAGGTTCCACTGTGCCTGCTTTTGCAACCAGGAGAATAGGGGAAGTGCTGCAAGATTGTTTCCTTAGAGTCCTAAAAGTCTGCTGAGCTATACACAAGACCTGTCCAAACTATGCAAATATGTCCTAAAATAGAGGCTCCTAGCTCCCAATATGCACTGAGTACTAAGGGAATTTAATTGATCACATCATGGTGGTGCTGAGTCAAAGCTCAAGTCTTTCATGCTAGTTCCTAAATAAAAAACTAATGAAGAAAACAGTCATGTTAAGCTCATTTAAAATAGAGGTAGTTTGTCTTCATGAGGGAATTTTGGTTTTTTCCAATGCCAAGTCAGATATTGCAAAAATACATCCCAGAGGAATTGCAAAAGTGATACTGAAGATGCATGGTGTGGACAGTGAGAAATAGACTGGTTTAATTACACTGAACGTTAATGAAAGAGGATTTATGCATGAGATGTACCTATCTGAGATTATAGTGTGTCATTAAACGTTCATGAAATGTAAGATCTTGACTTCCTTCCTTAGCCAGTGCTTGCCTTTATGTATTTCAGTGAGACAGTATCACTCAGGAGGAGAATGGTAGTCAGCTGGTGCTTCCAGGACAGCTTGGCATTTCCTTTCTAATGTATCTGACCCATCTGGTCTGGTTACTCACTTCCTTTCAAGCAAAAAAAAAAAAAAAAAAAAAAAAGCCTGGATTGCTTTCTGCACCAGTACTCTTCATGTCTTTCCAGTACAGGTTATTGATGAATCCCTCCTCTATCAGCACTTAATAGAGAGAATTTTTATTTATACTTTTCATGTATCAAATCTTAAAAGCAAGGTTTCTTTCTGTTCAATTTCCATCATTTTCCTTCCATGGCAAATCCATGTTCACTAGGGTATAGCTGTATCTTCACAGCCCTGTGACCAAGCATGTGTCATTAATCCCCATCACTAGAACATGGCATATGAATATATAAATATATGAATATATAAATAAAATACAGTAAGCTGGGTTCTGGATGAAGTTGTGTCTTGCTGCCTGTAACTTTGCTGCCTGCACAAGCAGGTGTTCTGCTTTCAGGTTTATGCATCTATAGGAGAAACCTGCTGTGCTCCTGATTTTGCCATTTGATCAGCATAGCAAACATAAATAAACAGAAGGACTGGATATGAATAGGGCCACATCTGCAGTTACACTTGCTGGCATATAAATTAAAAGGGGTCTTTATTCTTGAGCTTTAGTGAATTTGTTGACTGTGGTCAGGAAACAAGGAGATTTCTTTCTTCAGCTGCCTGCTGCAGTAAGGAGAAAGGTGGTTGTGTGGGTAAAGCATAGCAAAGAGAGGTGGGCAGCCCACTTTGTATTCCCTGTTTTGTAAATAAGCTTGCTTGGCCAGATCCTCAGCTGGGATAAGCAGGCACCTACTGCCAGAATGAATTAAAAAAAAAAAACATGTGTCACTGAAGGACATCTTTCTAAATAAATAAGCATGTTGATGTCCCTCTCCAGTTCTTTTCTATAATCTCTTGCGACCTACAATGCTCCCTGTAGATAGAGGCCAAGTTTTTTTATTTGGAGATAAATTTCCTGAAATTTTATGTTCTGGCAATAGATCTAGCAGATACGGACTTGTGGGACAAGCTCACGCTATGGATCGCTATTAAATTATTTCATGTCAGAATTTAGCTTGGAACAGGACCAATTCCAGTGTATGTAACCACAAACATCCAGTTGGGTTAAGCAGTAGTGCTTTGCGTCACAGATTCTGCCACTGAGTTTGGTTAATACAAAGTATTTGCTTTGGCACTGCAACTCCATGCCCCCTTTTTGCAGGGTGTGGGTTGGTTTTTTTTTTCTTTTTTTTTTTTTCTGCTCCCCATGGGTCTGATACTGCATTCTTCTGTGGTGACTCTTCAGTGTATTTCTATTTATTCTGCAGCATTATTCCACTGAAGAAATAAATAGCCCACTCTGAATTTTTGGCCTTTACTTTTTCTTGCACTTTCCTGCCCTGAATATAGGACTTGAAGTTCTCACTTGCAAGGCTCCTCAAGGGCACAGGTCAATTACTCTGCAGGTCAGGAAAAAAATCATAGCAGATAGCTTTATATAACAGGCTTCATCCACTGAGGGGAGTGGGATTTTTGTTTCCCATGGCAGGCACAGATATAATCCACTGACAAAAACCATGGGCCTTGCTATCCCAGCAGAGGAGAAGCAGCCCTCTAGAGTAAGTCTGTCCAGCTGTATGGCAGATTCTTTTATTGTTATACAAAAGAATTTTATTTATAGTAAATATTTATAGTCATATTTTACAGTTATATATATTCACAGCTAGATGGCAAATATATTTTATAGCATCATATGAAAGGGGGAGAGGATGCGGGAACAAGCTCCTTTTATGCTTGTGGTCACATAGGTCAAAAGGAAAGTAAGCCCTACTGGATAAACAGGTAAAGACAGGATTGCCAATTTTGCTTAAATATGTTTTTAATGGAAAAAAGGTTCTGCTGGTGCTTCATTTCCTTGTCAATAATTAATAGCAGTGGACAGGCCATAAAGGATCATAAGCATCCAGCACAGCCTGTGGGAGATGGGGCCCACATGCCGTGTAATATTGCCTGCCTGGAGGCCATCCAGGCTAGGTCTCAGCAGGCCTGGCCCAGAGGAAAAACCATGGGAAGAAGCTTTGGTAATTCCTGTAAAGAGTCTTGGCTCCCATGCCAACTTGCAAATAGCAGGCTCCTCCTTTCTTTGCCTCAGTTTCCATTTCTGCCACTTAAGGATAGTCCTAGGGGCCTGCCTCGTGGGAAGGCCATGGTGACAGCTTTTGTTCCCACAGTACTTCGGAAACCTGAAGTGCCGTTCAACCGCTAAAGAAATTCCCTCCCTGGGACAGCAGATCCTGTCCACTCCCCAGTTGCATCTTTCCAGCTTGAAAACTTTTCAAGCCACCTTTCTAAGCACTTCCCCTATGATGCATCTCTGCCTCAGGCTCGTGCTCTCATTCATCTGCAATGTCCTTTCTGCTAACCTCCGAGTGGCAGAAGCAAAACAACCTGCGAACATTGAGAGCTTTGTGTGCTTTCAAAACCAGGTTTGATGTTTTCAACATACTCTCTTATTTTCCTGTGCTCAGACCACTGCGTAACATTTCTGGAAAGGCAGTCGGCCACTCCAGCCAATTTCTATGGCATTTTAAAGCTGCACATATGTTTAATATATCTACTACTTCCTTCCCCTGGGCTTCATACTTCTCTTGCCATTCATCTTTTCATACTGTATGCACAGAATGAGTTATCTACAGTGTCATTAGCATAATATATGGCATTTCCTAACACATACATGGTAAATCTATTAGAAACTTTAACAGCTGTAGACTAATTCCAGCAGAGTGAATGCTCTACCTGGTGGGAAACAATCATAAAGAATACTTTTCCCATTCAGAATTATGAAAAGGTGATAGAAACAGATGCATCCCCCTTCTCAGTTATTTCTCTGACTCCAGGAAGAGGTATGAATCAATGAAATCAAGGGGGCTGGTTTAATCTGAGGCAAGTGGAAAGAAATACTACTTCAAAGAGCAGGCCAAATTCAGACATGGTGAATAACTGTGTAACATTGTCACAGATGTGAAGTTAGCACTCCCACCAAGAGCCAGCTCCAAAGAGCACAGAAGTCAGTACTTGCCCCCAAATCTGAGGGGCTTCTGCAAAACAGGAGGAGCTATGCCCAGCAGAGTGACAAGGAGGAGCTGGCAGAGTCTGCATGGGGCCAGGGCAGGGTGGGATGTGAACGATGCATGACGGGTGGCTTCTCCCATGCTTATAACTCCTGCCTCTGCAGCAGCAGTATAAAATACTGGCAGTAATGCTGAGCAAACTGAGCTGGAATAAAAGCAGCAAATTGATTAAGAAGCCATAGTTTCCTTGCCCAGTGGCATCTCATGTCAATTCTTCTGCTCTCCTTTCCCCCCAGAATTGGAGAGCCTGCCAGGACTGTGTTTGTTAATAGGGTACAAACACCTCCATTCAACAGCTTGCCATGGCAGTCCTATAACCACAGCTCAAATAAAGACTAAACCATTCTGTTCATCCTGCCACTTTTAGGTAGTGTTATTTTTAATATACTTAAATACTTATTTGGGGGTTCTGTAAATGTAAAAGGCCCAAGGTGGCACAAAGATAGATGCAGAAAAGGAAAGTTTGCTTGGGAAATAGAGATATTACTTGTTTCTTCTGCTCTGCTATGAAGTCAAAATAGGTGAATTTACCCACTTTTATGACTGAGGCTAGCTATGTAAAGAAATACACGTCTTCCCTTTTTAACCTGTATGAATCTGACTCCACACAATGACTTTCTGGAGGAGTCACAGCTTGGAGCAGACACAAAGTCCAATGCAGGGAATAGTTTCTAGGACAGTAGGACCACTTCAGAGCAGCTGCTCTTTGCCACATCACTTCCCTGCTGTCAGGTGAGTTAATCTGGCTCTTGTAGTACCTTTAAAGAAGCACTGGCAATATGGGTAAAGTGTAAAGAAGGAGCTGGTGATTTGAAACTGATGGGAGGAAGCAGTGAGGGGACAGAAGAGGCAACCGTAAATACAAAGTTTGTATGTTGAGAACACAGGAGAAAAAATTCCAGCATGCACAGACTTTAGGGAACAGGTACTGGAACTGGGAAGGGGAGAGGAAAGGGTGACAGATGAGGAGAAGTGGAGCAAAAAAGTGTTTGCAAAGCAAGGGGTAGGCAGGGATTCCAGACACGGGGGTGGGGGGTGATAGAGAATCATTAAAGGCTAGCAGCAGCCTGGGACATATCACTGCATTCGGTGACCCTGTCAGGGCATTGCAGACTCTCAGACGAAGCACTGCAATGCTTCACGGTAACCAGGAGAAGGGTTCTTGGGACTCTACCAGGAAGCTAAGCTTGTCTGATGTCTTTTGCAAATGACTACTGGAGACAAAAGTGGGAAGAATGGCTATCTTCTCAAGGCAAGCACTGCAGGAGGTAGCTGAGAGAAAGCAGTGCAGCACACACAAATCTTGAATCCTGGCATTCCTTCCCCAGTAATCAAACAGTAAGCTATATTTAGCCCAACCTAAACAGAAACAAAGAACAGTAGGACTAGGCTTAGCTCTAACAGCTGCCACCAGCTGCTCAGAGGGGATGCAGGTACAGTCGGTGTCAGATATAGTTAAATGAGATGGAACAGGGAACATAGCTATGCTTGAGTGAACAATGTTGGCGTTTGGCTAGAGAATTTCTACATTTTATTATTTCATGGAAAGATTGAATGTCAAGCAAACAAGAGAATGAATGCTGTCTACACCAGTGGCCAGGTTATGGTGAGCAATGGGCAGATGAGCAGGGGAAAGAGAGGAGGGAACAGCTACAAGTGGACCTTCTTGTCATTGAGGGCAAATGTTTCTTTGTGTAGCCCAAACTCTTAGCATCCAGTCTCTTCAGTTTTAGTATAACAAGAATTAACAAGTGCAGTTTTGATAAAGTCCAAGAAAGGTTGAGTTTTCACATAGCCAATGGCTAAAAGCTTGTATCTGTGTGGTAATCTCAGTGGGGCTTCTCCATGCGGCACACTGTGGGTGCCCGCAGTCAGCGCTGATCCCAGGAGGTGTCAGCCCTCTGCTTGGACAGCATGCTGCCTGCCCGGTCCCATGTGCCACGACCAGACATGCTGGGGCCCCCACAACAACCCCTGCCCTTGTTGGCATGACAAGGACTCTCAGGACCACACATTCATGAGCAACAGTGACCTATTTGATCCATGAACCCAGGGCTCAACCTCCATGCAGGGATCTATGCCATCCACTGGACAGAAGTGCAGAAAAGTCATGTCACTGCAACTGTTTGCTTGTCATATTATGTGCTGCAGAGGGACATGTTTGCATGCCTGCTGGAACAGAAACTGTCAGAAAAGCTCACCCAAAGTGGCCTAATTGTTTTTACATTCCTACTAGTACGTATGTGTGCACTCATAGTACGTTCAGCAATCCTGTCCTTGAATGAACAGCGTAAAACCAGGTAACATAAAGAATGGGACTGTTTAATAAGCACTTTACCAAGAAATACTAGAGGACAATTAATACAGTGGGTGTTGAACGTGATTGCTGAACAATTGCATACTCATCTGTTTATCATTACCGTTCTTAAAAAACAAACAAAAAAGCAACCGATCTACTCCATCAGCGTAAAAAAATCAGACCCTCCTTCCACACACTTTCTGGATTTCAGAGTAACTTTATTACAGTAAACCTCCCTAGATGCATCAGTTGGGGCAACAGGGACTTCAAAGCTTTTGTGGTAGCTTTCCCTGCCTTACTAGCAGAGCTGAGAGCTTGAGGACTAATCACTCCTTAATAACTCATGTTTCCTCCCCAAAAATCCCTGAAATGAAACTAGTGGCAGAAAACATCTAATCAGGGATTTGTGAGGTAGAAAATCACTTTGAAATGGGCATCTTTCCCAGTAACATGTACAGTTTTTTGAGAAAGGGGGCTGAATTCTGTTCTATTACCCACGTGCCCAGACCTTGGACTGGGCCATGATCCCTGGTAGTATATTTCAGACATATCTCCAAATAAAGAAAACAAAATACAGATTTGTTGGAGGCCTCTCTGGCTTGGCTGTTGCTCAAATTGTTCTGCAGGAACCTTCCAGCCTGCATTTCTTTCTCCCAGGTAAGTTTCTGCCATCCTGGGTTAGACAGAGAAAATAGCGTAAGGCAACACATACGAATCTGTGTCTGCTCAGGACTCTCACAACTGCCGCTGGAATGACTGGGGCTGGTGAGGGCTTTGCTTCTGTGACAGACAGGCTCTTTTCAGGATGATATCCACTGATGCCACTTTACTGATCATCCCTATGCACCGACCCCAGGAACCAAGCTGGATCAAAAGGTGGCAACAGCCCTGGGCCTTTGTGCATCTGATGGCATAAGAAAAGGATATGTCTAACTTCCTTGAGGCAGGCACGCATTTACCAGGTAGGCTACGGGGGCTTTGGCACATTCCTTCCCTCCTCCATAAGCACCAACAGAAACTACACATCCTTCTGTGTCACATACCATGGCTGCAGCCCTTCCAGACAGATGAGAGCTGCATCTGCCCTGGCTGCAAAAGCCATACATGCTAATTCAGGAACTTGGAATAGGCAGCCTGGCACATACAGAGCAAAAAAGCAGGTTGGATAGCACAGGCCGCAGCTGGACCTTCTCTTTTTTGGCCAAAATATAAAGGCTCCTAAGCAGAGGTATTTTGAGCATTCATAGTCAACTGAGTTATGAGTTGGAAAAGCATCAGCCATGAAGTGCTATCCAGTACATGCCCTTCTTTTCTCCTTCTGGTTCCTGCATTTTCACTCCTCTTTAACTTTCTGGGCACATATTGTACCTTGTGATGGCATGGGAAAATGAGGCGTTTGAGTCTTTATTAATTGTTACTACTGTATTTTTAAAAAGAGCTATTTAGGAAATCCTAGCTTTTGTTACCTTAAGAATGAAGCTGTAGGATACCAACTGAAGAGCAAATTAAACAGCATTGTATAAGTAATTAGTGTATTTTAATTTTCCACTCCCTCCAAGCTCCTCCTGGACATAAAGAAAAGGACTTTAAAGGCTCTCCCCTCCCATCAGTGCCACTTGACTCTAGCTCAAATTAGGATGTGCAGCCCTGCTGTCTAGAGTAGGGCTCAGCAATGTCTCTTCCCACCCATGTAACACCTCTTTTTTTCCCCTGAGTGAAGCAGCAGCAAGTGCTCCTTGGCTAAGGCAGAGCTCCTCATCTGTTATTTTCAGCTGGTTTAAAGCAATGTTTATGCAATATTTATACACTAAGGACTAGGAGAATGGAGCATCCAGTCTGCTGTGCAGGAGTGGGTTAGGATGCTTGTACCTGATGAGCTTGCGCAAGAGAAAGTGGAGGTGGCCAGTGATTTACTGCTCAGTGTAATTCCAAAGCAAGTGCCTGAAGCAACTCTTAATTGTGCCTTTCTGAGTTGGTTTGCTCCTCTTTTTCTATCTGAAAGGTTTAGGTCTACGTTAGGTAAAAACAGGACAGATGAGTTAACTAGCAATTCTGCTGGCCTGCTCCAACAGAGAGGGGAAGCTGGAAAGCAGGGGAGAAGAAAGGAAGGAGATAAACAAAAAGCTGACACTCGGATTTGCTATACCTGCATGTTTGATTCTTAAGCCCGTGAACCACAGAAACCTGATAAGCAGATAGAAAGTAGAGAAAAGTTGTGTTTTCCCTGGCTTTAATTCTCCTTTGAGAGGCTATCACTGTTCTGATTGTGAACAGTGCTACGGTTTTCCATCTCAGGTTTGAGAGAGCTTTGGATTAATCAGAAGGGACTACTTAGTAGAGCAAGGAATCTTGTGCCCAATTAAACATTAGTTTTAGCATTAATGACAAGATTAGGTTGTTAATCAGCTCTCAGTAGTGGTAAAAATAAAAGGTTAAAAAGTAGCAGTAAAAACTCCACTTTCATGGTGTGTGGGGGACAGCTATAATTCTCCAAATGTCCTGTTCCAACACAACACTTCCTTCTTCAGTGCTTCATTCACTGATCCAAAGTGCTGGTCAGGAATAGGAAAAGGACACTTTCCAGGATATTACAGTATGTGTCTGTAACTTCACAGATGCTTTGAGGTGGTGAAGCCACTTAAAGATTAAGAATCTAATGTCTGGCTCTTCCTCAGCAAATGAAGATTTGAAAACAAGCCAGTGACCATATTTTGGCATGGCTTTCTGGCAATTACAGTGGCCTTATTTATCACCCAGTTTCTCCTTTTCTTCATATGCATCTAGTCTGCTCCAGCACTCTGCCTTGCTTTCTTGCTCTTAGAGTCTGGCTTATCTTCTCGCTATCTAGCCAAGCCTACTCTTGCAATATATGGTCAGAGAATCCTGTTTCAGCAACATATGACAAACTGGTCACACTGTGATAGAAAATTACCCGGGCATTCTCTCTAAAAACCCACTATCAACACTAACCTAGCATGGTACTTATCCACAATATCCAGCTATCTGGATATTATTTTGTGTCCAGCTCTGCTTTTAGCAAATGTATAAAAGCACTTCCACTATTGCTACTGTTGGCTACAGGCAATTATGTATTTTCTGACCCCCTTTTCCCTTGTTTCCCTGGCATTGAGTGCGTTGTTGAAACTGGAACTTTTCATATGAACATACAAGAGGGTTTTCCAAAAGCAAGATGGAAATTCTGTGAGGCAGTTGCTGCTCTGAGGAGGTGGCTGATAATAACTAGGAGTCTTTCCACCCCCTTAAACTCACCTTTTGTGCTGCCTACTTATTTGAACCTTTGTTTCCACACAGATTCAAATGCCTGGTCACAATCAATCAAAAAGAGGGAACCTTAGACATTTTATGCAGTATTCCCATGCATCCCTCCCCCTGCCCCAAAATAAAAGAAAAGGGACTCTGAAGGACTAGGATCTTTTCCTTGGCTTTTCATTAAAATGATCTCCCACCCAGATCCAAGACTACAGGAGGAAATTATCACCGTAAGGTTTTAGTGTAGCAAAATCTACAAAAAGGATGCAACAGGTAAAAAGGACTCTCTTTGATCCTACGCTGGTGAGCCATTTGAATTGAGCACTTAACTGGTGGTTTTATACTTTTAAATATAAGGTCTCAGGTGATTAGAAATATCGGGGCAGGGGGAGTCTTTATTGTGTCATTTTTACTGCAGGTGTTTCAACATCCCCATATATTGTTTCGAACCCAGCCAAAACACTGGACAACGACAGAAACCATCAATAGAATGTGAGACCAACCAAAAAGAGAACCACTAAAGTTACTTGCAAAAGTTGGAGGGAATGGTGAAATACAGAAGTAGATTTATTGACACATTTCCAGGTAATAAGCTATCTGGGAACAAGGCATGGGAGGTGAGAGGGCAATAGGAGAGAAGAAACAGTTTAAACTTTAGGAGTATGCTAACAGCGTTCCCTCATGCATTTTATCCAAAAAAGATAGAACTTAACTTGCATTGTCTTTGTATAAACGATATAATCTCTAATGACATCTGCATCGCATATACCTTTTTTCCTGAAGGCTGACAGAACTATTTCACTGATAGTTTCTGGTAAGATACTTCCTGTGTAAACATACTTTCATAAATAACTGGTTCCAAAGTTAGCTAAACAACAACAACAGACGTTTATGGGCCAGAACCTTGGCACTTTTAATATAAAAGTGACTTCAGGAAAACTGATCTGGTTGACAGCAGCTGAGAGTCTAGCCCAGTGCTCTTAAGAGTAAGTAAGTTCTATCCCCTGGCTCATGTTGCACAGGCTTCCTTAAAACAAAGGTGTCTCACAGTTCCAAACAGGCACAGGAGTATGACTTGACTGAATCTCCTTACTTCCATATCCTTGTGGTACAAGGACATATTATGATGGTCCTTGAGTTGTCAAGTTTGTGCTGAACCACTGAACTACTTGAGAGAGCCAGCATCTGTAACACTGCATTTATTTGTCTGACCAACGGATAGGCCGCCTACAGAAATGGATTTTTAACATTTATGCCTCCCCGTTGTGTTTCTATTATATGAACTTACCAGACCGTGTTTATTTCTCAAAAGATCTCTCTAACTGCAAACTTTGCACATCATAAATTTTCCTATTTTCTTGATAAACAGAAAAATCCAAGAGAACACTGAGAGTAAAAATCCTTTGCATTGCTGAGCCTAAAATTTCCCATCAAAGTTGACAATTACGGCTATCAATACTTATCAGAGTAAGTCCAATAATTAACAGAGGATCTGATCTTAGAGGTATAGGGAAAAAAACATATAAATACCTTAATCTAGCACAAGCTATGAAGGGACAAATTAAATAACACTAACTCTGTCTGTTCCAAGGCAAAACAAGAAGAATCCTGTCACTGACTTCATGAGAAGTGTGACTGATTGAGGGAGGGGGGTTCTTTTTTTCGTAAAGCAGTAAGTCCTTTTATTTTGGAGAACCTGGAGAAAATAGTGTGGAAAACAAGGAATACAGAGCTCCTGGCCTTATCCTGTCCTCTTTGACAGGAATAAAGTCCCAGCTGCCCTTTTGCACAAGGAGTTTGTCTGGGCAGTGCTGCACAGAGGGAGCAAGAAGTTACCTGATGACAAGCAGAAGAAAAATCAGCCAACAAACATACCTGACTTGCCCACGCCAGCTCGACCAAAGATCGCCAGCTTCACTTCCGCGCTCTTAGCCATGCTGGAGGAACGGAGTGTCGACAAATTCACAGGCTTATCAAAACTGAGGCAGAAGAACAGTTCCCAGCTCCTGTCTTAGGCTTCACCGTGTCATTGTGACGTCAATATGGAGCCTGGGGAAGAACACCACGAGGATGGAGCAGCGAGTAGCCAGGCTCTCCCTCAAAGTGCTTTTTTTTTTTTTTTTCAGATAGGCATAATTGATGCTACGCTCCAGCTTTAAACATTGCCACAACACCACTGACACATTTGGCACTGTTCAGGCAAAAGATACCTTCAGCTTTCTAGCTCTTGCTGTTACTTTCACACTGGCACTGTAACACTGAAAAAGGTACTTCCTCAATAACCCAAAGTACTTGTCGCACAGCTCTATATATGGGTCCTTATTCTGGCTTTTTTTTCTTTAAGTTGGGATTGCTTATATTTATTATCTTTGCCTTAACTTTGATGAACCAGTTTTTGCAGAATGTATTTAAAAGCCACGACTATTCAATAATAATGCCTGCACATTGCTGATCTTTCCCCAAGTCATCCAATTCCAGAAGCGTCTCAATTACGCAGCTGTAGTTGCTTAAAAATCTCTAAGCACTCATATCTTGCCCATTCTGTTAAAAAAAAATCTACCTAAAAGTTCTCTAGTCCTCCTTGTTTAAGCTGCCTCAGCTCATATATATATAAGCATTCAGCAAAGCATGGTGTTAGAAAAGGATGCCAGACTTTCTGGCAATGCAGTTTTAACAGGCCACCCGGGAATTATCTATATTCACAGCTTTGCTGCATGACCTTGAACAAGTCACTCAGCACTTCCATGCCTTGATTTCTCTAGCTGGACAGTAAACTATGATAATGCTTGCCTTCGTAAAATGCTTAAAGATCCTAGGTGAAAAATGACAACCATGATGATGATGATAATCCCTAGTCCTGAGTAAAACCTCAAAAACCTGGTCTCTGTTTAAAAAAAGGTAGAACTTTACTTGTGAATACTACCTGTTATGAAGGTTTGCCATTGTCCTAAAATGTCCACTTCGATCACAAATTCTAACGCTGACATGTGAACTTCTGGGTTATTATTACCTGCTCTACGGCAAAATACATCGCAAACGTTTCTTGAAACAAAAGCTCAGGGATTTTCTCTATGGAAAGATACACTGCAAAAAGAGTAACTAGACCTCACGTAGTGAAGAGTTACTAACATATCTCTGAGCTCTTTATGATATCCTGCCTTACTCTGCATAAGGAATATCAGATCATACTCACCTTGCGCAAACGGACAGAAATGCCCAGTGTTTTAGGCGCGGTTTCATCTAACGGGGGTCACCGGCATCTCCCTCCGAGGAAAGCCCACCGCTGCCTCCCGCCTGCAACCCCCCGAGGCGGCGCAGCGCGGCGCGGCGCGGCGCGGCTGGCCGCAGCGAGCCCGGCGGCACCGGCTGCACCCACACCTCCCCTCCGCGCCCGCGGAGCCGGGCGGAGATGCTACATATATATATATATATGTATATATATGTATATATGGAGAGCTTCACACACGCCTCCCCGTGCTCCGCACGGGCTCTGCTCCCCCTGGCCGCGTCCCGGCAGGTGCCGCCCACCGCGGCGGGGGAGGCGCCGGCGGCCGCGCCCCCGCTCCCCCGCGCCTTCCCATCCGCCCCCCTCCCCGCGCCCGCGGAGGAGCAGCCCCGCGGCCGCCCGGCTCTGCTCCGCGCCGCCCGCCCCTGCGGGCGCCGCTCACCTGCCTGCGCCCGGCCGGCAGCGCGGTGCGAGCTCCGCCGCGGCGCTCGGCGAGGGAGGCGCAGCCGCGGCCCCGGCGCGGCGCGGTGCGCTGCAGCGCGGTGCAGCGCGGCGGCGCCCCCTGCGGGCCGCCGGGCGCGGCGCGGCGGAGGGGCCGGGGCCGGGGCCGGGGCCGGCGCGGGGGCCCGCTGCGCGCCCGCGGCGCCTGGGCGACAGGGAGCCGCGGGATCCCCCCGCCACGCCCAGACCCCTCCTCCGCGGCGCAGTGCGCCGGGGCGCGGAGAGGGTGCGCAGGGCCGCCGCTCCCGCTCTGTGGGGAGCATCCCCGGTGCCGTGCCCAGAAAGAATAGGCTAAATCCTGTAATTCTGTGCGCCTGGCTTAAATGCAGTCTGTAATTACACGGGACGATGCCTGTCGCTCCCGTTCATCATTTCTGACCGAGTACCGGTGCTGCATCTTGCTAGCAGGCCCGGCCGACGGCTGCTCTGCCATTTAACTCGGCGTCTCAGGTGCTCCCTTCACTTCCCTCATACTTAGTGCAGTTCGCCAGTACCACCCCATGCACTGTGTAACTCTATAAAATGCCAGAGTCTCTCCCTGTCCTTACAAGGCTACCGTCACAGCAACAGCAATGTCACTATTTCATCAGGCCGTTATCGAGTAGCACTGACGTTTTACATGGCGCTCTTCAGGTTTCCCAGCACAGGTTACAGCAAAGGAAAGGGTTATTTCATTTTGCAAATGGTGAAAATGAACCATGTAATTGCTTGAGTCCACCCAAGAGGCTAGCGTCAGAGCCAGGAATAAAACTCTGAAATGGTAGGACCACCTTCACCGGACAATTCTTACTTCCTTGTTTATTAAACTATCCAGTAATGTAAAGACACATTAGTAACAGATGTGAAACAGAGCTGAAAAGCACTTCAAGTTTAGTGGATGTTCGTCCTGTGTTTCTCTTCCAGCCCAGAGCTGACTGAGATGCAATATGAATAAAAGAAATGGCTCAATGTCCTTCCTGATGCAAAATTAAACAGAACTTGGATCGGAAAAGTTCTTCCATGGTCCAATTCTCTCCACAAGAATGCAGTAAGCATTTAGGAGGCTGGGCTGCTCAGGAGTCAGTCCTGAGGAGAAATGAGAACCTACTATTCCCTGCATGCTGTGCCAGCTGCAGGCACTCAGGATCAGATCTTAAAATAGTTGTACTGCATATCATTCAAAGGCAAAAAATTAGAAGGCAGATGTGAAAGCAGTAGTGTGGTTTATACTTTACTTGTTAAAAATAAATGCTGAGGCTTTAAGCCTACCATCTTTGTTTGGTTTACATAATTTAGAGGGATTAGCTTTTTTCCATCCTCCTAAGAGAGCAACTGGTCTATTTTGCATCTGGGGAAATGTGTGTTAGTCTCGAGGCCTGACATTTGTTTTGTGTCGATGGAATTCACTCTGCATGGGGCTGTCAAATTAAATACGATAACTGGCTTTTCCAAAGCAGCAGATAATTTATTGATCATTAAAAATCCTAGTCTCTGTGCAGTCTGCTTGTGATGAGGTCTTTTATTGGCATCAGGGTGTAAGAATTTAGTAAACACTAACCATGAACACAGGCAAAAGATTATGAGACTGGCCTGGTCCAGGACTGCTTCAGTTGTAGTGTGCTTTCTCTGTACTCATTGTGCTGCTTGTACATGATGCTGATGTGTGTGGGTTTTTTGTTTTTGTTTTTGTTTCCCAAAATGGACTTTGAAGGCTTTTTCCTACAGACCAAGGACCACCTTGCTTTGTCATCAGCAATGGCTTTCTCACTTGTGCTCTTCCTAAAACAAGGGTTTTATCCTGGCATGGGAAATGAGGCCAAGCCTGTCCCTTGCAAAGAGCATCACGTGAGTGACTGCCACATCCCATTTCTGCCCTTCCATCATACAAAAACTCATGAGAAAGGGAGCAAAGCTGAAAATGTCAGCAGTCTGATCCCGCACGGTGTGTGTGCTGTCAGAGTCCAATTTCAGCCTGATTCAGAGACGCCGGGAGCGCCCCACTGCCCACCACTGCCCTGGCAGCTTCATGCATCTTAGATTTGTCCCTCTGCTCTTGTCCCTTGCACCTTTGGTGAGTGTTTCATAGCCTTAATTCATTTTTGAGAAAGGGACTGTGGTACATTTAGAAATATTACCCTTGTGTGACCAGGAATAGAAGCAGTCACAGCACAGGAGGGTAGCTGGGTTATGGGAATTAGTGGTTGCAGTGGAGCTGAGAGGAACTCGCGCCTTTTATAGGCTCCTTTCTTCAGCATCAAAGCAGTGAGGCATGTCTGCCCACAGTTATCGGTGACTTAACCTGTGCCTTCAGTCTTTCCTAGCTGCAACTCGGAGCATCCTGGCAGGGCAGAGCAGCCAACCTGTGACGGCAGGTCCACAGCTCTGCAGTTACTCTGGGGCCTATAACGTGGGCCTGCACCTACCGATGCAAGCATTACAGCTGCCTTATTCCCTGTTCTCCACACCTGTCTGTATCCCTTTTTCTCTGGAAGCTTCCTGGTGCTGGACCGAGAGCAAGAATTTGGGCTCCTTTACGAGAAGTCTGGTAAATACCTGCAGTCAGCCAATATCAGCAGTCAGAGCTTCAGACTGCCACTGTTCACCAGTGACCATAATGGCTGAAGAACAGATAGTGAAATAGGACGAACAACCTGAACTGCAGATGAAGCCACAGATTTTTAAGTCAAAGCTAAACATTGCTTCAGGATCAATGGAAAGAGATGCATCCTAGCAGTTGTGAAGAACAGAACTATTTTAGAAAGCCTCACAAGTGTAAGTACCATTAAATAATACTTTACTAGCTTAATAAGATATCTAAGTTGCTAAAGTCCAGCACGTTCTTTTTGTCTGATTTGGGGATGGTACCTGTTTGCCAGCAGACATTTCTACTAGCTTATTACTTTCATTTCTGGTCATTTATGGTATCTTTTCTGGAGATGTTTCTGTTGTGAAGCCAATGGCATTTGCTTCCTGAACTGTAGGAGAAGGGACTAGTGCAATATTGCAGGCCTGACAGCTGATGTGTGAAGCAGGATGTATGAACTGGAAAGGACTGCTCAAGTTGTGGTATTTTTTTTCCAGTGCTGGAAATCCCATCATAGATGACAATGTTGCAGGTTTCAACAACTTCCAAAACAAGCTTTGGGTCTGAGGTTTAATGAGACTAATAAGAGGAAAAGGTGACAGTGACCTGATTTTACAAAGTCGTCTAGGAGTCTCTAAGTCCTATAGAAATCAGTGGCATTTTGTCTTCTAAGTACCTTTATGCAAGTGAGTCCAAGTGTCTATGAACTGTAGAGCCAATCGTGGTGGTGGTGGCATGGATGGGGAGATAGATGCAGACTCTGTGGGTAAGGTCCCTGCTGTAAGGAGGGGACCTTAACTCAGGCTTTGTCCAGCAGGCCTGCGATGGAAATTTTATATTATCTGTGCTGATGCTTTAGAAGAGCAGCCTGGAGCTGCAGAGATGCCTGCTCTAGAGCAGAGCACACCTGGGCCAGAGCTGGATGCCCACCTCAAGCAGCCACCCATCGGAGACCCATTGGTTCACTCCTTAGCCCTTCCTTGCAGCCATCTCCTGGGGGCTGAGATGGTGCTTGGTTACCGGTAGAAAAACTACTGAATAAATAACATGTTAACACAAATATTTGTAGCTATTACTAAAGGTTCATAGGGAAACATTCTGATTGTTTTCTTCATTTTGACAGAATAGCTTCCAAATGTTTCTGTGTTGGCTCCAGGCAACGTACATAAATCTGTTCAGTTATGCTAATCTAGCACCATGAAAAAAGAATTGCTAACTTTGTCATTAAATTATGGACGAACTTTGCTGTTAGTTTGGGTTGTAGTCATTATGAAGTATTGCTGTTTTGAATTAATATTACATTTTCTCATATTTTCCCTTGTGGCTCATGAAACTGAGATGGTAATAACATGTTTCTTGACTGTACGCTGAGGATTTATAACTTCATTTCTCTCAATGTTTTTCCCACTGTATATGAGAAAAATTGAATGCCTATTTTTTTAAGATGCAGACTATTATTTAATGGGTGATTATTAATAGTGTAGTGAATAAGGCCACAATCTTGCAAAGGCCACAGTTTTGCAGACATTCGTTTATGTTGAACCTTACCTGGAGAGGCTTAATGGAGGAGCTAAGAAAGCTGTAGCTTCCCTATTAGTATCACTTGATGCCATGCTAGCTGTGGGTCCCCTGGAAGGGAAGCGTCCGTGGGAGCGTGTAATCCCTACACACCCTGTATTATTGTGTTTTCTTGTGTATGTGCAGGTAGACCCATAGGTCAGAGGGTTATTCTCATTTGCTAAGCCAAGTCCTGACTTTGTGAACACCAAGACTATACCACAAGAAAACCTACCACTGTAGGGGTGGAATACCCTAAAAATTAATACAGGCCTTTGCGGAGATGGAAAAATCAAGCTGATACTTAAGGTATTTTAGGTTACAGCCAGAACTGACTCAGAGCTTTGTAGCAACGTAGGGAGACTGAATTTTGTTGCCATTCATTCGAGGGACAGCGGCTGGGGCCGGGCACTCTCTCCTTTCCCTCTCCCTGCCTGGGCATGCAGAGATGCTGAGCAGTCAAGTGGGGAAGCACATGGCACCTGTGAACGGTGCCGCAGCTCCCTGTGCTCCCGGGGCAGGGAAGGGGAGAGCAACCAGCCCTATCACCAGGGACTCGCGCTTGTGCTCCAGCCGGGAAGAGGAAGGGCAGCCACAGATCGCATCACTAGGACATTTTTTTTGGTTTGGCTTCATGAGGTGCTGAAACAGAGCACTGGAGGTAAATGTGGGATGTGCTTGCTAGGATGTTGCTGATCTCATACATGCGAATGCCTCTGTGTCCTAACGCAGGTCTGCAATCTAAGCAGGTATCTGGCATGTTTGCACAGACACACATAAATACACAGCTTGGATTGCTTGCAGTAGCCAGATTGTTATCAGATATATTTAACGGTGATACACGTGCAAAGTTCAGTGACACGGCTCAGCAGGAGCTATGCTGAGCAGAGCAGCGGGGCACAAACTCACATTTTGCAATGCATGGAAAATGGGTACTCTTCATATTGCCCGAATTAGAAGGGCAGAAATTCTGCTGATCTGTGGTTTTTTTTCAACTGTGCCACTGGCTAGGATGTATCCTGACATTCTGCCCTTAAAAACGGACACACGGTGACTGCACACTCACCGGACTACAGCAGTGACTACACTGAGTCCATCCAGTTCGGTCCCTTATTATTGATCTTGCTCTTTATTTAAGGCTTGCTTTTCTGCTGTTGTTAGATCTCCCTCCACATGCACTCAGATCACAGAGAGATCCTTGAATAGGTTTTTATGGATGTAAAATTAATTGATGTATAACCTTAAAGAACACAGGATGAGTGTAACTCTGTTGCACATATTTAAAATGAATAAATACTTACTTGCTTTTGAACATATTTAAATTGAATAAATACTTACTTGCTTTAAGCCCAAAGAATTCCAGCTTCTACACTGAAATAAGTTTAGATCAATAATAAATAATCTACATAATATTCTCCAAACTAGCTAGGACTCTTCTAATAGCAAGATTTTTGTGGTAGTTTTAATCAAATACAGTTATAGAACCAAAAACCGTGGGTAACAGTTGCAACAAATTTTGCAACAAATGTGCAATACCAGACCTTATTAATGAATGAGTTACACTGACATGTCATCTTAATTTCTTACAGATGTATTCATGTTTCTTTAAAGGACCAGTGGAAATTATCATTAATTCATTTGCTATTCATGTTAATGAATGCTAGCCCTTATTCTTCCTCAATGGTATTATGACTGCAATCTGGATTGCCATAAGGACCCCACTGTAATTCATCATGTTTCAGTGTTCAAATTCTCTGGTGGAAGTAGATATTGATGTCGACAACATCTGGAGTTTTCCGTCTCTCATCTTTTTTTCTACCTTCTTCCCTCTGTTTAATCAAGAGAATGGGAAGGGGAAATTGCTGCCATTATTAATATGCTCAAGAAACTGAATGACTGCTAGGGCTCTGGAGGATATTTAGACCTACAGTGTAGGAGATACAGATTAATTTGCTTCCTTTGTTTGTCTCTGTATCTAACAACTCTTCAGCAGAAAATGCTAGTGGGAGCTGGGAGGGACATTGCTGGTACAAAGAACTGGTCCCAGGCAGGTGTTTTGATATCGGCCCTGAGGTCTTCACTTGTTCTGTGGCTCAGCTACTATACAAAAGGTAGACCTGTTCACAGAGGTGAGACTGAGGAGCAACTGCCTTAAATACTGTGTAACTTTATAACTTTAGTAGTCATGACACTCCCTGAGATGTGGGAGGTCACACTTTCAACTCCTGTGCTAAAGCCAAGGAGCAAATTTGGTGGGGGAACGCCATACCACAGGGAACTCTCTTAGCTACCACAGTTCATACGTGTATATGAATATATACCCCATTTCTTTCACTGGAGCTGTTTCATGTTGTATAAAACAGTCCTGTACTTGCTGTAGAAAAGAAACAAGTAGGCTGTCCTGGATTTTAAGTAGGAGTCTGTTTATCTGCACATACGCAAGTCTATATTTGCTTCCTAACCAGGCTGTTCAGATGCTAGCCCTTTCTCAGAGGCAGGGTTTAAATGAGCTCAGGGACACACTGGAAGGGAAATCTTGAAATGTGGGCTCTTCTTTAGCATAGACCATGCCTGCCTGTGCTTGCAGTGCATGGCAATACGTACACCATGCTGCCTTCTGGTGATGTCCCCGTGGCCAATGTCAGATAGACATTTCAGCCTGGATCCTTCCTAAAATGGCCTGATAACATGTGTAGCAAGATGCTGTGGAAATAGTGGGCATGGCCAGACATGGATACAGGCTGCTGTCAAGGAGCCAGGGTGTCTTTCTTGCTTGACTCTCAGACACAGCTGAGATGGACACAGCTGAAATGGGTAAATTGTTAGCACTGTGGCTAGGATGAAGACAACTGTAGCAGTCCTTGCCACAAAGAATATTTAATTAGATGTGTCAGTATAAGAAAATGAGAGCATGATGTCTCAAAACAATGTGGTCTTCATGGATAGAGTAATATCTTGTGAGTTTGTGGAGAGCTGGATTCAGAGCCCTTCAGTAAAGTGGGAAATTTGACTTGATACATTGTATTGCTAACACTGGCTGATAGGGTACAGATAAAGGGGGGAAAACTGAGGAAATTGCCACGATGATAGTAATATTCTTAGCTTTTCTTCAGCTATCTAGAATTGAAATGTTTCCTTTTAGGTTGGCCAGACCATCACATTATTAGAAAATGATTTTTTTTTCCCCCCCAAGAGAACCAGTTTATCATCATTTCCTTGGTTTCTCACTGATTTGTATTCCTACGTGTAACAGCCAGTAATTTTGTTTAAAAAAAAAATCTGTGTTTATAAAATCTCCAGAAATGTGCTATTGTGCTTTCTTCCCTCCTTGTCTGCTGCACCTAGGAGGAATTCCTATAAAGATAATTCACTATCCTCCTTCAAATCTAGCCTGTAAAACTCCTCCATGCCTTAAGTCCTAAAATCAACTTGACAAGGGGTTGTCTACAAATATGTTATGACCAGTGCCTATCACATTAAGCAATATTTTCACAATCTTTCTTCTCCATCTACCTACACTGCACAGCTGTCTCCTTAGATTGCAAGCATGATTACATAGGGAACCAACTTTTGAACATCTGAACACCCAGCAGCTGGAATGGCCTCTGCACAAATTCACATCAATGTCATAGTGAGCCACCATACAAACATCTTGAAGGAAAAGCAGTAGATACACCATCCAGTCAGGGACTGAATGATCAGCTATCAGTAAGGCCTGTGAGCTTATGTCTCATTCACTTACCCAGGGTCTGCTGGGGGCTGAGCTATTTCTTCTGTCCTCCCATGTCTGCTTGAACCATTTAATTTTGCCTTGAACTGTGCCTTTCTATTCCTTATCTTAGGTACTGCTCTGGAGAATGATTCTCTGGGATTTTATACTGCCACTTTTCACTACAGTATTTAGGGACAAGATCTGGAGTGGAAAAACACCAATTAGATAATTGACTCCTCTGATGTCAGTATCATCTAAATACTTTTTTGGAACTATCCCTGAATTCTTTATGTATAAGATGAAGGAAGTCAAGCAGTATCTGACTCTTTTCTCTGTTCAGGACACAGCTCACGATGGACATGAGCTCTTTCAGGCACTGTAGCAGTTAGTTTTAGCTGGTGATGGGCACTGAGCATTTCTGTTCTGCTGTATGACTGTAAGACATGAGATCACTGCCCTGGTGGGTAATCTGTCCTCATCTGGAAATCATTACTGCTAATCAGTCTAGCTTTTATATACTAGTTCCTGCTATCATATTACTTATCAAGGTTTCTATGAATGAGTTTCTGAGGCTGTGTGTGTGCCTTAAAAATGTTCAACAATGACCATAAAGCACCATTTATAAACAAGTCGTTAACAAAGCAACATAAAACTTTGTTAGGACAGCATGAGACAACCAGTCAGACACCTTCCAACCAAGCAGAAGGCAATGTTAACAAAGAGGCATTACAAAAATGAAGTTCTCAGCACATTATACTGTGAGGTAGGGAAGCTCCAGAAGGACTTATTTTAAAAAGCAACTGTTAATACCATAATTTCAGAAATCCTTTAAGCACACTTTAAATTCCCATTGACTGCACGTTCAGCTGAAGCCAAAGCTTGAAGGATTCAACAAGACAGCAGCAATTAAAACAGCAGAAGCAAATACCGAAAGTTCAGTCTAGTTCTTTACTCAGGCTTTTCCCATCTTCGTATAAAAATAAATCCCGTTGAAAACAGGGTTAGCATTATTGTGCAGATTAAATAAATCAGCTACTGCTTGGTTAGTTAAGCTGCTCATAATTTCAGCATCCACTGTTTTAGTGGGAATACAATTAAGAGTACTTCTTGAGGAACACTATCTACTAATGCGTGCAGTATACCCTTAATTAGCACAGTATCATCCATCATAATAATGTCTTTAAAAAAAAAATTTACAAAATGTTTTATGCATCAGTAAGACAAAGGATTAAAAAAACCAAATGCTTTATTTTGAAATACTTACAGCTAATACTTAAAATTTGTTTAATTTATTTTTCATTTTGGCTTTCTCCAGGAGAAAACTATAGACAACTTGCAATTCAGAGCAGTGAACATAGCTGCAATATCCTCGCATGATTAGAGAACATCCTGTATGACGGTACATTGTTTGTTTGAGTCTTCTGCATAAGGAATGAAATAGCACATTTTCTCTAATGTCAGCGGGTTGTAGTTCAGCCATTTCATGTGTACAGGTGCAAAAATGAGTACTGAAAAAGAATACATTAAGTGAAATAGCTTAGTTATAAGACTTGTACATAATTTTAGCTAAATTTATTTTTAACTGTGTGTTCTTAAACACAAAGAACAGTACCTTTTTTCCTCAGTTGAGATTATTTCTATTTACATCTGTTTAAGGACAGAAAAAATCTGAAATCTTTGTAGTGAAGAAAAACTGAAGACTTTTCTGTAGTGTTCTGTATCTAGACTGCAACACCAAAATGGCAGCTCATAGCTGTGCTTGAAACAAAATGGAGATGTCAACATATTTAAAAATGCCATGCACAAAACAGAGCATAGTGTATCTCTTTTTAGTTAAGTAACCCTGATGAGCACAGCATACGTTCTTGTAACTGTCAGTACCAATATAAGAGTTTATCATCTGCTTACCTTAAAGTTTTGGTAAAAAACACGACAGGATAGTTGTGCTTCAGATTTTTGGTATCTGCTCAGAAAGTTTTTAAGAGGTTGTATTTATAAAGAACTCCTAAGCACATTTTCTGAAAATCAGTCACCCAGAATTGTCAGTTACTTTTGAAAACACCAGCTAATGTCTAAAATCACCAATAATTGAATCAGTATTCATCTTTTGAGTGATTCAATTAGTTAACCTAACGTATCTTAGACCAGTTTGACTTTCAGAGAATAGTGATCCAGTACTTTGTAAATATTAGTTCCACATTATATATTTCCAATTAAGCAACAAAACTGAGGCAGCCCATGCCATCCATCCTGCATATGATGTAGATGCGTTTGTAATGCTCTGTATTTACTGATAGTCGCAATTTTTCAGTTGCAATAAAATTACTGGATACTTTATATTGTTCTCCCTTATGATTCAGTCAGGCCTCAATGCAACATGATTATATGCACCTAATCAATTACTTGAGCATGGGATAATACATCCCCAGCCAGGGTTAGTGTCTGCAGATAGCGTCTCTATTCTAGGCATTATTACTAATGGCATCCCCTTGAAAACAGCAAGGAGTGGACAGGTTATTTCACCTAACTTTAGTCATCTAATAAGCATCTAGTCTAAACTACTAGTCTAAACTTTTGTGATCCATGGAGCTACCTCTAGCAGGTGGTTCCTCCTGTTAGATATCTGTCTCCAAAGACAAATAGACTGTCTCCAAAGACAGACTTTGGAGACAGCAGTGTTTCAATACAACCCAACAACTTACTGCCACTATAATCTACTTCAGCAACCCCTCTCACCTAGCTGGAGATTGATCATAGTCATCCTGCCTCCTTTTATAGCCAGACACCTACTCTGGGTGCAATGAGGTGCATTGAGTCTGGCGGTACTCTTTTTTTTTTTTTTTTTTTTCTTCCTCCCCATTAACAGTAAAATGGTTTTAGTTGGGTAGCTCAGATGGAACCATCCACTTCTGGTCAAGTGAATCTTATTTCCAGCTGAAGTCTTCAAGATTTTAGTTCTCAGGATCCATCCTTCTGAGGCAATCTCCCAGGAAGTGACTGCCCCAAGGATGGAGGACTTTTCTCAGAGAATTCAAAATTTGGTATTCATGTTTTATGTATGTGCCATACCAGGCAGGTTTGTGGCTTTCATTGTTTTCACTGATGATGGGAAACCTATAAAAATAGCATATATTTGTGGTATCATCTTGTACACAGTTTTGGTCTGTGGGCAGCAATTTGTTTTCCTGACCACAACAGAAGCATTCTAGGAAGCTTCATATGTGTCGTTCCTACAAGCTTTTCACCCAGGAAGCTTTGTCTCTTTGTCTCCCATAACTTCTGGTTTGTCTTCCTCCAGCTTTATAACATAAAACAAATATCCTAACCATGGTATTTGCAAATTATGATCTGCCTGGCTTTGTTATGAGAGCTGATGCTTTAGGCAGTCACCATCATCATTTGCAGCTCTATCTGCTACATAAAGGGCTTGATTGCTCCTTCTCTTGAGCCAGAATAGGAGAGACAGTTTGGCTTTAAAGAGGACCACTATTGTCCTCAGTGCTAAACCCCACTATTACTGCCATAGCAACCAGAAGTGCCGTTTAGTATAACAACCATCTCCAGATGCACACAGATATTTAACTTGGGTTTCAGGGTAGCAAATTTAAAAGGCACAGACTAGCTGTCTGCATTTAAAAATTTAAATTCCTAGGCTGAATCTCAAATGAAATGGAATTATTTTCCCTTTTAGGCTTTCTGGGGATGCCATGGTGAGAGGAATGCATTTTTATGTCTTTTTTTTAAAGCAAGCAACATGTACATTCATACTTTTTGCCATCTTCATCATTAAGCCACCTTCTTTTCTGACTTATATTAATTTCATATACACTGAAACTCTGCTGAATGTCCAGACAAACCAAAAATAACCTTTCAAAATAATATAATATAAAAATAATTGCTTTTCAAGAGACAAAGTAATCTGCTCTTTGGTGCCCCTTTACCGTGTTTTTAAAACACCAATTACATTGCTGGTTACTGAAGGTATCAAGAAATTAAAAGCAAATAATTGCTTGTGAAGTGCTTCTGAATCATAACTAAAGAAACCTTGTGTAGGTGCAGCTTTGAACTATCAAAATGCTTTTAGATAACTTGATATGAGGACCTTACTGAGCTCCTAACATAGCAGAGTTTATGCACATAAAGTTTTTCTAATGGGGTGCAAATTTGTCCCTCATTTCTTTGATTTGTGCCAAGGGTTGAACACTCATCCTATATTTTAAGGGATATTTCTTCCTTACCTTCATTTTTCACATAAGTGGAAGGCTGTAGTAAGTGATCAAAACTTTAGAGAGCAACACTAATGCTAAGCAGTGGCTGTTCATTAAATCTTGTTTTCCATGTGTAATTGAGCTTGGAAAAAACTAACCTTTTAACAAAATCTAACCCCAATTAAAAAGAAGAAAGCAGTTTTGCAATAATCCTAGCATGAAGTACAAACCTAAACCAAAACTAGGGATATGGGCCCATTGTTAAGACTTCATAGGACATTCATTTTAGGAAGGGACACTCACCTTTTTGGGCAGCCACTGTTGTCAGTGGAGGAAATGAAGGCATCCACCAGGTAACTCAGAGCACCTGCAGAGCTGGGCTTCTGGCTCACATCACTCTTAACTGCAGCTTCTGTCTATTGCTGATTATAAAGGGAGCCAAGATGATTAGCCTCCCTACCTAAAATTACTTCCCTGAAATTAATCCCTTTGCCTGTTAAGACTTACAACCCCCCAGGTCTCTTTACACTTGTAAGCCAGGTAAGGAGGTAGTATGTAGTGATGAAAACTTCTGGAAAAATTTATTATGGGCCACCTAAGCTACAAATGCTTGTTACATATGAGCCCCAAATTGACTGAAAAGGGACACTGCATACTGTGTGAAATGTAAGGCTTTGAAATCTGATAGCCAGCTCCTGGCACAGTAAGGATATTTCTCAACTGGTGCCTTAGTAAAGCTCTCTGGATACTCTCATTCAGTATATAGGGAGAAAAAAAGCCATTAAGGGTGTCTTTGAAATCTATTGGTATTGTGTTTCAAGGTGCTGAGACTGTGGCAGAACAGCTTCAGAGCTCCACAGACAAGTTGTAATGAGAAATGTCTGTGTTCATGACAATGGCAATGACTGAGTGGGCATTTCCAAGACATGGGCTGGAAAACTTACAGCTTCTGTGACTATCTGGTCTCCTATGTGAGCTCTGAAGCCTTTGTCAGGCTAAGGCAAAGATTTCAGAGCGTCTGTAGGAAGTACAGGGAACACTTGTTCACAGTAGAGTTTCAGTGTCTGCGTCTGAGTTATATGTGCTAAAAGCTATTTCACCAGAGGATCTTTTGGGGAGAGTCCTGTGTGCTTAGTCTCAGACACCAATATTTACATCTAAGCAGCACCTTTAGAACCAAAGTCCTACATTTGTCTCTAAGGTTTTTTATAGAGATGATTGTAATGATTACTGAAATGCAGAAAATTTTTCTCTCATGAAGAAGATGATAAAAATACTTGCAGCATAGCTTCTTGGAATAAAAGTATTGGTTTTTCTTTTAGCTAAGAAATATAGAAGACCAAAACCAGGAGGACATATGTGACAGAAGCAGATGTGCTGCAGCATTTTCTGGTCATACAATTATGCAATTCTGGTACCAAATAAAAGCTTTGATTATCAAGACTCACCCACAGTTAAAATGTTTGGTTTGGTCATGTTAGGCTTACAGCTTCATGTTCTTTCCACGACAGACTAGCTCTTCTTTTAGTTGGGAGACCAATTACAGTATAGGTTGAAAAGGATGTGTTTTTCTCTTGGCCACTGTTCCCGCAAAATAGGTAAATATCCTCATGCACCTGAAGTTTTCCATTTCTCCACTTTTTTTAAAAAGGGCTAATTATTGTCCACTTGATTATTCTGAAGACAAGGATGGCAACATTAAAGTGTTTAAACGTGTGAGAAGTCAGATGTTTTCTAAATGTTAGAATAATATGTTTTTGTATGTTACACTGAGTATTGACTATTGCAGTTTTTTAGAGATGATGAACAAAGGGGTAATGGTGAGACACTTTCAATGATGACTATTATGTGCATTTTTTTTCAGAATATTTTTAAGACTACTTCAAACTTCAGCATATAAAAAATTATTTTTTCAATAATACATTTATTGAAGCTAAATTAAAGAAAAAGAGAATTGCTGATAAATTCATTACTATAAACTTTCTCTGAAAGTACATCAATGCAAAGTGGAAAAAATGGAAAACAATTTTATTCATTACACAGATTAGGTCTCCAGTACTTCTTGTTTAAACATCTACTAAAAAAATCAACTTCAGTCACACAAATGAATCAATATATTATTTTTTCTCTAGAAAAAATCTTGACTTTTTAAGGAAATTTTTAAAGTTACTGAAAGGTTACTGCTTGGACAAAGGCTATATATGGATTATATGAGGAATTCTGTTTTCCAAAGGGCAAATAGCAGGTATGTGCATGCCTCAGGAATCTTGTAGTAAGACTTTGGTAATGTCCCCTCTCCACTCTTTTCAAATGTATTTTATGCAAATATCTACCTTAAAATTATAAAAATGTTTCTTAAAAACAAATTTTTAAGCATAAAAATGTTTCTTGTATCAGGTTTGGACAGACTGCAGAAATGTGCTGAAAATCGGTGCTCCAAGGCCAAGCATCACATGTAGTTTCAGCAGTACTTGTAGTTTCATGGCTTCATAATTCCCTGGATTTCAAACTTTTCTTTACTTCATACTGGTCAGCGCTTACTCATAATATTATCCTTACTACAGGACTCTCGCATGGGCCTATGAGCTGTTGCATGCAGCCTTTTACCTGCACAAGCTAGTGGTCTCCTGAAGACAGAGGCGCTGGTGGAAGCGGCTGGTGCTGGCCCCGGTTCTCTCTCATGCCGCACGGAAGAGGGGCAGGGATGAAGAAGAAGGTGCCGTGCCACCCACTCAGCCCCACCAAGCCAGTGAGGTGTGCAGATGCAGGCAGGTTTTGAAGACAGGGGATGAGTTTTGACCTTGACTTAGCTATTCTGCAACTGCATGGCTCCTTAGCAGTGGTCAGCTGTTAAAGCTCACTTTCGCCCAGACTATGAATTGTAGTCCTGGAGCAGTGCTCTTTGGCAGCAGGCATGTTTCTCTGATTACTTACAGCATTAATTAGTCGTAATGGCTTTGGGATCGTTTTGTCAAGAGGAATGTGCTAGTCAGCTGGATTATCTGCCACACTGGCATAGCCCTCGAGGCTGAGGCATGATGAAAAAGGCTGGGTTCCTATGGGAAAATTATGGCTTGCATCATATAATTAAGTAATGTATCACTGAGTATACACCCAATGAAGGTGAATTAGGAAGGCTTATAAACAGATTAATTCTAGTCTTTCCTATTGTTTGAGTCCTTCCTTTTTGTGTTTTTGTGTGTGTAATATATAGAGCACACAAAATACATATTTGATCTGAATCTGTAGAGAAAAGACTGTAAAAATACAATACCCTCTGAACAGAGAGAAAATTTTAATCAACCTGAAAACTGCAGCTGGTATGAAAGGCAGGAACTTTCTTTGTAAGAGTTGCATCTGGTAAAAGGCACCACAGCAATGTTCAACAACATTTACCTCTAGGAAGGAACAAGAAGAAAATTAGATATTGAATTACAGTTCTTAAAAGAACATAAATAGAAATTCAGGCTTCTAAATACCTTTTTGGATACATTATTTACTGCCTGCTTAGATTAGGCTACACCTAAATGCAGAACCTGGAAATACTTTTCAGTTTCCCAGTCAGAGCATGTGTCCAGATGTATTGTGATGCATGGCAAGGCAAGGCCCCAGCACATGCCAGTAATCACAGAATGCCTAGCTCCCACCAAAAGGTAACGTGTATCCTGGTCAGACAGGAGCTATCTGGTAGCAACAAAGTGTATCTTGTAATATCCCAGCAAGTGGGTGTACAGGCAGTTACCCTTCAGCTTCCATGCACTGGCATTCAGGCTATGGCCTCTTTCGTGGAGAAAGAGCTGGCTCTGCTGACAGGATGCTCCTCAAGTCACTCGTTGGCTTTCTTCCACCTCATCTTTGTGTGGAGAAAACCTGTAGACCAACCAGTTTCTTGGGGCGCAATGCTCCAAGGCCCAGAATAAGTAAACAAAGCCTTTCCAGCCTTGGATTTTGCTGTAAAACAAAATAAAAAATGTCAGACTAAGTCAAAGGATGACCTCTAGGCACATCTTGATCATATGCCCAAGAGTCATTTCTTTGAATGAAGACTTTTCAGTTGTTAATAGTTACTTTGACATCAGATATGCTGTATCGTGAGGGGATAACTTCACGGCTTTAGAAAGCATCTAAATGAAATATATATATATTTTTTTCTCCTAAATTATCTAGATGCTTTAACAAAAAAAATCTCCCTTGATCTGCAAGATGGGAAGTGTTAGGTATTAACAGTTAGCGTTAGTCACTGTCTCTGATCATGGGTCTCAAGAGCCACCCACATAGGTCTAGTGCAAGACTTCTTGCATCTTTGTCTGATCAGGTAGGCTGGGTGAGGATTTGTGTTGGTGGTGGAGCTGACTAAGTTGTTCGGGATTCTGCTGATCTGCCCTCTGTGAAAACTGCAGTGAGATGCTCTCAACATCTTTCACTGATTCTTAGGATACACCTACTCTGTAGTCAGCTCAGCTTGCATTTCTTGCTTAAGGCTGTGCCACCGTACATGTTTAAAATAAAGCACACTCAAGAAACAATATGCGCAAAATAATATTTAATGTTGTAAAGAATTAACATATATCCTAGCATTGACTTCTATCAAAGCAGATTTTGTCTGAGGGATCACGTATGAAATAAGGTCCTTGGTTATGTTGACTTAGGCCAGCAGCAATCTTTCCACGAAGATGTGTTTAGATACACTGTTGCAATAACCACCTGTTTTTTGCAGGCTAGTCTAATAATAACCCTTTGAAACAAAGCAACTAAGTGTCCAGCAAAGCAGGATTCATGAATTATTAACTACACTAGAAACAATTTGTTTTCATTTTAAAACACCAAATATTTAAAATTCTAGCACTGCTATTGCGATAAAGGGGAAATAATCTCCAGAGGATCATTTTGTCTATTAAAGTCAACTTGAGCTAGTTTCTTTTTTTACTAGACTAGGCAAGATGTATTTCAGCTGATAAATAAAGAATGGAGGTTTTGCCAGACGATGCACTTTCGCTAAATCATGATTGACTCTGAAAGGATTTGCTTTGCTTCTTATGTAGTTTTTCTATTACACAGCTTGCCTGAGACAAGCTTTGACCAGCTTTGCAAGGAGATGTCATTACTCTCTGCTTCTCTGTTTAGCTGCAGATATTACTGTGGGATACAAATCCACTTGCATGGTGTTTTGCTTCAGTTCAGAATGAACCAGGGTCAGAGCTAGCATGGAGAGAAGCTCCGTGGAAGTCCAGAGATTACTTCTCTCACTCTGCATCCTATTGAGGAGGGATGGAAAGAGCAGCTTTTTCCCAGCATGGTGAAAAAGGGTGATAAGCATAGTAGCCTATGGAAATTACAAGATATTACCCAGAAAATTTGTCATGAATTTTAAACTGAGAAAACATGGTAAAATTCCATGAGAGTCAAGGTCTAGAGCACAGCAAAGGGCTCTTTGGTCTGTTTTGAATTCAACTGAGGTGAAGGAGAAAAAGAATTTTTCAACACCTTGCATTTGAATGAGAACCTATTGCCTACTGTGCCACATATTTCTGGCACGGTGATTTTTGTGAGAAATAGGATGAATTTAAGTTTTCAAACTTGTTACATTTAGAAGTTTATCATCTCACATAATCATCCAGGCTTCTAAAGCTTATTGGAATATATTAATGGATTTTAATTCCTTTCCTTCTCTTTTGTTTAAGCCCTTTTGATTTATGCTTGTTGTCAGGAAGCCAAAGAGCCTATGTTTTTTTTCTCTCTCATCACAGAGAGGAGAAAAAAAATGTACTTTGGTATAGTTTCATTCAGCTGGACAGCAGAAGCTAGGATGGGAAAGACTTTTTTTCCTAGTGACCAGCTGTCTGAAAGCAGTGCATAAACACATCCATTCACCCATATAATCATTTTCCCAGATTTGTTTGAAGGCACCTCACTGAAGTAGTGCCCATGTAAAACAGCAACAATATATGAGTGAATCGGGCCTTGATTTTCATCCAAAGGATAAAAGCAAATGAAGAAATGCAGAGAATGAAACAATGGGCAGAGAACTGGAATTGAGTCACTTACGGAGAATGATTTAGGACTTAATCCTGAAAAAAGCCCTACTCTGGCCCTGATCCAAAACAGTACTCAAGTCTTAACTCTAGTTCAATCAGTAGTTTCCCTAAAGCCAAATTTCTGCCTAAGTGCTTTGTAGATTGGGACCAGAGTATTAGTATTTGCAGGACAAAGAAATGATCTTGGCTTAATAGTAAGGACAGGTAATGAGCTGAACTTGCAAGAGAGATGGAAGGTTCTGATGATGGGTGTTTCAATGGGTTGCTGAAATATAGCAAGGACTAGTGGGAAAGTTGTAGCAAAATCTACTGAAAGAAAATAGCTTTAGTCTTATTTAAACTTTTTCAAATTGTTTTTTTTTAGTTAATTTCTAAATAGTTCTTGAAACAATAAAGTTCTTAGAAAACATTTTTGGACTTTATTTTGAAAAAAAATTTTATTGTGATAATACTCCCTTTGTCCCCTCAAACTTTCCATCCAAAATTGAAGGGTTAGACGTTAAATTCAGAACTGAAACATATGGGAATACTTCTGCATTTGTTTAATGTCTGTAGAGGTTATTGCTTGACTTTCTTTTCAAATAAATAGCTTTGCTCTTTATCTAGTCATTTGAGTGGTATTCTTCTGTTTGCACAGATTTAAAGATGCACAATCAGTTTAATGGTGTGAGTGTGTTGTATATGCTTAGTTATTTTCTGTCAGCATATTGATACAGCCTATATCATACCTGATTAATTGCAGATTGCTGTTCCTTAAGCTGAAATCTTTTTTGAGCCATTTAAAATGGTGATTGCTCCACAGTTAGTAACATTTTGAGGTAGAAAATAGAGAGGTACTTTGGCTCTGGGGGAAAAAGTAGCGATCTGATTGGGGAGTTTCTTCCTGTAAGACAGTATGCCTATGGCAGTATCAGTGGAGATGGAAATAGATTATGGATAACTGCTTGGCACCGAATATACGTCAGGTAAGGCCATGTAAAACTAAGTGAGGTTGAAGGACAGCCCAGCGCATTCAGAGTCAACCAGGCTCAAGCAGGCCAGCTTGCCCTGGTGGCCCTGGTCTGGAGGGAGCTGCACTCATGTGGGGGCAGCAGCTTCCGGCCAGGGCATCCCCCCTTGAGGAAGAGGCCCGGCCAGGTTGCAGCAGGGGGATCGGACGCTGCGTCACCTCTTCCCACAGCCGGGCTTTGGTATGTTTCACCTCCTGCAAGGCCAGCTATGCTGGGTGCTCCCCCGGGACTGCTCTGTTTGGGGTGCTGCCTGCTCCTTTTCAAAGCAACTGCGATAAAAAATTATCTCTCTGCTTTATAAAGAGTGATTTGTACCAAACCCAGGAATACAGAGCTTGTCATTCTGTCAGAGTTCAGCTTTGAGTTTGAGCTGGTTCACTATGAGCCAATTTTGAGCTCCCCAAGCTTCCCAGAATGTACACTATGATCCATTTTTTTCCCTAGAAGTTTAGCTCTAGGACTAGTTTGTGCCATTTGAAAGAGGATATTCAAATCCAGAGAGTTTAAATCCAAATTTAATCTGAGAGCTATCTCCAGCAATAAGCATGTCTAGAGGAGGAGAAGCAGGACATAAAGAAGGTCACTAAATTCCTCAACACTCTAGAAGTGTTCATGTGCAGTTTCATTGGTATTTGGACAGAGATTTGAGATAATATTCAAGTTATTTAAACAGACTGCCTCATTATGTCTTAATCTAAACTGGACATCTTTCTAAAAAGATGTTTCTAAAGGCTATGCTGTAAACTAAATATAAATTATTGATGTGATGCAGGAATTACTAATTCAGAATCTGTGGTTTATGGCGTTTTAGCTTTTCCATTGGATGATTTACTGGCTAATCATTAAGATGATTAAGAGGAAGACATGAATGAAAGTAACTGCAGATGCTCCTCAAGCTGCTGAAGTGCTACATCCAGATTTCAGACAGACCTCCAACTGTTCAGGCTCTCATTTTGCAAAACAAAGGTTCCCCCAAAATTAACTTTTCTGCAAGACCCCCAAGAGACTTTGACCACCCAAATACATACTAAGAACACTTCTTCAGTGTACTAATTCATTTTTATTTATGCCACACCTCGCTACATGTAGTAAAGAAGTGTAGATAGCAAACAACTAACAAGAGTACTTTGTCTACCACCCCACATGGGATTCATCTAACTTTAATGGGGAAGATGTGCTGCTGGAGACCAACCAAGCTGGTAGTAGTCCTTTTACATTTGTTTTTCCTTAAGAAAATGCAGTTCATGCCCTTTCCCACTGGATACATGTTTCTAATTATTCAAAACATTTTGCCTTTTTTCTGTGTTTAATCACTGGCTTCCAAAAAGCCTGGACTTGGAACAAAATCTTGAAGCTATCTATGACCACAGTCAGTACTCTTATCTGATTTAATCTTGCCCACCTCAGGGATAATTTACAGCTGTTTGATCTATTATGTAAAATACCTCCAAGGTTATTGAACTATAGCCTTCCACAATCCTACTTGTCCACAGAGGATATTCCAGGGTTGCTTTAGCTCATCTGAGCAATAATATTTTCTGAAAGTAGCCCCAGTGAAACTTGTAGGACTGGCTACTTGTTTAGGAAACTTTTATTTACTGTGTAAAGGTGCCAGAGTCCAGCTTGGGATAATGCTGCATTCTTCACACCTACTAAAGAATTTTTTCAGCTAGTTAAAAAAAATTTAGGAGCAATATTATTAGCACCATTTCTGTAGAAAGGAGTCTACACTTACCAGAAAGTCTGTATTTTCTTATAGTGCCTAAGACCACTGAAGGATTTATATACACAAGAGGTTGATATTCTGCTACTTTTGCCTGTTACTTGTTCAGCATGGGAAAGGATCCCAAGCAAGCATTTGGGGATGAATGCTCTGGAAGTAGCTGATCCCAGTACTCTGATAGCCTCAGGGAAACTATTGTTTATTATGTACTTCAGAGTAAATGGAAAAATGATTGCATCCTGTGTGTTTAGTTTTGGAATTATTATCCATTCTGGACAAGAGACACTAAGAAAAAAAATTGTATTATTCCACAGAGCAATTCTGTTTCTTTCTTTGTGCTATAACATATTTCTAGAAAGTTAACACAGATGATCTTACGGAGATGAAAGCATAATTAGGGATGTAATCCATCTCTAAACCTGAGAAAGTGTGTAAAACCAGTGAGAAGGAGCTGCACAGCAGCAGTCACATGCAATCCTTAAGCCTGATGCTGCTACTGACTCCTTGGCTGATAGGTCCTGGTACTGTTGACCTTTTAGATGCCTATGGAGGGAAAAGTGTCCTGATTTGAAAAGTCTAGTTTAGCATCTCAGTCTATTATAAATTAACTGCTTTTTTACAGTGGCCATTTACAGTTTCAATCCCAACACAGGCAAAAAAATGTATTCATGTCTGCTTGGCATGAAGTCTGGAAGTGAGCAACATGCCGCCATCCACCTCTGGCTTACTGCGCTGATGCTAGATTCAAGAAAGACTGAATTTGAAATATATGTAAGAATGTATTTGGACACGGCATCAAAGCATGGTCTTGATCACCATCATCCATTCAAAGTCTTGCAGAATGTAGTAATGCATATTTCCTTGCTTATTCTTAGATTTGTTGTTTGACCCATGAGAATTATTTTTTATCTCTTGCTGAGATCTGGGGGGGAGACAGGCTACACTTGAGCTTTGATATATTAGATGATTAGAGCTTCTGGCAGCCTTCAGGATGAAGTTTCTCAGCAGCAAGTTCTCCAGAGGATTTCTTAGGGTGGGATTACTGTTCAGTGTTTTTTTTTTTTTTTTTTTTTTTTTCCCCCCTCCTGATTGCAGTCCTGCTGCTAATAGAGTGTGTGAAACAAAAGTTTAAATGCTGGCACATTCTCCTATGGGATAGAAATATTCACAGTGTATAATTTCCATATCTGTAATAAGCTACATGATAACCTTTTTTCAGTTGTTTGATTTGTGGTGCATCCAGAAAAAGTCTGTGGTTCTTAGTCTAGTTATTAGTGCTTCTGCACTACTTTTCCCAAGTTCATTCAAATTAATATATAAAATCCATAGAGGCTGTGTGATTGCTTTTCTATGAAAATAGAGTATCAAAAATTGAGGAAGAGGGAATTCCTGCTACTTCACACGCCCAAGTGAGAAGCATAGTCACTTTACAGTTCTGATACAGTCATTAGAGAGAACAGAATCACTGTAAGGTGATTCATACCATTTAACATCTGAATTTCTTCCAAAAATGCTAGTTTTCTTCATTGACAACAGAAGGATCCTAGCATGACTAGGCTCTTAACTTTGGCACTTAAATTTGGAGGTGATTAGTTATCACCTTCCAACTGCTAGCACTTTCTGGGTTTTCATTCTGTTCCTCAAAAGGTTTGAAATCTTTGATGGAAATAGGATGGTGACTTTTTTTTCTGTTTGGAATTGCACATGAACTTTACCATGGCATACTGGTAAGCCATACTGGTGACTGTCAAGAAGTAGCATCTTTCAGACATTTCTAATTTGAAATAGATTCAAGTGAGTGACCAAAATGTGAAAGATACACTGCATCCTCTTACCAGTCCCACAGTGTTTGTAAGCTGGTGCTCTTCACAGAACATGAAATACTAGCTTCAGTAATAAAAGAATCTTCTGCTCCCTGCGATGGTTATTCACAAGCTGTGAGTTCCAGTTTCCCTCCAGTGCTTCCAGTGAAGAACATGGGAGGATGTGGTATCCATCAGCTGCACATCTGTGGAGAAAAAAAAAAAATGGAGGAATTATGAATATAATCTCTTCCTTGTAGGAGTATTTTAAGCATCCAGGCTTCTGGAATAAACCCTTGGCCTGAAGGAGTCTTAAACATAGTGGACCTGGAGTGATACATCTACATCTCCTTTGAGCCTACCAAAGTCTACCAAGTAAGTACAAAAGAAAACAGCAAGAAACAAATATCTTGAAATCTAACTCTTCATCCTCCAAAACCTTTAGCAGTCCAGAAGCATGTTTGGCAAAGCTCATAATGAGGGGAAAAGAGTTAAGAAAGGCACATGTATTAGCAAATTGGAGGTGAACTCAACACTGGAATGTATTTTACACTTGGTGCCCAGCATAAGACAAAAATAATCAAGAAGTGATCTAAGAAATGGAAAGTTTGAGCAATGAGAAGACAATCATATTACATCTTCAGGCCACAAAGTAGAACAAAATCCTTAAAAACTGATCCAACACTGCCACCTATGGGTTGCTTGGTTCTGGAGCACAGAAACTTGTGGGAAGCCGCAGGACGTTTGTAGTAGAAGCCATAGAAGTACTAGTAGCCGTGGTGGTGGTGGTGGTAGTAGTAGTAGCAGCAGCTTGCCATGTCCAGCCTGGGCAGGTGATAAGCAGTTGAGCAGAGTCACAAATGCATAATTCTATTCACTAGACATAAAATTTAAGTAATTTCTCTTTGTGTATTCATTAATCTTATTAGATATTCTGATTATAGTACATACATGAATTCTACAACTTAATTCTTATGACTGAAGGATAAGAATAAACAGTGAAATAAAATAATGATATAATAATAAAAAAAATCTTCCACCAGTATGCACATACTGTATGTATATATTAGACAGATGTGCACATGTTCATACCTACAATAAAGCCAAAGTAAGAGAGTAATAATGCTTGTGAACACTCCACATTCAAGAAATGGACAGCACTGAATTAACCTGTGCTGCTTCGGAGCATGTGCCCTACGGATGGCAAAGGTGCTTCATAGAGTCTCTGTAGAGGATGCCATGTATAACAGTCTGCTTCTGCCCAGGAGGCTATCTTCCCTCCATGGGGTGCACAGAGTGGGATGACACAGCCGTCTTTAAGCTATTAATAAATATGTATAATGCACTGATTTCACTGGGTCTGTGCTGGCTTTTTTCAGCTGAGGCTCTGGAATCCCTAATAAAAAATCCATATTGCTTGGCAAGTCTTTTATTGACCAGGTTTTTCTTCTAGAAAGAACAAAGGAGGCAGATGGAAAGTTTGCAAAGCACGTTGCCTGGATACCAGATGACAAGTGGTCAGCTACAGCAGGAGAGCTGCTGGTGCGAGAAAAGGTGAAGTGGAAAGACAGCTGGTGCAGTCCCTGACAGTGAGTACTATGGAAACAACCTGAAAAAAATCTTCCAGTGTTACATATAACTATTCTTGGAAAAATTAGGTTGACATTTCTCCTTTTCTCCCCTGTGGGTGCTCAGGTACACACTGTGTCGTCCAAGGAGGGCTGGAATGGAGACTGGTCTCATGCTTCTCCTTGAACTCCTCCAGGGCTCCATCTCCAGCTCATTTGTACAGACGCTGTTTCCCTTTCTGGGCCAATTGCACCCATGCCCCTCCCGGCTAGAGGAAACCAGAGAGCTGAGAGGTTGAAGCAGCTTTGGTTACATCAACATTATCTACCACTGCTTTGGGGAGCATCATTTTTGCTTCTCACACAGAAGAACATACTTTATAGGCTACATGTCACATAATTCTTCTGTTCCTTTATCTGCCTTCTCATCTCCATTTAAAGAGACTTTTGCTTCTTGAGATGGTGGTAAGATGACAATGATTGGAAGACAATATCATCTGATCCACCCCTGATGACCAGCTTTTATCTTCTGCTTAGTGGACAACAATAAAGTCTTTTATAGTTTATGAATGAAACAGCAAAACACATGTGCAAATTATTATGACTCTTGCTATTATTATTATCAGACTATATTGTCTCTCATTGTGCTGTACTCTGAATTATAAAGTAACACAGCTGATATGTAAAATAATTATTTTATTAATAGAATAATGTGCATGGGAAGTTACTGAGGATATATAATTATAATCATAGGACAGATAAACTATTCCTGCCAGGTACTGCAAATGGTTTCTGGCATGTAACAGGTTATGTGCAGCTCATAATGTAATCAAGAACCAACCTCAAAAAATGTATATTTTGTGCCTTGAAAATTAGCAGAAGGAATTCTTCTCCTGTGGGCCTTTTAAGAGCTTATTTGTTGTTCCTATCCCAGGTGTAAAAAAATATGTTTGAAGCAAGTGGAGAATTGTTTGGGATATTCACTGTGGATTGGAGAAGTAATAAATGGGAATGGACTTACTTATTTTTTGTATATATTTGGGGCAGATGGAGGTGGGAAAGGAGGGTCTGATATGCAGAAAGAGGTGAATTATACTTCCAACACTATATTTTAATCCAAATTTAATACTGGATTTCTAAATGTTCAGAAGTTCAAAATTTTCTTTGAACTCATCATTGCTTATCAAACATAGTCATTGTAGATTTTGCTAATTGAAATTATTGCTGTTTTAACTATCCATTGCAACCTATTGTGAAAAACATGTATTCCATGTATTCCTTCTGGAATGTAAGTATGTGAGGCAAAATAAGAATGAGCTGAAAACCTCCTTCTGAAATATTTGAGGTCCTCAGAATTGTTTGATATTTCTTTTTATATGTTGTCTGGTTTGCTTCACAGTCATGAAGTTTGTATGCTTGAGCTTCTCTGTGGGACTTAAAATATTTCCTGCCCAACTTAAGAACAAAGAAATTAGATTGATGTAGGCTATATCTAAATGTGCGTTCCTCTTAGATTGCAATCTTTGGCCCCTTACATTTTTCAGAATCCTGTTCCTGAAATTTCTTATCTTTGTTCATTTTTTCTCTCTCTTCTTCATTGGAGGCCGTGCTTGTGCTTACATTCACTTAAAAGATGCAAAGCCTGGTTACAATACCATAGGCCTAGGAGAAGCAAATGGGACCATGCTGTTGCTTCAACCTCTGCATTAGAGTTTTACTTCTGCCGCATCCTGTGAATTGTGATATGTAAACCTCTGTGGGCCATAAATCCCCAGCCTTGTCAGACTGAATGCAGATCATAAAAGAGAAAGGGAGGGTAGGATGCATTTTAATGTTTTTAAGCTTTGCTGAGGACATCTGGCCTCCGGTGATTTGCTTAAAAGAGGATTAATTGTAATGCAAACTCAGGAAGAATGGGGATTCTTTAGTGACAAGTGTCAAGTATACAGGAAATGTATTGTTTATATGAGCCAGTGGAATCAAAACAGAATTATAAAACCTTTCCAAGAGCTCCCTGATGTTTCAGTATGCTTCAGAGAAATCCATTATATTCTGAAAATTTTCCCAGCAGGAAATCTTCGTGTAATAGAGTTTTGTCCGCAATGTCTTCCATTTTAATAAAGGACTTCTTTACAATCCAAAGTTATATCAAATGAAGTGAGGCTATATTGTGTTTGCCTTAAGCACATAAGTTTTTTGCACAAAAGCAATTTTGTCAGCAAATAGACGGTTATGCATTAAGTGAGAGCATTTGCGGCATGTAATTAAAGCTCCATGTTCCGTAAGATTTGGTAAAGATATAAATCAGTATGAACCTATGACTATATTCCTGTGGACGAACATCTGTAACCCTACAGTGCCCTGCTGAGGGAAGACTTATTAACCCAGGGTGGATTTACATGGTGAGCTAGAGGCTGGTAAAGAGATGTCCACGCTGGCAGAGGTCCCAGCCAACAAGTTCGTATACCACTAAATAGCGACTGAAAAGATTTCCTGCATGGATCTGAATGTGGTCCAGCCATTTTTTTATGAAGCACCGTGCTCAAGCTAATAAGCCTGCCCTTGAAGAGTCTTTTTGGCTGTGGTCCAACAGATACGTGTCGGCAGGGATTTAGGAGCTGAACCACATCCATGATACAAATTGGTTTTTTTGAGGGTGACATTGCAACAATCGAATTCTCTAGCACCAACAGCACTTGTTAGTTTTGGAACTGAAATGTTAAGACAAACACTGATTTCTGCATTAGGTTGAATCTGAGTTAGATTTCTGGACAATGCTGATGTAGGCTATTAATGTTTGCATGAAATCGATATTGGATACTGAAAAATACGTTGTGTGACTTCTCAAAATAATGTTTCGCTCTTTGTTCTGAGGAAGTGCGTTTGTAGAGCATCAGATAAGAAGGTTGCAGTATATGTTTTAAAATCAGTCTTTATTTTTTTCCTCATCCCATTTAGAAATTTTCTGAGAATATGAGGTGAAATGTCAAGGTTGTTAGAAAAGTTGTTGTGTGGTCAGGGATGCCATGGAGTTAATCCTGTCCAGGAGCAGGAGTTGACAGAGGTTATCTCTCAGGATCTCTTCCAGCTGTATTTTCTAAAAGTCTATATAAAGGAGATTCAAGATAGCTTTTTTTTTTTCCCTACAACTAACTGTTTGTGTGACCTAGAGCTATGAGAAAACAGAATGTTCTGCTCTGTAAAAAAAAAACTCCCAAAAATGGCAGGAGAGAGGGTTTTTTTCTGCTTTATTCAAAAAGAAAAATGTTAGTTCTTTTTCCCCAATATGGGATAATAGTAATAATAATTCTTTAAAAAAGAAACCTTAGAAACAAACCTCCAAACCTACCATATTGGGCTGAAAGAAACAAAATATTTACTCATCCAGCATCAACATCTTCCACCTTCTTAGTAAAACTTGTAGGATTCCTTGTTGTTTTAGGTTTAGGCTTGCTTCCAAACAAAACATCAATTTAGGATGAAAAAATAAAAATGTTGAAATAATCAAAGTTTTCAATTGCTTGAGATTTTTTTCAGCAAAATAACTGCATGAACTGAGTACATATTTGTGAATCATAAAAGCTGATAAAAATGTGTACTGTCAGAAAAATATTTAAACTGTATCTAGTGTGGCCTTTCTAAGGCACTTTGCTTCTCCCTGTCTCCTTTTAAATGTGTACAGAAAGAGTACATCTGTATGTCCCAGCTAAGAGGAGGGACATAGATAAGAATATGTGTGTGGTGAAAGTATTTCCTGCTTTGACTGGTGCTCCGGTCACCTGGCAGCCCTGTGTTTTTCGGGGCAGCGGGGGAGTCCCTCGCTGGGGATGGGACTTGGTCCTGGGCAGAGTCGGGACAGTGCCCGCTGCTGTCTAGGACAAGCCTTTACAACAGTGGTGTGTGGCTGCCCAGCCCTGGCCTCCTGGCGCTTCCCCAGAGCGCTTCATCTGGCTCCGAAACACCAGCTCCTCCTGCCCCATGGCAGCTCCGGGGACATTCACTGGCAGCAGAGACTACCTCACCTGTATTTAAGGAATTGATTGTTTTTAATGGCATACAAAGATATTTCATTAGAAATCGATTAGCTGAGCTGTAAGGCTCCGAACAGGAAGCAGACAGTACGAATGTTGAGTAAGTGGCAGCATCGGTTCTGCTGGGGCAGCAGAGGCCTGTGGCCCATTTCTCACAACTCTGCGCAATGCGTTTCCCGGGCTCCCAGCAGCCCCCCAGAGCAGGCTCCTGCCCTCACTCCATGTAAGGCCTCCTTCCCGCTGCCCAGTTTTCAGAGATTTTTGTGTCTCAGATGTGCATGGCACTACCAAAGAACAGTAATCAATGATTACTTCTCATATCTGTTTCTTGTCCCTTTATCTGTTTCAGGGATGGAAAACCAGATCGTTCCCAAGAGCGCTAAAGGCTGGTGAACAGAAATAATAACCACTTCCCTTAAAACAAACATCTCCTTCACCCTTTATTTTGATTGTACATAAAATTGGGTTCAGTGAAATGATCTGTCTGTCATTTCAAGGCCCGTTTTATATCATGTCTCTTTAAAGCCTTCCTTCTCCCTTCCGCTTCCTCAATCAGCTAATTACAATTAAAAGTAATGGAGAGGGTCACTCGCAGCAGTGGATAACAGCAGCTGATACATCATAGCATGGGAAGTAAAGAAGTAGCTCATCCAACTGAAACAGGAACGAGTTTTTGAAGAGTCAGACTGTAACTGTCCATGCTAAAATTTGGTCAGGATGGTGGATTTAGCACCCAGATTCTTATAAGAGCAGCCATGGGAGCCTTGATGACCATGTGAATAGCAAAGAATTAGATTTTATGTCTCATCCAAAGAAGTTAAAAAAAAAAAAAAAAAAAAAAAAAAAAAAAAAAGAAGAAGCAGAAAACAAGATTTGGATACTTGCCAGTGCATGACTAAATCAGTTGCATTCACTGCACGTTTTCTCACTTTCTCACGAGCACCTGCTTCAAAATCCTTTTCATTATCGCAATTTTTCTGCTGACCAGACTGGAGAGTTATTATCACCATGTTTATGAACAGCCTACTTAAAGGTGGCTTGTAAATCCTGAGCAGAGATTTAACTAGACAGTTAAACAACACAGCCTTTATGCAGACCACTAGTATCTATTACCTAGGTTGAAGCTAGGCTGGCAGGCTGAGTCCTGACAAGGCTCTTGGGCACGGTGGGATTTTCTGGATCTGGCCCCCTGTGCAAGAAGGTCTGAGTGGGCATTAGGATGCGGTGCACTTTGTGGTGTTTGGGACTGGCTGTGGGATCTGTGTGTCCCCCCGGTCCCTGGAGCAGCTCAGGCTGGCCCGAGCTGTCCTGGCTGGGTTGAGGCTCCTGCATGCCCTGAAGAGCCCTAGCACCCGGCACTGTGCAAACACCTCGCACAAGGGCAACTCTTACCAAGGTGTCAGGAGCCTCGGTGAAACAGGAGGGATGACAGATGGACTGAAAAGGATAGTGATGGAAGAGGAAAAGAAACAGTAAGCAGCTCTATTGCCAGGAGAGGCTGTAGCAATGCACCTAAGTTCCCACTGTAGCATTTGCAAAAGCAACCTGCCTCAGGCATCCCGCATTTTGTCCTGATCGTGGGCACCAGATTGCTTTGCTTTCTGTGGGTTTCCCCTAAGCTACTTAATGTTCACCCGGCAATATTTCTGAAGCATGGAAAAGCATTGCTGTTTGCCGCAGAGGGCTGAGAGAGGATCTTGCCACCCCCCCTGCTTGAAATCGCGTAGGGTCTCCTTCCATAACCATGGCTTCTTTCCTGTGTCCCATAGAAAGCACTACATTATGACAGTAATAGATATAAAACTATGATAACTCTTCTCAGTCAGCTCTCTGCCAGGAGAGGGCTGGGGAGACATTTCCCCTGTGCTGTATGAGAGGGTGCAGCTGATGCTTCACCTGGCACATAACCCGAAGGCATTTGAGCTAAAATGCCAGTTGGAGACCTGGCCTTTCTTCTCCTTTGCTTTCTGAGACTGGGCTAACAGCAAAGGCAATGCTGCTTCCCAGGCTCAGCTCTGCTGACGGGCTCATTGCAGGGAGCGAAGATGAGCACCTTCCTGGCACCTTCCCAGTTTCCTCCCTGGCTGTATGGGGGGGCAGGGACGCCAGCAAGGTGGCTCATAAAGCATGCCATTGAGATGAGAAATAGTTAATCAGCATTCCTCTTTAACTGAGTCTGACCCTGGTCTCAGGTATAGGTCAGGAGCAAGTCCATTTAAGTCAGGACAACTACTTGAACTCCAAAGGAATAAAAATAATATTAAAAAAAAAGTTTTCTGCTTACGGTTTTAAAAGCTGTTGATTTTCGTGTGATTTAAGTTAAAAATTCCATAGGTGCTTTGGAAACTGGGGAGTCTTGCAGTCTCCTAACTGTTTACCTGTGTTTTTTCCTATAAGAATGGTATTGATAGAGGAGTTGCCAGAAACTTTATGAAATTAAAAATTTTTACTAAAAATTTTCATTAATACTTCAATGGGCAACAAGACTAAAATAAAATCTTAAAAATGTTTTCTCTCTTTTTCTCTCTCCCTCTGTCACTTACCAAAAATTCAGCGAGCCTCTGATCAATAAACAATAAAAAAAAGTAAGGGTAAATGGGCCTGCCTGATGCTCTGGCAATGAGGCATGTGGTAACTGTAATGTCCGGATGAGGTGTTCGTGACCTCCATTTGCCTGGTTTACCTTTAAACATACTATGGAGAAAGTCACATGAATAATAATACTTTAAAACCTGCCTTGCTTGTCCCCAGTCAACAGAGCAAAATGGTCATTTCATCTTTTGGGACTTAATGACTTGTTTAGAAATGGTAGCAAATGATAAATTCTAATAATGTCATATTTGTGTGATGCTGTACACATTTGTGTAAAGTTTCATTTTAAAATTTCACTGTAATTTGTTTCAGTGATGTTAGGCTGGTGTATAAAGATCACTGATTTTTTTTTATTATGACTATATCTTTATCAGAGCTAATTATTTGCCAGAAACCCCTCTCTTTCTAACGTCACGTACCATGAAAGTTAAAAGGTATTAGTAGCTGCTTTTACTGCTATAGAAAATAATGCATGTTATACTTTCAATTGCCACAGAGTGGCAGTCTTTCAGAAAATTTTATTCAAGTCTGCTGACAATACAGCTGAACTCCATCAGCTGGCTGATTGTGGATGGTTGCTCTGTCTCTGTCCTCTGCATAATTCAGTGTGACAGAGACAGGCAGTTGTGCCAAGTAGTAGGAGGAATCCACTAAAATGCTGGAGCAGAGAATAGCAGTGGTGGGGAGGAGGGGGATGTTAACTATGGTATTAAAAATTCTCCTTCTCATTTTTTCAGTCAGGAACCAGCATTGCCATTCTCTGAGCTGTTCATGTTCTTCCAATATAGGATTTAATGGATCCCATTTGTTCCTGTGTCCTACTCAATATATTTATTTAATGCAGGGAAGATTAGAGCTGTGGTTTCTAAAATTGAGCTACGGGCAAAATTGCGTACTTGCCCGTTACTTTTGCATTTATATCCAGATATTCTGTAATGCAAAAACAATATATCATAAAAAGATACTGAATCACAGTAAGGCTGTTCAGCATTTTCCAACATTGTGTCTATGCTTAACAAATAAAATAATAGTCTTGCTTCACCCAGATAGTATCTTGGCCTCTCAATGAATGCCTGTGAAGGAATATGGCTATATCATTTCTTAAGTTGGCAAGGTCTGCCAAAGACCAAAGGTAGGATACAGCCAAAACCCTGAGTCCAGCTAGCTTCAAACTTAGGGAGAGTCTTGCAGCTAGCTTCAAACTTAGGGAGAGTCTTGCAGCTCAGGCAGCTAGATCAAGATTTCCTCTGCTTCCTGATTTCCTTATGGAATTATTCTGTATTTAAATGTTAAGGTGAAAAATAAGCTTAATGAGTGGGATTTTGGCTCAGCCTTGGGATTATGTTTTGACATTGTACCCTGCAACTGATGAATGTCAGTTGTATACCAGCCGCTTGATTGTGGGTATAAATGAACTGGAATTCCAGGTTTACAGAAGATACAATATTTAGGAAACTATTAGCACCGATTAGCATGCACTGCACACCCATGTAATCAAGTCCAGCTGTGGAAGCTAGTGGTACTTGAAAAAGCAGGAATAAAATCAAAAAAGTAGCCTTGTCCATTTCCCTGTATCTGGTCTCTTTTTCTTAGTTTGCTTTCTTCTTTTGTCTGATCTTGTGGTAAAACCCTCAGGCACCGCAAACATGCCTCCTCTGTCCCAATCATCTCCAACAGGTGAAGATACTCAGTATATACATACTTGCTAGGACCCCAGGATGAATAAGTGATTTGTCAGGTATCAAATGGAGTCCTAAAGGGAGACTAATAAAGCACGAAGATGCTGAGGATATCTGCATTTACAGCAGTAGTCACTTACACATTTTGTCTGCTACAGGATGGATACAGAGTAGCACAGGCAAAAAAAGCAGAGGGCAAGCCGTAGCCTTAGCAAGTGCTGCTGTGAAGGTGCTGCAGTATAGTGCCTATAAAAGAAGTAAAAACAAAGCAAATTGCAGCTAGGCAACTTTCTTTGTAGCAGGCCAACTGGGCTTCAGTTCAGGAGTATTTCTTTTTCAGCCATATTCCCCCACTTCTTTATCTGATGCCATAATAAACAAGGGAACAGATGATTAGAGGACTTCAAATGTGTTTTCAGTGGTGTGGAAGATTATGCTCAATGCCTAGCTTTATTTTCATCCATATACAAGGTCCAGTGGGACATTAAGGCAACAGCTTTGTGAAGATTTATACTATCGGTGTCAACTTTCAGAACACTTGGTGAGAGGACTGGGCATCCAAGCACTTGCGTAGTTTTTTTTCCATTTATATCAACTAGTCCAGTGTGTTTCCTTGCCCCGTCCCTTTAATTTCACAGAGGCACATCTCTGAATGTCCCTCTCAGCCTGGGGACTAACCTGAGTAATGAGACTTAATAGAGATATCGCACCAACTCAATGCTATTCTTTCAAATGTTACCATGGTTGTTCAGGCGTACTTCAGCTGCTGTTAGTTTCCAGTGACATTCATATTCCTAATGGGATGTTAAATTCATTGAAGGGTTTTCCTTACTCACTGTAGAATATTAAGCAATAGAGTTATCTTTGATACCAATTTAATTAATTCTGCTGCAAGGCATTAATTTATTCACAATGCTACCGCTGATGCCCTGGATATTACACATATTCTTACCATACAACTTGTAGCTAGTCTGATTTAATGTGCTGCATTTGTTTTTTGTGGTTTTTTTTTTTAACTTTTGCAAGATACAGTCAAACAATAATGCACGGATTTGGAAAAGCTTTACAGTTCATAAACACTGGCACATCATACTTGACTTTGTCAGCAAAGGAAAATTAGATCAAACAAGGTGCAATAATGTATTTCTTGCTTTGGGAGCCTATATTTCAGAACTTGACATTGATAAACTGTTATAATTAATTCTCTGGCTTTAATGAGGTGGGATACACTATCAGTAAAAGTGAGCTTTGATATCTATATATTGTATTGACCATCTTCATATATTAATTAGGCATGCCTTGATGTAGCTTATATATGACCAAGTAGCTTTTACCAAATACGTAGCTTTATATATGACCAAGAGGAAAGGAACATAGAGTAAATTCTGTGTACATGCCTAAGCAACAACACTGAGACTGTTCATGCATGTTTACCCAGAGCAATACTTACCCAAAGTCGGAGAGAATGTTTTTCAGTGATAAAGCAGGAGGAATTGAGAAAGTGAACTTCTTGGCTCTGTTCCTGGATTTGTCATTGAGTCAGGCAAGTCATTAAACACAGTTTGACTCCAGTGTACCTATCTGTTTAATGGAGATAGTAATATTTTCCTGTTATAGAGAGATATTGTAAGGCTTAATTAATTAATATCGTGGGGCTCTTTGCCATACTCAAATGACAGTCAAAATATTGCTTGGCACAGGTTAAAGTGTATGAAAACAAAGTGTAATCTGATATTGCTTTGATTTTATGCATTTTTACTGACAATTAAAATTAATTTGATTGCACTGATGCTAACATTCAGCTACTTCAGTGATGCTGGAGAGCTTGTACTAAAAACGAGTGCTGTGATAGTTTACAGACTTGCATGTAAAACGGTAAGGATAGATAGTTCCCAATACAGTACTCAGTTGACAGTTTTATTCTGCTTTATAAATGCAGAGAAAGTGCCGGAATATGAAAAATTACAGGATGTTTTAACATTAACAGACACTAGTAAGTGGTACTCATTGGAACTACAGAATGAAGTGATTAAGTAGGTCAGCTTACTTAAGGAAAAAGTAGGAAAAAATGAGGGTAAAATCAAAAGTGCAGATGGGTAGAAAGCACCAAATCCACAAAAGACTGCAATATTAAGTTGTACAGTGTTGCACAGGGAGCGCACTCATAACCACAGAAGAGAAAGACAGTTAACCACAAGCAGGCAGTTTGGGCAAGGCAGGTATCTAAGTTGTGTATTTTGGAGTCCTGCAGTATTTCAAAGTAGGGAGGAGGCGGCAAAAACAAAGTACTCCTTGAGCTGATGATGACTGATTTGAAGAAGCCCAAGTGCTGCGCTCCTGCATGCTACCAGGTGTCATGTCAGGCTGTTGCAATGGCTGCATCTAATCTGAAATCTGGAGCACTGGACATCGTGGCACTAGCCAAGGGGGTTGCTTGCTCTTCAGGCTACCCACCAGTTTCTTGCTTGACCATGCTTTTGGATGAAGACTCTGTAATAGTAAGCACCAATTTAAATGTCCATCTGTGTGTATTCAGCATGGATGATAGCAGTAAGTTTTCTATTCATTTCTCCTTCCATTACAATTTCACCTTTTCCCTTTTTTAAGGATATTTTTTCAACATTATTAATTCAATTACAGTCAAAAGAACAAAACTGTCTTTGTTTTCCTCAATGTCCACTCTGCTTGCAAGACTTTCAGAAGAAAAACAGGAATTTTCAAGCTAAGCTAAGCCTTTTCAGCTACACAGTTCAGCATTTTCTCCCATCATTGCAACAATGAGCCGCTGCCAGCACGGTAATAAGGCTGTGCTTTTTGATTTCTGTCTTGCTGACGACCTGAATCAATATTGCTCCTTAAAAAATGATATGATACTTTGATTCGAGTTGGATGGATCAGTGCCATGAGGATGATAGACAGGAATCTTGTTGATAAGCCTCTGAGTCTTAGAATTCTCAGCAAATTATCCCCAAAATCTGCATTTTCTGTCTTTTCGCCTGTGTATTGTCTATATTTAGTTTCATCCTCTTTTATACAGGAATTTCAGTTGACCTCATTATGGTTCTTCTGGCATATTCAGATTTTTTTAGTGAAGTGTGTTGCCATATATAACAGGATCCCATTTCTCATCTCTGTCAAATGTAATTACTTGGATGGCAATGCATTCAAATCCACCTTCATGTTAGAACACTGCTTGTTTCATTCAAAGTGATGGGGGCAGAGACTGAAGATCTCTGAATATGTCTTCTTTCACAAGGACTTTCATGATCAAACGTTTGTGACAAGGCTTACATCAGTTGGTGCATCGCTATCCTGAATTCCAGTGTGTTTCTCTACCTTTCTACTAACCATTTCTGTGTTCCACTAAAATCATGAAGTCCTAATTTCAAGCTGTGCAAGACCAACAAGTTCCCCAATTTAGAAGCAGGCCTGAATGAAATTCCTGGGAGCAAATGTTTAGGGAGCCTTTGAGAGGGGCTGTGTCTGACTGTCCTTGCTGCTTTCACAGGTTGGAAGCAGATGTGAACCCCAGAACTGAAGTGCTCTTAGCACATATGAGAATTATTTTCAGCCTGACCTCATGAATGCCATGGGACAAATTCTGAAGTCCTTTGCTCTGAATAAAAGGTATCTCTTTCTATAAACTACTCCACTGACTCAAGGAAATGTTTGTTATAGGAGCGTGGTGCTGAAATAGAGCAAGCCATTGTCAGTATGTTGTCACACCACTTCTCATGGCGTTTTGTGCAGGGAATTCCACATTTTCTCTTTCTCTGATGATTAGAGGACACTTAGTTATATCAAATCTCATGAGTTTCACCCTTCATTAGTTGCTTCTGGTTACACCTAGGTTCTTAAAATAACCATAGAGAGATGCCTTTATTTCAGTGTTCTCTAGCTCCATGCAAGAATTTGGGTTGTGTCAGCAGTGTACTTGAGAGGGACTGTTTACACGCACAACCTGCTCAAAGGCCCACGTTTGATTATTGCAGATCAAACTACTATGCTTATAAACACATTACATCTGTCAAAGTCCTCTTAAGGTGATTTTGATGTTTTCTATGCTATTGATCTACCTCTTGCTTTGTGCAGATTTCCTAAGCTGATGAAAATGTCAGAGCTGTCTTTTCCAAAAGCATCGGACGACTCCAGCCATTTCTTAGCTGACTGCAGTTTTACAAGGCATTCAGCATGTACTTGAACGGTTCTGTAGATGCCTGTTTGATGTGTAATGTGCAGCCTCCAGGGGCTCCAGATTTTTAGCCCGAGCTGATGCCAAGGTTCTACTATATGGTATGGAAATACTGAGGTAATTTCATGCTTTGTAAAGCTCTATGAATATTTTTAATTATGACAAAAATGCCATGAAAATGAAGATTGTTCTGGGTTTTATTGTTGCAGTTCATTTTGTATGACACTAATTTCATAGCAATTTAGTTCGTTTGGCACTTTGAGATTTGCGGGTTGTCTGGAAGCATAAGAAATTGAAACCCATGTTTGTCATGGATTTGATAACCTTGGCAAAAATGTTACAGGGACTCTTCTGCAGAGCACTGGCAGTTGTGGAATATTTTTTTCTGCCACTGATGTCTCTAGGCTCTGAAATGCCTCTGAAGCACAAGCTTTTCCCACACTACTTCAGGGTGCTTCAATCCTACCCTGTAAGGACCATGTCGGTTGGGGCAGGGGCAGTATGTTAGCCTCTATGTCAGCATCATCCTTGGTTTCTGTTCAGAACCTGTGGGAAGCTTTTTAAAATCCTCTTGGCCTTGTATCAGAACCAGAATATCAGCTAGTTTCCTTTAGGACATAGAAGCCCCATAAATGACTAAAAGATCAGCTTCTTGGGTTGATAGCTACACTGTGTCCACACATGTATGACCGTAGCTTGAGCTTAGGACTTCGAGTGGGCATCACTTCTGGTGCATCACCACTGAGCCTCAGTTAGGACCCAGGCAGGAATGTGCTTCATGGGGAAAGGGCAAATACTTGCCTTGGCCTTGGTTGGATGGCACAGCTGAGGACAATGTCACTGTTAGGAGCTCTCATCCCTCTGCTCTTGTTCAGCATTTGGTCAAAAGGGTTGATTGAAAACACAAGTTTTGGCCATGGCAAAACAATGGACAGCCCAGACTGAACTGGCACCTGTGGCATCATCCCTGTAGTGTTGCTCGACCACCTGTGCGGTAAGTGAAGCTGTTTGGCAGCCATGTGGTGGGGCTGGGTGGGAAGCAAACATTTGCATGCCAGGCACTACTGGCCTGAGCTGCAAGGAGGTCACGGACGTGCATGGGGTACTCTTGCCCGTCTGTTCTGTGACTTAGGCTGCTCTGTCTGAGAAAGGAGTTGGCACTGATTTCAGCTGGAAGCAGCAAGTAAGTTGCTCGTAATTCACTCAGGCTGTGTAGCTACCCGACTGACTTGTGCGGGTCTGCTTGTTTTCTTTTGATTTAAGGGGTCATGGAGGATATCAGGTAGGACACCATACCGCGGTCTTAGAAAGAGCTGGTTATGAAAATATGCTATATGTGTGGTGTAGGAGTATTCCTAGAGGTGCAAGTTATATTAGAAAAATTGCTGACTCTTCATATCAGTCTGCATTAAATTACTTTCCAAAAAAGAAAATAAATAAGGCATCCTACGTCTGCTGAAGTCAATAATGCAACTCCCATTAGTCTGAGAGTGTGTTAAGTTCATAATTGATATATGTGGCATATTAAAGTCCTAATTTATATAAACTGCATTTCCTGAGATGATCAAGACAAAAGACATTTTTTTTTCTGAAGACCTCCCAAGTAGGTGTGTAGTGGGTTCGAAATTAGAAGGGAAGCACTGTAGAGATGATTTCACACTTTTATGTTTGAAAAAGCTTCTGTTTCCCTTCCTGTGTTGAACATTTTTCCGAATAGTCTGAAGTGAGCCTACATATCACGTACAAAAAGGCAAAAATGAGGAAAAAAACCCCCAACCCTTCATGATGTCCTTTGTGCTTAATATTCTTTCTGACCCCTGGGATTATAAAATGTTTAAAATAGAATTTAAATAAAAAAAAAATTGTTGCCTTTCCTAGTACATCTACATTTTTTTTCTCCTTTTCCCATATAATATATCAAACCCTCTTTCCTGTATTCTGCTAACCTGCTTTCCTCAGTGATTTTCTGCAGGTGGATTTGACTACCTGACTGTGCCAGTAATATACTTGCTGAATCTTGTCTTTTCTCTCATTGTTGAATGGAATTCACCCCCTAGGAAGTAAATTGTTTGTGAATGAAATGAGATTTTTATGAATATATTTATGATTTCAAACGATTTGACCCATCCATACATAGCTGCAGGCCCATTTTCTGCACTGAGTTGCTCTGGAAATTATTACTCTGAGTTCCCAGTAATTGGCATGATTAATCAAACTGCATGACCGATTGCTTTAGTTGCCTGTTGTTGCTTATGTTGCCTGATTGATTGGCTGGGATTTTCATGAAACAGAGGGAAGATGCTGGGAGATCTTTCTTTCTGCAGAGTACCTCACTGCAAAGTGGTGAGGAACAGCAAGCTGGGAAGCCAGCCAGCACTGCCTGCTGTGTCCCATCGGGCTTGCGGCTGGGCCAGGTCAGGGCTACTTAACCCCACCTGCGTGGGAGCCCATGTGGGAGGCCAGCAGCACATCTGCTGCAGGGATGCAGATGGGAAGCTGATACTGTACCACAGCACTGCAACCCAATGCCCAAAACAGTTCCTTTGTCTTGATGTGGATTTCATGCTACTGTCTGTCCATGAGCAAGCTCAGCAGAGTAGAAATAGCAAATTTACCTGCAGATCTCATGAAGGCTTTCCTTTTTTGGGGCAAAACTTTGACTTTTTTGAGGTGCTTCTGTTGGAGACCTTCTGACACTAGAGTGTATGATCTGTGTACTTCCCACATGTGCAGAATGAGGGGGATAGCTATTCTTGTGCCATTGCAAAATGTTTTGGTACTTAGTAGCATGCAGAAGCTGATGTTGTTATCTTTGGGTAGGAAAGGAATGTTACTAATACAAAAAGGCTGCTTATTGAGGTGGGTTGAGAGTGAATAGGCACTGATTTAAGGCATGCACATATATTGGGATATGCCAACCCCATACCATGAAAGCAGAGAAAAAAAACTTAGCATAGGGGCCAGGGAGGAAGGGAAGTATATTATCTGCACAAGATTGCAGCTCCTATTGTAAGTTTCTGGGGAGAAGAATGACTCCCATAAGAATGACTCAGGTTTCTGTGAATCAGTAGAGCCTCTGAGTGTCAGGGGAAGTCAGTATATTCTAAAGGCGAAAGGTGCTAAAGCCTGTGGCTGACGGGAGCGAGCCAGAACCCAGACTTTCCTTTGGACATTTTTCCTTTCAGTTTTTTTTAGGATGAGGGGGCCTGCATGGTTCTGGAATGTAATGTACAGGTGAATTACTGAGGATTGCCCCCAGGAGGTTGTATTCATCTTAAGCAGAATAGATCAAATGATCTTTCTTCTTATGTGGCTGGGGAAGGGGCTAAAGACAGCTAGAAATTCCCAATCTCCTTTCTATCATATGAGTGTGCCTTTGTCCTGCTCAGATCATAGACAAAAATGTGAGTATTGTATGTGGAAGGAAATACATAGGCTACAGCACAAACTAGGCACAATCAGGAACTGTAACAATTTCACAGTGCGTGTTTTTTTGTGTGCTTTTGTTTTTTTGTTTTTATGGTTTTTTTAATCAACACTATGTACTGAGACTTGATGGAGAACTACGAGAGAAAAAGAGCCAGTTCCTGACAACAGTGATGGCAGAAAAAGATTTAATCGCTCAGAAGAATGATAAACATGTGAGTGTTTTTCATTATATAAAACTGCATTCACAGAACTTGCTTTGTTTCTGGGGCATTCTGTATCATCCAGATGCTTCAGGACAGATAGATAAAAGTTGTATAAACATTTAAAATGTTTAACAATCTCATTGGCCTTTATGTATATGTTTACGCCTTGCATTCTGCAAAAACAGGTCCTTTGCATACACTGTTTCAGTGAGCACTGGACAGCATTAAAGGAAAGAAAGAAAGAAATATCAGGAAAAAAATCTTTCATAGACTTATTTATGAAGGAAGAGATTCGACACCAAAGACAGATTTCTGACTTATTTATTTATTTATTTTAAGTGAAATGACCTTTTGTGTTATACTTCAGTGCTTCTCTAGAGTTTAAAGATTAATAAGCATCTGCAAACTAGCTGGGTTGACACTTGAAGAGTGTCAATCATTCTTATTATGAAAAGACAGATCTTAAAACTGTCAGCTTGTTTGTTAGGGGGACTGTGGGACATACTTTGAAAAGTCACAGAGCCTGTATTTGTCAAAAAGAAGGCTAAAATAAATTTACACTTGAACTCATAAATGGCACCCTGTGTGCATTATTCTAGTAACCCTTGTGCTTGTTTATTTTAGTGTTTTATCTATTGCTGTCTTTGAAGTGAAAGGACTTTTGGTGGGAATCTATTTTTAAGGAGGATCCGCACTTTTTTTCATAAAAAGATTTGTCATTGAAAAATAGCTCTGCTTCAAAAACTTCATGGACTAGGATTTCTTCTACTTACAGGTTTTGTTGCAAACCTCATTTCATGCCATATTTATCCAGACTTGCTGAGACCTGTAAAGCTTCATATGAATCTGGACTTATATTGCAGCTAAGAATAAACAGTAATTCACAGCTTTTACCTTTAAGCTGGCCAAACTTGATGGATCTGAGTTTTGCTTTGGGGCAAGGGGAAAATTTATTGTAAATCTGAAATTAAGTTCACATAGACTATGAGCAGGACACTTCGTATAAGTGCATGAAGACCAAAAGCACCTTTCCTCTTTTCCTTCTCTTTCCTTCCTTCCCTTTTTCTGTAATAATCCAAGGTGATTTAGGATGATAAATGCTAGTTCAGTTAGGACATTACATTTGCTAAATCATTGATTACAAGCAATTGCAATTTAGTTTTAATCCACCAGGTCATTAAAGGTAGAGCTCGAGGACTGTCACTAGCATGACCTTCAGGTAGTTAGTGAGCGCTATCTGAGAAGCTCTTGGCAAAGCATGTTTGATGTGGGTCCCGCTTGTTGGTATCGCTCTTAAAATGTGAGAGAGGATTGTCTTTTAATGATTTGGTCTTCTTTTAATGATTTTGTCTTTAGTGACCTGCATCCTATAATACCTTGAAATATCTTTATCGTGTTCCTGCATACTGCACATCAAAAAATAACTCATTCCCAGACTATTAGGCTATATCTAGTGAGCGCAGACAGGAGTCCGGGAATTTCGTCTGTTTCATAACACTTTCAACGATGCACCTGACTGTTGGGTCCCTCTGCTCCAAATTCTCCGCTTCACTGTAATTTTGCCAGGTGGCTTTAAAGAGAAGGTCAAAGTCCCTTAAACCAGCACTACCACAACCCAGAGTACATTATAGCCCCAGGGAATGAGAACGACTTCCAAGTTGTTATACTTTATTTGCTTATAACAGTCTCCTAGGGAAATGAGAAATGCTCATAATGCTACACGCTCTGGCCTGCCTTTTGCTGTCCCCATCATGGCATGTATTACCTTTGATGAAACATTGGGATGGATGGCAGGGATTTGCAAGTCTTGCATGACTGAGTCAAGGGAACTTGCTGGTGGAGTCAAGGACTCCCTGTTCAGTTAGTTGCTTTGCGCTGCAGAAGCTATGCAAGTACAGGGGCCAGGGCTTTGGCTTTGTCCTTGCTATATGGCCTTCTTAGTAACTGGAAAGCTAGTATTCAGCTAGTATTGTGCCAAGAAGATATTTTTCTGATTTCTGGAAGGTAAAGAGGAGAAAAAAAAATAGGTCAAACAGCTAAAACCACACTACTTGGCTTAATAAAACCAAAAAGCAATGTTTGACTCCTAAATAAGTTCCCAAATTGAGCATTTTTTGCTGATTTGTTTTGATTTTCTCAAATGTTGGGATTTTTCACTCAAATCAACAAAAAATAGATTAATTTTCAAAATATTCTGCTGTTGCTGAGTCTTTCCTTTCTTCTCTTCAAAAAAATTTCTTTGCACGAATAACTTTTTCCCAGTTCTGAGTACACCTGTCTCTCTAGGCCTCTTGCTATTTATTTCTGGAATGATGTAAGGTTATTGAGCTCTGAGGAAGTCTTCTGTATTGTCAGTGTGCTTTTTGGCTGGTGGGTAGGGGCATGAAGGACTTCTGGAGCTTTTTGGAATAACCTTGTATCCGGATCAGTATCCTTCATTTACTTACATTATTTACATTTATTTATAAACACTCATAAATTACCCTTTTCTTATTCCATGAGAAAATGGAAGATAGCTCACACTCTCAGTATGTTTAAAGCTCTATTTTTCTATTAACAAAATAGCCCTGTTATTTTTATTGTTTAGATGCTTTAAAAAAAAGCTCACCCTTCTTTTCACAGCTTCTTTTCTGTGTGCGATTACTTTTCACACTTTCCATTCCAAAAAGAAGAATTTCTTTTGCTCCTGCTTCAGATCCTACCTTCTTGCATTTCTAAAAAGTGCTTTGTGTGACTTCTCAGGTTTCATCCAGCAGAAAGGCCTGGAGCCAACCTCACCAGCATGCCAATCTTTGCTTGTCAGCTTTGCTCACATGTTATATACCTCCTTTCTCTACTCCATGTGTAAGCTTTCCTTGGCAGGGACTATGTGCTGCCTGTGTCTAACACAAACCTGATCTTAGTCACTAGAAAACACTTCAAGGTTTTTTTTAATTGTTATTTTATGAAGGATTCCGTTCCATCAGCAGCACAACCAGAGTCTTTGGAAGAATCAGCACCTTTTTTAAAGGTTGGGTTCCTCTGTGCCCCCATAATTGAAAAAAGGTGTAATGTTTGCATTCTGTTAGCAGCGTTTTTATTTACTGCAACAGCCAGACCTGGGTGTTTTTAGTATCTCAATCCTTTACCTAAGGTTTCATTCTAGAAACATTTCTCACTTATTTCAGCTATACCAACAGAGTGATAGGTACCCAAGAGGGGCCTGTGTCCTTCACTGGTAGCATTGAGTAGGTCTTTTCTGTCCCTAAGTTCTTACAAATGAAGATGTGAATAGCACTTTCCTTCTGAAGCTGTGAATTTGGGCTTTGTGCCAGTATCTTCCCAGGACCTGAATTTCTCCTTCATTTCTGGATTAATCCCCACCAAGTGTGGCAAATCAGTGCTCAAGGGCCCATTTCAGTGGAAAACAAACAGATCCTCTCTGACTTTGGCCACTTGAAATCAAGCTTTTATTGACTCAAGACCCAAATTACATGAAAATCAAAAATATGCCACATATAAACCAGGCAGAGCTATAAACCCATATTCATTATCATCTAATTTTGTATCACTGCTAGAAAACAAATTTGTAACTGATCAGTTTTACGGGCATTCCTACAAGAATGTAATAACTTGCATCTTGCTGAACTGACACGGAAAATTAGAAAATGAACTCTGAAAATGCTTTCATTCAGCCAGTACTTTTGCTTTTTAAGGAAGAGTGATATGGTGGATCATTACCAGAAATAATGGAGCCACACCTATATCCAAAGCTAGTGTGAAGTTTAATGCTCTTGACACAGCTCTGCTACATCTGTGACCCTCTTTTGCTCACGCTCATGCTGGTTATAGCTCTGATAGCTGCACTGAAGATGCACTCTGAGTTATACTGGTGGCAATGAGAGAGTAATCAGAGTGATAAGCTGGATGCTGATGTGGACTCCTAGTTTAGGAAAGGCATTTTTCATGATACAGTTTTTTTTTTTCTTCCTCCTTCCTGGAGAGATCAGATTAAGGTGGACTCCTACCAAGAGATACAGCTCATGCCTATTGTTGTGTTTTAAGAGGACCTTGACTAACAAATTACAGGACAGAGGGGGACCTGGCCTCAGCTTTCTCCATGTGCCTCCAAAACCACCGGGTACCACTGGGAACCCACTGAGCTCTTGCTTCGCAACCCCTTGCTGGCTGAGACCTTTCCCTTGACCTCCTGAAGACTTGTCCGCAGCGTTTGTTCCACCTCCCGTGCACAGCCCCAAGGAAGCCGGAGCCGTTTCCGAGTCACTCGCTGTCGCTGCTGCAGCCGGCGGCGCCGGTACCGAGCCACGGGCTGCTCCTCCCGCAGCGCTCTCGGGGGTGAGCAACCTCCCCGAGCAGCGACGGCTGGCTCGGTTTCTGTCAGCGGAGACTTGTCCCAGTGGTTAATGGGCATGGGGGCAGGAAGGATGGGGGAGGGGGGGGGGGCTGTATTTTGCCTTGCTTTGCCGCCCGGAGAGAGGAGCTGCCGGTGGAGGAGGGAGAGCCGGGGGGGCGGGACGCGCCGGGGCAGAGGAGGGGAGCGAGGGGCGGCAGCTCCCCGCTCCCAGCCCCTGCGGGCCCTCCGCCGGGAACAGAGGCAGGGAGGGAGGCAGGGAGGGAGGCGGCCGGGGCTCCGCCGCCCCCCGGCCGCTGAGACCCTGAGAGCGGCTCTGCCTCGCCCTCCGCCCGGCGACGCGCGATCGCCAAAACTCCCGGGAGCGGAGACACCCGCCGCCGCTGCCACCGCCCCCTCCCCTGCCTCCTCCTCTTCCCCCTCCTCCCCGCCGCAAATCCCAAATAAAAGAGGCGGGGGGCGGCAGGATGCGCCGCGCGGCGGGGAGGTCGGCGCCGCCGCCGGCCGTCTGAGCCTGCCGCGCTTCGCCATTACCGGGCACGGCCCGGAGCCGAGCGACAGGCGGCACCGAGGAGAGGCGGGGGGCAGCGAGGAGAAACCCCCCCGTCGCCGCCGCTCAGCCCGCGGCGCCCCCCGCCGCCGCCCCCGCGGCCCGGGGCCGCCGCCGCCGCCCCCGATGCCCGGCCACCGGCGGCGGGGAGCCTCGGGCGCCCGCTCCTGCCTCCTCTGGCTCTTTGTGCTGCTGAAGGTAAGGGCCGGGCCGGGCCGCCGGCGGGGGAGGCCGGGGCGTGGGGCAGGGAAGGGACCCGGGGGGCGAGGGCCGCCCCGCGCCTGCCCTTGTGCGCTGCCTGCCGCGGAGGGGGCGCGGGCAGGGTCGACCCTCCCCAACCCGCGGGCCGCCGGCTTTCCCCGCTTCGTGCTGCCGGCGGAGCTGCGCGATGACCAGCAGACGCACGGACGGACGGACGGACTGACGGAGGGACGAGGGGGCCGCTGCGCCCGGCGGCGCCGCCCCCCGCCGCCGCCCCCGGCACCTGCCGCCCGCCCGGCCCCGCCGTAGCTCCCCCAAGCCCCGGCGTTAAGTGTCTCTTCGCTGTCGCGTTGTTTCCCCGAGGGAACCGTGAGGAAAATGCAGCTAACAAAGAAGGGCGGGGGGAGGAGATCGTGTCTGTTTTGCCACTGCGGAATTGAGCATTACTTTCCGATGAGTGCCGTGCTGTGTTCGGGCTCAGCCCATCTCCTTTGACAGGTTAATTTTTCGGAGTTCTGCTTAATGCCGCAAGCTTGGGTTCACATGGCATTTTTTTTTTATCTTTGCGCTTTTCATCCTTTAATGGTTCCTCAGGCATGTTTAACATGCCTCGTGTAACTTTTCTAAAAGAAAACATATGTACCATCTAGGCCAATATCACTGACTGTGAAGATCATTCATTGCCCTAAAGTATAGTATTCTGCACTGCTAAAACTTCGTTGTATATTTGTCAGTCACTGTTAAAGAGAGCACCACAACTAAAGACCTGACCCTCCGGAGTCTTATAAATGTAGCTGTTCTATGGCCATCAGCAAGACTCTCTGTGTGAACAGGAGTTTGCAGGATCATGTCCTAGAACAGCAGCGATGTCACTTCTAAAACTGACGTTGCATTGACAGAACTATTTAAAGGGAAGCTTTCATAGCATCTGTTCACATACAGCAGTCAACTGTCAGCTGTCTCATTTTCATAACTGCTGAAACATACATTTATGCAAGATAAAATGTTAATATACAGACAAAATTTTGTTCTGTGGAATTTGATGAGTTGGGTTCTTTTCTTTTTTGTTTGCTTTTCATTTTTGAAAAGGTAAGACCGTGGACATTATGGCTCAGCAGAAAACTGAAAGATCTGCAGTTGATTTCAGTTCTAGCTTAGTCTCTGGTATAGTAAATGCACGTACAGTTTTAAGTAGATTTTTTAATCCCACAGTCATAGAATTAATACTATTTCTGAATCTAAGTTTCTTTCAAAAATCATGATTTTTTTTTCATCAGCATTACTGTCACAAAGATTCTTGTGGAGAAACAAGAGAGGAGATGGGTAGTTTTAATCTGTAAAATACTATACTTGCAAAATAAATCTCAAGAAATCTGGTACAAGTTTGAAGGCAGCTAAGGCCTTAGGTTTTCATTCTATTAGAAAGTAAACACCACTTCTGAGCCAGATGAAATTCAAACATGTATTTTGGTCTGTCACTCAAGAAGACCCAGGCCTGGAATAACAAAGCAATCTGAAGAAAAAAATAGTGATGAATATTAGAATTTTGTAGTGAAGGAAAAGGTAAAGCTGTAGCTCAAGTCTGAGATGCACTGGGATTATGATTTCAGTTGGATAGCAAGTCTGCTGTCATCAGTTATCTTGTACATGATCATTAGACACTGCGATAAGAGGAGAACTGAGATTTCAGAGGAAGCTTAAAGTAAATGTGCAGTTACAGGAAAGAAGTTGGGGAAGCAAGAGCAGTGCTTGTTTCAGGTTGCTAGAAGAAGTCCATTTTCATTAGCCTGAAATTCACGGAGTTTTCTTTAATGCCTACACAGTAGTTTGCAATGAAAATTAATTGTGAACAAGGCACTTCCCTAATTCTGTGCTGTTCAGATGTGCCAACTTGCTGAAGACAGACTACTACTGCTTCTTTAGAAATACTGAAGTTTTCCAGCTTCATGTTGTTAAACTGATGTTTCATCCAGAGGTTAATCTCTTTGAGAAAACTGCTGCATTGAATAGATAATTCTGAAAAAGGGCAAAACTGGTGTCTGCATGCTTGCTGTTTCAGCATGAGCAGCCCAGATGTCTCTTGCTAAGCTGTAACTGCTAGATGTGGCCTTGATGCCCATCTGGCAATTTGTAAAGCCATCAGTAGACTTCGCACATTGATAAAACTGTTCAACATGTGTTCTTCTCTCTCCTTCCAGTTGTATTTTGTGGTATAGTGCAATAGTTGCAGCTTCTGACATTGTGGTTGCTGATATGGTCAGTGGCAAAGGGAGATCAAACAATGATGTTGCCCTGTGAGTGTCATATGCCTGATATTGTTGCCTATCGGATAGTGGTATTTGGTTCCCTCATTCACAGTGAGATGTGAATGCTATTCTGTGTTCCAGGGCAATACCATATACTTATTTGGAAATACAGCAATGTGAAGTTGAACCTTTATCCTTCTTTTTCTTCAGTGGTTTTCTTATGTGATGGCTTGTTTAGAAACCAGCAGAAGAAAAGCATTGTGTGTGAGCTCAGAGATTAAAGTGAACTTATTGTACTTGGGAGAAAAGTGGGGTTGTGTCTTGCTTCAGAGGAAAGCTTGCAACCATTCTACTGTAGGAGTCTCTTACTGAGTTAATATATTGTTTTTTGCAAGGGTTCTGTATTCTCCACTGTTTCAGTCCCTGGATGTCTGGAAGGCACAGTCCTTAGCAGCTTGCTTTGCAGTTGTCTCATTTTGGTGTGACAAAGGCATGGGTAAGAGTGACTGATCACATCTGAAAGGAAAAACTGTACTTCAGCTAAATGAATACAGGAAAAGACTAATGCTGTCACTGGTGCTGTATGGTCACTGCGCAGCAGCAAGGTTCTCTAACGACACAGGCTGTGACTGCTCTTAACCAGAAGCAGACATGCTTCCTGGTCCGAGGGACTGACATTATCTTTACCGTCTTTTCCAGCTGCAGTCCAGAAACCTTCCTTTAGTCAAGTCTATGCTGAGCTTCAACCAGTTAAGCTTTGCCCTGGATTATATGGCTGATCTGTCAGATGTCACATGCTGGCAATAGCATCTGCACCTGGATGATTTTACTTTTCCCTGCTGTATTATTTCTGTAGGACAAGGTAGAATTAAGTGGGTGACAGAAACATGTTAAAAATGCCAAATCATTGGCATGGGACAGAATAATGCTGGGACAGATTTATTTTACAATCTGTTCCAGAAGGATCTGACCAACAGTCCCAATGGGAAAACAGTGAGAAAACTAGTTTTCTCAGCAGATCCATATATGCACTGAATAGAAGGGATGACACTCTTCAGGAAGATTGTCTACAAATACCAACCTCCCCCCCACCTCCTTTTTTTTCACCAAGAAGAGGAGAATGAGGTCTTTGTATAACAGTCCTATGTATGTTCATCAGGCTCTGAATATAAATCAGCAGCTCCCTGTGATTTTACTACCAGGGATGACTGTTTTGTCTAATGTTAGGGTAGATGTCCACTATTACGTGGATATTGGTTTATGGAGTTTGGATGCCATAGTCAAGTCTAAATTCAAAGAGATCTAGGTGCTGTAAGACTTTACTCAATGCAACCTTAACCAAGAAAGAAAGTGCATTCTATATGTGTAATTTTCGAGAATATCTGCATCTAACATTATTAATCTGAAGTAAAAGCTGTACTGTCAGGGCACTGACTATTTCTCTAGAAGAACCCTTTCTAAGAGAAAGGCTGATTTCATGTCTGGGAATCCCAGTGTTTCACTGCTGTTTCTTCCTGGCCAGAAAAGAAATGGATACTGTAACAGAGTTTTGGGACAGAGTCCCTTTGGCATCTCTTATACCTCTGAGAGAACCTCACTGAAGCTCTTACTGAGAAAAGAAGTCCATTTCTTCATCATGACCTTGTCCTACCAGTGTCAAAGTAAATAACTATCTCATATCTGTTCAGTTTGGTCAGCAAAGCTAATGTACGATTTCCTCATGATGGGATGCACTCTGAAGCTACTGAAACAAGACAGTCTGGATTTTGCTGTCTATCACCAGTCTGAGATTACCCTAATCCTATGGAAAGGAAAAGCATCCTTTCAGCAAAAGCATGCACATTCCTTTTATTATTATTATTTTTTTATTTCTTTATTGTGGATAGCCAGCCTTAGCACAAAACTTCCACAAGTCATGTTCTCTCTCATTTCACTGTTTTTGTAGTTCATTTCTAGACCAGGGTGACTTTAGAGGGCAGAGCTGATGAAGAGGGTGCTTGGTTGCCAACTCCTATTGGCTGAGGTACTGTAGGCGCCTGGGAAGCCCTCTGCCAATGGAACGAGTCCGCTGTTGCTCTTTGGTAGCTTCCTGATTTCATTGTGCTGGTAGTGATCTGTCAAGAAAAGATCTTTCATTCCAGCAGGAGTTATGAGCCCCAGACTCAAACTGCAAGAGGTCAATGAGGCAATTTCTTGGTTGTATCACCTCAGTCAGCAGCCACATTGCAGGGTGATCCCTCATTCGGGTTAAGACAGTAATCATGATGAATAAGGACTTACTTGTGGTGATCCTGTGCCCATTCTTTAAAGGGCTCACTGTCAATGTGCTGACTGAAGTTGTGAAACCCAGTTAATCTCTGTATTTCTGATGTCATCATATTGAACAGTCTAGTCAGACCATGAAAGGATCTTGCAGAGCTTCAGAAAGAGTGTTAAACTGAAAAACTCTTTATACAGCATTTAGTACATGGGAGTCTACTGCTTTAGGATGACAAACAGTTCAGTAAATATTGGAAGACTGAGGAAGAATTGGGCATTTGTCTGGGAAAGCAAGCTCATGGCACATGAGCACATGCATGGTGGTAAAAAGGATCCGTGGTGCCTTTCCATTCCTGTCTGTTCTTCTGTTTCCAGACATGGATTAGTTATCTGCTGGAGGAGTTTTTCAGGAGAAAATCTCCAGTACAGTGGGATTCTGGTTGCAAGAGCATGGAATGGGATTCAAGAGATTTGGATTACAATCTCATCTGAGATTTATCTGAAGTCAGTGAATTCCCACCAGTCTAGGCAAACTTCTGAGCTTCGTCTTTTACTGAATCACAGCGTTCAATCTCCTGAAGAGCTTTGCCATTGCAGAACAAAAAATTAGGTGCATTAAGTGAGGCTGATCATTAATCTTGCACAAGTAGGTGCAATCCTGGATGCTGCATGCCTTCCTTTGAAGTGTTCAGCAATGTCACTGTGGGAGACGGACTTGGCTGGACATTTTGTCTTTGCCATTGGAGGCTCCCAGATTCCAGGAAGCATGTTGATTTAGGACAAAAAGAAAATTAAGGGAATGGTTTATTAAGTATGTTCTGCACACAAAAGCCCTTCTAACTTTTCTATTAAGCTTCCATCAATATATATTTGAAAAGAGAAAAAATTTTTCTGAAAGAAATACAGCAATTCATATAGTTGCCACGTGAGCGATGTATAGAATGGGATATGCTTGAAACAGAAAGATTACCTTGTTTTTCATAGCACTGTGTTTGATCTTGAATTAATACAGCCAGTGAAGGGAACAAATCATAAAGAAGTGTGCTATCTTTATGGTAAGCCGAATGCAATGTGCAGTGTTTCATTTCTGGAACTCCTTCATTCTTGTGCTGGGAAATTACAGTGGCTTTTAAATGAAGGAGTTCCAGAAATAAAATGATAAGCATCATGTTTGGCTTGCCGTAAAGATAGCACATTGTACCAGAGCAAAAGTAGTATGTGCTGTGCTCAAATTACTATGGTTATCTGTGCATTTGCTATTGAGTTAGATGCATGTATTTGGAGTAGAGATACTTTACAGCAAGCATGAGTGATGGGAAAGTTAGTGACACAGCTGATAGTAACAGGAAAGAGAGTAAGTAGGAGATGAGTTTTTAAGGGAATTAATACACTCAGCTTTCACCATACTGATCTTGAGGTGATGACATGGAGATGAGAAAAAAAAAAGGTGGAATAGGTGCTGTGACTGGGTAGAAAATGTAATGTAGGGGGGGTGAAAAGGTCAGCATGGGACTTTTAAATGGGGATTGAGCACTTGAGAGCCACTGAATGGAGTTTCAGTAGCAGAAAGGGCAAAAGTTTAGGTTTGGGGCAAGAGGTGGGGAAAAGGCAGGTGGGGATGTGTGGCAGGGGGGATTCACCTGTGCTACAACACAGTGCAGGAGAGCAAAGGGAAGCAAGGCACAGAGCTAGGCAGCGAGTTGTTGCAGTAATGAAGGGCACAAGGCAGTGGAAGGCAGCAGCTCTGTGCTAGTTTAGGCAGAAGTCAACAGCTCTATGCTATTTTATGTCAGCCAGAGATTTAACACATGCTGTAACTGCTTGGTAGATATGAAGCTCTCGGAGGAAATAAGTAAATAAATGAATCCCCCTTTTAAATACTTTGTGAAAAACAGGTAACATTGCCTGTTAATCTGATTGGGCCTCAGTGCTTTTTAGGATGTTGAGACAGGGGTCTTCTAGTAATATCAGGAGGATTTGAACAGCTGTAGCTGTTCTGTGCACTGTAAAACTGCAGGTGCCTGATTTAGTCATGTTGACTTCTGATAGCATAATATGAAGGACAAGCCTTCACAATAAGAGGTAGGTCCTGGTCGCTATGCTGTCAGTCAGATCAGGACCTCCTTGAATTTCAAGGGTTTTCAGTCATTTCCGTCTGGGCACAACACATCTCCAGGATCAACCCAGAAGTGGCTGCTCTTCAAGCCTGAGTGGAGGTCCCAGAGCAGACAACAGACTGTCCCAATTATCTCCTTACCTGTATGTAACCTGCTGTTTGGCACCTGCGTGTTACCCACACAGCAGCCATTCAGGATCATTTCCTCTTTGTTCATGTGGAAGTCATCTTAGTATGAAAAATCTTCATTGCTTGTCGACATACCAAACCAGGAGGAAGAGTCCAATTTCCCATTCCACTTTCAAACAGTGAAGAAATTTTAAACTCATGTAAGAAAAAATAAACTGAAAGTAAAAGTCCTTTTAAAATGTTTTGGGGAAGGATAGTAGAGAGAATTATTGGAAAAAAATCCACAGAAAGAATGCTAATTAGTGTTTTCCCAGAGTACTGAAAAGGCAAATTTAAGAAAAATGAACATTTGCTAACAGCAATGAATTTAACTTATTTATTATTTGCTTAGCACTTCTCTGGCTAGCTTTGTTCTGTATGCAAAATATCTACAGACTCTGCCCAAAGTCTGAAAGATAGACACATCAAAATACAGATGCTCTACATAACCTAGGAATGATTATCATATATATCAGTTGCTGGTATTCTCCAAGGGGTGGTATACCTTCCAAACAGAAATAAGTGACAATTCCTTCCCCCAGGAGCTGAGAAGAGATTTTTTGTTGTTGTTGTTGTAGGTTTCTTTTGTTTTTATTCAGTATTGATTTCTACAGGATGTTGCTCATCACAGCTTCTGGACATTTACATCAGTTTAAAACATTAAAAAATAATTAATAATCAATGTGACTTTAATCCCTTCAAAGAGAACCCATTAACCCACAAAAAATGCTCTAGCTCACAATTGTTTCATGAAAGTAACTGGAAGCAGGGCAAAAGATGAGAGAAGCATCAGTCAGACTTTTTTTTATGAGAACTTTTATTCAAAAGACAGAACATAGCTAATATTTTATTGCAGCCTGCTTACTGTAAATTAGGAGGTTTGTCTTTCAATAATTTTCTTTCTCCAACTTGGCTGCCTCTGCCTAATCTTCCGCTGATATTATCTTGAGTCATCAGTGTACACTTCTGAGGAAAAGATTATGATGTCACAAAATCAATATCAGAGGATCCTGTATTGTAATCCCTTTTCATGGAAGTCCATTAAATCAATGCTTCTCCTTCTCTGAGTAATGGCTGTAGACTCAAGCTCTCTAACCTTGCTGAATGAAGGAATAAGAGCAGATGGGGGTAGGATTTTACATAATTAATTAGTAGTTATTAAATACAGCTTGAAAAATTATGACATCTTCTGAAAGATGAATGGATACATAGTGAATACTTAAGTGTATTTCAAAATGATTGTTGGTATAAAATTATTTCCTAGTGGGTTAAAATGCCTTCCTAATGGGTTAATAACTAATGTGTTAAACCAAAAATTCTTTCTTTTCTTTCTTTTTTTTTTTTTAATCTTTTTTTGAAAACTAAGTCAAAGCTCCATAGGCTCATAAGCCAAATGAGAGTTCCTCAGCAGCACTGTTGGAAGGTGGGAAAACTACAGAACAGTGACAACTAATGCCATGGACCATATAGTGTCACCAATATTTAAGAGAAATGGAAACACTCCATGAATATGAAGAGTAACATGATTCCGCTTAGGGTTTGCATGCTATGCTGACCTCTGTTAGCTGGAGTCAGAACTGCTGGGTTATCTCTAATTTTTACGATGCTGAGAGCTATCAGAGAGTCTACTGTGCTTCCAGGAACAGATCCAAAATCCAAATGAAGTCAATAAGAGTCTTTATGTTGCCTTAAATGGGCTTGGGATCAAGCCATAGTAGGAAGATCTGCAATCTCCGCTAGGTGATACTGTGAAGTTTAAAGTACAGCGCTGCACTAGCCATGAAGTCCAAGTGACCTTGGACTTGTTACAATGTCAATGGTGCTAGCTGGATGCCATGGGATGGATTTGATTTTTGGAATCTGAAAATCAGATAGCTAAAAAAAACTCTCCAGATCAGATAAATCTTGAGCAGTCATGTTTTTCAGGGAGGAGCTATATTGGCAAGAATTGTTGTATTGTAACCAGGCTATTGGAGCCAGTAAAAGAGGAGCACACTTGAATACTTCTATTCTTAGAAGAGGAAACTTATGTAGCTAACTGGGCAAAAATAGGGGTTTTATTATTATTATTGTTTTTTCCAGGTTGACCCATCAGTCTCTCTTCTTAATGGCCTCACTGGAAGGACTATAATAGTGGCAGGTGACATAATTCATACTCAGTTTATATATGTGAACATTATGAAGTTAGGAGATAAAAATGGAAAAGAAACAGAAGCATTTGGGAAAATGCCAGAGCGTATTGTTCCAGTTGTGTGCACATTTACTTCTGCATCTGTTTTCCTTATATATGTTGAATAAAGACTTGGCCTGTTTGTGGGCTGGCCTTTAGTAATGATACCTTGCAGTGGTTGTATAGGATTAAGTGTTAATTGTCATTATGTACCATGGGTAAAAATGGCCTACTGATCAAGATACTTCTGTTCTTATCAGAATGATTGTTTCTTTGATTTTCTGGAGGTAGGGAAATATTGCCCTTATGAGTACTGGTTATGTGATTAGAGTACAGGAAAGCTAACGGATACCTGAATTAGCATTGGTTGTAACTGGACCGATCAGTCTTGCTATTGAAATGTCTAGAATAATGTGATCTGTTTTTTCTAAGCTACAGTTTTACCATCTCTGCCTTTGTGTTATTTAGCAGCCTGGGCTGTTCCATACAGTGTATGGGTCTCACCTGATGCTTAGCAGGAAAGGGCTTAATTTGCTCAGCCCCAGTACTACAACCTTTTGTGCTGAGAGTCTCTCGGTGACGCAGCACGACTAGGCTTACAGCAAGCTGCCCTGTCTAGAGCAAGGAAAGTCAAGGGCTGCCACATAGGACTGGCTGTAGATGCAGGTATAAGGCTGCAAGTCAAAAGCAGGGTATGATTCTCTTCAAAAATGGTAAGGTGCAAGTCACAATTATTTTAGGCTTTCATACTGATTTTCAACACACTACAAGCTGGATATGGTCTGGTTAATACCGTTGGACAGCTCCATGTTTTGCTGCCCACATCTTGATCCATCATTGATACCTTCTTGTTTCTAGCTGGCTTCTAGGCTGGCAGTATTGCTGCTGTTGCTGTTTCCACTTTGCCTAGGAGAGGGCATGCATGCACACTGCCTAACCGCTGCACATGGGCAAAGCAGGGAGCAAAGGAGGTCATGGGCCAGGAGAGAAAACGGACAAGTCAAAGTTACCCCCAGGCTGTCAGCAAAATGCCAGATGCTGTTGTATAGAGAGGGAACTCCGTGGACAGGGGAACGTGATGCTGTTTAGAGTCATAGAATAATTTTGGCTGGAAGGGGCCTGTGGATATCCTCTGGTCTGAGTGCCTGTTCAAAGCAGTGCCAGGTAGGTCAGGTTGCTCAGGGCCGCGTCTGGCTGAGTTCTGAATGTCTCTGATGTGGAGATTTGCCAGCCTTTCTGGGCAACCTTTTAGGACCCTGAATGAAAGGAAGGACAGTCTGCTGAAACCCATCTAAAATTAATGCTTCAAAAGGACATGAGACTGGCTTGTTAATCTGTGTTCTTTTGTTTTTAATTTGTTTAAAAGATTCATTTCAGGCTGTCTCTCTGGAGTTTAAACCTCTGGGTTACAGTCTCAAACTTTTCGCTGAAGTATGCTGTTTTTCTTTCACCTGTGCCTTGGATCTTGAGCTTTAAATGTGTCATCAAGGATGAAATTCTTAGAGCCGGCATCATTAGAATGTGCCTTAATTATCATTTAAATTTTCTGCAGAGTCAGGCTGGTATCTGCCATCACTACACATTCATTTCACAGGTTCATAATTTTCAAGAGGCTTTTTGAGTGAGACTTTTTTTTCCTGACTTACACTTGTGGGAGGAAAATCACCTCTTTGTACGTTTTATAGGTTTGGGACTTGGGCATGCAGGAAATCATTAAAGCTTCGCTGCAGGGATACTTTTGAGTGACGTGAATTAAAGGCTGTTAGGGCAGTGGTGGCCTCTCTGTCCTGAATGGTTAAGTGCTGAACTAAACAAATCAGCCATCACTGTTTCCAGTTAAAGAAACTTGTAAAAATCAATATGGAAAAATACATATCTCAAGGGAATAAGTGGAATCCTTTCTGGAAATTTCCCTTATGCTTTTTGTATTGCTGACTGGACCACTACTCTTAAAATCAATACAACATTAAAGGTACTCAGTACAGTTAATGAGCTCCAAAGGAACTGTTACTTTGGATGGTGATTACAGCTTCTGCTGCCTGATTCTGCATCATACTAGCATTTTATTACTCATGATTTATAATGTCAAAGGGGAGGATGAGTTTGGTGGTTCATTAATGTATTCACAGATTTTTGCCTTGAAATTATGTTAGTTCATATTTTCAAATGTTTAACTGTCTAGGCTTAAATACAGATTTCCTTATTCTGTATTCATAACACTACAGGATTTTTTTGTTAGTGTAGTAAAATAATCAATGGTTAAATGAAAAGTGTTTTAAAGAAGATAAGAAAAAAAAAAAACCCACTAAGATAAAAAGTTCCTAAGGTGGTTGCAGTTCTATGGTCCTTACTTGCTCCACTTGGTCTCTTCTGTGAGTCCTGACTTCTAAACAATATCATCACAAAAATACCAAAAGGCTTCTGCTTGCAGCTTTAAAAATGCAGATCTTCAAGTGAATCAGACAAGAGCAAATCTTCCAGTTCTCCAAAAAAATTTCATAATGGTCATCTTTTCCCTGAAGGCTCTGCGATGCCAGGTTTAATTTCTTTTTGGAAGAAAGAGTATTCTGTGGAACATACTTACTACTTGTGAAGTGGAAGGTGTCAGCAGAAAGTGCGAAGATGTCCTGGAGAACAAAACTTGCACGGAATGAGTTTATAGAGTTTGTGGAAAGAGAAAAACCTCTACACTCCTTCTTATTTAGCATAGAAGAAGTGGATAGGAGGGATTTCAAGATGTCCTGCATGGCCCAGAGCAGATCAGCTGTGCTGAAAGCATGGGTTGAGAAAGTTACGTTCTTTAATCCCAACTCGCTTCCAAACTAGATTTAGCCACTAGATTTAGATCTCTCTGGCCTTTGCAGTGCTGGGACGGTGTTGTGGAAGGCAGGGACCCCAAGGGCCGCTTCACGCGCAGCCCAGCAGAGCCAACTGGGCGTGTGGAGAAGGGACGCCCAACTGAAGTGGCTCCCCTGCAGAGCCCCCCACGTGCAATGCAACCTAACGGCATGATTGCAGCAGGTATTCATGTCAGGAGGTTTATAGATTATTAAAGTAGTGATGGTCTGACAGGTGAATGTTGTGTGGGTACAGGGCTTTCACATATATTCTGTTTTTCCAAAGTGCTATATTTTTGTATGTCTTTTTACATGTTGAAATAACAAAAGTCTGTGAGTATTGGGTTATGCTTGGGATTGATACTCGGTGGTTTTGCCCAAACAAGCTATCTCCTCTTTCTGTGGTACTATGTGATTAGTAACTACCGGATGCCTGCTGTGAATTTTTGCCATGATATCGAAAAGCCTTTTGCATTAGGAGATCAGCCCCAATCTGAATGAGGGGAAGCAAATGGATCGCAGAGATGTGCCTGCATCCGGGAATGAGCGTGCTGCATTAAGAAGGCTAACAGAGAGGAAGGAGTATGTCCCTCTGCCCTGTGCAAAATCCATCTCTGGGCTGTCAGGAATGGTTGTAGATTGTGAACTCTGAGATTCTTCTTTATTGAAATAGTCTAGTCTCATTTATCTCTTTTCCTCTTTGTGTTCTGGCATACTGCTTCTCTGCAAGTATTTATTCAAATTCTTTACTTGGAGTGTTGGACTAAAGGCCATGTTCATTTCCCCCCCCTCTTTTTTTTTTCTCTCTAGTCTCTCCATTTCTGAAGATGTCAGATTAGATAACTGATGATTTCTTCTGATGCCAGAAGGCCTTGGCAATATGCATATTAGGGTTTAGTGTTTTTTTTTTTTTTTTTCTGGATCTCTGTGCTTGCATTTTGTATGCAGAGCCATCCTCTTACCATGAACTTCTATGCCCAGAGCTGAGGATTATGTTCTTATCCAGCATATGTACTTAGCCTGAAATGCTAAATCTCTGCTACTATAGGAATAGAAAGACATTATTGCTAAAGGAGCTATGTCAAAGTAACCAGTGAGATCAAACTATAAATTGTTTGTGGTGAGAGGCAAGATGAAGGTACTCCCTCAATGTTTGCATCCCCTGAGCAGCACTAACTCATAAATTTAAATATTGCTATTCTGAGTGTGAGAGATGAAGTAAACAAGGTTTTAATTTAAGAAAACAACTAATTTTGCAGCAGTGACACAGGAGCCTCTGTGGATGGCATTTTTTTAACATTTGGAGAGGTTAGGAGTGGTCAAAAGACTTAAGGAGTCTGTGGCATGGGGATCGTGGACAGAGAGGGTGATGTGAGCAATTCCCTACCCCTTCAGCCAACCTGTTCTCACTGGGAGGCCAGAGCAGTTCCTGCAGCGCTCGACCTGCTGTGTACCCATCCTGTCCTCTCCCCATGGCAGCAGCCATGGTCAAGCAGGAGAAGGAGAGTGGGCAGAAAACTCACCAGGCTTGGTAACTTCCCCCACGGTATGCCAGGACCTGTTGCTGGCTGTTAGCGCGTAGGGCCACAGCGCAAGATGGCTTTGTGGCAAGGCATGGAGGGCAACAGCCAGAGGGACCTGTCCTGGTCCTGGGAGGGTCCAGCTGCACTTCCACCCTGGCCGTGCCTGCCTGTGTGGCACTGTGGTGCTCCCCAGGTGTGTGGTCCACTGGTCACAATGGTCTTGCTGGCAATGGACCAGCATCCCTGAAGCTCTCTGCTGGAGGAGGGTGCTGCGTCTTCCTGTTTTCAGAGAAAGCCAGCTTTGCCAGCTGGAGACAAGAAGACAGCACCATTCTTTCAGCTGATCCTTTCTCATGGAGGTAGTTTGTGTCCTGAATGGCGCAGAGAGGTAGTAAACGGGCTGTCCGCCTCAGGACTGCCCTGTGTTAATGCATCCTCCTCTGGTAGACAGCAGCTGCCAGCCACAGGCAAATTGCTGTGGTAGCTCCGCTCAGAAGTTTTCTCCGGGCTTATGTTGCCATTCATATCACCACACCATCGGGATGGAGAGCTGACTGGTACCTAAACTGCTGGTGGGGAGCACAAGCTGCAGGCTGATCTGGTTTTCAGTTTGTTAAACTAGGGCTCTGTGCTAGAGGAGAAGAGAGGGGAGGGCCCCTTGGGAAATATTTTGTTGGAGACTTAAGAGAAGCTCTTAGGAAAGTGAGAAGACAAAGAATCTTCTCCTTTTCCTTTTCTCTCATGAATTAAATACTAGACATTTTACAGCAATGGGCAGAGTATGTGGATGCTATATTTATTAATGCCATGCAAACATTATTGTAGAGTTTTAGCCTTCTGAAGGCTTGGGAGGCAAAATAATCTTCTGGATTGATCAATAAAAATTATTTTGTAGTTCTTGCTAAGAGAAAATCCTAAAAGTCTTCCCATCAAATATTTCATTTCTCCAAAAAGAACGTCTTAATTCTAAGTTTTCAGCCCCCTTTAAATAGAAGGGAGAGAGGGACGGTTAGTCAAGGAAAACTCAGCAACTTTAACAACTATTTGCAGGTATTGGCAAATAGTTGCAGTTGCCCAAGATCTATACTTTTCAAAGAACAAATTATGGGCCTATTTCTCATATTTATCTTTCTAGTGTTTGTCCCTTCCCTATTCTGTTCTGGGCTTCTTTTTTTCTCCAGCCCATTCTTACCATCCCTTTCAGTTGTTATCTTCTCCTGCACTGTTCAGCATTAATTCTGTTCCACCTGTACTTAATCCTGTTCAAATCTGTTTAGGCTCAAACTCACCTTTCTAACACATTCTCCTCAACTAACTGTGTAACTTCATTTCAGAAGTGTTTTGCTTTTTACTGTAAGTATTTGAAGTTGTATTTCTCCAATAAACATTTTGGATTGCATTTTATAACTCTCAAAGAAAAGGCTACTTTGCACCGTTTGCAGCCATTTAGTACAATTCAATAGTTAAATTTCAGTGGAATTCTAAATAGTCACAAAAAGACTGTGATTACATGAAAAGACTATTTTAGTGAAAATAGCTGCTATTCAAATAGAGATCATATTTTGCAGGAAAAAAAATGGGCCAATTGCTGAGCTTAGTCACCTATGCTGTGAATTCAAATGAACTTCATCTAAAGCAATGGTGTTACACTGATTTTGCCAAACGTAACTAAAATCAACATCAAATCCCAGCGACTTTCAGCTCAACTGGTTACCACTATGCCAGAGCTATTTCTCTTAAAAATTATTGTACTGTAATCCTGAAAAGATGTGGGTTCCAAAACCCTTTTGAAGAGCTTTAGTGTTTGTTTTTTGTTGTTGTTGGGTTATTTTTGTGGGTTTTGGGTTTTTTTTGTTTTTTTTTTTTTGTTTTTTGGTCCTCCCTCATCCTTTCTTGGAAAGCATTTAACACAAGTTTGGTTGGGTCCTTTTGTCTGTCTGAATTGCATATATCCCTTCCATTAATCATACTCCAAGCTTTCTGGTAGATAAATTGGCCCTCCTCTACCCCAGGACAAGTTGATGGCCCATAAAATAGATTTCCCTGGATTGTTGCTATGGTTAGAAGATTTACATCAAGGCCTCCAATACATTCTAAACCTATAATAACTAACAATAGTTGTACTTCCACACAACATACTGGGATTTAATCTGTCACATTATTAGCGAATAGCAATGCTTTCTATGGAAGATATGTGCCCTTGCTTTTGAATATCATTGGTTTTAGTTCTTATCATTTTTCTCAAAATCCAATCACTCCCCAAATTTTTGAAAGCAAATAATGAACTAAAAAGACAAAAGCATATTTTCAGTGGGATATCATCAAATCATTTCGCTGGAGGTCTTTAATCTGGAGATGGAGAGTTGGTGGTTGGGTACAGGTTGCCATATAAAAGGAACCAAGCAACAGCTGCAGTTGGGAATGGTGTGAGGCTCCTTTGAGAAATGCTAATGGCAGAACAACCGGCCTTGCTCGTGGAGTCACCGAGGACCGCGTAGCTGGACTTGTGGCTTCAGCACAGTGTTGGCTGGCATGTGGGTCAATGAGCAGCAGAGACCTTCTGAGCTGCATGGGCAACAGAGGAACATGAGGCTGGAGGCAAATGAGCATGCCTCAGGTAGCGCTACTACGAGTCATGGGGTTTTGCAGATACTTCCATTGTTTGCTTTCAGAAATTTTGTCCAGGCACATTTACATGACTTTCAGAAACTCAGGAAGATTTGTAATGTCTGATAGCCAAATAGGTTGGGTACCTTCAGGTTGGACACTGCCTGTAGGAGCTGCTGTGCTGTGGTGCTTTACTGAGGTGTCTGTGCATGGGCAGTAGGTCTGACTTCCCTGTATGAATGTTGAGATTACTGTGCATGGACAGGATGACTTTAAGGTGTTAGGGAAAGTGCTGGCTTTATGCTTCTGAGTGTGTCAGGAAGCACAGCAGATGCACTCCACAGCATCTGCACATGTGTTTCTGTACAAGGCCAGCAGTGTGGTTTCCTTACTCCTGCTCTCTGACATGACTGCAGGTGGTGGCCCAGCGAGTAACTAGCTTGCTTTCCCTGAAATCAATGCCAGTATTTCCATTATATTTCTACCTATAAAGTCAGAGGGACTAGGCCACAAATTAGGGCCTTTTCTTCCCAGTGCTTGCTTACAAGCATAGATCTCTGCTGAGCAAAGTACGTAATGCTGTACCTAACTTGGAATATGTGGCTTCAACACAGGGGTCCCCAGCCCGAGGTCTCTGGCAGTGTTTAGCTACCTGGCTGACCAGGGTCTGGAGAATTTACTTGCTTGATTGATCGCATTGACTTTAGATGGTTTTGCAGGCCTCGACCAATTAAGTACTTGGTACAGACTGCAAGATCAGACTACATAGTGAGGAAAGATTTATATAAAAGTATAATCTCTATGATGACACTACCTTGTGTTTAGTGGCAACACCTGATACATTGGTGGTGCATCTTAGGTTCACCTGGCTCATGTTGTTTCATCCTAACAGTACACTGATACCAAAAGGGGGAAGTTTCACTCCCTTTGGTTCCACTCTTTTCCCTGTGCAAACTGACCTGGCCCCTCTCTTGTACCACCTCTGGTATTCATTCAACCCTTTTTTGGAGGCGGCTGTGCTCACCAGTTCACTAGGGTAGTTTTGTGGGGGGTTGTCAGGTTGAATCTTCTCACTTAGTGGCCCAACAGGCACCAGGGGAGGTGGGAGTGGGCAGCTGGGAGGAGAACGGAGGAAACAAGAAGCAGGTCCTCCCTCCTCCAGCAACAGCAGGCTGTTGGGTAAGTACAAGCCATCTCACTTCACTTTTAGAAATGAGAGCAAACTTAAGTGGGAATCTGTTTTGAGCTGGCAGTTCACTAGGGTGGAAATTCTCTTGAGTTTCTCTTTGTGAGAGAATAGGAGCCATACTTGGAGTCTTTATTAAATTCCAGCTTCATTATTCAAAGTCTGGTTGCTTACATTTTGTTTGTGTTTTCAGCTTTTGTTTTGCACAAAATCCCTTGCCAGGAGACCTGCATCGAGCTAGGGTCACTGCAGGCTCTAAGCAGGCCTCAGGTTGTTCTGTCACAGATGACTGCTGTGAGTCTTGTGTACATCATTATCAGAGGGTTGTGTTTTTTTGTTTTTTGTTTTTGTTTTTTAAAAAAGGAAACCAAGATAATTTTCCTTCCTCTGAAAGGGCAGGAGGTGGGGTGGAAACATTGTTTTTTAATGTAAATTGAAATTTCGGACAGGTTTTGACTTTCAAATATTTCAACATGTCTTACGCAGTTGTTTTATAGGAAGTTGTAGGAACACTGTTGGGAAAAATGAGTTCTGTGTCTGTGTAAGGTATTACAGTTGTGTCCTGAAATTTGTAAAGGGATCGTATGCTGGGACTTTTGCCTTTCACAGACTGTAATAGATTTCTTAGATGGGCTTTGTGAATGGGTAATGAGGACAACCAGTAACGGATGGTTGAAATTTTGTTGAAGAAAAGACCCATTTTACCTGTGCGAGTTCTTTCACTTTCCAGTCATTTCTAGAAATGATTTATCCTTAAGTAAGACTGATCTAGATGTGCATAGACTGTCAATTGGAAAAGAGTCTGGAGATGAAATATGTTCAAAATATCTGCCATTATTAAGTAAATGAAACGAGTTCAGTAACAAGCATTTGTTTGGTCAGCAAACTGATTCTTGTTAAAGTATGTTCTTGCATTTAAACAGCCTGTGCACCCAGAATATGACAGCTGAAGAATGAAAATCTATTGGACACTTAAATAGGTTGATAAAAATGCTACTTTAAAACCTCACTTGGCTACAGTTTGTTAAACTACGGTTCTGCACTGAAAATGGTTATTTTTAGGTTTGTACTTCAATAAAGACAGAAGGGAAATTCTGCTGCAGTGGGAGCATCTCTGCAGATTAACATGGGACAATGGGTCCCTACATCTGGGTTCTAAAGATGCTGAGAGGGGTACAGAGTATTAGTGCTGGTGTTTGTTTACTTGCCGATGTCTCTCTCTTCTCCATATGAAAATGAAAATTAGTGACGCAGTATGTTAGATTTTAATGATTCAGTACCTGTGTTTCACTGAAGCTGATACACCAGAAATCTTATCCTCCTGTAATTAATATAGCAATGAAGATACTGAATTTTATTTTCTAGCTATTTTTTGTTATATATTAACATGTCCTTTAGAGATAGCTTATTGGTAATTGCTCAAAATTGTTCTCAGATTAATATACCAATTTTATGGATGGGTAAGTGGGCACATAAGAAGAATGTGTTCACTGAGAGTTTGGGATCTAGTTGCTCTTTGTGCTTTTAAAAATATGCCCTGGGCAAGCTGGGTAACCTGCCAGTTTTACACATAATGCACTTGCAGAGAAGGGGAGAGAATCCAGGAAAGAGACCACAGAAAAGAGTAAATTACTGAATCCAGACTAAATTTCAGTCACAAGTAATGCATTGATATTATACCATCAGCATTGCCCTTCTGCAATAAAACTAAATAAAGTTCATATTTTTAATTCTATTCAGATGTATAATTGAGCATTTTTGAGTGATGGCTTCATCTATTGCAAGAAAAGGGAAGTGATTTACAATGTGTGTCAGTAGAATGTTGTTATGAGGAAAGATTAACATTCATAATTTCAGACTCAACAGTATTTATAATTCTGAATTGTCTGTTTTAATGCAAATGTTCTGTCTTAAATACTGTGCTCTGTCTTAATTAGATAAAATAATCCTTCCTTGCTTGGGTAGTTCAGTAAATTAGTCATTGGCCTAACATCCACAGGATCATGCTTGTGCATTGTTTAATCCGACTGTTTAAAGTGAAAAGAAAAAGGAAAGAAATGTATTTTACAGATGCATCATGAGAGGCATACTTTCAGATTGAAAATCCTCTGTCTGGATTCATTTCCGATTGCTCGTTTCGGGAGGAGGCTCCCATAGGTGCCAGTGGGCTTGGGTCCGATTTCCCCAGTTTGAGGTAATGGCCGATGGGCCTCTTGGACTGGCTGAAACTGAGCAGCTGCTGCACTACACTTTTTGTAGTTTCTGCAGGGTAGAAATAGTGTCAGTAGCAAAACCCGGGAAGCGTCAGCCTGACCCAGTGTGCTGGTGACAAAATGAACGGCACGCAAGGAAGCAAGGAGACAAGATGGGGAAGCCGCCCCTTGCACTGGTAGCGACTCCTTCTCTGCCCTTTGGTCGAATGGGTCTGCGGTGCAGTCGGGGTATGTGATTGCACCTTGGGTACCTATTCCTAAGCTTGTTTTAATCTAACCAGGTCAGATACCACTAAGCGTGGAGCTGCCGTGATGCAGGCTTCAGTTGCTGAGTACATATCCAAGGTGCAGCTGGCGCAGAAACCTGTGTTTCCATGGCTACTTAGCTTGCAGGCATGGGGCCAAACTCCCTTGCACATGTGTAATCCTGTTAAACCCAGTGGGGCTGCTTCCATGAGGACAGAGTAGCAGAATTGGTCTGTGCGGCGTAACCACATTAAAATTGTTTGCCAGTGAAGTGCAGCTGCATTTGGCACAGGAAAGCCTGGGAGCGACGGACAGCCAGCACGTTCTAGCATCGGGTCCTACTGTCATGGGTGGCAGAGCTGTTGTCTCATACCTCTCCATTGCAGCTGAGGACCCTGTCTGTGGCTGGGACATGTTTTGCTTCGCATTAGCCATCTGAAAGACATAGGTATAGCCTGGACCCAAGGTGTAGGTTTTGCTGTACTCTCAGTGGAGGGGAATAGGCTATTCATCCACTATTTAATGCAGGTGTTCAGCTGTGATAACTTACCCTCTGGACCCGATCATCTCTGTGCAGACAGTGGGCATCCACTTAGCTTAACCCAGCTGTCCAAATTTTGGGTAGTTACAGCTGGGGGTGAGACGAGTGCCGTGCTGAAACTAGAAGCTGCCTGGCAGCAGCCTTTTGCAGCGCTGGGGTCGGGCCAGCCCTTGGCATCCCAGAGTCACTGCCTGTATGGTCTGGTTTCCTTCTGGTGCTGGCTTTTTTGACCCACATGACAGCACAAGCAGAGGGAATTTGGGGCCACAGATACCAAGTAAAACACAGGGTTGGAAGTTCCCTGGCACCCTTAAAGAGTGAGATTCAAATGAAATTTAAAATTTCCTCTAAATTATGTGGAAATGTGAGCACTACAGTTTTTCTGACAATGCATGACAAGATCCTTGGGTTCTTCTGTGCTGAAAAAGCATCATGGCATTTTGGTAAATGGCAGCAACTTTAAACTTTATTAGTGCTATGATTGCTCCTAAGTGTTTGGTCTGTGGTTCTGACAGAATGAATGTCTGAAAATACTGTAATAATAATTTCCCATTATTTAAGAAGAGAATTTTAGCTCCTGAGGAGAAGGGTTGTTAGCATTTTTTCAAAGCCAACAAAGACTTTTGTTGTCATTGTTGTATCTGGCCCCTTTAATATATAGGGAAAAATAGGGTTGTAATGTATACAAGCCTACAGGGTTGCCAAAATCTGACATAGGATTTGCGCAAAGTTCAGAGCTGATATTAGAAGTTTTATCTGTAATATTTATTAAACATCACAGTGAAACTTGCCTATAGTGGCCTCTGGGTCCACTGTAATCTTGAAACTCCCATTAGACTTGTTGGATGGTTTAACTGAAGTTCATATCTCTTAAATGCACCTTTCAGACTGCATATGATTTTATGCTGCAAAAAGCAGATGAATTTCAGTATCTCTTGTTCATGAAAGCTTTGGGTAATCTCAGCAGTTTTGAATGAAGTCATTTGGGCTAAGGTTTTCAAAGCTCTGAAGGGGATTTAGAGGAACATTAATGGGAGGTGAATATTAAAGCATCAACTCTATTTTTAAAACCCAGAATTGAATCGTGCTGCCTTTCGTAGAGTCAGGATTTCACCCTGAAGTCTTAGTGTAGATGCCTGAAACCTAGTCAGTCCTTCTACATATTCTGAGCTGAGCCAAAAAACCTGCATGAAATAAAGACATACATACTAGTGACCTTCCATTTCAACCTTCTGGAAGCAGAAAAGGGTCTGGCCAACATTTTAGGTGGTGTTTCCATTTCAGTAAGCGCTTCCTTCCCAAATAGATGTAGAAATGCTGAAAGAGCGTGAGCAAAGCAGTTCTCTGGCCAGTAGTAGAAACTGTCTGGAACTGCATAAAATTGCACGTCCAATTTATTGGTTCAGAAAGTCTGAATAGACATGCAGACTTTGAGTTGCTTATCTAATCTATTAAAAGGATTATCCATTTTAGATCGTTAGCTTTAAATCGCACACGTCCAAAATCAAGGCTTTCTTCTGCACAAAAAACAAGGCTGACAACCTATGACTAGGATATGTTATAATATACCTGTTCAGACTGTGTTGAATTATTTATCTAGAAGTAAACAGGAAGCTTCTTGTCATGCACTTGATCCCCTTATTCTCTCAAAAAACATTAAAACACTTAATTATATTGTTTAAAGACAATGCCACTTGATTTTCAGAGAGCATACAAAGCCATGTGATTACCTGGCTCTGAGTACATAAAACATAACCTGCATTGGAGTCTCAGTATCACGAGACAAATACACAAGGCTTGGAATACAATAATAAGCTAATTTACCACATGAGCCTCCAGCTTTTGGATCTCAACAAAATGTAGAGGTTTCTCAAATTATTTGTACTGATGTAGTGTCTGTGGAATTCTACTTACTGTATGAGATCCTGTACAACCAGCTAAGAAAATTTCAGTTATTGTGGCAAGTGGCTGATTAAATTTTTCTGAGATCTTTTAATTAGTGTTATCCAATCCATGAAACACACTCTGGGAAGTGGCACAGAAATGTCATGTTAAGCTGAAGTAGAAACAATAGCATCAGTTCCTTCAGTGCTTAATCTGCTTATTAAAAATTACTCTAACTCATATAAAAATATATTTGTAAAAACATCCTCCTGGCTCCTAATGAGCAAATATTAACATGAGAAGTAAAATCACCTTTTAAAGTGCTTCCTTTTTCATTTGCATCTTTACTTTGGTGCTCGTTAACTACATTGTTTCACTTCGTATTTCTTGCTTTGTTCTATTTAGTAATTTTAATTTAATCTTTTACTTTTTGTGATTCTCATGATCTAATGTGGTGTTGTGATGGTTCCTTTGTGCAGAAAAAGAAAGGCTTTTTAAATTATTACTTAGTGTTTATTTTGTGTTCTTTAAATGTAATAAGCATGCCTAAAGTACTTGTGTTCAGATCAGGCTGTGTGAAATTTTTCCTATTCTCTGGTTTTGTTAGTGTTGCTGTTTTACAAAATACAGTTTTGAGGCTTGAACAAATTTGTACTCACCCTTTGAAAGGCTGAAGTTAGTCTTTGAAGTGCAGTGTGACTTAAACCCATAGGTTTGACAGATCTTTGCAACAAGCAAGGTTGGAGATCCAGCTTTCAAAAATCCTGCTTGCTACGATACACTTCTTGTGACTCTGTTTCAAGGAAGTGGGTCAGCACACTGTGCTACTGGATAAAATACGTGTGTAAGATTGGTTTCTTTGGTTTGGGGGATGGAACAGATTTGTTTTTCTGCTATCTCTTGCAATAGGCAATTTTATTTTCTGGAATATTGGTTCCAGCTTCTTTCCTATCCCTTTTCAAATAAAAATAATATGTTGCTTTTACTATAGCTTGTGCTTACTATATATTATTCATAACATTTGTGAGAGATACATGCAATAGTATGGGTAGAATAATAAATGTTCAAGCATTGCCTGAAAACTAAACAAATGTCTACACCCATAAGCTGTGAAATTTCATAAAGTAATGCCTGAATTGTGTGGTAATATGATTTTAAACAAATATTTCTTGAATAAACTGAGTGGCTAAGAAAGGGTTTTTCTCTCTCCAAAACTGAATAATAGCAGCAGTAAATGAATAATAGTTAATATCAATGTGAATATTTCTGTTTCAGCTGCCAATCTCGCACTGCTTTATAGAAAAGAATAAGTAGCATTTATTTCTAGGTTTATAGGAGGGAGTTTGGTCTACCATATACCTACCTTGCAGATGATTATAATTTCTAGGGCTGTCACTCAGTTCAGCTTGATAGTAATTTAGCCTGTGGGAATCCTTCTCATTTTTTGTTGCTCTTCCCTTTGTTAACATCAGAAATAAAGAAATGTGTAACTGACACCAAAGAGTCATTTATATGGAAAAGGTAGAATTTCCCTCCTGTCTTGTGCTTCCACCCTGGACCACAATTATACCTCCGTGCAGTCATAGCTTGAGTTAGTTAGCAGAACAGTGAAAACTGGACATTTCCTTAGGATTTGCAGGTGAATCACTTCCAACATCAGTCCAACCTTAGCTTCCACTGAGACTGCTGCTTACATTGCAGATCCCCCAGTTTCTTAGCGATGAGCCTAATGCCCACAGTTCATAGACAGGCCTACCTACTACCATAAGAAGGCAAAAATATTTGGTCTGTAATGACCTTGGAGCTGGATTAAGTAGTGACCTATAAGTAAAAGGCTGTATATCCAGATTCCAGGCACCTAAAGTCATTTATTCCTATTATTGTAAGTTTTTTGGCATCGATTTATTTTCATGCAATGAGTTAAGGTAATTATCCAAATGTAGTGAAACTAATTCATAAAAGAATATGCAAAGGAAATAAAGTATGCTAATCCCCAGGAATTACTTTTTCATGGTTCAACTGAAAGCAGCATCCTTCTCCTTTTTTTTTCTTTTCTGCTCTTCTGCTTTTTATTTTACTTTTATGACTGCAATTTGAAATCTTAGGCCCTAATTTTTACTTAGAGTAAGAAGAGCTTATGTGTTTCTTTGGCAAGTACAGCAGCCTAATGTGACTGTATCTTCACCTTGTCAGAGTGGTATTAAGAGACCTGTGACAGATGTTCTGGTTGTACCAGAATGAAATTTTAAACATGGTGGAAGTGAATGTGGCATGAATATTATAGCTGTTTATGCCCCCTATTTTTTTTTTCTCCTTTTCTTCAGCAATGTTCCTTTCTTACGTGCTTTGCAGAAATCCGTGGTTTTATAATTAGTAAGACAAATTAGTGTCTGAATGCCCTGATTTACTCCTGATGTGTCTGGTGAGGTTTGTAAAGAAAAGTGGAGCCAGGGACCAGTAAAACTAGCTGACTTGAGAAAATTCAGAAGAATGAAGGATGTACATCACACCCAAAGCTGTCTAAGGTATGGCGCCCTGTAGGAACTCAGGGTGGATAATCAGATTTTAATGACTTTTAAGACGGTTGTTGTATTTGGAACATTATGCTGCCTTGTGGACTACCAAAAACATTTGATTTCAGCTGCAGGATAGAAGCATCTGTGATTCCTGTTTACAAAAATATCCCATCACAGTGAGAGGCCATAGTATTAGTGCCAAATCCTTTGCATCTTCCTTTTCAAATACACTTGTGTTTACATATTGAGTGAGTGAAAGTAAATATTTCAGTACCTCAGAATTCTTCTAGTTACTTGCTCTCATGCTCTTATCAGACAAACTGTAAATAGGAGTGTAATTAATTATTCTCTACTTACATGGCAAGTTGCGTATAAGTTCCATCCCCCAGACAGTCTATTATTTACCTGATTGTGAGGGGAAATTACTTCAGGACTATCTGGAGAATACCTGGAAGATAAAATTGAGTTTTGCATTCAGTTATTTATACAACTTTTCATACCTAATAGCTAGACTTGGCTGGAGTCCACACAAAGAAGGAAGAATTAGGAGACATCAGCTCTTATAATTGCAGCTGGCTCATTTTCACTTGCCTGGAAGAATCAGCATATGGCAAATTCTTTCTTCCTAACTAAACTTACGGCATAAGAAAGCTGTCAGATTCCTAGCTCTGGAGACAAAATCTCCGTGCCTATCCATGCTGATTCCACATGCTGGAGGTCTGTCCTGGAGGGTACTTTCTTGGGGTGAATCAAGTACTTGGTGTCCTTTGCAAGGTCTTCTACTTACTACTACTATTAACTAATGGGAAATGAGTGCTCTCATATAACTAAGGTTCAGGGCTGCATCATGTCATTGCATGGGTCATTCCGCAGCAAATTTGACTTTGGTCTCTGGTCTCTACCAGTAGTGGCAATGCAACCTGTCTTTTCAGTTCCCAGATCTTTGCTCCTCTTTGCTTTCTAAAGTTCTAGAAAAAATACTTTAGGAAGAAAGTTGTAAGTGGCAGAGGTGTAGCCAGTGAGAAAATTCCTCCAAAAAGTGAGACAAGAGACATTAAGATGTTGGAAAAAGAGGAGAGAAAAGGGGGAAGGGACTAATTAACCTTTTGTTTTCTTGTTTTCATGGTATTGCCTTGAAATCTCATGTGTCTTTTGAATTTCAAAACAAAGTTCTAAGGCATGAATACATATAAAAGCGTTCCCCCCCCCCCCCCAGGACTTTAATGTTTGAAAAACAATCATGATTTTGACTTCATTTCTCCTAAAGCACTGTAAATTAGAAGTGATTATATACAGACCATAGAAATCTTAATTAGACTCCTCATTAAGACTGTAACCTTTATCAGTGTTCTAGGATGACCCAAGCTTTCACTAAATAAATCTTTGTATAAAAGCTTCTCAAGTGAAGATGGTGGGAACTTTACCATTGACTTCACTAGAACTAAGGTTTTACACTGTAGCTTTTTAATATACCATCAGGCTAATTCAAGGTTGTGTGACATAATGATTTTTCTTATCTTCCTCCAGCTATTCTGTCTGTTTCATAATTATCTACTGCTTCTCCAGGCGCTGAAAACAAGATTGTGCTTCTAATAAATGCTGGGAGGCTTGGGGTTTTTCTGAGTAGATTACAGAAAGATGTGTAACATGTTAATAGTACTCTCTGATCTCAAAATGCTCTGTTTTAGAAAGAGAGTTCACAATTAAATTTCCTAAACAGTCTCTGCTTAGATCAGTTGGGCCTGATCTAATAATCTTGCGAAGAGTGAGTAAGATTGCCTCTATACTGAAGTTTTCATTTTGGTTTTAGTTCATGCAGAAAATAAGTTCACTGACCATCTTACTGATGTCAGATGTACATTTCCTGCTATCCAAACACAGTCATCTTCAAATATTGGATGACAGAAAGACTCACTGACTTCTCATCTTTGCTTCCTTTTTATCCTCTTAACACCTCATTATAGAGGAGCACAATTTTGGTATTTTACCCACCTGAGTCACTCAGATAATCTAATTGTGGGATTTCCTTTATTCTTTCCACTTAATTTTTTGGAGGGGACCAACCTATTGCAGGGAAGCTGGGTAGCTCTGGTCTCCTATTAGACCTAATAAAGAATCTGGTAGTCTCCTTACCAGACAACAGGGTGGCTTACTCTTTCAAATCTGATAGAAATAGAAATGTTTTGGAGCTAAAAATGCTTCAAGAGATTCACACCAGCAGCTGGCGTGTGGGAAGGCAGTGCAGGGAGTGAGGACGGAGGGGAGGACTGCACCTGGAGCTCTGCTCTTATAAGAATGCCTGGTAGGTAATATAAAATAGTCTAAGGTTATCCAGATGGGAACTGTGTGCTACCTGATACCTTTGTCAACTTTCCCATTTCCCTGACTGTGATATTTCCTTGGTGTTTCAGCTATACAACAGAAGGTTAAACCCTAATGGAGATGATCTCCAAGACTGAAAGAAGGATAATGTGTGTCCCTCTGATCTGCCTGGTCATCCATCTCCTGTAGTTCAAGTGCTGGCTGTGCAGAGAAGGCTCTACCAGCAGCAACTGGTGTGGTGAACCCAGCTTCTCCACTCCACCTTTACCAGTTTTCCAGCTATTTTTCCACACAGAAACTGTGTTTTCACAGATCTATATAGAAAGTATGGAGTTTTCTCTGACTTCCTGTGTGGAGAAATTTTTTCTGGCTGATTATCTCAGGATTATTGCAAATACTACACATGGAAAAAAAAAAAAAAGGAGAAAAGGAAAAAAGAGAGAAAAATCTGAATGCTACTCGAAAGGGAAGAGGTTAATGAAGTAGAAGAAACATTTTAAAGAATAGAAATCAGCTAAAGAAAAGTGACTTAATTCAGTAACCAATTGCCCAAAGCCAGTTTTAGCCATGAAGAGGTTTGTCAGTTCAGCTTAGAATAAAATTGGGTGAAATAGACCCCAGCAGTCAAATGGTTTAGGCTTCCAGGCTAAGGAGAGAACTGAGAGACTGAAAGAAACCAGCACATCTACACACTCCTGGATAGCAGGAGGCGGTCAGAATACCATTTCTCATTTATCTGCATGCCAGGGCATGATCCTGACTATGGATTTCAAGGTTTATGGGAAACAGGTCCTCAGAACTCATTGAAATTCAATTGGAGCTGACTGTCTAATTTCCTCCCTTGCAAATGCCATTTTATATGAAGCACCACCACAAAGGGCCAAAAGCAACATTCCTCAGGTAACAGCACTGCATTCAGTGTGCTGTGTTCTGGGCTCAGAAGTTCACCGAAAGAATAATTGTGGTTTAAATTGGCAGTACCAACAGGGATGTGACAACAGGCTTTATTATTATTTAAGACTGACATTTTAATAGCAATTTCCACAAAACAAAATTTTGTGAGGGGGAAAGTAATGTTTTACATAGGAAAGGGAAACCACTGAATGAGAAGGCTCACTTCCAGTCAACCCTTTCAGCTGTAAAAGGACATTGTAGAAGCTTCAAAGTTTGCTGTTGTTGTATATGAATTTGCATAACTCTCTCATCCCATAAATGAAAATACCAAATGCCTCAAGCCACAGAACACTTTCAGTGCATTTCTGATTCCTCTGTGACAAAGAAGCACTAAAAATCTCAGGGAGATGAGAGTACTCTCCTGAGACCATATTCTGATTTCCCTTAGAAGCTGGAACAGCACAGGTGTAAAATGGCTTCAAAGGAAATGTTTTGTGTGGTAACTCAAAAACTGGTAACTGAAGTATCTCTAAACTGTAGTCCTGTGGTGTAGATCAGAATTTACCCAAAGTTCAGAACCAAATTTTATGACTTGCCTTTTTCTATGGACCATCTCATATGCTCTTTGACATTCACTTTGACTTCAGGGACTGAATACTGCTTTTCTCTTTACACCGCAGTTGGGAATTCTGTTGTTACACTTATTTGTCCTAGTTCAGTCCGCTAAATGGCCTTCATTGTCTTGTGAAGGTCAGGAATTGGAAGAGGATTGTAATAAAATTGCGTTTTTCAAAATATACTTTTTTATTAGCATTAAATTTTGGAGCAACTGCTAAGAGGAGAGAATCATAAACATGACTGGGCACTTTTAATTATGGTAAAGGACAGTTCCAGGTTATATTATCCTATCCTCTATATTCAGCGCAAGTCTTTCTGGAGTAAAACTACAGCACTGAGCCCTGTCAATATAGTCTTATCTGAACTTATATACCAATTGAAGCCAAATCCAGTTTGCTTTCAAAGCCAGGTAGACCAAACTCAATAGAAATATCAAATAAGTTAAGCAAAGGGAATATGACACTCACTTTTTCTGGCTTGAAGTGAACAATGCAAAAGACTTAATTTACAGTTTATAAATATTCATGAGGAAGAGCTTAGCTTCTGTGATGCTAAAACTTTTTTTTGTTGAGTTTTTGCATCAAACTCAGGGGGATTCGGGTAAAGTAAGATTTAAAAAAAAAAAAAACAAAAAAACCCCCCACCCAGCTAGAATGGTGTTATCTGAGATTTGCTGCTGTGAGGCAGCATGGGGTATGATCATGCTCCTGAGGTTTAAATGCTTATGTTTGGACCACTGAAATGACAAGTGTGGACTTCAGTTCTACTGACCCAGTTCTCTCATCTGAAAATCTCCCACTCCTGTGGAGTGAGAAATATGTGGCAGTGACAGCCTGTGCTCAGCTCATTACGTGGTTAGAGTTGGCTGGTATTTTTTATATGCCTTCATTTTCAAGTTGCTTTTGGTGCAGGTTTTTTTTCTGCTTCTCCGCCATGTACGTTTATCCTGAGACTGAACTTACTTCTCAACACCACCAGTACTTACCTACCACTGCGGAGGCTGTGATTTCCCAAGCACAAAATACAAACCGAGCTCAGTAAAGTTTTGAATTAAGTGTGAGCCAGCAGCTAAAACTGAGCAGTTATATGCCTACCCTGGGCTATGTGAAAGACGAGGAGAATTAGCTCCTCAGTGGTGGCTCAGATGGACTGTGGGAGGGCGCTCGTGGCCCCCGCCATCCGTGCTGGCAAGTGCACCATCTGCAGTGGCACCTGGTGTCTCGAAAGCCTTGCGGGCCAGCGGGCGGCCGGACCTTGGCTCTTGATGCTTCCTGCATAGCCGAAATGAGTCCCAGCTCCAGACTGGCCCATGCACAGCGATTCGGATGGAAAGCTTCAAGCAGTGGGATTTTTAATACATGAAATCTGAAGATTGCTGGCTGTCTCCCATGCCCTCAAGGATTGGTGTTGTGACTTTAAAGATGCCCTTTTAGTTCTTGTCCCTACTGACAAAAGCTAACGAGGGGATTTCTTAGGAGAAATGATGCAAGAAGGACGGGTCAAAAATGACGCTGAATCATCATGCTGGCCCTGGTGCAACACTCACTGAAGTCAATGGGAGCTCTGTCCAGCCTTCAGTGTGTGTTTGGTCAGGAAGCGTAAGCATATTCATGTGCAAGCAGAAGCACAAAAAGATGCAAACAGTCTGCTTGTGTCAGCTTTGCTCTTCCTGAAGATATGTGCATGGTTTTTCCTTTTTTTTTTTTTTTTTTTTTTAAACGAGGATATATGCCCTAGGGATGTTTAAAAAGAAAAAAGTGTGTTTTTCTGGAATTTTTTGTTATGGTTCATCCTTTTGCTCATTAGAAAAACCAGTGACATGTGAAAATTTTCAGCACTCTCATTTCATTTATCTGTGAGCATCCGGACTGCACGCTGAGGTCATTACTATCTCAGGTGTATTACCTCACCGCAGCCCGTTGCTATGGAGATAGCTCCACGCATGTTCAGTACCTCATCTGTGCTGTACGTGCATCTTGGAAATTAAGGCTGGAGACAAGGGAGCAAACTTTTATTTTAAAAGACACTAATTCATATTTAAATATTTACAGATATTTCAAATTCTGTACCTGCCTCTCAATCCACCAATACTTGGTGACTTTATGAAAGCACATTTCCTATTTACTTGCCTGATTTTTGCCCCTTCCGTCTGTGTGAGTGAGTTCTGAAGAAAGGAGATGGACAGAAAATATTAAAAGTGTAGAGAAAAGAAAGAAACTTCTCCTCACCTGTGTATTTCAGTGTCCTAGGTATTCTTATGAGTTGTTCACAGCCATATGTCTATATGAGCATGGTGTCTAATGTACTATTATATTTAATAATATTAAGCCATAGATAGTGCCATGCTCTGCCTGATTTTTTTGTTTTAATTGACTTATTCTCTTAATACTGCATTGGTAACTATCAAATGGCTTTGGCATAGTTCAGATACATCTTTCATTTAAGGTTCTCCAAGACTTTTATACAAGTTAAGACTGAATTAAAGTGCTCTAACCTCTCTGAGGGAGTATACAAAAATTATCACAATGTTCTCTTTCTTCCAGCTGTTGGCTGTAATTGCAGACCCAGTGGTCTAAAACAAATACCACTGGCTTAAAGAAGAGTGGAGCGTTTTATCTGCATCTTCGCTGTGCTCCAGTCATAAGTAGCAAAGGTGGTAGACTAGAGCATCCAGTGATCCCTGGTGCCAGATGTCCCCTGGAGAGTTATTTGCAGCTGGATTCAGATTAAAGGCAGCTATGAGGGCTGGTCTTGAAGACTAAAGAAAGTCTCACCTCCCTTTCACAAGCTTCAACATTGGAAAAGCCCAAAGGTGGCATAAAACAGAGACTTTTTTTCTATTATTATTTTTCCCACTCTCCTTACTTTTTCCATGAGGATCCTCTGATCTGGGGATTTAGCCTGGGGTAAATGTTTTTACTAGAGGAGGACAGGCAAACCATGTCCATAGGAAGGTAGCTAGGGCATTGGCAGAAGCACTTCCACTGTGAGAGATGTGTGATAATTGTCCATTGCTTACATGCTGTCTTTGTCCTTCTGTTCCCACCCTGTTCCCTGTTGCCACTAAAGTTTTATGTCCTTTATTTTTTCCCTAGAATGGGTTTCAGAAAACCTCAAGCAATGCAGTGAGCAAGACTTATGTTTTTAATCTACCCAGTTTTGGATGCACAGTACAGTGGGACTGAGCAGTCCCCCTGTCATTCCCTGCTCATTTGATTGTGCTATAAGCTTATAAACTTCTATTTGGTATGGTGCTCTAGAGACTTTCTAGCAGCCAACTAATAATTTCTATAATCCTCTCTCCCAGACTCAGGAATGTGAGCTATATTCTGCTTCCACATTCCTTGGAACATAATTATTTCCAATGAGGCTGGGCAGGTGTAATAGAGAGGCAAATTTCATCCACACAGCTCAACAGACCTTACGAGATTTGCTTCTGAAACCTGTGTATCAGTGGTTACCAGTGGATTTAACCAGTGCAACAAGTAGTTTCCTAGTACACCTGCCTGGCCATTCGTATAAGTAATTGGTCCATCCAGATTGGCGGGCTGGCTCAAGCCATGAGCCTGAGATGAGATAAAACCCCAGGTAACATCGGACTGTTTGATGCTGTAGCAGGTATAGTGGGAGAGTTCTTAGGATTTCTTTCTAACCCTTGCTAGTGACAGACTTATGCTTTGAAGCTCTGAGATTTGATTACTTCCTCCCCGCCTCCCCCGCCATTCATGTACCTAACACACATGCTTTTCCCCTGATTCTTATAGGTGTAATTGGATAGGAGGGGGGTGTTAAGGATGAAGGGGTAGCAGTAACACAGCATATCTTTGCTTCCTATCACCGGAGTTCTAGTCTTGCTATTACTCAAGCATATCTTTTATGTTTGCATTTAAAAGAACATTATTTTTTTGTCAAGCATTACAATCCCTTAGAGAAGGAAATGCTGTTTTTTTATTGTTATCTCTTTCATTTATCTTTTTTAAGATGTGCAGAAACAGAACTCATGGTGAGATCCTCACCTGACAGTGTGGACAGAGCAGCAATTGACAGTTCTCCATTGGGTTTGAAGAATCTGTGCCAAGTTACACTTGATACGATCAGGTGATCAGGCTCAGTTTGGAAAGAATACCACAAACAAATGATCAGGGAGTGAGTGAGATGTTGGAGTTTGTGATGAGACATAACGTTGCACCTAATATTTAGCAGTGGAATTTCGCTTGGTATTTGGTGTTCTTGCTGAGCATGACATCTGGTATGATGGAAGCTTATGCCTACTTTAGAAAGTTTAAGAAATATGTTATCAAATTAATTCTAGGATGCAGAGTTTTGACTGTGATCATAAATGGAAGGCATTGGTACCATGGTTATTGTGGTTGTCATGCTACACGTGACACTGAAGGTCAGAAGGTCAGTCAACCCCCTCTCCTGCCCCCCAAAAAAAGAAAAAAGAGAGAGAGAGAAAGAAAAGTCCCTTCTCCCAAAATGCTGTTTGTAAAGCTTTTATCTGCAAACATTTGCTATAGACTAAATCATCTATTACCAGCACTGTGCATTGATAGGAATTCCTTCTATTAGGAGGCATACTGTTCCTGTAGTGTGTCTCTCACTGCACATATCTTGCAATGAATGAATAAGACAGGCAGTGATGGAGGAGAGGAGCGCAGGGATGGAATGGCAGGGGCCTTAGCTATTCAGCTTTTGTTTGGTGATGAAATCCTGCTTGGGAGGAAGTCATCAGGAGTTTGGCCCTAAACCTTGTGGAAACCAGGATGTCATGACTTCTTCCACTGACTTCTGTGTTTATATATGAATATGTAAACTTGCCAAATATAGGTGGTTTTTGTTGAGGATTGGAGCAGGGGACAGGGACATGCCCACTATTGCGAGTATTACTGGTGTTAGTAGCAGCAGTGATAGAGACATGGAGCAGAAGCAAAAGATGCCATCATCTTTCAACACCTTTGCCCATACAGTTACTTCATAGAGCTTTAAGTGATGATGTTAATTATCCGTTGGAGACTGTCACACGAAGCTCCTGCTGACACTATTGCCAGTGGAACTATACTGTTTTAGGAAATAGTGCAAGTCTCCTTTTCTGTGAAAAGTTCTTGCATATACATACACTACTTGCAGAAATCATAGAAAAAAAAATTACATTCAGAACAGACTAGAATGAGAAGGGTACTGAGTTTACCAGCAGGGATTTGTGAAGCCAACATATTACTGATTTTATTGACAAAGACCTTAAAAAGTGACTACTGACCTTGGGAAAGTTCACTTTGGTTCCCCAAATAGAGATGAATTCAAAGCTAGTGACTTAAAAGGATTAGGTACTCAACACGTTATAATGATGTGGATGGACATCTATTATTCTTTCTGGTTATGCTGCTTTATAGCTCACTATGTGCTGGCCATTTTCCAGTCATACTAATCTTTCCCGATGCAAACTTGTACCTGAGAAAGCTACATGTAAGAGACAAAATAACAGAACCAATATGCTGCTCAAATGCCAGATGTCGTAGAAATGGATCCATCTGATTCAATTTTTGTTTCTATGTTTAAAATGTGTCATATTTACTTATAGAACTATACTGTATTTTTCTTCATTTTTGGCACAGAAAGGGAAGCCAAGATCTAAACATGAGTTTAACGAAGGAAAAAAAAAAACCAACCCTCCCTTCTTTTTCAACACTATAAATGCCAATTGCAGAAGTGTAGGCAGATCAAGTGCTAGGCCATTTTTTTCCTTCAGCTGTCAGTTTTGCAGTTTTTTGTTTATGCTTACGAGAGATGAAGAAAGCATCCGTTTTTAAAGATCTCAGTATAAAGATCAGTGTATCAGTTTTGATCCTGTGCCCTTCCCACATCAGAATTTTCAGTGAAGGCATGAGGACAAAGAAGAATTCAGGATCAGGCCCATAGCAGAAATATGTGAAAACTTAAAAGCCAAGCAGAATAATTGGATCTTTGCTAACAAACTGACAGTAACTGTCACAGATAATCAGATTAACATGGCAGAAAGCCCTGAAAACAGTGACAAAGTAATGTTCATTTCTTACCCACAGGAAGCCTAGAATTCAACAAGCCAAAGAACAGGCTAGCTGTGCATAATGTCATTATCAAAGCCAAAGAGATGTTCACTGTCACACCTCTATCTATTTTTTAAACCTTTTGAAGAAATGGAGCATCTAAAGGTGCTTTCCAGAAGAACCTAATTATTTATCCGCAGCACCCATGCACCCAAGGTATATGCTTCATGTAATTATGATTTCTACGCTTTAAGTCCAATTCTGTCAGCTCAGTTGCTCCCCTCATTTTGCAAAGGAGCTTGTGCACTCTGGTCACAACCAAAGCTGGACTGTAATGAAAGGTGATATCTGAACCTGTTCTTGGAGTTACAAATTCCAAAATAATATTTGAAAAAGCAGCAAGTGTTTATTCCTTATTTTTAGCAGGGCAGAGTGCGTAGGAAAGAAGTTCTCCCAGAGCTGCTGTCTGCTGATAAGATATGTATGCAAAAGACACACACGATCTATCTGATTGGGTCTTTCACAGTCAAAATTAAGATATGCCAGGAAAGATGGATAAAAAAGTGGAAAAAAGACAAATGTAAGCATATTTCCAAATCTTTCCCCTTTAGATATCATTTATAGTGATAACCAAATCCTAATTTTCAAAGTATATATTTAGGGGCTATTAATGTGTGGAGAGGCTTCTTTCTAAGCCTGGGCTTTGTTGGAACCTGCGTTCAATTTCTTCGAACTGCGGTTGTTGTCTTAGGCAAATCACTTTAATCTTCCCTTGCCTCAAATCTCTATGGTGTAGCACAGATTAAGTTTACTGCAGATATCCAAATTATCGGTGGCACAAACGCTCCAGGAAAAGACTCCTTTGATCTTGCGGTAAGACGAGCCCTACTGAAGCTAAGGAGACTGAACAAGCAGGATAAGTGCTGCTGTAGGTGTAAAAAGCTACCAGAGAGGTTGGAGGGAGATGCATTTTTCCTCTGCATGTAGATTGCATTTTGGGGGGGAGGCAAGATGGAATTCCAAGTGGATCCAGGTTTGGGTCTTTGTGAAATTTCAGTACATTTTTGTTAGACTGCTTATGTATGCATCATTCTTCCTCTGCGCTCCTTGAGAGTATACAAGCCATCCTCCTCCAGTGACCCAGAAATGAGTAATTACCTCTCCTACACACTGTTTAATCATGATGGTATTTTACATGACACAGCTGTGTTGCACTTGCTGCTGCTGAAATTAAATGTGCCTTATAGCTTTCACCTTAAAAAAAGGGCTGATACTGCAAGGTGCAGCATGCCCTCCCCACTGAGAAGGGCCGTCTGGCGTGCTGAAAGAGGCTTTCTATTTCAGCTGTGTGTTATTGGGCCAGATCCAAAAATTCATGGTTGAAGCCTATGGCCTGTGCTGTGTGGGAGGTCAGAGAAGGAGATCAGAATGCCTCTAAGATGATAAATCTGCACAGTCCAAGCGTGGAGATGCTCAGCATTGTACAGACTGAATCAGGATGTCCTTTTAGCAAAGACTGTTTCTGCATAACTGTGGTTTAAGAGTGGAGACCATTCATTAGAATCATAAAGTTGCAGTCTGTTATTGGGAGCATTTATTTTGCTAACTCTCTATTGATCTGTCTACATGATGTTGATAGAGGTTTGTTAAGTGTTGCTTCTCTTCCTTTTGCCATGCTTTATTTGTATATTGTGTGAGTGCTGTAGGAAAGACACTAAGTGTATGACCATATACATTCATGCAGGTTTAGCACGCTGTTCAAACACGATCCCTGAGACAAGCAATGTTGTGATATAATTTTTTGTTTTCCTGTATGCAGTTACCTTAATTCATTGGGAGATCCTTTGCTAGTCATCAATAGACTCATAGAACCGTGCAATAGCTAAGGCGGGAAGGGATCTCTGGAGGTCATCTGGTCCAACCGTCCACTGAAAGCAGGAAATAACGACCTTTTGTAGAAGTAATGAACTTTTGGTTAAACAGCAGAGATGGAACTATGAAGATCTGCATTAACTTTCCTACTCTGCCTTAGACTTCTTTGAAGAGTCTTGGTCATAACGTTTATAGTAAAATGTTTAAAGATACTTTGCTATCTAGGTCCTTTTGAAAGCAATTGAGCTAGAAAATGATCTTTATTTGTATATGTACTGCCTCCTTCATCTAACTCTTCCTTTTCCCACCCTTAGTCTTACTAGTTTTTTTTAATAAGCAAATTACTTTAGGGAAAAGACTACTTTTTGCTCTGTACAACTTCTAGTGCAATGGAATCCCGATCTTGGTTATGCTATAATAACAACATTTGTCAAAAAAGATGACACCACCACCTGTGGACAGGTGTTTCACAGGGATGCTAGATACTAATTTTCTACAACAGGACTGTCCAGTCTCAAACAGGAAATGTTCTTTCTTGAAGCAATGGACTTTGATAAATGAATTAAAACCATCTTTTGCAAAAGAAAGAAAATGAATATTAACCATCGGAGTTACTACTGACCCCGGGTGCATCTTGTAGAAACAAGTGTGTTTCGATAATAGTCATATTTGCCTCAATCCTAGATTTTTGTATGCTATAAAAGTAGTCTGCTCTTAGCTGCTAGTTTGCTACCCATCAGTAGTTTGTTACTGTGTCATGGCTGTATTAGGTACAAAAGCATTGTACATGTATATATGTACCATATTGGATACTATCTATGTTGAACACTTACGTGAAAAATAGGCAGCAAGACAACTGCAGACATAGTGTCAGGGGTATAGCTACCTTTAAACATGTGCAGTTTCAAACAAGCTCTTTTAATAAGCTAACTCTTGTAATTGCAATTTTTGCCAACTACTGATCTTGTTCCATTGCAAAGCAGAGATCCTCTAGGAGCTGCTGTCTGGACCACAGGTCTTTTGTTCTAGGCTTGTCTTTTTCCCAGAGAGTAGAGAGAGTAGAGTTTGTGTATGATCGTCCCAAACTACAGTCAAGGAGTCATAAGATTGATGCTGTCATATGATTGATGCTGATTGATGCCCTGTGTACTGTGAAGCATGTTCCAGACTCAGTGGAAATAGAGACATCTGGGAGACATGGCGTCACCCTCATATCCAGAAATTCAGCTGGACCGCTTCTTATGTTTATATGTCTTATATATTAACATAAAGGTTTACAGAATAGATTGTTAATGCCAAAGGGTTTGAGGATGACCTTTTAAGCAACCCTGGCCATCAGTGCAAGATGAAGACCTACAATCAAGGACTATGAACTATTTTGGTTGTTTTAACTAGTGTGGATTGTTGGTATAATATGCCAAGAGTTGTATGTGGGCTTTCATTTTGGTATAGTTTTATTTCTGTTCTCTGAAAATTACTTCTGCTTTGGACTAGTGTGTAGCACACAGGTCACTATGTGAACCAGCTAGGGTTAGACATTTTAAGGCCATGCCTACATCAGGAAAAAAAATATTTTTTTTAACTTCCTAATTAAAAAGAAAACACATGATAAATTCCGAGGGAGAATAGGATAAGCTGGAATTTCATCTTACTATAGATGTCTAAGATGAATGAGGAGGGAAGGTTCATGATCTCACACACAGGTAAATCCTTGCCAAAATTACATTTAAACCAGGGGCATTATACTTATTGACAAATTTGTATAGAATCTCTTCCAGCAGTTCACATTTTCAATTTTGGGGAGATTTTAACATGCATGCAGTTTGGGGACTTAAACGGATGGACTCATATTGGGTGCTGTCCAAACACAAATACTGAGGGAGTTCTGCCCCGGAGATCTGCCCGGGCAAAGGTGAAGCCAGGCTGCCTCATCAGCAGGATTCCAGCTGCGTGTGGCTGAAGATGGAGTGATGCAGTGATACGAGCTGACAGGATTAAGCAGATATGCAGCATAGCTTAACTACTGGATGCAGTGGGAGAATAGTATATGCTCCCAACACAAACATCTATTTCCAGAAAATGTTATTGGCAGCAGGGAAGGCTACCAAAATATAAGAAATACAGAAATAAGGAATACAAAGAGCCAGTATGTGAGTGTGATTTTATTATTATTATTATTATTTATTTAATTTTAGATTCAAAGTCTTAGCACAATGCTTGATCTGCCTGCTTACGTACACAGCTGTGTGCATGTTCCTCAAATTTAGCTTTATCTCTTGGGCTAGCCTTTTGCTCTTTCATTAGAACTATACATAGGAGTGTACCAATTCCAATGAGACTTTCAGTGAAAAAGTTTGATGGGTGCAAAATGGAATTCTTAGTTGTCGAGGAGGGGGATTCTGGAAGAGTGGGTATCTTAAGGACCTGAGCATTCAGCTGGGATATGCAAACCTTAGGTCCTTTGCCTTTTTCAGGAGGCTGCCACCTTCCAAGCAAATGCCCTAAATTATTGGCGGTTTCAGGATGGCTCTCTCCTAGCCTTTCAGGTTGAAGCTGCCACAATCTATATACATAATATGCCTTGCATCAAAGCAAGAGGGATTGATTTTGTAGCCAAGCCTTGTAGTCAAGGCACTTGGCTGGGATATTGTGAAGAGAGGAACCTGAACCCTAATTTCCCACCACTCATCCCTATTCTTTTGACTGTAAGCTCAGTTTCTCATATGCTCAGTCAGTACTTACATACACAAAAAATAATGGTTCCAACACATGAAACAGAGAACTACACCAAAATACCAAGTTTAACTGCAGTTAAAGCTAGGCAGAGCAGGAACCTGTCAAGCAGGAATGTCTTATCTTTTCATCTCTTTCCCTTTCTCTTATTCTGACTTTCTCTTTTCTCCCTGCTCCCCTTTTCTGCCCTCTCTCTCACCCTGTGTCTGTCTCTTCCATGGAAAATGTTGCAAGTTCTGCTTAATCTCAGTGAGGAACAGGATAAAAATTAAATCCTGGTTCCTTTCTTTGATGTGAAAGAACCATTTCCTATCACTTCTGTTTATATTCAGGTTAGACAGGCAAAAAATAAACAACCTTCATTTTTAGAAGGCAAAATGGATTGTAATTAGTACTCCCACAAGATGCAGTAGTCTTTAAATGCTGCCATCAGTACTGAGAAAGGTGAGAAATTCTTTCCTAAAATTTTTTGGGGAAAAAATCTAAAGAAATAAAATAATTTTTGGTGTGATTCCTATGAAAATATCCACCAATTTCACTAAGTGGAGAGAAAACAGCACAGGAAAAAAAAAGCACAGGAGAAAGAAAAACCTTTTAGAAAGGAAGATATGATTATGCCTTTTAGCAGTGTCAGTACTGCCGTAATTAAGGTAGGTTAGGGCCTGGTGTTTAGTACAGAAGCAGTGTTTTCTTCATATCCCATCTGATTACTGATGACTTATTAATGCCTCCACTCACTTGCAGAGGCAGAAGCAGCTGCACAAAGCCTCAACCAGCAGAGCCTGGGTGAAAAACATGAAACAGGTACTGGGGAACTGTGAATAGAATTGAAGAAATAGTGAATTATTAAATCAGCAAACTTCTAATACCTTATTTGAAATTGGCTGGCAAGGTTTTGAGAGTTCAGGGATGAAAAATCTGGTGGACCTTGTTTCTGCAAAGGTGGCTTTGGCCACCGTGCTGGCTTTGGATTTGCTCTGCCTCTTCTTCATTCCCACCCTTGTGCCGTAGCAAGGGCTGACCAGGTGCTCACCAGGCTTTGCTGTGAACTGGGTCGTTTTGCTGGTGTGGATTATATTTTCCTTTCCTCCCACAGCTTTCCCCTCTCTGTGTATCAGGTTGTATTTTCCCGGCTTTTTCTTGGGACAGAGCTGTGCTAGGAAAGCAGCCTCTATTTGCCCTCTTGCCAGACTCCCCACCTGGTTATTCCTGACTGCAGTCCCACCCCATGTTGTGCTAGGACCCTCATTTGTGCAGCTGTGGAGAGAACTGGGTGGAGGAAGACTCTGAAGTTAGAAATAACTTTTCTGAGTGATGATGCAATGTGATGTGCGAGTGTTGTGCCTACAGGTTGTGGTCAGGTTTCCTCTTCTTATTTGGATGTTTATCACGATTACTGCCATGGTGGTAATCTATGCTTCAAGAGAAAAGCTCTCCTTATATCCAGTCTCTGCCCTCCCCCAGCTGCCTGACTAAAATATCCCTAGAGCTGCCACTCAGCTCAAACTACAGAAGCCTTATTGTAAGCTGGTGAAGCCCTTTGCTTCAACGTTACTTTGCAGAAGAATATTAGGGATGTTTCCAGGTGTGTCTGACTTTACTTCAGGTTTTCCTTACACTGAAACGTCAGGTACATCCAGTAAGTGATTATGCAGAGAAGCAACTCGTCATTTTTCCCACTACCATGTGACTTAAAGTTTCTCCTCCCTGTGGGGAAAGTTTTGTTGCAGAAGGGGTGCCACATGGAGGGGAAAGACTAAGAGGGGCCCTTTGGATCTCAGGACTCCAAAAGCAGGAGAAAGGATTGGCAGAAGGCAGCAGAGTCATATCAGGGTCTTTCTCCATCACATCTTCATCTCAGGGTCTGGGGTCCTACAGATGGTCTCCCCATCCTTGCAGCCTTCTCCATCCTGCAGGAAAAAACCCTCTAACAGCTCCATCTCACCAACTTACGGAGGAAGGATCTAGAGAGCAGGAAGGAAAGGGGAAAGAATAATGTGGGGCAGAATCAAAGACTGTTTGCTTGTTGTACTAACAGTGGTGAAAGACATGGGATGGCTTCCCCCAAAACCCATCCCTGGCCCTTTCTTCTTTACCCATAGCGGCAAGGTGTAAGACCCAATGACAGATGCTTGTTTCTTCAGCAAAGTAGAAACTGCTCCTCTAGGCAGCCTCCTGCCTCTCCTATCAGGCTGGCTACCTGTTTTTGAAGCTGATGCCAGAGATTTCTGCACAGTGGTTTCTGAGGAGCTTCTGTCTGAAGTAGGTAGACAAAGAAGAGTAACAGATAGAGCCCTTGAAACTGCGGGAGGCAGCAAGATTGTGTCTCTCTTCAGGCAGCCATGGATGACTAAAGTCCGCAGCCCCTTCCTGTCTCACAACGTGTTCTTAGAAATCCCTCTCCTTCCTCCTGCCTTGCAGTAGTGTGGCACAGAGGTTGTGAGAACTGCCAATGTTCTCTATTTTACTGGGGCATAAAATGCAGCAGCCTAGAACACAAGGCAATCAGGGCTCCTATAGAAACACCGAAATTAGTTTGCAAATGTGTCAGTTCATGCATTTTTTTAACAGGTGTCAGAAAGGGTGGCTGCTGTTTCAAAAGGAGTTTAATTGGAATTCCAGTTTGTCTTTTTTTTTTTAATTGAGCAAAAATGCAGCGAGAGGGAAAACTGTGAGTGGGAGATTAAATAGGACAGTCTGTCTGTAATAAAATGGAGTTTCCTTAATTAAATCTATTCAGTAGTTGCTAAAATTTTGTCATTCACTCTTATCTTGCCTTTTAGTTTCTGGAAAAAGGGGAGAAAGTATGTATGATCGTGTAAAAAAAATTTTATTAATATCACCTTCTCTACGTGTATGACAGGCTGATCCTATAGTTGAATTCCTGGAAGAGAAATGATTGAATCACAAGGCATTAAATTAGAACTTTTGCAAGGTAAATTCAAGAATTCTTTAAACACTTAGCATATGCATATATAGTATCTGAATCTCATTACTAACTTGTGAAATGTGCTTGATATTTAACAACACAAAGCAAGACCAAAAATCAAAGAACATGGACCTAATCCTCTTCTGTTATAGCAATATATTCCCTACTGTTTGCAAGGGGAATCTGTAGATTTGATTCACCAATTCATGAAGTCTACATGGACTTTAAGGAGACAAATCTGTGATAGTATCCAAATAAATATAGCTAGCTGCGGGAATGATGCCTACAATCCACGGTGTGTCTTATTACTTTATCCTTAATGAACAAAGACGTACTACTTAGCGGTATTACAACTTCCTGCCCATATATGTCTCTACACAGCTTTTAGATGAACCTTCTGATTCAGATGCTTTCCTTCAAAGTTTGCTTTCTGCAAAATATTGTCTTGCACTGACTAAAAAAATCATTATTTTGCAGGCCACTTTTTCAGAAGGCTGAGATATTTGCTGAAAGTAAATATGAAATGAATGCAATTACCCTTAAGGAAAATTGTAGGATATTTGTCCCTTTATAATTCACCCACTACTTTGGTGGGCCATCATCTCAATTTTATTTTTCTATTATGACATTAACTACAGCAATACATTTGTTAATGACTTATTTGTATTACGGGAGTATCCATCATGCAGGGTTCTGTGTAAATACATTCTGAAAACAGTCCTTTTCTTAGGAAGTATAAATACAGAAGATAAGCATAGAGAAGTACAAAGAAACACATCTCCTTGCAGATAGCAATGAGCTAGTTTTAAATCTTTGCTTCTAATCCCATTTTTCTAGCACCTAGTTTGTATAGCATGTATTTGCACTCGGCTTCTCACAGAGGGTGTTTGCCAGACAGAATATAAATACATCTGTTAAAATCTGCCCAGATTTCACTCCAAGCACCTGGTTGGCTGTGAGGAGTGCCATTCGTTTTGATCTCTGCTCCAAAGATCAGTCCCAGGGCATCTCAGGGCACTCTGGTACCTCACAGGAGCTGCTTCCAAAGTGCGTAACGTTATGCCAAGATTTGGTTCAAAGCCCAAATTACACCATAGATGGGACTGGCCCTTTGGGTTCCCCATCTGAAAAGTGCAGTGTTCCAAAGTCTAATCATCGCTGGTAAATAAGGTGGCACTTCTCCCAGTTATCTGGGGGCAAACCCTGAAATCCATCCACAATTCTTTCATGCACAGTTTGACTTTGATGCGATCCTCGCCTGAGTTGGGTTACCAGGTTTTGCCCCTGGGCAGCGGGAGTCTTGCAGACCACTCGCCATGGTTTTATCTGGGCTGTTGTGTACCCTCTTCTGTAGAAAGGAACCCATGAATGCAGGTGAAATTTCCATAGCTCTCACCTGACAAGCGGCACATAATGAGTTGGGTTAATGATACTGCTTTCTTGGGAGCAAATTGGAGGCTTTCGCTGCTGCAGTTGGTAATTAGGGATTTCAGCTGTTCTGTATGGAATGAGTTGAGCTGACAAAAAGGTAATTACACTACAGTACATTAAAAAGCAGGTACTGTGTGTATAATTACTGGAGACTTCATGTGTGCATGTACGTACGTGTACGTGTGTGTGTGTGTGTGTGTGTGTGTTTTCTTAACTTTATAGTCATCCTCTAACAACAGAACTGAGGACGGCTGGTGCAGGGTGCTTGCCAAGAAAAGCAAATTAGAATGATTATTACAAACTGATGTTTTCCTGTGTTCAAAGCCAAACTTAACATAATGCTAGCTCACTCCCGAGAGAGAGGCAGAGGGAGTGAGGAACAGAAAGAGAATGGGAGAGTTGCATTTCTGAAAGAGATTAAAGTAGTTTGCTTGTCTCTGCTCCGTTATGTTCTGCACCTGCTTTAGCCATTAGTAATAATACAGGAAAACAGTAATATATGAAGAAATCTCAGAAGGTCTTCGATATTTATTTACAGATGGAGAGGTGTGCTGTGCAGTAGCAGTCTCTGTGGAGCAAGGCTAAGTGCCAGTAGTCATTACATTAGTGCTTCATACCGCAAATCCAAATTGTGAGAGCTTGGGTGTCCCCTGCCTGGCGTCTATGTCACCTCTCCACTCTGTGCCTCTGTTGCAGGCTTGCCCTGTGGAGGAGACTGGGAAATGCCAATGTTTTAGTGATGGGTTTTGTTAGTTACCGGAAGCATTCTTGTCTCTCTTGTGGCCTTTTGTTTTTGGCATTTAATCTATTCTAGTTTAAGTTTTCACTGGATCTTGCTTTATCATTTGGTACGTGCTATCTGATTTCATCATGTCCGTCACATCCCTGGCTTCTGCCTAACAGCAGCCAGCTTCCCGGTCCTTCTCAGTTTTCCTTTACCTGGACATTCCTGCCCCCCTCCTGCTGGGAGGGGAAATTCCCACTTCCCTGTTCCTCGTTTCTATCCCCTTCTCTTTAAAGGGTCATTAAAGGTGCAGGACCATGACAGGAGCTCTTTGCACCTCTCAGGTTACTTATAAGTTTACTTATACATAAAGCGTTCTTGCCCAAGCAAAGCGGCTGGCACAGCTGAGAGAAAAGGCCATCTGTGTCAGCAAAGACAGTCATTTTGTGTGAAAATTAATTTGAAAGTTCCCCGTGATAAAATTCCTTTGCCACGGCCTGCAGTGAAACAGCGGCAGCCTGGCGGTCACCTCCTGGCTCCTGAGACCGCAGGGCAGTGCAGGAAGAGCCAGTGCATCCGACTGCCGGGCTGGGCTGGCACACCACTTCTCTCCCACTCGGCAGCTGGCATATAGCCTACCCCTTAGTTTCTAAATTCCTGGAATAATTAAGTTAGAGATTGGTGTGATGGAGAAATTCATGGCATTTATAAGCAGGGCTGTATGTTCATTTTTGTGCAGAAGCAGAGCAGGGCCACGTGGCCTATGAGATTGTGCAGAAAGGTGAGGAGCTCTGGGCCAGGTTTCCTCACCAAGTGAGATCTTGGACCTGAAGCCACCTCCATGAAGCTTTATGTTAGAAAGTTGTAAGTTCAGCAAGCTAAACACTACTGAAGGAGACCAGCCACTGGTAGCACAGTGCGCCAAGACATTATTCCAGTATTATCGGCTGGACCCCAGGCACTGAAAGGCTTGGGGACAGCACTGTCTCCCCAGCCTGGAGATCAAGTGCCTCAACTCTGAGCAGCAAGTGGGAATGGAGAAACTCACCCTGCACTTCCACAGGCTCTCAGTGTGCATGCAGAAATGATCACTGAGTGACCCCATCTGGATTAAAGAGGAGAGTGGTGATAATGCCCTGAGATCGTACCTGGACAGCTCAGATCAGCCTTGCAAGACAGCACACAGCAGAACACTTTAGAGTGCAATGCATAGGGAATGAAGTTGCGGTCACCTTTTTCTGTAGATTAGTGGAGGGCATTAGACCTCAGGGATTCCAATTTGTATTGTCCATCCTTTTTTATCATATAGGTATGTTTTTAGATGTAAAGGTGAAACAGAGGTGTCTTTAAAGACACCTCACCTGACCAAATGTGGAGAAATTCCAAGAGGAATTAAATTTCTCAAGTGTGTATTTAGGATGAAATTTTCATTTCAAATATGAGCACAAAATGGAGATGTCAACATTCCAGTTTTGTATCTGAGAAGCTATTAAAGATTTTTTTCCCCATGTATGCAGAGAGGAAAAATACTAGTATGAGCTTCTGTATGGCCTTTGAAGGGAATTTCTTTCCATGTACAGTACACGCTTACTGAGAAAATAATGGATTAGTGAAATACTTACTTGGCAATATCCATCAACATTCCCAAAGAAGTTAAAAGGCAGCGTTGAAATTTTATAGCATCAAAGAAAATAATAGTGAGTGGGCATACTGCAAAATAAAAATGTGCAAAGTGTTTTCATGATTTAAATACAAAGGTAGAATAAAATCCTTTTGCATTTAGCCTAGTACAGCATGAAGAGGTGAATATAATAAGTTGTTGATACATAAACCTCTCTCAGGGACAGTGATTTCCATCTAGGAAAAATGCTGCTCTATCACTAGCAAAACAAGGGGAACAGTGAATGTAAATGAGGTCATCTTTTTACTGAAGGTCCCAATTGTCAGATCTGTAGTCATAGCTGAGACTTGGGGAATATTTTGCCTGGGCAAGGACCACAGACCTGCTTTCCAAGAAGGTGGGGAAGGGAAGTCTGCTCATGCTTTATGTCCTAAATTAGTAGACTAGCTCCTCCTGCCATTGTAAAATGATTTTTAAACTAATTTCTAAGGTTTGGGGAGAGGCAGGTTTGCACCACCACTTAAAAAACCTCAGTTTCTGTTATTTTCTTCTCTCTAACCTCCTTAATAACAAAAAAAGAAACTAAAGGTTTTTATAACTGGCACTAATAACCTATTCTCAGTTATATTTCCTTGGTTACAAAGCAGTTGCATAGTAACATGGCTTTTTTGACATAGAAAGACCTTTGTGTACTAGTCTGCATCATCTCTAATGTTGAATCCAATTTGCATGTGCTCAGATACAACATTGTCCAAAAGCAACACAACTGAAAACTGGATTCTTAGTAGACCAAAATGCTTGCAGTAGGATCACTAAGATTATATTAGCAGTTATCACTGTATATTTTACATCGCAGAAATGGAGGCATCAGTAACGGTAAAACAAGAATGCAGTTCTGCGTTACACAGTGTAGGATTATGAAGATTCAGTTTTCTCTATCAGGCATAATTATCTGAAAACCATGCGAAATCTGAAGTGCACTATAACGTGATGCTTCCTATGGCATCCTGACAGTCCTGTTGTTGTCTGCTCAGAGTAGCAATGCTGAGAGGTTAGGGAACTCTTTAATTAGACAGGAGGAAACAAGGTGGTGCTGAAGAAATTCCTTCAAATCAATAGGTTCTGAGAAAAAATATTGCCATGAGATCTGTCATTTCAGGGTCTCTGCAGATTCAGGTGCCACTGCATTGATTATTCTCTAGTTATGTTCTCAACTGTTTCCTGTTCACGAAGGATTACAAAACTTTTTTCCCCTTCTTTTTAGCAAAAGCTTAGCTTCTAATGAATGTATGTAACTGTAGCTGTCAGTGTGATGTGTCCAGAGCCGTAATACCTTACCATACTCTTTCAGCAGATTCAGTTTCAAAGTATTTAGGGAAATAGAGGCACAGAATTCAAAACAGTTGTCGTTATGAACACTAACCAAGGTCCCCTTGGTTTTATGCTTTGCCTTCTTTGTTTGCTACCACAGTATAACTGAAGCCTCTGAGCCCCTAGTGTTTTAACTCCCTCTTGAAGCCTCTTTGCAAAAATACAGCTAATTGCACAGTATTCAAGAACCTGGAGAAACCTGCCCTGATCTGGCTGTTACAGCAGAGGCGCAAGGGACAGGGCTCCCTTTGGGTCATTTCCCCCTGCTGTTGATGAATTGGCATGGGAAGCATGGTGGCCTTGCCGAGGAGCGGTGTGAGGGGCAGTGGCTGCTGCAACGCATGGTGAAGCTGCCCTGTGCCTAGGAATGGGGCATCTCCAGGGTCTGCCTTCACGTTAAATGGATGGACCTGGGGAAAAGCTAAAAATGAAACATCTGCTTGATCACGCTTGCGTCAGTGTGCCAGCCCCATCCTTGCACCGAGACTGCTGAAGTAGCAGGGCTCAGTGCAGCTTCGCAGATCCTAACCTTGTGGAAAGTGTGGGGAGATGCTTTGGGCTGCCCCAGGCTCACATCACACATGGGCCACATCTGTGATGTTCCTGTTGCTCCTCCTGCCTGAATGCAAAGGTTTCACTTTCCCCTAAGCAAGTGCTGATTTTCTGCAATGAAGCTGATTCCAGTTACTTTGCCATGGCTTGTTCTATGTGGACATTTGTGCAGTCTGAGGAGGTCAGGCGGAGATGAAATTAGCTTTTCCTGCTCCTTTTTATAGAAGTACCTCCAGCCAAGCAGCCTCAAATCTCTCCTGTGAGTAAGACAGTATTTATTTTTAACATTTGTATAAAGGAATAAGGATTCCTCACCAAAGGCAGCATAGAAAGAGGCAACTTCCGCTCCCCAGTAAGAGTTGGTGTGTGGTTTAATCAAACTGGTCCTTGCTAACTCTGAATTTCTCCAGGGAGGGATTTTCGTCCTTCAGCAAGTGGTAATAAGAGAACATTGCAGGAAAGAAACTTTCTTTTCTTAGTATCTGTAGCTCTACCTATATCTCTTTCTGCTCTCTGTGGGTGATTTTAGGTTCATTTCTACTGAATGTTTCCTTTAAGGTTATATGGTTCCTTTGCTATAAACAAATGCAATTTTGCCAAAAATTTTACCTCTGGACTAACAAAACTCAGCTTCTGTTGAATCCTATAATGACATCCAGCTGCCTGGTCTTATGACTCTGCAGGCTGTTTCCCAGCTGTGGTTTTTATATCTCTTGAAAAAAGCTGCTACAGATTTGGAAAAGGCTCAGAAAAAAGGTATGAGAATGATACAAGGCTTGCAGAACATGCCTTACACTGGGAGATTAAAGAAGCTCAGTCTACTTAGTTTATCCATGGAAAGGCGAGGAGTCAGTTTGATTATGGTCTAGAAGTAACTAACATGGGAAAGAGATTTCTGATGTTACATAGTGTTTTGATCTCCATATTTTTTATTTTGTTAGATCAGAGGATTTGATACTGAGTTTAATATGAAAAAAGAATTTATGGTATAGGTAATTAATCTTTATAGCAACTTACTTAGGGAAGTGGTAGATTCTTCATCATTTGTAAGTCTTTAATTCAGTAATACCTGCCTCTTTTACGCACTGTTTTTCTTTAATCAATTATAAGGCAAAGAAAGGCTAATGCAGGTGATACCAAGACTGGGAATCTGTGTTAAAGATGTTGTAGGCTTGACATAGAGAAACTGGTTGATGTTCTCTGACCTGAGTTACATGAAAGGTCAAAATAGATAATCATAATGATGCCTTCTTGCTCTAAATCAAGGAATCTGAAAATATCTTGGGATGATCAGCTACTAAAATGGGCTGTAATGAATAAAGGGACGCTACTAAGCAAAGAAATATGTGGTCAACATGAACAGTAGGAGAGGAATGACCACATCAAGGATTTTCCCCAGGAGATTTATCTCTGTCTGGTTTCCTTTAGTCTTAGCAAATCTTCTCAATTTGAATTGCTGGTAGTATTGAACAGATAATGGCCAATTATGTTTTATTGGCTCAGTTAACATATGATAGTTCTACAGAACTGAAACTCAGAGTGGTGCTGGATATCTTGACAGCGAGTGGTAGGTTAGCCCAGTGATTCTGCAGAGATTGATTAAGCAATGAGTCTTGACAAGGCTTGCAACATTGCTGCTAAATAATCAGACCTCTGGGAACTTTTAAGATTACCAGCACAAGCCTTTGATTCCTCTGGGTGTATTTATCACATGGGATCCTCACCATAGAGTGGCTATTAATACGCAGTTGTTTGTGTTAGAAATATTTTGCTGTTACTGATCAGGTCCCTTGGAAGATTCATGCAGTCTGTTTGACTTGCTATGAAAAAAGCCAGTAAAGCCACACTGCTGCCTTTAAACTTGTGCTTATTATACTGTATTATTGCTTCTTGTCTGCTTCCAGATACACATAAAGGGTACTTGTGCTGCAAATCTCCTCGGTTTTACACTGGTAAGGGTAGGACAGAAAATCTGGTTCCCACAGTAGGGCTCTTAGGGATCAGTGGCCTGGCACTAGTAAATCATCTCCCTGTAAGCTGATCAGCAGGTGGGAGAAGCTCTCCTGTAAACAAACTCCATGAATGGATATGCCCGATCAGAGCCAGCTGGTTTTCCTTGTTCTACCAGAGACAAGAGGTTTCCAGGACTTCATCATGCAAGTCATTTTTACAAATTCACTGTTTCTTGCACAGCAGAAAAGTAAGAAAACAGGCCTCTCTAAGGACAGCAGGAGGCTGAGACTTTCCAGCAACACACTGCAGCCTCTGCTCGTGAGAGTAGGACAGAAAGGGTGCCATGCTATATGAGCTGGTGCTCATATATTTGTCATCCACACAGCAGCTTTACCACTCATGTCATCCCTGCCTGCCTCTACCTGTTTATCTGGTCTATCCTATGATTGTCTGAAGGAAGATCAAGCCCAACAGCATTACTGAAAAGTTCATGTACTGCTAAAATACAGTTTCTCTGCTCATTTTCAAACCTTTCTAGAAGATAAGAAAATAGCTGATGTAAAACTGTCAGCCTTCATATAGGAAATGGGGTTGATTCCACATAGCGTGAGGAAAGTCCCTGGCAGGGCTTTATTAGCTTAAGCACAGGGTCGTGTTCACAGTGGCTTTGTGGCTCTTGGATCAAGCTAGCAACACCCAGGCAGACCTGGACAAATCAGTTCCCCATTTGTCTGCAAAAAACTCTGTGGGTGTGCTCTGAGGGACTCAAGCTCTTTCAATTAAAAAATAATAATAATTGTGATTAGCAATTAGCCCTCTATTTTAGTAGGCTTCCGCTTCAGTTAAAGGCACTAAAGGCATGTCTGTGTGCGGTACCTGGGAGATAACCATAGCTATGAATAAACTGCTTCTCGGCAGCACTGATCAGGCTCAGCAAAGTGCTGCTCTGACATGCCTGTACGGCTTTGTTCCCCAAGGCTGTTTGGCCAGAGCAAGTGTAGGCAGGCATTACCTGGCCCTGCTTTGCACTGTATTGTGTAGATAGTCCCTGGACTACAGGGCAGGAGGTAAAAAGCCCTATATAAGTACTCCTCATTCATACAAATAAAGCTGTTGTCATCACTGAAATAATTTGTGTGGAGTAAGGCTAGACGTTTGATCAGTCTTTTTTCCTAATTTATGGTTTTTGTTTAGCTCCTGTAGGACAGTTTCTGGGAGTATACATTGAGGGGAATGAACGGGACAGCAGACAGAAGTCTGAATTTTCTAAAAGCTTCAATGTATCCTGAGCTTGACATATGTCAGCTTTGCATACTCGGTCTGCCCGGACCCTCCCTGAGTGGATCAGGCAATACATGTAGGCTCAAACCTTTTGCTTGTGTAGACACAGCTTTTTGCATGTGAAAGGGTAAATCTAGGATTCAACATTGAAAATATTGCTCACCTTATATGCAGACTTTTTAGAGAAAATGTCCACAGGCAAGAAACTGACGAGGGAACTGAGAAGATTGATTGTAGAATATGGACTCTATTGGAGCAAGACCTTAAATCTTATCCAAAAGATTGGAATTTGGCAACCTTTCAGTCACCACTGCTTTGACTGGGTTCAAGGCAGTTTTACTGGGGTGGTGGGTGTTAAAGGTGGATTATGTACACCTGAAAGCATAATAGACTGCTAGTTCAGTAGCTTCAGTTTTTATAGTACCTTCTATATGGCAGTGGTCTTTCCTAAGCCAGAAAAAGCGTATCTATTGAATAATGATGCAGTGAGCAACTATTGCCTTCTTGCTCTAGCATCTGTCAGATTAAATAACTTCTGCATCAGTCATTCTGCATAGTGCAAAATGTCATTTTAATAGAGCAGTGACATGGGATCAATAGTGCCTGCTTTGAAAATTAACTGTGTTTTTCTTGTACTGCTTGCTGGATCTTCAGGACATGACAAAGAAAGCAGAGAATATTCAGAAGAATAAAAAATGTGAATCACAATATGTTTCAACAGTAGTATTGAAGCATTCAGTGTTAAGGTTTTGCTGTCCTGAGACAGTATCCTAATCCTCCAGACTGTTTTAAGTCGCTCTAAATGAAGCATTTAAATGTTTACTAGACAAAAACACACACACACACACACACACACACACACACACACACACACGCATAGACACAGTCAGACAGAGGTTTCCATGAAGCCATGTAGTGATGTGAAACTGTCTCAAGTAACTGTCCAACAAAGCTTATCAAAAGTATAGACCTTGGTCATGGTGGGGCCTAATTGTATTCAGTATTTTTAAGGACAGTGTGGAGTTGTCTTCTAAGGAGAAGATGTTCCATAAGGTTGGTATCTTATATAAACATAAGATATGGGACATTGTACTCAGATGTACTCAGACTTTCAGAGAATTAAGCTCAAAAAGCCCTATGTGAATCCAAATTTAGATAGTGATATGAATTTCACAATGTGTGCCCTCTTGTTTTCCTTGGTCACTTTAACCCATGTCATCAACATTTTGACCTTTGAGTTAATATTATATTAGGTCGTAAGGGCTGTGATGGGACCCTTTAATCAAATTATATAGAAAACTGAGAAATAATTGTAGCTGGTTAACAGAACAGGCATTATTCTGGCACAGCATCACATGCTGAATCTAGTTTCAATTAGAAGGCACTCACAAATCGTATTTATGCATCTCAGTGAAGTAGGTCCAAAGAGCTCATAAATCAACTTGCACAAACAGTAAAAAGATTCTTAGATATCTACCCCATTGTCACCACCACTGCAGAAACAGCAAGTACTTATGGTCTCCCATCTTTTCATAATTTGATTCTGCAACTCTGTATCTCACGTACCTGAAGCTAAAACTACCAATAAGATTAATTTCTGGGTTGAATGACTTAATGAGGAAAATGTGGGGGAGGATGACTTAGAAACTATGCAGAGGTTTTAGAAATATGGTACTTAAAAATATATATATACTTCCCCTAAATTGCTCTAAATTTATAGCTCTGAAGGATAAAGGGAACTGAAAGCAGACCTGAATCTCAGGGATAATCAAGAGGCAGATGAGTGGCACAGAGGCAGAAAAGAAATGCAGGAGAAAGGAGTGAATTACTATTATTAAAGCAAAGCATGTTTTATTTTTCATGAATTTTGTACTTTACACAAGGTATGTTGCAGATTTTTTTTATTGATCTGACAATATATGCTTAAAACCCTTTAAGTTTCAGTAGTCTTTATCTTTTTATTGCTGACAATGAGCATTGTTCAGTTTCAGATATGACAGTGTATGTGTGCATTTCAACCCATGATACGATCTCAAAATGATGCTTTTTCGTGTCATTCTCCTCAGAGCCCCTAGCCACCATCTGCAGCAGCACCAAATCACAGAAACAAGGTGTTAGTGGTTTATGCCTCCAAACACAATAGTGAAGTCTAGAGCAATGTTACCGTTTGTTTGTGAAAATTACTAAATACTCCTGGTTGTAGCAACAACTATACATTTAGCTGTAGAATTTCAGGAAGGCAAATCAGTAACAGGTATATACATGTGATCATCTGAGAAGTGGTCCTAATTATGGAAAAGTTAAGAGAGAACTTGTGCTCAGATTTAGTCCGTCTGAAATACCCTACTATTCTGAGGCCATACTTCTCATTCCCTTTGTGAGTATTGCTTAGAAAGAATAAGATATTCCTGCTCAAGCCAATGCCATGACAATGAAAAAAATTTCCAAATACTTATCAGCCTCATTACTGCGTCTTGTTACTAATCTCCGCTACTGATAACCCTCACAAAGACTCCGTGAATACTTATTAACAATGGTTAATGACCCTTGCTGCCACTTATATATAAATATGTATATTTACAGTAATCTATCCATGATGCACGTTAGGAAACTGAGTTGTGTCACTAAGGTCCTTATGAACTTAACAGATGTAGGACCTCAGTTTTGTTTTTGAGGACATTTGCATGTCCTCAGTTGATTTCTGGTTTCATCTCCCTACATGAGCACGCCAAAAGGCAGACTAGGTAATTTAATACATTTCCTGTTTGAAGAAGTAGGACTCTCTTTCAATCCTGTATGTCACTTTACAAAGGCATTGCATTGTTTTGGTGTCAGGTTTGTTGCTTCAGTTTGGATAAGGGACTGAAAATGTGGATATTCCTCTGAAATCAATGGAGAGTCCAAGATCTTGAAGTATTATTTCTGAGTAAAAACACTTTTGGGTATGCCTTTCTTTCGCTGAAGATGTCTATCATTCTGGCACTGTATTTATGTAGGCATTGCATTCAAAATAGGACTGAACTGCAATTGAGCACAGCATCAGAACTTTTTTGAACTTGGTATTTATTGCAAGAGCCTTAGCAAAAGGTTTGTTTTGGTTGTTTGGATTTTCTCTGTGTGGATTTTCTTTCTTCTGCAGAGGAATGAAAGTAGAATTAATGGCTGAAAAATACCTGAGCAAACAGAGAGAAGGGAATACACAGAGCCTTCAAACTGAGCCCTTCCCTCAATCAGAAACCCAATTCTAATTCCAGAAAAGGATGTCTGAAAAGCTTCTTATGTTATTTCTGTGCTCATCATTGCTCTCAACATGTCAGTGGGATGAAAGCCTCTATAGAAATGTAAGATCATTATATCATTCTTGTTTTCCTCTGTACCAAGTGAAAAAGGGGTCATGGGGAATGATGCTAAAGGAAATGACTGGAGAAAGGTGACTAAAGCATAGATATGTGACTGCTAATGAACATTTTGACAGATCAGATTGGAAACAAGATAAAAATATTTCTTTGCTCTGACTGAAATCACTGCTCCTTGCAGTTTCACAATTAGCAACGTAGAAATGGCAGCACTGGATCAGACTAGTGGACCATGCAGCCTTGTTTTCCGTGATCTTGTTTAGCAATGCAATAGTAAAACATATTTAAAACAAAAATCAAGAGTAGGGCAGATACTGATATCTTTTTTTCCAATTTTCATTGGTTTCATATGGCTTTGACTTCACTGAGATCCCTGGAGTCACATCTGTGTCTTGCTAACACCAGCTCTGAGTGCAGCTGGGTGAGCTGACAGCAGGGCCTTCCAGTGTGAGATGCTGTCCCCTTGTCAGCAGCTGGCTGGAGCTGTGACCTTGGACTAGCTGCTTGCTTTCCCTGTGCCAGTTTTCCCAGTTGTGAAAATGAGAGCAGAGTAATGCAGAATTACCTTACAAGGCTGTTGGGGGTCCTAATGAATATTCGCAGAACACTCGGAGACCCTTGAATGAAAGAAGCTATAAAAATGCAAGATGTTATTATTTATTTATTAAGGTCCTCTGGGTTTGGGCCAACAGCATGAATTGTTGACATTTAATTATTGAAACAGTATGCCTATCAGACCCCTTATGGTAGGAAGAGATAAATAATGCAGAAGACTTCAGAAAACCTGGTCAATACCCTCTCGAGATCTGAAGCAAATATACCAGACACGTAGCTCAAGCCTAAAAAGAACTGAATAATTAAACCAAGGAATGAGATCAGTTGTTCTGAATGCTCTTTATAGCTCTTGCACAATGTTCTACAAGTTATTTATTATTAGTTCATTGCTTACAAGCAACCTTTTCTAAACAAATACCATTGACTTGCCTATAATGGCCTCCTCATTGTGTGAAAGTATTAAGGACTGGTGAAAATGTATGAGCATTTTAAGTGATTTGAGCAACTGCAATGTTTCTTCCCAATATCTTGAAGCTTTAAGGGTTTTTTAAAAGTCTTATCATAGAACCAATTAATATTTTTAAATATGCAATCAATCATCTTGATATGAAAAGAAAAAAAGGATTTAGATGCTCAGAATGCTTTTGAAGAAGCTGCTTGAAAAGAAGAAAAAGTCCGTGCAGTCACATTAATTATACAGTGTACTTTAGATGATGTTTTTCATCCAAGCATCTCAAAGCTTTTACAACTGTTGAGGCTTAATGTCACTGCAAGGCAGAGTATATAATTTACAGTCCTGATGGATAAACTGAGACACCAATGTGTTAAAAGATAGCTTGTGGCAAGGTCTTCGGCGCCCAGCAAGGAACACAACAAAGAAATTCTGTTCCTCCTCTGCAGGGCATACGTCTTCCTCTCCAAACTGTAGCTAGGTAGTAACAGTGACATTATCATTCACAAGAGGGACTACTAGAGGGGGGACCTACTGCAGGAAACCAGCAAATACGACAGATTTTGCTCCGTCTTCTCATTTGCTCACTCGGTTTAACATCTAAATTTTGAGGGTAGAAAAGTTAATAAATAGATGTAATTGGCTGATTTAGACTGTCACTATTAATCCGATTCTGTGCTGCAGTCTGAATAAATTTTGGACTAGAACTTCTCGATTTCCTTGATAACGCAGTGATGCGTGGGCATGGTGCTCAATGGAACTGCTGACTCTGTAGAACACAGTGAGGTTTCAGCACTGATTTGAACAGAGATGGGTTTTTGCCAGCTTCCTGTCAAGACATTAATCCAGGAATTTGGTCACTGGAAGAGATCGCTAAATTAGGCCTGTTCATTAAATTATTATATTCTGTCTCTCTTTTCAAGCAGAAATAGTATTTCTCTTCATTTTCCAGGTCCATAGCAATTATATCGCAGCTGACCATACCGAAGGGACAATGCTCCCCCCAGAATCGTGCAAAGTGCAATTCCCCATCCATTGATTAACCAGCATCGTCTCCATAGCACCTCACCTCCTTCGGGCTGTCTCTTGTTAGAGTACTGCCCGTGTCTGACCCTGCCTCACTTATCAGATATGACAAGCTCACAGCCTTAGGTGGTGTGACTCAGATGTAGTTGGGGAGAGGGAGAATAGCATTTCAGGCCAATTTCTGTGATGGCAGTAGAAGAGGATTAGTAAATTCTGCAGATGTGAACGATTCCTTCGAGCAATGTAGCTACTGGTAGTGAGCTAGCAAATACTGACGAAAACTAATAATTCAAGCCCCAACCACGTCTGGCTGGCTAGAGCAAACAGTGCTGCTGGATGCTGCTGCTCATCTGAATGTGGACTGAAAGGATGAAAAACCATTTTCTCCTTCCCTTTCCACTTATCTTTCTTTTGTTCCCTCTCCTTAAGGTGCCCAGATCCTTACCTTGTGTATTTCGGGTGAGCTTTGGTACATTTATATTTGATGGTATTTCCAATGTATTTTTAATGTTTTGAAAACGGGACTGAATGGTAATATTTTATCTGACACTACCAAAAGAAACTGTGGATGATTATCCTCAAGCAGTTATTCTGAATTTACTCCGGGATAAGTGAAATTGTTTTCCTTCACTTCATATTCTACCATACAAAATGCTGCAAATGGATGAACAGATTTTTAAGGGCTTACTGATGTGTTTGGCTGAACTGTTGCAATTAAGCTTTCAAAACATTTGTTGTGATACTTAAATTATAGGCATTTCACGCACTGCAAGTGTATGGCATTTTGGAAGACTCCAGCTATAGCATTGCTAGGCATGGCTTCCATTTGACTACATCACCAATAAGCACTATGGTTAATCTGAACTCCAGGAATTAAGTTGTCTGTAGAAAGGTGGTAGAATATTGAAAATAGAAGCTATATCCAGAAATATACCCTGTGCTTAAAAATCCACTGCCTTCTGGGATCCTGGACAAAATGGAAAAATGTTCACATGATCAACACCTTTCTCTAGAGATTCTGGTTAATTCTGCCTTAAATTCATTCTGCCTTAAAAGTGAAAGTTAATCCGGGGGGGGAGGGGGGGAACTTGTTTAGGGCTTAAAAGAATGGACTGGAAGATCTGGAGTCCATCTGTGGTTCAGGCATTGACATCCTTAGTGACGTGAAATAAATCAGTTTCCCTTCCTTTGGCTTGATTTGTTCATTGGGAAGGAGGAATAAGGATTTCTGTACTTGTCTAGTTAGATGGTATACAGTTTGGGACAGGGAGTATGAAACTGTATAGTGCTTAATAATTCCTGTAGCTTGCATAACAATGTGAATTCAGCACAAGTTTTAGGACTGTGGTATGGATTATGGCAGAAGTGGAAAGACAAGGATATTAAAAATACTGCAGGTTTTGAGAACCAGGATCTTGTATTAATTTCTGCCTGTCATTAACTTTCCTTGTCTTACTAATATTTTCTGTAGAATGTGAAGTTGTATCTAATATTGATTGCTGTGTAGTTTGAAGTACAGATAAGTGTCAGCTTGCATTAAGCTGTAGCTAGACCTCTCCCCCTCCCCCTCCACGCTTTAATGCTGTAAGTAGGTCATTGCAGAACTGGAAGCTGTATTTTTTTCCTTCTCCCCCATGTGGCTGTTGGAATACATTTAATTGCAAAGCAGAGCATCAAAGCTGAAGTAGCCAAGCTCACCTCCAAAAGATAATTAGTGAATCTCTGTTTTTGTACTGCGTGCTGGAGGGTGAGCTACAATTAGAGATGGATAAATACTCTGGCATTTGGAGTCCTCACATTTTTTAAAACAATTTCTGTCTGAAACATCAAAGGATCAGTGTTTTACTGGGCCAAACCAATATTCAGATTCCCAGTTCAACTGCAGTGATGAGTATATAGTCAGGTCACAGGGAAATGGAGTTGGCTTGGCAGCTGTATTTTGGGGACTTAGGAAAAAAATAAAAGGGAAATAACAGAATGAAACTGAGAACAGGGAGAGAACTGAGGTTTTACCTGTAGCTATGGCAGGTGAACTGCAAAGGGCTGACTTCCAGGACTCACATAGTAAGTTGTTACCTGGCCAGTGACGGTTGGCATGCTTTTGAGTGCTTTGGTGTCAATGCCATTACCTTGAATATACAGTGACAGCTATTTGAAAACACACAGTTTCTGAATGGTTTCAACATAAAGGCTGTCTTAGCTTTTGGAATACGAGACTGGAGAAGGGATTGGAGTAGGCATTGTTTAGACAAGCTGCTAGATTAAAGCACAGGATAGGAAATAAGGGTATCTAGATTCTCTTCCTGACTCTGCTGTGAACTTCCTAAATGAACTCTCTGTATGACCTTGGGCAGGAATTTAGCCTCCAAAATAAGGATTATGGTATTATCTAAAAGGATATTGTAAACCATTCTTCTCTAGGGACTGTGAGATAAACTGATGAGCAGCATCTCAAATATTTTTACTCACAAACTAAATAGAGGTTCCCTCATGGCCATTTTGAGCATTATAGCAACACTTTTTTTTAGAGCAGTATAAGCTCCCCAGTCTTAAGCGTATAGGTTGTATTTAAAACTGGACAGTTGAATGGTGAAAGCTCCATTCTCTCATGGCCATAAATACACATATTGTCATTCATCACTGGAAAGGGCTAAATCTACAGGGACTACCTGTCACACTTAAATAACACTAATTACTTTTCAGTGGCAACTACAGCCAGAAGATTTTAATCCAGATGGCTTCCCTTCAGTTTAGAAAAAAAGTATACGTAGTCCTAAAATTCAGAAAGCTAACTCTCCTCTATAAAGAATACGATGAGACATTAAATGAGGCGTTACTGAGGGCTTTTCTGGAGATACCTGGGAAATTCTGAATGGGCCTTTACTTGTCTCAGGATGGGATTTACAGAGGAGCTGAGGACCCATAGCTCAGCAAAACAAGGGGAGCTGCAGCCACCTGAGACCTCTGCAGCCCAGGTCCTCCTTGGCACTCTGCATCTTACTGCACAGACCTGAGCAGAGAGGTTGGCAATGCACTTCAGATTTAAAACAGTGGCTCAAGTTCAGAGCTGAGGTAAGTCTCCTCTGAAGTTGTGCCAAGTTTGAATTTGGCCCACCTATTTTAACTCTTCATAGCAATTACATTAGGGGTCTTTTTAAGGCTCCTTATCCAGCCGTGGAATAAATGTGCATGCTGGCACTGTGCTGCTTGCTCTTGACTGCTGCCCATTACTTACTGTCTAAAATTGTGTAATAGAGCTAATTTCTTATGTAATTTTTTTACTGGACTACCTCCAAAGGAAGGCTGGCTTTTTCGGTCTCAGTGGAATCCAGATTGACAAATGCGGAGAAGATATTAGCTCACAGTAAAAGTCACTCCTGCTCCCATGGAAGATGTTAAGGATAGAAGTGTTTAAACTCATCTCTCCTTCTGTCATTCGACCGTTCTGATCACTCTGCTTTTGTTTGGACATAGACTTTTAAGGCCTCCAGTTCCTGAGTGTTCTGTACCATTTTTCTGTAGGTTTCTAATCTGTGCTGAGTCCTTGTAGATATTTTTTTTGCCACTTATATGAGTTCTGTTCCTGGATCTGCCGCTAGCCCTGCTGGTTACATGTCCCTTTTTGTGCCTTAATTTGTGGAACAGGATAATCTACTTTCTTCTTTTGTAAAACCCTTGGACAGCTACAGATGAAAAGAAAGCTCGGCATCATCATTTTTTCTTCTTCTTTTCTTTTTTTTTTTCTGTATGGGAAGCGGCTTTTCTGTGGCAGAAGTAGTAACATTCACTCTTCATTAATTTAAATTACAAATTGACAGTCGGTAGCTTCTCTGCAGAGCCAGTGACAACACCACAGCCCTAAAGTGCAGCGTGCCAAGTCAGACCCTTGGCTGACACAGCTCAGCATATTCCACTGAAAGTAATGAAGCTGTGATTTACAGCAGATAAGCATCTACAATATTTCTAAAAGCCCTCTCTGCAATCTGTCACTTCTATTGTAGGCTCAGCAGCAGGATGAGATAATAGTAAAGATAAGCAGTTATAGAAAGGCTCCTTCTCTTCTAACACGGGAAGAGGAACTTAATCAGAAAAGCAGGGCATGAATGTGTCCATCTGTTCACCAAGGAACAGTTAGTCCAAACCTTGTCCAACACCTGTCTTGTTTGGCCTCTGACAGTTTGCCAAAGCTACAGGGCCAAACCTGCAAGCAAGCATTTCAGACGCTGGTCAATGAGAAGAGGGCACATGACTAAAATCAGATCCTGGAGTCACTGGTGGCGAAAGCGCAGCCGTAACTAACTGCAGGGTTAGGGTGGCTCCAGACTACGTTTTCCACCTGGGGCATTCAAATCCTGCCACCCTCGGGTCTGGCGCCGGAGCAAGACCCACTTCGCCATGCCCCTAGGTCCTGCTCCGTACAGGCGTGTTGGCAGCTGCGGCGAGGGCAGAAACTGGCTGTGCTGGCTCTGCGTTAGCTAGGAAAATCCTGCAACTCTCTTTGCTCTTTGCCCAGTTGGAGTGATACAAACTGAGCAGATGGCATTAAATAATTTGGCCCACGCTATTTTTATTATTCATTCCATTGTGGAGCTTTTGCATAAAATCTGCTCTGTTTGGCATTTGCTGTAGTTTTTAAAAAGAGTAATATGCACATACTTAAAAAAACAAAATATTAAAGAAATGGCTTTTCTATATCCCTTGTGCCTCTTGGAGTTGAGGTGTACCAGTTACTTTTAACAGGAATTTTCAAACTATTTTTTGTGTTTATTTTTAAATTTACTATGTATATTTTTATGACAAAATAAGTTCAATAATTGTTAGCTTTTCAGTTTTCACCAACTACCTTTAGTTAAATAGCCTTAGAATCCCACAGGTATTTGTATTTTTAAAGAGCTTTCTTTGAATGAAATTATTCAGCAAGAAAACATCGCAAACAAACAATATATTTTCATGCTGTGTTTCTTTTTTTTTTCTTGTTGAGCAACTATGGAAAGCTAATTTTTTTGGCTATATTGGCTGAAAATTGTAAGATAAAGCTGACAAGAAAGTGGCATTTCCTTTTCAGCTGGCTTCAAACAGACACTCTGTGACTCCAATCTAACACCTCATCTAACGAATTTCCATTGAGATATTTTATTTCTTTAATTCAAGCTGCAAAAATACCACAGTTTTTCTGTGTGCCTATTCCTTCGGATATCTCTTGCTAAAGTGACAGATTTCTATTTTATATAATTAGAGATGAAATAAAAAGCTCTGGATTTCAGATCTTTCTCTTTAGGGAACTATCTCCTGGGCTATGAAGAAAGAACTGAGAATGATGTATTGCCCATAAAGGCTAATTAAACCACTTTGAAGAAATTCTATAATGAAACAAAATTTTGACTTAGTGTACAAAAATGCACTAGCTGTTTCCTTGGACCTGCTTTGTTTTGTCTTTACATCCTTTAAAGCATAAAATCATCTTCTTCACAGCATGTTCTGAATTATTATTATGTGGAACTGATATTATATTGCTGTCCTGTCATTATCTTCTTTCTGGGGTCCCATAGGTAGGGCTGAGCTGAGCAGTTGGAAATAATAAGGAATTTCCTCTTTAATCCTCCAAATAAACCTTTGTCCAGTTGTAAACATGAACTTTTTCAATCCATTGATTTTTTTCTGAATACATTGTTTTCCAGGTCTGCTATCCATTCAGGACAGGAAGGGGAAGAAATATAACAGGAAATCTGGATAAAGACACATAATTATAGAAAAAGTATCTCAGTATAGCAGCTGAAGGTTCACTTTTCACCACCTTAAATTCAAGATGGCATAAATTTGAACATGGATTTTGATCCTTAGCCTACTTCAGATTTGCAGAAATGTGTTTGAATAGACAGAATCTTTAAGTGATTGTTCTGTATATGTATGACATCACTTAAATGAAATGTATGCATTTCCTTTCCTGAATTGGGAGTGAGATTGGCTATAAGTCTTTTTTCTAATCTTGACACAAAATAATTAGATTTTTTTACTATTACATCATCTGGAGCTAGGTGTTTAAGAAAACCATGTTTTATGGATGTTAAAACTGTTAACAGATTCACAGAATGGCTGAGTTGGAAGGGACCTCTGCAGATCATCTAGTCCAACCCCTGCTCAAGCAGGGTCACCTAGAGCACATTACCCAGGATTGTGTCCAGATGGCTTTTGAATATCTCCAAGGATGGAGACTCCACAGCCTCTCTGGGCAGCCTGTTCCAGTGCTCAGTCACCCTCACAGTAAAGAAGTTTTTCCTCATGTTCAGACAGAATGTCCTGTGTTTCAGTTTGCACCCATTGCGTCTTGTCCTGTCGCTGGGCACCGCAGAAAAAGAGTCTGGCCCCATCCTCTTTACACCCTCCCTTCAGATACTTATACACATTGATAAGACCCCCCCCCCCCCAAGTCTTCTCTTCTCCAGGCTGAACAGGTCCAGCTATCTCAGCCTTTTCTCATATGAGATGCTCTAGTCCATAATCATCTTAGTAGCTCTTCGCTGGACTCCAGTAGCTCCATATCTCTCTTGTACTGTGGAGCCCAGAACTGGACACAGCACTCCAGATGCGGCCTCACCAGGGCTGAGTAGAGAGGAAGGATCACCTCCCTCGACCTGCTGGCAATGCAACTTAACGCAACCCAGGATACCATTGTCCTTCTTGACCACAAGGGCACATTGCTGTCCCATGGTCAACTTGTTGTCCACCAGGACTCCCAGGTCCTTCTCCTCAGAGCTGCTTTCCAGCAGGTCAGCTCCCAGCCTGTACTGGTGCATGGGGTTATTCCTCCCGAGGTGAAGGACTTTGCACTTCCCTTTATTGAATTTCATGAGGTTCCTTTCTGCCCATCTCTTTGGCCTGTTGAGGTCCCTCTGAATGGCAGCACAGCCCTCTGGGATATCAGCCACTCCTCCCAGTTTTGTATCATCAGCAAACTTGCTGGCTGATGGCACTCTGTCCCTTCATCCAGGTCACTGATGAACAAGTTGAACAGGATCGGCCCCAGTATTGACCCCTGCTAGCTATAGGCCTCCAGCTAGACTTTGCGCCACTGACCACAACCCTCTGAGCTCTGCCATTCAGCCAGTTCTCAGTCCACCTCACTGCCTGCTCATCTAGTCCACATTTCCTGAGCTTGCCTATGAGGATGTTATGGAAGACGGTGTCAAAAGCCTTGCTGAAGTCAAGGTAGACAACATCCACTGCTCTCGCCTCATCTATCCAGCCAGTCATTCCATCATAGCAGGCTTTCAGGTTGGTTAAGCATGATTTCCCCTAGCAAATTCTAAAGAAGGTAACCCCATTTCCAAGCTTAACTTAAAGAATAGTTCTGCCTTTAGTGTATCTCCTAGGAAAACAGGAGGACATTTAAGTATCACCTTTGACACTTTCAGGTGCATCAAAGTTCCCTCTGAGACACACAGAGCTACGTGTGCCAAAACTGAATGGAAAATTCTGCCTGATTTGCATACATGGTCAGACATTCCCACCAAAATGAACTTAGTCTGTTGAGGTCATGTATACAATGCAGACACATGGACCAGGGTTTGAAGTAGCAGGTTTTATGATCATTTAGGGAAAGTTCCTTCTAACTTTCCTACCTTTGGAGCATAAAACTCTTCAGTTCTGTCTTCATGCTGTAAAATTCTTTTCGCTGTTTATTGACTCAGCATCTTGATAGGAAGATGGTTTGGTGAGAGGAAATGTTCTTCAATTATGTACAATGGAAATGCATATAAAATGGAAACCCGCATCGCTCGTTTCTCCTTCTGAAGGACTGGTAAGCAGCCAGAAGGTCTGCTGTTTAAATTTTGGAGATGTATCAATTTCTCCTTATTAACATTATGCCTTTGAGACATTCTATTGTAATTTATTGACTCCCTGTGAGAGTGGAACAGGATTTTGAAGAGTCAGTTAATGTTGATCTCTAATTGACCATGGGGGCACTACAGACCCTTGACTGAGTTGCTTTATTTGGCATAGAGTACTTGGCTTTCCTATCCAGCAAATTCAATTTTAATTGCCATCTTTCTCTTCTCCAATAAAAAGAGAAATATTGGACTACATTCACTGAAACCTGGTGCTATCTGTCCTCCATAATGATTTCAGAAATGCTGTATCTATCCAAGTGAAAGTGAAATTGGTAGTGAAGTGCTTCTTTTAATCCTCTGAGGAGTACGACAAGAATGCAGCAGTTCCTGGAAGAAGTGATTTATGCTAACCTCAATACAATCACTTTGTTTAGATCTTCCTGTTTAGTCACTGCCCAGAGGATAAAATGCTGTAGGCCCTGGAATCAGATTCATTTCAGTTATGGCTTTAATCTGTGTAATACACCAGTGTTCAAGTCACTTCATACTGTGTACCTTTTATGGATGCCCTCATGACCATATAGGGCCTGACTGGGTTGGGTCTGTACTTTGAGGATGTATGTTGCCTTCTGAATACAGATTTCACTGCAAGTATTAGTAGTCATTTTCCTCTATAAGTACTTAATAACAATCTAATTCAATAAAGCCATGGATGGTAAAGCTCCTTATTTAGTTAAACAAGAGGTATGGGATCTAGAGTCACATTGCCTTTTTTTAAAGTTGTAACATTGGGAAATTTAATGATCAGTCAGGAAAACAAAGGTTCAGAAAGGTTGCATGCAGTCACGAAAGGTTAGCAAAACCTGACCTAGATCATCAGCTTTCAATGTTTGGGGTCAGAACTTACATTATTATCTAGAAGTACCCTCTTCCGTCAGCTTTTTGGGGGGGTTCTGGACTTGCATTTATTTTGAAACTAGTCATTTGAATACTCTTTGTGGGTTTTTTTGGCTACACATACGCACACGCATATATATGATGTTCTTGACAGATTTGCTAGGTAACATTATGTACTCTGTTTTATGCTTTTTGTTTTCTTTTGTGGTGCATGTTGTTTTGTGCCATGTCACACAGGATAATTTGGAGATGACAGTAAACAGCGTGCCTGATGTAGTATCTTGTATCTGATCTGAGGGCAATGTAGATTGCAGCCTTCAAGAACTTCCCTCAAGATCTGTGCCTCAGCCTCAGAAGTGGCAGTGGCAGAAAATGCTGCCTGTCAGGCTGTAATCCCTTTGTGCAATAAAACTCGACAGTACAGTGAAACACACTTGCAGCAAACTCTGTTAGGAATGAAAGTCCATTCCCAGTGAAAGGAGAATGAATCTGATCAGTTTAGTGCAAAACAGAAAATGGTCTTCCAATTACAGAAGTGCATCCTCCCATCTCTCCTGCAGAGAGACTCTCCCCTTTCAAGAATGAATGTTGCTGTCCCAGTTGACCACTACCTTCCAGCTTGTGTAATGATCGTGTGTGTGCCAAAGGCACGTGGTTGTGGCTTTTCTGTTGTAGCAGCGTACACCTGTTTCCCACTCATTCTGCGTGGTACAAATGCCTCAGTGAGATAGAAAATGAAGAGATAGGCACAAAGAACAGCAAAAGACTGAGACTTCTGGTGATCTCATGAGGCCTCATGTTATGTCTCAAGAATTACTCAGAAACTGTGGGTCTTCACAGAACTGTAGAAGGACCGTTGCATCTTTAATGTTCCAGACTTAAGGAAGCGCAGGGCTCAAACATCATATTTTTATTACCATGATGTCTTAGAGCCTTTGGTCAGGAGTCATTTTGAAATACGTACACATGACTACACCCACAGCTCAGGCAAAGTTCTCAGGGTTTCTGAAATAACAGACTATACCTACACTGCAGTCAGCTATGAACAGTTCATTCAGGTCCTGCAAGCAGCATTTAGCATACTAAAACCACTTGGGAAGCTGTGGAGACACTTGGGCACTTAGCACTGTCTTAAGCCAGTGATTTTAAAACTAGTTGGGGCGTAGCTGCCCAAGGAGAGTGAGGGGAGCAGCCCAAATCTGAGCCAGTTTCCACAGGACTTGCGGGGTGCCATGTGTCCCCTCGGGACCGACGTGTGCCCAGGCTCTCCTGAGAGGGGAAGTGCCCAGGGCAGTGTCCAGGGGAAGCTGCGGGCCTCTTCGCAGGGAGTTGGGACCTCAGGGGCTCCTGCTCCGGCCTCAGGTCCTGTGGTCTGATTACCTGCCGTGGTAGCGCTTCGTGCACTGGATCAGGAGTCAGAGCTTGTAGTTCAGTTGTGAAAACTACATCGTTGGAGTTTTTATTAAAGGGTGCTCACCATACTATGAATTGAGCCCAGCTGCAATACAGCCTTGTACATGCAGTAGCATGAATGAATATTGACTGAGACTGAGGCAAAATAATTATGTGAGGCTGACAGATAATTTTCCATCCAGGAGCAGGACCGTATGCAATTAACTTGCTGAAGGAATTACATGGACAATTATCTTAGATTTTGGGTAATGAAGAAATGCCAACTCACTAAAGGGATGTCTTCTGAGTAAACAGTTATGTTCAGTTCAAACCTCATTTATATAATGAATGATCTTCAAACTGCATTTGGACTATAACAGATATAGCTTAGGTCATCAGCTAATTTAAAATACATGTAAATAATACAACTCCCTTGCAGATGTCATTAGTGGAAAGGATCGAATTTGAAACCTCTGGTCCTGAAAAACATGAGCATTAAGTTCAGAAACAGTAGCAGACCCATTCAGCAAAGCACTGTCCAGCTTCATACCACCTGGTGCTTGCAAAGCCAAAGGAATAAGTTATTCTCACCACATAAGATTTCTCCAACCTCCTTTCCCTAGCTCCTTAACCCAGAACTGTCATTTTCTTTCCTCCTCTGAAATACAGTAGGGTCCTAAAGTAATTTTTTTCCCCCAGAAAGTCAGTAACTCTTGAGAATAGGGGCCATTTCAATTTTGACTCCAAGTGTGTCACAGGAGCACTGCATTTTCCAAATGGTACCCTGCTACAAGTAGAGATAAATCCTTTCAGGAACCCTTTTAGCCTATCAGCATGGCCATCTCCTGACAGGCCATGACTGACTGACTTCCCGTGCACAGCAATTAGTCTCAGGTGATAGCAAATGCTCTGCCATGGCTTTTCTTCTTGGCTTTTCATTGAGTAAGCGTTCTTAGCAAGTGAATGACTAATCGGGGGAGGGCTGTACTGTTTTGCTGCAGGATGCAAATAGAAGCACTTGCATTTCTGGATGTTTTTGCCAGAAGCTCTGCTGTGAATCATCTGTAATTTTTAGGGTTGTCAGAACATTATTGTATTGCAAAAGAAACAGAATGCATCCATGCAGAGCATTTACAGCACAGCAAACCAGACTAAGACAGAAGCTTGATCCAGTATTCTTGCTTCTGCTGAGACTGGGCAAAAGACATTTAGTGACTCTGGTTCCAGCTTTAGTATTTGCACTTTAGGGGGCCTTTAACTGTTTATTTTGCTTATGATATTTTAGAGGCAGACATGAGCTCACCCACCTATGCTCTAAGACAGCAGGAAGCTATGCTAGCATGTGCTAATACACTTGGCCTCTCATCAGCGTGTATGACCTTAACATCTTATTTATCTTGACTACATAGCGTCTGCCTGGTTCACATTTCCTGTAAAATGCCATGTAAACAAGCACTTGGTGTATCTTGATTATCACTCTGCCTCTAGAACCTGCTTAACAAACAATTGCCACAGGAGTATAGTGAACGCTAAGGGCTTTTCAGGAACCCAGTACTAGTAGTTAATTAAGCTGAGTAAAAATTCCTTCCAGTTAAGGATATAGGTCAGATGAAGAGATTATATATGGCTTTTTCTCCTGCTTCATAATAAAGATCCAGTCCCTCAGAGGATCCATAGCTTTAGGATCCCCCAGGAAAGTTCCCCTTCTTCCTTACACCCTGCTATAGACCATGGGTCTAGTGTGGAAAATTTAGCATACAAGATGCTATGCGTTGTTTTAGAGGTAGTTTTCTTACTAGATGGACACTGTACATTTTGGCAAGAGAACTGTATTGTTGTTACTTTGTGCAGTAGCCACACAATGGGAAAGTTGTGGTAGGCAGGGAAGGTCTTTCTCTGCCTGAATCTCTTTAAATTAGTGTCAGCTCTTGAGGAAGATTGACCCCTGAAGAAATAGATTTTCCTATTTTGGCTAAGTTCTCTACAGAGGAATTTGCCTGCCTGCTGCTCTATTACTCCGGTTCAAAAAGTGGTGTAGGTGATATAAAATTAATAAGCTGCATGAGTCATATACACATGATATTGTATTTATAGCATTCTTGTGAGGTCTCATTAACATGCATTAGAAAAGTGCTTTGAAATTCTCCAGTGAAAGATACCATATCATAGAAATACAGAACATTTTCCAGTCTAGACGTGGGCTTTAATCAGCTCTTCAATTTCCATTGTCTAGATCTGAACTTCAGTTTTGGATCCCCTCCCTAAGGGTGGCAAACAAGAGTACAAGACTGAAGTGCTCCCAAACTTTGGGAAATTTTGAATAAAGATCCAAGAACTCTTTGGCTTGAGCACTTCCCACATTACATTTGTACCATAAACCATGCAAATTTTCCATGGTATTCTCCATTCAGCTGCAATATCAACAGTAGAGCCACATAATTAACCAAGAAATTGTCTTTCACTACTGTTCATGAACATAATAGCTAGGAATTTAGACTCACATAGCCAAACAAAACACACACTTTTGCTACTAATTTTGCGGTGGGAAGAAGCATAGTGGGAGAGAGATCATGAGTACAAATTGCCTTTTCTCCTCCACTCTCAGTACTGAGCGGGCTTGCTGCTTTCTGAAAGGGAGGGAGACAGAAGCAGGGAGTTAAAGGCAGCAAATTGGGATTAGTTACCGCAGCACTCAGGCATAGAAGAATATGTGATTATTTCAGGCTGACATTTCTTTGTCTCTTGTCAAAAGCACAGGGTTTTTGTGCACAGAGTAAACGGTGACTGAGCAGAGGGATCTTCTGTGCCACCATTGCTGACATTAAAAAATATCCAGTTTCACAAACTTAAGGCTTTTCAAACAAAATCGTTTATGAGCTTGTAGTGTTACTTCCGGTCAGGAGCTTGCATGTTAGGGTTGACATCCTTCTGCAGGGAACAGACCAGATACAAAACCCTTATCCTCTGGGGAGCAAAGCAATGAGGATTAAAATACGTTAATTATCCCAAATGCTTACTCGTGCTCAGCCCACTGCTACGGGGCTTGAGGAGGATTCAGGATGGCCCCGCTGTCCTCCCCACATCCCAACATGCCTACTGGGCGATTTACCTCTCACTGAGCTGCTCCAGATGTGCGGCAGCGTTTTGGCTTGCTTACACCGTAAGCGCAGAGACACGAGAGCTGGCTCAGTGCAAGTCAGCTGGCCTGAGGACGCAGGACCTTTTTGCAGTTTTGCTGCTTCTGTTAGAGGTGTAGGTCCCAACCTGCAGTCGTGACTTTGTACAGCATTACCCTAAACTGAAAGGACCTACTTTCTCAGGTCGATACTACTTGGGAATTGGTGCCTGTGAGTCAGACTGAGGAGCAACAAGAGCTCCCATGAGGGCTGGAGTCCCATTAGGCTGTCTGCTGTCTGCACTGGTCCAGGCTCCCAGCTTGGGGCTCATCAGCTTGGTCTCCAAAGGAGCAGCAGCAATCCCCATCAGTTGGGGCTAAGAAAGAAAAGACATAGAGAAAAAGAGAGTGACAGTGAAATACAACACAGACGAATCAGTCAGAGATACAAAACACTTTTTTTTCTGATTTACTGATTTTTTATAAGTTTTAAACATGAGGAATGTGGGAGCAAACTGCATGCAAGTTAAGATGAAATTTGTTGCGTATTTATATAAGTTCTAAATATATACATAAAGCAAATGAACAGAAGCTGTTGAGATTTCATTAAAACCTCTATAAAAAGGAGATATTCTGGCTTATTTAGGGCAAGACAATGTCATGTGCAGGGAGCAAGAAGGAAAGAAGCAGAAATAGGTCCTTATGTCTTCTGTTACTAACAGAACAGAGGGCATGTAACAATATGAAAAGTCTAGAATCAAATAATGGTTGCAAATGTCTTTGGGAAAAAGGACAAAAGAAAAGTCTATGTGGGATAACCAGTGAAGGGATTCAATAAGTAAGCTGACATCATCAAAACACACAGGAAACATATTTTAAATATTAAATGCCTAAGTCAACTCTCAATTGTTAAGGATAACAGGAGCTGAGACAAACCAAAGACATGAGTAATAAAATGTTTATAAATGAGGCTGTAAGAGTATGTGCAAGACATTTACCTTGAAAACTTATAAACAAATTTCTGCAATGAAAGAAATAGTTTGAAACTGGAGCTAGCAGAGTGGGAAATAGGTTGAATGACTTGAGCTATACATCTGCCCATCTGTCTCACTGCAGCCAGCCAAGCTGGGAAAAAGCAAAGCCAAGATAACCAGAGCTTCATCTCTGCCCCTCCTGAGAGCTGTGTGAATGGAGCCCCAGAATCTGGTCATCTAACATGTAATAGCAGTTCTGACTAGCATCGGCTCCAGGGAGTTGTTACTCAGAGCAAATAACGGTGCATCAAGCCCCTTATGTTTCTTTTGTTTCTGACATGACACACAATCCCTAAAAGAATCTTTGCTCTTATGAAACATGCACAGCTCCCACAGAAGAACAACCCCTTGGTCTTTTAATTGAGACACAGGGAGAGAAATGTCTTTAACTTCTCAAATTACTGAGTCGGTCTTCCTCCCTCCCCAACTTCCTTGCTTCCTGCTTCTGCTAGAGATTACTGTAGCGGGAAAGAAGTCAAACAGCACATTTACTGCAGATAATTACTTCCTGGATGGTATCATTTTTCTTTTGGATATGCTGCCTGACAGTTAAAATCTCAAAGAAGAAAAAAAAAGAAAAAAAAAAAAGATCTGAGATGTATTTAATTAAATCTCTCTTAAAAAAATTCTGTCTTACCAGGGCAAATTCCTTTTTATCATTTTTTGTGTATGTAGAATCAATTAGTTATCACAGTTGTAACTTCTTCTGCCCTTTGAGAAGTTTTGTTTGAATTATAATCATTATTCTATCTACAGTCTTGGTCTTTCTCCCCAGATCCTCATTCTGAGCTGTTTTGGCAAAAGCATGCTGTAATTTTGTGGAATAACTAACATAAAAAGACTTGAAATGGAACAAAACAAAAAAACACTATGTAAGATATATGTATCAAATGTTCTTAATGATTTTTTTCAAAACATAAGTTTTAATAAAGTAGTATGTGAATTTTTCAGCTTTAAGTAAAATATTTGAGTTGTCTTAACAGATATTAATGACCTGTTAGTTTCAATGAGTTAGCTTAGTTCTGCAGTAAGTATGAATTAGCTCCCAGTATTAAAGTCATACAGGCCAGATTTTTAGGTCTGTGAAGATACAGCTCTGTGCCTGTGAGATTTCCAAAAGCAAAAATTTATCTCCTTCTCTGGGTCTGTAAAAACTTTAAAAATCTCATGCAAAGCGCTTTTCACTTAGTACAATAAACTCTGCCTAGACATGAGGCTAAACCAGATATAACGTGAGGGTTAGCCATAGCAAGGGAAGGCACATTTCCAAGAGTACATGTCAAGATCACAGTTTCCCTGGAGTGAAACAAGGAAGAATGATCTTCCTGTTATGGTCCCAGGAGAAACAGAGTGGATTCATATTCGACATTGCCTTCCTTGTTTTCATATCTACGTTATTAAAATGAAGTAAAAAATAATACTTTCTACATGTAGGAGGTGTTGAGGGTAAAAGGGTGATAAAAAAACATGGAGCCCTTGGTAAGGAGCAACATAATAAAGTCTTGCACCAATTCAATTCATTTGAGGGGGAAAGGATTAGATTTACCTGCTATCTTAACAAACTAATTGCACAAACAAATCCAGAAATCCTCAGGCATCATGAGCCCAGCCCTCCCTCACTTCACCTGACTGCTTATACTTGGGTTGAACAAAGCCTGGCTGATTTAGGAGCTCCTTTCCAGACTTCGTACAAGCAGTAGAGAACTTGGCCTATCATAAATATATTGGTTCTCTACCTTTTGTCAGTGATTATGAACAGAGAAAAAAATGGGTCATTAGAGTAACAGAAGAATAAAATGTTGGGTGAACTGTATTAACAGTCTGATATCAAAATAGTTCCATTTATCCATATAAGTTTTTCAATAAGAGAAGCTGAAAATGCACCTTTTCCCTCCCATACCTTCCTATGGCCAAAGGGGTTTCCATAAAAAAGACAACAAGGTAGTTCAGCTTCTGTCTCTGCCAATGCACAGTCTCCCCTGGCTACTCCTCTTAGATGAACAGGTCATCTTTTCAGGAAGCCTGACGGAGACTGGAGCCTTTCAGCCAAGGACCTGTGTTAACTACAGGTCATATGTAAAAGGTAATATAGACAACCCTTAACTAGTTTTTTGGGGGTTGGGGTTTTTTTTAATAACTTTTCATAAAAGTTCAAATCTGGATTTGGGTGAAAATTGTAAAAAAGTTAGCTTTGTTTCCTTCTGTGCAATCCTTACACCTACAGTTAGCTAACTCTGCTGTAGCAGCTGATGGTGAGAATTGTATGCATTTGATTTGAGGCTACATTCATGCCAGATTGGATAACCTTTCTCCTGACCTGCAGCTGAATGATAGCTACTGGCTTTTCTAGGACAGGTTACCCTGTAAGGCATGGTCTTTACTTTCCAGTTTCACTCTTAGCACGCATAGATTCAGGCTGCTTTTTGCTGGCAGAGACGTGTTTTCTGTTACTTGGAGTTATTTATAATGTGATTGTAGCAGGAGATTTCAACAAAGAAAGGGGCCTCATTGTTCTAGGAAGAATACATATCTTTTAAGTATTATTTAATTTTATATGGAAGAAGGAGTTGCTCTGTTAGCACTTAAAACTTACAGGCAACACAGTGCCTCAGCTGAATGGGCTCCAGTGCACTCCCTGCGTCAGGCTCAGCACTGAGCCTGGTTTTATTTCTCAGAATGGTGAAAGGAAAAAGTGGTTTGATTATTAAGTGAAAGAGAAGAATGACCCAGAATCTTATTTTAGATCTCAAAATCTCTTCCTGCACAAACTTATTGTCAGGTTGGGGAACAAGCAATGGGCAAAGAGTTTGGGCCAATAGTACCCTGTATCTCATAGGAGTGCAAAGAGGCCAACTGTGTTGAAAATTATGAGGACCTCCCATGTGTCAGTATGAGGGACAGAGACCTCATCTTAGAGAATGAAATTATGTTGTTTGTTCCTAAAGATCATTCTGAACTGCAAAGCTGTCCAAGGCTATAAAGCTGTAGCTGTTTCTCTCTCTCTCTCTTTGTTTTTTTTTTTTTTTTTTTTTTTTTTTTGCTTTTGTGTGCCTAGGCAAGAATGGGTGCGGAGTGATTTTTGATTTCACACTTGTGAATTGCTCTGTGTTTCAGGAGCACATGTCAGTTGTGTTTCACAGCGGGAGCCCTAATCATGACTGACTCCTTGTCAGTGCTGTGCACTTTCAAATCTATTCTAGGTTAGTCGAAAAAGTCACACATTATGACAGTAGGAAGCACTCAGAAAGAAGCCTGTCTTTATGACAGAGGTGAAGAAGAATTGCACCAAGGCTGTGTGTATTGAGAGAATAATAGACCACACAAATCTGTATTCATCTGCACATGTTACTTTGTACATAATGGGACTTTCATCTGGCCCAAGGAATATAGGGCAAATCATTTCACAAGGATGATATGTCCTTGTACTGTTTCACCAGTGAATTTAATACAAATAGGTCTTCCACTAACATCAGTCATACATGTCTTTTTTCTCCCCTTTTTCGTAGAGACAAACAGGAAGAACTATCCAACATCTCTCCAGCCTCTATTTTTGCTGTGGCCAATAATAAGACATTCCTGCTCTTCAAGAGTGTTTGGGTCTAGCCTTTCCTATTTATGCAGACTTTCTGCACTTGTGTGTACCTTTATAAGGATATTGAACAATGTTTTTCTCTTGCTGTCGTGTCTGTATGCAAAGTGTGAGAACTGAATCAAGAGCTTACAGGATTACCAAGAGGAGAAAGAATAACTTCAAACAGATATTTTATTCATACACATGTGAATAGTTAAGGCAGCTATGAGTGTGCACTCTCTCACACACATACTGGATGTATTTGCAACTGCAGGAAAAACAGAGCACAGGCAATTCAGTTACCATAGATTAATAAATTGTTGCGTATCAGCTGAGCTATAGTATCTGGTTGTGTTTATGGTCCGAACTTTGGGGGTAACTTAAGCCAGCCAGTTTTACCTGGTATTTGAAATAAACTAAGACCATACACCCAGTCTGTTATTGCTGATGATTCATTAAAATATGGAGAAGCTGCTGCTTGCAAATGACTTTATAGGTTGTGAGATGGAGGGAATTCAGGGTACTGTTGGGGTTATGAGCTTCTCTTCTGAAGTCGGAGGGTCTGACGGAAAACACAACAAGACTACTGAGCCATAAGTTTCTTCTGTGTGGTCTCAGCACTCTTGGTATAACTTCGGAAATCATCCCAAGAACATGCCTGGTGCTGCAATGCTTAATATAACCTATTGTCATTAAGCCAGTAAAAATCACCTTCTCCGTTCTCTGCTACTTGAAATTTCTACAGGGTAACAGCAGACAGCTTGGCCAGAAGCCTACTTCTGTCCCTTGACTATCCTGGCACCTAAGTTAGGCTGCTAACTGTGAGGATAAACCTGAGCTGAGGGACAAGAAACAAAAACGTAGTCTGATGTTAAAAGTAAACATTTGATTGCTGCACAGGCATAGTGGAGCAGAAGTGGGGGAAAAAATTAGAGAAAGATTTCAGTGAGGATCTGGTGGGAAAAAAGTCAAGAATGTATTTAAAATTTTTAAAAGCCATTAAATAAATAAGAGAAACCATTCATTTGGCTTGATTACCAAACAGCTCCCATTGCCACTGGGACCGAGCACTGCCAGCATCTTTCTGATGGGTAGGGTATGTATGTACATGTACACAGAGGACCATGCATTGCAAGTGGAGAGGCCTAAAGGTGCACATTTACGTATTTTTCCAAAAATATCTTGGTGCCTAAGTCTGAATTTTTAAAAGATCTTGTAGGTACTTATCTGCATCAGAAGGCACCTAGATACCTTTAAAAAGCTGATATTAGTGACTTTTCATGGCCACATATGTGGAAGAACAAGAGCCTGAATTTTGGTATTCTGAAGCACAGGCAGGTGTGCTCACAGAAGGGTCATGAAAAACATCCTGGTTCAAAGGAGGAGTCGGGAGGAGCTGAGGTAATATATTTATGGCTTTAATTTTGAGTCCAGAAATTGATAAGAGAGATCTGCATATTTGCATTATGGTTATTGAGAAATGACCATACTGGGATGGACAAATGGCAGCCAGCTAACGAGACTAATACTTTTTTTCGCCTGGATTCGTGTAATACAAAATGACCAGTGATTATGTATAGAAGCGCCACCTGCTGTGAATTAAGGAAATGTCAGAAAATTCCATGTTATCATCTCCATCCATACCTTTTACTGTAGATGGGTAAATGTCACACAAATACCACAAAAAATATAAGAAGCAAAAAGCAACACAGAACAACACATGGTGAACTGACATCCAGTAGATAACTAGGAAAGAAAATAATTGTCACTTTTAAATTATGCTTATTTTTGTATGTTACTATAATATTTTATATTGTATTGTCCAGGAATCTGAAAGCTTTTTACATTGTCAATGAGTTAATGCCTGTGAAATAAAGATCAGTAGGTATTTACTGTGAGGAACTGCTGGGAAAGGTTATGTGACTCATTTAAGGTCATACTGTTTGTAAAATCATCCTAGTCAGAAGACACATATATAAATAAGTATATAAATATTTTTATATATAAATACAAAGCATTAGCATCCTGAGTTAAAATCAGCCAGCATTTTTTAAAAATTATATATTTTGTTTTATAATGCATTCTACTTTAGTGAACAGACTTCCCACTGAACATTTCCACATGCCCTTTCTCAGTTGCCTTTCATCTCTCATTGTATTAAGCCTTATCTTGCCTGGCTAGCCATTGTCATGTCAGGAGAAAAGCTCAGTCAGTATTACAAGAGGAATATATAAAAGAAAGGAAATGACCAAAGTTTAATTCTCCAAATTCCACATTCAAAGGATTTGTATCTGCCAAACTATGTAGAAATTAATCCATATGGTCTCCACACTGTTACTGCATAGCTACCTCAGCCTAAGATATCACACCAGTGAATATATTATAAATGTTTGCCTGCATCCCTGTTGGTCACTGGATAACTTCCAAGTGTAAAAAACATCTGACAATAACAAGGAATAATAATTTGCATGAGGAGAATACAGAACCTGCAGAATAGGGCTCTCGGCATCACTAATGAGCCAGTTCTTATATTACCTGGTGGATGACTTTTTAGCAGCCTCACTTCATAAAAGACAAAACAAAATTAGAAGACAGTTTCAGGGGTTTATCACTCTTTGACAACTCGGGAAGAGAGACCTTGATCCTCTGATTGATTCTGGCACATGGGGCCCACCTATGTCACATAGGTGAAGGATTTATGAACATGCCTGTATCTTTTGCTGAATACAAACTTCTGTACTCACCAAGTTATATGCCTTGCTCCATCAGGGCCATCTTGTCTTTTTGTACTTTTGCAAAAGAAAACAGCTAAACAAAATTAAAACCTTTTAACATCAATTGGGACACAAAAGATTAACAGCCATGATACATAAAAATGGCAATGCGAATCTAAATTGCAGCTGCAATTACACCATACACAGGATGCATCTGGTCTCATCTGGTTTTTGATATCGAAAAGGAAGGTTTGCAGATAGAGAAAAGCATCTGCAGAAGGCAGTTTGTTTAATCTTAAGTGGATGAATCAGTTTCTAGAGATCCATCTCTCCCTACTGAGGGAGCCTAGAGCACTAGATTAAACTGGCTGCCCAATTTTTAGATTGATAAAATTGAGCCAGATGAATCCTACAACAAGTACAGAAGTCTCAGCATAAAAGTTTTGACCAACATATTATTAAGGTCTCCTCATTTTGAAGATAACAGGAAACTCAGTGCTTGAATTGTACAGGTAGGTGTGTGGAATATTTAAACAAGTTCTTGTGATAGCATATAACTGGATCTCAATGAAAGATAAAATTGGCAGTTGTATATTACAAGTAGAAGAAATGATTATATTCCTGCTCTAGTACACGACTGCAGACTTTTTCTTTGCAAGTTGAAACCCTTTACCTCAATCGTGTTTGCTATTAACTTGTTAGCAAAGGACACTGTAGCAGAATTAAATCTTCCCTGAAAGCTTTTTGATGCTCAGTAACCTGCACTGTCACCTCTCTGATAGGTAACACCGGTCATTCTCCCTCATGGTCCCTTCCTCTGGGTAGGTGGAACAGCACATGCTGCATCAGAGATGGCTCTACCTGGCAGCCTCCAGTGCAGCTGGGAGTCTGTACTCTGTGGCCACAGCTGTTTGGATTAGCCCCTCAGTCGCTGCCTTCAAGTCAGCCTGTGGCAGCTGTGCTAAATCCTTGATGCACTAAGGCCAAATAAACCCTGTTGGAGTTATTCCTGTAGGGGAAGGTAGTATGTGTTTATGCAGCATGAGCAGGTTTGGTGTTTTCCTGGCTACCAAGCAGCATGCTATCAGTGGTGGTGGGATGCAGAGCTCTTCAGTGGGTAAGGATTTATCAAATGAGTATGAATGGCCAAGCTGAGCCTAAAGCCACACTAGAAATGAATTTAAAATCAGAGTGTAACAGCAACTGAAATGTGCTGTGTGGATTTGCAATTGACCGTGTGTGGTACAGAGAATTTTAGAGCTCATGTCTTGTTAGTAATCAGGGAAATGGCACTGGGCGCTTGCCTCGCTTTGAGCACAGGTTGGGGAAAAGCAAAAAAAATCTGCACAGCAAATGCTTCAGTGAAAAAGACAATATTTAACCACAGGAACTATGTATAAAAAACATGAAAAATCTCAGCAGGTGCTCTCAGGTCAGCTCTTGCCAATTTAGTGAACATATGAGTACAATAGTGCAATCAAAGGCCAGACTATCAGGTTCCACTCGCATTTGAAAAGAAAATAGACCTATGTTTGCACCTGAGTAAGCTGTCTTTCAAGGGAGGGAGCTCACACCACAGTTATGGCTGTGGTGTAAGTATTAGAGTGCAAAATAGGAAGAAAAGTGATCTGGGTGTAGGTTTTTCTTCCTGACTATGCCATTGCTTTTGTGATCTTTGAAGACACTATCTTGATGGGTTTTTAGATGAGGACAAAATCTACACCATATCTGCTTCAGAATTCCTTGTGTCCCTTCTGATGACATAGGAAAAAGATGAGCACATGCTTCCCACTGCGAATGAGGAAGAGTGGAGTCCAGCTGCACAAGTGCACCTGGGTAATTGACATTGCTTAATGTATTTAACCTAAACCAGGAGCTGTTGTTCCCAGCCTATATGGCAGCGTAAACAGTTTTATAGATATTTAATTTCATCATGCTGTATCATTGCTATATAAGGTTAGTAAGAGCCTGCAGTGTCAGTGAAGTTAGCTGTCATACAGTGGAATAAAGTGCAATGCCAGAAGAATTGATTTGAAACAGAAAATGCTTTTTTTTTCTATAAATGCCTCCTTATTTCAAATTTCCAAACCTCTCTGGAAGTCTCAGAACATATTTGAAAAGATGAAGTTTAAAAAATTTTTTAAGAGCAGCTTAGTTCCTAATTCCCATTAAAATCACTTGATGTTAAGGAGTTAGGCTCTCAGAGTAGCCTGTGAGGAGCCTACCTATAAGTTTAATCATCTGAATCCAGTCTTTTATTATAGATTAACACAGGGTGGGGGTGAGCAGGAAGTCTTGTTCTTTTCCACTATTTCCCACTGAGTTGCTTTGTGATTTCAAATGAATTAGATAACCACTTTGATCTCCAGTTTTCCAGGAAAAAGAAGGTTATAACTTCCTCCCAGCTGTGCTCTTTGTAGGTATTGCAAATAACAAAGCATTGCATTCTGCTTCTACGTAGTAGTTCACTACTGCACACACAAAGGATATATATATATATGTGTGTGCCCAATCAGTTCAAAATGAAAACATTTTATTTTTATAGTATCCGTAAGAGTGCACTTGCTCTCTGCCCCTCCCTCATGTTCTCTGCCAGGGCATAAGATAAAGTGCAGCTGGCATCAGTTGATGGAGCGCTTCATGGTTGGAGTTTTCTCATGGTGCAACATCAGTCTTCAAATTCTGTTGAACATCAGGAATTTTGTGTGTGACTTTCTAATCTCATGTTTCAACATCAGTAGCTGCTCCAAAGCTTATGTTTCAGACTGTGGTTGTTTGAATGGATGAATCCACTGTTTTGGGAACTGAAGGACTGAACAGCAGAGAGTAATTTGTCCTTCATCATCTAAAAATCACCTCTCCTCTAATATTGCTCTTCATCTCCTGTAGGGCACTTTGAAATGTAAGACACCCTGGAAAGACCATTTGATGACATGGAAAGAAAGATTTCTTTCCAGTAATGTAATCAAAATCCACATATAAATTCATTTCTCACTCACTCTGTCTTCTCCTTCAGCATTTTCCCAAGGTGACCTGTTCCTTGAATTTTGTGACTGAGAGGGAACTGAAGTAGTTGGATATGTGTTGGCCTATAAATGTGAAGGGGCTTCATCTGAAATGATAGGGAATGTGTACATCCTTAGGGTAATGTATATGTGGATCATGCCTCTCAATGAACTCCAGTTCCTAGAAACTGGAGAGATTACTTCTCTCTTTTCCTCTCCCCATTGAGGTGTCTACTCCTTCTTTTCAGAACTTAACAGAAAAGCCACCTAACGTAACTTCTTCATCTTCCATCTGGCCTAAGCACAACTCTCATCGCTTTAAGTTTCTGCAAGTGGAAATTTGCTTTAACTGATTCCCCAAAAGACTTAGGAAAAAATGTTGACTGGAGAACTGCACGACAGAGGTCAATTGGACAGAGTCAAGGGAATTGATGAGGCATTATGTTTCCTCTGCCTTTTCTTATTTTCTGTTATTCATATCCAGGCTCAAGAGAGAAGAGGCATTTTAATTAAAGCACGTGGTTCATCTGGCATGTGTATATGTTTGGATCTGTTCACAAGGAATGGCTAAACTTTAATTGCAGAGGCTCCATAAAATGTCTGAATGGATGTATGAGTATGTTAGTGGTTGGGGAAGGGGACCAAATTAACTTTTTCTTTTAGGATAATTGCCCTTTTTGACAAAATTTTAGCTCTAGAGAAAAGCTAAAAGTCTAAAATAGAGAGAGACCAAACTATTATATGTGCCTGAATGTGAATTCCTGTCAATTTTCAGGTCTATATGTGTAGTCAGGATCTAGACTAAGGAGAGATGCCATCTATGAAGTTCTAACCTAGTTTTAAGCTTTGTCAACATCAGGGATCCCTGGATCACTAGGGTTAAGTTTTGCCCTCTCCAGTTTGCAGTAGAAAGATGGGATAGAAATAAATATTTACCCACAACTTATTTAATATTTGATATTTTTATGACGTTTTAGCCTTAATGAATGCAAACATTTCTTTTTCATATACCTAGCATTTTGGCATTTAGTTAATGCTGTAGCAATAGCAGTCAATAGTGTTAGGAAAGATTTCCTTACAGTGGTTCTAAAGTAGATGATTAACTTTAGAACGGTAGCAGAACAGGATGGACTGTTTATATTTTAAAGAAAATTGACATTTGCTTTAAAAAAGCCCTCATATTCTACATTGGTGTAGACAGAAAGGAAAAGCATGTTTTTCCTTTAAAGCTGTCTCCTAGAACAAAGAAATGTTGAAGCTCATTTATAAAATATGACTAGCAGATTGTTATTACTGGCTTTTTAAGGCTAAGGATAGAAGCAGTGCTGAGGACACTATTCATAGAGCAGAATGCCAGAAATGCTTTGTTAGCCTGAATCAGACATCATAAATTATTGAGAACTGCTGCTTTTGCTGTCTTTTCATTCCTTAAAATATTCTTTTTTGCATGAAAAATCTTGAAGATAAGGGTTTCTATTTTTCCCATGGAGCATTTAGTCTAAAGACTGTGCATTAAGGGGAGTTCTCTGCAGCCTGTGGAGAACGGTAGATAAGAACAAAAGCCCCAGGGTTAAATTGCCTCATTTTTACTAACTGTTATCTTACCGTTTCCATTAACATTCTTGAAGACCATTTCAGATAATCTTTTTCCTCTTACATTTGACACTCCTTGAATCTGTGTCTGCCCCGGAATTCACTGGACTTTGTGAAAAACTTAGCATTCTTCCCCAAATTCTGTAAGGGTAATTCTTCCTTTTTCTTTAAAACTATAGCATCTAGTAATGACAGCTGACAATTCCAAAGAAGCCTCAGTGTGGTGTAATTTCCACGTTTCCTGTTTGTGCCCAGAGAGGATCTTTCCCAGGTCGTGGCTGGGGGAACTGCTTGTATCTTTGTGTGAATCCGTGCTGATTTCAGTCATATGCAACATTCTTATTGAGAGCCTTTGAAACAAGAATAAGGAGACTGGATGTGGAGCATAGACAGCATAAGGTTTGATGTCACAAAATTTTGCAGAAAATACAATTTTTTTCCTGCTTTACCCTGTGAAGAACATAGACAGGGAGATGTGAAAATGAAAAAGGAATGGTATTAGGCTGAGCCAGTTAGATGGTACAGTTAGACAGTACCATGATGACAGAAGTGAGGTGGGAACCTGAAAAGTCATCCGAAGTAAAGATAGTCATCTGAAAAGTCATCTGAAGTATTATTTCCTACTTCAAATTACAAGTAAATTGTTTGAAACCGGAGCCTGTTCTGGGTGACAACTCCACATTGCAGCAGAAGAGAGTTTCAGGGAGCCCTCTTTTTTTCTAGCCATAAAAGATCAGAACATGGCTGGGATCATCTCAGACTGGGGGATTCTCTAGCCTGCAGAGAAAGAAAATCAAATTTTACCAAATAGAGTACATGACTAGGTCAATTTATAAACAGATCAGATTTTAGCTTTTGACTTTCTCTTGGTTCCCTTCCCAGTAACTGCAATGAAACAGTAACTTGTGTTAGTGCATAGTGGAAGTATTGGATATAAAAGACTTCAATTTCTCAATAAAATGAATATTTACCAATTCTATTGTAATTGCTGTTCAGTATCATTTGTCATCATCACAGGGAAATGACATTTATGCGACATACATTAGGAAGCTGCTGCAGAAATAATATAAGGTGACTTTTACACGTTTTGCAACACTATTTATTTTATGAAATTTCTTATGTGCTGTCTGAGGAGGTACCCCTGAAAGACTATAGCAGAGGACAGAAATCCTGAAATCTAATTCCAGTCCTACCCTTGTTATGAGGGTAGGACTTAGATGACTGAAGAAATTTTACCGAGCTAGGAGCACAGACCCTTTGGCTGTTCATTGCACTTTCAAAAATAATTCAGATCTGAGATGAATCCACAGGCAGCTCTGTCTGAAAAGGTCATCTTGGCTCTCAGTCTCATTTAAGTACCTAAAATTAGGTAAGATGAATCTAGGCTAGAGTGAGTCATCATGTGACTTGGAAGAAAATTTTGGCCATTGGGACAAAATATATCTGGATATAGTAAAGTCACAAAAATAGTCAGTAATTTAGTCAGCAGGTCTCGATATAGTGCGAGTGTTATCTTGTAATACTTGCATTGATATTATTTTTGACGAGCATAATACAGGGGATGATCTTAATGGTACCTTTGGCCTAAGAAGTTGATGCTCGTAGCTTCAAAATTGACCAGTGAGTTGGGATTTCAGATGCCCGCTTTGGAAACTCTGTGATACTTGGGCACAACACTATGTGAGCGGACAGAAGTTAGATTTGTTCAGAGCCTTAGTTCCACTTGTCTGGCAGAAGGTAACGTATTGCCGTTACCAGTACCTGAAGTCCAGTTTTTCAGAGCTGATGAGCATCCACTGCTCCTCCTGAAGCCAGTAGAACATCTAGCTACTTGCACTTTTGATAATCAGGTCAAGGCCCGATTTGTTTCAGAGTGAACTATTCAAAAACTAAAGTACAGAAAATTAGTAGCTGTTTTGAAACTGGTCTCTTCCTTAGGTGTAAAACCCATACTGTTGCAAGGAAACAAACTGAGCATATAGACTTCTAAAAAAGAGAACTCTGAGCTCTGCATTTCTTTCCTATGACTCTTTGAATATTGTTTTTTTGACATCACATATTTTCTTGCCTCCCCCTCCTTTTTATTTTAATTGGGACCTCGTTATTGGCTGGAAATTCCACTGGCATGACTCATCCCTGCACTGAAAATGACTGAACAGGCATCACATTGTGGGATTTACTCCCCCTGCTTTTTTCCTAAGTGCTTTAGTGTGGCACGAGCTTGTAATAATAAACTAGGAAGGAAGTTGGAGCCAATCATTTGGTTCTGAATGCACAGACCCTGCCAAATTTCCCCACAGGCATGAAACAGCCGCTCAAGCTGTGACACCAGCAAATTAAATCCTGGAGGTAGCTGACCAGAAGTAATGAAATGTGTATTTACCATACTGATGTTGTCTGTCCTAAGACACACTGGCTTTACAAAGTTAAGTGGGGCATATTTGTCACTCCCAGTGATGCTTAGAAAAAATACTGGGTTTGTCCTAGCCTTCTTCCCAAAATCTCAAGCCCAGTGCTGGCTGGGAAGCCTCACCTCATATAACGTGAAAAAGAGGATGCGTGGAATGGTCTGTTCTCTTAAAACACCACCAAAGTGAAATGCATATCCGCAAGGGAGATAAATGATCTAGTCCTGACATGTTGATTGTCAAGCCTTTTATTCATCCCTTTTCTGTCATTTCATTTTACAAACCAAACCTTTGTGCTAAAATGGAAAGATAGAAATTATTTCAAGAGACAACAGGTGCCTCACAAAACCCATGTGTCCTATGCATGCAGCAGCTTAAAAGCTGAGGCATACAGGTGTGTGGGAGAGGACTATGTAATCATATCATAATAGATATCATTCAAAGGAGATGTGCATTATGCATGTGGGTGCAGGTGTGGGATGGATGAGCCACACAACTAATAATGAGATGCCACTCAAGAAATGCATGTGCATCCTGCATGCAGTGGTTTAAAAGCATCTGGGCACTGGCACATGGAGGAGGGAGGCTATCATTTTACAGTGCCCGCATATTTAGGTGATAACTTAGAAAGAGTTGTTTTCCCCCATCAGGTCTCATCCTAGGTAACAACAGCAGATGTATGTGAGGTTTCTATGTGTTTAGCTAGTACCAGCATATTATGCTAATTGAGAACTATTGCAGCAGATTAGCAGATCATCTGCTGACTAGTACTTACTATGAACTTCAGAAAACATTGGGGGGGGGGGGAGAAGTAAAAGTATACAGTCTTTGGTGTGCTGAATACAATACCCATGGAAGAATCAAAGAATAAAATCACACTCTATATGAGCAGTCTGAAAGCACCTAATTATATCCTAGGAATGTCTGTAACTCCCCAATTATATGCTTAATTTCCAGCTGTACTTGATTAACATCACAAATGATTTATAATACCACCAAACACACAGAACTTGCTTTGAACTGTTTGTTGGCACGTATAAATTTGTTGGGCTCTTTTGTGTGTTTCTTCATAGCAAGGTAGGCAAATTGGATTAGTATCACACAGTTCAGCAGCAGAGCTGAGAGAAGGCTAGAATAGTTTTAGAGATAACATAGTAAACTTTGTTCTAGTGAAGCATTTAAATGCAAGTCTGTGGAAGGTCAAAACCCACTGATGTCTGTTGGATTGCACATCTACTTCAAAGATACTATGTTGTAATAACCTTGCTCAGTCAGGGCTGTCTTTCCTTGCTTGGTCTTGGAAGAAAACCTTGCTTTCTGTGACAGGGTAGCACATGTGCCTCTGAAAGCAAGTCTGTGGATGCACCCTCTCCCCTGCCTCCCCCTGACAAGAGAGCTGAAGTAGGAATTGTTCCAAATTTCGTTAGTGAGAGGAGAATGGGGAGGAAGAAGGATAACAGGACTCCATTTGTTTGAGCAGCTCTAAATGTAATACTCTGTTAAAGGTTTAAATCTTTTGGCCTGTCATACTGTATGGATCCAAATGCTGCATCAGGATTTAAGGCAAAATACAAACACTTGAAATGTGGTATTTTGGTCTACTCAAAGGGTAAGCATGTTGAATTCACTTGGTATTAAGGTAAACACATGTAAGCTTTTGCAGAACTGTGCTCTTATATTGTAAACCTTTTTGTGCAATTGCTGTGCCATCTGTGAAACATTACCAAAACCTTCACAATAAAATATTCATTCATTGATAACTTTGGCTTGTATCATTTTAGCAACTCTAAGTCATTTTTTTAGAGACTAATCAAAGTGTACCTCAAATCAACAACTGAGGCTGAATTCCCTCTATTTTTAATCTCAGGTTTGAAGTATTTAGATTCAGGAGTGCTTCTTGGGCTGGACTTAATGTGTATTAGCTACTTTGTTCTCATGTTGAGTCAGAACAGTGGTTTTGCTTTGGTCCCTTCTTCTCAAGTCTACTATTTCAGTATCTCTGGTGGTAGACATCACTGCATCAATTAAACCTAGAGAATATTTTCAAACTTTTACTAATATGAGTAATTCCTGAAGTGGGTTGTAGGGCTAAATATTAGGTGTCCAGAGTGGACAGTCCAGCAGTCTTGCCTTATGGTGTCACTTATGAATTCTGTACTCTGCGTAATCTAGCCAGCTCTTGATGTTTTATCATAAAATGTTTACATGTTTTTTCCATAGTCTCAGTTTCTGGAGTCATTTCATTTTAAGGTAATTTCAGGTTTCATTAAATAACAAAATCAGTCTCTGATTCTAATGACAGCTGTGGAAATTTAGAGAATATGATCCTACGTACACTGTGAAATCTCAAAGCCCAATAATAAAGGTGTGAACATAGGTAAAGGCAAACAACTGTTGTTTAAAATCTCACAATTTTAAACCTGACTTTTTTTTTGAATGCCAGCAGTGGGCAATAATGTATGTGTGAATTCCAAATAGGGAACCCTGCTTCTGGAGCATTATTTTGCATTGTTTTTATGGTAGAATTGCCGCTAGACAAAGCTGCAGGAAGACAGGAGGTAGCCAAGCTGCTAGAATTAATCTCTGAAGGAAGTGTCCAGCTCTTTGGTATGGGAACAACTTGACTGGATGAATATACTGCAAACTATCCATGGATGTACACCCTGCCCTCCAATAGGGCTCTCAGCCTGTGAAGTATGAAGGAGGAAGAGGGTACTGTGGGGCTGGGAATAGAAAATATCATATATCATGGTTTTCCCTGGGGGTAAAAAAAATTCTAAGCATCAGTGTGGCCTCATAAGCAGAAAAGGCAATGGTAGATGTAAGCCTGAACTTTTCCTTCTCATTAATTACCATGAATCTGTTTTGAAATTCCTGTAGAGAACAAGTGCTTCTTGCTGACAGCTGGTTTGCAATTAATAAAAAGGAAAGTGTTTTCAGCTGGCAATGACTTATCATGCTCATGATATATGAAAACAAGATTAAATTGCTTCATTTTCTCTCTACTACTAATAAAAGAAATATTGAAAATGAAACGATGTAGCTTAGGAAATGTAAAGTGTCAGCCAAAGCCATGGACACAGTGCCTAATCCTGAGAGCTGCTGATCGCCATCACCTGACGCTTGTTGGAACAGGCATATTTGGAAATGCTTAGTCAGTGCCAAAAAGTATTCTTCAGCTCCAGCCTCTTAGAATGTATTGGGTTCAGGAATATATGATCCTGTGTCTGCAAGGCAGAAGAGTCTTGATTTAATTAGCTTTCTTTTATTGTATTTAATGGCTTACTATTTTACTTTGGGGTTTTATTGGAAATCCTCTTGCCACTGATACTTTTTTTTCACCTCGTTCTTTTGCTCTTCTCCACCCCTCATCAGGAAACCATGGTGGAGGCTTCATTCCTTGGTTTATAAAAGATGGTGTGGCCAGAGCATCAAAAAGCACATAGTAGGAACGAGGCCGAAGGAATGGCCTAATAGTCAGATGCCCATGGACTTTACCTGACCGTGAATTTTATTGTAATGAAATTGCTAGGATTTGATGTTAGCTTCCTTGTGGAATATGAAATATAACTTTATCACAAAGATAACAGGAGCATCCTATGAGTATCAAAGGAAATGGGCAAAAAGTAAATAATGGATTTTACTTCAGTAAAATCTTTTTATTCTTGCTTTGTAGAATGCAGAACCTTTCCAAGTTACTGTCCGAGAAGACAATTGTATCATTGTCTCCCTGGAAGCATCTGATGTGGTGAGCTCATCCTCTGTATATGTTGTGAAGATAGCTGGAGAATCCAAGAACTACTTTTTCCAGTTCGAAGAATTCAATAGCACTTTACCTGCCCCTGTGGTTTTTAATGCCAAATACCATGGCCTATATTACATAGTAACTCTGTTGGTAGTGAACTCAAATATGGTTTCCAAGTCAGCAAGATCAATCACTGTGTTAACCAGTAAGTAACACCTTATTCTTTTTGTCTTCTGTTTCCTCTCTTTGTGTGTGGAATTATTTTTTTCAGAAGTTCTCCTTGTGGAGAAGTGTTTTGTTTGTTTGTTTGTTTGTTTTTTAATAGGTCCTCCTTGTGTGTAGGTTGGATTCCTGTGTGAGAACAGTAGGGAAGATGTTCTGAGAAGGCTTATGAGTGGAAATTTGCAAGATCTGGGCAAGAGGAACGAGGCAACTCTAGGTTTCCTTTGGGTGACTCTTCCTAAATGCAACCTGGAGAGGTTTATTGCACTGGAATAGGAGGGATGGATGAACCTCTTCTCCAGATGTTCATCCTTAACGCTGTGAATCAGAGGTTCCCAAAATCTAGTAATAGGCTCAAAAAGTATTGGTTGACATTTCAGTGTAAGCAGTCTTGTTACATGTTGAGGTACATTCTGGTTTAGATGTCATGACAATGTACTTTGTTTGCTAATATGTTGAAGTAATATGGAAAGCAGACAGTAGTCACCAAGACCATGTGTTTCTGGCAGTACAGCTGAAGATTTTCGCGATGGAGTAGTCTGTCTCTTACTACCTCCAGGTGCTTTGATCCTGTGGGAGAGGTGTGATTTCGCTTACTCTGTCATCATGCAAAACACCACAGATTCCTGTTGGATTTCTAGCTCTGCTGTCATTCCAGCACTGCTTACGCATGCCAAACTGAAAACAGTTTGTAGAGGATAAAATGATTTCTTCATCTGAAGGACAGATTCAAAAGAAACAAGACAAACACAAAATAATTCAAGAGGGGTAAAATCAATTCCCAGATCTTGTTCTGTTATAAACCTGGGCTTAATCTATTTCACAATCGAGTTTCTGTGGTGAATCATTACCATATACACACATGCACACCATTTTTCAACAGGAGGTTGATTAATAACTCCTTTAACCAAATGTAAAGGTCCTGGAGGGAACTTTTTGGTGATGAGTATATTTTTTGGTCAAATGGCACTTTGAAATCTATGGACAGTTGTATTTGGCTTGCAGATAAGAAATGGCTATGACTTTGTGTACTTACATTATTCTATGAACAAATACCATCCACTGTAATAAAAGTCTTAAAGAATATTATTTTTGGTACCGAGTGAAGTGCTTGCAACTTAGGAGATACCAGATTTTTGCACCATCCATGCAATCTTAATCTTCCCTTGTGTGTTCAGGCTGTGCACCAACAAGGGCAACCAAGATGAGTCCCAGTGAAAAATATCATGTGATTGAATAATGGCAGTCTGTCATATGTATAAGAACATATATGTGCAGTGGGCGACTTAAGGCTTCATAAGCAGCCTAAATTTCCTTTTCTTTGACTACTTTAACCCTGCAGTTGATATAATAATTCTAATCTAATTTCCTATTTTATTGGGGGGGGGGGCAGTAGGGGTTTGTTTAAAGAAAATAGTGGAAGCATCAGCTGTCACATACAACTGAAAGAATGACTCACCATGCATTTTCAGCAGCTTTTGAATCCTGCCCTGGTGATTGTGCAGCAGGGCTCTTTATAATTTAATTTCCAGCGCTCGCTAGGGTCACTGCAGCAGGGGAAGGTATGATCTGGGATGGCAGATGGACCACAGCTCTGTTCAGCAATTCTCTCCTGTTCAGGCAATCACTGAAGGAAGAAGGGAACCAGTGTCACCCAGCCCTTCAAAGCCAGCCCCAGACGTCCCATTTCCAGCTCTGGGGGGTTTCCTTAGGGTGTTCCCAAAAGAGTGTGAAGTTCTTGGCTTCAAGGAGCATAGCCCATACTGCTCTCACTCCTCCGAGTAAGACTTAACAGTGTCCAAAACCAGGTTGTGCACTGCATTTCAGATAGGAAATGAGCCTGCTTCTTTTCACCACCTGTCTCATGCGAGTGCTCTGGCAGCTTTTCAGGGTTTGCTGCTGTGGCCTCTGCTGCTTACCCAGACATTGGAAAGACCTTAGCAGTTGGGCAGTGTTGCTTGAGGAACTCATACAAGAAAAAAGAAATAGTGAATTTCATAGCTTAGGTCTCAACAGAAAGAACATCAGGTTTATGGAAAAGGAAAAGCATTTCCATATGCAGTATTAAAGATATGCTGTCTTAAGTATTAAAGATATGCAGTAAATTCTGAGCTTCTTAAGGTAAAGGGCCCAATAATCCTTCCTAATATTTTCTTTTAGGCAAAGTAATGAGTGCCAGCTCTCCTGTAGCAAGTGTGGCTACTAAGTGTTTTGAGTAGAAGGGTGTAGGAATGAAAATGAATTTGGAATAAAAAGACAGTGTAGCAGGCTGGGCTTTTTAATGGTATTTCACTATGATGCTTTTGAAAAGAATCCTTCAAACTGATGTATTGACCACTGGTTTCTACTGCAAAACTGCATCAGATGGTATTTGGTTTCCTTGTTTTTTCTTTTTTCCTGTTATTGCTGTGGTCCACTTGCCTGTTCCACGTGATTTTTCTGACTATTAAATAACTTGAATGTTGGCAGATAATACAGTAATTAAAATAGATTCATATTTTTCTTCATGCCATATGCTCTTTCTGCCTGTTAAACATCATTAGTTTATTTTGACCATGCAAAAACATATAACTGTCTCATTTGTTCTGTTTGTATCTTACTCGTGCAAAAAATGACACATTGCAACTAACATTCAGGATTAAATTAATTCCTGTTGTAGTTTCATTGGTATCAGGAGAGCTTTACCAGTTATAGATTGGCCCCATTCATTAGGCTGCCACAAGATAAATCAAGCAGGATAGCCGGTGATGCCAATGTGGTTTTTCCCAAGGCTATACTTCGCATTTCACAATAGTTTTCTGAGATCTCCTGACATCTGCAAGGGAGCAAGGGCAAGGAGATGGAGTCTTTCAGCTTGAGCATATGCTAGAGATCTCAGGGTCAGAAAGAACAGTGTGTATCCAAATTACGCATGTCAAAATGAGAGCAAGGTGCCTCAAAGAGATTGCCTACTCAGAAATTTAATAAGAGTCATGGAAGAAATCTGCTTTCCAATGGTCTATCTTGTTGAGGTTTTCTTTTTCCTTTTCACATCTGTGTGTTGTGCTGCTTCTCAGCATGTTTGCAAGAAAAAAGTATGTCTCTTCACAGGTTGAAACTACATCCTGCTCAAGCCAGAGAAGACATTTGTCTTATCTCTCAAAGGTTTTTGTCTAGGAAAAAAATGATTGCTCAAGATAAAGATGAGTTAAAAGCTCTCAGAATTTGTGTGTATAAATATATATATTTCATATATACATGTGTATGTGTATTTATATATACTGGCACACACACACACACACGTGTGCATGCTATAGTTTGAGGCTTTAATTGTTAACTTGGGCCTTCTATGCAGGACTGAGCAGTTTGTTTCCAAAGAAAAAAGTAGTTTCAACTTTAGCTTGCAACCGTGGATCTTACTGCAATGATAAAAGTTACGGTGATTCCAGAGCATTTGAAGTTAGGAAAAAGATAGTAGTGTGCAGGTATCAGTTACTGTGAAAATGTCTTCTCTTCTCTGTCTGGGGCTTTCTCACTGTTAATCAAAACTGCATAAGCTATAGAGTTTCCTTGTCTAGGTTCTGTAGTCCGGATCATTGTAATGCAAAGCATGACCTATTTATTGCAATATTTCTTCTCAGTGCCTAAGAGTTTTGTCAGCTTGAGCACAGCCCACATCCTCACATCGCTTCCTGAGCTGGGATTTTATAAGCTTGAGAAGAAGAGGGCGTATTCAACTCTTAAGAAACTTGTAAAACAGAATTTGATCACAAAATAGCACTCTTTCTTCTGATTCTGTAGCAAAGCTGTGTTCAGCAAATTGGTCTGGTACCTCACTGAAGAAGAAAACATTAAACCGAGACCTTGGCCACCTATCGTTAAAGATTCCTATGATGGTTTTCACAAGAATGGGTGTGTTAATCTTGCCATCCTGGCCAGACTCCTGCGTGCACAGTCATGTTCTGCATATCAAAATGACCTTCCTTCTAGTTTTCAATCTGGACAAGGTTAGATGTAGTTCTGATATGTAACACTGAGTTATTTCAAGGCTGCTTTCTTCTGCGCTTAAAGTTTTAGCTTTTCAATTGGAATGAAGTGACTTCAGAATTTATATCATGAATTCAGTGTTTTGCAATATTTGGAAGAAAGTTTCAGCTTAGTTTTAATAGGTTTTAAAGTAGTTTGTGAGAGCAATAAAGAGTGTGGCTCTAAAATCAGTGACTGAAATTCTCACCCTGAATCCTACTCTTTCCCAGCTTGAAGGCTTGTTTTATTCATTTTCAGGGTGACTCATACCTGCATTGTCTTTTTTTTTTTTTTTTTTTTTTTTTTTTTTAATTCACTGTCAATATTTCTTCTTGTTGGGGAGGAAAAAATATTTGTACATTTGAAGGAGTGGGGAAAGCAGTACATTGCAAAGCGATTGTGTGCTGTAGGAAAAATGTATTTCTGCTGGGAATTGGAGAGCTCAGGATATGTGAGGGGAAATAAGAAGAGCTCTTACTTTTATTTTAGCTTCTGATTAGGAGTTCTCAGTGGTAAATGTCTCATTGTTTCAAAAGCCAGTGACTCCTTACCTAGATCACCATAAAATAAATTCCCTTTAGGGAGAAATCTGCCTCTGTCTCTTCTACAGAAAATATTCTCTCTTAGAGACCAACAGGCCTGCCACCTGGGACTGTGATCTCTTCAACTCTTAGAAAGTAATTGACATTAGACCTACTTAATGCTTGGCTGTCATTGTGCCAGATGCTGCAGGAAGTGATTCAGCAGGTTGAATTCATTCCTGCAAGTCACTAATGGATCAGAGCTGCTGAAGTAGGAGCTTCAGAGTTGTTTCTGATGAAATGTAAAACTTAATCTCTTTGTGTTTTTCTCTCTTAAAGGATGATGTGGCACATCTTTAGAAAGGCTGGCTATTCATGGAAGCCCTAACTTTGAAACATATCTCAGAAGAACGTTTTAGGTCCCTTCATGCAATCCTCTGCTCTCCTCAGCAAACAATCATATAATCCTTTTTTTAAGGGGGAAAAGCCTGTCAAAATCAAACAAACAAAAAACCCTCCACCCAGATGGGTATTTTCCTGCCATTATTTCCATTAGAAGGCTAATCTAAAGTCTTGGCCTAAATCTGTTCAAAACCAATAGACACATCTTTGTTCTTGTGCCAGTATTATTTTTTAGTTGGTATGGTCTTGTCATCTCAGATGGACATCTAGAAACTGCAGTATCCAAGACCATTGCTCCATTGTACCTCCTTTTATATTCTCCTTTCATGAGCACATGGTATCCTCCATTACCGATCATAAACTTGAACATTATGTTTCTACAGTATTAAACAGCAGCTGTTTCACCTCAAAACTGGCTGCTTTTTAGCAAGAGATAAAATGATCCCTAAAGTTAATAGCGTAATAGAGGCTTGATCCTGGCTATGATTTACTCCCAGTAACAGAATATAGAGAAGTAAATAGTCGCATCCTGGGGAAAAAGCTACGTAGTTCACAACATATTCATGTGAGTAATGGGATTACCCACTGGAGTTAGGTCCCTACCACTAACGGGGTTTCTTTTTTTGTAAAAGTCAGAATATGAAGGTAGGTCATGGTTAACCTGGGTTTGGGTGTGAGAAGCCAGACAGCTGATTGCAGTCCCATTTTATCCAGCCATGTGTAATAATACATCTATCCTACCACAGTAATCAATAATTAATTCAGTTTGTAGAGTGACCAGCTTTATGAATATTAAAAAGGAATTGATTTGGACTAGAATACGCTAGTTATTTTCAATGTACTTTCTCTTTTCTTGGCTTACAACAGCCACGTAAAACATTAATGTGTCTGGCACAGATTGAATGCTTTTATGGAGGATTAAGCATCCAGAATTTGCCAGGGCATTTGAGGAGGTTAGCAACATTCATTATCCTATCTTGATGTTTGTATAGTGCAAGTTATGTGCTAAATACAAAACACCAAAGAGTCCAGGAGAAATGCAGAAGTTAAATTTCCCATAAACAGATATAATGGGAAAGCAGTTGCTAAGGGAGCCACAGACTCTGAGACCAAAAAACCAAAACAAACAAACAAACAAAAAGGCAAGTTTAGGCCTTGATCCTGCAAGCCTGTCTGTGTGGGTTTAATACAGTATGAAAGTCTAAAAATGAAGACATCGTACATGAAAAAGTGCCTTTAACATGTTATTAGAGGGACATTGAAATCCTCTAAGTCCCTTTTGTAACATGTCTTTAAACATCAGTGCAGTGCAGAGGGTTTATACAGCTCTAAATTTTTAGGTGTTATATTATGTCTCTTTTGGGCTATTTCTTGAGAATCACTGAAATCTGTAAAAACCTGGATCCGAAATGCTGCAAACTGAAAAATGAAAATGACCAGATATTTATGCTCTGAGTTGTAAATACAGATGGTGAAGAGTGACATTTTACATATTCTTTAAGTTTTAATAACCGTAAAAACAGTTAGTAAGTGAAAAACAGAACATGATTTTTATCTGCTGAGTGTCCTTTTAATTTCACAGTGTGCAGATAGCTTTTGATGTGAAGATTTGGTGCCAAAGGAAGTAAGATAATGGAAGAATCTTTAAATTGCATTATGTCACTCATGTTACTCTGCTCACATCAGCCATAAGCAAGGAGAGGACAGTAAGCAGAAGATAAGAGAAAGAAAGAGTCTATGGCGATTACTGCTTAATTCAATTATTGTTTAATTAAATCAAAGCATCATGAGCAAAAATAATTTGGATTAAAAATGAATGCAACTTCCATCCTTTATTTGATTTGTTGTAGGAAAAAATAAATGAAGTAATTTAATCACTGACATAAGAAAGTTTCAGTAATTCTTACAGTAATAAGGAAAGCCCAGATCTGAATGAAACAGCAGAAGAAAGCCCAAGGCACACCCGCTAACATGAAAGATGACTACATCTAAGAGTTGTGCTATTTAGAGATAGCTATTGACATTTTAAGTACTATCATGTGCTGTGTGAGCTGTGATATGCACCCTCTGGTCATGTGGATAGCCAGATCAACTGTTTATTTCAGAATAAGTGATGGGAAAAGACTCAGTAGAAAGAAGAGTGTAAGCTTTGCTTTCTGTGACCCACTTTATTGCCATTCATTTCTAGGCTATCACAAATTGTCAGCAAAATTTTCACAGATTCTGTCACTATGATGCCTCTTGGTGTTTGTGGGGTTCAGAGTTTTTATTTGTGGGTGGTTAACATACAAATATACAGATATTTACCTGCAGCTAAGCCAAACTTCTTTGCCGTGAGAAACAGAATAAGAATCCCCACAACATCAGACCATCTTGGAAGATTTCCCAGATTCCTGAGTACTGACAAGGTTAGAAAGGACACAGTAGGTTCTTCTTAAGACTTGGGTGACATTGTTTTAGTATCAGTGGCTTTTGTCCCTAGCTGCTTTTTCTTGTCCACTTCTCATTACATATGGAAACTTATTACTGTGGTGAAAGTACTGTGCTGGTAACTGAGAATTAATTTCCACTTCCACTGCAGACTTGCTTTTCCATCTTTCGTTAGCCTATTGCACCTTCCCTGGGATGATCCTGTTTTTGAAATTGATATTACACTGCCTTTCACCTACCCTTTCTCTTGCCCATTGTGACTATATGCTCTTTGGGGGAAAAAATGTCTTACTAGTTTTTCTCCAGGGCCTACTGCAACAGGACTTTGAACTCGAATGGATCCTCTAAGTGTGTAGTAAGATCATGCTGATGACCAGCTCATATTTTTCAATGCCTTCCCTACAGTATGCAAGATCTAAGTCAATGAGATTATTCTTATGAGAATGTAAATGTAATTACTGAGAGTGTTGTGTATTAACTACCTCTATTAATATATGTTAGTGTGACAAATTCCAGCTAAAACTGTAATTCTGTTTTAAATATCTGCTTGGCCCCCTTACCCAATGTAAAGGTGGTCTGGTATCCCTTCCTTCCTTCCTGAGGAAAGCATCAAACAAAAGCCTAATTCTTCTGATTTTTTTTCTCATGGATAGAGAAGACTAAATAAACCCATGACCCTATTACTGTGAGCAACGGTCTGGGTTCTTGAGTGCTGTGGATTGACATGGCTTTCCTCAGTCAACGGAGCTATGCAAGATGTGGGCTAAGTGCCACATTGAAGGATATGGGCTGTTATTCTTACTTCTTATAGCTTGTCTAGATCAAGGCTTAAAGCACTAGCTTGGAAGTGCCACGCTTACCACCCTTCTGTGCACAGGCTTCCCCCTGTCCTTTACTAAATCATTTTACCTTTGTGTGTCTCAGTTCTCCATCTGTAAAGTAATGATGATGGTGCTGTTATATTCTGTAGAAGATTGGTGTGGATAAGTACCTTGAAGACAGTGGCCCTCTCTGATGTGATAGGAAGGGGAAAGTGTAATCACCCATGAAATACAGAAATGAGTGTGTATAAAAATGGAAAATCTTCATTTGAGTAGTTTCCTTTGGTCATTATGCTGATGGGCTTCTCAGCTAATTTTAAAAGTTCGGATATATGATAAAGTTATGAGCAATTTCAAATGTTTTGTTATTTTTGTATGGGGCCACTTTCACTTTATTGGCAAGCATTAAAGGTGAAAAGCTTGCTGGCATGATTAGTGTGAATACTTAAATAATAACTGCTATTTCAACCTTGTTTTTTGTGGCTATTCTTCTGTAAGTAAGGGACTTTTTTCTGTTAAAGCATAAGCATCAATAACATGAATTGTTTTGAAAGGGCACACATAAATCTTGGCTTCATCAAAATACTAAGTAGCTTTGCCCCAGACCTCTGTGAACCCCAAAATAGCACCTCGTGGATTTAAGACTGCCTGTGCCATTCCTAGGAAAATCATTTGTTTTATTTCTTCAGTGTTGTAAATGTGTGAAGAACTCTGTTTGTCTACTAATCTGCTCCTTTCTTCCTCTTTTTCCTTTTATTTGTATATCCTTTAGAACCCCTTCCTGTGAGCAGTGTTTCTATCTATGATTACAAACCATCTCCAGAAACAGGAGTGTTGTTTGAAATTCAGTATCCAGAGAAGTACAATGTTTTTACCAGGGTAAATATAAGCTATTGGGAAGGAAAAGACTACCGAACAATACTGTACAAAGGTAGGAAGAAACTATTCCACTAATACTCAATGCTAGCTCTACTGGAAACATTTTAAACAGTGGTATTAGGTGTGCTTTTGGTGTGTATTGGTTATGATGATTTATATTTCTGGTAATGTGCCTGTTTATCTAATAACTTTTACATCATGGAGTAAAGGATGGGTCTTCATAGTTGAGCTGATGGTTCACTTAGGATTTTACACCTGCTTCCCGTTCCTGGTCTGGTAACGTCCTTTCTTTGGGATTTTAGAAGAGGACTGGGAGGTATGGAATATTTTTCATCAGTCCTGAAGTCAGCCTGAGAAAGGATCCCCAATTTCTGATGCAACCAAATAAGCATGTCCACTAAAATCATCAAAACTTTCCACTTTTTTTTTTTCTGCTGCTTTATAATCCAAAGAACAGAAGAAGGAGAGGGGGAAAAAAAAAGCCAAAACTCAGCAGGAAGGACAGCGATACATTTTGGCTTTCTAGATATGCATGTTGAATTCCCTGGATGACATTCTTTCTCAACCGAAATTCGTAATAAAATTCCCACTCTCTTCCCTCTGGCCAGGATTTCTTCTTATTAAACTGCTCAGCAATTTCTCAGCTACAAAAGATGGAAGAGCCATGAAATGCCCCAGATCTGGGAAACTGCTTCAATATGCCTGTTTCCTGGTGCAGGTGTTTGAAGCTGATACTTCTGTATCATCAAGTGACACAGTACTAATAAGTAGTACTGTATCATTCAGAATTGTTTCAAGGCTAATAAATCCTGCTATATATTATCAGTTTCATTTTTCTTGAAACAACCATGCAGTCAATCTAACAATCTAACCAGAGCAAACTCTGCATTCTTTTTTATTTGTTTAAATCTGAACTCCCCTTTGCGCTCTGGTATAGCTTAAGCGTAGCATTTATCTCAAAGCTGCAAGTGGGACTGCACTATGGAAGCATCCTAAGCAGTGCAAAAGGTGCCTGCATGCTCCACAGGCCCTAACACACAGCTGGTTTGGTATTCCACTCTGACAATAAAATGCCTTTGTGAGCGGCCCAGTAGATGCTGGGTTGAACATCAGGCACTGAACTGGGGCTCCCAATTTTGGAAGTCCAGTCATTGTGAGCTCCTCCTAGAGTCAGCAGAGGGAGATAGACACCTCCAGAAGGAGCTCTAAAGAATTTTGCTATCCCTTTCCTTCAATACGAAGGGGGATTAGAGTAATGTTTTCAATGCTGTAAAGTGCCCAAAGTTAGGAAGGGTGATTCTGGATTTTAGCACTAAACACAACCTCCTTCCAGAGAACAAAAACGATACTAGCAGCAATTTTTGCCTGCCAAAGCTAATATATAGTGTCAGGGTTTGTAATGCTGCTGCTGCTGATAAATGAAAAAAATCAGCCTGAATTAAGAGAGACACTAATCAATGAGCAAACTCTTCCCCACAGCCAAATAGCTTTAAGTAACTTCCCTTCAGCCCACGTGTGCACTGATGTTAGAAATGAGCTCAGAGCTCAGTACTGGGTGCAGTTGTGTTGTGGATTGCTCTTTGAGCATCTATCCTGAGCATAACGCGTCAGTCGGAGAATGACCAAAGAGGCTTTTGCATGCAACAGTTAAAGGTCTGCAGAACCTGCCAGACACTCTTTGATATGTTTAGTATCATGTGGCCAGATGCAGTTCCTTTCCTGTGAAAAATAGTTCACATTTCTTTTGCTGGGCTTTTTTTCTAGCAAAGTGCCTTTAAAAGGCAGGAAAAATTTTGGCAAACTGAATTGTTAGAATTCCATTTCTCAGACAAGGCTGAGCAGTGTTTAAGCATCAGAAACACTGTCAGGTCAGCATGTGCAGTTTTCATTATCAGAAAGCGGACATCTGATGTGTTTTTCTCTTTTTTCCTTTCTCTTTTTTTTTTTCTTCCTTTTTTTAAACCTTCTGCAGACTTCTTTAAAGGTAAAACAGTTTTCAATCACTGGCTGCCGGGTATATGCTACAGTAACATCACATTTCAGTTGGTATCAGAAGCAACCTTCAACAAAAGCACCCTGGTGGAATACAGTGGGGTCAGGCATGAGCCCAAACAGCACAGAACAGGTGAAGAAAATGTTTATGTACCATTTGCTCACTCCTTTCTGCCATGGGAGGGGATTGATCCTGCAAAGAGAGGAAGGAAGGTCTGCATGGGGGCAGCCTGAGACCTGCTCCTGGCTAGGAGCGTGGGTGGATGATGCTTAGGCTAGCACTGGGGAGGCAGGGCGTACATTTGTGTGTGCAATCCTGTGCAAAGGGCAATTTGCATTAGTGTTTCTGTTATAAAGCTTGCTTCCCAGAAAATAAATCCTGCTTCACATGAGACATCCTAGGCTTTATATTAGGGTCCCTCCCCTCCTGCCCCCCATGGGAATAGCCACTGAGCTACTATTGACCTATTTGGTCTCTCTCCTCTCACAGTGAATCCTAGCTAAACTGTTGGAGAAGTCCTTCCTCATTGCACAGTCCTTTGTTATAGAGAAGAAGAATGTCTTAGTTACTCTGCTTGGTGGTCAGTTTATGCTCTGAAGCATGAACTTTTAATTTTCAAGACAGCAATGTTGCAAAGACTGAAAATTGCATTTGTTCAGGGTCCAGAACTAATTTAATTTGGTTCTGGGATGGTGCCGAAAACTTTCCAGTTAATCTGTTGGACCACAGACAATTTCCAGGGTCCAGCGTGAAATGAACCAGTGCTAAAATTGAAAGGCCAGATCTTGAACACACTGATGTTGGGCCATTGCCTTGGAGGAAGCAAAGCCAACTGATGCCAGCTGAGTTCTGTTGTGATGATCCTAAATATAGCTATTGAGAGACTGAACCATAAGGATGTAACCAACAGGATGACCTTCCTCCTACTTGCTGCCCTCCCATCCCTCGCTCTTCCCATCAACTGCAACAAGAACGTAGTGTCTGTTTTTGTATAAATGGCTATGGCTGGGACAGGGGCAGGTGAACAAATTAGTGTGATGTAAGCTAAGGTGCCAGATTAAAATGTACTAGTCAAAGCTGTTTGCACCGGCTCCTCACATATGTCAGGGGTAAGAGCATACAGGCAAGCAGTTACAGTGAGGCAGGTAAAATGCTGTGTATTCACATGCTAGCACGAGTAAAAGTACTTCTTCATGTACCAGAATCTTATCCTCTGGAGACCCCAAATTTAAGATCAAGCTTTTACAAATATTAAAATTTAAACTAATTTTAAAATTTAAACTAATTTTGTGAAAAGGTGCCTGCTAAAAGCATGTGAAAAGCCATACAGAAATCTGGAGTGCATGCCTTTGAGCATAAGTTATGCCATCTGTTACTTTTGTATATGTTTTTCAGCTCATTTCTACAGAAATATTTTTCCACGATCAAAAAATTCTAGAGATTCTAGAAGGCACAATAAAATAAATGAAGTTCCAGTCTTACAAATTTACACCTGGGTAACCTTGCTGCCCTATTAGCAAAGAAATATGATTTATTTGTACTTTTCACATCTATGTTACATTGTGGTATTCTTCAGTCCTGATTCTTCTGTGAATTTACATTAATCTTGATCCCACTGGAATTGCTTGTGCTATAAACATATGTAAGGCAATGGAGAGTCTTAATGAGAGCAAGTTATTTCAAAATAACCCTAGATACTTTGTTTTTCTGCAAACAACATGTGCCGTTTCTCTGGGGAATTGACACATCACAAAGTACATTGAACATGCCAATTAAGACTAACCCTTGCTTCTCTTTTAGTTCCTTACCCACCTCGAAACATTTCTGTTCAGATTGTACCAGTCAACAGAATCAACTGGGAAGAGCACAGTGGAAATTTTCCAGAAGAATCATTCATAGGACCACAAGATATAATGGGGAAAGAGAAACTTAGTCATTTTTCTGATGAGCCGCCTGAAATGCCAACAGCAAACACATCTTACTCCTGGCCAGATTACCGCTATAACAGCACTGAGGATGAAGCCACGTCACAGCCGTACTGGTGGTCTAACGAAGCCGAATCGTCAGAGGGCGAAGAGGAGTTTGTCAATGCTGTTCCCAGGGATTATGAGAGCAATGAAGGGAATTCATTGGCAAAGCTTACGCCAGAGCCCCCCTCTTTCCTTCCTGTACAAATGGTGCTCACTTGGTTACCACCAAAGCCACCAACGGCGTTTGATGGTTTCCATATCAATATTGAAAGGGAAGGTAAAGACCCTTTTCACACCCCTTTTTAGAACTCCACTGGTGGATTTGTCTCCTCTTCAAATTATTAATTACCTAATACTGTGCTTCAGAGGGCTTTATTAGGTCTCCTGCATTTCTTAAGAAATCTTGTGCATTGGGTAGTATTTGTTTCTGGCTGGGCTTGCAATTCTCCTTTGTTAGACAAGATTTATACTAGTATACATATTGCTGCACTGTTTTCACTGCAGTTATCGTAAATCCATTCCGGTATTGGAGAAAAGAGAAACAAGCTGATAGAAATTTGAGATGAAGAAGGTACATTATATCATGCAGCTTTGTCTGCCACTGAAAAAGATTCTCAGGGGGACCTAGACTAGAAGGCAACTATAGAAAAGACTTTCTATATTCAGATTAACAGTTGTCTCAGAGGGCAGCTGCAGAACATATCCCTTAGGCTACAAAATGGTTGCAGTGGAGAATGGAGAGACTTTTCAAGGTACAGAACTACAACAAAATAACCATGTCACTTAGAGATTTTCTGTTTTAAAATCTTTACTCTCCAAATGAATTTTACCTCCTGATAAGCAGTTTTGATAATCTTTCTCACACTTGGGGCAAATGTGCCTTTGCAGAATAATAAAGCAATAGATAGAAAACTGGAAGGTCCTTTTCCTCCGTGCTGTGCTGTTTTTCACTTGCACAGTCATGGCAATCCTATTTTGTCATCACTGTTACTAAATGAAATTTTGGCCAGGGTTTATTGTTCCTTTACAGCTATCCTGCAACCTTGGTCATTAATTACTCTTGTGCTGATGGCAGGAAATAAAACTACCTGCATAAATCCAGTCCGTTTGGATACCTTCTAATCCCAGAGCAGAAACAGTATTAGCGTTTCTGATATAAATCTTTTCTCAGTAGTTGGGGCCTTTGAAATTTCAATTAATCCACACTACTTCTTTCTCCTGATTTAGAGAACTCCACGGAATTTCTGACAGTAAGCGAGGACACTCACAAATTTGTTGCTGAGCTGAAAGAACCAGGGAAATACAAGTTGTCTGTAACAACATTTAGCTCCTCTGGCTCTTGTGAAGTTCGGGGAAGTCAATCAGCAAAAACACTTAGTTTTTACATCAGTAAGTATCTTGGCAAATCCATTTCACCCAGACCAATGTAACTTTAAAGTACGGAGGTTTTGACGAGTAAAACACTGTGGCACCTGTGGCCTCTGCTGCAGTATTGTCAGAGTCTGGTCTTCAGGAATTTCCCTGTGTCAGAGAAGGAAATATAATGGAAAAATGTAAGTGAAGCTGCCTGGATGGGCCTCGATTGTGCCATCTTGATAGAGCTAAGAACTGAAAGCAGGTGCGGTTTCCAATAGAGCTGTTGCCACAGCTCAGAAGTGGCTCACTGAGACGGGACCCCTTCTTGCATCTTTCAAAGAAAGAATCAGAGAATTAAAGTGGTGGTTGTAGAGAATCTTGAAAATATTTTACTTTCTTATTCCTAGAGACTGTATTTGGGCAGGGACAAAGTGCAAGGCAGTCAAAGGGCATCTCAGGCTTAGAGTATGGGAACTGCAGAAACACTCAACTCAAATCAGATGGCCTCTGAGAGAACATATGGCAAATTTTGGTAGATGAAACAGTCCAGCCTGCTATCACTCAGACAAGAAAAATGAATTTATTATTTATCTGTAGAATCCTAGGGTTTCTTAACTGACGTTTTAGTGAAAGACAGAATAATAATACAGTACTATGTGAGCTAAGACCATAACTGACAATTAGATCAGCAAGTGAGGCAGGTGTAGGTGAATTTAGACTATTATCCTACTGAGAACTGTGTTCATCTGTACAGAAACAAGAGAATGAGATGCCTGAATAGGTATACTAGGCAACACACACACGGAATATCTTTTTGTACAAAAGGTAATAAATACATCCTACAAAATGCCCATATGAAGCGAACAGGGAAACACTTGCAGCACTGCACAGCTTTACATCTGGGAGGACAGTGTCTCCCTCAGATCATGAATGCTGCAGCAAGACATGATAGCTAAGGCTGGTGGAAATACTTATAGTTAAGCTAGTCTCATAAGGAAATGTACTTAAGTATATTACTAATAAAAAATATGTCTTTAGTAGCTTGTAACATTTACAAATACTAACTGTTTGGGCTTAAATTCCTCATAATGGTTAACTGCACTCAACTGAATTCCCCTCTCTCTTCTTTATTTTTAAAACCTTTACAGCTGAAAGATACAGTCTTCGGAAAATAAAGAGAAAAGAGAATAATGTTTTCTTTCAGATTTATGGATTCCTAGGTCAAAGATGAACTTGAATCTTTTTGGCTGTAAAGTGTTAAGAGGTCACGGGAATATAATGGATATTTTCATGTTACCTGTAATATATGGGGGAGGGAGGTCTTTTTCTTTTTTTGGTAGTGAAGTCTACACTAGTTTTGCAGGCTTTTAGAACTGCAGGTAGGCAGTTATCCTATTTATCCTGACAAATTCAAGATCCTGAGTATTTTAGGAGGATTTTATATGTATTTCTGATAATATGCTAAATGTGAAATGTGAACAAGTACAGTTCAGGTGAAATGACTTTTCTATTCCTCTTAGCCTGATCAAGTAGGCCTTCTGTGGGGACCACAATTTTGGCATGAGACATGAGGGTAGGTAGCTAAGTTCTCTTGATGACAATGTTGAAAGAATTTAAGAATAATAAGAGCTATACATACATCCAGTGGCTCCAGAGACCATCTAATAATTGCAGTCCTCTTTTTACCAGAGTAGGCCCTACTGTCCTGAATAAATTTTGCTCACAGCTTCACCTTTATTTTATCCGTTTATCTTTCAGTCAGTGAATCATCCTGTCAAATTACTGGCTTGTATTACTTGACATTGTTGTTGTACTGAAATGCTGTCTCGATTGTCAAACATTATAGGCTGATCTTACACCAAACTCATATTTTGGTGGTTGTTTTATTTTCTTAATAAACTAAAAGAACTATTAGAATTTTATGCAGCGAAAAAAGGCCAAGGAGACAGCTGTCAAAAGCATTACTTAAAACTGATGAGAGAAGTTGGTAATTTTCATGAAATCTAACATTTTGACCAAGTTTAGCTGAAGTTATTTTCCAAATTGTTATTTTATCTCTATTTAACCTTATGTTCTCTACAAAGTGCTTCAAAAAGTCTGATGGAGAATGAGATTCTTCAGTGTGGCAATCTCTGTGAATCAATTTTCACACTTCAGTGCAATAGTATACTTGGAAGGTATTTTAGTGTGTAGGGAAGGGAAATACTTTGTGTGCTTATCTTCTAATAATTGTCAAGAATCTGTACATTAATGGATATCACTGGTTTTAAAATGTTTCTGTGGAGCAAACCTGATATTTCTGGGTGGTTACCAATAAGCAGTAGAGAATACTGCATTCTGAATTTTTGGAACAGTAACATTTCTCTTGTCCTCTCCTGCTTTGCTGCAAGTGAAATAGCACTGGCTACGGGTTGTATCCCTGGGGCTGCTCTTTCCTGCCTGCAGGCAAGGCCGATGGACAGCTGTCAATCCGACCTCTTTCACTTATAGTGAATAATCTCATGAAAGAAGAGTGTTTTAGCACAAGTGCCCTAAATGCAGAGTAGAGGGAGTCACATGGCTTGCTGACATATGCTTTTGTGGCGTGTCGCAGGCCCCACGGGCGAATGGATAGAAGAGCTGACGGAAAAGCCCCAGCACGTGACTGTGACAGTGTTGAGCTCCACGACTGCCCTGGCATCCTGGACAGCCTCACAAGAGAGCAGCGGCAATGACACCATCATCTCCGTCGTCTCCCTAACATGTCAGAAGCAAAAGGAAAGCCAAAGGCTTGAAAAACATTATTGCACTGAGGTAAGGGGCAGAACTGAAGCTTCTTCAAATACCAGGAAAAAAATTCTCATCGCTAATCATCCTGCTGCTTGTTACCTTAGTGCCCAAGGGCCCTGTCAGGCTAAGGACTGGAAGAGCACAGTAGTTGGCCATGTCTTCTACAATCTAAAGAGATAAGGCTGGTGCAGAGTGGAGGGGAGAGTACAGCATGCAAGAATGGGCAGTGTGCAGTAAACTGTATCAGTGCTACAGTTGCATTTCTGCTGGACTGAGTGTGGCTGATCCTTTGTTCAAACTTGTGAATTGCACCCTTAAAGGCATCTCTGTGGCAGTAGGCAAAATAGCATCACTTCATGATATAACACTAAGGCATGTGTTCTGATCCATTGTATTAAGAAAAGTGTTCTCATGCACAGTTATCATTGACCTTGCTTAAATTTATTCTTAGTTTTCCTGCAGATGAATACAGAAACAGACTCTAAGCTTTCTGAAAGTTTAGGGGTGGTCAAAAGTCAGCTTTTCTTTTCATCTATAATGTCAGCACTGGGAAGGTGAAAACACTAGGTTTGGAAAACATCCAAACTATCTGTGATCTGAATGGACAGTGGTACTTTAGGGCTGCCATATGGGTCGTGTCTCTGATGATAAAGCATCCTGAACCCCAAAACATGCCAGTTTTCTGTTATTTGAAACCAGTAGTATATGCAACCCCATGTCAGATCCTTTGGCTATCCCCTCAATGGGATGTGGCTGCAATTAGAGAGAAGTTTTAGCCCACATCTCCATTTCCTTGCTTGAATGCTTGCACTTCTGTTTTCTGGGCAGTGCCACAGCTTTTGTCTGGCTCCCTTAATGTGTGGGACTGTGGAGTTTGAAATGCCTGCAATGCTGCCCTTAGTGCGCCCATGGGAATGGGAGAAGAGAGCTAACACTAATCTTCACCTCCTTTAACTTGGGATTAGCCCTTCAAGTTGAGCTACAAATGAATTATTAATGGGAGTTTGCATACTTTAAAAGCCTCCTATTTTGGCTTATATTTGAAGAGTGGTCATGAACTTGCACATTTGGAGGTCTTTACATGAAGATTTTAGAGGTGTTTTTTCAGAAACATTTGTAATTTCCTTGAATTCTTTTCCTTCCATTTATTAAAAAAAATGCAATCATTTAATCAGGAAGTAAAACAATACAGTAGACAATTACAAGCCAGACATAGCAGGTACATAGATATATGATTAAAGGAATTATTATAGGAATCATCTATATATTCAAATACAAGTAATTACCTAAAGCCTATCCATGAATAATCACGATACCTGTAAAAGTAAATGCCTGTTTATTGCAAGTAAGTCAAAAGGTCTGAATATACTTATTTGTTTCTTTTTGTTGTTACAGATATTCTTACCACCACTAATCAGATTTTACCAGATTATTATACCTGAAATTATTAATGGCTCCCTGACAAGCTGAAAAGAGCAAAATTCAGTGCAAAGTTCAATCTATTTCTGCCATTGTTCACAAATCAAAAGTGATTTATCTGTCCAAAGCAACTGTTAAATTCCATTCCTCACCTGGCCGGGCATCTGCCTCCAGCTCTGACCAATACCTGGCACTTCAGAGCAACAGTTTTAACGCTGATATTTCAAACTGAAAAAATGCCACAAGGTCCCCTAGTCAGGATTTGCCATGCTGGGCAGGAGAAGTGAAAGCAAGTAATTCCCCTCTGATTCCAGCATGCAGCTGTTTAACACTTGCATTGAGAAGACAGGTCACCCGTAACTCACTTTTAGCTCACACAGCTGCAGGTGAATCAGACGGCCAGTGAGAAAACTCAGGCCTTTTTTGAAAACACTCTATCTAAACACTCTAGCCTGAATCAATGAACTTTGATACTAAGAAAAAATTGGTGCTCTACTGTCACTGAGATGTAATGTATGACATTTAAGTGGCTGCTCACCACTTTCACAATTTTGTCTTTTTGGGCCTAGTGGATGGAGGTTTAGACACTGAGATTAGTATGTTCAGAAACATGACTTTTGTAACTGAAGTAGTTCAAGTATAATCTCAATCTTCTTTTGGTTTGCAAAATAAATGCTTTATCACTGATGTGTTCCCCTCCTACTAGGTGAATACAAGCAGCAGCCTCATTGAAAATCTTGTTCCTGGTGCCCAGTACCAGGTTGTGGTTTACTTACGGAAAGGACCGTTGGTTGGACCACCTTCTGATCCTGTTACATTTTCCATTGGTAACCCCTGCATCTACTGTTTGAACTACTTTTTTTTTTTTTTTTTTTTTTAATACCATATACATTATGGCTTAGAGGCCATTAAGGAGTGCAGACAGAGCTGTCATGCTGGTTATTTCAAATATAACGAACGTTTACAGAGACTATTTTCTTGCACTGTCTGGCCCACTACTGAGGGCTTCCTTCAGTGGAAGATGGACATTTCCTGTTTAGACATTAGGTGTTTAAAATACCTAAGGAGGAATTATTGCCAGGATTCATGCACACAGTGGACCTATGGAAAGGCCCATCTCCATCTCTGGACACCTAAATATATGTTAGTCTCTAGCTATGCTCATGGTCTATATCACTTAGGGCAGGAGTCACTGCACTTAGGTGTAACCAGCCTGACTTGCAAGTAGTTTGTGGTCAGTGGCACCTCTGGTAAGCCATTTATTGCCCTTTCTCATGAAATGTATGGGACTGCATTAGGACATTTGTTGCAAATATGCTTTCTGATGGACGTAATGTGGCCCAGCCTGAAGGCCACTGAGCTAATAAGAGTCAGGAGAGCTGGCTTGTCTTCCGTGGTACCACATGACCATCTCTTTTTAATTGTGTGTACCTACATTTTCTTGAGTTTAAAAATGGATCTCGATGTTCTCTGCTTCGAGGTCTGGAGATAAAAAGAATGCTATAAGAATGAGATCAACTTTTTCAAGAATGTGGTTTTATGACCCAGAGGCAGAGCTTTTCCCTAACTGCCTATAGTTCAAGATTTCGTGAAGCTTCTAAAGAGGCACTTAGGATAGAATTTGATATCTTTTAGTTTAAGTGTCATCTTTTTTATTAAAATTATCACTTTAACAAAATATTATAGGAAGAGAAAGGGCAAAGAGAAAACAATTCAGTGTATAGAATTACATTTTTAGAGAAATGTTTAACCTGAGTCACCCAGCGTCTCCTTTTGACAAATAATCTGCCTTGTTGGAGAGCAAGTGGCTGAAAGTTAGAGATCTTTATTATTTTTTGCTCTACTTCCTCTCTGTGAAGTAGGGAAGAAAGTGAAACAGAAAAAGACAAAGTTAACCCAATAAGAGTTGAATCCTGCAAATGACAGCAGGTATATGGACTAGTGAATATGGTGAGAAACTTTTCATTCTAGGCAGTCTCCTCATATGCTTTCATAAGCTGGGCCCAAATAAGAATTTGAAAAGCGAGTATGATACATTTCGGTAAAGAAAAAATGTAGGTAAATAGACACAATATATGTACCTTATTATTAAAATATATAGCACAGGATAATTTTTACAAGCACTTTTGGGTTTTTTTCTAACTGTAGTTACTTCAGAAATTCTCAGATTTCTATTTTCGTTTGCGAAAGTAAAATCATATTCCTGAAGTAAATAAATTCTCTCATTTCTTTACTCTTATGTAGCCTCATAGCCATAAAAATCAATTCTAAGCAAAATGCCATATTTTTTATCATAAAAGGAATGCTTTATGGAATAAAACAGCAGTTGCATGAATATAAGTTTTCATTTCATTACAGGATATTGAACTTATAAGAGAAGTAAACTGCACAACAAACAGTTCTGTGAATTTATCGGTGGTGTCTAATGATGAATGAAGCTGAAAAAAAAGAAAAATTACACTTTAAAAAGAATACAGCTCTCCCTATGTTTACCCTAAGATTCACTTTCACTGGGTGGATATGAACACTTTAGAGAAAGGTCAGAAAAGATGTGGTAAATGGGGACTGATTTATGAAGGAAGAGGCAGTTATCTGTGCTAACGTAGGCTGAAGTAATCTGGGTGTTGTTCTTGGCTCTAACCCTACGTGCAGTAGTTGGAGTTCTGCAATTCTTGTGTTAGCTAAGTACGTATTTAAGTAGCCTCACTGAAGCCGAGAAGAATAATTGCTTTCCAGACAAGTAAGAGTTGCAGAATTTGACCTGTCAGTGACATTTTTTCAAATGGCTTGACTTCTCACTTTCTCACTTTCCTCCTCTGTGAGGCAAATATAGCAATACCTAACAGCACCCTTAGATTCCCCAGGGGAGGCGAGGTAGATGTAAAAAGTGCTCATTCTTGTGGCATTTATCTTCCTAAGTGGTGTGACTTTTGATGCTTTTGATTCTGAGCATGCGACTTGAAATAGATCCTAAGCAGCTTAATTTTCAAAGTAGAATGGAACACTCCATTTATGAAAAATCAATCCCTTGAGTTTATCTCAAGCGAAGCAGCTAACACCAAGTGGTCTTCAGTCATTTCTGAAAAATTAGACCTTAAACTGGAGAACAAACACTGAAAAATTGTTATACCATTGCTTGTGACAAGGAGGTAGGACAGGGATTAAACAGTCGGGAACAAACCCGAAATAGGTTGAACTTGGTTAAAGAAAGGTATAGCATAGCCATTTGGTTAAAAAAAAATTGTAATTGATTAAAAACAAAAAACTAACCACTTTTTCTGGTCTATAGTGCCCACTGGAATAAAGGATTTGATGCTTTACCCTTTGGGACCCACTGCTGTGGTTTTGAGCTGGAACAGACCTTTTCTTGGGGTGTTCAGGAAATACGTTGTAGAAATGTTTTACTTCAACCCATCGACGATGACCTCTGAGTGGACAACCTACTACGAAATAGCAGCAACCATCTCCTTAACTGCCTCAGTGGTAAAGTGACCATTACTGACTATTGCTTTCTCCTGTGTGTATAGCTCTGGCACCCTGGGATGTTTCTTTGTCTAGCTTTTTCTCCATGTGTATGTCCGTATGCATTTAAACCCTGAACATTTTTCAAAGGAAAGAAGAGAAAATCACCAGCATGCTAGAAGCATTTTCTCTTCTCAAGTAAGGGAATGGCAGCTGAACCATGGTAAAGCTCATGGATATAACAGCTTTTAAGCAGAACTATAAGACAGGAGACAGGCCTCTTTTTTGTTGACAAACACGCATGTTCAGCAAGTCCAGAGGTAGCTTCAGATTGGGGATGCACTGTCAAGGCTTTAACCAACTCCAGCATCTCCTGGGGGAAGTAGTCCAAAGCCTTATCTGCACAACTGATATTGATAATATAGATTTGGGGTTTGCAGGCTAGTCTTGGAGTAAGCCTTCTGAAGTGCTTAACTGTAGAGATGTTCTTGCTAAAATAGCCTTTGTGCTTCTGAAGCTGCAAAGATTTATGCCAGGATTTCACCTAGGCTGAGATCATTCTCTGAAAGAAAACACACACACGCACACCAACACATCTTTGCAGCATTGGGCATTCAGAAGAAATAAAGTGAATTTTTTCCCTTCCTTTCCATGTCTTTCTAGAGAAGGTGAATAGATTCATTCAAACTTTGCCCTTGCACAAAACCATGAGCAATTTTAGCTGAAATTAGTTATTCAGAAAGTTATGAGTCTGCGAAAAGGTTAGCAATAACTTTTGCTGCTTGTGAAAGCTGTAGTGATTTACGGTAATTCATTTGCATAATACCATTTGTGTAGTCATTTTAGCTACAGAGGCTTAACTGTAATTGGATACGAGACTGTAAATTTAGCACATAAATCTCCAAGGAAATTAAAAACAAAAATAACTTACCAAATGAGTAATTAATATCTTGTAATCGTGACTCAGCACAATTAGATTAATACCTGAGTGATCCAAGTCATCTTAGAAATAATACTGTCTTCAGGAGTTAATGTGGTCCATTAGAAAATGAGATCATTATTGTTGCAAATCCTGCCCATGGAAACCAAGGGGAGTTAGAACTGCTTTGTCTGAATTTCAGTCTCAAATGCAACAGTGCTATATTGCAGTTAAAGTGAGTATTTCTTGAAGAATAGTTTTGTAGATTAAGTCTAAATTAGAAATGGATTTTTTTCCCCTGTTTCTCTATTATGGCATTTAGCAGACAAGTATGTTCTGGTGAATTTTTCTTTGGGTTCCCTAGCAGTACTCCAAATAGGCTGTGTCAGAATGCCACCAGGTCCCACAGATTTCCCTATAATCAGTAAATCATTTGACCTTTCTGAGTGATATATTCTGGAGCAACACTGTCAAGCCCAGAGAGGAGGCAGGGACTCAAAAATCAAGCTACTTGACTTTGGTCAGAAATTATTTCCTGAAGGGTTTATCAGTTGGCCAGGAGTCTTGGGTCTGAATTGCCCTTTCACTCTGTTTACTTGCTTGGTTCATTTTGTGCTTTGCAGCATATTTTAAAATAGTTAAAGCAACATTTGTATTGTCAAAAAACACCCTAGGGGCATGCCAGAAGAACTATAGGCAGCTTCCTGTTTCAGTGTTAATTAGATACCACCTTTTCTAAAAACCAGAAAGAGAATATTCTACAAACTCTGTATTTGGATTGCCTTATAGCATCTGAAAAAAAGGCCACTACAATCAACAAAGCTCTTTGAAAATGGCATTTTCTAATTTCTAAGAAATTTTCATTATTTCCAATTTGCTTTTAATTTGAATTACAAAAATATCATAGGATTTTCATTTAAACATGAAATTAAATATTTGAAATGTTTTGTGCTGTCATTGAAAGTATTTGATTTTTAACCTAAATATTACAAATGACTTTGCAATATAAAGTACGTTGTATTTTATACTTCATTTGTATCTCATTTATATTTATATATATAATTTATATCTCATTTATAACTCATATTTCATTCATGTATCATTCATAATAAATGATAATACAATATGAAATACACTTTGAAAATGGAAAAAAAGAAGTTTTTTGAAGTGATGGTATCTGAGTGAGGAAAAAAATTGTTTCTAATTTATCCTTTAAACACATTTAATTAAAAAAGAAAAGGCCACATACTCCTGTTAAGTATATTGCTTCCATCAAATCTGACTTTTTTTTGACAGAAAAATGTTCTGTGGGAATTGTTCTGACCACCCTGGAAATCAGTGAAAGGTTCCAATGTATAGGGAACTGGACCACGTGGGTGTGGATAGGCAGCAGAGCTGTCGCAACCATGTTTGGTCTCTCTGCACAGATTTTTGAATAAATTCAAGCCCCAGATTACGCAGATTCACTAGACTTGGTAGCAAATTCACAAGTCATGCATAAAAGGGCCATAGGACCACAATTTCCCAAAAATACAGTGTCCATGGGCTTCTGGCTTGTGTTAGGCAAGACAAGGGTGCAGGTTAATACAGCTTTGCTAGTGGGTTTTCTAGCTGTCTTTTCAGGCAGAGAGAAGCACGGAGAGTGACCTGTCTTTTCAACATCCCGCCTGCACACTTTAGTCCTGTTTATCTCGTAGTCGTGTCGAGCTGACAGTTCCCCCAAATTCAAGATGGGGCGAGTGCACCAATGGAGTACGGAGGGGCAGTGCAGTAGAGCTGTGCCCACGTGTGGGCACGAGGTGTATAGATACTGTCACATTTTATCCGTCGTGCCTTGTGGTGGTGAATTTTCTCCTGAGCTGCTTCTTGTCTTTGTCGCTTTATAGAGAATAGCCAACCTGTTGCCTGCTTGGTATTACAATTTCCGGGTTACCATGGTGACTTGGGGGGACCCCGAGCTGAGCTGCTGTGACAGCTCTACCATCAGCTTCATCACAGGTAAGCAGCGGTGCCAGAGCTGCTCCGTGGAGATGCTCCTGGGAGCAGAAGTGCTGAGAGAGCCTGGCTTCACCTGCAGATATTTGCAAGTTAGGGTATTTAACAGCTAAGCTTTTGTTTTTTTTTAAGGAAAGCTTTGAGGACTGCTTTAGTTCATTATGTATCATTTTCTTATGCAAAGTGTAGTGTTTATTACTCTGTTTTCTTCCATCAGCTGTACACATGGCTCCAGTGAAGGTCAGTGATCCTGCTTGTCTTTTATGGCATTGTATGCTTTACTCATTGAGGAAGAAATGAGTAAATTAATAGTATGAATTATTAATTTTGCTAATATTACGAAACATTTTTCCATATATTTGCCATGTTTCCAAATGCTTTTTCCTGCCTCTTTCCCCTTCACAGTAATGAGCTTGTATTCCATAGATCAGATGGTGACTTCTGTGGTATCTTAGTTAACATACATCAGAATTAAATATTCTTATAGTATGTTGTGTAGCACGTTTTTCTTGTGCTCCAGCCTTGTGTTATCTGTTGGGTGTTCTTGTTTGTGCACAGTCAGGAAATAAGGGTGCTCCTTTGATCAAAACGTTGCACCTGGACTGGACTTGAGAAACTCTGCATGATGCTGGCAAGTCATTCGTAATCCAGATTCTCAGCTACAGTAAGCTGTAGATAGATCCACATTGATTATTATCTTCCAGTGGGAAAAGCTTCATGTTTAACACACTCCATTGTCCCTCATCAGATACTTTGAGTTCAAATCTTCAATACGTCAAATAGAGATGGACTAGATGTGAACAGATACGGACTAGAATACAATAGCTCCTGTTAGCTCCTTGCAGTGTATTTCTAGGATCTAGGCTGTATAATTCAAAGTTCCCTACTGAATTGTTTTGCTTTTATACACCACCGTTTAGTTCACCTTGCAGAAGTATAGCTGATTGAAAGCAGTAAATAATTCATATGCACCACGAGAGGAAATAGAGTGTAAAGCATTCTTCTTTTCCAGTTGTAGAAATCACATTATGAGGAAAATCAGCCTATCTAGGCCCCAGCCGCTCCCTCCAGAACAGATACTAGCCTAGCTCCAGATTTCCCGTTTGGCAAAAGCCTAAGAGGATGTAATTGAGGAAGGAGCTGAAGAAGACCCATTTGCAATGATGATTAATATAGTGCCTGTGCTTGACTGAGCCATGAGAGAAGAATTATCAGTGAGTTAAATCCTAGCTCCACTAAAGTTGGTAGAAACCTTCCCATCCTGAGATATCTGATACCAAGCTGGACTGTCTTGGCACTGTCCAGTGCCTCAGAATTTCACAGCACCTCCCCCCATAATGACTGTGCCTGCACATTTTAATATTGTGTCTTCAAAAAGCTGTAGCAGAACTCACTGAGATTAAGCTTATTATAAAAGATAAACTTTCATTAAGATCAATGTGGATCTCTGTACAGGGAAGGTAAAGACTATTACAGCTATTAGATGAAAAATTGAGCAACTAGTACATGTAGACAAAATCAGAAATGGACGAACATCTTAGATAAGGTCATCCATTTGTGACTGGCAAAACCCATCTTCAGAAAAGGTATTTGGTCTTAGAATGAAAATATCCAGAAAAGGAGAGTCTCCCACCTTTCCAGGTGAGATGTACCACTGCTTAGTTTCTCCTATTATTAAGGATTTATCCTTCATTTCTGATCTAAACTTTTCTGGCTTTAATATCCAGTCCATGATTCTTGTTACACTTTTATTGACTGAAGAACCTCAGATGCATTCTTTTTCTACACAGAATTTAGTTTCAATCTTTTCCATTGATAAATTGCATCCATTGAACTCTTCAGGTCCTCTCACAGTAAGGCATTTTTCTATGTTATGTTTTTCCCTCCTTTCCCTCCCTAATTTTTACTGTCTTTTCCAAAGTGTGAACACTGAAATTGTAGTACCAGCCTCCTGAATACTCACTACAGAGGCAAAATCAGCATCCTATTCAATGCTCTCCTGTTTGCGCATCTAGATGATTATATTCGCTATGGCATCACACTGGATGTCTATGTTGATTTGCTTCTAAATCCTTCTTAGAGTAGTCGCTTTCCAGAATATGCCATTCAGGAAGGCTTGCCTGCATTCCTTTTTTCACAAATATTCAACTTCGCACCTGGAGCTTCAAAATACGTTGTGTTCGAGCAGGCCCAGCTTAGCAGCAATTCACATCACAGCACTGTCCAAATCTTCTACTACTCTGCCAGTTGCCGTGCTATTTGCATGATTTATCAGCAGTGGTTTTCCTTTTAGTTTATTGATGAAAGTGTGGAATGGCAGTGAGCCAGATCACAGCATTTTAAGGGAACAGTCCTAACAAACAAATTTGATTTCATCAAATTACGAGTGCTAGAGTCATCACCGATTATTGGTGTTAAATACATTCCTGTCCTCTAATTACCTTATTAATTGAATCCTTTTCAGTTTTGTCTTGGGACTGTTGGGCTCGCTGGCTGTTGTTACTGAGGCCATACCACAAATGAAATATTGGCATATTGTTAACACTTCTGCCCTCTTCTGGCCTCTTTCTGGTGAATAAAGACTTCTTAGAAGCTAGCCTCAGGAGCACAAAGTCTTCTTAGATGTTTCTTGCAGGAAAGGGGCAGGCCAGTTTTCCATGTCTGCAACTTCAAAATCTTTGTCCCCAGCTGGTCTGCTTTTCACTGTGTAAGGCTAGCAGGAGACTACAAAGGTTTTTATCACCCTCAGCCTCATTCTTTCCAAAGATGTAACAGATGTTTTTATGGAACGCTCTGCCCCTTTCTGCCTTGTTCTGGATAACACTGCCCCCCCTGCACGGCCTGCATATGTGGCCAAGAATTAAAAAACAAAAAACAAACAAACAAACAAAACAACAACAAAAAAATCTCTAGATTTTGAAACAATAAATAAAAGGTTTTGTGGTCTTTTTGACAGTACCATCTGTGAGTTCTTCTGTATGTAACTGGAAAACTAACCTTTGTACACAGAACATAAGTGTGTTTTTAAACCAAAGCAGAAGGCTTATCTGGGAGTTTGGGACAGCACCTTGCAGTGAGCTCAGGGCAGAAAAACAATTTCCCTAATGCAGAATCTCATTGCTTGTGTGGAGTCTATAAATAGGTTGGGGCCTTAGTGAACTGAACTAGAACACCTGGAATGAAAAGGCTATCAGAAGAGACTAGATGATAGATAGCTCTCTCTCACAACATCTGTTCAGATGTCTCCAGGTGGTTGGGTGGGATTTTGGGGAATCCAGGCTTTCCCATAAGTAAATACTTCATGAGAAACAGCGAGGCTCCTGCAGCAACTGTTGCCCACTGCCATAGTGACATATGGAGACTGCGAACCACCAGTGTTGCTGTGGTGACTGATGAGTTTTTTAATGGCACCTGCTGTAAACAGCTGGATTTAAAACAATTGTTAGCAAAGGCTTTTTAGACCACCAACATTTTTTTTTTCACAATAAGAGTGCTTTTAGTTTTGGAAAAGCAAAAAGTGTAGGAAAGGTACACCATGGGTGCTGATGAGTATGATCACATCTGTCCTTACTGTGGAGCTGTTGTCTGGCTTTCCAGCAGATGCTTTCAGCTATCACTTCACACCAGGTCAGCAAAGGGATTTAAGTTCCTACAGCCTCTTTGTGCACCTGGGCTTCCAATGGGATATGACGTTAGGGAAGTCAGGCACAGAAATCCCTTCCTAGGTCTGGGTCTTGTCTCTTCTTTACATATCCTGGTTGTTCATTGCCAGATATCCAAAGTTGACAGCTGCATGAATATTAACAGGAAAGCATGTCATCCATACCTAGGTATATGAGGAAATTAGTAACAGTATACAAGATTCATGTCACATTAGACTGTAATGAATACACAGTCCTTGCCTAGAGATGGGCTGGGAGCTCCAGAAACTCAGAGAAATATTTATTTAAAGGTTTTATGCTAAATAAACTTGCTTCCTCTCAACAGCATAGAAAGACATTTTAAAGGTGAATTTGAGGGAAGAATCTTACAGATGTTGCTGAATGGCTCTAAATAAATAGTCCGTGGCATCGTATTTGTTGCCTTCCTCAATGATCACTTCAGTACATCTCTTCTGTTCTCTGACAAATGTCTAGCTGCAAGACTGAGAGTCCTGAAAGCCTTTCTGAAGGCAGCAGTGACACCTTGCGGCCCCTTCAGACAGTCCCACGCGCCGAGGTAGCCCTGCGTTTCCTTGCCCGCGCTGAGGAAGGGTGGAGGGAAGCAGGCCTCCCTGAGCAGCGGTGGCTGAACTGCCTTCGCACAAACACAAATGACTCAGCCAGGCTGACGTAGATGAGGATCAATCTGTACACTTTTCCAAAAGAAGCTGCCAAGCATATGGGTTCATTTGTGCTTTTTCCCATTTTATCCAGGCTGTCCCACTGATGTCACCTTGAGGGGCATCATCGTCTAAATCCAGAGCTTTGCCAATTGCTGAAGTTCCCTTTTGGGGCTCCATTCAATTTTGACTTAAATCCAGATTGGGGACCTGCACCTCCCCAGTTAGGCGATCGGGGTGAGCTAATCAGCTATACTCCCTCTGCAATTAAAGGAGGGGGGGGGGCACCTCCAGGAGGTAGTTCTCTTACTTGCCTTAACTATTTAGGAGGAAATGGGTTGCTGTGGAGATTCATTTCTTTCTTCTTTGACTGTACTGAATGTCACTTCTTTTCAGGGCTATAACACACTGAAGCAGTATCTGAGGCTTCTAACTTGATTTTGTGTTCCATTTATAAATGTTAAATCAAAAATTGGTTTGTGTCAGCCAGTAACTTCATGCTTTTTTTTTTAACAGAAAGATTGCAAACAAAATATACTTCTATTCCAAATGTCATCCAGGGAAAATGCCTTTTCTGTCTATTTCAGCTAGCCCTCAGGAGCCAGTGTAAATGCAGATGCTTTTCTTATTAATACCTTTCTGGTATTTTTGTGATACTCTCTTCCCAATGGTATCCTCTGGCAGAAGTTTATAATTGTTCTTGGTAATACATTGTGTTAGATCCTTCTGTAAAACATTTGTCTTATTCCCTCAGCACCAGTGGCACCTGAGATTACCTCCATCGAGTACTACAACCACCTTCTGTACATCAGCTGGACCTATGGAGGAGTTGGTACTGACCTTTCTCATTCCAGGATGCTGCATTGGATGGTCATTGCGGAAGGAAAGAAAAAAATCAAAAAGAGCGTAAGCATTACTGGGGAACGTGTAGCTCTTTCCTGTGTATTTTTGTGTTCAATTGAAAATGTTTTTATTACAAAATTTAAGCAAGCTGACTGAGATCGGTAGAAGCCTCATCAGCTCAAGTATGCACTTCTGAGGACTCACACACTCAAAATAGTGAATGAGCAAAATGACTGTATTTGTGATTTGACACAAGCGGTGATAATTTAAGTGAGAATTTAAAAATAGCCTCATGGTATTAAAACTGTCGCAGACAGGAAAACATAAGAGTATTTTTTGGTAAACTGATATTGTCCCATCAGTTTCTAGTTAATGATAACCTAGGCTAGACATAGTGGCTGAGTTTCTTAGTTCATTCAAAGCAGGTAGTATAACTTTCCATTTTCTGACTTTATCAGACAGACGTCCTTATATACTATGTTTGGTTTTCATTTTCTATTTGAATACAAGTTCCACTACCTGATGAGATGAGGATTTCATCCAGAGCGCATGCACTTGCTCAGAAAACTTGGCTGACATACAGAAGCGTTCTCAGCACATGCTCTTGAACTCCCTGGCGCAATTTAAAAATCACTTATAAAGAGAAATCCGTGTTTTGTCCCATTATGCATTAACTACTGATTCTGTGAGGTACCGAAATACACATCTAACTTGAAGAAAAAGTGCAGCGCCTGGACATGCAACATCAAGTGTTTGAAGCAGCAGTGAAGCACTGCAGCCCAGGAGCTCCTAATGCCTGCAGTGTAGCTTCATAAAGCCTGAGGCCATGGAATTTTTTTTTTCTACACCATTGTTGGTGTTTCAGCCATTGACGTGCTGAAAGTGTTTGGTCTTCTTAAAGGGAAAGGTTTTCTTTCTACAGCTGAAGGCTAAATATATGCTGAATTAGAATTGGATTTTCAACATAAGCCCAAATTCATCAGCAATTTGTATTTGGATTTATATGGAGCCTCCGAGCCTTTGTAGGATTCTTAGTGGCTGCAGGAGTGCACCCATCTGAAGCTCGTGGCAGTGTGAGAGCCTCATTATACAATTAGTAGAACTGATCAAAAACATAAGACTTCTGAACAGCAGGAACTTCCAATATTTGGATCTTTGTTTCAAATGTGGAAGAAAACTCAGTATTTTTTTTCTTACAAGTAAACTATTTTAAGAATTGAATTGTAAAAAAACAAACAAACAAACAAAAAAAAAACCCTGTGATTTCACTCCTTTCTCTTCCTTCCAAAAATCATGTTTCCCAGGATTATTATTTTTCCAGGAAAAAAAAATCTGATTTTTGTCAAAACCATAATTTTCAGTAAAGCTTATTTTAATATTAAATTTTTAAAATAAATGAAAGATTAAAATCAGAGGATACCTAAAAAAAAAAATCCAAAACTTCAAAACTGTCTTTAGGAATATTTATCTTCTTATTATTTTAATGACAATAGAACCAGCAAGTATTATTTAGGAAATGCCCGTAAGAACCTATTTACAGCTCATTTCTGTGCTACCACTCGTATTTGTAAATACTGGTGCATGTTTACAGGCTAAAGGATATACCTATTCAGTCTTCTGAATTTCAGCGCAGTTTCAGATCACGTCTGGTTTCAAATCTGTAGGTAACTCAAGTCAGTGCTTTCTATGGCTTATTTTATAATCTAGTCTGTGTCAATTGGTCCTGAGGTCTATGTCAAGCCAATAGATCTGCAGATAGATGTTAGACTTGCCCAGCCAGATCTAATTTGAAAGTTCTGAGGATATATATGTGTACTGGCTTGCCTGTATGTAAGTTGTATCTTCTTCTTAGAGATATTTGACCAGATTAAAGAAGTCCCCTAAAGTTGCAGTGGAGTCAAGTCTATGATTTGGCTAAACTTAGTCTGGCATTTTACAGAATTTGAAAAATCCAGATGCAAGAGTATTCTCAGTGATGTTGTGAAGGAGTTTTTCTTTCCTCTTTAAATTTTCACTGACTGTATAGAAAATGCAGTCTGAGATTGTCTTCTCTCTGCATTGTGGTATTCTATTGAGCATTATGATTTTCTTCTTTTGATGTCAGTGGGAACCGGTTCATTTAGCAAGTTCTGAGTATGCGGAAAATATCTGCTGTAATGCATAGAATTTTGTCTGTAGTACGTTAAGTGATCAGATTAATTTTACAAGAAGGATATCGGCTTTGGTAATATCTAATGCTTAGTGTTTATGATTATTGCAGGTAACACGCAGTGTGCTGACTGCAGTGTTGAGCTTGCCTCCAGGGGACATTTACAACCTTTCAGTGACTGCTTGTACTGAAAGAGGCAGCAATACTTCCCTGCCCCAGCTTGTAAAATTGGGTAAGAATATGCTTGCATGTTTGTTAGGCTGTAAACTCGCTTCAGTGTAAAAGTAGGTCTGTCAGCACGTTCAGCATCTTCCTCATTTCAGAGTCATGTACCTGTGACTGCATTTTTTGAAAAGTTGTAATTTTCACCTCATCTTGCTGTGAAGATAATCTCATTCACGTATGTAAGACTATCAAGAACGGCAGAATCTGCCCATAAGTGGAAACAGGAGAGTGGAAATATCTTAATGCCTCCCTGGGAGAACAATCCTACTCCATAATTATTTCCCTAAGAAGGTTTCAGGAACTGGGTTTCAGACTTTGCAGCTGAACTTTTCAATACAAAGCAGAACCCTTCTCAGGTTTGATCAGCCTATTTCTGAGTCTCAACTCTGTCTCATGGTCTGATTCCCTGTCTCCTCTTCTCTCCCTCTGGACAACTCCATGGTCCTCCATCACTGAAAAATGTATTCTTAAGTAAAAATCAGTGATGGTATTCTTTATAAAAAGCAGTCAAATTCATGGCTGTGGAACCCAGCATCATTCTTGTGGAAGTATGTATACTGTATTCAAGGAAACAAAAAAGACTGAAGAAGTGGATCCTTTAGGTGAGAAGGACTTTCAGATATAACTTTCTCCTCAGCATCTCCCTTTACCTCTAAAGAAGACAGCACAGTACACCACTGTGCCTCCATAGCTTTTACATTACTTTTACACACACATAGAATCCTTCAGCCCTAGCTACCCAAAGCTGTGAAAGTATGAAGTGTGCTTAACTGCATTTACAGGCATTAATTCCACTGTGAAGACGGATAAGGAAGAGTTAGTAACTTCAAACTAGATTGTGTTCTCTACCCATATAATAAACCTTTCTTGAGTGACAGTGAAAGGAGTAAACTTAAAGAACTCCACAATTTATGATTGAATTAGAGGTCTTGAAGTAATTATCTATTCTTCTTTCCACATAGTTCTCTTTTACTCAGATCTCTTGAACAGTGTTGGGGCAAGCAGTGCAGTCACAAGAATCTGAAGCTTTTTGAAGTCTTTCCACTGAAGGAAAGGACGGAAATTTGAAGGATATAGAAAACTTCCATGGATTTTTTTCTTCCCTGTGCAAGTCCTGTCCACTGCTTGCCCCATGTGTGCATACAGTTAAGTGTGTGTGTTTGTTCCTAGAACTGAGTGGGTGGATGTGTGGGGGTAAATATATCCCCCAGCCACCATTATGAAAATGTTTTAGGGGGAGTACGTGGAAACATCGGTTAGCTTTATTTTTCAGGCTGGCACATGAATGTCATGTATTATTCATGTTGCACACCATGCAACCTAGTTATATCTTCCAATTCTTTGCTTATGGACAGGGAAAACAGCAAGCGGTGAGTGCAGGCAGACTCTTATTGAACTGTTATGGTTGTTTTGCTCTTGTTCTTTTATTGATCAAAAAAAAAAAAAGAAAATGGGATGAATTCAGTTTTGATAAATCACTTTTAGACACTGCTTTTATTTTTTTATTTCCTTTATGCTGTTTGCATTTTGAATAGACAAAAGTAAGGCTATTTTACCAGAGGTTTTTCTTCTCTGTGTTTCTGAGGGAGCAATGAGAGTCGTAATTAGAATTAGTGGGAACTGATTCTAAGTGATAGACGACTCAGCACTTGGCAGTCACTTAAGGCCTCCTGCCAAATGTTCTTTCCTCCATGATGTTTGCTTCATCCTGGCAAATTTCCACTTGCAGACAAATCAAGCCATTTGCTGCAGGCAAAAGGAGGATGTGTTTGGAATGATGCCCAAATATAAAGCTCATATTTTAATTGAGACCATTTTTTATCTTGAGTAGGGAATGGAATGTGTTTCTGAATCTAGGAGCAGATATACTGGGGGGAATTAAGGGAGAGAGAAGCCTTCCCATGTAATTTTGGGGCAACATGTATCCAGCAGTCCATGTGTGACAAGGAAGAAGCCATGTAACTATGCCTCGGTCCCTACCCCACTCTCTTTAACTCACTCCCTGTTGCCAGTATAATCTTGGCAGCCTCCAACCCTAAAACACTGGTCTGATTGTCTGAGGATCAGATGCTTCTCCAAGCATCTTCTCCAAGATGCTTCTCTTGAGCAAGTCATTTATGCATTTATGCCAGGCTTTTGATGGCAAATCTTACACACCACATCCAAGCTCCTCAGACAGTATCTAAAGAAACTATTTGTGAAGGAAAAAAGAAGAACAAAAATGTTGTTGTATGTGTTACTAGAATCTTCCAGACAGCAAAACATTTAACATGCGTAGAGAACTGGGGATGAGATTCTGTATTCACCTACTCTGTGATGACAGGAGAATAACTCTGTGCTGATCAGGGAAGTTCAGTGAGCTGCTACTTCTCACCTTGTTTTATGCTTTCCTTAGTGCCTCAGTCTCCTGGCATAAGCTCATTGCTTGAGAATGCCAAATTTCATTAAATATCAATAGATTACTAAATCCACAAACTCTGCAGAACAACTTGGAAACTTACGTCCCAAACTTCACACCCTCCAAAGGCAAACAAAAGGAGCCCAGGATGCCTGAGGTTTTGAAGGTTTGAGATTGAGATTAAGGGATTGAGTATCCCTTGTGAGAAGCCATCAGGACCAAAATCAGGAGCAAGCCTTGGCTTTTAAATGATTTTGGAAAAAAGTACATCTAAACATCACGCAAAAAAATGTCTAAGCTGTTCTCTTTCTGTGCTCCTTAGGTTTTCCTTTCCTGTTGCTCTATGCATTTGGTATTCCGCTTTAATTCTAGCAGACATTGCAGTGATAAGTGACCTCCACTAGAGGTCAGATGTTGCCTCTCAATGACAGTTAGCAAGGCCACTGCTGTAAATGGAGACGAAGGACGGGCCTGCAAAGAGAGAACCAAGCCTGTCTTCCCGTGTGTTATGGGGGCTTTGGGTTGCAGATTCAGATCCTCGTTTCATGGCTGGGTCTAACTCCTTAGTGGAAATGAGCAGGGGTGTCTCACCTGAAGGTATCTCTCACCATCATTCCTAAGAGGACCCTCAGAATTGCACTCTCCCAAGCCTTTCCCAGTGCCAGGTACAAAGACGAATGGAAAAGGCTAGAGCTGGCACTGTTTGATCATTTGAAAGTTCCTGTTAACAAATCTGAGGTGGGCCAGGCTAGCAGATTCCTACTTCTATATCCGTAGCCCCTTACACTTTCCAGGACTTAGGATTTGAAGTAGAATTTTCTCCTTTTGTCATTTTATTTTCTTCCCTCTACTTGTTCCTTATCCATCCCTTTCTGAAGCAGCATTTGTTTTTCAGTTGCTTGATTCCTCCCCCCCTGCCCACTCTGCACAGAGCTGCAAGATATGTGAAGTAACACTTCAAGAACTGAAAAATGAGTGCTTGGAGGCCCTGGAGAATCAGTGTATGGCTAAGCAAATACTCACTTTCAATTGGCAGTGTTCACACCATACTCCCATACCATCCAACAGTCTGCTGTTTTTAATCTCTTGCCCAGGGGATGGCAATAATCTTCCTATAAAAGCATTCATCTCCTACTCCCCATGGAAGAACCCCAGTCCTTTAAAAATGTTAGCAGATTGACAACTGATCCAGCACAACAGCAACAAAATTAAAATACTAAATTAGAGAAGGTCTGGACCTTAGGATTCAGTGAGGAGGAGATCTCCTTATGCAGCTAACTAAAATGGGTGCAGATCCGATGGCTGTAAAATGATAACCTGCAAAATACCAGACTGGAAGATTTTTTTTAACTGCTAATTGACTAAACATTTTCTCTGATAAAATTAGATGAAGCTAGACAGTGTTCACATGTGGAAAGCTGCTTCTTGATTGCCTTCTGGGGCAGGACTTGCGAAGCAGAACTTTCTTGCCCAGAATGTGTTGCTAAGAGGTGGACTTCCTTTTTCTCCTGGAAGAGTTTCTGCAAACATCTTTCTATTAATAGAATATGCTGGTCATCCCCAAGCAAAGACTCTGCTGAAAAGAGAAGTGAAGTAATTATCCAACTGTCCAAACAGAGAACAGTTTAAATGAAGAAGAAAAACCTAGACACTTCACCACCTTCCTGTTTTACATTGGTAACTTACAATCATGTGAGCCAAAGTTTTACATCAGCAGACTTTATCTGAAAGAAATGAAAGACAGAAGGCATCAGGCATTACCTTAATTTTTGTTTGATGCTTCCCCTTCTTGGTTGTCCAGAGACTTAAAGATAATCTTAATAAAATGAGATTTTCTCTTCACCAGAACCAGCCCCTCCAAAATCGCTGTTTGCTGTCAACAAGACTCAGACTTCAGTGACTCTGCTGTGGGTGGAAGAAGGAGTGGCTGATTTCTTTGAAGTCTACTGCCAGCAGGCTGGATCTGATCAAGAAACAAAAGTCCAGGTATGTAGGTGCCTCTTCTTTGGCTTCTGTTCTTAATTCCTGAAAAGCAGACCTGGACTTTGCATCTTTCTATTTTGTTCTCTGTTGCTTAGCATTTATGTATAAAGCCTGATTAAATTAGATGGTCAGTACACATGTTTGGTCATTAAACCAAAGTTAGCCATGCAGTTAAGAATTAAATGTGAAAGACCTAAGCTACTAAAGCATTTGAAATGCTGAAATATTGAGATCCTTCAAAATATTTAGATTGGCTTCTGACTTGTAGACCAACATTAAAAAAAAAAAAGAAAGAAAGAAAGAAAGAAAGAAAACAAGCAAACTCAAGTAAGAGATTGTAACCAGCTGGACAGAAGCTATGTGCATCTAACACATCCACCAGAGTGTCAATTAATGGCTCTAATACATTCTGCAATACCTAAAACGCCACAAAACTAAGGGCATTTCAATGAGCAGGAGAGGAAAAGTGGCCAGATAGCTTGACAAGGAATGGGAAAAATAGAGGTATTTTGGTACCATGGAGCTGGGATCTTTTATGCAGAATCTAATTGTCTCTGGCTGACTTTTCATCTGTTCATGAGGGTTCTTGACTGCAGTTGGATAGGATCCTTACTGTTATTAAAGGAGTACCTTTAATTTGCAAATGTGGCTGTTCCTCAGACAGTCGGTGCCTCTTAGGCTATTTCCTTCCACACTCACCTGCTGAGCTTCTCTAATGAGCCTCCTTTTTCCTCTGTCCATTTAGATACCAGTGCTCTGAGGCCACATGAATATCTGAGTGTTCAGACTGGTAATGCTAGCTCTGTGAAACGTAGGAGCTGTAGTAATTTTGAATCCTTGAGACTCAATGCTGTGCAACATCTGAGGCTTATTTTGAGGTTTAGCTGATGGTCTAGTGATTACATGATTACATGCCATGAGACATCATTCTCTTATAGGGTTACTCATACATAATGAGAAATCATTTCAGAAAAAAATAGAAAATAACCCACTCAGCTTATCCCAAAGGAGACATACATACTCTTTAACCCTGTGTAAGACTAGCCTGTGAATTATTAAATATTTTATTTAAATTGAGAAAGGCACTGACTAAAGAAAAATTCATTTCAATCTTTTGAATAGTTCAGATTCCACATCTGGATTCCTGCTTTTTCACAGTGAATAACCAAAGACCACAGAGTTGTTATCCACTTAGCAGAGATTCAGAATAATGATGTGATTAGGCAAGGAAGGTACACAGGATTTGCAGCCGCAGTATGGTGCAGATAAGTTTTAAGAGCATCAAGAAAAGACTGCTCCATTTTAGCAGGAACTTCATGGGGTTTCCCATTTGTTGAAGCGAACATCCAGTACTGGGAAATACATAGAGATTACAGGTTACTTCTCACTACATTCATCACACTCTCTTCTGTGTTCATGAAGAAAGGGGAAGGGCTCAGTAGTTCTTCTGAACCATTAGGAAGAGATGCTTTCCCACTAGACTGGTGAAAATTCTTTTTCCAAGATTTTCCATGCTAATTAAATGAACATTTTCATCCCTTTCCTCCATTTTTAAATCAGCAAAAGAAAGAGCAACAGCTTTCTAGGTTTAAACATCCTGAGCTTTGGATGAATAATTTACATTTCCCAGAGGAGAAAATGGAAAAAATCCAACCAACTCCAATTGCCAAACTTTGGCCTCCTTTCAGCTGAGGGAATCAAATTCTCTTCCATTATACTGAAGTACATGTGATTTTTGTTTGTGTAACTGACCTCAGAATTGCACTGCAACAGGAACCCTTGTAAGTCCAGAAGTTGCTCATGACTGAAAACAGGCCATTGCAAAAATCCTGCACTCTGGGCTTGCTACAGGATCTCACACTCCACAGCTGGAGTGAGTTAATTCATAAAGCCTCTCCTTGTTCCTCTTCTGAACCACTAGCTCAGTGTCCCTGCTTTCACATCTGCAACCCACCTTTGGTTCTACTGGAAAGTATAGAAAAAGCTTTTGCAAGCCTTACGGACTTATATCCTTAAGTCAGTGCATTTTTTTGTAGTTGTATTCATTTGCCATATCAGCATTTACAAAATTTCTTTGTAGCTGCCTGGCTTCCTGCCTCTTTTTGAAGGGGTACTTTCTGTAGGTTTCCAAGAGTTGGCTTCTTTCACCAGATCTAACTTTATCTGGACAAATGCATAGGTGGAGAGAGAAGCACTGATTTGTGGTGTTATATTTATGGGAGACAAACTCCTGTATATTTTTCCCTTGTCTGTAGGAACCTGTCACTGTCTCGTCACATGTAGTGACGATCTCCAGCCTAACCCCTGCCACTTCCTACAACTGCAGCGTGACCACCTTCAGCCACAATAGTCCCAGCGTCCCCACTTTCATTGCCGTCTCCACCATGGGTAAGCAGCACTTCCCTGTTTGCTTCTTCCTTCTCCAGTTGCAACATCTGTGTCTCCCTGATTTCTAAAACTGCTCTCGGTTACTCTGGCAGCAGAGGTTGCACGCCACTGAAGGGCTGCCAGCTGTGGGTGGGATGGGAAAGCAACTTGAAAAGAGTTTTAGAAAAGTCCCGGTTGGAGGGTTGACTTGGAAAAATATAATCTAGTGGTTCAGTGCTCTGTTGGATTTTAGAAGTCATAGTTCTAATTTGTGGTTTCAAAGCTGAACATCAGGGTACCACCTGATGACATTTATAGAGAAAAATTTATCCTCAGCCAAGCCCAAACAAAATAAGGAGAAAGTCGCATTTACAAGCTGCTAAGGAGAGAACTTGCTTTCTGCTTTCAGCAACGAAGTGGGGACAGGGTGGGAAAGAAGGAGAAGGGCAACTGGGGCATCTTGAACAGTCACAACCCAAAGGCAGAGCTCCCAATGGAAGCTCCTCCAGCATGTCATGAAGTCTGGCTCTGTGCTGACACTGAAGAAAGAATGTCACTGTTGTGCTACCCACAGCATGGAACTTTTCTTTAGAATCTCCCCTTCAAAATAACCACAGTCATCTCTGCCAGGTTAGAGTCATATAGCTTTAGTCACTACTCCGACATTACATATTCCGAGTTCAGTGCCCAGTACTTAGCTTAAAATTCTTGATTTTTAGTTTGAGAAATGCTTCTCTATACTACTGTGAATGCAAAGTTATTCCAAACAAGTTAAGCAGGGAGGCTTTCTTCTTACAGAAAGAGCAGAACAGGGTATCTGGTCTCAGGATAGTACCATTAATAAGCATGACAACGTGGAACAAAAATAAATCACGGTTTTGTTATTGAGAACTGATTCCAGCTCTTATTTAAAACAGAATATTTTATTAAAATTTATTTACCAATGCCATTCAATCGTTTTCAGCCCATTTATCAACAGAATCTCTGACACTTTATTTCACTTTTGGGTTAGAGAGGGTATAAATTATTCCTGAAGAACAGCTTAACAGGAGTTGAAATGTGTTTTGGGGACATAGATGATGATGAATATCTGTATTTTATATTTCATTCTCCCTCTTCTCATGTTTTACAAGAGTCAGTTCAAAGGAAAAAATTCAGAACACGACAAAGCTTTAAAAAATGCCACAGTGAAGTCATTTCCCCAGGAAAATTTTATAAGGGCAGTAACTGGTCAAAAACTCCCTTTAGCTCTAGTGGTAGATTTTTCTCTCTGTAATGCTCCAGGGTAAATGAGAACACTTCAAAAAAATAACAATATCAATATTCAGGGAAAAAAATACCTGTAAGCTCTTCTAAATTGAATAACCAAGAGCCATTGTTTGTATGTACAGTCACTGAGATGAATCCCAACGTAGTGGTAATCTCTGTGTTAGCCATCCTAAGTATCCTTCTGATTGGACTGCTGCTGGTGACTCTTGTTGTACTCAGAAGAAAACATCTGCAAATGGCCAGGTAAGTCCAGATTTATGCTCATTCCAAAATGTTCAGACAATAACAAACATGTCACAATGATAGTTGCAGTTGAGGATGCCTGTGTACGTGGGTGATGCTCAAGATGTTTGTGAACAGGATACCTTAAAAAAAGTTGTCTTGCTGCCATTTGGGATTCCCTCTCTCTACTTTAATTCTTGACTTGCGTTATAAGCCTCAACTTTGGTCCCTTTTGAATTTTGCTGGATTGGGTCAATAAGAAGTGCACTCACTTACTGTAAAGGGAACCTCAGGTCAGGAACCTAAAGGACAACTGGAGTCTTAGGCAGCTGGGCATGAGCAGGATATCAAGATGCTTTTGCAAATCTGTCTTATGACTTGGAACAAGAGATTTTTCCTATCACCAGATAAAATCATTAGTTCATCAGGTCCCAGATTCCGCATTTCAGAGGCTGTGGAAGGCCCTGAGCCTTACATATCCTCCAGACCCTCCATATGTGGTTCACCTACTGAGTAAAGCATCTTGAAGTCTTCATCTTTTTATAATCTATGAATATATTTTAACTTTCCCCATTATGTCAGGGGAAAAAAAAAACAGTTTCATTTCAAAAATTTATGTTAAGAATCTTCTTCTTGGCTATTGAGCAGACATTGCATTTTATGTGTTGTGTCTTGGCTGTATATTCCATGCAACAGATTACCACATCACAGATTTTTCAGGCCATCTATTTCAGTGAACATTATGTTGTTTGCTTCTTTTACACATAACTGGTTCTGGGAAAACCCCAAGTAAATCGATTTTCTTTCCTGTCTAATTACTGTACATGCAGCCCAAAGCTCTTTCCTTCTCGCTTCCTCACTGCTTCTGCTACAGAAGATAAAGACTTCAGGAGGAAACTAAAAAAATAAATTCACTGAGGAGCTGCAAGCAATTGTTTATTTAAATCAAGGAAGCAAAAACAGTCAAGTCAGTTTATCATATACAGCTGAAAATAATGGGCTTCTCATAAACTCATTGGAACAAGACTCAGGAAATGCAGCTTTTACACAATTCCTTTGTGCACTCAGAATTACCATGCTGCTGCTGTAAAATGGAGACAATTATATATCTTCTTCTTAAAGGAGTTGGAATAGTTAATTTTTAGTGTAGAAAGGTGAATATTTAGTATGTGTACTGAGACAGGCAACTAGTGCTATAAAAATCACAAATCTAGATAGAAAGTGAGAACTATTTAAGGTCTTTAGTAGCACCTTTTCCTTTTTTCCTTCTTTTTACAGATTATTAGGAAACTTGATTTCAAGTGATGTTGAGTGTTTACTGGTTCTGGAGGGCTATGTTAAGGATGAAATTATTCCAATTACGTTTATCGCACATTATCTCATAGACCTAGTCACAAATGTGAGTGCTCAGCAGTTCTGAGAAAGGTCTCCAAGAGATCTCTGTTAAATCAACATCATTGCAAGCACTGTGAATCCAAAAATGATAACTTTGTACCCCATGGTCTTCCTGAAACAGGGAGTGCGGGGCTGGAACCTTTGTCAATTTTGCATCATTAGAGAGAGATGGAAAGCTTCCTTATAATTGGTGAGTGTTTTGAAACAAAGCTTTTAATTGTTTCTCCATCTCTGCTTTTTAGTAAATATGATCTTTAAATTTTAAGTGCTTAATTTTTATGTGATCACTGACACTGTTTAAGATAAAGCTACTTTACCTGTTATTTTAGTATTTTATTTCTTTGAATGATGACTCAGGACTATATATTCTGTCACCTGCTATTTTTAGAAGGGAATGATGTATAACATATGTCAACCAAGTTTGTTTTTGGAGGATTTTTTTTCTTTTTTCTTAGACACATTTCCTAAAATAACACAAGGATGAAAACTTGATCTATAAAGCCATTAGCAGGTCCATAGAGATATATTTACATCTAGGAATAAGTTTGCCTGTAGATGACCAATTAGCAACTGTCTTCATGCAGTGCCATTAGTTCATTTTCCTTGTATTGAAAGACCAGGGCAAGCCAACTCAAACATTTACTGTAGTTTTGCATTGAGTGCTGCTGAAATGAGTGGAAGAACAACAAATTCTTGCTAGTCTGGAAAATCACCGACTAGAGTTGCAGGCACTAACTGTGGACTCCAAGCCATCACTAACACCATCTGTTTAAGAGAAGTATTTGAACAAAGAAAATCTGTAGGATTAGCTTTTACAGAAGAAAAAGGGCCTTAAGCAATCCTTGACTGGCTGCTGGCTTGGTCATTCTCATTCATGTTCTTGTTAAATGAATGGGGGCTAATGACTGACCTGGTGTTTAGTCTTCTGTGAGGCAGCTGTTAGCAATCTATGCAAGAAGACCAACATCTTTCAAGGCAAGTCTAAACACATATGTTTAAAAACATACTCTGGCCATCTGAAACACTGCTCAAGTGTGTAGGAAGAAGGAAATATGAGCCTTGCTTTTACACCCATGGTCAGCTATGTTGACAGTCAAGAAGTTGGTGCACTTGGAACTGCTTCCATGACCTTGTGGGACACTGCCTGCCAACAAGAACAGGATTAAGTGGATTGATACTGCACCAAAACAAGCCTTTTGCTAATAGGTGTGCAAACTGAACTAACAAGCCTGGCAAATGCTGTCAATACCTCACAGTGCTGCTAATTAACTGGATATTAAACAAGCTTCACTTGCTTGGTCTAGCTTTAATAGCAGCCAGCTGTATGCAGTAGAAACTAATCTCTTTTTCAGCTTCTTCTACCTGGACTATGTTATTAGCAATGAAGGCAGAAGATCAAGTGCTCTTGTTAATTAAGGATCCAAGCTTGAATCAAATGATTAAACTAGTAACAGATGTTATTAAAACCAGAAAAGACTTTTTTTATGGGAAGGGGAATTAATTAATAGGTTTGGATTTGTAAGGGAAGGTTCTTTTTGCTTAATTTAGTGTATGTATATGTATATAAATACATGTATATAAATACATATATAAATATATATAAAATGTTATAGAAATGTATTTGAAAAATATTCCTGTTGAATATCTCTGTAAATTTCAGTAACTGAAACCAGCATGGCTAGATTTATGGTCCTGACTTCTCTGAGTTAGTAAAGACATCCCCTTTTCTGTGCTTCCATTGCCTTCTGAGGGAAAAGCTCAGGCTTACCTCAAGACCAGATGCACTGTCCACAGCAGAGGGGGAACTGTGGCCCCAAAGACAGGCAGAAGGATTAAGAAACCTATTTTGCTTGGGGCCAGTCCAGGGACATAATAAGAGTGGCACAGGCGTATCTGCTGATTCCTGAGGAAATGTCTGCTCAGCAGAGTTTTCACAATTTGACCAGTCTCTGCATCTCTCTCTCTCTCTTTTAGTTAAATAAAAATTTTCAGTACCTCTCAGCAGTAGGGGAAAGACTTCATAATTCCAGGTAGAGAATGGAATTTTATTTTTTGAGTAATTGCATATTTTTCAGTTATTGAGTAAAATCAATTGCTGAGAGTTCCTAAATGTGCCTACGCGTGGCCCTGCAAAGGGCATGCTTCCAAACAGTCCTGCTCTGCCAGCGCCTCTGCTGAAGAGCTGGCCAGCATCTACCTCTAAAAACGAGCAACAAAACTCTTGATGATGCAATGATGAAAGAAAATATGGACTTAAATAATTTCTTCTGCCTGTGTAGGCAAGGTGAAGTAAACACTCTGGAAAACCTCACTTGGGATATCCTGAATGAAAGAGTATTATCTTGGCAACACAATCACTTCTTTCTTCTAAGCCTAATGGGAACCTCTCTGTGGAACCAGAGCTCTGCTTTCACAAGGCCAGATTTCATCTTCAGTCCAGTCCCACAGAAACTTTCAGTGGTTAAACCCTAAGGCCCTGTTCCTGAAATCACTTTGGCAGATGCTTAGAGAACTAGAAAGCTGAATTGCTGTGCTGGCTGCACTGGTGCTGTCCTCAGAGCGCAAAAGAGTTGCCCATGTCATTGGTAACCTTACTGGTTTTGTTGCTCATTTTTAGAGGGAGATGCTGGCCAGATTTCCAGCAGAGGTGCTAGCAGAGCAGGATTGTTTGGAAGCATGCCCTTTGCAGGGCCACACGTAGGGCTTTTGCTGCTGGCTGACCCACCAAAGCCACACCAATGTCGAGGGAAGGTGCTCCTCGGAAATTGCCCCATTTTCTGTTCAGCAACAAAGTGCATTGAAGTATTATCTGCAATTTCTGGGTGGGCAGAAGTTTTCCACCACAGGTTGGAGATTAAGAGTAGAGACAACTACAGCAGAGGTGACTTGCTTTCCAGGGAAAACACAGTATCTAGTAACTTCTTTTTAGGCAAGACTACTAAAAAAGGAAATTTCACCTCCTGTTTCCTCTTTAGAATAGTTCTGTGAAGGTCAGTATTACTTTTAAGAAATTAAATTTTCTGACGAGAGGGAGAAAAAGGAGCTTATATTTAGCCAAAAATCCTACTACTGGGGGAGTTTCTGTTTAAGTTTCATGAATTTTTCATGTTTGCAAAGTCCTTGTTGCCCACTCTACCAAAACAGGTAGACCAGACCTCAGTGTGTTTCCTTGATTAAGGCATAGCCGAATCTGGTAAACAGTCTGCAAATACAGAATTTTACAACTATTTTTTACTCAAACAAACTTCATTTAGCACCAGTGAAACCTGCTGTGAATAATTATTCATAGAGACTAAGGAAAGAAGTTCAAATACTGTATTGGTGAAAACCTAGGAGAGAATTTAAAACACTTAAAGAGGGAACCCTTGACAAAAGCTCTGTGGCCTTTTTCAGAAATCTGGCACAATAGGGATTAAGAGATATTGCCATGATACTCATTTAACTTCAGTACAGATGTTCCTGCTGACATCCACAGGATTACTTTTAGGAACAAGTGTGGTAGATTATAATAGTTATATGTGATGAAAATAAAATATATCTGTCCTGAAAAAGCTCAAAACCTCAGAAAATAGGTTTAGCACTACTTAAGTAATGAACACGGGATGTGTTCAGGATGTGTTCACACACAGTAACACAGGATGTGTTACTGCGGATGAAATATTCAATACATGTCAGTCTCTGAAAATCTGCCATTGTGTAAGTTAACATTGCTTTAAAATAGTAGGCCTGAATCAATACCACAAAACACATTTATTCTGATTATATAGAATTTTGTTGTGGACAGCTGAAAATGCTACACAGGGTCTCAGCTTGAGGAGTAAAAGCTCTGTGGCTGCTAATAATATTCTCATAAAGAAAGTAAGAGGAAGCCTATACGATTTTAGCTTGTTTTTAAAATAGAATTTGCTGATCTCCTGACTTCTGTTTGTCTTACTAACTTTGCTCACTTTTTCATCTTTATGTATGTTATTTATTAATGCTCACAGGCGTAGAAGTGTATTTGCTTTCCTAACTCTGCTACCCTCATGCCTTTGGACTGATTATCTTTTGGCATTTTATATTAATCCTTGGTAAGTGATTTACTTGTTTTTTCCATATGCAACGTTTAAACAATGTTTATTTCTATTATATGAAAAATGTGTGGTACCTTTGTTTTCAAATGGGTCGAAGCTCTCTAAGTTATAATTTTCTTTTTCTAGAACATGGATTGGAGAGGATGTGGGTATCAAAGTACTTGCTACCCTGCTTCGTCTATTTTGTGTCTGTTTATGCTCCAACCCATTTTGGTATTAAAAAGCTAATTTTATGATGGTCATCTTATTCATTTCATTGCTCTTTCTTTGCAATTTTTGCCACTTCATTACAAACCCTGCCTTTTTCTGACCCAGTTAGTCACCTGTTCATTGCTTGGCATGCTGCTGCTGCTTTTGTCATACTAAAATTGCTTGATATTGCCCCACCTGTTTGTTGTGTGATATCTTTAAGGTGCAGTTAGTCTCCTGATACCAATCAAGTTTTGCTTTTGGAAACATCAGTTTTCTGAGCATCCATATAGACTAGCATTCCCCAAGTGCAAAAATTGGCTCACTATATACGTGTGTGTGTGTGTGTGTGTGTGTGTGTGTGTGTGTGTGCGTGCGTGTGTTTAACAGCTTCATCTATAAATAGTTTATAAAGGCTTAGTAAATGACTGACTGGTGTTTTGAAAATATGTAGCCAATGAAGTCCTAGGGTCTGTTTAGAACCAGAACTGTTTCACAAACTCTTTACAAATGCAGTTATAATCGACTGTGATCCCAAAATGCTTCATACATATAAAAGAAACTTTTGTTCCTGATGATCTGGAGTCCAATAGTGTGTTGTGTACCAAAAAATGTGTTTGGTACCAAAATGAAGATTTACTTTTGACCAAACCCTCTCCCTGGCATTATCATACAGCAACAACGCCCTGGTAGTTAGTCACAGAAATCTTCTGTGTAGGCATTCCTGAGACTGGCTTTCCTTGAGTCACATTGGCTCTGTAGAAGAAACCCTCTAAATTTGGAGTGGGCCCAGACATAAGAGTGATTTTTATTTTATATAACTAAATGAAGGGTGTATTTCTCTTCCCCTGAAACGCAAAGCGTGCTCTCCGCACAAACCCGAGTGAAGAGCAGAAGCAAGTCTTGCATATCTCTCCAAGCTTAATATTAGATTGTCTTTTAACTTGCCTGAAATAAACCCAACTTAACTAACTACCCATGTTGCACAGTGATGAAGGATTAGGTGAACAGTTTATTGTTGTGCAGACCAAACTCATCTCATTTAACTCTGACCATCAAGAATTGCACAATGGCCATTTTCAATGGCACTGCTGCAGAAGGAGTCATCTCCCTCTTTTGCCCCTTAATATGCATTAACTCACTGTTGAAGATGTGAATCTACCTTTGGAGGCTGCCTCTACAATCAAGCTACCTAGTTTAGACTAGACAAGTTTCAAGAAGCTGGAGTTGAATGGCATGAGATGAATCCTTCTCTTTGTATTTTAATCTGTAGGATAAATGGAGGAATAGGTGAAACACCAGCTAGTGTCTTTTGCACACAAGTTGGTTTAAAACACTTATGAACATTCAGGAAACAATTGCAATGCTAAGAAACAAAGGCCTCTTGAGACTCTCAAAGCACAAGAAATTGCTTCTGAGAAATGGATGTCAATCATTTGTTTTATTGCCTCTTGAAGTGTTCCTTGGAGAAGAGTTCTTAGAAATGTTCCCATGATAAGCAGCACTTAAATATTTCTTTTTCTTTTGAAATGAATTCCAATATGCCTGGCATTGAAAGATTTACTGCAGTCACAGGGAATAAAAGAGAATTGCATTGAATAATCTAGATAAATTAATTTTAGGATTTCTTTGGAAAAACTGTTTTGAAGATGTAGAATAAATATTACCAGGGTATGTGTGTAGTATACATGAATGAGTGACTGCAGCTGTATAGACAGCATCATAGGCTAAAGAGTGTATAATACTGTAATGCTTCGCAAATTAGGTCTCCACATTAGTGTCAGATCGGTATTGCCATAGCTCTTGTTCACTCTGCAGGCAAATATCTGGATCTAAACTGAAAGGTACCTTGACCAGATAACAAAATTACCCCAGGTTGCAGCTCCTCTGATAACTGAACATTTTGGAAAATTTAATTTTTGGAAATTTTGGAAATGAATCAATTGTGTCTCTTCTAAGCTTGAAAGAATAAAAAAATAAAACACACCACTTTTTAATACTTATTTCTTTACTCTCTCTTTTCACTGCTTTGAAATTAAAACTATTTATCTTCAATTTACAAATTGAAGCTGTAACCCAAAGTATCTAGAAATCATTCAACTATCATCATGAAATTAAAAATAGCATCAGTATAGTGTGATTAATGAACAGATGTTGTTTAATACTCAGGAAAGAGAAGTATGACACCACTAAGGTTCCCTCTGGGGAAGCAAGAATCTATTTGTGCTCTGTCATTGCTCTGTCACTGTCTGACTGGGCACTTGTCATTGGTGCTCTGTCGTCCCCTTAACAGGGGGGATCAGTATTTTCAAACCTGTAGCCAAAGTATTCCAGGGTGCTTGCTTTGTGCCTTTAATCTGAGTGGTCAGTTAATGGTTTTGTGACAATGGCTAAGTGAGTGCACACACGCACGCACGCATGCTCACTCACACATACACCCCCTCCAAAAAAACACACGAAGGTAGTTAGTGTAGTGCAGTCCTTATGTCTGCTTCTTAAGGTTTATACTGCTTAATTCATTCATAATCTTGCTCACAACTGTCTCTAGTGAGTTATATCACTTATAAATCATGTGAAGACAGTACATTACATGACTGGCATAATTATCTCTACCTGTTAGAAGTCAACTAAAATTTTCTAAAGTTTAAGCCTTAGTCCTGTTGAAATCAGTAGGATATTCACCATTGTCTTCGTAGGTTATCACATAAGCAGGCTATGCAGTGAGTGAGAAATATTGTTTGGGCCCTTTTTTCCACTACTCTTACTTGAATTTGCAAGTGGTTTTTTACTCCGTTTACCCAACAGACGCACACTCATTCCCAGTAACGTTCCAGCACTGGCATCTACTTTTCCAGCCTGCAGGAGCTGGAGTGGGGCTGCCTGCAGCCCCACAGCCTCCTGCCCGGCTTGGCTGGGATTGGCCCCCTGGGACTGAACCCGGGCCCACATGCAGCCACCGGTGCCGGTGGGTCAGGATTTGCAGAGGACCCATTGCTTGTGTGTATGTGTTTTGCCTTTTACAAGCAGGTGGTTCTTAGAGCTACAGAATGGAAAACTCATCCCATTAATGTCAATGGAAATTTCACCATTAGCTTAAAAATATCCAAGATATTATCACCAACCTTATCCTGAGTAATATGGTGACCATAAAACATATGTTCTTAAATCAGTACTAACTTTAAAGCAAGAGCATACAACAACTTAACGAATGAAAAACTTTTCTTTCTTTCTTTCTTTTTTTTTTTCTTTTTTTTTTTTTTTTTACAGGAGTAAAAATGGGTTAAAGAAGAGAAAGCTGACCAAGTATGTGACTTCTTGAATATTTAAAGAAATTTTTAAAAAAGTCACCTTAGACTGAATATGCATGATGGAGTGCATTGACATAGTGATACTGCAGTTACAGATATAAAAAACTTCTTAGTAAACACATCCTGAGACAGATGTCAGAAAGCAAAAAACAAACAATAATAGCACAAAAGTAACTCTTCTGGGCAGATAAACTCCTGACTGATATAAAATTAGTCATGGGGGAAAAGATCAACTGTCCAAGTTAGTGATTCCAGCAGAGCTTTTCCTTAGTTAAAAATGGCAAATGGTGAAAAACTGGAATGCATTTATTTCCCTCTTGACATGGGGCTCTCATTACGGTTGTTGCTAGAACATTAGATTATTAATGCTAATGGGTAAAGAGGAGTAATTAAGTGGTGATAAGACAAGTTCCTTTGGGCATATTGCCTCAAAGTAAATGAAAAGATTGCTGTGTACATGCTTCAGTAGCTTATAAATTAGAACATGATAATTAGGTGAGGGAAGCTGTTTACCTGTGGGTCATTATTCAGAGCGTTAGCCTAATTATTCCTCCTTTATGTTCAGAGGCTGTGCCTCTACTAAGAGATAGACCCATACCTGGCGCAAAAGTGTGTAGAGCAATGAGAGTCACTAAAGCAAGGCCAGTTTATACCCACTGAAGCTCTACATGGCTTTGTATAGTTATACTTCACTGTTTTTAGTGACCATTTCTCCAGGAGGAGATTTTGGCCTATAATGATGAGTGCCTATAGTTCTCAAAGCCAGTGGAGAAAACAGTTACTACAGCAGCACCCAAAACACTATTTTAATTTTTTTTTCAGAGACCTTCTCCAAAATCAGGCCCTAAATATGAAATCTATTAAGGGTCTGAATGAGCAAAGCTCAGATGAGTTTTAAAAGTGTCTCTTTACCAGATGGTTTCTGTATGTGAAAGCAACCTTTTATATGGCATTGAGGCAACTTAAATGAGCTGTCACTGCTCCACTACAAGAAGCATGCTGACAGCACGATAATTCAAGTGGGTCTGCACCAACGTGCAGGATCACCCTCTCATTGTGGTGCCACTTGTGCCTTGGGGATATATTCCCTTTAGAGACCTTCAGAGGTGAAGTAAGATGTGTGGGCCTTTCTCTTCACCCCAGGTCATACATATTCATGACTTGATAGTATTCTGTGGGGCAATAGAAATGCAACCTATTTAATTTTTTTTCCCTAAATGTTTGTGTGTTTGTTTGTTTGTTTTTTAAAGCCCTGTCCAGTTGGATGATTTTGATGGCTACGTCAAGGATATGGCCAAAGATTCAGATTATAAATTTTCTCTGCAATTTGAGGTAAATCTGCAGGCACTCCTTCCTCTCCTAGCCGCCATGCCTAAATCAGCTTTTTGCAGATGTTAAGTTTGTGTGGTGTGTTCCTATGCTCTGTTGTGTTTAATATGTGCTGTTGCTAGGTGGATGAGTTTCACTTGAAGTTCTGCAGAGCTTAAAAATAGTCCTTGGTATTGTTAAAGACTGTATTTAGTAAGCCGATTTCCATGGCTCATCACATTCAGATCTAGACAATTGTCAGACATGTCTTCTTTAGTTTATGGTCTGTTGGCAGCCTAAGCTGAATTCAGAATTTTTATAATTTCTTTAATTTGGGGGGCAGCACTGGAATGAGAAAGTGACATCAAAAATCTCTTCAAGAGCAAGTGGGATGCATTTTATTGAGGTACGTTGCCTGAATTACCCAGCATTTAAAGTCAGTTTAGTCATATAAAACTAAAAAGCTCCAGCCGTAGGGCAGCTGAAGTGAGACCAGTGCTCCCAATGACTTAAAAGAGGAGGAGGAGGGCTGTCAGAATGTTACCCACTGTAGTGTGTGGCTGGCATGTGCCCTTCGACTCGGTGAAAAGTGCTTTGATGCATCGTATATTAGATGTGACTATTTATGGTAATAACTAGAAACATCTTTCAAGCATTCCCTGGTATCAAGATCAAAAGCCACTGAAGAAAGCTCTTAAAGTGGTGTGGATGACCACCACAGAAATAACTTATCAACCCCCTGGTCTGACTCTATTTTAGCTAATTAAGTGCTGCTGGAGAGGAGCAGCTCTTAGTCACAACCTTGACTGGCAGCAGTGCATTGATAGCATCATCAGAAGAGGCTACATCATTGGTCTGGAGTTGTTTTGAGCCAAACTCATGGATGGCAGATGAGGAAGCTGAGTGTATCCCTATTGTCAGTTTATAAATAGCTTTACGAACATTTTCAGCTTGGTACATGCCACAGGCAGTCATTTCACAAAGAATTATTTTTTGAGTGTTAGTGAATTTGACCTTGACATTTTTCCTTCTGTTACCCCAGGAGCTAAAACTGATTGGGCTTGACATACCCCACTTTGCTGCTGACCTTCCCATGAATCGCTGTAAAAATCGCTACACAAATATCCTACCATGTGAGTACAATGCATGCAGGCTCCTGCTGAAGTGCCTTTAGAGGGAAAAAAGAGTTTTAATAAGAGAACTGTGAAATCAGCACAAATTTTCTGACCAGTAAAAGCCAGTTCTAAAACCTGTCCCTAAAGAGAATCAGGTGATAGAGGTTTTCTGTTAGCCTGAGACTGGAGATTGGCGTTGAGAAATGCAAGGTCATTTCTACTACTGAGCAGTGATATTTTTTTCTTATGATTTTAATGAAATCTAAGGGAGCCCAAAGGGACAGCAGTTGGAGGGTGCATTTTGCACACTAACTGTGTTGCAACCATGTAGTGCTTATTGAAGCAAACATTGCTCTCTCTTGGTGCATATGAACGTTCTTTATTTTTTAATAGATTTTCCAGTTTTTAGAGGATTACTTTTAATTTTGCTTAGTTTGAGATGAGTGCCATGTTTGAAAGCCAAGTCATATATATTTTTTCCTTTTACAGATGATTTTAGTCGTGTCCGGTTAGTTTCAATGAATGAAGAAGAGGGTTCTGACTACATTAATGCCAACTATATTCCCGTGAGTAAAGAGACTCCAAACAATGTAAAGAATAATGCTCTGCGCAGCAGTTAGAGCATGTCAGCAGCACATGGTGCAAAATCTCCTGGTGGCTCAGTCAAGTTTTCCACTTCAGCTTCCAGTATTCTGCCTGCAGGGAACTGTGCTTTTCACTAGCCTCTGCAGTCTCTCACACATGTTCCCGTCCCTGCCGCAAAGGTCTGCCCCTGCTTCCCCCTCCACCCTGGCCATGGCTCCGTGCATGCTGTGTTCACCCTGTTCAGGGAAAGCAGGACACAAAGGCATCCACTTAGAAAAAGCCCCAATACTTGGGGGGACATATGCAGGGGGACATTTCTGCCTCGCTGCTGTGAACAGGAGACGGTTTTGGCCCTGGCCTGGCTGGAGGGAGGTGAGTCAGGGTTACGCAAAAGGGTGAGTCAGGGTCACGCCTTTGGATGAATCAGTGAAGCCACTTTGCCACTGTGGAGTCTCCCATCTGGGTGCTGCAGAACACGTTGCCTGTTTTTGGTTTCTGTGTAGCAAGGGGATGAACAGAGACAGTGAAGCTGCAAGTGTCTGAGCTCATCCTGAGTCAGGAAATAAGAATGTACGAATACCCAAAAGCACCACTGGCAAATGAGAAAACTTTTGTGAAGTGTTTATTGCATCCAGGATTGTATGTAGAGGTCTCCTTTTTGGATTGCTCAGTTTAGATTTTATATTTTACATCTATTCAGTTTTGCTTGTAGCATAATACTAGCCATAGGAATTGCCTTCCCAACAGGGACAGACAGAGCATCTTAATGTTTGGCTTTTCTGATAATTGCTTCTTCACTAAATACCTCCTTCCAGGTGCTGTTATTAGTGGTGATCTGAGTAGCTGTGATATTAGAGATTTCCACTTAGGTTGGACATAGCCCATGCAGACAAACAAACAGCTTTCCGTATAGTACAAACACTGAGGTTGAACTGACTTTTAGAAATGTCTGGAGGAAGTCATTTCTGGAAGGTGCTTCCAAATCTTCAGTATTTCAACAGTCCACGTGCTATGGTGGCACAGAAGTAGCCCAATTTGCATGGGCTCATGCTGTGCCTTAACTGTACCTTTTGCTCTTACTAGGAATATCAAATAACTTTCCAAATGAAGTTTTGCTGATAGTCTCAGCAAATATGATTATAGTCGATGTTAAAACTGCACTTCTGTGTCTATTTTATTATTTACAGTGGTCTTTTGAGGGGGGTGGGAGGAGAGAAGGAGGACTCTACATCTAAAAGCACATTGTTAGTGGCAGGAGCAGGAATGCATGGATATAAGGCATCTGAGCTTCAATAAAACTTAGCAATGATAATCTGTTAAGGGTGTTGACTCAGCATAATCTGTATTATTTTAAGCAGAATTCTAATTAGTTTCTTACTAGTTTAAGTCCTTATAAAGTAAACACATGCAAATACTCCTGTTTATTGCTACCTTCCGTTTACATCAGTTCTTGAAAATCAGCAGAGGCACTGCTTGGGATGAGCAAGCTAAGAACAAGCCTTTAAATTACCAGGTCTGGAAGGAGTTGGAACTTTGATATAAGATTCTCATTACCTGTTTTGTCTAATGTTGCTTTTTCAGCTCTCACAGCAGTGAATTTGTAAAGTATCAGCTTCACCGTCTGTTTTTCATTCTAAATTGATTATACTTTGGAAGCATCAAAAATTGGCAAAAGTTGTAATCTCAAAATATATTTAAAAAATCATGAAGTAGTTTCTTTAAAATGCACAAATTGAGCTTGGGAAGCTGAAAAAAATACATATACCAGAGACAAATACATGTTCTGAAGCATTAAGCCTGTTGGTAAATAGCATCTGTCTCTGTTTCTTAGGGTTACAATTCACCCCAGGAATACATTGCAACACAAGGACCGTTGCCAGAAACTAGGAATGATTTTTGGAAGATGGTTCTTCAACAAAAATCTCAAATTATTGTTATGCTCACTCAGTGTAATGAGAAAAGAAGGGTATGTAGCAAAATCTTATGCATAGTATAAAAGAAATTATTCTGAAAACATATATATTTCCTGGTGGGTTTCTTTGCATTGTTTTCTAATGATGAAGCAGCATCATAGCGAGACCTGGAATTTCACTTCATTCACTTATGGAAGGTGTTTCAGGATTGGGTGACTTTTCTGGTTGTAACTGGACCTGTAAGTATGGGTTAAGAATAATTAATGAGATCGCTAAAGGTTTACTGCAAAAGTTTGAGAGTGGAGAGTACACAGTAAACCATTAAAGTTAAATCTTGATGTGATTTCCTTCACTTCTGGTTTGTTTAGGCCTGAAGCTAAAACACGGGTCTGAAATGGTGAAAGCAGTAGGGTAGTTCTTGTATCATAGACATGAATATTTTGTCAGGGGCAGGGTAGGTTGATGTACTTTTTCCTATCTCAGCAGTTATCTCAGAGTGCCTAGAATGTAGATTTTTCTATACGATTTTAAGTTTAAAACAATATCTTATGCTTTACAGGTTCCTTGATGTTATAATAGGACCATTTGGAAATACATTTTGGGGGGTTTTTTTCTGTATATTTTGTAAAACTAATACTTTTAGACCTACTCTATTAGGAAAAGTAATGATCTACAGAGAATGTATGTATTTCCACTCCTTGCTGTAATAATGTTCCCCTTCAAAAAAACAATATATAACCATGTCCATAGTTACACAAGCAAGAATGATGAGGCTGAAAAAGTCATTGCAGTAAATATTACCACTTACTAAAGTGTCCAGTAAATAATGCTGTAAGCATTTCTAAAATTGAGATTCGGTATACTTTTGATTGTGATTTCTTGTTTTATATATTTACATATGTATGTATATCTATTTTCTCCTTTCAGGTGAAATGTGACCATTATTGGCCTTTTACAGAAGATCCTATTGCATATGGGGACATCACAGTGGAGATGCTGTCTGAGGAGGAGCACACAGACTGGGTTTATAGGAATTTCCGAATTAGCTACGTAAGTGAAATGTGTTGCATTGCTCTGCTAAAGCAGTGGGACCAGTTTTGGTCCAGACTTTTCTTTAACTTTTATCCATCTCTGGCATTCAGTGGAAAACACCTGAGGAAAAGATTATGGCTCTACTCTCATTCCACACAGACAAACATCAAAATTGTTTGGCCCTCTTGCCCATAAGACTGTCATCTCTATGAGCTTCTCCATAACAGGCAAGAAGAGGTTAATGGTATCCTGGCTAAGCACATGGTGATTGAAACACCAGCACTACTGAGGTTCTGGACATTTCTGTGGTGCAGATAATTAGTGATAATGAACATGTCTGTCTACTTTTTCTTTTTCTTTTTTTTTTTTAATCTAGGCACTGGTGATTGTCCCCATGTTATAAACCATTCAAAACTTGAAAGTACCAATACAGAAACTGAAAATATTTTTCAAAAGGGCAATTGTGCAATATCCATAGCATAGGCTTGGTGTGTGTCTCAGACAGGATCTTGAGTAAAAGAGTCGTCCACACAGCTGGTTCTCCATGCCCTAGTGCTGCTGCAATAGAACATTTTTCTGCTTTCACTTATTAAAACAAAGGAAATGGGAGAGGCGTACAGTCTATCACAACCCGCTAAGGTTCCTGTGCAGCTTCTTCAGTAAAGCATGTGAAAACACAGCTAGGAACTGGCAGATCAGTTTAGAAAACTTGCATATGGGACCAAATAAAATGCCACGTAGTCGTATGTGAAAGCAAGCCTTTGACCTCTTCTCTGCATTCTGTTATCCTCTGATATCAGCAAGTTCATTCTTAAGACATTTCAAGCTTGACCAAACTTATAAAATACCGAAATTCATATAAGCAAATGAGATGTTAAAACTGTTCAGATTTTCAAGCATTTCTTTTCAGCTTTATTTCCTGCATCAGCTAGTTGTAGGCTTCAGCACCTGAAGCAAAAAGGGGAGAAATATGGAGGAAACATGACAAAAGCAATGCCCTGACGCTTTAACATTGGCCCAGGATCTCAGTCCTACTCACACATGCCAAAGTGTGCACAGGGAGTACGAATGCAGAAAACATGATGAAATCAACTCAGAGGTTGAGCTGCTGGTATCTGTTAAAAATAATGATCCGAATGCAGTTTGCAGTTCCGATAGACTGCCCATTGCCAAAGTCAGGGAGGCTACTTTAGGGTCTTTTATACTGATCTCACTTTTTATACCCTTAGTTATAATTGGCTTAGCATCTGCTATTGTCAGTGACCAGAGGCAGGTTACTGGAGTAGAGGGATTTAGCCTCACCCAGAATGGCAAAATTAAAAGCAACAATTGCTTGCCATGAGCTGTGGTGATGAGCCACCCTGCCACACCCCAAGTTTTGAGTTTTTGTAAGTCTCAAAGCCAAAATGAATTGTACTGAGGATCTTATTTCATCTACGGCCAGTAGAGTTCTTAGCATGATAAATGCTTTTATTAATAATGATATTTTCTGAGAAAGTTCCTTCTCCCTCTGAAAATGGTGGTGTTAGGAGGCGATTTTTTCTTCTTTGCTTTTCTTTTTCATTGAAACTTGAAAAGGGAAATTCTCGTGAAACCAGTCTTGCTTGTTTGCCAACAGCATTGCTCTGTGTCAGTGGCAAATGGAAAAAGAAAAAGAAAGGGAATGGAATAGAAAGAGGAAGAAAACCCAAACCTGAAAATTACAGCAGTTTTTAATCAAATGCCATGTACGGTCTGTGCCTCTTTTTGACCGGCTTTACTTCCTTAGGCTGTATTTGGAAAAAGATCTCTGTCAGACTGCCTGTGATTGCACTGTCCAAACTCCTGTGAACATGCTGCCGCTCTGCTTTTCCCATTAGGCCGATGAGGTGCAAGATGTGATGCATTTTAACTACACTGCCTGGCCTGACCATGGTGTGCCCACAGCCAACGCTGCTGAAAGCATCCTGCAGTTTGTACAGATGGTCAGACAGAAGTCAACAAAGAGTAAAGGCCCCATGATTATACACTGCAGGTAAATGCTTCAAGGAAATGGAAAATTAAAGGACATAATTTGTCAAAGACCTTGTAAAGCCATTGGAAGGAGAGCTTCTGGTATTCACCTGTTAGCTAGAGATTATCCTCTTTGCTTTTAACAGCTTTGACTAGAGTGGGGCTGGGATTTCAGCCTGCATCCATAGATGCATCCATAGGCATTTCTTTATCCAGTAGCATCAGCTCTTTGGCTGGTATAAGTCCAGCAGCAGGCTGGACTGATTTATACTGGCTAAAAGTCTGCCCTTGCTTTCTCATTTCCACTCCTTTGTGGCTTGGAGGGTGCAACCTGGACAGCAGCCTGCCGCAGTGTGTTATTTTCCTGCAGAAGCGTCTGCAGAGAGCATCCTCCTCCACTCGCTTGGCGCTCAGCACATTTAGATGGGACATATTAACAGCGCTACCTGTGCAAGCAGTAATCCCAGTATCCCATGATAACAATTACATGCATGGGTTTTTTTTTTCTTGAAGGAGGCTTGTTTTATATACAGACAGATTTCTCTCTTGTGCGTCACCTGGCCTTTTATTAGCACACTCGCCTACCCAGCTGCTCTGGGGGCGGCTGCGGTGTTGGTGATGATATCATACCAGCTTCTTTCCTGATGCAACTCTCCCAAATGACTTCAAATCTCTTTGTGGCTCTGACTGCTAGAGCTACTCAGAATAGATTTTTCAGAGATACATAAATAGCAGCTTTGCAATGGATGAATATGTGTATATTAGGATGACACACTCCCACTGGAGGTCAAGGCTTGATGAGATTAACATCAGCCTATCCCGCATCACTCATCTCAGAGGAAATAAACAGTTATGTTGCTGCACAGCACATCAGCACCCTCCGGTGATGTCTTCCCTGTTGCTGATGTGATAGTTGGCACCTTCTGTCTCTTGAGGCACTTTGCACACTTGGGGGAGCTATTTCTCAGAAAACAGTTTTTTATAGCAATATAAGTTCTGGTTCCAGATATGGCATTAAGTGTTCTATTAGGAAGCAAAGCAACAGCAGCATCTGTAAAAGCAGCAAGTCATGCAGCCCTCCCCTATAAATTATTGGAGAAATTCATAGGGAATATAGTTTTGGGACTGAGTCCTAATATCAAGAAACATGCTAGTAAGCTAGGGAAGGGATTTGTATGCAGGGCTGTGAAATCAAATCTTTTATATAACTCTACTTGCCTTAATTGCTGTGGGAAGAAAGAGCAGCAAGCATGAGAGAGCTGGAAAACAAATGTAGTATCTTCTTTTTAATCAGGATGCTCCTACCTGCAAAGAAATATGTTTTCAGATGGTATGTTTAGGGTATATTGTACATCTTAGCCCATGCTATGGCATCTCGGGGCAGGGACGGATGGCCCTGGGCTGGGCTGAAATGGGGGCTGGGGCTGGGCAGGGTGGGGGAGGCCAGTGGGTGGCAGGGACGGGCAGGGCTGCGGGTGCCTGCAGGGCCACCAGTGTGGAGCTGAGCTGCTGCAGCTTTGTCACAAATACTTTCATGGCTTTCCTGAAAAATGCAAGTAGGCAGCAGAAGCAGCTGACACTAAGACGCACACTTCTACCCACAGTGGTAGATACTGTGTTGGCACTCTGTATGAATGCAGCATTTTAGAGGTGCAAAACCTCTAAAAACACATCTAAAATGAAATCATAGAATTGAACATTACTTGTGAAATCACAAGGCAAAAAATTATTTGCATACTAGAAACTCTAAATCAAACCAGTGTAGGTTTTTTTTTTTCTAATCACTAAGCTTCCCTTTGAAGGGAGGAAGATTTGTTAGCTGAGTGCTTGCTGCTTATTTCTATCTGGTACTCCCAAGGCGGAAGTCCCCGAGCATAGCCTCTTCTGGCCGCCAAGTCCCAAGAGGCCATCCGCTGAGGATGAGCTCCGCTAGTGCTGTGTCCTTCCCAAGCCATTAGTTCCCCTTGTAGAGAGCTATGGAGCTAAATCCTTGCAGGTTCAGCCACAAATGCCTGGGTGCAGTAATTGCTGCAGAGCATGTCTTTTTGCAGTTACGGCTACAGCTCCTGTAGTTTGCGATTTCTCCTCACTTTGAGGGGAAGAGGGAAGTATGAGGGTGCATGGGAGCTGGCAGTGAGACTGGGATGAACAGATGCGTAAAGGTGAATGAGTGTGTTCATGCACGCTCTGCATGTGAGTGCACCTACAAGATGAAGAGGAATATAGGAAGGTGAAATAATTGCAGAGCAATCCATTCCATTTGTTTTGTCTAAGCAAAATATGAAGGTTTGCACAGCATTATATCCTAGATTAAACAGCCTCCTGTCTGTCCTTAAGTTAGATATGTCAGACTATCTATCTCAGCTGCAAGACACCTGCTCTTTGCAGCACCACCAATTTTCCTCTGCATCTGCACCAGGAAAGCCTGAAATAACAGTCATGTTTGTGTGTGTTGCAGTGCTGGAGTGGGACGAACAGGCACCTTCATAGCCCTGGATCGACTCTTACAGCACATTCGAGATCACGAGTTCGTAGATATATTAGGTCTGGTGTCTGACATGCGGTCCTACAGGATGTCTATGGTACAGACAGAGGTAAGGTGCCCCCTTTCAGCTTGTTTCAACATTAAGAACGTATCTTCACATCTATCTCATGCTTCTCTGTAGCGTGTTCACATCCAACAGCATGTTGTTCCCATTGAACACCCAACAAAATAACTATGAATAGATACAATTAAATTTTCTTCTTCATTGTGATGTTGTCACATTATTAGTCTGCTGCATAAGTAATCATATGTCAGAGCCTGACATCGTATCTATAAACTCATTGATGTCTTCCAGTGGGTATGAGTTGTTGTCACCTTATAAGAAATGAATATGTAGAAATATGTTAGAGGCGATTAGCATTTGCAGTTCTCAAACCATTTTGAAAAGAACTGTACTTGCTGAAGGGATTAATGACTCATGGACCCATATCAGGGTTGGACAGCCATTCACACTTGTTCAAGAGGTGATCATCTGGCCAAGCACATCAACTAAGTTACATGATGGCAGTACAAATATCCAAAGCAAAACAGACAAAATAATTGTGTATGAGTTGGCCAGGCACCCTCCTTCCCCTTCTCCCTAGCCACACATCTATGGGATATTTTTTTTCTTTTTTTAAGGAAAATATCAGGAGAATATTCATATCATCAGAATATATGTATGGAAAAAAGGGTACAAACTCTTTTTTGCAGAGCAGAAACTTCTTTTATGCATCTGGAGCATTTGCAGTGCCTCTACTAATGACTGAAAGGTTTCATGCCCGTTATACTGGTCGCTGGTTAGACACAGTATAAACTAGTAATCGCCATACAGCTGCAAGTGCCACCATCACTGTTTGCAGGCTAGGTCTGTCAGATAATCTGTTGCCAAGGATTACTTAATCCAGACCAAAGTAGCACAGATGGGACAGGAGAAGGAAAGTCTGCAGCAACACTGGTTAGCGCCTGTGAACAAAAAGGTCTTTCTCAGACACCATCACACTACCACTTTTCCTCCCAGTTTACTAACTAATCCAAAAGCAGATCCGTATGTAAACACCAGGGAAATGAATACCCATGGCCTGGGTTATTTCAGCTACAACTTCACTACTGCTCTAGAGGTGCTGAGATTTGTTTTTAACATGTGCACACCCCTTGGCTGCCTGGGACTGGTGTCAGGGGCTACTGTTCGCTGGTCTCTGGTTCGGCTGCTTGGAACGTGGGCATCCCTACGGCTGCAGCAAGGCCACTGTGGCTCTCCCACCCCTGCCCTTGGCCAGCTGGGCTCTCCCCACTGCCCTGGCAGCATTGTGTCACACCAGCCTCTTTTCTCTGCCAAATATACAAACCTGCAAATGCAGGTTTCTCTTTCCTCTTTTTCTTCGTTCCTCTTTTTCTCCCCTGCACAACCGTGCCGCAGGGGTCACTAGGTGGCAGTGACACTCAGGCGCAGAAGCCACCAGCACTTGGGGCTTTCCTTACAAAACTTGAAACCACACACACAGCTTACCTGGTTTCACATTTCATCACACATTTCTTCATAAACTGGAAACTTCGCTGTGTCTCACCGAGCAGTTAAAAAAAAAAAAAAAAAAAAAAAAGGTTGTTAAAGCGGTGACCATCCTGAATTGAAGGCAGCCATTGCAAATGAATGGGTGTGAGGAAATCCAGAGAGATTTGTAGCCCAAAACATGCTTTAAATGTATATTGCTGTCCCCTCAGATCAGCAGCCCACTGGGCACAGGCACTGAAATTCAGGCTTGGGTTTTGGAGCTTGAAACCACCTCCATCTTGGGAGAGTCTTTTCTGATTGAGATCCACTTGCTCCCTGCACATGGTGCGCATAAAGCTTGGTGTAGGATTCATCAGGGTTTGCCTTCTCTCACTTTGGGAAAAAAACCTTAAATGATGAGATTCAGGTTTCAAATTGAAATGCAGTGTTTATTTGTATGATGATGATGCTTAGAAAAGCCAGTTTGAAAGCAAAACTAAAACCAACCAACCCAGAAAATCCCAGTCTGTTGCACTAAAACTTGCCCATGGATGTAATGGTGCATGTGGTTTACCCATCATTACAATGTCATTTTCAGAGAGGTTGATGGTCTCCCAAATAATTACCTGCTCTGTGAACAAAAAACAAAAAACAAACAAAAAAATCACATTTTGGCTTTTTATTGGTGAAGAAGTCAAGAGTTACAAGAACATGAGGCTCATCAAAATATTTCAGGTAGCGGGGAGTGTGTGTATGTGAGAGAGAGAGATGGGTAGACTTTATTATCTTTCTGAAAATTAATCCATTTTCAGGACATCATACAAGATAGACCCACTTCCCAAATAAAACATAGAAAGCCTCCAAGCCGAACAACTGACAAATTATATACCTACAACTAAAAGACATCTAGTGTTGGGGATACAGCACTCCACAGGTACCTGCAGTCAGCTGCACCTGTGCACCGGCTGGGACCATAGTGCTAGCCTTAGTAGTCCTGCAAAATTGCTGCCAAGGACTGTTTCAAAGCCTGCGGCAGTGAAGGGCTTTGTTTCATACTTAAATGGAAAAGATTCCCTGTACAGGCAGCCATACAATTACTTACTCGATGGGAAGTGTGCCGCTTAGCAGTGCTGTCTACTGCTGGTGCCTCACTTCTGCACTGTGGCCGCTCTCCATGCCAGAGCTGGCATTTACTTGCAGAGCATCCTTCTGAATCTTGCATAATTCACAAGAGAAGACACGTCAAAAGAGAAAATATGAATGATAACACCAATTTTTCCTAATGCAAGCAAGGTTCCTAGCAAGTCAACTTATAATTATGGATACAGCACTTTTCTCACTGCATAGTTGTGACTTAAGAGTATATCTAGTTCTGAGTTTAAATTTGCCACTAATAGGAGAAGCTATGAATAGAGAGACTGTTTTGTTGGTTAGTTGTGCTAATCCTTCACCCTTCATGCTAATCTCAAGTAGTCTAGCTTCAACTTCCAGTTGGATGGTATCAATGCAGCCTACACTGCAACTGCAGTGTTGATGCATCACTCATTATCATTCAGGTTATTAATAACTTATTACAATGTCAAGCTAGTTCAGGTGAATTTAATGGTTTCACAGCTGCTCTCTGTAGTAATTAAGTGCTATTACTTTGGGAGCAGACGTTTCACTATATGTTGCAGGGGGCTGAGGGGAGAAAAGGAAGCTGTGCAGCCCATTACTATGAATTAGCAAACTGTTTCACTGTTCAAATTTTTTGTCATGCTTTCTGAGGTGCGAAAACCCCATTTGTGTGGTTCTTTCTTCCAGGAACAGTACATTTTTATTCACCAGTGTGTGCAACTGATGTGGCAAAAGAAGAAGCAGCAATTCTGTATCAGTGATGTCATATATGAGAACGTCAGCAAGTCCTAGTTCAGAATCACAGGTGGTAAGTCAAGCAAGCCTGTCCTTGCATAGTCCTTACAGTTTATCAGCTTGGTTGCTTTGTAGCAAGGTAGCAAGCGATGTAACTGATGTTTGTTCCTCATGCTCCAGGAGCTCTGCTTGGGGTTTGGAGCTTTCTGTACCTCATTCCCCTCTGAGATGATTTTCACATGGAGAGTGTACATATATACATATATATATTAAAAAAATCCCTTTAGCTTCTTGCATTAAATAATCCATTATACATCCCATGGTAGCTTTATTGGCTCACTAGTTGTTCAGAGAAAAAAAGAATCCTGAAAAAGCCATCAACGATTGCTATCAATTGGTCTAATGCGCTTTGTAAAGTTTAAAGGGATCAGGGGAGGGAACTTGATATCTTCAGTCATTGTCAACTTGTGTGCCAACTGCCAAGTTACCAAGGCCAACAGAGATTTCTGGGAGGGTCTCCCAACACTGCTTTCATGTCAAGTGATCCCGCTGAAGAGCCAGATGATAACCAAAAAGCTCTGACGTAAAACACTGGGGATTTTTTTTTTTTTTTTAAGCTAAAACCAGGGAACAGACTAGGTCTCAGATTGGTATTAGTGTTAGCATTTAAAAAAAAAAAAAAGTGCTTAACTGCGGAGCCTCAGTGACTGACATGTGCACATGCAACCAGTGTGGCCCATTCCCCAACTGTGAAGTCAAACGCACTGCTCTGAACCACCAGGAAAGTGGTTTGCAGCCTTCTGTCTCGCTCATGTAAGCAGACACATTTCCTTACACAGGGAGGACAAACTGTGAGTGCACAAGCAGCCAGTTACTGCTGCTTGAAGCTTTAGTTCATTAGGTGGCAGTAACAAGCTGCAAACCTAACATTGGCTTTGGGGTGAAGCAGGCACCAGCACACTGCTGAGGCCAACTGGCATCTCAGATAGCTTGTAGAGAGCCAGACTCTGGGTCTGTGCACCAGCCACCACTGCACTGTTAATATGGTGTTACACCTTTGCTAGCCTCTGCGTACTTCATTTCCCTGCCCAGAAAATGATCCACGACTTTGCACGTGCCTCAGTTTTCCCGATGTCTAGGTAGTTTACTGTCTAATCTGAATCCCAGAGCCTGGTTGTTTGCACTGATGGGCTGTAGTCCCATCCTGTATGCGTGTCTGGTAAAAATAAATGCTAAAGACTTTATTTATTTGTTTATTCATCTCTGTCCTATTTGTTCTGTTCCAGGTGAGACCATGAAGCACACCCATCTTCCCTTGCTTCTGAATTTTTTTTTCTTTTGATGGTTTGAACTGCCAGTTGTTCTGCCATGAGAGACCACTGCTTTGCAGTACATGGACAATGAAAGAAAGAAACTTCAACTTTTAGAAGCACTGGGAAGACAAAGCCTTAAAGAGCCTGCGGTGTCTTTTGAACTGTTTAATTTCTGGACATTTTTTTAACTACTGGACCAAATTCAATTAAATAACATGAAGGAAAAGACACTATACTACGTGCATAAAATAGATTGCTCCAGAGTGTTGGGTTTTTTTGTTTGGTACTTTTGGTTAATCTTTTTTTCCTGTGCAGGTTGGGCTTAAGGTTAAAACAAGTGCAATATTTTTTTAATGGTTGAATGAAGAGCTTTGAAGAGCTTTCTTCATGTGTCACCAGTCTGTGCTAAAGTCCATAGGAGAGCAGGCACTGTTAGTATCTAATAATACCTCATTAGTGAATAGCGAGGCATGAATATACATGAAGAAATCTGGAGATTGTGAAGAGAAAATGGGGGGGAGGGTGCTGGGTACACTGATTTTTACTGTTTCCTGCAGCACTGACATTCTGTACTTGGGGAAGTGGGGGAAAATGCAGGACCCCAGGAACTGATTAATGGTCAGAAATCCAAACCATGAAGCCTAAAGCTAGAGTAGGCAGCCTACGTTGAGAAATGTGGTCTTTTGGTTCTGGACTGTGCTACTACTAATTATGCAGTGGGATGGTTCTTTTCTCCAGCCTTTTCAGTAATGCCACCGATCAGGTTAATTTTTTTTAGATAAAGCTAATCAAAGTGCAGATGAGTCTGAAGCTGGGATATCTTTGACTCCATTACTATAGCATTTAACTGTCCAAGCAGTCTATGGTGCCTATACCCCTCATTTGTTTATTATTTTTAATATGTATTAACTCAGTGTAAAAATGTGAGGCTGATTCAGGTTGGGGAAAGAAAAATATGTGCTTTAATGGTTGCAACTATTTCTCCAAGCCAGGAATTCTTGATGTTCTGGAGACCAGGTTTGTGGCATGTGAAGGGACGGTTATCGCTTTATCGCTACAAGGCTGCCAAAGCGTCGGTCTGGATTCCTGCAGGGACTTTGGGGTCAGGGCGGGGGGACTCTTTCCTTTTTTGCTGTTGGTTTCCGTTCTAGTCAGAATAACTAGCTATATATATATATATATTTTGGTCTTTGTATAATTCCGGTACATCATTGTGTATTGTGACCTGGATGCTGTCAGAATGGATGTTGATGGCATTTTGTAACCTGTTGCTTTGTGTCACCTCATTGGAAGTTAGCAGCAATGGTACTCAATGTAAACAAAGCAAATCTGAACTGAAAGTAAACACACTGGATTGCTTACCTGTGAAGCTGTCACTGTCAGCCAAGCAGCATTGCCCCCGCACATGCTCTCCATCCACCCCCCCCGGGGACTGCTGTCAGCTGGCCAGCTGCCAGGGCAGAGCTCAGCAGCTCAACTGCTTCCACAGAGCCTGATCACCTCCTTCAGATGGTATTTGGTATTTTTTTTCCAAATAATTATTCCACTATCAGGTGCACATTTAATAGCTACTTTGTCACAGAATTGGTTACAAGGAAAAACTTTCTTTAAACTGTTCCCTATATGCTGTGCAAAACTGCGTAGCCTTGGCCTAACTCTCGCCCCATCCAAATAAAATCCAAACAGGTCCTTCTGAGGGTATTAAAAAAAAAAAGAAAAAAAAAAGAAAAAAACCCCCTCTTCTTAAGTGGGCATGACATGAATTTGCCCCAACAACTCCTGCTTAGTACCAGCCACCAGCCAAGCTCTCATCTCCTGGCTTCACCCACTCCTCATGCTTTCCATAAATCTACTATTACTTCCACTTTGCCTAGACTTAAAGCATAGCTACCATTTCTCTAAATAAGATTCACAGAGCTGATACAAATGGCTGGATAGCCCTGTCTTTAGTGGGTAGATTACTAACAAGAAAGGCCTCAATAGCACATGGTTCGCCACTATTTCACCTGTATGCCCGGACTGGAGGGCCTGCCATTGCAGCAGAAATAAATGAGAAAGGTTTGCCTGGTCTAATTTGAACAGGAGCCAGAATTGCAAATGCGTGCTCGACCATTCAGCCTTTTTGTTTGTCCTTTTTTCATTTGTATTTCAGAGTGTCATTATGTGTTTACTGAGAAAATGTGCCCACCCCCTCTAGAGAACTAGCAGAAAAAACCCAAAATTTCCTGTTTTCTCATCCACTGCCTCCCCCAACTGCCGTCCATTGCCCATTGATAGCACAGAACAGAGTAATCAGGTTACTTGTAAAACATACATGTGCACATGAAACATCGGCTGTAACAAACCATTGCCTGGTCATGACATGCTACTAGATTACTGCTGCAGAGATGCTAAAATGGTACTGTTGCAAATGATACTGCCTTGATAGCCTGAATATACTAGGCAGCTTTTGAATACAGGACAAAGAATTATTCAACTAGCAGGTTAACAGCATTTTTTTCCTTTAATAGTTACTTCATCACAAAATTGGTAATAATGGAAAAAAAAAACCCTTCAAAAAAATTCCTTTCTTCACCCGTATGTGAAACTGCATAACTGCGTTGGGGTGGCAATGGAAATCTCTCCTAGAGGGCTTTAAAGACATAGCTAAAGCAATAAAAGATTCTGGGAGACACAGTGCTTCAGAAATAATCGTGCAGGCCCGTTTAGCATGAATTGGCATGTCACCCCTTTGGTTTTACTTTGTTGCATTTATTGAAAGCCAATCCAAAAAACCGTATGCTTTGGATTCGTGCTGCATGTTGATATGCTTTCTAGTATCCATCAAAGCAGACCTCTCAAGTCATCGCAGATCTGTAAAGCTGCCTCAGGTTTTGGTTTCTGTTATGAATTGTTTCAAGGATGAGTTTCATTCCTACAGCTGTGCTGATACCATAGGTGCTCTATATCGATGTGCTGCGCTTACAGCACCTACAGAGCCAGTTGTGTGTAAAAGCATCTCTGTGCACTGAACGACCATTTATCTAAACCAGAGAAGGTTTTTCTCATTATTGCCTGATACTGTGCGTGTTTACAGGGGAAGAGCAAACAGGTCAACCTAAGGACATAGAAGAGCGAAGAGGAAGTCAGAGCTGTGCGTAAAAGCATTGTCTCGTCTAACGTGCCCTGAACAGTGACTGCTGGCACAGCTGGTATTTCAGACCTATTTTCTTGCATCCTCCCACAAGAATTGAGAGCAGTTTGAAAAGAAGTAATTGTGCTTTATTTCACTTTTACAGCTTTTTGTATGCCTAGAGAGGAAAAAGTCACCCCTTGTCAAATATTCAACACACAACCCTGTGCATCAGAATGGCCCTTCCCTCCCCTTAAGTTCATCAACCACATACTCACACCACCCCCTGCCTACTCTAACTTTTTAAAGGGCTTGTATGAAAACACAAGTTTAATACAGCCAGGCAAAACCTGTTGCTTTTGGCCACTTCTTGTGAGAAGATAACATTGTTAGCACTGTTGAAATGGATGGGATCAGCAGGTTTTGAGCTTTCATGGTGACAGACATCAGTGGCAAAGGGGAAGTGTCTAGGAAGTCTCTCTGTTTTCTTTGATCTCCTCCTCTCTTAATCTACGAATGTTATCAAGAAGTATAAGCACAAACATTAATATCCTGCTACTGGTTTTGATCTGGATGCTAGTGTAGTAAAAGGCCAAAGCTGCAACCTTTACGCAAACATGTAACTACAGAGAAGCTGAAGAAAGACACCGAAGGGCCAAAGGCATGCAGGCACGCATGAGCTGAAATGTAACATAACAGCAACAAAGATCCAACCTATTTGTGCAGCAACAATGCACACTTACAAATTTTCTTACGTATGCATCCCACATAGATAACTCTACTGCTTCAACAGTAGAGTCTGAGCAGAGTAGAGGCTGAGCACAGAAACATAGTCTCTCAGTTACCGTCTTGATGCTTCAGGCTCAATCCTCAGACACGTCTGCTTGTTTCTTGTTTTTAATGTTACACCAACTTCACAGATGAGGAAAATATCCTGGAAAAATGAGGCTTCTATAAAATGGTGACTTGGCCAGAAGCATAGGGCTCTGTTAACAGTCACATTTCCCTTATTCATGAGAAGCAGCCCAGAAAAATTAGCAGACACACTTGCTTGAACAAAGGTGCAGGTATACAGACTGCCTCTTGCTTCTGCACATCCTGAAAACTGCAAAGTCAAAATACCTTTACTTTCTCTCTCTCTCTCTCTCTCAAAAAAAAAAAAAAAAAAAGGAAAAAAAAGAAATGTTTAATCCACATTGTATTAGTTTTTATTGGGTTTCTATTTGTTCCCCTGGCTAAATTAGTGGAGTACTTCCAGGGACAGTTTGACGAACACCGATGAATATGCTTAAAGTCACTGGTAGCTCAGCACATTTCAGAATATCACATCTTTTCAGATGTTTCCAAATCAACCATTGATTTCTGCACACATCAATACTGTGCAACTCCGCACTTATTTTCTGGGCCCAAAGTAACACCTACTGTGTTATATAAAACACAATAAAACAATAATGATTTTGGAGCAATAAAAGTACATTAAAAAAAACTCACAAATCAGTTTGTCTGAGCCAAGCACTGTTTAACATTTGACTTGATAGATGGTATCTAACCCTTTCCATGCGTCAGTACTGGAAGTGTAGATTAGATGTGTTTTTTTATGAACTAAGTGTGAGGTTTCATAGTGGTTTTCTTTCCCCCTGATGTCCCTAGGGAAGCAGCAGACTAAAGGAGTGGAAAGAAGTGACACACTAATGTTAAAATACATGTGCTTAGAAAGCCTAAAACTGCTGAGTGAACATACGCTGCTAAGACTTGTCCCCACCCCCAGTTAAAAAGGTAGACTCAATGACAGCAAAATAGTAAAGTAGTTATTATGTTATCAAACACCACCTTTTTCCCCACATTTGAAAAGGCACTTTTATTGACATTTCAATAACCATTTTGCTTCTTTTTCAAAGACACTCCTCATGTATTGCCTTTTCCTAAAATATTAGCATAAGAAAAAAATCCTCTCTGTTCAAATCCTAAAGAAAACATTTTGAATGAAATATTGCATTTGACCATTGTTGTTTTCATCTAAGACACTGAAAAAAGAAAACACTTTATTTTCACTTAGTTAACCCAAAATTAAATTTCCTTTTGATTTCTTGTAATTACCAGCAAGCTGAAAACTCACAGACTTTTCAGGTGGAGGGCAGAAGCTCTCTAGCGTGCCTTAAATCACCAAGGTAATTTTTTGCACAAAAGGGAGAACGCCTGCCTTAATGCCACTTAGATTTCACAGACTGTTGCACAGAAATCATGCTGTCTAATTTAGCATAGTTAAAGAGTAAAGTGCAACTTCTGGCTGCACTGTATTAATAAGTCATTACTAGTTAACTAAAACAAACAAACAACCAAAAAAACCAACAAAAATAGACAGGTCATTCTGCTTATCATTAAAGTACATGGAAGGGATGGCCTATTTCCCTCCCAAGCATCTCCAAAGATGCCCTCTGATCATGCCGACCACATTCAAACTTGTCTGGTTCTTCCCACACCAGCTAACGGTAATATAGGAGCACAGCTTCAAAACAAGTTGTGAAGCTGCCTCTTCCCTCTCAGGGACGAAATATGGTGCTTCTGCCAAGAGCAACAAAGTGTCTTAGAGCCAATTCCTCCTTTTGGGCAAAAGCAAAAGTACGTTGAATGCTAGGATAAACCAGCAGAGAATATGAAAATGGGGTTCATATTTTGACCATTATCAAGGGAACAGAGGTGCAAGTAACTGCCACAATACCTTTTCTGGTATCAGACACACTTTCCACATGAAAGGAGAGTGACTAATTTTTAAATGTTAGTCTGAAAGACCTTTTAAGAGCTTTACTTCTCCTATATTTACAAGTAAAATAGCATCTGTGTAGAAATAGCTTCAGATTTTCCTTTATTTCGTTAGTCATTCATCACCCAGCATAGGGCACTTTGCTGTACAGCGAACACTTTTTGGGCTAAGTACAGACACTTGTTAAAGAGGATGAGGAAGAGAAAATTTTAAATTTGAATCAGAGAATAATTCAAGTCTTTGGAGGACTGGACTTGACCTTTGATGACAGGACACGTGGGGAGATTGACAATTTTATCCCATAAAGTTATGTATATAGGTTAACTAGATGCAGTTATCAAAAAGATGTTCTGGTTAAAATGTTTTGTATAGAGAGAAGGCAATCAAGAATAATTGTTTCCTCAACTTAGTAAGACAAGAATCCATCTTGGTCATTGCTATGGTGCTTGCAGACTTCAGTTTGGGGTTCTTCACTTCCTGATCCAATTCTGGAAAGACTACATTTAAATGACAGGTGTAGCACCTATGTACTTTTAACAGGCATAAGAATATATATTAAATGTAAAAATATACATATGTATATATATATATATATATAGACATATAACCAACACACAGCAATATTTGTAAGGACATTTACAATGAATGGCACTAAACACCTTTATTAAGATTAGAATTTTTCTTTTATGAAAAATGAATATGATTCTTTTTTTCCTTGTATGCAGAGGAAGAGCAAACTAATGGCAAAAATCAAGAACACTTTCTTATTTCAATACCATCTTTGTAGTCACAAAGATACAACAATTTAACAGACAGGAAATACTGTTTATTGCAGACTAAGCTGATTCATGTGAAAAAGGCACTATGAAACTTAATCAAACTAGACGATTAAATGTCTAAATTAAGTGATATTATATATTATATATAATACATATATTATATATAAAATCACAAGACCATGTGAAACAAATATTTTTGTGACAAAAAAAATCATTGCATCTTCAAAAATATCTGCTGGAAGGGATGTTCCTTTTCTCCCCCTTCTGCTTCCAGGAATCCATTTTTTCAAAAGCTTAAGTCTATAAAGGAACAATAACAACTTTTTACATAAGAAAAATCGACATGTGGGATCAACACAGAAAGAAGTCTAGATTATACACTGTTCTTTTGACAGGTTAAGTTACAAACAAAAAATGCAAGTCTATTAAAAAATATACTGCAAATTCTTTCATGGCTACCTACAGCAGATCTGATCACCTCTTTCAGCTGACTTGTGTCACTTTTTTATTTATTCCTTGCTGTGTAATATTATGGTTCATCATGAGTGAAGCATTGATAAAATCAAAGTACAGAGTATTATTTTGCCATAAACAGCATCATTAGTAATAAAACATCTCAAGAGTGGTGCAAGAAAGATTCAGTCTATGTTTGGGCTGCTGTTCATTCTCTAAACTTTTCCTCTTTGATTGCTGGCACCAATGACTTAACTAAACATCCTGTAGATGAATTGCAAACTACATCAGGAGGTGGAATTCAAAATCTTACTATTACTTTAGGGTTCGAATGCTTTTTATTGCTGGCTGAGCTTCACTAGGATGAATCCAAAACAAAGACATGTTTCAGTTTTATCTATCATGGAATGGTTACTTCCATAAAGCCAAGACTTTTCTTTGGGTGTAAGCAATTCAAGTGCCAATATTTTCACCTGTCAGGAACTTTCACTGCATTTCTCATCTATTCATTCTGAATCATGAGAAGCCAACAGCAGGTATTTCTGTGAAAACTAAGTGTAAATTTTCTTTATGGTGATTAGTCACGTTTACAAGGTAATAAGACTTCTTCACTGCTTCCTAAAGCAAAGCATGATGGTATAATGTTAGGAACAATGGACTTAAGAGGAAAGATGTCTAGTGGCTGCTTGCTTCATCAAAGGACTCCACTCCTGAATCTGTGGCAGCTGCACTGATTTTTTCTTGCCGTCTTCTCATAATTTCTTGCAGTTCTGAACTACCACTGTTAGCCTATAAATGAATAAAACAGAACAGGAGTTATTTTGTGGTTGTGACACAGGATGAAGATTCTCTAACAACATTTTATTAAAAGAGATGCTTGAACAAGTTAAATCCACCTTGAGGCACCACAACTGAAAATGCACCAAGAAGAACATGTTAAACAACATTTGGAATAGTAAAGGTTTACACTATTCTTGACTGTTGACCAGAAAAGAGTCTGCAGACTATTAAAAATGTCGTCTTGGCTTTTAACACTACTGAGGATCTTTGCTTCTCGCTCAAGTCCCTAGAAATGTTGGATATTTATGGAGTTAAATGTTTTCTCAGTAAATGCAGGGTTAAAATCCACCAAGTTTGTTAGGATTCCACTCTTGAATACTTTAAAATCAGGGCAATTGTAGTTAGAAGTTGAAGCACATAAAGCATGCTCAAGAGTCTGCAGAACCAAGGCCTAGGTAAGGATTCAGACACCTAACCTTGGTATTCTGCATTACAGAAGATGTCGTCACGCATTAGCTGCCCGGAGACAGGGATTTCAAACTTAGAACACAGCAATATGAATTGAATCATATTAGCACTGACCCAACAGTGTTGCCTGAGAAACAGTATTGTAACAACAATGATCATTTTACATTTTAGGATGAAAAGCTATAGTAAAGGCCTGCTGAGCTAGCTGCTGAGTGCTCTGACAGCCTAAACGAAGGCCAGGACACATATCCACCCACTAGAGCAGAACTTGCGAAAGCATGCATGCCTTTGAATGAGACAAGAAGATTATAAACCAAGATCCATCCCCACTGTCTTGTTATCTGGCTGGGACATAACTTTCCAAGCTTCAAAACTATCTACCAAAGTATCCTTTGAATAAAGCAGCAGCAACTATTTTTGAAATTTGCAAAACAAACTTCGGGTCAGTTATAGACAGAATGTCTCAATTGATTCTTAACTCTTAAAATTTATCCCATTACATTAAATTTTATTTAGATTTATCCTATTATATCCATTACAACACATTATCTGATGTCACTACCTGGCAGACAGTTTGGGGGTTTACAGGGAAAGAAGATAGGATGATTGTCCTAAGTAAATTACTACTGCTCTCTCCTCTCCTCCCTGAGTGGAAAGGCTAACTGGGGTTGATAATGGGTATGACTGAGCAGGGTACGAGTGACTCACTGAAGGCAAGAGAGCGCTTTTGTCTTAATTCATCTTGTCCTTGCCCATTTAGTTTCAGATATGGAGCAAGAGCAGCAGTCACCCCATTACTGAAGTCATACATAAGAAACATTACCGGATACCTGACAACTTGCTTTATCAGAGGTCATGTAGAAATATTTTCCTCCAAAGGACTGAGCAGGTGAGGCTGAAACAATTTACCTTCCTGATAGCTTCAATAACAACGTGACTGATGAGCTTGAAGCGCTGCTCAAGTAAACCAGCTGCAAAACATCATGTGGCACAGCACAACAGACACATCCTACTCTGAGACAGCGCAGGGTAGCCAAGTAGCCTAGGGCTGTTCTTGGGAATAACATTTTTGGAACAGAGTGCTAGACCTTGGACTTATTTATTCACCAAACTATCTCTCTACCCAAATGATGAGGTATCAGTAACCCATAGCTGTGGGTACAGGAGAAAGCCAGCACTGACACAATGGCACAGTTTATACCTAGAGTCACATAAGAGCTCTAAATAGAGCCATGGCCTATCATGGCCACTTCTGCACCTGTGTCCTTACATTCACTTAGATGTCAAAGAAAATAAGCAATTCTTCTAGGCAACTGGATGCATATATGAGATAGGAGCCATTTTCAGCCTTAGACAGATGTATGCTCATGCGTCCCACTAAGGGAGCAGTAAGACAAGAGGAACACGGACCTGAAGTGCTCCATCCTGGAGATAAAGGAGTTATTCAAAATATTGCATCTCCACACTTGCACCTCTGTAATACTTTCCAACACTAGACCTTGAAACAACTAGCAAAAGTTGAGGGCACGGGTACACAAAACTCTCAATCATGGAGATTATTATTAATTTCACTTTACAACAAGAAAACAAATCTATATAGGCCAAGCTGCTCTAACGCACTGCACTCGGCATACAAGGTGAACTTCAACTCTCAGAAAACCTCAGAAAACAGCTCCATGGGTGGATACTCTGAGCGGTACCAAGTATGTGCATCTTGTCTCCTTCTGAGATACTTCTGTGCACCACCACCATTTCCTCCTACAGAAAAAGTGGTATTTGGCCCCAGCTGTGCCCAGCTCTTTGCTGTCTTTGACACTGTTTTCCTCACTTATCTTTTTGCTTGGCTAGGCCCAGAGAGCTGTAACCCCAAACACCTTCCCGTACTGGCAGTCTGTTACTAGGTTGCGTCTATACACTGACCACAAAATTCCATTAGGAGCTTTGCTTCCTCTGATGTTTTATATTCTGGTTTGATTCAAGGTTGAATGGAGTTGCCATTAAAGTAAAGCAAAAGAATTGAAATTATTGTAACATACTAATTTTTTCCTCAAAAAGGTAAAATTACTGAATTCCAGCTGTCTGAGATAGGAGAAAAAAAAAAAAAAAAAGCAGCTGCATAAAAGAAGCTGAAGATCTGGTTTGTCAGTGTTTGGGAACACAGCGCAAAATCTGAGATAGGTAGGGCCTTCACTGGTTGCAAAAGTGAAATGAGTCAAGAAATACTTGTGGAAGATAAGTCTGAGTAGAAACAGCAAATAAAGATCAGGCAAGGAGTTTTGTAATATAAGATAGCTTAGGGGTTTACTCTGTCTCTGGCCATTATTGTTATTTGTACTTAACGCCAGAGTCATTTACCGAAATATGACACCACAAGTATTACATAAAGGATGCCAGGACTACAGAACTTCATGAAACTTTGTCACCTATTAATCATATACAACAACTACTGTGGTCAAACCCCAAAACTTTTTATAAAACTATCCAATTATGTTTGATTGTACAATAGGCCTGATGCTGATACAAGAAGTATGGATGTGTATAAAAGCTTGTTATTGGAAATGTTTCTAGCTTGAGCAATAACAATGCCTCCTTATTTGGAGCAAGCAAGCTCATGTTTGCTAGCTAACATGTAGATAAATCGCTGTTACCAGTGAACTGTACTTATTCTTTTAGATACTCTTGAATAAGGACACTCATTCTTAAAACCTGTGGCTCGAAATACTACGTACACAGAAAGGAAGGTGCTTCTTCATGTTCTTGGTAACTCAGCAGACCAGGGGCTAATGCAGTCAGGAACTGTTTAGATTTTAAATTTAATTTAAGCAGAAAAAAAATATTTCAGTTGCCATTTCGCTAACAAAATCCAATGACCTTGTTGTTAAACTCTCAGTACCAGTTTACTAACACTTGCAGAGCATTTATTACACAAGTTTTGACTGCTCAGTTTCCTGCAGAGTGAAGACCTAACTGAGGAAAAGAGCACAAAGGGGAAAAGGACAGACTTTTACAAATCCAGTGTATTTCTGGTTTTCAAACCAACTTCCACCATAAACATGAGAGTGTTTTCTTAGATATGTAGGCAGGGACCCACATACATGCACAGAACAACCATGAAGTTAATTTAACACACTATGAGGCACCGGGTCCTTTGGCAGGACAGAGAACTCTTAAAAGGAAATGTTCTTTTCAGTGCAGTGTTAAAATTCTCATTTCCCTGACCTCCTTCACTAAGTCAGCATCCCAGAGGTATAAAGATTATATAGTTATTTTAATCACATCCTGAAACACTTTGGTAAAAAAACATTCTATTTAAGAAAGAGAAAAAAATTAAATACTTCAAAGCTCTAAACCATAGAACACATATTGCTTAATAATGATATGGAAGTAAACGTGTGTTTAAGTTCCTTTAACACTTTCTTTTTCACACTCGCATCTCAGTAGGCAGAGGTCTTTTTTTTAATGGAACTTAAATGAGAGCAGTGACATTTTAGAAAATTTGAAGAATTCACATTTATCTTCACTAGAGAATGATGAATTGCACTGGACCATTCTATAATGGCATATAGTCCTAAGAATAAGAGTGAAACATTTCTCCCCTCCTTTCATAGGAAAATGGGGCTGAAAAAAGGAATAAAACAAGTTTTAAACAGGGACAGAAAGAAACGCTTTCTGATTCACACCAACTGATAAACTGTAAAATACTCGTCATCCTAAGCTTCTCTTTAAAAATATGCTTGGCAGTAAAACCTTAAAATCATTTAAGCAAGATAGTCCCAGTTTGGTAGAGGAAAAGAGACATTTTTATATTTTTTCAAGGTTTTTTAAACAGGATGTGAAGACTATAGCTTCTTGTTTGAGCTAGTCTCATCTGCAGACAATACCTAGGTCCATTTCTGCACTTGCTGCAGCAAGTTTAAAAAAAAAAGAAAGTCTGTGTAACTGCTATTTTCCTTGCTTAAAACTGGTAGACATTTTCCCTAAAACAACTCTGTATACAAGTTTTTAATGTGCTTAAGGAACAATAGTACTGTAGTTAAAGTAAACTGCTTCAGAGCAGTGAATACGGGAACACGCTACATTTAGCCATCGCTCAGCAATCCCGCTAGCAGTGTCAAGTGTGGTTTTTCCACACTTGGGAAGGAGAAGCAGCCTCTGGACACGCTCCAGATCCCAGCCACGTCTTCGTGGCCACAGCAGGAACCATGTGTCTGTGCAGGCTGAAAAGCGTGCCTCAGCTTTAAACCCGAAACACTGCAAAATTCAACAGCTCACTCACTCCACCATTTTCAGAGGTTTAAGAACCTCAGAAGCGGGAGTAGACCACACCATGTTTTTAGGACTGCTGCTTTAATGGCTTAATACCAAATACTGGGGTTATAAACATGATGGGAACTGAGAGAAAAACTGTCCCACAGAAAGGTCTATTCATTTCTACCAGTTCAAAAGCGTCAGTTCAAACAGAACTTATTTCATGGCTCTCAGCAAGCAGGTGTGAAATCTGCAAGAAGGGTTATACCTACCTCTAGGGCAGATTTCTGTACCGTAATTTGGCTGTAGACTCGAGACCCTTCCGGGCACACGGTCCTCAGTTCCTCCTTATTGAGGGAGAAAAGCTGCGCTCCCGTCAGCACGCCGAGGCTGTTAACGGTCCTGGGGAGCCACAACAATGACAGAACAGACCAGGAATGAGTAAAAACGCACTGGCCAAGTGAGAGAAGAACATTTTTATCCCACATTACCTCAAGTAGGGCCACGAAATCAAGACAAAACTTCAAGCAACAGGACACTTGAAGTCAATTTAGTATGTATCATAATCAGCACCTTTTCATGGAGGCTTTTATATATCTATATATGGATATATATGGATATGTACATATAAAGGAATTTTTATATATATATGTATGTACATAGTTTAAATTCCTTTATCCAAAGGCTCACTGTCTTGATTTTCAGAGGACTGCTTGATTTCAAAAAGTGGACAGGCAGCATCTGAATACAGGAGACTCATTTGAGTAAGTTTTCTGACACCTGCCCTCAAACTCACACAGGGTTGAACCCTTTGGACTGCAGCCACGCTCTGACATCCTCAGGTGACGAGTCGTAAGTAATATTAACTACAGGGATGTTTGGTCGTGGCACGTGGAACTTCCTCTGGGCAGCGCTCCGGCCGATGGTGAGCCGGTGAATAAGTTCGTCCTGCACCTCCTCCATCTGGGATTTCCTGCCTGTGGAGAGACAGGGGACATGTGCACCACAGCAGTTGATCTCAAGGGGGCTTCAAAACAAAGAAAAGCCAAGTTGTTTCTTTTACCCTGCTGCAAACCTTGATCTATGGTTTTTCTTTTTTCTTTCTTTTCTTTTTCTTTTTTTATTTTAAAGATTCATTCACTAAGTCTGATTGAATTTTTATGTTATTTTTATTTTCCTTTTTCCTCAGGAAATACTCTCCCTCCTCCCTTTGCAAAACAATAATTAATTTCACAAAAGCAGGCAGAATCCAGAAGAGTGTAAATATCTTTTTCAGGCACAGAAAAGAGATTAATTTAGCACAGTTAAACTCTGTCCACAGTAACTTTGGCATTAATATAAAAAATCTTTGACACAGAACTTTAAGTGATCTCAGAAAGTCTCAGGATTTCCTTAGGATGGTATTTTTAGTCAGCTTTGTTTAATACTCTTATTTTAATACCCAAGCAGCAACTATACCAATCTCTCTGATGGATTCTGATGTCAAAAGTCATTCCTTTTCTCCAGTTACACTGATAACGACAAAGGAAAACGACGACCTCACAAGAAAAAACACAGGATGGCAAAAACACTTTATTCTCTAGTTTCCTTTTATATTCTCCCAAAATCTCTCCAATGACCTACATCTCTAGCCACTTAGACAAAAAAAAAAAAAAAAGAAAAGAAAAAGAAAAAAAAGAAAAAAAGCTTTGATTGGCTTCTTTTGTTGTAAAAAAAGAAAAAAAAATGCTTGTTTTAGCTATTTTCTCTTTCACAAAATAGCCCCAGGTTGAAAGGGAACAAAGTATCTCTAATAAAACGTTTTTGCGGCATTCAGACTATTGGCATTTTTTTCCTCAGAGTTTGAATCAGATGCCAAAATGATATGTGCTCAGTGATATGTGAAGGTCTGAGGATGGGATATACGAGTAAAGCCTTTAGGCAATGTTACCGAAGCATGAACCAGTTTTTTTCCCAAACAGGAAGAGAGCAAGAAAATTGCTATCTCCCTTCTATTTACACAGATTCTAAAAGACTTATGCTTTAGCTAGACCATGACTATATCAGGAGATAAATATTTAGCTGCTGGATAGGAGATTCTTACTGTTTTTAGACACGCTATCATAAGTATGTAAAACGCACGCTCAGCTTGAAGCAGTTTCTCCGTTTCATACTCTCGGCAGGGCTCGGGTGGGTGCTTGGGCAGGAGCCACACAGGAATGGTCACCCCTGCCCTTTGCAGAGGCAGCTATTTGGTGATAACTGTGAGGTACCCAAAGACCATTAACTCTTCAACGACGGCTCGTGGCAAAGGCGCGCGGGCTCCCACATGGGCGCTGGGGCGCCAGTAGTGACCGAGGGACACAGCCGATCTGCTGCAACCTGCTAGTCTGCAGCAACCCCACGCACCCCAACCTGAATCTCGGTTGGTCCCCAAATTTTCCATCACTAACAGATGGAAAGAACGCAACCTTGGGTTTCGGTAAACACACCTGCTACAGCACACGATGTCTGTTTTACATGGAACTAAAATGATCATTTCTTTGGGGGAAAAAGAAGTTTATTCTCACTTTCCACAACTTTTAAAACTGTTTGGGTTTCTGTTTTGGTTTAAGTCACACGCCACCTAAAATAGGACAAAGGTAGAAGCTGGCCCTACTGTGTCTTACAGGAAACAGCAGTGACGCATGTTCCTCCTGGGAGGCCGTTCTCCATTTATAATTTCCAGCCAAATAATTTGTTAGTTGAGGAAACAAAAACGGTCCCGGTGCAAAAGGGTCCCAGCCTACCTGAGTTCAGAGCTTAGGAGGGAGCTTGTCTAACACCAGGCAACGTGAAAACAGCCTCCACTAGCTGCATTTTGCACCCCGAAGTGGGCTTATTCCAGATGGCAAGAAGGGGGAAGAAAGCCTTTCTGCAGAAAGGAACATGCTCGGTTCCATTTCTTACCTCAGATGGAACTGCGATGTTTCAATAAGACAGAAGTGCTGGGAATGGGAAAAGCTGCCAACTCCTGAACTGCAAAAAGCTCATTATTTTATTTTGATAGCTATTGCTTTAATAGCTATAGCAAATGCTTGCCTATGAGTTTTAGCTGGTTGTAAGCTAAGCAATTACACTGCTTAAAGAACATTTAGGGCAAAAATTATTCATTTAGAGGATAAGTTCTTTTAAGCCAACTCTTGCCTTTCGATTGATACAGAGTAGGAGCCTCAGCAGGCAGGTTTTATAATGCTATTTACGAACTGCTTAAAGCAATGCTCCCCATGACCTCCACACACTGCTGGCTGCAGGCTGTCGTGTTTCGCCAGACAGAGGGCTGTGCAGTGTGTCTTCGCGTCCTCCTTAGACAAGGACATGGGAGTTTGCTCGATGGCCTGTCAGCTGCTTTTGCTTTGATCAAGTTAAGGAGATCCGATTATAAAATAATTCTCCTAAGAGACTATTTTCACAGCACGGTTCCTATGCATCAGCTAGACCTGTACGTCTTGTTATGGCCTTGAATACATGTTTCAAAATGGTGTAAATGCCTTCGAAACATGGATAACCATTGATGAAAGTGTAAAAACTCATTTTAAAAGTGATTTAGATGGTAATGCAGCAGGGAGCCCAGGAGGAAAATGTATGTTAGCCTATCAGCATGGGCATTTGCCGCACTAGATGTCACTGATTAAAGATCCTAAACAGTCATAAAGAAGTCCAGAGCTTCTGTTTTGGAACTGGGACAAATATACTTGTAGGAGCCTCTCGCCCTCGCTCACCACAATGATTAGAGAGGGTCAGAACACTTTATACACAGAAAGAGTATAATTTAGACTCAGGCTGAAAGCCAAATGTTTCACAAACATTTATCTGAAACATTTGATTTTAAAGATTAAGCAGAACACACAGGAACAGGGGAAATATCTTTTCTCGTGTCTTGGACAAACTTACGATCCACAGGAGGTTGCTTGTGCCTCTGGCTGTCGCGTGCCGCGCTGCTGCCACCGCTGTCGCTCGATGTGCTGCTCTGGCGGCTGATGGTTGCTGGTGCTTTGGGCACAGGAACGGGTATCGGCGCTGGTGCACTGGGAGGGAGCGGGACGGCCACAGGGACAGGAGCGGGTGTTGGAGGTGGCGAAGGAGTAACGGGAACCGGGTCAGGTTGTTTTGCAACATGGTCCATCCTTTGTTTCTGAAAAGGCGCAGAGAGACTTGGTTCAACAACAGAGCTTGGACGAGAAGTCAGAGGAATTCAGGTTTTAGCTGAAAACACTCAGATGCTTTGCACCAACTCATCTCATTTACTCCAGAAAGACACCTTTCTTGCCAGATAGAGTTTTAAAAATTGCCAAAATTGACCTCTCAGAATTCACAATAATCACATTACCTGCAACTCATTTCTTTCTTCTGGACAATGCTTTCTACAAATAAAAGCGTTTTTAAATTCAGAACTTCTGTTAGCTGGCACTTTCGAACAGCTTCCAGAATTTCTGAATTGTTGGAGTTTATCAGCATAAAAACATATGTTTTAGAGATGTTAAATAAAAGATAGTGTAAAACAAACATATCCAGCCACACCTAAGCCTGACTAATACTTTAACTTACGAACATCACTGAGACTGGGGTTACTCATTATTTCTCGAGCTGCAGACATTGTGCAAGAAGCTCCTGCTCCTCCTACCAATTCAGTTGTGATATTTCAACTATTTGTGTGACCATTATAAGCCACATCAATGTAACAATCTGATAAAAAAAAGAAAACCCATAAAATTCCACAATACTTGGGATAGTTGTTTTTCCCCTCTTTATGAAACCTGTGTTACAAAAATGTGGAAATTATCTTGGTCACACACCAGGTGTCTCAAGAGTAATTTTGAGGAATGTTTTCTTCTTCCCCTTATTTGCCTTTAGAATGGTGCAAATTACAGCAAAAGGCATCCCTTTTCCCAAAGGGATCCCAGTGACGGACAAGCCCAGAAGTTCGTAAGCAATCCATACCACCCTTTTCTTTCAAGCAGTACATCTCACTATTTTAACAGTGCTCCCTCCCTGCAGTTTTGGACTAACATTGCTCAAAACTTTAATATTAAAGTTTGTTTGCTCAGTAGTGATATCTCATTTCTGGGTTATGAGAAGTCTGCTTACTTTTGATAAGAAAATAGATGAGTACATTCCCCAGACTCATTCCTCCTGCCTGAAATACACTTCCCTGTTTCCTTGGAGGTATAGGGTTTATGACAGATGAAGTAGGAAAATCTAACTGGTAGGAGGAGAAGGAACACAAGGCATTTTGTGGTTAATGTAAACTGGGACTACGACAGCCAAGCTGCACTGAGTTACCTCAGTGGAAAATTTATCTGATTAGCTTCTATGGCCAACCAATTAAGCCTAGGACAAACATCCTTTTTTCCACGAAATAATTCTTTTTATTTAAATTGTAATGATCGGCTATTCGAGCATATATGTAGCCCTACAATATTTTTCCTTGTTAAACCTCTTTATTTCTTCTTTTTTTGTTCCTAGAGCTGAGTTGTTTAAACACATTAATCTCAATTATTTTGTGTTCAGCTTCTGCAGTACATTGTGGAGAGATTTAAAAAAGTCATATGATTCACTACGACTTTGATGACAGGGCAATAATTGCTTTTTAAAATGTCAAATGCCAAAAAAGTGAAATGTAGAATATAAGAGAGCATACAGAATAACATATATTCAAGAAATCTATCCTTTGGTGGAAACTGAGTGCCCTAGTAGGTATATAGTAATTATACCATAATTTATAATGTATAGATGTACTATGGTATATCCAAAATCAGGTTAATGAATTCAAGTCCTTCACAGGCATTAAAATGTCATACTGATATTCAGAAATAACTTTATCTTGTTCATAGATTCAAAAATTCTGGACCATTATCCCCACAATGTACTGTCATGTGTGCCCCTGCCCCTGACTTTCTTAAACAACATGCAAGGAAAAAGCACTGCTCTTTTTATGGTAGAGATGATCCATTGCAAAGCAAGACATCCACTGCATATCACCGCAATCACAATTCAGAAAGAAAGAGAGCTAAACACTACATGTAGCTCTCAATTGATGCTACTAATGCAATTGCTGAACTGTTGCACTGCAACCACAAGCCTCATCAAAATGGCCTGCTGTAAGCTGCAGTGAAAATAAAAAGAGGAAGCCTCACTCAGATTCTACATTTACAGATGAAACCAAATTGAAACGTGCTTCAAATTTTGCCGAATTTTTTTTTGCACAAAAGCCAATTACACATTAGAATCAATTTAACTTTTTTGTTTTGTTTTTTTTTTTTTTAAACTCCAAATCTTTTGAGGACATCCACACCTTCTTCCAGGCGCTTCTACTCATTTCTACAAACAAAGCAAACATGCACTTTGGCATTTTATAACTGCATAGCCCAAAAGACTCATTTTTCAGGTTCAATATCAGAAGAGCAAGTTTGTTACCTCTGAAAGCTCTCCCAGCAATTGCTGTGAGGAAAACGGAGTAAACACATCAAATAGTATTGTTAAAAAGTTAAAAATAACCGCCCCGCACATCAGTCCTGAAATTTCATACACATTAGCAATTTAAAAACAAAAGAACATCAGTGCTAGTAACTACCTCTTCTTACTCACTAAGCAACTCACATAATGAGTTATTTCCATTTTCTTCTTCTGAATAATGGGTGAAACACTGGTTACCCCAACATACATAAGTGATACCATACAAGCAGTGAGTTCTTTTCAAAGCACCTATCCAAACAGACTGAAATCTGTTTGTAAAAAACAAAACAAAACAAAAAACTGCCTGAGAAAGGATATAAGTCATAAGATAAATGTAGGGAACACTTGCAACTGCACAATATTAAGAATCAAATCACAGCAAATTTTTTTTTAAAAAGCACTTATTTAAGCTAAAAAATTGTTGGCTAACTTACAAAATGATGTAAAGGGGCACTGCTGACTGACAAGTAGCCAGCATTTTGCTGACTCCTATCAGAATGATGAAACTCCTTGTTTATTTCCTCACGCTCTTTTTAATTTTTTTTGAATAACGGGCCAAATTGTAGCTCATGGAAACCAGAACAAATCCATTAAATTATTTGGAACAGTGATGATATACACTTATTAAAAATCTGGATATATCAGAGAAGCTTTCTAGTATTAGTTTTTGTTTGTTTGCTTTTGCCAGAAACCTCTTTGCATTCCACACAAAAAATGTAGGTTTCTATCATCTTTTTCAACATGCTTCACGTTATATCTTTCCAAAAAACCCCAAGATATTGTATGATTTGAGCTACTTTCATAGATATAAGCTTTCAAATTATGGAAAATACAGACTTAATATTAAAGAGTCATCAGGTATTAACCATAATTAGAATCAGTGCTAGGAAATGCTCTCATTAAGTTAACACAGACAGAGAGCTTCCTATTTATTTTCTTTCTGAACATTTTAATGTCATATCCTTGTTTGCACAGCAACAGATATTCACTGAGAGGGCTGCAGCACATTCAGCCTTGGTTTTGTCAACAGTGCTGTGCTTTGGGTGTTTTCTTGAGACTCACGCCAGGCTCTCCCCTGTGGGACGTGTGTCTCCTTCCTTTGGCTATTTTTTAAGAGATAAGAGTGAATCAATTGTTTGTGTATAACCAAAAGGGAAAATGAAGTACCTAATACCGGGAGAGAAAATTTCAAGGGACATCTCTTGCCAGAGTGTCCTTTGGTGGGCTTGACTATTACCTGCAGCCAGCCAGCTGCCTAATAAAATCCCATCGTAAGGCACCTAACTCACACTTTGTAGGGTGTAAGGGATATATCTTTTAGTCGGATTTACGAATCCCAATCCCACCACACCAGGCATTCAAAAGTTGTGCGTGATGGTGATTAGTCTCATCAAACCTAACCCTTTTGATACATATGGGTCTTTCTACCCCACAGGCAGCCAATTACTTCTGAAATGAGAGCAGTGATATCACAACAGCAGGCTAGAAAGCAAGAAGTATCTTAGAACAGAAGAAAGAGACAAGAAATTTAAACAGAATTTAATTATTCAAATTAGTATTAGACAGCCTTAATTCTCATTTCTTACAAAATGCATCTTTTAGTGGGAGAACTGGGAACATTTAACTCCTATCATTAATCAAATCCTTTTTACAGATACTCAGTGGTCCTGTATAATAAATGCCATTCCATAACTTGGAACTGGATCAATGCTGAATTGGACAGAAAATCACTATTTTTTTAAATCAGAAAGTTTTGGTTTGATGTCAACTTTAAAAAGCATTTAATATGAAAGGAGGTAAAAGATACTGGCTCATGGTCAAAAATTATGACATCTCTTTGGCCACTACTAACTGAGCACCTGGCATTACCAGACACTTCATGATCAGCAGGAAAGACACCAGTTGGCAAAAGATGACTATGACACTAAGAACTAAGTTTGGGCACAAATGCTCTGCTTGAGGGCGAACCACTTCCCACAGAGGGTTATTTTAAGAGAAGAGCTAAACAAAGAGACTTGACAGAAAGGTTTTGATGGTAGATTGCCAAGGAAGGCAAAGGATACTTGTCCAAAATGAGGTGGAGAATTTTGTCTTGGTGCTTGCATATCATAACAAACAAACAAACAAACAAACAAAAGAAAGACTCTATAAAAAACTCATGTTCTGTTGCAACAGCTTTAGAAGTGAGTAATAAGAATTTGAAATGCAATAACAAAGGAAAAAGATTTTTAAAAAATTTAAGCAATTAGATGAATTAAGATAGGCCTATGAATGAATACTAGTGATTTCCACACAAACATCCACGGTTATACTTTTGATGACTGATAGCTGGTCAGCACTGAGCAATGCCATGCTGAATCCCCACCGTCACTGTGGGGGCACAAGTCTCGGACTTTGGGAGAGACCTCGGGCTTTGACATGGGCTGCACTCACCCTGACACCAAAGGCAGCGCAGCCTGACTTTCCACTTTCCACCTGAGACTACATCATGCCCCTTAGATGTACTGTCACACTGCTGTGGACAGTCACTTTTTTTTTTTTTTTTTTTTTTTAAATAAGACTAATGGACTGCATTTGGCTTCACTCTCTGTGCCTCAGTATTCCATACATATCATGGGTAAAATATCTGCCTCACTTCACAAATGGTGTCATGAGATTAATTATCATGCCCATAAAGATACGCACCTCCAGCCTAACAATATTTCTCAGTTTTCCTTTTAAAAGAGTAATAGAAAAACTTAAATGCACAGTAAACAGGAAATATATTTATTAATAATTTTCTAGTTCCACCAGGAATATTGTACATAAGAAGATGTTAAAGCGCTTGGGAAACTTTATATTCATATATAATGGGTGGCAAAGTTCCACCGTTGTTGCATGATAAAGGCAGACCAAAATGCCCAACACCACAGGAAACTTTGATAACCAATAATTAACATTAGTTGAAGATATAAGCAAGCATCAAAATGCTCTACTAAATGTACAGAAGTACTAAATGAGTAAGAATATTGTTTTATAGGAACTTGTTCAAGAGTCTTTTTCCTGACCAGCAGAAAGGCAATGTTACAGCCTTGGACTCACAAAACCAATGAAATAACTACCATATTGCTTGGAATATTCCTGCAACTATCATCTCAGACAACTCAATGCTTTGAAGCAACTATTAGGACCTGGATCCTGAATGGGACTGAGAAAAAAAATCAAAATTTATTCCAGCTTTCGGACTCAGAGGTCACTAGCAGGAAGCACAGAGCCAGACTAAAATAAACTTTGCTCTTCTGAGAATAATTGTGATAACTAGACATCCATGTCTCAGAGAAAGGTTGTCAGTCTGTAGAATAACTGAATGTAAAAACAGTGTTTCAATGCAATCCTTAATCCTCCATAACCCGAAAACATATTTTTGTCACCTATGCTTTGAAGGCCAGCCATCTGTAAAGAAATACACTAACCTTGTACATAAATACAATGTGCAGCATAAAGAGGACCAGGGTGCTCACTGCAGCTGACAGACTACTTTGAAAGGCCTCAAATGCTTCACAGCTATAACAAAAGCCATCTTAAGAGACTTGTAAAAACCCGTGCAGCTCCATGTGTGGAGAACCTGCTCGTGCTCAGTCTTTCCCAAAGGTGCTGATGGGAATTAGCTTCCCTTTCCTGCTCTACCCACAAGTTCTCCTGTTTGACCTTGGGCAAGGCAGCGATCCCTTCAGTGCCTCATGTCTCACCAAAATAGCGGCACTGTCTAATAGCACTGTGATGGAAATAAAGACCGTTAGGCAAACAGAGCCCAAACAGAGCCCAAACGAACCATGTGTCTATCGCAGAGGAAGAAGACAGGTGAGTACACTCAGGAGTCCTAAATTTAGGACAAGTCACCATAAAGTTAAGAACAACATTACTGACGCATGTCTTGGTAAGTCTCCCTTTATCCTGCATAATTCCTTATGTTCCTAAATAGTTTCACAGTATTTCAAGCTCATATTTAAATAAGTTAAAACCACAAAGGAAATAAACAACGGACTGTAGGGAACAACTTGTCAGAGGGGAAAGAAACAGATTATCTTAAATGCCATTCTCTGCCCCTAATTTTCATAGGTGGAGAACCCTTTGTAAAAATGAGGATTTTATTATTTCCCATGTCATGTAATTATTTCATATGGAAGACTTCAAAACCTGCAGTGCATTACAAAAAAAACCCTCTACTCAAGACTATATTCAGTCTGCACAATATTTCTTAGCAAATTTTGAACACACAAAATTACATGTGCCTAAAGAAAAAAAGTCAGATCTTCAAACAAGGATTTGAAAAGCACTCTACACACATGCTTCATTTCACACACAGATAAAAACCAGAATCAATTTAGAAAGAGCAAAAATGTTATTTGGCAAATATTTAGGGATAGGAGAAACTCAGAAACTGTCTGATTCAAAGCCCATCAAGCTCAAGAGAGGTCTACAAAAGTACTGGGCCAGAAGTACCCTAAGACCTGTTTCTTGAGAGACTTTCCATATCCCTGGAAAGGCTGGGAATACTGCAAAAGCTGTATCTTTCATGTTAGCTATGCATACAGCATCTGGCACAGTGACACTTTCAACTGGGTCTTTGAGATTATTAAAATAGAGACAGTTAACTAACAACATCATGGTATTTCTAGTTTTTCAGTCATCAGCTGGAGTGCTTAGGCACAAGGAATGAATATTAGGTTAAATTAAATGAAATTAAATTTCAAGTTTCAACAGAAGTTTGGCTTGCATTTGGGCTGAAAGTCTGATTCAGAGGCAGACCTGGAACTTCTGCTTAATCCAAACGTGTTTGCCTTGCTTGTTTACGAGCCTCCAGCCCACTCAAACTTAATGCAAAAATGCACACTGCAACTGTACCATGCAGATCCTTACTCAGGTTGATAGTCACATTGAGGTAAGCTTTTTTGCCTGTTCTTTCTTGTTTGTTTGCTTTTAGTGTTTCACCCTATAATTCTTTTCTATGTATAAAAGTAGTAACGAAAATACTTAATTCTATACCACAACATGAAAATTAGGCCAGAAGCCTAGATTGCTGTTGATGCACAGGGACAGTAACTGAAAAATACTTGCTTTGTGAACTTGATAGCAAAGGCACCTTTTTTTTTTTTTTTTTTTTTTAACAGCTCCAAAATTACAATAATTAAATAAATTCAAGACTAAGATAGAGACACACACAAAGGCAGAAACAGAAAAGTAAAGCTAACGTTCACTCTCCTAGAAGAAACAAAGATGACCCTACCTTAAATAATTCAAACTCCTTCTTTGGCATCAACAGCTATCAATCCACAAAGGATATTTGCAATTGAAATAAATGCATAAACTTCCATTAGGATGGAAATTATCACCTCTCAGCAAACAAGCAGAAAAAAAAACTTAAAGATTTTGCTATATTTCCGTCAACTTTATTCTCATGTTAGACTCTACAAAATACATAAATTAACTTCAGCCTGTAAAACAAAACAAAAATAACACTTTTGCTACCTCAGAGGAACATGCAGTTTTTTTTTTTTTTTTTTTTTTTAAACCACTTTGCTGTAGTTCTCTTTCCTTCTCCAAAACACATGCAGGTGCACTTCAAAATAAAGTTTTGCTCCTAAAGAGTGGACGTACCTGGATGGTGCGGGTATATGCGGGTTCTGACCATCCTGGACCACCTTCTTGATTTCTCAGTGGGTCCAAAATGTTGTTTGGCACAAAGCCTGTACTGCCGCTTTTATTCTGAACCTTCCACCACTGCTTCCTGTCATCCAGAATCTGAAATAATTTGGCAAGTTAATCATGTATTTTTTCCTACTTTTCTCCTGTCAGCACTTACACTGTACATAATAAAAACAAAACTAATTTTGCCAGGTTTCATATTTGCTGACAGATCTTACATAGATGCCTCTAAAGAACCACTGTAGGCTTCCTTGATTATCACCATAACTAATTGTACACCGTAGTGCTGCACTTTTCAAAGCGTGTCTCTGAAGAAAGGATTTGAAAGAAAAGTATTTAATGAACTCATGTGAACTCAGACAGGTCAGCTCACGTGTGAAGGACAACAGTGGAAACAACAACAGAAACACTTGTGCAAAGATGATGGATGGCATCTCGACAATCTATCTACTGCTGAGAATCAGCAAATGTAACTACAAATATGGAGAAATGTATCATTCTAGGAAGGCACAAATCTGGAGACAGCACTTCTGAGTAAATGAGGGGCTAGTATAGGTTGGCTAGCAGAAATCTGATTTCTGACTACATTCACTTCTGCAGTGCAATGTTACATAAAATGTTTTCTCTCTTTGCTGCTCCCTCTCTCCTACACTTCTATAGCTCTCAAGTTACCAACCTTTGCAGGGAAGGATAGTCTTTCCTTGTGCCCTGTGCATACACAGATGGTACACAGAGCTAGTTATTGAAATACTATCAAATGATGTTTGGAAAAGCAACACTGGAGAAGATGGGAGAACACACCAATATATTTATAATGTGGATCTCTACAGCAACAAGTCGTAAGTCAGCACAGAATCTCTGTTTATCTTGTCTATAACGCAACACAAATTAATTGAGCTTTCCATATTACTGGAGATAAATCAGACTAACACATTGAAGTCATCATTTGGGACAGCCACATTGCCTACAGGGAAGATATCCTCAGCTTTCAGAAGCACTAGAAATTTGTGTTATCTCTCTGCAAAAAAATTACCTCCACAATCTCATCCTTCATGACAGAAAGCTCACTGTTGTTTCTTGCCATAAACTCATACTTGCATTTGGCATATTTCTTGGGCTGTGCTTTACTGTGTGCTTCATAGTTTCTGTAAAGCAAAGATCAGACTATTTTTCAGTGAGGCATTCAAGCAAATAAAAACAAAGACAAAATGCCCTGTTTTAACAACCTGCAAAACACTTGAACAAAAAAGCCACCATAACATCATGTTGCTATAAAACTGGTCGATTTGCAATACACTGATCAAGCATTTAAGATAAAAAAGCAGTTGAGTTACATGTACCTCAAAAACTGGTAATTTTAATTGTCTCACCACTTGCAACATGTATAACAACTTGGATTAGCAGATGCCATTACATCAAGATAAATACATATACTAACTTTCGTGTGTTTTCCTATATGGGACTATGTTAGGTTGCCATAAAAGCAAATGAATACACTGAGATTGGATTTTTGTACAAACTATCTTGTGCTTTGTATTGAATTATATTTCTAGACTTCATCATAAAATAAGTTTCAGATCACATAATAAATGAATAACTTTTTGGCATTGATTCTAATGGAATTAAACCGCTAATTTAAAAAAAAATTGTCTGGTATAGGTCAGTTCTCCTAATTGACCATAAGGTACTATAAACACTAACAACCCTGAGTTGTTACATCAGTTAAAAATGAAAAATAACTTCTAGGTAGTTAAGAACAGGGTTCATTGTAGAATAAAGTATACTTCAGTAGTTTTCTGTTTCTTTGAGGAAAGATTTGTTCAGATTTGTTCATACCTATACTGTCTTTGAGTAAAAAGCTATTATCTTCTTTGATGTACTACTACTTCAAAATCAGAAGCCCCCCTCCCCCCTCAAAAAGCATCTAAAAGGAAGAGGAACATTATTCACCTATTGCAAGTGACAACCCAAATTCATACCATATAGTAAAGTTCAAAATATAAAAAAAAGGATAACGAAAAGATTAAACAAGCAATGGCTTGAAAAGCTGCATACAACATCACAGCACAGAGGTACAAATGCATCCGACTGCTGATGTTCACAGGGTGACTGTGGCTCCCCGGCACGTCTGGGCTTTCCAGTGGTTACCTAGCTATTGCATAGCTGTGGAGAACTGTCTCACTTGACTTGGAGAGCAGAACAAAGGAACAGTCATATTCAGATTGAAAACATATCATTTTGAAAGAAAGGCAAAACACTAAAACCATTTAAAGAGAGAATGAAAAATATGGGTTGAACTACTGCCTGCAGAATAGCTGTTATGAGGTTGAAAGACAGATGAGTAATGCCAATTTTTCAGCTACCCACTCAAAATTTCTACAATTTTGAAGTGCCTTCTCACCATTTTAGGCATATGACTACTAACGTGTCTCTGAAGCTACTTACTGTTAAGCTGCCTTTCCAAACTTAGTGCTTGAAAACAGACTGACTGTGTCTTCCTGCCTTGCCTACAGCTAACCATCCTGTTCCCTCCAAGAACCACAACTCAGGCAGAATTTACAAAGAAATGCTTACGCTTCGGTTTCACCCAACTCTGTTGCAATCAACAGTAACATCCCTAGAACACAGGGAGGCTGGTGACTGCATGTTTTGAAGAAACCATAACTCTTCAAGTCTAGCTTAATAAGCCAAAGTTTTCTTGGGGCAGGAATATTCTCAATGCTTCCCTCCATCCATCCTCCACTGTGTTTCCTTATTGCCTATCAGATATATTGTAATTGCAACTCCTTGCTCTTGTATGCATGTCACATAGGAGCCTACTGGATTATAGTGCCTTCCAGGGTCCTCTTCCACAAACGATGGCACAAAAATAAACCACGCAGCATATTATTTTGACACACCACAACTTGCTGGAGAATTGCATTCAGACTTTATTGCTTGGCATCAGAGGGAGCCTTGACACAGGAGTCCCAGGTGGACCCTAATAATGCACCGGTAGTTTAAGATTCTCATAGTTCAAGCTGTCCAAGGAAAGCATGTCTTACTCTAGATCCTGACATGTCAGAACTTGGATCACTGAAGTTCCCAGTGATTAAATAAGTCAAAAAGCAGTTGAAATGGCTGAAATGGACAGCTTGTATTCCTTCCTCCCCCAAACCTGCCTTTCCACCTGCTTCTTCACAGTTGCTTTAACACTTATCTTTAAATTGAAGTTACTTACAGTAATACATATTAATAGCTTTCCCCCATAATGAGCTCCTAGCAGGCACATATCGTATGTCTAAAGAGCCAATTAAAAATGAGAATGTTTGTGTAGCATTGAACAGGCTGGGGGATAACGATACGCTGCAGATGTCTGCATTTGCATCGGCACTAGCCATCTCGACTCCCTTCTGCAGTCAGTGGTGAGAAATCGGCACTGCTACAGCACCTCGTTTCACATCTTTCAAAAGACTAGCTTCACCTTGTATGAACTGCTTCTTAGAAACACCTGTTCTCTTTACCCACTACAAAGGAGGCTTGAATGACTGATTTGGATGCAGCCAGATATACTGATACCATCTACAGCTCAATGCAGCAAGTCCCATTCTTGAAACCTGAAATGGAGGCAAGAGCACTCGCATGGAATACTCTTACTCCGAGAGGACAAAACAGGCCTTATCACGTTACAGATAAAAGAGAAAGGAAGTTCTAGCAGAGATCATCCAGATTGCAAGCTGAGTGGTCCTGAGAGAAGAACCCAAAGAGTAAACAAGTTTGAGAAAAAGATTAGAGATGACTACTACTGCTGTTGTTGTTATTAAGAATAAAACAAAACTTCACGAAAAGAACCAAGTCTTCGTCCTGCACACCATGGGGGGACCTGTTTGCATGCAGGTTAGCAAAAAAATCTTTTGGCACATAGCTCAAGCGTAGGAGACATTTTCAGCAATAGAGCTACAGCAATGCCCCCCCCCCCCTTTTTTTTTTTTTTTTTTTTTTTTTTTTTTAAGTCAACAATCTTATCCCTAAAACTTACCATTTGGCATGGGGGAGTAATGCCAGCCCTGCTTTACTGATTTACTCCCACAGCTTGCACTAATATAAATTCTCCATACACACAAGGCTGAGACTACAAGGATCAGTGCATTCGATCTACTTAAGCTATTTGGATTTAGGCTAAAATAGAGGGGATGAAAAAGGATGTGCAAAAAGACTCTGGTTGCTATGCAAACATTTCAGAGTATTTTGTGTAACTAAACATTGGTAAAAGAGCAGAAGGAAGGATTAGTTACTATTCTGAAAGTGGATGTTTATGCACCAGTCCAGAAAACAAAAAGCAGAACACCAAGAAGCAGTAAGTGAGCAGCTACACAAATCAAACAATCATTCAGAACAATGACAGATGAATCTCAGAGTAGATTTGTAATACTTTGTAGTTCCATAAAGAGCAAAGCATACCTTTTAAAAAATACGAAAAAAGTAGAAATAAAATTTAAATGAAAACAAGAAGATCCAGTGCTCTGATTCAGGTCAACAGGCTGAAATTCCACTATATCATTTCTGACAAAAGCATCAATTTACAGGGCACACAAGCAGGGTAGTACCACAGAGAGTATACTACAAGAGTCTTAAAGGTGTGACTTAGAGAAGCAGAAGCAAAATACCCACTGCTAACCAGAATTGCTTCCTTACAGAAATAATGACACAACCAGAGGCAACTACAGACACCTCCACCCCAACAGCAGTAAGTCGGGACAGTTATCCACAGCACGACGTACGACGTTGACTCCATGTTACCTATCTACATGCCGGCTAACAGTTTGCTTAAAGGCAGCAACAGCGGCCCCTTGGTCCAGCAGAGGCCCTCTTTTGTAAATGGTGTTACTGAATGCATACCCATCGGACGGGGGGTAGTCGGGAACGCCAGGAGGCTGCAAGACAAAAACACAAAGCCACAGAGCGGATTAGTGTCACCTGCGTGCCAACAGCACTGGCTTATTGCACCTAATCCAGAAGCCCCAGGGTCCCTGCCAGCATCTGCGTGTCCCTGTTCTCAGGTGCTTGCGGTTCTGCCATGAAAAGTTAATAACTTCTGCATTTCAAATACATAAACAGAGAGATCAAAAGGAGAAGAATAAAAGAATTTCTACTCTAAGTCATCCCGCTGCATTAATATTGCAGGGGATGTTCTTTAGAAAAACAGTTCTCTGGGGCAAGGTCCATGTCATCTTTTAGGTATCACTACAGCAACAGAACTTACAAACAACAATGATTGAATGGCTTTAAAATAAACTGCATTGAGAAACTGCTTTGAGCTTTTGTTCTAAATGCACGCTTTAAGGCAGAAAACTCTAGCAAGCTAACACTAAGTCTCAGTAAGAAATAAAGCCTCCACAATAAAATTGTGGTTCACTTCTGTAACCGTCCTGCTGAACATGACTGAAGTCAGTGAAGAAATGCAAAAAGGAACGTGACACTCAGTGTAATTAAGGATTTGAATTAAAGAAAATAATCACAGTTTATTACAAGCACCTATGTAAGCATACTTGACCCTTTACAGAATTCTTTTTAAGAACCAGCTTTTCACAAAAGCCCAACCTTAAATACAGCAATGATACTCTGCTTCTAGTAAGAACTATTTTAAAATCCATTGCCCAAAATAAATTATTTTAATAACTAATCTCTACTTAATTTCTGAAGGTTATGATATAGAAGTTGCTCATTCTAGAGCTCTTTTTCTCATACCATCATCCTGCTGCACAAGTTAGAACAACCGAGCTTCATCGGAAATTCTCGAATCTCTCAGCCTGGCTTCTGTTTTTTCTTGCTGTGTGGCTACAGAAAAGTCACCCGCCTCCTCTATGTCTCAGAGTATCAGACCTGGTGCCCAGAGGCATTTATTTGTGGTGCTGAGGCTTTGTGAAGAGAAGTGAAAAGCCCAAAGAAACCCATATATGCAGAATGTTCTTAAAAAATACATTAGGAAAATCTCTTTGAAAAAATCTCAAGCATCAGCTAGTTTATACATTACAGCAAAAGATACCCGGGGAGTAGGAATTTGTTTTATTTCACACAGAAATTTTTTGCACTGCCTCAGCCTCACCGGACCACAATCACTGGTTCCCCGTTGTTTCGCTGCCATTTGAAGTCACCATCACGGAGGTGACTGTACCTTGAGCCCCCTGCGGCACAAACCATGCGTGCAACTACATCATCAGATTCAGGAATGGCAAGGGGTGGGGGGCGGGCGGAATAAAATAAAATCTCACGAAATAGAGCATATGATGCATTTTGCTAGGTGCCAGATCAATCTCTGATAATAAGGGCCGGGCACTGTAACCCCGGCAGCAGCACGCATGGCATTATCCCACCCAGTGCAGGAAGGGAGCCTGGGACGCCCCACGCCAGCGCTGATGCCGGCGCCCAGCACGAAGGGGAAAGGAGGAAGCTCACAGGGGTCCCTCAGTCCAACATCACACCGAGGTATAAGGTAAATTAGAGGCAAGGAGTGAACACTTAAACTCTCATTTTCCCTTCACTTTTCATTGAATAAGCTGTTACAACAAACTTATGAACAAGTAGTTAAGGTGGCCACTCTGGCATCGCTCACTATAGGGCAGTCCGGTCGCTGCAGACAAATAGCATTTTGCACTCGCATCGCTCTTTCCAGCTGAGCACCCAAAGCATTTTGCAGCTATTAAGCAGCTCAGCGCTTTTTGCCCTGGAGTTGCTGCTGAGGAGGGGGGAGCTCACATGGGAGGCCAAGGTGTCAGGGTTAAGTGACTTGGCCAAGACCACATGGGAATCAGTGACAGAGTCAAGAACCACAGCCTGAAATCTCGCCTTTGTGTGGGTTTTTTTTGTTTTTTGTTTTGTTTTGTTTTTTTTAAAGACCAATACAAAGAGTCTAGGCTGTCACAAACAATTACCAATCCAAAGATCATTACTATAGAGACACAAAACCCTCTCCCCTATCTTATTCCCGACCACCACCACCAAGATTTCACTTTAACTTATTACACACAAAAAACATTACATGAAATATTTACAATCATCAGAACGCAAAAACTGATGCTCTAGGGTTTTTTCAATACTATTTTGCATATTTCACACAGCACTCGAAGTGGATAAAGGGGTTTTTTTGATTTCAAAGAAGCACAACCGAGGAAATCAAAAAGCCTGCATAGAAAATGTAGGGTAGTAGCGAAACTCTGAGACAATGTTTGATGTGGCTTTTTGGGGAGATGAGTGGGGAACTGGGTGACAGCAATGGCAACAGCTAGATTTTACATTACTGTGCCCACTAACTTTGCTAAACGCTTTTTTGCTCAAAATGAATCATAGACAATAACTCTTTTTCAGTTCATTTGTTTTTGCATATTTTATCAGGCATAAAGACAAACAGTGTTTTAAGTAATCAAATGTGAACCACGTTAGCCTCCCTTGCTTGGGAGAAGTTTTACCCAGTTTTTTCACCTCTACAGCTGAGTAGGTGTTTTTTTTTTTTTTTTTTTTTTTTTTTAAAACCAAATGAAGATTTTCCTCAAAACTCAGAGTTTTATTGTGACAAGTTTTCCATGGGCAGTTTATCAAAACTTCTGGGGGGAAGCTTTGTTATCTCCACTGCAGAGAATTGCTCTGCAAGAGAAAGCCAGCCCACAGCAGCCAGTAATACAGTATATTATGAATTCAGGTCAATCTGCCTACGACTGAACATTGGTCTCCTATATTTGAGACAAACACCCTAACCACAAAAATGTTCTGATTTTTTGTTTCTTTTAACAATGAAAGTTGCATGAGATAGAAATGGCTTTTCCTCCCTAGCTTTAGCCATCTCTGGGCCACATCCTTGTACACACACACGATCTCCTAACACACCTATGAAGGTGTGGAGGCAGGCTCCTCTCCAGCATTATGGCAAAGGGTAGTCAATCCTGCACAGGGAAATGCTCACTGCAGTAACTCAACATTAGAAAGCTGAACCCTGCTCAAAACCCAAAATGGCAACTACAAAGAATATTTTTCAAAAGCACAAATGGCAATCAGGTGATCCTTCTGAAATACTTCTTTTGAATCTTCTTCTTGCACGTGCATTTCTATCACAAAAATGTTTGTCAAGCTCATCATTATACCATAAAGACAAAATCCAGTATCATACTATTAAGATGTACTGTGAATGCAGTACTGGTGTAGATTGCTTGGGGAAGACATGAAAGTCTATGGACTGAACTTAGAAAATGTTTTCATGCATAGTTAACAAGTACTCTTCCATATCACAGCTGTTAACAGAGACTTGGACTAGTGAAGTAACTGAAACTAGTGAATTAACTAATTTAGAAAACAACTAATTTAAAAAACATCACAGTGTTTAACCTACCTCAGTTGACAATCTTCTCATTTCTTGTTTCCGCTGCTGCTCTGCAACGTTTGCCACAGACTCAGCCAAATGATTGAGTTCTTGTTCCTTTGGAGCTCCTATGAAGTTCAGCAAAGGAGGCTCCCAGCCATTTCGGAAACGAGGGACATAGGGTGGGATAAAGTGGTCTTTGGGCCAGTCCGCTCTGAAAGTAAATTACAGATCTGTATCAGGAGGCATACAAATATTTATAATAGTTTTCCTAAGAATCAAAATGCTTTATAATTTTTAGGAATAAAGAGAGGAGACTGGGATTACAGTACAGAAATAATTACGCTAGAATGCAGAAAATTGGCAGAAAGCATTATTCATTGACCACAACTATGCTCTTTGCTATGCTGAGCAGAAAAACTGCTCCTGCCCTAAGGACCAGTTAGAGCTACAACACAACAAATTTCTGTCTCACAGTGAAGGATGAGTAATAGAAGAATCAATCACAAACGAACCTGGGATTTATTTTAATTGCTAGATGGGAAGAAGTATTGCAATGCCATATTTATGTTAAAGTATAGACAAAAGACTTCAAAGAAACAGTCTGCTTCAAAAGACTTGAAAGTAGGCATGAAGCACGGATTGCTAGGGGACCTAGCAATACCTACATAAAAAAAATTAGAGGATAAATAGCTTTTCCTACAAAACAAAACTCCACACACTCTACAAAACAAGAATTATCATAACATTTGCTGCTTTATAACCCATACTTTTTTTAAACTGTACTACTATTTAGAGCTCCTTAAGCATTCCCTATTCTCATACACAATACCTAAATTTATGCTTTCGTGCTCTGCCTTTGCAATATACATAACACTCTGTCCTGCAGCATAAATTACTGTCTCTTCACAGTAGTAACAGAAGGGGGAAGGTACATTACAGTCTTTTAAAACTCTCATTATTGACACTGTTGAAAATGAATCTAGTGACAAGTGCTGTCGGTTAAACGAGTTACAGGAGCGGTCAGCATTTATTAGCCCATTAGCAAGCCAGTGCTAGCTGTCCCAAGTTTTATCATTCACTTCTTGCTAAACTGCACCACAGTATACCTCTGTATGCTGAGGCCAAACAGACCATCATTTCTAATGCCCACAGCTCAACCACTTATATGCCAAGTGCTTTTTTCTTCCCAGCCCAACAGGAGCTACTTCTCTTTGGACTAAGCTGTTTTTTTCCAGGAGGTACTAAGGGAATGATGATGGTAGTTCCCAAGATGAGGAGCCCATTATTTCACTCAGTGATCATACACCCTGCACGGGGCTCCAGAGCTGTGAGGGAATTTCCACAGTCAGCCGCACTGCAAGCTGCAGCGAAGCCAGCAGAGCTTGGGGCAGGTGGAGGTAAACAGATGATGCTTTGCCTGGATAAACTCTCTGGCAATCACGAGGAGCTGCAACTGATGATTCCACCTCATTTTGCAATGGCAAGCTAAACAACGGCCCAAAGAAGGAGAAGCTTGGAGATTTCCTGCAGCAAAATGAGATCAAGGAGGAGGAAGAGGAGGAGGACCTGTACCTTGCTCTCCCTACTCTGAGGACCTTCATCACTTCACATTCTAGGGTTTTTCATTCATCCTCTTCCACCAGTAAAGCACTCAACTACTTTTTCATTGTATTTTTTTTCTAGAAATCCAATTGAAAGATGTTTATTTCCTGATTTGGACTCTAAGAACAACGATGAGTACACCCAAATACATGACGTATTTCCAACCCAAGCCATTACATGCTTAATCATTATCACATGTCCTAATCTACCACAGATATCAGAGTTAAGACACGCTGTTAATTAAGAATGTTCTACTTATCTAAGTAATTTCAGATTATATACTCAGCTCAAAACTATTATGTACAAAGCTAGTTTTTAACTAAGCCAAACCATAATAGTGAATCCATTAGATACAATGTGCAGGGTAAGTACGTGTAACATGATCCAGCCAACAACCGCTGTTCAGAAGTCATAAACATTTCCCTTATAGCTTATTGTGATGCTTTCAAAGGAGTAAAGATATTGTAAACTTCCAACTTTTAATAATCATTGTCAGTTAAAAATTAAAATCAGCTTGTATCTTTTTTTTCAACATTTCATCACTTTTTATTGCACTTTCTTAAAAGAGATTTTTCATCAAGTCTGAATGGTTGCCAAAACGATGGTGAAAAACAACTGGAAACATGTAAAGGACAGTTCAGAAAGATAATACCAGAAGTTATGTAATCAAGTCTCACCTTCTTGATATCATGGACAGAAAGAAAATTACTGTCTGAAATTTCCCCCTCCCTAAAACCAAAATTCTCCAAAATCCCACTGAATCAAAGGGTTCCTTTCCAAAAACTTCAAAGAAGAATTCCGAAGACCACACCAAACTAATAAGTTTGCTGATAGTAGAAAATCTGGTTAAGACCGCACTAATAAACTTCAGATGAGAACATCTCTAAAATATGCAAAGGCTTTTTCTCACCTAGCTTTGGTCCACGTGTCACCCAACGACATCCACAACTGCCCTTCTTCACTGGTGACAGTAAACCGCAGGAAGTCTATAGTATCCTTCGTTAGGAGGGGGCTGAGTACTGTACTAGCAAGCTCTGGACCTCCTGTTGTCTGCACCACCTAAATCCCGATATTAAAAGAGTAGAAAGAATATCCATATCATCAGTCATAAAATTCATCTGAATGTGAAGTATCTGTAGTGATGCTAGGAAACATTTATTACCAAAATGGGGGAAGGTTACCTCTGAGAAGTTAACCGTGTGTCCTAATGTCCTGAAGATGAACTAAAACCATTTAACGTGGAAGAACTGCTCTTCTACTCAGCTACCATCCTACATTTAGACCCACTTTTGACAATACTATTTAACTGATCATAAAGCACTTACTTCCATTAAATAAACAAATGGCTATGCTTCCAATGCTCCTTTTGCCTTATGTAAATTAAGCAGTTATCTCCATTTTTCATTGTTAATTAGAAATGATAATGACAAACCTTCACACACACAAAGCTAAGGATGATTTAAATAAATATATTTAATAGACGGGAACACATGCAGAAAAGGATATATTTATTTTCTAAAAAGTTCATAATCCTCTGATACACACATTTCTCCTTAGTTATTGTCCAAGGACACATCATTTCAATCTTGCTATCCTTTAAAAGGTTATAGAGCATATAAACACAAGAGTTCTGAAGGAAAACATTGAAAAGAGTTATAAAACCTTACCATATGTAGTGGTGTAAAGAGAAAATGAACCAATTCAGCTGCACTAGGATTCTGGATATGCAACTTCAATTTGGCCTGAGGGAACGGGAAAACATATTTTACAAAATAGTTAACTTTTATAACAAATACTTAACATAAGAATGGCCATGCCAGGTCAGACCACAGGTCTAAGCCCAATGGTTTGTCTCCTACATCAGCTGAGACCAAAGTATGAAGGAAAGAGTGCAAGAGAACAGAGCAAGCTCATAGTCACCTTCCCTCAGCTACCACATCCTCTGGTAGTTTGTAGTTCAGGGGCTGCTTGAACTAGAAGCAGTATTTTGTATTAATAGCCATCAGTGGACTCTTCTGCTCCATAAATTCATCCAGTTACTTTGAATCTGCATAAATTTTGCATCTTGTTGTGCACAACAAGAAGTTCCACAACTTAATTGCCTGTTTTGTAAATAAGTCTCCCCTTTGGAAGATTGTCAGCTTCTAGTTTCATGAGTACTTTGTAGCTTTGAGTTAGAAGAAAACTGAGCAGTCAGTTTTTCCTACTCACTTTTTCCAGTGTTGCTCATAATTATTTACAGCTTTATTACAGTCTTCCTTTTTGTAGACTTTTTCAAGTTAAAGTCTATCCAGTCATTCCTTGGAGCATTCTTGTTCTTCTCTGTACCTTCTTCAGTTCTGCTAAATTCCCATAAGGAGCAAATTGAAACCAGCGTACATAATGGCACAGTGATGTTCCTTATCCTTTCTTTCCTAATGGTTCTTAACATTTACTTGGTTGATCACTATTGACCACAGATGATGTTCTCACAGAAACCTGTATTACAACACCAACATTTTGTTCCTGTCTAGCAGAAGTCAGCTTGAAGTCTCTTGTTTTAAATGTAACATTACATCTATTTTCCCACCTGTACATGACACTGTATTATATCCATCAATATTGAATTTCATCTGTCACTTTACTGTATGCTATCATGAAGCATTTCTATATTTCTCAGATTTACAGAGCTGTCTGGAAATTCTATCCTATGGGATTTTTTTTTCTTTTAATAGATCAAATATCTAGGTACAGACCTCAGGGGTACTGGCCCATAGTCCCTCAGATCTCCCTGGAAACATTTAAAGATTATTGGCATTTTCTTAACCATATCCCTTCCTCTGGAATCAAGGCAGTTTTGAGAGAGGTCACACACCCCAGTGTATACTTCAGCGATTTCATCCGTAAGTTTTTGGAAGAAATGGATGAAGTTCCCAAGGGTTCTGTTGATCTGTTTCTTGTCATTTTGATTGTTTTCTAACCCCCCATTACTTGAAACAGGTATTCTTTCATGCCACCATTGTTTACAGGGAACACACTGCCCACTGCCAAGCTCTTTTAAGAAAATATATGCACAAAAAATTCATATACTTTCTCTGCTACAGCTTCCCTGAGGTTTCCTTTTATTCACTGATCACCCACTAGCCCAACAGATTCCAGAAGCACGAAGCACACCAGAATGTGTTTTAAGAAATATTACTAGCTTTCGTTGCATTTTGCAGACTGTTCCTTGCACTCCTTTCAGCCTTAGTCTATTTTTACATTTAGCTTTCCAAAGTGTGTCTTCAAATGAAGAAATAAGAAGGATGTGCTTTTACTTTTAATAACTTCCTATACAATGTTCTTCGGTCATACCAACTTTCTTTTGGTCTTTCTAAAGTTTTTTTTTGACAGATGGCAAGCATTTTCTGAGAGTCTCCAGTACAGTGTTTTTAAATAGTTTCCATTCAACTGCAAAGGATCTTATTCTTTTAGCTGCCTCTTCTATTTTCAAACTAGATTCTTCATTTTATTTAGTTCTTCTGTTCTCAAATAAAGCACCAGGAAGTGAAATTTGAGGATTTTGTTGTTCCTGCAACGATGCCGAAGCACAGCGCTGTTACAGTGCACCTCTTCAAGAATAACATTAGAAAACAGGTCCTGAATGCTACTCAGCACCAAAACAAAAATGCTTCTTCTCTTTAAGGTCCGCAAAGCAGAAAACAGCAGCATTTTTAAAATCAGGGTGGGGGGAAAGAGGAAAAATCACATGTCAGCTTGATATTTGCTGGATAAATGTCAACTGTTCTACTACTATTGTGCCTCTTGTATGACAACTTACTTGGTCTCTGTAAACATTTAGTACAATATACTTGCCCACTGCACGGGAGATAAAGACTCAAAGGTACACAGGTTAGTCTTAGGTGAAAAACTAAATTAAAGACAGAATTCAGTAAGAAGAAATAATGAAGACATTTTAAGATTGCAAGTCCTATTACCAAGATAACCGATTTTCCTGTTGGCCTAGCTCCCACAGCAACTGGAAGAGCCGGTATCCGGCAGGAAGTGCACTGAAGATGTCCCTCTGCTTGTTGAGGGCACATAACATGACAGCACTGTGGACAGAACCTTCTGAGGCCAGAAAGGTCCTGATTAATGACAGCAACAAGCACGGAGAACCTGATGTATGCAGCTGAATAAAACTAATTTAAGACCTCAGCTGGTGAGACTGGCAAACATGCAAGAGAGCTGCCTGTGGTCCCAACAGACTTTCCTAGAAATCTTTCTACATTTTCAACTCAAATTTTGCAAGTAAAAAGATTTTAAAGAACAAGGATGCTGAAAGAGGGAGAAATATGCTCCCCTAGTCACTGGCACTGTGCAGAGCCTTTGAGGAGCAGCCTCCCAAGAGCTGACCCGAAGGCTACCCTAGGCCAGAAGTCACCAGTGCTGCTCTTGGATCAGCTCCGAATAGACAGGAAAAAAGGGAAAGGCCAAGACCAGCCACCTGTCAAGCTCAGCCATCATCCTATGTGCTGGCCAAGGACCAAAAGAGATTATATGTCCAGGTCTATCCACATTATTAAGAGGATATTTGTGAGTCTGCTTCCTTTTAAAGGACAGAGACCACGATAATGCAGGCTCTGGCCCCCAGGTCCCCAAAGGGTGTGAACACCTCTGCACAGGAGGTAGCAGTAGGCCCACCGGATTTCTATACGCAGACAAGGCACCAGGAAAGTTAGACAGAAGACATAATTTGATAACTGCATTCCCAAAGACCAGATGAACTTCCAAAGTTCCCTCAGGGGAGTCAAAAATAAGACATTCCCACTGCCTGCAGTATCAGGAACCTCCAAAGAAACACAACTTAAAAATACACGGCAAATCTGTTGCATTATTTTTTCCTCCTTCCTCCTCCTCCTCCTCTTCATCCTTCATTTTAGTTCCTCACTTCATACCAGTGGGATGGACAGGGTTCTTAAAACACTGGCAAACTAAGGCAGCCAAACTGACACACAGATGAATTTGCAGCTGCAGGAAAAACAAAGATTGTCTTACACCTAACATCATCTATCCCATGAAAAAATGTTGTAGCATGCCTCACAGAACCATATAGGTTAGCAGTTACTTACCACAAGATTGAAGCCATGCTTGAATTTTTGGAAGCAGTCAACAAACTCATCTGCAGGTGGTGGCTTTGCACGGAGGGTAAGAACTCCCTCTGGTGAATAAAATGAGAAAAACTATACATATATATGTAAAATTTAATTTCTATAAATATTGCAGATATAAAACTAAAATATAAATATATTTTAACATATTTCATTAAATATAAATAATTGATTTATGATTATTCTTTATATTTTATATAAATAAAATTAAATATTTAAATATTCTGTATTAATTGTTGCAACTACTTAATATATTTACTGACTTACAGAATTTTGTAAATACAGAGCCATTACAATGAGCCATATTCTGGAGTCACACCTCTAAACAGTCACTCCCCACTGATTTCAGACAAATGTTTGTCATCAAGTTCTCTCTAAGAATATACTGCCTAGGATGTTTTTTTGCTCAAAGTGAAACAAAATCGATACCTCAACGAAAAAAACACCACCACAAAAAGTCACATTTACTAGCTACCTCAACGATTCTTAAAGAAACAGAATCTAGTGCAGTAAGAACTCCTACCGCCAGGTCCTTTCTTTTTACTTTTCTTAGTTTTCTTCCTCTTTGAAAGTTCCGCAAATGCTTCAGCAGCTTTTTGAAGTTTGGTAACAAAATATTCAATGTCATCCAAAATATGGTTCAGAATTTGCTATGAGAGAAAAGAAAAGTAGAAGTTTCTTTACTGAAACTGTAGCAGAAATACTCTAGGGATCAAGATGACTCTTGGACATCAGCAGCTTCTGTACAAGTTAGTGCTAGAATATTGCATGTTTAGATTCATTATGTTTTTAACTTTATATATCTGCACTATTTTAAAGCCTAGATTTTTCAAAACTCAGGACCACTATAAGTTTTTAAAAGCACTGAGATTACTAAATTCAGATTTCAGTTACATTCATTCACACACTGCACTCATTCTCTACATATTACATTCATTCTGCACATACACACTACACATTACATTCATTCTCTCAAAGCACACGAAAAATATCTGTTCTAGTAAATTATCTGTGGAGGACAGCATTTTCCTAAATGGTACAGCTCGATAATCTCTTTTAGTAGAAAGTATTAAGCTATCTGTCAAAATTCAGGATGTGATTTTGCAGAAGTGCTCTTTGAAGAATTGTTTTCAAAGCGTAAGTGGAAGAGAAAAGAAGGCACTCTTAAGGAAAACATACGTGCACCACTCCAGCAGGCTCCAGCATGCTTCCCCCAAGACCCTTTGATGTTGCTGATGGCCACATCAGAGCAGAAAGGTAGAAAGTTACAACTGACAACCAGGGCAGTATTTGATAGTGCGTACATCATGGGACCTGCTCAATACTGTTGCTCACAGGTCAGAGGTGGTTATGTTATACACATGCATGGCTACATTTGTCTTCGGAAATGACCGTATGTTGATACTCCAGATATTGCACATATCTATGTCTGACTAACTTGACAGAATTAAAGTTTATACATACATAGCATGATGAATTTGGTCTTCAGAAAATTACTATTTATATTTCTAGTTCTTCACAACAAAAAAGTGGACTAATTTCAATATTTTGTACTTATCTTAAAACACAAAACAAACACACACCACACACTTCCTATTCATTTTTAGGTCTACCACACAAAACACAGTCTGCCTGGAAAGCTTTGCTCTGGAACTGAATTTCACATGTGGAAAAGTTTTCCCATGAGGTAAAGCTGCAATGTTTCACAGACATTAAGCAATATCACTTGTAGTTGCTCACTTACAACATCTCTGTCAATCCTGGCTGCTATCATTTCTGCTGTTTCTTCATGCTCATGGTACTGTCTTTGTTTTTCAACTGTGGAAAAAGGGGAGAAGGGAAAAAGACACCCATATGGGAGGAACTAGAAACCATGACTTTCAACACCACTTACGACTGAAACCACACCACCATACCACAGATGAAACTGTTTGCACCACTGCCTTTGCAAGAACTCTGCACAACCTGAAGAACTTGCACAGTAATACCTGACCCTGCTAAGCCTCACAAATATGCTTAGGTATACGCATAAGTCAACTTAGCTGCATAAATGAAGTTAACCGCATGCATAAATGTGGTACTAGGATCTCTATCGAAAGATTACAGCAGAAAGTGGCTGATTCTAAACACAAAGGAGAAATCACCCCATTTTGCAAAATACACTAAAAGCAACTCCAGCAGAAGTAGGCAAGACAGAAACGCATAGCTCTGACTTTAGATGGCGTTCAAGGAGGACAGTTTATAATTAAAAGGTAACAAACAAAAAGAGATGTAGGAATTTGGGCAGATTGTCTCCTATGTTCATGTGCCAGAGTTGGTCAATGATGTAATAAAACAGGTATTTCCAAATAACAATGGACAGAATCAGTATTTTTATTATTATTATTTGAAAGCACAAAGGGTTAACATTCTGAGAAATTATGAGTTTTGCATTTTTGAGTCACCCTAAATGCTGCTATTGTTAACAGGAGTGATTTTTGTAAATATATCATAGGAAAGATCCACATGAATGGAATAAAAAACTGCAGGAACTCAGGTCACCAACAGACCACTGATAAATAAAATCTTTCTAAAGTGAGCAGAAATCAAACAAAAGAACAAACCAGCCTTTGCTCAAGATAGATGTAAAGCTGTAGGTTAGCAGATGAAAACACTCTGAATGTTACTGGTTTCTCTGAATATTTTTAATTGTTTTCTCTGCATAGTTGTGTACTTCATTGAGCCATATTGTAGCTTAATAAACCAAAAATAATGAAAACTTCATGATTAATGACATCTAATTATAAAATTTTAGTACGTGTTATATAAAAAGAGGGAAAAAAAAGGCCTCACCTGAACCAAGATTACTCCTTTAATACAGTCTGTTATACTGAAAGGAGCTTTATTGTCTCTAAAGAACATTAATCTATTTTTTCAAAAAAAAATAAAAAAAGAAAAAGGTTTCCATTACAGATTAAAAAAATAAATTAAAAAAAACTCAGAAATACTACCACATTCCTTGGTTGTGGCTTTAAAAACAATCAGCTAGTTTAGCCATACAGACCACTAAGAAGATAGATTAAAAAAAAAAATAGTGCTGATCTCTAGTCAGCTTTTAATCCAGGTGATTATATTTTTAATTGTCTGAAATATCTGGCCTGCATTTGCCTAATTACTAAATACAGCATCATCAAATTCCTGGAATTATGCTCAGTACAGAATACTATGCACGTTAGCATGTTCATATAAAAGCCTGAGTTGAAATCCATAGCCCGCCCCCCGATCCACCTAAACACAACTAAATGAAGCTCTGAAAAGATATTCAGAAAACTGATAGCACAAGTAAATGACGAGACAGATTATGACAGTGAGGTCTTATTCCACAGATCTATCTGCCTAAGGCAATGGGGGCCTGGGGCATTTAAAACTAGACTGGGACAATAATCCTGTCTCCTCTCAACAAAGACAGAGAGGCGACCGATTAAAACCAGTTCTGCATCTGGATTCTATTACTGTAGTCTTTATGAAAGCGTTTTTCCAAATCATTTTTATTATTATCTGGCATCACAGAAACCTACTGCCCAGAACAACCGTTTAGCAGTATGCAGCGCAAGAGCCAGCTCTCAGAAATACTCACAGTCCCCCTGCTCGGCCGCCCACGCAGACCATGCCGCCACTCGGCTTCGCACATCCACCTGCGTGATGGTCCCCGGCGGCACAGGGGCAGGTGCCCGCGGGGGCGGAGGGATGGCACTGTCAGCTTTGGATATCATCCTAAGGGAAGAGAAGAAAGCCCAGAAGTGACACGTGAAGCAAAACCACTCTATTTTCTAGTGCCTAATCACAGAAGACAAGAAGGCTTTACAGGGAACTTTTCTACTAACCTATGCTATTGAGCATCCTATGGACTTCCACAGCCAGCAATACTTGAGTCTGTGGTGTATAAATATATATATATACACAAATATATATATAAAATATATATACATATTTGGCATAATGGGAAACCCAGTGCAAGGAGGGAATAGCAAAATACACATCAATAAACCAAAACCTCCATCACTTGGCCAACTGGAAAACCTCAAGTACTGCAACACAATGTCTAGAGAACTGGTAGACAGGTAAATTCAGTGGCTCAGATTTAGCAGCTGTCATTTTTATCACCACATGCACTTTAATGGCTAGACTTCTGTATTGTCTGGAAGTCTTCATTAGAAGTTACCATTTAGCCATCACAAACTGATTATCTATTTCCTAAGTTTGACAGCTTGTCAACCAACTTTTTCATAAAACTCAGCCAACACAAATGACTAAATTTACAGGCTGATTTTCCCTTTTAAATCAGCAGTCTGTTCATCCCATCTTGATGCAAATGTATGACTGTTCCCACCTGCTATTTTCCAGTACTTTTGCCTTATCTAGTTTTAAATACCGTAATCAAAGAAGTCTTTGGAGTAACTCTGCAGCTTGATATCAACAGAGGGGGGAAAAAAAAACAAAACAATGGCTCCCCCTGCCACACACCCACCCACCCCTTCCTCACGTCCCTATTTAACAGCAAGATCTTCACCTTAAATTCTTCCTTTACAACCCCATCTCATTCGCGGAATTCCACAACAACAAAAATACCAGATACTATTTTGTCTTTGGACACTGAACAAGAAAATATCTCCTTCAGCTCCCTCCTCCAGTCTCCTGGGCAGTCATCTTGGTATTGCCACATTTCCTACAACTTGTCAATAACCTTGCAGTAGCTTGGTAATGCAATGTCAGGTTTATTGCCACATCTCCGAACCAGTCATGCAGGACTCATCTGGAAGGGATGAGTGATGTGATACCCTCTCGCAAACAATACTACAGTGAGTAACCAATGCTAAACGGTCATGTACTATTGAGCTCTTGGCCTCAGAGCCCTCTGGAATGGATAGCTCAGATTAGCTTTCCCCAGATGTACTGACCTACATTCTTCCCCCAGTTAAACCTCATTAGTTTCCTCGCACATCCAATGTGTGAGAATATTTCTGGATCACCCCATTGTGCTTATGCTTTTTTTTTTTTTTTTTTTTTTTTTTTTTTTACAGCCCCACAAACAGTAAAGCATACCTATTCAATTTTAAACTCATAGATAAACTTATGTTTACAGCATAAACAAAGTTTGCAGCAGTGTCTATCAGTATAAGAAAACTTAATGAGCTGTGCAGTGGAATTTAACAGGTAACTAGAAACATTTTTAAAACAATGATGTTTTTACTTGAAGATTTTTGTACAGCAGAGGATTTTCTGTATAGACCACAAAACTAAGCATTATGGAGAGATACTTTTAAGACACAGTTGCATATTAACCTGTCAATAAATTACCATGAACATTCAGTATCTAAAGTTTGTGCCCTTGTTTCTACGCCTCTCATCTCTTGAAGTTTTAAATTTTTTTCTTGGAGTTTAAAATTTTTAATTTAAATTCAGAACTATTTACCTATATGCAGAACTGAGACATACAACACTATTCTCTGGCAACTGGTATTTGCCAGTTGTTCCAGCCACTAAGGAGGAATTAGAAAAGTTAAGAGTGCAATTTATAAACTGAGAAAGCATGAGAATTAAATCAAGTGAAGGATGCTATACCTGGTTTTGGAATTATGTCACCAATTAGCAAAGAAGAGCAAAAAACAGCAGACAGACTTGGAAAGCTTCTGACCCGGTGGCAGTCTTCTGACCCGGTACTTGGCAATCTTATATACTGACAAGAAGTTAAGTTTTTACCTCAGTGTTTCAAGCCTTTTCTTCTGCTTTCCACTTTTGCTGTCGCTGATTGCACTTTCAATATCTTCATGAATAAAGCTAGCCTAAAGAGACAGAGGCAGATACTCTCAGTTATCAGCTAGGTTAACCAGATATGTGAAATAAATATCTCTTCAGCCACCTTTTTTAAAGTATCCTTAGATTCCAGAATCTCTTACCAATCCCACATATCTAAACCTCTGGGATACATTACCTCTGGATTACACTAAACAGAACACAGAAACACACAATGCTATTGTCTGGGAGTTGGTAATTTTGTCACTGTTTCAGTCTAAAATGCCATCCTCGGATGAGTATGTCATATAGATAAAAAAAACTTGCCCGAAGAGTTGTAATTATCTCAAGTCAAAAATTATTGCATAAACTGTTTTTCCCATCCACATATATCATTTTTTTGTCAAGCATGTCAGTGAAAGGCATAACTGAAACTACTACAGACAGTAGCAGTGTTATGGATAAGGAAAATAACTCATCGTAAAAGAAAGTATCCTTTAAGAAATAAAGATGCACCCTAATTTCTCCTTGATTTTGTGGAAGATTATTTTTTCAGAACATTTCCTAATCTGGAGGTTCCTGCCTCTCAGTAACTGCAGTCTACCTCCACCAGTGACCCACAAGTAAAATTCTGATACACGTCTAACACATTATTTTAATAGAACTTGCATTAAATAGGTCACAGCTTCTCATGGGATTGAGAATGCTCTGTTACATGTCTTCAGCTGTCAGAGTAATTTCCTACCCAACTTGTCAAAGCCCAAATCTGTCAGTATCCAGGCTCACTCTACAAGGCCCACCTCTACCCAGGTCTCCTCATGGTGGAGGAGGAATACATAACTTTTTGGGAGGAATATACAACTTCTGCTAGGCCCAGAAGACTTTGTTGATTTTAGGATCTAAAGCGATTAAGGAACATCTCAGGCTGTAACGCATTATACCCCAGAATATGGACCAGGAATATATTAGGTTTATAGAATTAATGGATGAACTTCAAGGCATTTGAGGAACTTAAAAACAGAACACCATGAATCATACTCTTAATGTTTATTGTTTAACAAAGTTTTAATTAGAAAATATTGATCTGCCAAAACATTATTGATTTTGACTAAGCTTTTGTTGCAAAGGCTCCTGAGGTTTAATATAGTTTCTGATCAATAGCTGGAAGAAGTTGAGAAAGACTGACCTAATATCTCAAAAACAGCTAAGTCCAATGAGCAGGCAACAAAACCTAGGGTATGGTCACAGGCTCTAACAATGGCTCGGGAAAAAAAGGGGGATCCTGGACTTCAAGCTAGAGAGTTAGGCTTATGTGCTCCATATTTTTGTTTGTATACAGAGGAATGACTTCAAAAGAGGAAAGCCTGAAGAAAAGAGACCACCTTGGGAGACTGGTTCCAATCTGCCTTCAACCAGGATCCCTGCATTATTTGACATACAGCAACCTGAATTCCCCCAGATGCCAATTTCCACTGCAATGGCAAATTCAGTGCAACTAGTCTCACAGTTAACCAGTCATCTTTACATCACTATCACTGAACCAATTTCAAAAGTCATACATCATCATTAGCAATTTGTTGTTTTAAGATAATAACAAACTACAAAGAAGGAATTTAAAACCCCCATGAAATTATTTATCAGAATTTCAAGAAGTACCAATTATACAGTGTCATTAACAGAAATTAAGATTTGCACTCCTAGAAATAAAGAAGTTTTGCAAAACACATTCAAAAATTGCGTTTACAAGTTGGAAGGAAACATTTTAATCAGAGACAAATAATCCCTTTCCTTGTCTTGCCCTTCTTACAAACAGTATTTTCCTTTCAATTCTCTCTCCTGCAGAGAAGAGATACAGTGAGGTGGGCCTGCAGAGGAGGTTTAATTGCTCAGTCACACAAAGAACAGATAAAAGGGAAGGACCAGGTAAGAGCTCAAGGCTCCAGCAAGCGTTTTCCAGGTTCTAAAATAAATTTCAGGTAATTCAAACTATTTTACAGCAATTTCTTCAGAAGTGTGAGTGCATACCATATACATATTTCAGAGCTTTACTCATTTGCAAACCTAAATGAATTGCTAAAGAGCCCAAGAATCAATATTTACAGTAATGACATATTTGCACATGCACTAAGGATTCAGCTTAGTTAGATGACTCCTATCTTACAAGACATACTACACTACATTTACTAATATACTATAATAAGTATTGGTGTCATAAATACATTAAACAAAGCATATTTATCAGCACAAAAGAACAGAATTATGGATATTATCCATTGCACTTGCCAATTCATAAAACTTCCCCAATTCAAGTAAGTCATAGCAAATCTCCATTACTATCTTACCTTAATCTCATCACACTGGAAAAGATGCAAATCTGGCTTGTTTTGGGTTGGTTCTTTACATACTAATGCAAGAATAGAATTGTAATTGCATGCATTCATCACAGCTTGGCAATGCTGAATTGTGCTTAAAGGAAAATTCTCCAGTTCATTCTGCAGGGAGAGAGGGGGGAAAAAAACCCTTAATATTCAATATCCTAATCTCAGGAAAGCTGCATCAGTTAAAAACAGGAAAGTGATAATAAGCTAATTAAAATACCAAATCTCACATACATCATTTTTCTGCCTGTTCCCTTTTTTTCTCTCTCTGGAAGTGAGACTGCCACTCACAGATCTTACCTTCGATTCCAAGTCCACCAAGCTGACAGCTTTGTCATCCACTTGAAGAATCATATCTTGAGTCCACACTTTGCCTTTAGCATCCAGTAATTTCAGCTTCCTTATTCCATCGTCTACTGTAATCATTGCCTCTTTTCGGTCCAAAACAAAGGTGGTCAAGTGCTAATGAATGAGGGACCAAAAAAAAAAGTGTAATTTTCCCTTTCACTAGACAGTATCAGTATTCAAACTGCCAGGAAACAGCAACACAAATAATTCACGAATAAAAGCGCCTTTGTATATGACAGATACGTATATGACAGATCCTATCTGTCCCTATCCAACCCTATCAGTAAAGCCATGGGGGAGGTTGTTTAGTCCACAATGTCATTTCAAGTCAACTGAGTTTTGTAACTCAGTTTGTCATCCTCTATCATTTTCTCACTGCAATAAGCAGTCAGGCTTCTAGACATATTCTGTCATGTTTCAGGTATCACAACTAGAATTAAATCCTGAGTATTAATTAGCTTTCTCGAGGAGTGAAAACCTGTCTCATTTGCCAAGCTGAATGCAGGAAGCAACAGCAGAAGCTTCCCAGCAGCACCCTGCCAATGTACCTCCACCCCCGCCTGGCCTGGAGCGTGGCCATCTCTGTAGAGCTGCCAACCGGCACGCTGATGGCAACCACGATGGGTTTACATCTGACTGGGATACCTTATGGACAGGCCAGTTACTTGTTTTACATAGACCACAGCAGAAATATAGTATATTATCTATTTTTGCTCACCATCAACTTGGAATGGTCTCCAGAGGCAATTAATGGTCTAGAAGTTAAACACCATCTCACAGACATCACCTCAGCTAGTCTCCCTGCCATTATGATTTTGATAATTTCTCCTTCAAACATGTCAACCATGCAAGACAACCCATAAACTATTTCACTTTCGTCTAGGCAAAAAAATCCAGCTTCACACTTTTATTTAAGACCTAGATACACTTTTCCAAGCTGAAACAATTTTAATATATGCCTGCACACCTATCTTCTAAATAGCTTGAAATAAAAAGAATTGAGTGTGCTTTCTCTATTAGAGGATAACAGCATATTTCAGCAATAACAGACAAGAGAGTAGATACAAGCTGCATATGATTGAAGTATTTAAAAAAATAAAGTGAAGCAAACTATACTGACTGTTCATACAGGAATGCTTACACTTCAAATACAAGTACTATTTTTCACACTAGCAGAGTACCAAAACCGATATATAGAAATGAAAGACAGATAAAGACACAGACAATCTAAAGCAACACAAGTAATTCATTTGCAAGCTGATCATAGGACATAAGCAGCTGAAATCAAGACTCCTCTGTACATGATTTAACAATTTATATCTAAGTTTAAAACTCAGCAAAAAGGACCTGTGAATCTATGGCATGTGCAAGAGTCAGCTTAACCCATGATAGTGGTACTTAGTTTGACAGCAGCAGGAGAAAGTCTATCTCAAAGTAAGAATGCCTCGGCATTGCATCCAAAAGTGCTTAACAGACTACACACAGGTACCCAGGCTTACTTTGCTGGATAGTTTAAATATATCTGCTTCTAGACAGAATGTGACAGCAATATACAGTAATTCTGCAAAGCAGCTTAAGACAAGTCATATATTTTGCATTTCAGATGGGGGATGAATCTGTGCAGGCAGGATGCATTTAACTGCTACCTAGTAGACTCTAACTGAGGTTTTGGGGGATTAATGCTCAGCTCTTTCAAAGCATTCTGGCACCTCTGATTATAACTGGCCAAAGTATGCATTTTAAGTATCATTCAGTGTGCCTCACCAACAGCACAGAGCTTTTCAGCTCTGCCTCAGCCTTAGAACAAGAGTGCTTCAAAGACAGGGCAGTGTAACATGCTGAACTGTGATCCCATTGAGAAGTTCTGTCTGTTTGCCAAACTACCCACATCTCTGCTTATTTTCTACTATACGAAAATTTCAGCTTATTATGGCATAGCTATAGAATTTGATACATTTCAGCATAATCTGTTCTGAAGTGACCTCAGGATATTTTGGAAGATTTATATGCCTTCAAGCCTATGTAGCCTCAAACATCACGTAGGCAAAAATCAGTGCATGTAACTGAAAGGTCTAATTGGTATATTGCTCCTCCTCTCACCTCCACATGATAGTGCGATGTTTCAGATATGCTGCTGGCACTGTCCCGTGCGTAATTCTTTCTTTGTTCTAAAGAAGAGGTGAGAAAAGAAAGAATAATTATTCATCAAACTTTCTATCATGCTGCATTTTGGGTATTTCTCCAAGACACTCAAGACCAGTTGTATATACATGAAAGCAGAAGAAGAGTTGTTGTTAACTTCTGTATTGCAAAAGAAAAACCTTCACCCCCAGCACAATCCAGCACAAGGATAATACTTGTATCAACAATGTTAGAAGAGAACCAGCAGGTACAAACAAGAGCTAGCATCTCTTCAGTGAGTCAGGACACAGGAGGGGAGCAGCATACCAACTGAAAGTACTTCATTGTGAAGCCTGATTATTAAAATTGCTGGCTTGCCGCTTTGGTAGGAGTATGAAAACTAGTATCAGGCTTATTATGTTTGTATGAATGCACTGTAAATTAAAAGTATTCTCAGTTATACATATAATTCTCCCGTTAAGCGTTGAAAACAACAAAGCCACATACAAAACAAACCTGATGCACCTCTTATTTCCTCCTAAAGTATTCAGTTTAATGAATTACTGATAGATAAATATGCAGGGAAAGAATGAAAGGCAAAGAAGCCAAAAGCTGCAGTAGAGAAATACATGCTCAATAACTCTAAACAGAAATACTTTTCAGCCGAACAATACACAATGCTGCAAAATCAGAAACATCATTTGCTTTTTACTTTATACAATAGATTAATACCAAACCAGGAGAGGAGGGGAGAAAAAGGAAAACTGAGAGCAAGTTAAGAACACAGAACTGCCACACCATAAAATAATGATTTTAGATGAATGCTGAAATAAGATTTTCAACTTCAGTTGAGACATATTTGAATGTGACATTTGGAAGTTCTTCACTCCCCCCCCACCCCCCCATAATCACTGAGGTGCCCAATCTGAAAACACCAGGAGCTTTGCCTTAGTAAGGAAGCAACTAGGAGACTTGGCTGAGAAAGTCCAAGGGAATTCTGCAGTATGTAAATTTTCTCTTCTCAATTTCATGAAATATCTTGAATTTTGACTTTCAAGTAAAAGGAGCATTTTGATTTTATTTGGAAGGAGAGTATCTGACATATATACAACACACATTAATTTCATCATACCCAGTTGGACTGCTTGGAAGAAAGCTACTTTTTGTAGGATTAAAAAATGCTAAATACTACCAAACATATGTTCTGTGATTTACAGAGGTCTCCAGTGAGGACACCAAAATCAACAGAAGCGTCTGCTGATCTCTGATAAAGGCAAAACAGGATCTGTTGTATTCAGAGTCCCTTTATACACGAGTTATACAGGTGCAGCAGCACCTCAATGCTTAACAAGCACAGACTCCCAGCAAAGAAAGGAAGGCCCTTACTTACAGGTGTCACTTGTAGAAGTATTTGACACCTTTTAGAATGACAGCCCACATTTCCTTACTTCTCAGCATGCTTCATAAAAGATAATACAGTTCCTGAAATCCCTGCATGGCTTGAAGCCCACCACCAAGACAACAAGTGCCACTCTCAGAAGAGAGCCGTTCTGCTACCTTGCAGCAGCTACTCAACTTGCTTTACCGAGATAAGTCTGCAGTACCCTCAGCCAAAATGGAAACAGCATGGTTTATCAGAATTTTGAACTATGTACATGAACATATTAAAACAGATGCCTTAATTTTATTATCCATTATTTAGAAATCCCAGGGCACAGGATCCACATTAATTCCAGCTGTAACTAATATTTCTGCTTTTGCAGCATATTACTTACGATATTTTGTTTGTTTGTTTAAAGACAATACACACACACACCCAACAAAACAGTCAATGAAGTAGTACTATTTGACTTGCTACCTTTCTTTTTTTGTTTGGATGATGATCTGAAGAAGTAAACTCCATCTGTTCCTAACAAAACAAGGGAATTAAAAAGCAATATCTAGTTTAACCAAATATGACTATTTGCATCTCCAAGGGGACCAATTAATGGACTTCTGGTATGGACTGTAAATGAATAATTAAATACTGACCAGTAAGAAAGAAAACATACTTTAAAAAAAGAAAGCCACATTTCCATTAACTGAATGCATGACATATTGAGTTTTGATTATTACTTCCTTTTCTTTTTTTTTAGTAAACAGGAGTAGTGTTTTTATGACACCAAAGTAAACTAGGATAAGATATTTTACATCCATTGTAAGGCCTATAAATCCCACAAGTAATAACAGTTGGAGTTATTTTTTTGATAAAACAAGAAATATTGGCATATTTAGAAGCTACCGAAAAATTAAAAAGCAGAGAGTAACTTTCACAAGAGTTTCCATGCTCATATTCACAGAAATTCTGCCCCAGCTTAGGATAGGATATCCAAAAACATTCATTGCACTGATTAACACATCCTCTTCCACAGAGCAGCACAGCACAGCACTCACAACAGACAAGACAATGGTTTTCAACAGACTATGTCTTGGAGAGAACAAACAGTGTTTATATAAGAAATAGAGCTTTATGAACAATAATAAAAGTTGTGATTGCCTAGACTTGACAGCCAAGGAGACTCCCTCAAGTTCTGCTTCCTTAATAACAACAGAAAAGTAACAAGAACTTCATAAAAGCTGACAATGAGCAAAAATCCACAAGTGTCCATGTTTACTGGCAAACAAGTATGATCACCACTCCAAGAGCTGATGATACTGACTTTGGTGGCAATTCCTATTTACCATTTTTTTTGGACAGGTTTATGCAGGTGGAATATTTATTAGAACAGATCAGAAATCTGAGTTACCATTTGTTATCCTACAGGCTCTTCTACTAAAAACACTGTGTAATATATGTCACTCATGGAGACCTGGAGAATCCTATTTCTTGAAGTCCAAGAAAGTGATGCAATCTAAACTCTACAGTGAGGCATGGAAGCTAAAACAGAGAGAGTTCAAAGCCTTGTGGTAGCACTATATATCCCATTGGGAATTTTATCACTACATATAGATTAGAATTTTGAGATTAACATGTATAGTATTTGTTCTGATTCTTTATAAAACTCTTATTAAAAAACATCAGTTGTGCTAAAAGTTTTCCATCCTTGGGGAAAAATGTATTTCACAAAAAATCTCTAGCATACCAGTTTCAGGGGCCAGATGCATCCCCAGTGTAAAGAAGTGTGGTGGTGGGAAAATAAGGAATGGAAAGGAAGAATATAGCAAAGAAAAAAAAAAGAAAAGAAAGAAAAAAGAGGGAGATGGAGAGGGCAGACCTCACACACTTAATTACTGCTTAGTGCTGCAATTTTCATGTGGTTTTGCAGATGAGCCAGAAAGTACTTACAGCAGCTGTGAATGTTGTCAACACTGCTAAAAAGGAGGGGAAGGTAGATATTATGAGCAACTTTTCTGTCTTGAAATTATTCATCCTTCAAAAATACAACATCCAGTAAATATATACAAGGATTGTGTCAGAAGACACTAAAGTTAAATTCTGAATCACAATCTACAGCAAATGTGACCCAGAGAAATTTGTGCAGAGTAAAACGTCAAGTAAACTCACAAGGCAGGGGACCAAGGTTAAAAGCAGCACTACATTTCATCCATTGATGCTGACAGCGATATCTACTAGCTACTAAACTTTCCAAATGAGCACAAACATTAACTCACAGAAATTATTACTATTGCCTCTTTTTGATGTGGACTGATGCTACTACTATGCATGTCTTTGTGAACTTACTCAACTTACCAGTCCTCAAGCATGGACCAAGTTTCTGATTTCAAAAGGCTGTGAAAAGGTACTGATATTATACCAATTTTGGAGGAAGCCAAACATCAGAAAAAACAGAAAACAAAAAAATGTTTTAACCAAACACTTCTAGACAAGCAAAAATTACATGAGATTACAAATGGAAGTATTCAACATTTTATCCTTGCCTCACTCCATTAAAAACTTGGTGCTCTTCCAATTATTTCTGTGAGGGAGCATTTCTCTCATTGGAAAGGCAAATTTGGAACTGTAACTATTCCACAGTTTCACAAAAAAAATCAGGCTTGCATAAGGTCCCTTGAGTTAGCGCTATGACCAGAACCCAACATAGCTAAAGGTACAGAGTCCTGTCTTGTCCATTTTGCCACTGGAAGAGGCTGTGGCTATAAGGCAAATTAGAAAGTTGCTTAATAAACTCTACCATAGCCTGGTGTGTGCCACCACCCAGTAGAAGAGACCACACAGAAGAGCACCACAGCAAGACAAATCTAATTCTTTAGCTCAGGTAGGAAAAATTGTTACCAAAAGCAAAAGATCTCAGGCTGTGTCTTCACAGATGACCTGAAGCACAGCTGGTGCCGGCCGGGGCTATGCTGCCTTTATGCATAAAGAAATTTTCAGTTCCAAGAGCCTAAAATAGAAATGAGGAATCCCAATGCCTGAACTTCCACTGCTGTCTTACAAGTAATTGTACAGGCCAGATGTAATAAATGTATCAGCACTCTGGTTATAATAACGCAAAGGATAATGATGGATCCCACCTTCCTCTTCTAGCTAAATTGGAAACTCTCTGTATAGCGACAAAAAGACTGAAAATCTGAAAGCTGATGACAACCCATGCAGAGATGGATTAAAAGGCTCACTTACAAGCTGTTTTAAGAATCCTAGAGTAAGGTAAAAATTATAACCACACATCACTAAGCAGAAAAGCAAAGTACTTTGTTTACTACTGGATATTTATGGTTTGCATTGCAGTGATGGCTGATACCCCTTTAAGAACATATTGCAGCAGGCAGAGAAGCTGAACCTGAGATGGAGAGCAAAGCACAGGAGTTGTTACCAGCACATCCAGGGAGAAAGGTGAAAACTTGATTTAAAAGCAAATCTCATTATCAGAGGTGCAAACACTATCACAGAGCACCTTGCCATCAATCTTTTCCCTGATGGCCATGTGGAACTAGCTACCAAGAAGGTGTGATATTCGGAAGTCTATTGCCAGTTTAATTCATTTGCGTATCAAATAATACAAGAACGTTATATGGATGGCTTCTTTTAATGAACTCTTTTACCTAGTCTATGATCTGCTTGTGATTTCTTGGAATTTATTACACTACACTTTTTGCTCTGAAGGAGGTATTTGAGCGACACAAAAATGCACATGCAGTTTCACTGTTAGCGCCTCACCACAACTGAGGGAGTTTTATGAGTTGTGTTTTTAAACACCTGGTGTTCTCTGATGTGGTCTGGGGACAACTTTAGTAACACCTTTCAATTCTGTGCCTAATAATAACCTAAAAATTTAGTGCGCACCACCAACTCGCTATGCCAAGAGACTGGAGCTGCTCCAGCATGTGTCACTCCCTGACAAAGGCCCAGCGCAGCCCCGGTTCTCAGCGCCAGCCGGTGCCACGTGTCTCCCCGGAAGCGGTGCCGCAAAAGACAGATGGAGAAGCTAGCGCTCGAACAACAGGTGAGAGTATGAGCCAAAACCCATTTCAGACACAAAGATCAGGCGTTAAATAGTGAAATAAACCTCAAGAGAATATGGACAGGGCATCTCTCCTTCAAGTTCAGTGAGAGATTTATCATGCAAGTAGAAAACATTTCATTTTAGGCAGGAAAGGAGTGAAAACAAACTGATGGTTTGAGACAGGAAAAAAGACAGCTGCAAGCAAGTTTTTGCAGCTCAGATAACTGCATCAGAGACAGTGATGGCTCCAGTCTAGTTTTTAATATAAAATTGTCCATAACACCAAAAAAACTCCCACCTCCTTTCCCAATGGCACTGTGGTCAACCTCCTGTTTGAAGACCAAAGGACCGAACACACTCATGAATCACCTTATCAACGTAAGGACTGGGACTCAACAGTTAAACTTCATGCCATGACATATTAAAAAGAGTCTTCACTATGCTTGGAAAAAATGCTTTTAAGATTGAAATAGTGACTTAGGAGTCCAGATCCCCTTTACACTTTTTGATGTGGGTGGATAGGTGCTTTAATAAAGCTGACATTCAAAAGTCTTCCAGAAAAGGAGGCCTATCATGGACAAAGTTTGCTGCTATCATTACACAGAGAGTCTTGACATATTTTTATCAAAACCAACAGCAAAGTCATTTTACTTTTACTGTAAAATTTTATATATGTATAAATATCTATAATCCAATATATCAGTGGAGAATCAAATATACAGGTTTGCTAGTAATTACTATTATATTTATTATTCTTAGTGCATTTAAAAAATTCTGATATCATTCAACGCTTCCCACTCCTTTTCTGACAGCACACACAAAAATTCCAAAACATCACAAAAGAAGAAATATTGCAGACAGATGCAGCAGAATGGTAACATGGCTGCTGAAAGTAAAATACAACTGCCTTGCCTTTGAGAAAGGTTGCAGGGTTTTTTTGTTGTTGTTTTGTTTTTAAACTTTTCTCCAGTTCATACATTTGGTGACACTGACAGCCTACTTCTTCATGCATACAAACCACAGCAGAAGCAGGGAAATGTGAAAACTCCACTCAAAAAGCTGTGCCAAAATATCTTTACTCCAAGCTCCAGCATAATTGAGTCTTCTACTTCATTCAGTTCTTGGCAATTGCAACTACAGTTTTGTGATGTATCCACTAGCACTGGAAGTGAACCAAGATCAACAACTCATTTTACAGAAGCCACCATGCAGTAGTTACATGGTTAGTCATTTCAATTAGTACCTGAATCCAATTAAGCAGTTTAGAAGTAAAAGGCTGTTTATCACTGCATACTTGAAATTTAGCCACTTGTCCCTACCTTCTACTGACAGATGAACATTCCATGGCATGTTTGATAGGAAAATGCTCTGTGATGTATCATTTTAAAGTCCCTAAAGAACACACTTAAGACATTTTTACTGATACTACCACACTGTTCAAAACCTATGCTCTTGAAGAATTATTATTAGCATGATACAAAACGAAAAAGTTAGAAAAGTGAAATGTGTGTCATTCTCATGAACAAGTAATCTGCTAAAAAGACTTTTTAGCAAGATGCCTCTTGCTGGTTTCTTTTACCACCTACTATTTCTGTTAACACATGTAATCAGCTTGTCAAGTGAACCTGTATAGGATGCAGAAATTGCTGTTAAAAACTATCACTTCAGAATTTTGCTCAGTTACAGTTCCTGTCTTTAATACTATGTTAAGTGACTTTTTTTTTTTTTTAAGCATTTACTGCTAAAAAAAGGCAAGTCTAAACTTAGACTCATTCATTTTTAACATCAGTTTTAAAAGACAAATGTTTGGAAAAGTTTTTACCTCTGTCTTTGCAGAAATTTCTAAAAGTGGACCTCTACACTACTCTAGCACAGTGCCTTCAGCCACCAAAAGTCATCAGCCTTTTCACACCACTCCACTTCTGAGAGGATACAAAGCCAGGAGACCTTCAATCTGCTTCATAGACTTTCAGCCTCATGGATCTCAAAGCAGTTCAAAAGCCAATAACACATACAAACAATACCGCAAAGTTCTCATATGCTAACAGGGGAGATAACCAATACTGCCAAACCCAGAGCCTACATGGTATCTTTGCAAGAGTAAATTGTATGTTGCAAAACATCTTGCTGTCACTACCCTAACTGAATGAGATAACAAAAACAGCCATTACAGCAGCACCACTCAAAACAGGAGGGGAGACTAGTTACAATTAACAGTGTTGCAATTACTAGCCACTGCTCTTTGTCAAAGTTTTCTGGTTTATTAACACCTGCAGAAGAGTGGGTAGATGCCAAAAGGGTGAGCAGGCTGGACGGAGGTGTGAGGGCTTCTGCAGAGAATGGATGTTTTCACTGCAAATCTCATTCTTCCATTCCTATCAGTTTTACTGACTTTCAAAAGAACATTTGACAAAATGCACAGATTCACACCACAGAATATCTCAGCGCCTTATCTCCACTTAAACTTCCATTACCAGCATGGCAGTCTGCTATATGTATTCACAGCAGAGATGGATGACCAGGGAACAGTGCAATTTGGCTGGCGAGGAACATATCTACATTTTGTGCCCACTGTGATTTGGCCATAAGCTAGAGAATATAATATATAGCCAAGACAAATAGTAGCATCTGTAGTTGGCTAGTACAACAAAGTTTAGGCATTTCTAAGGAGTATTACATCTGACAGAGACAAAAAAAAAAGCCTGTTCAAAACAGCGGGCCAAACAGGGCTCCAAGTAAATTATATCAAATCTAACCTCCTTTAAAACCATGTGCCAAGCATTGATAATATCACTGTAAATTCCTTTTCTGCTAACAGAGCATCAAGTTGGGGGTCAGGCAGGGGGAGACACAGGTCATGACCAGGGTTTCTCCTTCTATTCATTAAGCTGTTACTATTAACAGAGTCGATGTATTATTATTGATAGCAGATAACTATTCACACAACACATTCACTCATTCACTCACACATTCACTCATTCACCAGCTTGGAGCAACAGTTGGTAGGCCAACACAAGACAAATTAAGCTGAAAATGGTCTCCCTAGCATTTACTAAACTTGATTTGGAAACAGAATTTAAATTCAAGGAAGTTCTTCCGAAGGGAAAACTATTCCCATGGGGAACTAAAGAGCACGACTAGGTGCCTGTCACCAGGTTGCGTGGCAATGAACCAGCAGACACAGAGAGAATGATCTTCTGAGTTACATTTAAACCTCTGAATCATTAGCTGAGCAAAATAAAACAAAGCGGGTTCCTTCCTTCAGTTACACCAAAATTGCACGGATAGTACTACAACACTGCAAAGGAACTAGTTTTCTTTAATGATTCATGTAGAAGGTATTTACACTTCTTGTCCTATATTGTTAATGACGGAAGAATTTTTAGATTGAGGAAAAAACTAAAAATTCTTCCATCATTAACAGTATAGGATTCAATTTTAGTAATAAGGAGCATTGCAAACAACATAATGAATCGCACCTTTAAACAATTTCCAAAACTATTTTTTTTCCAAAACTATATAGTTTCCAAAACTTCTTTTTTTAGAAGCTGGAATGCTTCTATTTTACGCTTATGGAGAAACAGTAAAGAATCAGAGTAGTTGGTGGGGGCTTGATTGATCTCAGAACATCCATGCACTACCATTAAAACATGTTTGTCCATATGATTAATAGGACTGGGAGACGTACTTAAATGCATCTTAACTCGGTGTTCAATATTTTACTTCACATGTAAGCAACAAAGGTGTCTACTCAGAGAAGGGGCTTATCCTCACCATTAATGCTGGCCAGCACGGCCCATGCTCCCACATTAGCATGGGTGGGCATTTAGATCCACACACACTCCAGAAATACCCAGCAGTCACAGTGTCAAACGACTGCCCCCGACATCAAAACTCACTCATGGCATGCCTGACACTTTTCGCTCATAGCAAATGTCAAATGGGGAAAATACATTGGCTTGCTTTAAAAAAATTTACAAATGTGATTTTTTGTTGTTGTTGTTCTCACGTACCTTGACCATGTATAAGCATAATAGAGAATGTGGGACATATGTGAGAACAGCAGTAGATAGCACTGAGACATGAGGAGAGCACTCAAAGTGCTTCACTCACAGTGAAACTGAGGTTTTCTCCCTCTCCAGGTCTAGCAGCAAATATAGAAGCTTGCACTCAATACAGCACAAACACATATAATTTCATACTTTCATGAAGTGCAGTAACAATTTACAGATGGCAATTAACAGCTGTAAAATCCATTTCCTTTTTCCCGAAGGCACATATTTAGTCACATCCAACTGTCAGAGTACTGAAATGTAATACTGCTTTAGAAATCAGGCAGTATACAGCCTATTCTGCCTTATTTTAATATTTATAAACTGAAAACAGTTTTTGGAAAAGATTTTCTTCTACATATACATACACACACACACACACACACACAAACACACATATTTTTAGATTTGTACATAAAGTATTTCCACCTTGACTTCATAATCAATACTTAAACAACTTTAACATAAAAGTTTAGAGACTTTATATCACCTTACCATAAAGAGCTTTTGCACTTGTTCTTGAACTCTGCTCCCTCTCTGCCTGAGCAAATGTTGGTGAGCCATAGCCACTGTAAGAAAACATTTCTGGTTAACTTGTCAATAGATGTACTTGCTACAGAGATCCAGGCATTGAAAAAAAAAATTGCCTTTATGTAGGTCTATATACGCCAACAATATTACTAGCAGAGGTAATAATACTGAATATTTGTTCCACATCATGAATATAATGAAACATGCTTTGCTTAGGCTGGAGGCCCTTCTGAGTGACTCTTTTGTTACATTAATAGAGCATCATGCACAACAGGGGTGAGGTATACAAATAAATGCTATCAATAATCAAAATCACTATCAAGTAATAACAATAAAGACTATGCCAAAGACTCCAATTCTGGTACCATTTTGTCTTATTACTACATACACAAGCATTATTTGTTTTAAAAGTTTTAATTGTTTTTCATAAAAGACCTAAAAAGAATATCATCGCCAACAACTAAACAGAAAGGCAATCCAACTTCCTCCTAGCATAACAACAAGAACGAGCCTCATCTTTGACACAAAAAAAATGCATTCTCCCAGTGCTAAGCTTAAATATCTCAGGCATAAGATGATCTCTGTGAGTAATGTAGTAAGTATGCTATTGCTACAGCAATATATTTTGTATGCCAGGTGATTCCATTCAGCAACATAGCTCAACACATTAATACAAAAATCAGGCAGATGATAGCTGACAGCTTGGTTACGTAGTTTGGAAACTGCACATTCTTTTACAGAAACTGCCTTCGTATTATTCCAGTGATCTCTACTAATTATAGCTCTGAAATGAAACCATAAAGAAGAAAATACAGAAGTGTTTTGTCCTTAAAAGGAAAATCCAAGGCATAGACTTACTTGATCTGGGGAGAATAACTTCCATATCCACCAGGAGGGGTGTTTGATATATGTCCATTCATTCTTATCGTCACTTACGGAAGGAAATGATCTGGGAAAAGAAAAAGCAGCATATGAAATGAAGTCTCTTAAAAGACAGAGGTTTAACACAGATGTAATACAAATCTAATCAGAAGATTATGGTTCAGATGGGAAAGGAACTGCATCAACAAGCCCAATTGTTATTTGCATCGTGGTGATGCCTTGAAGTCCTGTTATGGAACTGCCCCCAATTGCGATTTGATAGTTATGGCTTCAAATAATTTATAACTTAGTGAATTAAGTCATTATTGCTGATAGAATGATCTTTAGGAACAGCTTTTCAAATAAAAGACTGACCAGACAAAGAACAACATCTCCTGCCCAAGTGAACAAGATGTTCCAAATGGCAACTTTAATAAACAAGCATGCTTGATTTTAATCCTCAGTTAATTTAACTGAAATGAAACTTTTGGAAAAAATTTTTGATACATTTCTACTATAAAACATACCAGCTGAATCGCTAGAAAAATGTATCATAACCAAACACAATCATCAGCACAAAGGAAAACTTGTTTAGCTACTGTGGGGCAACAACCTACGTTGAAACAGTTAAAAGAAAGCATTGCCCCCTTAATAATATGTTAAAATTGATCCTGGAAAATGAATTTCATAAGCCTATAGACAATAACAAGTCACCATCCAAAATTACCACAGATAAACAGTCTTTCATATATACACATACGAATACTAATAAGACTAATTTCTATTTCATGTCTCTAAAATATAGACAAAGAGATTTAGCTGTGCAAAACAGCCAGAAGTACATTAGATAATATTTTACACCTAACAAAAGCTCCATTTCTAAAGCAGGCACAACCTGCCTTGTTGTCTGAAAGCCACTTACAATCAGCTTCTTCTCTGAATCACTAAGTTGATCTCCTGTCTTTCTTAACTATTCTCGTCCTCTTGCTTTACAAAGCAGCAGCAGCTGATTGACCTATAGTACATATTAAGGTTTTTTTGATCTATGTACGTTCTGCTAGTTTCCTCTTTTACACAAAAAACACAATCACAATCAAATTCTGTTCTCATCTCTAAAGTTTCTGGTCATTTCGAGAGATTTACAAGGTGGTTTTGTCTTCTGCACCGAGCACAGAGTCATTTTTATACCTTTCTCAGGTACTTCTGATATCTCCTATCTGAGATGTGGTTAGCAAAGCTAACTAAAACTGAGCTGTATTGATTATATGCCACATGTAATCATGTGGAAGAGTGGTATTTCCTTTACTGAGACCATATTTTGTAATTTAGTTTAGACTCTTCCCTACACCCCCACCCAAAACTCTGATTGCTCCTTGCAGAATGTCTTTAGTGACATACCTGTACTTTACTTCCATTTCTCCTGCACATCCCCAAGAACATACCACACGTCCAACTTTGGAGCATTTGATGGCTCGAAGCCGCTTTTTATAGAGCACAGCTCTTAGCTGTTGTCTACAATAAATCACAATCTGTGTTGAGTGCTGCTCCATTCACTAGCATTTACAACCTTTGGGAAGCATCCCGAAATCTTCCCATGACTTGAATGAACAAACACATTTGTTTTCTCAGCAGAACTTGCCAGGTCACTGTGCACTCCCCGTTCCACTTCAGCAGACACATGGATCAGAACCACACTAGCTGCTTTTTTCTAGGTCATGCTGCTGTTAAGCTCTTCAACATTTCACATTGGCTATTAATTCTTATCATCTGCAAACATTGCTTGGTTTTGTGTGCTACTTAACCATTTGCCTGGTAATTAGCTTCCTAAGAGAGATCAGATTCAAAAACTTACCCAAATTATGCCTATTGCTTTTCAGTATCTCCCATTTTGTATACTTTCCACACATACTTTTATTATGATACCATCTAATTAATGATTCCATTGGTCAGAGCCTTTTATCATCTAGATATGTGATTTTTTCCACAGGCATTATAACAAATTCCTCAATTATCAGCTTTAAAGCTAGATCTGAAAAAAATCTAATTTTCCAGATTTTTAGACTCAAAATGACTTTACTCCTCTGACATATTAATTTTTATTCTTGATCTGACATACACTTGGTTTGTTATTTGTACTCAATTTTATGAAAGTGGTGAAATAGATATTTTAAGTAGAAGCAGTGTAATATGTTAAACCGAAAGCTTAAGTCTTTGATGTTAGCATAACAGATTGTGAGTTTCAGTGCAATAACATTGCATTTATACAGCAGATTTTCACATTAGGGGGAAAAAAAAAAGCCTTTGCTAAATACTTGTCAACTGTACGGCATAACACCAGTTAGAGTTTACACCAAAAGCTTTAAAACGCCATTTAGAATCATGTGATAGGGAAAATTGGAAGTCAGAAATTTCGGTTTTTTAATCTTTCAGAAAAGACAAAAAAGCTTGTTTTCAACTTGTTCTTGTCTGAACCACCACAAAAAAGTTTGAGTTTTAGCTGTTTTGCAAACGAACCACAACATTCTATTTGGCAATTTGGAGTAAAGCCAACATTTACTCTCCTTTATGCAACTTTCCATTATTTAAAATAAATAAATAAATAAATAAATCACATCCTTTTGAAATCCCAAAACGACTATTTTGATATCACCACTACAAGAGCCTATGGAATGCTCCTCACTTCTTGCTTTGAGAAAGCTCCTGAATGTGAATAAAAACAAACCTCTTACAGTCATTATTTATAACTAATACTTATAAAAACATCAGCAAGCTATTCCTAATTCCCCCCAAAAACAATCGGGCAATTTCAACTCTTTCAGCCTAAGTATTTCTGAAAAACAGTTTTAGGAAACACTTTAAAATTTTTACCAAGTGTGTAATGGACAGAAGGGAAAAACCTAAAAGGATAACAGAATGTGTAGTGCTTAGATTATTATTCATTTGTACAGTTTTTCTTGCTGTATTTTTCATCTCAAATGCTCTTTCAACTCTTACAACCTGTCCCACAGCAAACGTCAGCTCGTGCACACTGCTAAACCATTGTGATTCAAGAGTCTATTAATAAACTGCACTTCCTCTTTAATCTTCCCTTTCACCTTAGCACAGCAGTTCACAATAAAATAAGCTGGTGTCATAGACTAAGATAAACATCCTTCAAAATTAACTGTATGATCCCTCTTTAAGTTGACCTAAAATATCAACAGTTTACTTGTGAATATATCCAAGAATGGTCATGTCTTCCTTGGAATCTTAAAATGAAATACAGCCTACACTGAATGATAAATATTTAAAAATAAGAAAACTAAGTAACGATTAATAGTTAAAATAGGAAATTCCGCCAAAAAAATTAAAATAAAAAAAAAAATCCCACCCCACCCCAAGTAAATACTAAATCCTCTCCCAGTGTTTCGGCACCCCAAAAGTATCAGGAATTGGGGGTGGGGGGGAAATCCACCTATGACTTCCCTGCTGCCATCAGCTTTATTTTTGATGAGGCGCTAATATATAATGTAGTAAGCAGCAAAGGAACAGGTTTTGCAAGAGATTTCGCATTTCTGAGAAAGACATACTGTATTTTTTTTACTAGTTGACAGTTACAGATGGTATAATCCCAAATATGGACAGCATTGGACTGGTATACAATACAATTATGCAAAACACAAAAATATTCATTAGAAACACGCCCAAATGCTAAAATATGGGTAGTCTTTTCCACCTTATAGCACAGTGGCCTAACGAAAGCAATACAATATGTGCAAGAACAAGCTGAGAATTAGACAACTCAAATGCACTGCCATTCAACTTGCTAGATGGCTATTTGACTACAAATTTGAAGGTAAAATCCCTCAAATGAAAAGAAAAAATCCTTTTTATAGACAGGCAGAATTTTCTCATTAAAAAAAATGAAAGATTCCAGAGATTCTCATTCTTTTCCACTGATCCTGAATCAATCAGTCCCAGCCAACAACAGAACACAATATCATACAGAAAAAAAAGATACAGCTTAATGGTATGGGTATTTTAGAAGTGATGCTGGGGGAGGGAGGACGAAGGGGAAGGGTTAAGGAGGGGAGGATACAGGGGAAGGAAAAGGAAAGCCAAGAATGGCTGGAACAATAATTATCTACCGATTAAGAAAATGTTATTAGTAGCAAGTCATTGTTACCACATGCCCCAAAAAACACAAGAATTCTTCCTCAGCTAGATAGCAGGCACTGACTGTAATTCCAGCCTAAATAAAAACAAGTGGACTATTACAAGGTAACACTTATCTGTAGCAGATCTGACATTGTATCAATGGCAGAAAAGGACACTCTTTCTCCACCCTTTCCCTTCTAAAAAGATATTTAGGGAACAACAAAAAAATGCATCCATGTCGCACTGTAACTCACTATGGATTCAATAAAACAGTGTCTAGTATTGCTATTCCTCAGCATTTAGAAAAAAATTAAACTTGCTGTGTAACTTTTTTCATTTGTTTCTTCTCAATCCTCTCACCCTGTTCACCCATATGCACCTTCCCTCAAACCCATGCAACTCCCTCGTGCTGAGTTTTTGCACAGCTAGTACTTTTAACCCCCTTACTTCTCCACACATTTCATTTCTTTAGTTATTCCTTATGATATTGTATTCTTCTCCACCTTCTTGTGTCTATTTTGTTGTTCTGAGCCAACATTCTCACATTTGTATCTTTGCTCCAACCACAGGTTTTACAAACAGGAAACTCCTAATGGAAATGTGTCCCGCGGAGTCAGGTGAATGTTGCCACCGTCCCCTGCTTCACAACCTATTTCAGTCCACAACCAAGAGCAAATGCTGTTTCTACAATCAAGTAAATATACCTCAAACTACTTAAAATTGCAGCTCTCCTGTCAGCAGTGACCTGTGCCAGTTCCCAAATGACCCAATGCAGCCCAGATCACACATTCCCATTCCCCAAAATGGAAACACGGTGCTTACTTGCTGCTATCAGCAGTTCAGCCCGAACCTCTTCCTTTATTCTAAATGCATCACAAGCATTGCACACAGAGGTACAGGAGGAGCGGAACGGCTGTCCTACTTGCAAAGAGGAAAATCTGTAGACAAAGAGGGTGCCCATCTTCCACCTGTCTCCAAAGAACCTTTTAAGTGTGACAGTCACTGTAGAGCCATAGTGTTTTAAGTCTTCTAGTAACCAAGTAGTTGGTTAGTAGCAACCTAGTAGTAGTTGGTACTAGCAACCAAGTAGTTTTTAAGTTTTTAGGCATCATTGTTCAACATCATGCCTGAAGTTAAACATCAAGATGCACATGCGTGCATTTAAATAAGCAGCATTTCCAAAACAGATCACCAGCAATAATCCACTACACTGAGGAAGACCCATCCTCTGCACATTGATATCCTTTGGTATTTCTCTCAAAATATGATGTTTTCCATTTTATTAAGGGGATAAGTGTGTCCAAAGCTTTTTTTTTTTTGGGGGGGGGGGGGGGGGGGAAGAGAGAGAAAAAAAAAAAAAGATGGCAAAAATCACATACAGAATTGAAAGTCAGACCCTGTAAGCCACGCAGTTTTAAGACAAAACACTAAGACTTCATGTCACCTCTCTGGCTTTAGTCCCCTTAGGTCCCCTTTGCCTCTTTCAAGCCACTGTTTATTAATGCTGAGGGGTCTGAAGCTTTCTGAGAAAAGAGGAGGTGCTCTGGGTATACCTACCCATCTCCACATTTCAGATTTCAAGCAAATCTGTTAAGTACAATAGTCACAGCAAAAACATTTTCAAAGTGCTGTTAGCTTCCAGGTCTCACCTGGATTTGGACCAGTTGTCCAGTATGGCCATTAGTGCCACTTACAACACATCTTAGTTTATACAAACATACATGGGGAGAGGGAGGGGAGAATTAATCCACAATTTCTCTCCTCATAGAAAGCTGAATTCAAAGTCAAAACATTATTTGCCTGTTTGTATAAGAGGCCAGAGGGGAAGGAGCATTTCATGGAACTGGAATGATCGTGACGGATGAAACAGCTAGGGCCAAAGGGGAGACAGCAGCATCGTACAACAGGGGATGCAGCACTGTCAGGGAGGAGGGATTTTCAAGTATTTTAACCTACACCTCCGCAGAACAGACCAGCAGATAAGCTCAATCAACACTGTTTTCTCAATTTGAAAAAGCGTTTTGATTTTCATTGACAGTTTCTGAAATGCAATACTTCTCAGCCCTTCAGTAGAAGGTGGCTAAATGCAAACAGAAGCATCCATTTCAGTAGAAGGAACAGGACAAATCTATTAGGAGAATTCTCTAACATAATTATCAAGCATAGGAAGAGATTGGATATGATAAAGCAAGACCATCCTTCAGGGAAAGAATTGTTAGCTGCAAGGAAAATCTTCCTTTTGGAAAACTAACATGATAAAAAGTGTCCCTTAAATTTTCTTTTTGCTACTATCATATTTTCCAGTGATTCATAAAGAAATATTCCAATAATTAAATTAAGATAGGAACCTTTTATTTTAGAAAGGGTGAAATAGGAAGCCAGAAAGGAAGAACTGAATGAATAAACTTCAGATAGATCCTCTTCTTAGGTTTAGTTCTTTTTATTGCCACAATAATAGAGAACCCATTGAAAACAGGGTCCCATTCAGGCATAGTAACTATTCCCATTCATTTCACTCAGGTCTGGGGCCATGATTTATAATTAATTGTATTGAGAGCAAATAAAACAGCTTTACAACTACAAAACCTTCAAAGACTTGAAATCCCCATTGTAACAAAGGAACATTAATAAATATGCCAGAATTAAAACCACCACTCACTGCTATTTTTTAATTAGAGAAATAACTGACTCCTCTAAAGCAAGATAAGTATTAACTACCAAGATCAGGATAATTTTGCAGACCCTGCAGAAAGGATTGCATAGGTGTAAGAACAGTATCCTGCACCAAAAAAAAAAAAAAAAAAAAAAAAAAAAAAAAAGGAAAAAAGAAAAATGAAAAAAGAAAAAAAACAGAAGAGACTAAAGAGGAAGGTGACTATGGAACACAGAAGAGTTGGTAGGAGGAGAAAGAAGAAAGGGATTATAATGTACCATAAAAATCAGTGTGTCTGCTAAGTCCAACTCAACTATTTAAACAGGACCAAAGAAGAAACAATCCAACAGAAACAGGTCACAGTTTTTAAAGAGCCACTGGCATACTGCATCAGAGCTTTGGTATCTCATCTAGAGCACCCCAGGAACCTATGCACACCTGCATAGACTCATTAGAAATACAATGGAAGAATAGTTGCCACAGGAAAAGCCCCCAACTCCATTACTAGCTTCTCCCTTCCAGTGCTCGAGGAAGAGCTATAAAATAGTTCCATAAGAGAAAGCTAGAAGCTACAATTATTTACTTCATTATACAGTCTAATCCATATAATATATAAATTACATCTACTTAAATTTACTATCTATTAACATCCAGAGCAGTGGTTCTCAGTTTGTACTTAGCTTTGGAGGTTTGTTCTGTTCTTTTGGTTGTTTTGTTTTAATCTGACTTGGAGCCACTGACTAGCGAATATAACTGACCTAGCACAGACATCATTGTTTTATTTCTTTTTTCATTCCCTCTGATTGTTTCATTCTTTCCTTCTATTCCTTGCTATATCATACTTGAAACTAGATTATCAGATTTCAAAAGAGGGCACTCCAGACATTGATTTGAAAATCAGCTTGCAGTGTACAAGTGACAAATGATTGATCTGACTTTAGAAATGAGAACTCGTAGAAGATACTAACACGAGTGTGCATGTTTAGATGAGTCAACAGAAAATCCAGCAAGAAAGCACACAAAGAATACTTCTTTCCAGATGCCTTATGAGCATGGGCTCCCAGTACCCAGAAGACACCACCTGTCAAAAAGATTAAGAAATTTAGACATACTTTTTTCTTTCATGTTGAAAACTAGCAGTGAGTATAGCTGGTGAAGTATTTCTGAGCAGTTTCTTTCACTGAAGTGCTTGTAAAAACATTAAGAAATTATAAAAATGAAACAATTTTCAAAACGAAGACTCTATAAAGGTAGCAGAAGTATATAAACATTAACAATACAATGTCTTTAGGTGTAACCTATTGTTACTTCAGATTCATTTTTGGTCAGACTAAGAAGAAAATTATATGGACTCCCAACATAGTTAAAAGTTACAAGTTGACAAAATGAAAAGGGCTTTACCACCTATCCACATCTTACTTGCAAACTTTACAGCTGTGTCATGACATACAGACATTATTAAAATTGGCTTGGTTGAGTCCATGATAAAAGCTGAACTGAAACTGTTTAACACCACATTCCAACAAGACTATTAAAATTAACACGGAGAAGGAATAGAGACAAGCATATACTCTCCAACTCCTGTCTACTTTAGTTTTATGAGATTGTGGTTAGATCTAGTTCTTGCCTTCATGGGTTTACCATCTACAATAATTTCATCAAAACTGAATTAGCTTTTGTCCTCTAGGCTGTGTAGCCAACCATTGACACAGAGACACTGCAGTTACTGTGGTCTCAGGCATGGCAGTAGATGACTCCCATCACAAGACTTTCTCATTGGACCCTACATACTGTCATTCCAGACACAGTAAAGAAAAAAAAGAAAACAGGTGATATTACATCCATTTATTCTTAACACAGAAGCACACAGAATAAACCAGGACAAAAGCTGGTTTCCATTAAAACCATCATCTAGCTACTTAGAAGAACCAATTTCTAGGCTAGTAATAGGTTACGATCTTGTAATAAATACGGCAACACAGACAAAAAAGTTGAGTAGGAGCCACATCCACTGGTTTCCCAATCATCTTAAACCTTCAAGCTCAAAATCAGTACTCATCTGATCAGGTATCCTCCGATGATATGGATCCAGCATAATTTAGGAAATCTTGATCTCTTCTATCAAAGTGCTCTGATTGCCAAGCCATGTAAGTCTGAAAAGCCTCAAAGCTTACTAAGAAAGGGGTGGGTGCTTGGCATATTATTTTAAGATTTACAGTTTCTATAAGGTGAAAAAAAGCTTTTCCACTCAGATCATTTAAACAGAAAATGCTATGTTTAACTAGGGTGAATGAATAGGAAAGATTAAGTTATTGGTCAGACCACACCAAATTAGCAATGCTGAGCTGACAAGGGAGGTTTGTGGTGAGACTCAACAGTAATGTTAACTTTTCTTTTAAAACTTAATAAATAAGTATATGCTATTTCAAAAATACTGCTCAACTCTAAAAAATTTCCAATTAAGACAGGCCCTCTGTTTTACCTAGATCAAATAGCACGCAAATAAGACAGTACACAAAGCTTCCCAAGGCTGATATGCAAAAGTTCATGACTAAGTAAGAAGATTTAAAAGAACAACCACCCCCACCACAATTGGGGGGGGGGGGCGCATTAAACAAGTTTAGCACTAGAAGAGTTAGTATAGCGTTCATACTCTCAGAAGTAATTTAAAATATTCCTTTAATATTTTTCAATATACTTGCAATGTCATGTATAAATGACTACTAAATTAACACAATCTACCTGGAAAGTATTTCAATTCATTCCAAATATAATTAGTAAGTCTCCTGGAAGGGAGCAGATTTTTTTCTTGTCACATACACACAAAACACGCAAGTAGTAATATTTGCCCACAAAGCTATGTTACGTATAGCAACAATGCTGCCAAGAACTGCGACTCCAGCCTCTGTGCCCTACCTTACAGCACAATGCATTCACTATTTAACTTTGAAGATGGCTCAAACTTTAACAACTGAACACAGTATGTTATCTTCAAAACTTACCCTATGTTACAGGAATCCCATTTCATTCACACTCAGGGACATAAGGAAAAAAAAAAAAAAACGCTGTGTTTTTAGTCCACCAGGAAAAACACTGCTCCTGTAAATTTTGCATCTAAGTTGCCATCAATTGATAATCATCTCTTGTATTTTTCATTAATAATGTGAGACTTTGAAAAAGTGGCTAGATATCCACACTGCCCATATAGTAAGGTAACAACAGAAACAAAACTATAAGGACTCTGAAAACAAGGCAGAGGAGAGAAAAGGCAGAAGAAAACAAAATGAATTTTTAAAGAGAAATGGAGAATAAGTTACACTGGAAGCTATTTTAAGACCTAATGCCAGCAGTCAGTGACTTTTAGGAACCCTCTTCAGTTTTCCCATCTGGAAAGCAGAGAGAAAATCCACACTGTCCTCACTCAGGGGTGCTAACTGAATGGACTGAGATACTCAGTTTATTACTGTCAAAATATACAAATGACTTTGTTGAGCAAAACTTGCACTGGGGAAAAAAAAATTTTCAGGGGAACATTACTTCATCTTTTTCCCCCTTCTAATTGAAATATTGCCTAGATGCCTCTCAGATAACCTAAAATTATTTCCCATCCCACAGCTGAGCAGACATGTAGAGATAGCAGAAGAACAGTGCAAGTTGTTCACCTGCCCAGTACAGCAAAGCCAAAGGGCCAGTTCCCCCATGGCATACAGCCTTTCCCTGATGCTTTTCATTCTAAGCCAGGAATCTGAAACAACAAACTTCAAGGACAACTTCACCTCACCTAGGGTTAAAAACAGGCATATGACTACACGCAGTAAGATACCTGACCCTGATCATAGCCTATGCAGCTCTCAGCAGTTTCAAAAGTGCAATAACTCACCTGCATCCGAATATCAGCTGGGGATGCTTATTTGGGTCACCTAAAATCTTGAACATCGATTTTTATTTGCATTCAATGGGTATACAAAAAGCACTATTGTAAAAGCTAAGCATAACTGATTAGTCTATCCTGGGACTACAATTATTCAGTACAAAGTGACTCAAGTGTAAAAGTACTGAACTGAATCACAGCTGAATCCTGAATGAAGTCACATACCACTACTGAATTAACAGTACAGTCCTGTAGATCAGCATTCGTATCCCGGAGGAAGACAGACTGAACAATAACAGATTCCACAATTTGGGGAGAGAAAAATAATTTAAACCTTTAGGAAAATCAGAGACATGAAATGCCAATTTCAGATATGTGTGTGTCTCTCTACAGACAAAAGTTTCTTCTCCAGAAATCCAGACTAAGCCTTCCCTGTATGTGCATTATAGAAATGAAAGCATATATTCAACCAATGTCAAGTTTTTGAGTTTTTTTCTTTAACCACCTGATCAAACATGGAGCCTTGTGAAATTTTTCCAAAGCAATTAGCAAATTCACATTTCCAAAACCAGTCTCTGATGTGAATGGCCAGAGTTACAGGACTGATTTTTAGATACATATCCTTTTTTATTCCATTGCCCTTATAATCACATACTAGGTTTCCAGGAAACATCTTGTGATTAAAGATGACAAAATTAGAAACCAGTTTAGGAGACAAATCATGATCAGTGTAAGATGTGTTTGGCTCCAATTCTAACTCCTCAATTCTGCTTCCAATTGTGGACTTTGAATTTTCATGCCTCATGAGAAAGTTTTGCCCAGGAATTCGTCATTGCTGGTTATCAAGGCAAATTTAACATGGTATCATTAGAACGGGACTCTGAGTACAAGCAGAGTTTACAGGGAAAGGCTGCAACCAGATTTGTTATTCCAATTTGCTGATTCATTGAATTGAAAGCATTTTGCTGAGGCATTTCAATGTCAAAAAACATTTTACTGAAGTCAGAGAGGTTCCAGTGGAAACCTCAGTTTGGGACTGGGGCTCAACATGTCCTGCTCTGAGAAAACTCAAAGACGCTTTTTCAAAAAAGAGCTTTATTTTTCAGACAGTTCCCAAAGTTTGTGAAGGAAGCTAACTTTCAAAATCTTCCAGAAGATGGAATTACTGTTCTCCATTCAGATCTTTTATTAGAAATAAGTGTGTGTGAAATAAGTGTGTGTGGGAAGGCAGAGAGGAGAACGGGAAAGAGCTAAAAAAAAGCCATATGTGGTAATGCTTTTTGATCTTTACCTACTTGGAGGGGCATGGGAGAGGGATGAAAGAGTACAGCATTTGCTTTCATGCTTTCATTTCTTAGAATTGTTCTAGAACTGATTCTAGTGATCTTAATGTGATGTAAGAAATACCCATTTAAAAATCTTTTTTTTAAATATACAGTCAATCTCCTCCAGAGCTAAAAAAGAGAATTAAATAAATCCTTTACATTTCAGGATAAGTCACTACTGTATTTTGTTAAGATGACAACCATTGGAGATTCCCTAGGTTGGCTGTTTGGGGACCTCCCCCACTCCAGAAAAGCATACTTTGACCATTCTCTGTCTCTCGTTGTACTCCTAGCACGTTATTGAATAGACCTGTTAAACTCTGTAGACTATTTTAATAATGATGATATTACTGCAAAGCTAGTTACAACATCCTTCAGAATAAGAAGGATTAGCTGTTTTAATAGCCCTTAAAGCAACAAATGTTATCTTAAGAACTATTTTCTCTTAGGTCCTTATCCTCTTGTCACACCCATATGGGCTGAAAACATACAGAGCTCTACGGAAGACACCAGATAGAGGGCATCCACAGAAACTTTTTTTTTTTTTTTTTTTTTAAAAGGACAAAGGCCTATACAAATAGAACTTTCTCACACAGTGACTAAGAAAACGTGTTTATTACAAAACTTCACCAGCTCCTCACCAATGCTTAAATCTTGTTTATAGTGTTCTGAGGTGCCTATACTGTTAGGTATTTTCTATTTGATGAGATTGAGACGGATAATTTTTCCTTTTCCAAAAGGCATATTAGATAAACTTTAAACTCTTACACAGTTTCAAAGGAAGAAAATATTTCTCCTACACAAAGCCTCTATTCAGGGTTCCTGTTTTTACTACAGTAAGAAAAATAGCTGTGCCCTGGATAATTTGTTCATGTATGCCAATAAAAGCACATTGGATTACAGCCAGTGATCGCCTCACAGCACTTCTACTAAGCACCTAAAGAGTTCTGAAATTCAATGAAAAGCAGAACTTTATTTTTCCTCTATTTTTAATCCTTGTTATAAGGACCATTCTTAATGCTTATTACTTGTTTTCATTACATATGCCTCTATATTGCTGTGAGAAGCTACTAATAGGAAAATATGAGACTGAAGAATAAAGCATAACCTTCAAAAAAAGCTCTTTTTTGGTAACAGTTTTCAGATATCTTTATACTATGCTTAAAATATGTTAAGCATGTACCCTTTTGAACTCCACTCTAATTAAAAATGACAAAAGATACTAACATATATTCATGTTCTCGAGACAAGGAATAGAGGCACAAAGAATTAAGAACCATGTTGACAAAAGTATTGCAGTACTTACACTTTCATGCAGGACTTTGATCTAGGCGATTGCTATTCAACCTACGGCAGGTCTGTGGCAGAGCCAGACTTAACACAAAGCATTAAAGAACCCAGAGAAAATTCTTTGGAAGTTAATCAGACTCTAGTGGGGATCTAACATGCATATGTGCTTTCTCCCACAGCCAAAACTTTTCTAAACAGTTTCACTATCGTAGAAAATTGGGCTGAAAGGGAAATACATCATCAAGGCAGTAGCAACTGTGCCTATATACTTCTCAAAAGGTATTTGCCCAACCTGCTATTTGGAGCTGCCAGTGAGAGACACTGAAAATCAACCCTTGAGAATCCCAGCCCAGTAAATAATATAAATCCTTGTTGTAGTTTAAAATTATTACTCCTTCCAGTAATAAGCCCAAGAAACAGATTAGATCATTAATAAAGAAAAGGTAACAGCAACATGCACTCAATCAGTGCTAAAATTGGGCTTATAAAATATCCTGTTCCTCAGTCTTGTTTGATAAAGAACAGTTGACTTATTAATAGAGCAAAACTGCAAACGCCTTTCTCTTTTATAACTTATCACTCATATCAGCACTGCAATAGGCCTATAAGGATGTCGTCTCACGTGTACCATCTCATATATTTTCCCAACTAAGCAATCCAAAGTAAGCAGACATCAACCTTCTATTTTCCCATAGGAGCACGCAAGGCAAGTTTTAGGGGGAAAAATATTAGTTACTTCATCTATATATTATCTTTCATTATCTCAATGTTTTTCTAAACTGTATCCCCTTGCCTCGTCAACTTTGCATAACCTCATCGCTTTCCTCATATTGTTTAATTCAGCCTTATGCTTTTTTCCTCCTTTCCCTTTTGTCATGCACATACACAGCAGACTTTCTGAAACAGTTTTCCAAGAAAAGAATAACCTGACTGCAGCCCCCACAACACTTCCCCATGATGTCCAAGGTCTTTCAGGGAGTGACTCAGCTCGCCATCAGCATCGTAACTGTCCTCCACCTCCTTTTTGACTGGGTTGGGTAACCACGGAGATAGCTTACACTGGCAGTTATAAAAACTGTATTTCCCAACAGAGGTAGCAAGGGAGTGAGAGAGGCAGTTTTTTTTCATGTGTTTTGTGAATGGATGCGATAGTTGATGTTTCCAAGCTATTTCCTTTAGGCTTTCTGACAGCTCCCAGACCTGACCGGCAGGCAGGCACTCACAGGCAGGTTTAGATGAAACAGCAGAAGCAATTTCCTACCCTAATTGTCTATGTCCTCTTTCTGCCCAAGATTACCTCTTTACAAAGATGCGAAAATGAGACCTATAACTTCTCTTGGGCCAGCAGAGCTTGAAGTCTAGCACAGAGGAGGGAGCTGAAACTCGCAGAGATGGAAATTACACAGCGCTAAGAACTTTTCACACAGGGATAAGGCAGTTTACTGGGGCAGCAGTAATGTGGCCCGACGTCCTCTCTCTGTTCACCTACAAGCAGTTTTGAGAGTCCCCAATTTACCCACACTTGGGTGCTATTTTAAAACTTTTCTCCATAAACAAAACACTTAGCTATTAAGAGACTCCCTACCCCAAACTGGTATTTTGCAAAAGGCTGCAGAACAGGGTCCTACACTTAGACGTTCAGCTAGTTTCTTACACTCAAACAAAGAGACCTAAATGATATTTTAAAATTTCTGTTCTATCCACACTTGCCTTGCTGCAATACTAACTCAAATTCATATCCATACACTATTCCACTGACGCTAATCCAACTCTGTTGCAAAGAGAGGCCCCCACAAGATGGAAAAACACCCAGAATCCCATCAAAAGTACAGCCCAATGAGAACTTTGCATTGGAGGTACCATGCCTCCTGGTGTTACAGCCTACAGCTGGATATCATCTGTCAGATGGTACAACACTTGGTTTCTAATTGATATCCTCCGGCAGACTCTCTCAGGTCTGGACAAGCAGGACAGAGACATGCAGCCTATTACTTGAATAAAACAACTGCCCCCAGCAACCCAAAGACCCCAGCCAAACAACTGCTGTCAGCCAAACACTACGCTACAGGTTCTTGTCCTTGGCCTCATGCACCGCTGCTGCTGAGATGGTCCCTCATGGGGAGAAGGGGCAGCCAGCACCGAAGCAGCATGGTGGCCCACGGCCGGCAGCGCAGGGGCTGGCAGCAGTCCCAGCCCAGGAGACGGCCTGGCACAAGCCACCCTCACTGGGGCACAGGTGGCCCGGCCCACGACAAAAAGGCCTGTTTGGCTTCACTGCTCAGGACAGGGAGGGCACAAGGAGAACTGACATTAAGGTGATCCTTCAGTTATAGCTTGAGCTGATTTTTCAGCAGAAACTGCCCTGTATCGCACTCAGCCCACTGTTAAGGCCTCTCGGGCTATTTCTCTTGCCCTTGAGGTACCTTTTGTTTGCTGGTTTGTAAATACCAAACATCACTGAGAGTTATCAGTGATAGCCCAAAGCCTAGTCCGTAAAAACCCCTCCTGAAACAGAGATGACTCACTGCTCAGTTTTATACAGTACCTTTTTTCCTCTGCTGTCATGGTGACCTCCTTCGTGATGGCCACAAGACCCCTGGACCCAAGTGGCACCAGCCACCTCTTACCTCAGCACAGGTCTCTGGACAAGGTGTCCACCTTGTCCAGCAACACTCTTGCCAGCCCTGTCTGTTCAATCAGCACCAAGAGCTCTTCGAAGTGCTCAAGAAGCACCAACCCTTCTGAGTGCCCCCAAACAACGGCCTTAGTGCACCAAATACCTCCCCCTCTTATCACCACCTGTCTATGCAGACCCAAGGGGACAACGTAGTTGTTGATCCCCTTTGCTGTGTAGGAGGCCAGTGGGAGAAAAGCAATTAACTGGGATGTTGCACTGCACAGGATGAATGGAGAGGTTACCCAACCATTTGCTGCCCACGACTAACAAGGTCAAGAGTCATTGCCAAAGGCGTTGGCACAATTAGTATCTGGCCAAGCTAACCACCTTCATATCCTTTGTTGAACGGAAAGCAACATGCCTGGAGTCCAGAACACTGAAGGTGACATTTAGGCAAAATACAAATCCAATGGTTTTGTCTCCTTTGCTGTTATTCAGATTTGTGACTCAGTTCTTCCAAGCGTATTTACATCTCCGTTGTTGCCAGTCTCAGGTGACATTAACAGGAGCTATATGCCCATTTCCTCCAGAAGTAGTTTAGCAAATAAAAAAGGAATCAGATTGCAATGCTAATCAGATCAGGGAGGCCAAGGATTATAGAAATTAGAAAGGGAGAAGCCCATTGAATTCAGCCCTTTTCCTGCTGCAAGATTGTTCTCCTGGGCACAAGCCTTGGCTGCTCTCCAATTTTACTGCTAGAGCAGCACATCTTGAAAATTTTATACCCCCCAAAAAAGTGCTGATGAGACATGAGAGTCTTCTGCCTCTGCTAGCAGAAACATACTGCTGAGAGCACAACTATGCTCCCCTTCCCTTTATAATCATATTTCCATGTAACTCTTGCACAGTTTTGCTGTCACTAAGTATTTCCTCTTGTACCCTTCCAAAACTGCAATACTCTATCCCTGTAGAGGAACATGTAGAGATTCACACTTGGTTCTGCAAGGCCTTTGGAGAGGCATTCGGTTTGGATACTTACATCCGACTGAAGAACTGGGTACACTAGAGTTCAGTTAATAGCCTTGAGACACGCTAAAACCAGCAAACATTTGTAGACAACACTGAATACCTACTTTCTAGGGATGGGGAAAAAAATTACACTGTTGTAAGATCAAATAGAGGCATTTGCAACCAATAGTCTCAAAGCCCCTTGTTGCTTCTGAAAGATTGAGCCCTATTACCCCCCATTCTCTCCTCTCCCACTGGAAAAATAACTTACAGCTCAGTTTAGAAAAAATCCCTGGTGTAAAGAATCTATTGCAAAATTCTACATTGAGGGTAGAGAGGGGAACTGTTAGCCTACAAACAGGGAAATCCCAATAGATGCCCAGAGTCTTTCTCATCCTAATTTTTCCTAACATCTTTTCCTGCTGCCAGAATTGATTGGTGAGCACCAGGGGCTCGCGTTCAGTTCAATCCCGCCAGGCTTTAGCACTGCTTAGCTGACAGCCATTTCTCCATGCACACGGGGCTTTCCCTTCCCCGGCACCGAGCACTTTCACTTCAGCTAGAAGCTGAGGTGGCCGTTTGCCATCCTTCGCCACCAGCTCCCTTCGTACCTGCACCGCCAGCGGCTCGGCCCCGCGCTCCCTTTCTTAGTCCTAGCGCAACCCGGAAGCTCAAGTGCCACTAAACATACACTTTCCTTTTAATCATTAGCAGAAATCGCAGCGCAGCCCTTCACGCACATGATCAGGCGGCTCTGGCCCATGACCAGGAGGCCAAAGTGCTCCTGTAACACCAAGCTGGCAGCAGCGATGGCTCACCGTACACACTTCTGGTGTACATTGCACAGCTTTTTCATTCTCCGCAAGAAAATCTAACACAATAAACTGCAGCAGATTATACGTCCTTTGAATGGTTAACAAACAAGCCTTTAACCACTGTAAATTGCCCCTAGCGTATATGACAAAGACTGCTCTAGCGAGGGCTTTTTAGTGAGGAGATTATACGCTTTTGGACTTGCTCTTGAAATGGAAATATGTAAAATGTAATGTCATGCAATTTGCATTTCCCTAATATTAGGCTGTTCTTGTTCAGTGTTCCTCTCCTTGTCATGTTTTAGCGTTCTCCAAGGGAGGATAATATACATGATGCATAAAACTAGCCACAAGCCATATAAAAGCTAATGCCAAACTGACCACAAATAATTTTCCAGAGATTATTTCCAAAACTGTCCAAGCGCAGGCAAGGAATGGAAGAAATCTCTCATTCTTGACTCACACAGCTGGCCTGAACACAAGGTCATTCGCAGTCAAAAAATGGTATTTAGACTCCACTCTGCACAGAGGAAGAGGGCTACAAAGGGTGGCGGAAACAAGCACAGTTTAAGATTTGTACCTTTTCACTAATCTGTGGAACAGAAAAGACCGCACAGAACTTGAGGACTTTGGAAGTTTTGAAGGCAAAATAACAACAAAACAAATTATAGGCAGCATAATGGATTTTAGAGTATTTTTGAATTAGCTAGAGAGAACTTTACCTCTGTACTATTTTATATTTTGCCTACTGTCCACATCCTATAGAGTTCAGTTCAGCTGTGTTGTTCCCCCCAATCCTACAGCCAAAGCCAGTGAAAAAAACAGCTTACACTTTATTTTTCATTCTTTTTTTAAATCCCCATCTCTGGCTTGTTGCATAAACAAAACCGATACTTGTAAGGCTATTGCTAGTAAAAGAAATACTATGAACTTACAGCTCAATATTTAAAAACAAGTTATAAACGCAAAAAAAGAAATCCACAAGGATTACCAGAATTCTTGAAAGACTTGTCAGAAGATAGTGATGAAGTTTCAGAAGAACCCACAAGCAGAATGCAATGGATAAGGTCATGACACCATTCTAGGCTTAGGACTGCCTGGAAACTGAAATAATTTTTTAGCCCAAATAATCATAAGTCAACTATTCAATAGGCTTAAAGATGGCTTAAAGATGGCATGAAGTACAAGTGAAAGAATACCATAAAGGAAAAAGAGCCCCATAGGATGCAAACCAGTCTCTCCCCAAATGAAAGCTACAGCTATCCATGCTTTTTTCCTTTCTAGAAAGTTTTAGGGGAAGGGAGGAAACAACCAGAGATCAATCTTTCAAGCCCAGCTTTCATCAGTCATTTTTTATACTGATTTTGAAAAAGATTCTAGTTTCATGAGAATCAAGGTACTCGCATATACCAAGATTATTCTCAGGAAAAAAACAAAACATGGCATAAGTAGTATTTGTATATGCAGTAGTATAATTAGCTGGCCATTTCTGTCATTTTTAATAGGCACTTCCAAACACCTGAGAGAGAGATTTATTTCACGATAATATGCTCCTAGTATTAAATCCCTCACTGTGTAACTTGGGCATTACTGTCCATAGACATTCTGCTCAGAACCCCCAAAATATTAGTCTTGCCTGATTTGAAACCTGAATCAGGAAACATGATTGGCACTCTTTGAATACTGCTAACTAACAAAAAAGTTCTAGAAAGGAAATTTACCCTTCCCAAATTTGAAGTCTTTACCAGCTCATTGAAAAATTACACCCTCCTACGCTCCCCTCCCTTTTTTCAGATATGAAGGAAAAAAATACCTCAGTTACCAGTATCAAGTTGTTAAAAGGCAACAATCAGATGCCTAACCTCCATAATTTTGATAAATTTTGAGAAGAAAAAAAGGGAAACAATGAGCTGGAGAAGCTGTTCCTATTTTAAATCCTTACTTGGAACTCCAGCTTTTCTGTTCTGCAGTTATATGTGGTTTTTTTAAACTATACATGGTGCACACTGTGTTGCATACACTAAAAGGTGTGCATATCATTTATCTTTTTTATTTTTAATAAACCGCCATACATAACCATGGTCTCTGGAAATGAGTTAGTTAGAATTTAACTGTTAAAAAAGTACAACTTGAAACTGCCTGAGTTCCAGTTAGAGTTCCACAGAGGTAAAGCTTAATTATTTACAATTTTTTTTCCACAGGAGTAGATTCCAAGGTCATTTATTACCAAGCGTGAATATAAACCACTGGTTTTTGTTTTTACAGTGCAATCACCAGCACTTAATAAATAACTGTAAGGTGAGTAGGGGGAGACATCCACCCTTAAACAAAATCAAGAGATGGAGTTTATGAGCCAGAAGCACAACAGAGGATAAATGTATTTGCTAAAAAAAAAAGAAAAAAAAAAAAGAAAAAAAAAGAGAGAGAGAGAGAGAGAAAGAGAAGTGTTCAAAAACAAGAAGGATTGACATAAATTGTCAGCCTCTACACTGAATCTCAGAATAAGAAGAGTTATCCAGGACATGCCAGCAGATCTTTGAGCAAATCACCAGGATGAAACCACCCCCAGCAAGCAGGGGCTGAAGCTCAAGCCCATGCAGAGGAAATAAGAGCCACCCTATTACCCTCCTGTATCCATGGGGTACATCACACTGGCATTGGAAAGGCAGTTCATCACCTGTGGATCACACCATCCTTCGGAGGTGCAGCCCAACACCACCCACATGGTCCTCTCCGCCGCAGGACCCCTTTAGGAAGTGCCATGATGGACCCATTTTGTGGGCGCACGGGCTGGGAGGTGACGGTAGACAGGAGTAACAGGACCAACGCACATCGGCTCTTGGGGCCAAGCAGCTGCAGGCGAGGAGGAACAGGAAAAGCATACGCCTCCTGAGCCAAGCAAGTACAAAGATTTCAAAAACAATACACCTGGGAGCACAGGCAGAAATATCAGCTAGCCTCAGCTTTTTGCACAGCGAAACAACCCACAGATCTGTCAGGGATTTTTGCAGCCGCTTCCACCAGACCAAATCCTCATAGTGCAGAACTACCTACTTTCCACAAGTTCCCCATGACCAGGGGATTCCAACTGATATGAAGTTCTTCCTCTAAGGCTTGGACTAGATGTCATTGCAGATGCCTGTGTGTTTGCATCTTTATTCCAGTGACCGTCATGGTCCTAAAGACATCATCTCCCACAACACACGGAAACAGACTATTTCTCCTCATTCTACCGTGGTCAGGCAAAACCCAAAGGTTTAAGCAGGAGAAAAAAAAAAAAGAATGAAAGGAGGATTTTCCAAGAGAATAATGATGAATTCAACTTCATAGTAAGCATTAAGGCATAGTTCAGGGCAGCATTTGAGCTCTGCATGGCACGGCTTGCCTAGATGGCCCGCATTGCTGGAGCCAGCACCCTTGCAAGCTCCCTGGGGCTGTGGCTCAGATCACTTGCAAAGAGGATCCAGAAGTCATCCACATGGCTTGTGATTTGGGAGAAAATCTCAATTTGAGAAGTGTGTAACTTAATACAAGTGAAAAAGGCCCAATTTTGAGTACCTGCCTTCTGAAAACAGAGCTGTTTTCAGGTAGCTAAGATCAGGTATCCCCAAACTAAGGCATAAAACGTGATCTAGCCACTTCGTTGGTTTGACTTCCAATCCATATTTGTCCTAGTTCAGATTTGTATTTATGGTTCAAATTCCCAAAGCACATGATTCTTCTTCTGCTTGAAGGAAAAAAAAAGCCATGTTATGCATTAGTAGTTAGTGTACACTGGACCACAAAACACCATTTGTAGGACAAAAATTTTGGTAGGATACATATCATTCTAGGCAAACAATGGTGCATTTATGCTACGTGACGACAGCAGTAGCAAAAACGATTTCTTGGTCACATGAAGAATGAAAGTTCTGTGATCCAGCAACATAACCAGCCAACTGCAAAATGAATATATACAAACATATCACTGAGATTAATACAGATAAGTTTTATTTTGGTGAACAAATGGAATCTCTATGTTGCCACTGAATTGCTTTTAAATAAAGGAATACCAGTAAGTTAAAGTATTAGAGGTGATTACAATGTTACAAGTTACTCTTTTTTTATACCTTGATTTTCTTCCCACATGTTATTTGCATAGCCTTAGCAGTAAACATTTTGCTGCTAGCTTGTGTCAGAGGGAGGGTTGCAGTATGCTGTTCAATGTTTTAAAGACAGTTGAGAATAAGAATTGTTAATAAAATGCATTCCAAATATACATGGGCCTTTATCTCTAAGGCCTTGTCAATTCTACAGTGATTTATCAAGGCCCATTGAATACCAACCCATGTAAGTATCATAAATACACTGAGCTGCAAAAAAAGATGCATGCTTAACTCCTGTCTATCTCCTAGTCTGCAAACCATCTATTGTTTATTGATTCTGTGCCATGCTCACCAGTTCCTTGGCCTGTAGCATCTGCTCTTTAACTTTATTATTTTATAGGCTTAATATAAATCATAAAATAATTTAGGCTGGGAGGGGACCTCTGGAGGTCATCTAGTCCAACCTGCTGCTCAAAACCAGGCTAACTTTGAAGTTATATTAAGATACGATCTCTGAGTGGTGTGATATAAGCACAACAACTCCTTAAGCCAGATGATACTCAGCAAGTGACCTACAAAGAGTTTCTGACCACCAATAATAAATAAATTCTCCCATCTTTGTCTCATCCTGATGTCCCATTATGTCTGAATGAGGTATCTGTCAAAAGCACTGCTGCCAACCTGGGAATCAAACGCCGTTCAATGCCATTTTAGGAAACCTACGGTTGGGAGGGACAGACTAACAGAAAGGTGGAGCAGGAACAGAAAAATGCAGAAGCACAGAGCAAGAAGGCGGACAGCAAGGCGTGGGATGCACCAGGAGTAGAAATCAGGAGCGTCTCTCTGGAGGACAGCAGCATGGTTAACACACAGAAAGGTTCCCGCAAACCAATCTAGTATGGCTTGCAGGGTCCCTAGTGACCCAGAGATCCCAGCACAGGAAGACATCTGTATTTGGAACAGCCTTGCTGCAGCTGTTTATACAGTCCCCTTTACCGAGGCCTCAGGATAGGGGCCATGGGGGGGGTGGGGGACATGATTGAATTACAACGAGCTCTGTTCTCCAGTGTAGACTAGAGAATGAACATTTAATATCTAGCATAGACAATCTGTCAGGCTGTAAACTGATATCAATATTCAGGATTAGCACAATTCATACTCTTTTTTTTTTTTAAAAAAAACATAAAAATTATAGCACCACAATGTGCCCAATATGTTTGGCTTTGCCTCTTTGGCTCTAACATATCCACTGGGGCCACAAAAAGAAGCTGTGCCAAGTGCAACAGGCTGTACTCTGTTTAATGTTTTGACCACCCTACACTACAGTCTGTCATGACTCCCACAGACAAGAACAAGCTGTGTTAAGCTAATATGCTTGAAAACAGTCACTCAGGACAGTGTTGAAAGTACACTGCATCAGAAGTTATGTCCAAAAGATAGGAACAAGTTTTGCTGTTCACACTTTGCCCATACTGAGAAATTAAATAACCGCTTCTCTTCCACCAACAGTAACAGTGGAAGCAATGTTCTGAGCAAATTCCAGGTACTTGAACAAATCACAGTACTTAAAATGACATGCTGCTTAAAATCCCTAGTGGTTGTAGTAGTTGCTGGCAAATTGAAAACCCGCTTCCTTCCATCCTTCCTCTCTGCAGTACAGCTGAATGACCTCAGTGGTGGGAGAAGGTCAGTGCAGATCAGAGAAGAGCCATTTTTACTATTTGATTTCAATAACTAAATTCACATTTTGGAGACAAAGACAAGTTCATTAAAAATGTTTAATTTTGCAACTTGAAAGAAAAATGCAAGAGTTGCAACAACAGGCATCTGAGCCTCCAAAGACAATCTCCTCCCTGTAAGTCAAGTAAGCACTAGCATGAACAATCTCAAAAACACCAAAAAGGGAGGAAGTGGGGGAGAGATCTCAACCCTTACATACCCCTCAGGCTGCTGTTATATACTGCAAAGTAACATAAATCACTCTTTTGCAGGTCACACTTAAGGGTTGGTTTGTTTGGTTTTTTTGCCCTTTCCCAGCCTCTTAGGATCTCCTCTGCCTTCCATGAGCAAGCACAAACTCAGTGGTCCAGAAGTTGCTTCAGACAGCTTCTTAATGCTCTAGAGAAGTGATTTTTGAACTTTTGGATAATCAAGCCTGAGCATTTTTCCACAGACAGCTATCCATAACTGTTTACTGAGTACTTTCCACTAAAAGAAAATAAATCAAATTAATTTTAAGCAGAAAAGCTACTGTGTGCCACATGCACCCTAATATGGTTTAGCTTTAACTCTCTGGTCTCAAGGCATGTACTAAAGCCATGATAAGAAGCTGTGCCAAGAGCCACAGAGCATACATCAAATAACAGAAATGAAAAGTTGTCCTGGAGACCACAAGCCCAACTACTCAGCACTGCAAGCTGCAGCAGGGGAACCTCTGCTCACGTAAACGGCATCAGCTCACGCCAAGCTGAATTCACCTTATCATCCTTGAACCTGTTTCTCCCTCTCTCTGCCCCCATAACGGCCAGCTGATAGCAATTTTTTCCCCACCAATTAGCACTGAATCCCCAACCTCTTAAAATACCCAGACAAAATATTACTATAATACAATTAATTCCCTGTAGCTCCTCTTTCGCTTATAACTCACTGCCCATTTACAGCAGGGTTGCTCCTTCTTGCGTGCTTGCTAACACACTACCAGCAGACTTGTAGTTCTGGCCGCAGACAAAAATGATTAAAATAGTCATTAAATTTTTCATGTACAAAGGAGAAATTGTAAAGCTAGAAATAAATGAAGCATCTGAAAACTCTGCACTGGTCTTGTGATAAAATCTAGCTCATTACAGTGGCGTAAAGACAGCTTCAACTAATAGAAAGTTGTCTTTGAACCTATTTAATAAATATTGAAGTAATTGGAAAAAATAAAGGAAGTTGTAAAAGCAGGCTTGAAGTACTTTTCTGAATGTCCTTTCTCCTCAAATGGTTTTGCGTTTCTCTTGTTCTTCAGGAGTACTATCTCCAAAAAATAAAAATACAAAATGAATGCCTTAAGAGTAAAGGCAGCAGTTCTGGTCTGATAAATAACAACATAAAAATGGCACCTTTGCACTCAGCAGATCTGCCTCCAGTGTGCAGTCAAGAGTGATTGCTGCTGACTAGTGAGATAAATAAGGCTCTACTACTTTCACGCTTGTTTGGAATGTATCAGTGCTATTGTAGCAAAGCAAATTGAATTCTATTGTGTCTTTTCCATAAAGCTAAATTCTTCATTAATTTTCAATTACATATCTGGACAGTTCCTGCTGCACCACTCAATAACAGGTAATGGGATAAAGAGACAATGTCAGAGCATGCTTTGGTCTGCAGAAACTTTATAATGTGAAAACACTCAGGAAAGGAGACTGGTCTACAGGATTGGCAAATATTTAATCCAGAGCCAAAAAGGAAGCTCCAGCCTCATAAAGCTACTTTTAAACAATCACTCTCCAGACTTAAAGGCTGCAGGTTTTTTTCATAAGATGTTACGGAGGCAAGCAATCTTAAAGGGGGGAAAAAGCAGAGCAACAAATCAGTAAGCAAGTATGTTGGTATAAAAGATTTGCCAAGTATTTTTCACTGCCAAAGTTTTATGTTATATGAATATCTTGCGTATGTATCATACAGAATAAAAATACAATATACACATAGTATGTATAATACCAACTCATCTCAGTGACAAATACAGGCCAGGAGAAAAAGAAAAGACAACACACAACCTCCACCCACCCCCCCACCCCCCCAAAAAAAACCAGTATTCTGGTAGTATTGTAAAGTATAACACTAAAACGTATTTTACAGGACTGGTTAGTAAATGACTGAAAAGGAACAGGCCATGTAAGTTCTCAGCATTTAAAATTGGCAAGCTACAACTGTTAGGAGCTATAAGAAACATTAGGAAAGGAAACATATGCCTGAAAATAAGGTTTAAAATATTCTGGAATACATTTTGACAATATTTAGAATAAATAATTAATAACAGTGCACACTCTTTGGAACCTAGAAGTCAGACAGATAAGGAAGCCCCTAAAATAAGAAGCATATAGGGAAACAGGAAGCCTGGCTTCCCGGGACTTCCAGGACACACAGCCAGAATATATCATTGTTATTTTCATACTATTAGGCATGTATGATTCTAATTTGAAACTCCTGAAAACCAACTATTTCTTTTTAATTAAGAATCACATCCAGAAAGAAATATGGTGTAAGTGCCTGCATCTTTCTTGCCACCTCAGTAAAAAGTCAGTGTTGCTATTCTGTGCCACTCAATGACTTTCTGAGAAAGCACACCCCAAAATTATGATATCAAGCCTGAAACTTCTCACAAGGAAGTCGAGCAATATTTTACTCTTTAAGATGAGCAGCTTTCCCCCTCCCTATTTTTTTAATAAAAACTTAATGAAGTAGCAGTAAAAACTTTAATAAATTCCATTCTTCATCTTAATGAAGAGACATGGAGACTGAATCAGTAAGCAATCTCTCTTCCAAAAAAACTTTGCTAAGAGCACTCAATTTGTACCAGTAATGATGTACATGCTTATGATATCACAGAGCTATTTAATTTCATGCCACCAAGCAACATATTAAAGATGTAGGGCAAAGAAGAGAAACAGAGCCACTAAAAGTTTCATGTTGTTACCTGTACTCAGAGCTTGCCATTCCTTCTATATTTCAGATTTAAGAGGATAGTTGACATCAAATCAACAAAATATTTTCCTTATACTGAAAGTGTCTTCAAATGTTGCCAAAGAAGATCAAAAGAAATTGCTCTTCTTTTTGTTGAATCTTTAGGTCAAATATTTTAAATAGAGTTTTTGGCACACAACAAAATAAGCTATATTAACTTCTCTCAAATTTGTGGCTTTTTATGACATAGGCAGCCAAGCCTTTTAGTTATGTCAAGCTCCTACAAGAATTAAATGTTCTTCTAGTTAACCTGGCATAAAATCATCCCACGTTTCTGAAACATTTTGCATCTGTTTTCTTGCACACCTCGTAAATCATGAAGTGTAGCTCGTCCTTGACCACAGGAGGCAGATGATTTCTCTCTGTGCTTTACCTTCACATGAAACCTTATAAGCATGTGTTCTCAGTCAGCAGGCAAGCATCAGGCTACTTATGGGAAAAATATCTGTTTGTACCCCTGATAATCTAGTAAGTAGCATGTGGTCCATTTTCATTTCACACAGAATCACTGAGAAGTACTTTTTGCCAGTTCTTACGACTCAAGAGGAAAACAGAGAAGTAAACTTTCAACGTGTATCAGTAAGCGTTCCCATAAATTCATTGTTTGTTTCCTTGTCTGAGGTTGATGAGTTTGACCTGATAAGTAAAGGTATTCACCTATCTCCAATCTCCTGTACAATTACTTTTTGTACTTGTATGTTGCCTTAGTTTTGATCATGTCTGTATGGTACAATGAAGAAATACATTGACAGTCTGTCACATAAGCTGGTACAGTCACACAGCAGCACACGGAGATTTTTGGTTCAGTCCTAAAAGCAGCAATCCCTGGGCTTCACTATACCAGCACAGCTATGCTGGTCCTTCTTGTGCTGGCTGGGTATCTTTGACCATAACTACACATACTGTTTTTCTAAATGAGACTGAAAAATCTCTTTGGAAGGGACTTATCTTCCCCTCTGCGTTCAAATAGCACATACTACCAGAGCAGACAGATCTGTATTGGGCATGCACTTGTTAAAAGGCAAGTGCATTGCTGTATTAAACCTTCACTGTAAAAAAGGTTATGCAAAAAGCATGGATCACAAAACTAAAAACATAACTTCTCACAAACAGACACAGTCACGCAGCTGACCTACCATGTTAGGAAACATGAAGGACTTCTTCACTTCTGTTTCCATACCACATCTTTCATCTTGGCCATCATCTTCCTCACCACCTCCCAAAGCAGCTCCCTTTACCCTCTTTTTCTCCCCTTATTGAAGCATATTAGTCACAGAGAAGAAGGTAAGAAAGCAGGTTTACATATGTGGTAAGAATCCACCTACATTTCATATTTCCAGCCATCAGTCAATTTTTGCTTTCTGAAATGGCAGCAAGTAAAGCCTTGTAGAGCGCAGTGTTGTTTAACAGACTTGGGAACACCCTAGCCCTTCACCACTCAATCCAGTTATTCAGCAAGAGTTTGGGTACTTTCCTACCCTTCCCTAGGGAAGCAGAGAAAAAGAAGTTGCTGAGAAACAGGTTTCTTCCTGAAGTTCCTCCAAACCATCCTCACGTGGCACCACGACACTGAGTGGTCCCCCAAACGCCTCCACAAGAGCCGCGTGGGCACCATGGCAAGGGGAGAGGGAGGATGCACCCACACATCGCACAAGAGCTGCCGCTGACAGGCTCAAAAGCTAAAGCTCCCCTGGTCCCCCTGGAAAAGACTGGCTGTTTAAAAGTGTATTTCAATCATTCAAGGGCATTTTCAGTCGTGAAATAGGCAAACTTTCCCACAAAAAGCTTTGGAATTTAATTCGTTTTGGCAAAATGACTGGATTGGATAAGTGAAGGCTGTTATGTGCACAGGTTCACCATCACTTCAAAGAGATTTGGGAAGAGCTTTGGTTCTCTCTGGGGGATTTCTTCATTGCACACATCCACAGGTTTGTTGCTATGTTCTCATTTTGCACTTCCATTTAAAAAGATAAAAATGATACAAAAATATAAGCAGGTCTGCTATTTTATAAGCAGTATGATACTTCTGGAATTATCAAGCATTTGTTAATACAAACAGAATTAAAATACATTTAAGCTTGGCTGCAAACATGGATTTTAATAGATACTGACAACTAAGGTGGCAGAATAAATAATAATATTTTCACCAGGACAGGTGTCTGGCATTTATACGACATGATGGCTACTAAAGTAGTCATGTCTGAGCATTAAAGCTGTCACCAATTTGTAATACTTTTCTCTCTCTCTAGATCTGTGGAAAACAAAACTAAAATACCCACTCTCAGGTCTCAGATTTAACTCCTTGATTGATCATAGAAGGCAAAAACCTGATTTTTTTCCTCCAACTCCAAATGCATAAGTGATTAAGAACATACTGCACTTTGATACAGTACTGAAAGAAGGTTTGTCATTTTAAAGAGAAGACAAATCCTTCTGTTTCTTTTTATAGGCAAGAACAAAAAAGAAGGATGGGGAAAAAAAGGAAGTTCTCTGAGGAGAAAGAAAATTAAAAGCACCCTTTCTCCAGGACTCTTGTATTATGACTTAAATTTGCATACTGTGTTTTCCCTAAAAGAACGGGTGACTAGAAAACCCGTAGGCTGACGTATGAAAAAAAACACTAATGTTTAAGCCTTATCAATAAGATACTCTGCTTGATCATATACTCCTGATCCAACTTCAATTTCATTGTTTCCCTTCACTTTATCTTTAGCTCTGCACTTTTATTTATACGGTTTTCACTCGTCTTGCTTTTAAATTATGAGTAAACTTCACATGTTGAAGGACAAAGATGAGGTTTACAAGCACTAAAGGAAGAAGCCCTCCTTGGCCCCAACCAGGAGCAACAGCGTTGACCCAAGTGGAAAAGCTAGAGCACCGCAGCAGCACAGAAGGGGAGTGCAAGATTGACGGGGACTCACTGCAGGTCTGCAGGGACCCCCTTTTGCTCCCTAATGGGGAGAGACATTTCATGTTACTATTTATCATGGACTCATGACACAGCCATAAACAGCAGCGCAATGCTTTATAAACAAAGATAACTCCCAGCAAAGACATTTTTCCCAAGTGTCCCGTTTCCACCCACAGTAGTAACTCCAGATCTCAAAGAAAACCAAACAGTTAAAGGACAGCTAATTTCATAAAAGCAACAATTCCCATGGCTTGCAATTCAAGGCATCCACAAATGCAAGGTTTTCTTGTTGTTTTACTATTTTACATCCCTTACTCATCCCTCCTCTATTTTACTGTAAGTCAACTATACTGACTAAGTCAGGACATGACCAAAGGCCATCATGAAGGATTTGTCACTAAGCTCAGTTAATTGGCCAGTATAATCTCCAAACATTTCTCTTACTAGTGTTTTTATCTTTTTTATATGAATTAACATTAAAGACTCCAGCCAGTTCTATGCACTTTCGATACTTCAGATGTTGCGAGTCTCTAACTACATGGATTTAGATGCAGGCAAGCCACCTAAAAATCAGGGAGGAGGAAGTTGGTGATGGTTAAGCTGAAACTGCTAGTATCTTTGAAAGTGCAGAATTTAAGAACTAAGCAGGAGCATATGGATGGCAGCGCCAGCTTAAATGTGCTATAAATATTTAGTTTTAGAGGACTTTTAAACCAATGAATCTCTACAAAATCCATGAAGGATACCATAAAATAATCGGTGTGCATTATACTTTTTTTTTTTTTTTTAATTCAGAAAGCATAGTACAGTGGGATGGTTTGAAATAAATGTAAACAAATGCCTAACACTGCCCTTAATGAAAGCAAGGGTTTAACTAGCAGTGACAGAAGCTACAGATAACTGCAAGACAGAGTAAGATGCTAAAACGGTACATGATATGTCCTTTTGCCACTATCTAACCACTGACACTTATTCTGGTGAATCCTAGTGCTTTGTGCATTTCAATTCTGTTCTATACTTTAGGGACACTGTCATAATCCTTATAAACAAAACTGCTTTGAAGCAAAAATGCCTACAAGGAGGAAGCAGAATATGGACTGGCATCTCTACTGTACACCCACTCCAAAGAGACAAAAAGTATCTTCAGGAGCAGACTAGACTCTTCCAGACTTACAGCTGGAAGCCTTTCCTTCCTAAGTGTTTTGTGATAAAAAACAAAAACAAACCACCATCCAGATCAATCATTAAATCTAGCTTTTTCTGCTTGCCTCTTCTGACCACTTTTTGAAAGGAATTCAAACTTCATGAATTTGAAACAAGCATTCAGACACACCAATATAAATCTCAGAACAGAACACACAGCACGATAACAAGAAAAATTCAGCTTTCAGAAATTGCAAATAGCAGAAAAGCTAAAAATGGGGATGGTTTATTTCACATGCTCAGCTGCTCATCTACTATTTAGCCATGTGAAAAATCTCCCCTTAGGTCATCTCCACAAATTTGCTTTGGAAGCTCAATCAGTGCTTTATCAGTGTGTAAAAACAAATACAACACTAAAATAAATCAAGGATAAACTTTCTAAAGCAAAATAATTAGAAATGCTGCTGTAAAAAATAACTTTTTCCAGTTAAATCTGACCAGTTCCCAGCAGTATTCCTTCTTTGCACTAAAGAAAAGTCAACAGCATTTTAAAAATATGGAGCAGCTGACGCTTTCAGGGAAGGAGAAGGGAGGAAGTCTGGGTACAGCAGAGAAGATGGGGCATAAGTCCAAAAGCAGGACAGCAACCAGTGTTGTATCTGAAGTAGTGATCATCGCTCATGAAGATGCAGTAGACTATGCTCAACTGGTACTCTGAATTCATGTTAAAAGGCACTCATACGCAAGGAAGCTGCAACCAGGAATTCTTTAACATAGGTCAATATGCACAGCACACTGCTGTATAGATTATGGGCACTTTAGAAATATACATTAAAATTTGCAAAAATTCTGTCAAAAAGATCAAGTAGGGTTGTTTGCAATTTAATAACATTCACTGATACGTTAAAATATTCAAATTCATTTATCTTACAATATTTGTGTAAATAATTTAAAGCACTACAGCACCAAAATTAAACATATTGAGCTGTGTAAAACAGAACTGGAAGTACTGATACCAAGGTAAGGTGACTAAGCACAGTTCTCCCCTCCAATTTTGGAGGATATTCATGCCAATATACAAGTATTGAGGGAAAAAAAGCTAAAGTAAGCTACAGTATGTTTTAACTTGAGGCAAAAAACATAAATTGTATCTTTAAAACATTTATCAGTAGCAACTTCACTTCTCCAAGAAGAAAACTCAGTTTTTAGTATCACTCAGGTTTTAATTCAGAATTCAAACTTTAAAAGCTTTCTCCAAATGCCAAAATAGGTCTCCTAAAGATGCATCATTCTACAGTATTCTTTTAATATCAAATGAACTATTAAAAATAACAAGTCATATAAAGCAGACTGTGAAACAAATATGGATTTTTTTCCCACTTCCCTGCTCTGAAGTTTGAACCAGGTTTTGATTATAAACATTTTAAGCAAAAAACCTTATGCTGAATCACAGCATTCGTTGCTGGGGCTGGCTGAATACTGGAGGGAAACATGATGTAGCTGCTCCTGCAAGCATGAGGACTTCAAACCAAGTGGTCTGCCTTTACCACCACTAGTTTTCACAAATTATTTCTTAACAATTTGGTCAAGAATTGGCCACACAGAATAGGTGGACAAGGTCTAACACCACAGAGTATGTGGTCAATCCACTCCTTAACTAATTCTGAAGGATGTTAATATCTGACAGCACACCGACATCTGAAGGCTGAGAACACTGCAATCTCACAAAAAGCCAAAATGCATTATCTTGTACTGGGAGGCGGGGGGGAGAAGGCTAATACAATTACTTTAAGAGGGCTAATGCCATCACAGCTGAGTAATGATTCAGTTCTGCATGGCTCCGCTAATTCCTCACAGGCTGATTCCAGATTGCAAGTAGTTTCTGCCCCATTTGCCACCTTTCTGCCCTAGCAGAAGAAGAGCAAGTACTCGAGAGCATCCCACAGTCGTACATGCAGACACCCTGATTCGCTAGTCCCTAGTCTGGCACCGAGCCCCAGGGACGTTATCATGCGCATCAAGAGAGGGTGCAAGGCAGGGGACAGCCGAGGCAGGTCCCTGCATGTGACGTGTGAGTCATCGCTGCGTGACCACGACCACAGAGCAGAAAGGGAGTCTCAGAACTCAAGTCTATCTCTACAGCTAATAAGACCAAACTGCCCCATCGTATAGTTATCTAATGCAACCTACTACTTCCCAAAGCCCAAATATGATTTTCTCTGATCCTCTGACAACCTTTTTATTTATTCATTTTAAAAACCCTCTTGCGGTGGCTGTCTTCTTCAGACATTCAGTTGTGTGTGAAGAATGCCAGCGTTTCCTCCTCTGCAAACAGTAAGGCGATAGCACATGAAACAGTCCTCAAAGCTCAGTTCAACAGGCAATCTTATGAAAAAAAAAATTATGAGAAAGTTGGAAAATTACGTGAACTGAAAATGCCCGAGGCAAACACGAGATGATTGTGAATAGGTGAATGCAGCTGTAACCCTCTTTTTCTCTCTCTCTAGTACAGCAGATCAGAGTACAAAGTGTTTTCACATTCTGGAAAGACATTCTATTCTTGGACTATAGTAAAATTTAGACTAAACAAGGTGTCATAAGTTACCTTGGACCTGGGCCTTTTGCACTGCTCAAGTATGCACTGATAAATACTTTAAGTCAAAGTTTTCCAATTAAAGAAAAAAAAAGAAAAAGCATACTGGAGAAACACAGATAACAAAGGTAATTTAAGAACATACATACCTGGATCCACTGCAATTTATTTCCCGCTCTGGGACCAGAAACCCCTTCTTTGTCCCTAGGGGATGTGCAGCTGTTTTATTCCTACTTTTAAGTCCTTGATCTTCTTCCTAAATGACGTAGTTAAGAGCAGGGAACAGGCAATTTGCCAGGCAGAAACAATCTGCTGAGGCCAGAGCTGCTGCCACCAGCCACCCTGACTTGCTGCCCATGCCTGCGCCCTCCAACAAGAGGGTCTCACTTGCAAGGCACATACTATGCTGTTTCTGCCGGCCCTATCAGCCCTTACTCATGTGTCTGTGTGAGATTTAGCCAACCTTTTCAGCCAATAAACTCTTTGTGCTGCCAGTGTTGCAGTGTTTAAATCAGAGCACTAGAGAAAGTTTTTTCTCAGCTCAAATTGAAAACACAGATGGTGGCTGACAAAGGGCTTTTTCTGAGTACTGCCACAGGAATGGGTAAAAGACAGCAGGAGAAAGTCGACAGCACCCTTAATTAAAATGCCAAGAGATTCTCGATTTCCATGTCATCTTTGTCACTGTCACAGACACAGCGAAATGAAAATGAATAGGCAGCTCTCCAGGAGTTATCCAGATGGGTCACAACAACTTATCAATATCTGCAGAAAAAGAAAGAAAGAGGATGAAGGATGCTTGAGGGCTTTGGCTGAGACACTGGACTGGACTCTCAGGCACTCTACACTAGTGCCCCACATGCTCCTCCTTCACTCTGTGTTCTGGGGAGGGGATGGGTTTTTTTTTTTTTTTTTTTTTTTTTCCTTCCTCCTTTCCTCCTTCTACAGCTGACATAAAGCTGGTCCAGACCCTCATGCTTCATCTCCCAACTCCTTATTTCTTTCCAGTCTGCATCCACAGGAACCTAATGGGAGGGAAGCAAGTGTTGTGGACCCAGAGCCACTGCAAGGACTTTGCAGGCACTGCACACAGGCCAGAGCCCGAACCCAGTCCCACACTCATCCACACCAGCAGCAGGGGAGACTATGCTCCTTTCTGAAGGGCACACCATCTTCACCTCCCTCCCTCCCCAATTCCAGGCAGGACATGGCTACAGCTACATGTAACCCCTTAAAAAGCACTCCTCTTCCCTCCTCCCAAACTCAGAGAGTACCTTCAGTATCTACTGACAAAGTCCTAAGTAAAGGTTACACCTGAAACCAATGATTGCACTAAGTCAACCGGAAAACAACACTCGAATGATCTGTTAGGCTACCAGAAAAGCACAAAGAGAAAAGGCTCCACATTCCCACTCACTATCACAAATGTTTAACTTGCTCCAAGCTCAGACAGAAGCTGCTCTAACAACAGCTGAGGACAGAGTGAAACAAAAGTGCATAAATAACTTTGGGACTTCACCTAGATCAGTGTTGATATCACTCTGTAGCAGCTTAGAGAGGTCTGAGTGCAGAATCATTTCTGCACATGATCTTTACAACAGATACCTTGGTTCCTATTTAAAATAAGTTTCTTTTACATAAGGAAAACAATGACTCAAGAAAGATGCATCTCATTCTCTCTTTCAACTGGATTCACTGTGATTCATTAATTCACATCTCAGTGTTTCATTTTTCCAACCTGCACAAACTGGAAAGGTCCCTGCTTGTCTTCAATAAAGGCATGGCATGGAGCTTGTCCTTCACTGGTTATGGCATTTCTGGATGCAATTTAGTACAGAAACATTAATTTAGTACAGCCAGCAGAACAAATAATTCTTCAAAATAAAATTCAGTTTGATACATATACCAGTAAAAAAACAATTTTCCCAGATCAGATTTAAGCCAAATTCTTTCACTCATACAAAACTCAAAGTTATTTGCCATAGCATCTACTTGAGAGTCTACACATTGCTTCTACTATGTTTCAGCATATAATAAGGCAAAGAGGCGATGTGTTTCATTACTTTGGGGACAAAATCCAAATGGTTAGACAGGATATCCTCAGCATTAAGGTTGTGGACTCACAGCTAAGATCAGCCTGAGCTGGACAGTATTTTGTCAGCAAACCAAACAGAAGCGTGTAGACCTTGTAGTTTAGTGTCAGAAAAGTAACTCCAAAGAAAGCTGTGATTATTACATTTTCAGCATCTAAGAGTAATCAGATTCTGCAGTTTTAAAAAGTATTGGTGATATTAATGCTTTAAGTTCTCCTGAAAGTCTTCTTTGACAACACACTTTACTGCTAATTAGCTTGAGTGGTTAAAGGGCCAGTCTAATATTCATCAATGCTGTATGCCACATAATATTTGCTTACATACTTTGACAAATGACAATCAAAATACTCTGTTAAATCCTCAAATAGCAAATAATACATTCTTCCAAAGCTCCACCTTAGGTAAAAATATTTTAACCACAGAGCAGGCATGACTGACACTTCAGGTGTTGCTTTACCTCTTCCCTAGATGACAAATAACTTTGCATATCAGCAAATAGGTGTCATTTTTTCTGTGAGTTTAGGTATTTTGTCAAGTTCCTCACTGAGTTCTTCAAGAGCGTTAACCAAGATTCCTTTCATTTAATAAGTAAAAGTTTACCTTGTTTCTGTGCAACACCTATCCACTTACATTATAATTTTACAGTAGTGAATACTGCTGTAATAGGGAAGAGGAAGTGTGGCTACACCCAGTATCAGCGTTAGTTTATTTGAAGGAACCAGGAATTTAGTATTAAAAATTTAGATCACTGAGTATTTTGATGGAAGGAGCTTAACTTTACAAGGCAAATATCTAGACAATAAATGCAGTCTTTTCAAAAGCTACATGACCAAGGTCAATTTTATTATGCTGTGATAACATGAGCAATAAACACTTAAAATGCATACGTGCATACTAACTTACTGCCATTTTTTAAGCATGCAACTCAAGAATAAATACCAGGAAAAATGACAACTGAGATTTTCAAAGCAGAACAGAGAACATACAGAATTCCTAGTGAAAGTAATAGTAATTTCAGGGTTATATTTTCCAGTCTGCTTTGAAGAAGGGGCGGGGGGGGCAATGCATATATTTTGGAGCACTGCAAGATAACAAAAACTGAGCACATAAAAAAAAAATCACTGATGTGTATCATACCAAAATGCCATAACATCTCAACTGCACCTATTAAATCCCAAACAAACGTCCATCAAACTCATTTTCCACAGAGATTTTTGCAAGTGTCAGGAGCGTTATGTAATTATATATCATACATACAGCTTTCTAGGTACAGCACAAAGTTGATCTCACATTTTTTTTTTTTTTTAAATCAGTGACACACAGTCATGCCCTGTTATTTCAACAGCAACTGTAGCACGTAACACCTGAGTACAGAGCAATTCAGAGCAAAAAGTGTCAGGTTGTGCATACACTAGAAGCAACAGAAAATCAGACAGGACACACATAGCTTAAGTTTAGTTTTTCCAGGCCACACAGGTTTTAGGCACAAAGCGAAAGGACTAAAGGGCTGGTTAAAAAGAGTTGTAAACACTGACCTCACCTGAGTGTTATTGAGGCAAAGCACAGATTACTCAGCAACGGTTCAAACCAAAGGTGAAATATCATAATAGCAATAGACCTTACAGATTCTTCCCACTTACTTAGAATAACCCAAAGGATAAAAACATGAGCTTCAAAAGCAGTCTTTAAGAAAAGGTTATAAACAGTGCCTGAAATGTTTTGCTGATTTCGCTTGTTCAATAATCAAAGTTTCTCTGATGGCAAAGAAGTGAAGCAAGCCTAGCAGATGATCACACATGCATGGATACATGGAGCACCTAAAAAGAAAAAACTAGGAAGAGAGCACGGACAGGGATGGAGGACTGTGCCTTAACGTGCAGCCTCTTAAGTAATTGTACTTTCCATATTAATAATAAATAATACATTTTCAGATAAATATGCTTTTTAAAGTGATGGGGAAAAGACATCTTTATGAGTGAGGATGAGCAAGATGTCATTCAAAATGCCTTCAGTGGTGACACTGGAAAATTTTCCAAATTTTTCAGTTAATATTATCCAGTAAATAATGAACTACTTCAACATGAAATACTGCTTTTCACCTAAGAGACAATAATAAATAAGAGCTCTGGTTTGGATTTCCCTCAGCCTCCTCTTCTCCCAAGAAAAATAAGAATGAGAAACAATTTAACACCTATAGAAGAAATATTCTAAGTTTTGTAAAAGGCATACAAAAAAGATTAGTGAGAATGGTAATAAAAATGCTTTCCTGCAAGAAAGAAAAGTCAATAGCTTCATTTAAATGAAAGAACTGATGGACAAAAAATAAGAACGAACGAGCTCATCTGCGCAACACACAATCAACCATAATGACTCAAGTGTTTGACTCATTTGCTTTAATATTTTGCATTTGTTAGCAGCCAATACTTCATGCTTGGCCACATCATAAAGTAGATGATCTTTGTGACCTTTACTAAGAGTTTCAGAAAGATCAGTATGAAAACTGAAGCAGGAATGATAATCGAAACTGAAGTGATACCCTTTCTCATTATAAACCGAAACCGCATCCCTCCAAAGAGAGAGCTAACAGATTCCTGAAGCTTCTCGGAAACATGTTGTAATCCTGCTCAGCACAATTAGACAGGAATATACAGTTAACATGCAAGTTGTTAGGTAGATCAGACCCCAATTTACCAAGAGCATTCTCCTCTTTGTCCTAAATGCTATTCAGTTATATAAGACAAAATATAGACACAGCACCGTTATGCAGTGCAAATTTGCATAACCTGTATAAGACCCATACTGTAATAGCAAGGGCTCTTGCTAGAGTCATACAGAAAGGACATTGAAAAGAATGAAATCAGATGGATATCAGGAGCTTGATACCAAACAAGATGCCTTGCCACATGTCCAGCTTCAAAACAGAGCAGCATTCGCCATAAAACCCAGTTTTGCAGGTTTGCCTTGGTCTAACTGTGGAGCAACTGGGGAGTGAAATTTAAATTATGCCAGCAGGAAAGTGGATATTCTTTTAAATCAGAGTATGGCTCAGTCACTCATGCCCTGTCTTACTGAACGGTCCATGTGTTTGGATGAGCAATCACAAAGAGAACAGCAGCAGCAAACAGCCCAATGCCAGCGATGACAAGTGCGTGTGCTCTGAATGTTTCCTCTCCTTTAAAGAAAACACCAGATACTTCCCCAGGCAGCTAATTAGTGACTCAACATGTATTGTCCACGCAATACAAGAAAAGAGATGGCAGGATACAGGAAACGGTCACGTGCCTTTCTTCTCTTTAAAACACATACACACCATCTCAAGAGCATACAGCTATAACTCAAAATTTAGTTAGCTGCTGATCACTTCAAAGCAGCAACACCCAGTGGCTTCTCTGCAACCCCAAAACACTCATTCCACCAAAAAAGTAAAATGCTCTATTTCCAATTCATACCACCCAGCGCAATTTCACATAGTACAATTTTATTACAGTATGGTTTGACTATGGAAACAATGAAAGTATATTGGCTGAATGTAAGTTTGATAATTAAGTATCCAAAATGAAGGACAAATGAATGTTATCTTTAGCTCACCTTTACCTTACTGCTTGTAATACTATATTTAATACTACATGACAGAACGCTATTTGGTTACACAGTATACGTATACAATGCCTTTAGGGAACAAAATATATGAATAAATATCAAAGGCTTTTACCTCTAAACAAATCCTCCTAGATCCAGAGGAGAATACTAAAAAATGCTACATGGTTTATAATGGTCCATATTTCACCTTACTCATTGAAAGGATTTCAGAAAGAGTAAATTGACCTAAACAACTCATTTATAGCCTATATTGCATTAAGAAGAAATCCTGTAGGTTCAGACTAGGGCCTAAACATTATCGTAGTCTTATATTGTCTGTATATCAGCAGGATTTTCCATATACAATTTCAAAATAAATACAAAACGGAAGAAATTTCCACCTCCAAAGGATAGAAAAGAATATTTCAGATTCTGCTGTAACAGCTACAATATAAACTAAGGAGCCATAATAATGCCTGCATTGGATTACCTGCTAAGATTGTACTACATGCAAATTGGGTTGCTAGTAATTTCAAAATAGCTTGCTGTCTATTATATCTTCATTGGATCAACCATTACAATTTCAGCCCTTCACCAGGCATTGCAGTGATTCGCAGAGATTACAGAGCTCTTCAGTTAGCACTGCCTGTACCTTACGGGTTCACAGCTCTGTATTTCCAGGAACAAGCTATGACTGCAGACCAGGTAAAGAACATTTCTACAGCCTTGTATTAAAATGCAGTCCATAATCCCTGTCTTTCATACCTCATGCAATCAAAGGCTTTTTAACAGAAGGAGGTTTCTGAGCACATACTACCTGCAGTTTAGATACAGGGTAACCTTCGACTAAGTGCTAGAGGCAAGGAAGAGACAGCAGTTAGAACTTTCTTCTTCAGTTAATTCAGATTTAACATTGTTGCTTTTTTCTAATCCAGCTGAAGGAAACAAAAAAAATTCAGCCAGCTACTAAAACGTTACTCACAACAACTAATGAAAACACGAAGCAGCAGAAATTTAAAATTTTATACAGTACTAATGACACTCATGCTCATCAGAGATCCAGACACTAAACATTCAGCCACAGATTTTGACAGAAATACATTTTATGTCCAGTTTCAAGTGAGAAACTAAGAATGAAGATACAGAATACTAATCAGCATCTCTGCTTACAGAATATCATGGTGATGAAAAACCCATATTTAAAAACAGTTTTTAAAAGCTCAAGGAAAAGAACCTGTTTCTAAAGAATTAGCAGTGTCATCCTCCTCATCAGTACAGTCTAGACAAAATATTGAGAATTTCATTCATAATCCTCTTAGGCAGGTGGGTGTCTCTTCAGACCAATGTTGGGATGACACATCCGCTCGATGTACTCTGCCTATTCGTGCCCATTGTGGAGCAGGATGCTGGAGCTGCGTGGGCTGGTGACACACTCACATACACAAAACTTCTTCGCACAAACAATGCACCACACAAACACAAGTTTCTTCACAGGGACATGGCACCATACACTGTCTGGGCTTTGGGAAGCCAGCGCCTTTCACCGTGGCACGAAAGCGCTCTCCATGTTTGCCTCCACTTTATAAGTGGGAAGGGCAAGAAACATTTTCCCACCTCCTCTCCTGCCAAATCCCCCAGTTCAGGCCAAACTTGTGAATTTTGAGAAGTTCTGGACAGAACCCAGCCCTTCGCGGAGGCCTGAGCATGCACAGCAAGCGAGCCACACGAGAGCTCTGCTCTTCTCCTTCACCAGCTACAGCAGTTTGCTCAGGAAGGTTTTTCTTAGCTAGTCCCGTTCGCCAGCTGCAGAGGGACGCACCACCTATGGGCCGACACAACAAGGTTTTTCACTTGCTGGCTGCACACAGCTTTCACCCCTTCATAGGTTAAACGGTGAAGAACCGAATATTTAACTCTGTATCTGCAGCTAATTGACAGATTGCCTGTGTTTATAATCCAAAGCCCCAAGTGGATGTTCAGATGAGTACCAGATCTTAATAACTATTTAACTCTATTACGCATTTTAAAAAGAGATAACAAGATACTGTCAGTTCCAAAGCAGTTCCATTCCTCCGCTAAGTTCCCCGATTAATCACATGCAGGGAAAACAATGCACTTTCAGGGAAAAAAAAGAGCATGTATTGACTCCTCCTGCCAGCCATGTTTTCTTGACACAAGCCAACATCAATCAATGTCTTCACTCAAAGTGCAATTTTCACCGTCTCCATGTGGAACACGTTAATGAACCTCCACTAAAAAAAGAAAAAAAATCATATTTTATCAGGTACAGAGCAATAACAGACTCCAGGATACACAATGCTGCTTTTTATATGTTAAAAGAAAAAGCTAAGACATTTCTGTCTTACAGTAAAATAAAAGAAGCTTCTTTTCAAAGATACTGTACTGGCTTCAACTGACATAAAACACAAGTTTATAAAGCCAGAGGGCTGTTTTGTTTTGCTTTTTTCTCCCTTCTTTATGCTTCTGCCAACACTGAATTTAGTGTTAATTAAACTGCTGATCTGGCACATACAGTAGCAATGCAACAGTGCTGTAGCTGCACTGGTGACGGGCAACATCCAGAGACCACAGAGGAGAAAAGCAAAATGAGATGCCTCCACCATGGCCTCCCGCGTGGCCAAAGGAGTGAAAACAGCCCCTGCCTCCGTGCAGGGGCTCCTGCTGTCGAGGGGCTGCTGTGGCCACGCCAGCTACCTAGACAGCATCTCTCTGAATGCCTCCGCACCAAGCACCCACCAAAGTCGGAGACTGTGGCCGAGCCCCAAACCTAGAAATAAAGCGTGGTCCTCCTTTGATAAAATAAGAGAGTTTTGCAGTGGTAGAAGAGTTCTGAAGCATCGTTCTGCTCCTCCAAGTTGCCTTTTCTAAAGGGAAATTACATATGAAAATGATCGCATAGTAAACATACAGTATTTTGGTCAATAAGCTTCTATCAGCAGCAAACGTTTATCATATAAATATGTACAAACCAAAGCACAAGCCCAAAGCTCCCACTAACATCTTGGTAGCTAACAAACTGGGGAAAAGGCAGGCACTAAGTTACCCGTAAACAAGACCAAGAGTCTGCTGGGTTTCCTGTCTGCTCTGTAACCTCCAGAGACCATTACTAGGAAGTCCAAGCTTTTACATAAAATTATGAGAATAGTTAATGCCATCAAGTGATGAAGGCTCATTGAAGGGTCAGGATTAAAACAAAACAAAAAACACCCCCAAAAACCCCAACCCAAAACAATCCCCAACAGACAAGGAACAAGCACTTCCATTCCTCTCCCAACTTGTTTATACAACCTACATCTGAACACCTATCTGTATGTCAAATTAAAAATCCTGGGCCAACTGCTTGTAGTCACATAGCTCACCTCTCATCATGTTAAGCCATAGGAAACTCCAGGGGTATCCCAGAGCCCATCCAAGCCCATTTTCTTTTGATTTTTGACTTTTTGGGCAAACAGCACCCAGATAATCCTCTGGTGTCAGGTCCTCTGACAATGTGAAACTTGCAGTTCAGAGAGCCCACTGACAGCTGGATTCAATTTAAAGCATGACTGCAAACAGCTGCTGCTAATCACATATTTGTAAAGCGAACTCCTTCATCACAAAATATCTCAAAAGAACAAACTGAAACAGAACAAATGAATTTGAAGTAGTATGGTAGGTGCGGTGTTAGCTTTGGAGAACGTGCCAGTAAGTAAAAAATACAAATAGCAGTACAAATACTGCCCTTTTTGTAAATGCTGGCTCTACTCTATCAACTGCAGCTCCAAATTCTCAAAAATCCAGGAAGGGACCTTGAATAGCGTGTTAGAACACACAATTTAATATTTCTTTAGTGAAGGTGATTTTAACTAAATTAGCCACTAAAGGGAGCTGACACTGCTTCAGTTGTGCTGGTGAAAACTTCAAGATGACGTGCTTCACCAAACTGCTGGGGGGAGAGGAGGGTATTTCTCTGACTGCTCCAACTCATCAGGAAGTCCTGTCAGTTCCGCAAGGGTGCCACATGCTCTGCCGTGACCCACTCCATTTCCAAATACTGCAAGAGGCCCTAGTGCTATTAGCAAGTTTTCATCTTCCTCTTTGATCCTTCAGAATTGCTGCAGTCAAGAGCAATACAACCTTGGAAGTGTTTAGCCTCACAGATGAGGCCACCAGGAATTATTATTCCCATCTAGGAGACAGAGAGCTAACACAGAACTGAGCAACTCATGATTTTTTTTTTTTTTTTAGTGGGAATTGTGTAGCAAAAGCGGACATTTTAATTTCACTGTATTTGTCATGGTCAGTGGATCATCTCTGAGAGGCACAATTTTTCCTAGAATACTTTCTACAAGTTTTATGTACGATGTAGCTTCATAAACATTAGGAACAAGGGTAATACACAGGGAAGAAAGTGCTCCAAGAGCTGCCTCAGGTAGTAATTCATTGCTATTAGTTCCATAGGGTTTTCTTGTGGCAGGGGGGAAAGTACAGATCAGAAAAGTGGGATTCATATTTTGCTGAAAAGCATAACATTTCTCTAGTGTCTTGCTAGCTAGTCTCTCCTCCTCACCCTAGGAGCAATACCAGAAATCAAAAATGAATAAAATTTCCAAGACTTTCTTGAAGGCAATTCACTATGTAGAAGTGATGTTTATAATGTCACCTTCAGACCACTGTACCCTCAAAGTAGACTTGTACCAGTGAGACTTCACTAATACTTTAAAGCACATCTCAAAAATGCAAAATATTCATACATATTTAAGCTTGTTTTTGCAACGGTATGCAGCTGTTAGATCAGATTTTCACATCTCAACATGAAAAACACATAGTCTTATCTATTTTCAGCTGTAGTACTCTTGTATTTTATTGTAATATTTATCAATAAACAGAGGTTAGGAAGAAACAATACTAACCCCCGACAGGTTTTTTTTGGTCTCTCCCTCTCAAAAAAAAAAAAAAAGTATCATTTGCAATACTAGTATGGGTGGGTGGGGGGAATCTCATTCAACTAGGATTTCCCTTTTTCCTTTTACAGAGTGCCTTTGTCAGTGTATTTCCCTATCTACTACCCTTGCTCAGGTCTGGGTAGCATGACAAAGCTCAGGGCCACAAGCTTGCGCCAAAACGGCAGCAGCTTCCACTCCACACGATGGGGAAAAATCTCCTGCGTCGCGACCGTCCAGTAACAAAGTCGCACGACCAAGCACTCAGCAGATTAAGATTACGTCGAGAACTAACTCTAAGACAGCAGTTCTGTCATATAACTCATTTTGGGGGAACAGGCGGCTGCTGCCAGCATACACGCTTTGCAGCAGGGGCTAAAAGCCATGTGATCAGCAGTATTGTTTTATATGTAAGAAATCAGCCCAGCCTGCGCACTCGGGCTCGCACACCCTCTGCGAAGGCTATTCATCACCACAGCAACCTCTCCAAACAGAGGTAGAGGCCAACACAAACAGTCCCCGTCTTCCGACGAAAGCAGATGAAGGGTGCTCTCCGCCCGCACCCGGCAGGGGCTTGTTGGCTTGTTTTTACGTAATCAGATCTCATGTGCTAATTTAATTTTCATCAGCCCAGCACGCACGCCCAGAGCAGAGAACAGACACGTTTCCACATTCCATGAAAAAATTCTCCTATACCTCGAGTTAAAAGGACACTAGAAGAAGTGACTAATTTAGAAATCTTTCTAGCTAAGGGCTGGGCAAATGCCGTATGTCCTTACACATACGTACCATCACTTGCCCCACCTTCCCTGCACCCTTCCCTACATACTAGGAATGCAATCTGCATTTTACTTTACAATCTGCAAAATAAACACCCCACCTACAAACAAAAACCAAGCCTGTTTAGTGACTGCAGGCAACAGACCATTTCCCGTACGGAGGCCTGCCCCATTCCATCCCTCCTCTTTCTCTCCCACCACTCCTTTTGTTCACCTCCTCTTTCACTCCACAGGAGCTTAATGATTTTGGATAGGCTGAGAAAACCTGGCTGAGACAGTAAAATAACTGTGAATTCAGCGTAAATCAAAAGAATGGTGTCTCTTCGCTCCCCGAATCTGGACAGAACGGAGTAAAATCATTCCCTGAGTCACTTGAGAGAAGAGATTAAGATCATTTCTAAATCTCCACAGCTACAATGCAGAAGGAAAACCACCGTCTGTAATGACAAGCTGTCGACGCTCTGCTAGCAACGCGGCTCTCACTTGTGACACTGATCTGCAGCCTGCAGGGCCAGGCACGCGCGCACCAACACCCACACCGCATGCAGTGGCAGTGCTCCTGACACCCGGACCTCAGTGCTAGACCAAAGGCAAATCCCCCAGGCAAGCAGCTAGGTCTCGGATATCCAGGCGGGAGAACACCCTCTCTATCTTTTGGGTTTAAAAGATAGAGCAATCGAGCATTTTGAAACACAGAATTAGAAAACAATGGCTTTTAGGAATTTTGTTTTTTAAACACATAACTAAGGTGATAGAAGCAGATAACAGTAATCTTGTCAGAGCTTAAATCCACTTACTCCCATCAAGAAAGAAAAGGTTAGCTTTTGCTACAATGAAACCACCAGAAATACTCATCTAGCTCTAGCGACTCCATGGATCTAAGGAAAATTTATGCAAACAAGAGCATGTCTTGGTTTGGGTTTTTGTTTGTTCAAATCCACAGTTTAAGCTAATCTTTTCTTAAGTTTCAAAATACTCATTGATAGCTGATCATTAGTCACTTGCAGGCTTATGATGGTTTGCAATTTCATGGGGTGAAATAGAGGAGGATGTTCATTTACCTGATTCTAAAATATTTGCACCAGCCAATCACTTCAATATAACACTGCCCTGACACCAAGGGATGCCTATAATTAAGAAAAAGTACTATGTAAATACAAAAAACGGCAAACAATTTTGTATGTGAGAACTCAGGTTACAGATAGAGTTTAAAACTGCAGTTTCAGAAGAACACACTGCATTTGCAAGTAGCGAACAAGAACATAGGATTTAAAGCAAAGTGCAAAACACCATCTCACCCCAGCTGCAGGGCAACCTCTAGGTACAGCGCACTCAAAGGTCCATGCCCATGGTATTATCACAGCTCTTTCAGAAACAGAAAAACTGTATTTGAACTCACGCACATTTATAAGTGCGGCAATAAGGATGGGCCAAGGAGGGAGACAAACCTATCGAAACAGACATATTCATCACACAAGGCGATTTACGTCACAGCGCAATCACTACTTGACAATCACTACTTGACGTGATAAACGGGCGTTGGCTCACTCCATCTTTATTTGTACAACACATTTTTGGTCCCCCTTCCTGGTGATCTTGGTTTTCGAAAGAAGCCCCTGCGTACAATCAGAGATACCTTCCCACTCACTAAAGGTGAGCAAAGGTTTTTCTTCCTGCTCCCCCCATGCTGGCATTCAAAGCTGTGAGATAGCCTGCAACCACAGGTATGACAGGAAGCAAGTAGTCTTGAATCTGGGACCTTCCTGACCAAGACACAGACATATTTCCATTGAGCTGTAAGAGAATAATTTTATCTACACAAAATGAGGAGGCTTTTGTCAAAATCTGTGGTCTCTAACTTCTAATAACTGGTAACTAATAAATACTTACTGGTAAGAAAATACTCTTCTACCCGAGAGATAACAGTTTCAAATAAAAACACATGGCTTAATTACTACCTTGCTTTCTCTATTTCCATCCACCCTGAAAAATTAATTGCACCAATTTTAACAACTTTTTCCTCAAAAGCTGACAGAGTTAGCACTGAAGCTGTTACATTATTTAAGCTCTGGGGTTCAGAGCTCCCCGGTGGGGTAAAGTGACTGCGTACACCTTCAAGCGATCCCCAAGAGAGCAGCTGCTGTGCTTGAATTGAAGCGGGAAAAACAGTGGTAAATGAATGATGTGAACTTAGGGGCAGGTATCTTGCAACCTGCAAAAACACAATGGATACTTCGCCATAGCGCAAAATCGGGTATTCCAGACTTCCCATTATTTAAAACCTGCCGGTTTTAGCCAGTCTGTCAAACCATCGAACCTTGAAAAACATCGAGTTCCTTGTTCGGTCTTTGCTTCCTCCAGCATAAAGCCAGAATTACACTGAAAACTACAATGGCCTGAGAAATTATCAACCTCTGCTGCCAATCAGGTTCAGCTCCGTGCTGTATCAACCCCCAAGCTTTTGTTCAAACGTGCTGACGAACACTGTTAACAACAGGTTAAAAACCCGAGGGACTTGGACAAGAGCCCTGGGCTTATCTTTCCCTTCTCATACCCACCCTTACAAGGTGCTCCTTGTATCGTCTCAAGAAGAAAACTAAGTGGTTTTGCTTAAAGCCCCAATCGCGAAATCTGATATTATAGAAAGATCTATCTGATGCTGAGTTGTATTGTACTGACATTTTTGTGGGACTCTGTCCACCTACACAGGGTCTACTTCACCCAAACTGAGCTGCACAGAGGTGTTTGAATGATTAGCTATAGCTAAGGGCACATACTTTTATTTTTAATAGTGAATGTTTTTTACAGACCTGGCTGCATCTCATCAATAATAATTCCTTCGTGCAACACTACTGGGACAACAGTGGTTAGCCCAGCATGGTAGCGTCTTAAGCAAAGCAGGGTGCAAGGAGGTGCAAGGCAGTGCTTCACACATTTGCTCGCACAGAATCGCAGCATCTCGGCTGCTGGAAGCAGCAGATTGTTATTGTTTTATCAGGAAAAAAAAAATCCCAGATGGGAGAAACTGACTGGAAATCACCTTCCCCACCAAAAGAAGAAAAAGAAAAAAGTGCTAGCCATTATCTTTTGCAGAGGGGATATAGCTATCATTGAACTTAAGACAGACATCAGAGGTCAAAAAAAGCATACTCTTCTTTACAAAGCATCTTCAAAAGGCAGCTGGGCATGAAGTTTGTCTGCGCACACCCACTCGGAGATTTAAAAGAAAAAAAGGGACACAGCTACATAAAAGGCTTTGGAGAGTTTCGTTTTCCATTCAGCTGGAGCGAGGGTGTACAAGCGCACGCGCACATACACAGTCATTTTTAATCATCCCCATGCTGCCAAAAGCTAGTCACTACTGCTGTTATCAGAGCCCCACAGCTTGTATTTTCAGACTATGCAGCGTTAAGGCACAGGGTATAAAACCTCCTCTGATTAAAGAAAGCTCTCTGATACTAGCTAGTGCAACACACCTACTGCTCCAGATTGAAAGTCTGGTCTCACCAGGAAGTTACTCATTTGTGGGAGGGAGAGTAAAGAAAAAAGATCCATAAATATACAAACAAATAGGAAGGATTTCCTAAGATTAGCTGGCAACCTGGACCAGCCCCCTTTTGTCTAAGCTCATCAGTCACCCTTCTGGAAAAACAAGAAAGGCAATCAAATCCTCGCATCCTGAAACTTGCAGTTTGCTAGAAGCTGTCAGTTATTAAAGGCCGAGCGAGGGAGAAAGGAGCGTCGGCGTTCACATGCCACTCACCAGTGACCACTTATGCAGATGCCATGTGCCTGGGATGGGAACTGCAGCCTAGGTAGATGCTGTCCCTTCCACTGCTTGATCTGGCTCAAGTGGCTGACATCTCTCCAGGGGCGCTTTGAAGGGGGCTGCCCAAAAGGAAATTTTTCACTGGAAAAATAGAAAAGAAACAGGTTCAGCTTTGCAATTCCACTGAATGCCACCAGTTAGACTTGCTAAGGACTGACATTTAAAATCTGATTTCCCCTCAGTGTAACAGAGAAGGATATTTCCGGTTAGAGATCATCTGCTGCTTCCAGACATAAACTTCCTAAAATACCAATAGTATCAAAAAGAATTCATACGTATAGCTGACAGGAGCCTCACAGTCTGGATAGCTGCACAATATCCATCCTAAACCCTGCCTGCAAAGACAGTTTTGCCTGGATCTCTCCTCCAGGGTGCAGTGGCAAATTTATAAAGCGGTGGAGCTGACGCACTCAGCAGAGGCAAGAAGGCAGCAAAGCCAACAGGAACAAACTCCCTTATGGCCGAGCCTGCCCAAGGCAGACTTAGTGGAAATGTGCAGTGAGACCATAATCCCTTCAACCGGGATGAACAGCCGTCGCTCACCAAGCTGCGTGCCAGCACGTGCTTCCTCCAACAGTTTCGGGCTATCCATAGAGGACTCCATTGCAGGGAAAAATAGTGTTTTGTGATTGCACACGCAGCGTGGCGGATGCCGTCGCAGAGGTATGTGGGGCAGAGCAGGCATCCGTGTGCCACAGCTCCATGCGGGGCCATGAGCAGCCACCCAACCCCAACGGGAGACAGCACCACACGCTCATCCTGGGAGAAACCAAGGGCAGCTGAAGACACTCTCTACATGCCAGTGGGGCTGGAGCCGATGGGGAGTATGGGGAGGGAGGATGTGGGAAAGGGAGACTAATATGAAGAACAAGCCGAGAGGCAGAGGAGAGAGTAAATTTTGAAAGGGACGATTACAGGATTCTCCCACTTTCTCCACAAACGCTTGCTACCCCTCAACTTTGAATCTGACATTCAAGATTTCAGATGAGTTTAGTCCATCCAATTTTACTAAACCTGCCCTAATTATGGTTGTATGCTCTTATTATTTACACTCCTTGGGACATCATCTTGATATCATCCCAGTCCTGTGACTTCTACAGGAGGTTCCATCCACCATCACCCTTACAGAGCCAGCCTTGTAGTGATGTCTTCCATTTAAAGATAAATCTAATTAAAAATAATTTTAAAGTACAGATCAGTTTGATATAACAGAGAGCAGAGAATTGGGAAGAAGCAGTAACAAGTCAATACAGTAAAAGGGCAAGCAGCAATAGATCAGTTCAGTCTATCTGAATTGATCTGATAGTTGCGTATTCATATATGAAGTGGTATATTGAGATACTATGTATAGTGAACCTTATCAAATTGTTTACTAACATGATCAGATTACAGAGGCAGTTTATCTGGTGGCCAAATAATTTTGTCAAAAACTTGAAATTCCAATATACCAAGAGAAATGAGGCAATTAATGGTTTATTCACCAGGAAACCTTAGTTGAGGAAATTCCAACACATACTGAGGCATCATGGACTACTTCCCATTGAAATACCATTTTCCAGCCACTAGCATGTGTTCACTGCCCTTGGGCAAGACACTTCACCTCTCTACGCTCATTTTCTCCCTTGAAAAACATGGATAATGGTATCAACCTTCTTAATAAAATACTATGAGTGCAAACCGTGAAAAGCACTGGTGAGAGCCAGGTACTATTATTAGCACGTTCAGTGCCTACCAGTAGAAGTAAAAGAGGGCTGCTGCTGATTTCAGAAGAACCAAGACCAAACTGAAAAAGCAACATACCAAAAGAGCCTCCAGAGAAATCATGGGGAGACCTTTGTGTGCATGTGTCTCTCTCTCAAACAAAATAGCAAGAGGGCAGACTCAGCCACCTGAGGATATGGCAAAGAGGAAAAAGGGATACAGTAGTAAGTTACCTCTAAACCAAACAGGCTAATCTATAAAGCTCTGAGAAAGGGGAATAGGCTCAGCTATAATATTTACGCATACACACACAAACACACATGTGCATGCACACATTAAAAAGACAAAAAAAAAGACTACACCTCTTTTCCAATAGTAATTAGTGGCCTCTGTAGCTTCTTATGCAGAATTTAATTTTATTGAACAATGTGGAAGAGTTAAAGAATTCTGCTTAGAAAAAAAAGCACCAAATTCTAGTGTATTCATTATTTTAAAGCTCCTTAACTCCAATATTTGTGACAGATGTTGAGATTCTGCTTTGAAAGCCAGCAAAAAACAGGATCCCCCCTCCCCCACCAGATTTCACTGCTGAGTCTCAGAGCTCCTCCTTGCTAACGCAATTTCACTGCTTGCAGCCCTGGACATGAGTACAGTTAATGAATAATGACTGTGCAAACAAAATATCAGATAGTGATGGGAGGTGGAGGGAAGGGTGAAATAATTGTGCGGGTGGCTCAGATTGGATTTGGCATCAATTAGAAAAATTGATGCCTTCTTAATTATAGGAAAAAGGCTTTGCTAGAAAGATAAGAAACATGGTGATCAGTATTTTACTCTTTGTATTTAAATGCACAGAAGTGGAAAGTTGCAGAGTTTTTCTAATATAGCTTCTTGTCACAAATTACTTCCTAATATGTGTGCAAACCTTCACCTCACTTCAAAGTCATTACAGCAGAGATTTATTCAGATAGCATATATGTCTGCTTTTATCACCCTCTGGGAATATTACTTACTACAAGTAGGACTGCTCCTACAAGGTACAAGATAACTTTCATTTCCCTTCTGGTTAAGAGCTCAAGTCAATAGGCATTAAGGCCACTCAGGGAATCAATCCAATAACCTATCAACATCACTCAAGATCCCCTCTAATTGGTCCCACTGAATATGTTATCAAAAGAGGGCACTAGAGATTTCTCCCCGTTTGATTAAAGTTGCACAGCACATGTTTCATTCCCTGCTCTTATTCATAATTCCAGAAGCTCACGCCAAATTCTCACATGCAAGAAATGGCTAATACACCCACATGAAATGTACTGCCCTCACTACTCCTTTAGCTAGTGAGCCAAAGTAGCTTAATAATATCCCTAAAAAATTTAAAACAAAAATGAAAAGAACATCTCGCCACAAAGCTTATCTGGTTGCTCGAGAATGGCAGGCAAAGAAATATACCTCATAATCACGGATGTTTTACTGCTGCTCTGTACTTCTGTAGCTCTTCTCCAGTAATATCAACAAGCATACAAGTCATATTTACACGATCATTTCTACAACGAGATATAACCACACCACTTCTGAATAAGTACTATTTTATAAAAATGGCTTACTATCCTACAAATTACATACACCATTTATCTTCAGTTTTTTCACCAGTAGATCTCAACTAGTATTTAGAACATTTACTTATATTACCCACCTAAATCTGCAGATGTGACTTACAAAGGGAAAGCACAACTATACAAGACAGAATTTATCTAGGAAATAGGAACTGTGATACTTAATCTTGCAAAATGACCAAGAGATAATTTAAAGTAAGGTATCTACAAAGAACAGTATCTGTGCCAAAAGACTATTTGTATGGGTTTTGTAAAGAGGGGACAGAATGTTCTTTTCCAAAGAACCACAAAACAAACTTCCTGAACCAATGCAAGTTTTATTTTTGCTTGTATTTAATCCAAGTAAGTGCAGCCTAGCCAGACTTACTTTATAAGAGAGAGAAAAAAAAAAATCCAATTAATGTGCCATTGCCTTCTCTTGAAAAAGCGTGCGTGCGCACACACACACACCCCAGTAGTGAGTAAAAGAACCGGCTACCTGAACAGATCTAGCACCACTGCTGCTGTGTGAAGTTAATAATAGCCTGGAAGTCTGAGGTTCTTTTTACCATTATTTTTTAATCATTTATCCATAACACTCCGAACAGTTGTAATCAGCTCCTTTCTTCTCTAAGCCAGCCCACTGAAGCACCCTAGGAGATATGCAAAGTGAGAACATGGAGGTGAGAAACTCAGCATGCTCACAAGGTAAGGAAGCACGACAAAGAGCTTCAAGTCATCAGACACTGATTTACTTCACATAATATTTGTTCCTAACCATTTACGTCTGCCCTCTCGCAAAAAAAAATAACTTCAGCTCAGCTTTTACTTCCTCTTACCTTACAGAAGCTGATGGGTACATCCACAGGGAAAAGCTTCTTTGCAAGGCAAAGAGGAAAGCATTACCACTAAGGTCAAAAGAGACAACAGATCATTTAGTCTGATGTGTTTGTCTGTTTTTTGTCTGTTTAGCAATAGTAATGGATAAAAAAAATTGATATACACTCTCTCTCCACTAGGTGAAGACACCAAGCCTCAGACAAAGAAAATCAAAAAAAACCCCAATACTAATGTCAAATTCTACAAAAGTTCTGTTTATATGTGGCATTTGTGAAGGTTTCTTGACTAACAGAGAAATCCGCATTTTGCAGAATATTCAATGGAAAGCTACTTTCAAAAACACTACAAATACTATTTTTGCTACTAATACACCATAAACATATTTACCATACAAGTACAAATATCCATCTCTTTTCGGAGTCTCTTGAGCTAAGATGCTTGATCATTGTGCTAGCAATGGGCAGAATGCCAGAAGAGCTGGAACCTCCACAAAAATCATATATTAAAAAAAGACACTTGCTAAAATATTCAACAAAAGTATCATTTCAAAATGCTGCACTACAATCCTATTGCAGAAAATCATCCTAAGTAGACCAATAAAATACCTCTCAGAACACGGAAGGATATATGGGGGGAAGCTTTCAAAAGAAGAGTAAAAAGTCTGATAAAAGGGCAATAGAGGGACTTCAATAATTCAAGCCCCTACCGCAAAAATATTTCATGTTACTTATACTGGTAACAAAGTTTCTTAAATCTGAGTCAAACTTCTAAAAATTGTCCATCCTAAGTGCTGTAGAAGTTCAAGATTGCTATCCTTCCTAATTATTTTTATTTCTACTGGCCTTTGAATTTTTTTACCTTCCTTGGTCTGCCTGTACTTTCATGCCAGACTTAGTTTACGAATAGCTCACTGTTAGATGGTTTTAGAGCCTGTTTACTTGTCAGTATTTCCTTGTTTATTTTCTCCTTTTTGCCAGCTGCAGCTTCTTGCAGAGTGAACAGTGAAGTCTGTTTTACTTTCAGGTTCCTCCTGCCACAATGTTTGCATTGCAGATTCTGCAAGGAGCCGGTTTATCTGAAAACAAATTTTGCCATTTTTTAAAACAGGAAATAAATTATGGTAGGCTTAGGTTTAACGTAAGTTGTTTTCAAAAATCAAATTAGGTCTACTTCTGAATTTCAGCGTGCAAAAATTGTCAAATATTTTCGTATACAAGCTCTTAAGTCTCCCTAACAGAAAGGCAAACCTTGGTAACATTCCTAAACTTATCCTTTTTAAATTTAAATAAAGGTAAATTAACATTAAGAGTCCTCAGCTGTTAAGTCTCAGCCCTTCTGAAATCAATGGGCACTTGGTCTTATAATTCAATGGAGCCAGGATTTCTTGTTAGTGCTTCAAAAGACAAATCTCTCTCTTCACATATGTGTATACAGCAAACAAACAAAACTCACAGCAGCATGTTTTTCAGGAAGACTAGATTATTTTCTTCAAACACCATTGCAGACTTTAAAAAGAGGCATACGCAGAGTATCACAATGGGGAACATACACATGGATGTTCGTATCTGGAGCATAAACTGGTACCTTCCATTGTGAAATGCTCTTAAAAATTGTATCAGCTCTCAGACCTTCAACAAGGACTGACGCAGCTTAAAAGATTCGTGGGAAGCACCACATTGGGGATTGGAAAGGGCGTCTTATGTTACAACTGTCCTTTGTTTTTTGGAAGAGAGCAGGTGGCACAAGAAAGGAAAGTGTCTTTCCAGGTGATCTGAACGTGTTCAGCACACAGCTGCTCAAGCCTTGCTTTCCGGATTTACTGTGTTTGATGAGACTGGGAGAGCATTTTAAATACTGAGCCATGGCAGAGAGATTTTCCTTATGGCAAAAGCGGCTCAGTTGCCTGTTTCACCACGCAGAGAGTCTGCATTTCATCTGCACCATCCAAATGCATTTCATCATCTTTTATCCTACTATTGGCTTACAATGGGATACTGTTCATCACAGGTTTAAGAGCAGCAGACAGGTAACTATGCTAATTCTTCAAGCTGACCTTTTTGCTTAATTTTCAGTTCAGCAAAGAAAAAAGAAAGATAATTATCCTCAGAAGTAGAGAAACCACATGGATGTGCACAGACTGGCAAAACAGATCATCCGTCCTTTTTGTATCTCACCATTAGAGCCTAGGAAGAGCAAGACCTACCAAAATAACTGCAGGCCTCAGTAGCAAGGAAAGTGAACTTTCCAGGCTGCCTCCTATCAAGTCTTTCCTTTCCCAGGCCTCTCGTAAATGAGAGCCAAACCAATCCAGGCAACTGCCCCACTGTACCCTGAGCAGTGATGTTCCTTTAGATTATTTTAGAAAGGCAAAGCATGCTATACAAGTGACCAACATTCATACTTAAGAAACAAGGTAATTTACTTAGAAAATCATATTGATCATATTGTGCTTGTTTTGTGAGCCCTCTCGGGACTTGGAGGAATGAAGCCTAAAAGACTAAAAGGCAACTCCTTCAAAAAGAGAAGGATGGGGAAGCAGCATGAAGGAGCACTGGGTTACTAGACACTTTAGAAAACTCTCAGCCAAAAGGTGAATTATTGAATGTTTATCTCAACAGACTGTATAAATTCAGAACTATCTAATTATTGGCCCTTTCTGAACCTGATCCTTCCTAATTTTGCCACCACACTGAAATTGCATCATCAGGAAGTTCTTGTATCTTCTCTGTATATCAAGGAAAGCACAAACAAAGGTCAGGCAGCCTTTCGAAACTACCTCTTCAAATGAAAGCACACAGGCTTCCACACTGACATATCCACAGGTTCTGCCCTATGGCCATGACACTGATAAGAGTCATTTTAACCATGTGTTGTAATAAACCAGTTTTAGTCCCAGTTATTTAATCTTGGTAGCTGAGAAACAGAGGGTTTTTCCCCATCATGACATAATCAAAAGTTGGTTCCAAGATCTATTGAGACTTGGATACACAAAACATTTATCTCAAGTGCAGATACAGCACACCATATGAATGACCTTTGAAACAACTAAAACTTTCTATCAAGCTCTTATCAGTCTTTTCACACACAAGCATATCAATTCACATTGTTTATACTCAATAACAGAAGCAGATACTCTTCTTCAGTATGTGCTAACCTTTCTCTGAGAATCACAATCAGGTACAATATCAAGGTGTCTGGATGCCAAGATTTTTGATTCCTCTCCCTATTTTCTCAAACACTATTTCTTACCAATGTCTGTAAATTTATCCCTCATTAGAATCATTATGTTAAAGCTAACGTAGTCCACTGGGGTCAAAGCATTGCTGCTCACAAGTGATGTTTTCCAGTCCCTTCTGATACTGCCCATCAACGTAATAAAGCTTCTGCTCTCAGTCAAAGCAACTTGCTATGCAACTCAACAGCTAATGACTCTTTTTAACCCCTCAGTAGTACTGACAACCATTTTTGAACTCATTATCATCTTCCATATGACCTCCACTTCAGGAACTAATGGCTTATCAGAATTTGATGTTCTTTGTTGTATCTTGTGGCAAGTTAAATCACCCTAAAAATCAATAAAACTATGAAAAGCAAGACATGTAATAGCTTTTATTAGACCAGTAATGTAGTTGGGGGTAGGGGAAAAATAGAAAAAAACACAAAACAGCTTTCAAGCCTGCTATCAGGTCTAACAAAAAAAGCAGCAAATTCTTTCATCAAACCTGAAGGAAGGACTGGCCATCTAAAAGTCTGCCTACCATGCAACAAGGACAAGGTGGAAAGTTTCTTGGGGTCTGCTCTGCTGCTTCAGAAGAAAATGTAATGTTTCCAATAGAATATAACTACTAATCCCTATCAAAAAGAAATAGAACACAGCAAACACATTTTTATCGTATTTACCACTACCACTTCAGTTTCTCTATTGCAAGTTCTCATTGCACTAATACACATCAGCAGGAGCAATGCAACTCAGAGCAGGACTCTGGCCGTAACAGAGCTCTCAGTACTTTGGAGGACAGGAGTTCCATGAGTCCCTGGGCTAGATAGTCTTCTCAGAGCCTACAAAGGAGTAATAAATAGGACAACTCCTTTGCTGCAAGACAAGCTCCCCTAGCTCTGTTTCCTGGTGCCAAATGATGCCTAGGAACCTGTAAGAAGCCTTATAAGGGACAATTATAAAGTAATATTGCTTTAATAAATCTCTCTCCAATGGCTCCCCAGCCTGAGCTAAAAATCAGCTAGGAATCAGGTCTGACTTCCAGAAACAAACAACAAAAATGCAACCACTATTTACCTCTGTAAAGGTTTTTGTGCTAGTGCTTTTTTTTTTATTGAAGCCTACCGAAGGTCCTGGTTTCAGTAATGCCTTGAAGTAATGCCCTTCTACAAGCTAACATACTGTACAAAGAGGAAATCCTTATGTTTAAACATTTGAAGTGTCACCTTCCAACTTTTCTAAGCATCTCTCTTCCTCTGTTTTACAATTCAGGAACAGAAGGGTTTGTCCTTGATCTTATCCCCATCTTTCCGACTTCCTTGTATCATTTAATCTGTGCTATTATTTGTCCCCCTACTAAGGGGCAGGTCCTGCAACAGAGCATGTAGGTACAGAAGACTAACAAACATTCAAGAGCAGGACTTAGACAGACAGACAGACAGACAGACAGACAAACCTGTCATATATAAAAAAACCCAAACAACTTCCCCCTGACTCCCCCAATGCACACTCCAAATCTAAAAACCTTGCTTATATGGACACTTTTCCCTGTCTCTAATAAGCCATTTGCATATCCCTTCTATTTCCACATTATTTTTGCCTGGCGATTACAACCAAAACACAATAACCTAAAATAACGCTGCTAGATATAGTCACGGCCACACAGAATAAGGGCACAATCAAAAGTGGTGTATACCCCATCCAGAAACTAAAAACTTGAAAGTTAGGCAACAGCTAGCCCATAAAGTTCCCTTACAATGTCTAAAAGTTTGTCTTGCCAATATCAACAAGGTATTTTAATTTTGTTTATCTTTGTTCAGTGCATAAAGTCATGTATTATCCTTACCAATGCTTAATGCACTCAAACATAAAATCCCTCTGAATAAACAATTCTTAATCCAATGTTTCACCATTTTAAATCTTACTGCCTGAATTCTACTGGGGAAGAATAGATAAATAAAAAGCAGAAAACCACTTTTAAACCTTTTAAAATAACGTTCATTATCTCGTCACTTCATGAATTCAGAGCTACTTTTTTGTCTTGTAATTGTGGCCATAAAATCTTGCTCACACTGCTGGATCATGAAAACAAACAAATGAACAAAAACCCCCAAGCAAATGGGCAACCAAAACCCCACCCAAACTGCTAAACAAACTCAAGAAAAATGCAGTTAAAAATTATGTTCACTGCAGGTCGGAAGGGGTTACACCAAAACTTTGCATGGAGCAATAAACTGAGGACCAAAATACAAAACTAGAGAAAGGAGGCTGTAATGGAAGGGCTTATGATATGGGGTACCACAAAACGTATCTCATGCACATATAGCACCAGGACTGGAACAAAAGCAGTAAGTTTTTGCTGTGTTCAGAGCAGATTTAGTTCAAACCCATGACGTTCCTAGGTGCAACTTTTTAATTTCTTCTCTTCCTCATGGTCCTGCTTCCCTTTCACAGAACAGAAGTTTTGCCTTATCCCATGGATAGGATAATATACCTAGAGTAGAGGATAATATACCTGGAATAGGTCAATTCTGCATCCTTGCAATCTGCAGAGGACAGTAAATGTGTCCCAAACTGAAGCTGCCTGATTGGCAGTAAGGAAACACGATTTTCCATTCGCAGAAGGAAAAAAACAGCTCAGTTGAACTGGGTGAAGCTGTTGACCCCGCCAGCAAGGGCCAAACTTTAAATTCTTCCTAAATCTGCAGGTTTACCTCTAAATACAGAAAAAAATGCATACGTGGGAATTTTAACTAAATGTTCACATCATCTGCATCATTGCAATCTACTGAACAGCCTAATAAACCACTGCATAATTTATTCATAGAATTGTGCTCAGCAACCTATTCAGAAGCCTTTCCAGAGGCACAGAGTGAACGGTTGCTTAGCAAACTTCTGAACCTCTGTTAAGGCAAAACACATTAAAGCAAAGAAAGGGGAAAATTTCTCCCCAGAAGTTTAATTTCTTTGAGACACCAAAAAAAAAAAAAAAAAAAAAAAAAAAAAAAAAAAAGAACAAGGGAGAGGCAAGATACCCCTTTGTTAAGCCTAGTGAGCAAAGTAATATTTACCAGTCTAACTGGAAATCGACCTTTATCAGTTGTTTGCAGGAGAGCCGATGAAGTGAGAAACTCGAGAAGTCTCCCCAGTATGTCAGGCAAGGTACTGCATTATTTACATGCTCCAAGCAGTGTTGATCGTCTGTAACTTAAAAACAATTTGTGCACTGTTATTAGAGTTTAATACTAAATCCTCAGTGTGACCACAGTATCCCTCTGCTTGCCAGAAAGAAAAGACTGCTCAAATAAAAGGAGGGATGTTGGGGGAAGAGAGGCGCAGGGAAAGGATGAAAAATGGATGGATTGAGAGGAAGCAGTTTCATTTTACAGGAGGCTCAAAACACTGTTATCAGTATAGCGCCATACCACAAAAAAACTGAAACATGAACCAGCTGCTCCAGGTTACACATCCAGGACACAGAATGATGAAATACATAAATTATGTCAGTGGAGTACACCCAGCACACACCAGGCAAAAATCTTCTTGTAAGCTTCTATGAGCTGTTTTAATCAGGGGCCAAACAAAGAAATAAATGACGGCCTGTAAAACCAGGGTGTTCAGAAGAAGGACCAAAGCTAATGCTGTCTTTCACAGCTCTGGAGCGTTAAAATCTAATTTAATGCAAAAAAAATGTACCGGGGATGTCTGTTTGTGCATGAATTTTATTTTGAGACATCCATATGAATGAACACCAATATATCCTTCAGAAGCAGCAATAGAGAGACATCTTGTTATTGTTAAAGAGGCCAATATTGGCTTGACGAAGACAACTTTGTTCCACAGTGTCTGGCCCCAAGACAAACACGGTACCAGGACCTCTTAGCACAAGACTAACTAATATTAGCTCCAAGTAAATATATATGTATATATGTTTATATTAATTTATATATATATATATATATATAAATCCATCAGATATAAATCAAAACTGTTTTCCTCAGACAAGCAGTAGACCTAAAGATGCAAAACCAACATCTGTTTTATTAAAATACAGACTTCCTCAGAAGATCAAGTATGCAGAAGGTTAAGTATAACATTCTGCATGGTTTACAACCTAGGGGTTCCTAGTGGAGGATTAAAATCAGCTAAAGAGTACATCAGAAAACATATAAACGGCTACCCTATTTTCTTATTCTTCTTTGCCTCTTATTTTTGTCCTCTCCTAGCATACAGACATATACATTATGCCAATTTTGTTTTTAATATTACTATTAAAGTTGTAAATACCACCATTTGATCAAAACATTTGATTCTTCCCATGCTAAGACAGGCTATCAGATGAGCATTCAACCTACTGGTCCTTGAAGAAAATAAACACTATTCAATGTATGACTGAAAGTCTAGCTCCAGTCTAAAAATGATTAAGTTAAAATGTATTTACAGAAATATGAATGTAAAATCTATTTAAATTTTAGGAGGAAAAGGTAATGTCTGCTAGAAAAAGATCTAATGATCCTTCCTAGCTTTAAACTCCACAGTACTATGATTTCTGCTCCCCTCCCCCATGGGATTAAATTTAATTAAGATTAATTTGATTTACTGACCCTGTAGGAATTGGACAAACATAACTAATATATTAGGCTGAAAATCTGATCTTTGATTAAAGGGCTCAGGCAATTCTATGGGGATCTTCAAATCTTTAAAAAAGTTAATCATCATGCTAAGTGTTGTGGGTTCGGACTCTTGGCTCTTTAATGTGAACGTGATAACCTCTTTTCTCACCTAAAAGAAAGCAAAAATGAGGCAGTCTCCAATTTTCTGCAAAGAATTAGCAGAATAATAGCCAAATGTACAGTGAAAAGACTCTTTGTCTTAAAAGCCATAAATGCATCTTTCTGCATAAAAGATGATTGTGTTAACTGGAGCACTGCTTATTCTATTACACTAAATATTGCCTCAGGACCTCAACCAACCATGAGATAGCAAGGCTACATGCCAATTTATTAAGTTATTTCAGAAAAATGACACTCAGGCCAGGATTTCCAAGTTTTAAATCTTTCACTTTAAGAAGCAAATGTAGATGCATGCTGACTTCAAGTGCAGTGCCAGAATGAAGATAAAGCAGTCCGTCTGTATACATATCTTCTTCTATTCAAGATTAAGGCAGCTATTTCTCTGCCAGGAGACATATTCCATCTACAGTGTAAAATACCTAAATATTTGTCTGTGACATCTTTAAGTTTTATCATGCATGGCATTCATAAAACAACCAGGCAAATATTTTCTTTAGAAGAGATGCTGGGCAAGTGACTTCACAAGTCCCAGGGATTTACTGTTGTGAAAGTAGTGAGATTAATATACTTCACAGTCTGTAAAGCAAATATTAGAACAAATTCTCTTGGGAAAGCTAGGCAAGAAGAAGCTATGTTTACAGAAATAGGAATTTAAGTCACCTGGCCCATTTTTTAACCACTCTTTATTTATGACAATACTGGCAATGGTGGGATGGCTGCAGAAGAGGAGACCAACAACAACAACAACAAAATTGACCACAGTGTTGTCAAAATGCAGCTGGGAATTTTAATATGTACCTTCTCTCTGTTTCTACAATGAATAGCAGTAGTGTGATGAGGCTTCGTCCCTCAAAGGCTACAGATTTAAACGAAACCCCCAGAAACGATGCCTGCTTTCAGAACCCAGGGTGCAAAACCAAATACAATGGGCACGGCTAATATGCATCTTTGGTTTTTTAACTTACCTGCAAAAATACAGCAACAGGAAAATGAGAATATTATGTTTAGTCACCTGTCTTCCTGAGGGGAGTAAAAATGTTTTGCTTACAAGACTTACTCAGAGACATAACAATTCACGCATTAAAAAACATGGCACGTTTTTTAGTCTCATGCTTTTCTAGGTACTTACATTTTGTTTGCCCTACAAGCATACAATGCTGATACAAAGAGACTATCAACCCTATAAATCCCATTTAAAAGTTCCAGTGAAAGACGATTATATGTTATTCAGGTTATATGTGGATTCTTCTTGACAGTGTGAAAGATAAGAGTTCTATGGCCAGGCAAGAAAATAAGAGTTTTCAGCATGTATCAATGTTTAGATAGCTCTTAAATCACACAGAACTTTAGCTTGGCATACTGTTTTAACCCTTTGTGATTGCATAGTATTCAGTATTATTTTCTCTACAAATCTCCTTGCAAAAACAGAGATCAAAAAATCACATTCTTCTGTCAGAAGCTGCCCAGCCCACTGGAGAACGTGGCCAAGCCATTTGCAGCCAAGCAGCTCCCAGCACATCCGGTGGATTACAGAAGCACATGCATGAGCTCTCCACTTAGTTTGCAGGCAAAAAACAATAAAAGGTTAATATTAAAAGTGTCTGTATTTTTTGTATTTTCCTCCCCTTTGTAAGCTGTTACAAAACCCACGTTTCACTCCAGTATGTTTCGAGTTAAGCAAGACTGCAGAAGGAGGAGGGGGGTGGGTAAATGTTTCCAGCTAAATTTGCATGAGAGAAGGAAAATACCTACCATTTTACATAGTTATTCTTAATCAGTGTCCTGGGGGTATAAACTATACCTGTTCTACCTAACTGAAGGGTTATTTGCATTCAAGTCAGGGCTGAGATGCAAAACACCAACAACAGATTTCTAATTATAACCATGTAAAACATTATTCCACTCCCAACATCAAAGAACAATAAAAAAGAAAAAAAATTATGGACATGCACAATTTCTCCATCCTCCCCACCTCCAGGAAAGGCAGAAAAGTGACTAGTAGTATTGGTTTTTGGAATACTTTGCCTCTCTCTTCAGAGACACTTACAGAGAGAACGAATGACCTTCCAAGCTGGTACCAAAGTGGGTTTGCACCCATGCCTCAAAATAAAGCCTCAGGTCACCATCCTAAAGTTTGAGCTGTTTACTAAAACAGGAAAAAAAAAAAAAAAAAGCCTGAAGGGGAGAAATTCTCCAAGGACAGAGAAGAACTTGCAGGGCTAATTTCCCCTCTGTGTTTCAGGCTCAGGGAGGGGTGGGGGTGGGGGGGAAATCACCTTAAGACACCATGGCAAAGGGAAGCTATGCAATTTTCTTCTCCATACATTCTCTTACTTATCACAAAGTCATGGAAAACCCCACCATGTGCAGGGCCCCAGATAGCCTTAGAAGATGTTTGTGCTCAAGAAAGTACTGTCTGCTATTTATTGCTTATTCCAGGGGTGCCACAGCCATCACTCAATGCTGCAAATAAACTGTTGATGAGAAGTAGACAAGAGGAAGCTACCAGCTAGAATTGAGTATTTACAGATGTCCCAACTTACCTAGCAAAAATAGTTATACTCTGCAAAAACTGAACATAGCAAGTTAGCAGGAACTGACTATGGTAAGAAAGATTCCTACAAAGAATTTTTGGTATTGTCACTCAGTCCGTGTGCACCTCACCGGGATCTGCACCAAGTGCACCGGGTGCATCTCCAAGCAGTAACTGAGATGCTGTCCCTCCTGGCTCCTCTTCAGGCTCACCCAGACGCACTCCAGAATGTGTGACCCACTGCTGTCTGCAAATGGCTCACGGATGGTGCTAAACCCCTCAACTATATTGTAAAAAAAACAATAATTCAATACAGCTGCAAATTCAGAGAGGCACCAAGCCCATAATCTGTGATCTGGCCTCTACTATGCTCTGTTGAGTGCTTGGGGGCACCAACATGGTTGGCCCACTGCCCTACCACAAAATGAACGTTAAAACATCACCCCAAATACAAGAACATCTTACACAGAACAAGAAAGAGTAGCCGTCACATTCTTGCATATGGAAGAAGCCTGCAACCAAAAAATGAAGTATCATATAGATTAAAGCATAGCAAAAAAACCAGAAGTATGAAAATGAGAGACGAGGGAATTATTCATACTAGATAATGTAAAAGTACTTACAAAGTGGTTCCTAACAGTTCATCCCCATCATGATTTCCTCCTTTCCTACAAGTATATGTATTGTCCCTTTTACTCCTTTTATTTCTATAGAAAGGGACGGTGAGAAGGAATTGCTGTAACTACTTTGTACTCCAGGACACTAGCTGACAAGGGCGCCCTTACCTGCCAGGTGCTCCAGAAGGACACGATGCGGCAGCACGGTATCAGACATCAGCCGGGAGTCACAGGGACTTTGTTTTTAAAGGATGGGGAAGAAAAAGTGTCTTTCTCTCCTGCAACCAGCTCATTCTGAGTTATTAACATGTTAAGCTGAAATTTTCTGTGGCTCTGTTTCCCTGCTCACAGGCTGTCCGTGGTCCTGCCTGGCTCAGCTCCTGCAAGTGCAGCTGGTGCAGAAAGAAACAGGAGCAACTGAGAGCTGCTAGCTCTTCCACTGCAAAAAGGAAAAGCCAAGCAAGATCCTACTGCTAAAAGCTATGGTCAAGCAGGGCACAAAAAGGATTAAAAAAAAGAGAAGGAGCTCCCACTTGCTCTCTTGATTGCCTTGTTCCCATAGACACTTTCAGAGGCAGGAATGCAGAAGTGCAAAGTGTCCACATCCAGCCCCTGCTTCCCAACTGCTAGGTGTGCCTCCATGCTCAGCTTTCGGGATGCCACCTTCCCGAAGCTGCTATGCAGAGGGAGGGAGACAAGCATGGCCCAGCTCCTCAGACACATTCCTCCTCCTCCAAGCCTGGAAAACGTTGAAGCGGGATCCCTCAGCAAGGATATCTGCAAAGGCAGATGCACAAGGGCTGCAGCAAAGGCAGGCACAGCAAGGAAATACTTTTTCTTAATACACCAAAGACATTGTTTTATCGGAGCTGAGAGACTTGCCACTTATGTTTCAAGAGAACTAGAAAATTAAATGAAATAGGCACACCTAACTTAAGTCCCAAATGGGAGATATACTGCCCAGTTACCATGGCAACTTTCATTTCAAAGACCAGGACAAATCAGATTTCTGATGCTCTCTCCTACTAAAATTGCGAAAACAAAATGGACAAGATAACTATGAATACACCATTACTCCAAGTGCCGGAAAAACAAAGCAAAATAAGTAAAATTATTCCATTTAAGATCAGATAAATACTGTTTTTCCAAGAGGTCAAGCAAAAACCCTATGCATGACATGCATTCGAAAGTGAGACCCCAAGAAGTTGGGAAAAAAATACCATGGAGAACAGGATGATCCCTGTAAGCTAAGAGTTCGACACACAGCACATACCATCAGATGAAAGCACATCCTCTTAAAATGCTATTTAGTGCAAGAGTTGTAAAAATCGGTAATACTTAATGCAATACAAGCTCAAAAGCTGAGCAGGTAAGATCTTCCTTTAAGATCAGGTCACTACTTCATATAGGAAGCATGGCTTTACTTGGAAGAGATCTCTCAATTCACTAATTAGCATTAGTGCTTTAATATGGGAATATTTCTCTTAATCTGACCTAAAGTCTAACTACTGTGTTACAGAAATCAATTTTGTTATTGGATGTGGCATCCTCATCCAAGTCAGCAAGCAGCAGACCACATGCTACAACAAAAATGTCTTCCTTCATAAGCATTTCTGCAGAAGTCCAGTCTGGTTATTTATATTGTATCTTTTAGAAATTCCTCATATATTTTGCAGCTGATTCACCATTTCCTATTATTTACTGTCCAAATCCAATGCAGAGATATTCTAATTACTGTTCAGAAGCTTCTTTTTACTGATGGATAAATTTTCATCCAATCTCTTTAAATGCGGTTGCAACTCTTAAGTGTAGCAGTTGTACAAAAGTTGGCAAAGTTCACCCTTCTTTGGGATAAATGGAAAAAAAATACATATCTTCAGTTATCATCACAGAGCAAAAAAGTTGATGTTCCTGTAAACTATGACTCAGAGTTTTCTGATTTTGTTTTAAATTTATTTTTAAAGGAATCTTAACAGCCTTTTTTTCTTCAGGAAGTCTAAGGGTTGCAAAACTTCCTTTTCCTCCCAATATTATCATCTGTCAAGAGAGGAAAGAGCCTCCAAGCTGATGCATTACAGGTTAGCAGAACTGCAAGTCTACTTTAAGAAAAGCTTACAGTTAGACAGATTTTCACTATTCTTAAGTTTGTTACAGAGAAATAAATGGGATATTGAGAGAAAGTGCAGAAGTCTCAAGTAAATTCATCAATAACATCTAGTTTGTCCTAACAGTTACCATCACCTTGAAAGTCACATTTGGATTCTCTACTAGCCATTAGTTTCAAATGAGATCACTGTATTATTGCCACATTGAGTTTGGGGGGAGGGAGGGATGGGGTTAAAACAAGATTGAGCTTATAACTATCACTTACGCTCTACTTATTAACTGACCAGGCAAACACACGGGAGTATATGTTCTTCTGAGATTGTAGGGCTGCTATCTGATCAAGACTTGTCTACAACTTGAGGCGTGGCAGGAGGATAGCTTAAAATAAATCATACTTTTTCGGGTCAGTTTTCCAGTTTCAGAAACAGTTTTTCATTTTAACCCCACCTCATTTAACACTACCGGTCTCAAATGGTGAAGGTACTGGTTAATTGACATACTTCCACTACAGAGGTGCTTTGGGCTTGTCATTAGGCATGGGCATGAGAGAAGAGATAGGGGCAAACAATCTCTGTTCAAGGAATATATTTAGACATAATAGAGTGGTAGAATAACCAGCAAAGAAACATATCTGGTTTTGCATGCTAGAACCTGGCAAGAGCAGTGGCACTGTTACATTAAGGGCCAGGTACCATCCAAGTGGGCCATGGAATCTTTTTGTTTCTTTTGGCTGTTCTGGCTCGGAGCACTTTTAGATGGGAAAAATCACCATGTGCCAGCAGCGCTCACATGTCCGAGTGCTTTACTGATGTACAGGGGGACGCAGCCCTCACTCTCAAGGTCTGCATTTTCAAGAATCATTCTGGGTATCTTCAGTGAATGCACAGCCTATTGAGAGCCATTCCAGAGGCTCAACTTTCAGACAGAGCTTTGCATCCGTACTCTTAAAAAGTCTGAATTTCTCAAATGTTCCATTTTCTTCCTCCAACATGAATATTCCCAACTTCAGTCCCTCTTGAAAACAAGGCTTAATGTCTTCCATGGAATAATCTTCAGCTGAAGCACCGTATCCTTCCTTTTATTAATCTTTTCTATTCGAAGATAGTATTTTCCTGAATTGTCCAAACTGCCACTACCTTCTTTTAGCAACTTGTTGACAAAGCAAGAGGTTTGCCTTGTCAGAGGCTGACACCTCTGAGATGCAATGCAGCTTTAATTCCTGATTGCACAAACTCTCAAGACTAGAATCACTACTTCCTTTGCACTCCACACTACCATTTGAGTTTGAATCCTAGTGCTTTAGATGAAACAGCATATCCATTTCCAACACTAATAAGTTCAAATGAGTAGTGACAGTTTGCAGTCATGCAGAAACATAGGCAGACTCAGATGTCATTCTCCAAACAGTAACTGATTTCAGAGAGAGCATCACAGTCAAATTGCCAAAATACAGATCTGTTTTTAAATTACTCCGTTAAAATCCAGGGCAGATCAAAGAGCCTGACAGTAAAAGAATTATTAGCGAAAAAAAAGTGTATTTAACATGTTAGCTAAAGTGTTACAACCTCCAAGAAGATAAAGCAATTTTAGTTTTAAACAAAAGTACTTGTCTTTGTGAGAAAAGACAACTTATTGTTAATTCAAGATAAAATCATGTTACTGGAGGCAAGCCAGTTTATTGTTTTCACAAGACTTAGCAGATTGAACTCAAGATGACAGAAGAATCCCAGGGCTTTTCAGAAGAGGGTCAAGAGCTACAAGCTCTGGTTTCCCCAGCAGCAGGAGCAGCGGCAACACTGGCTTCCCCACTCCAGAACAGCTACTGCAGTCATAGCCCCACCTGATATCACTGCTGGGGATTTTATTTTCCTAAGGTCACTGGGAGAGTCATTTTGTTGTTCACTGTATGATAGCTAACATTATTGGTCTTCAGCCAGTGCAGAAGGTCCAGACACTGAAAATAAACCAAAACAAAGAGGGTTTCTTTTGCTCCAGTCATATGCTATGAAAAACACATGGTTCATAATTAGTGAAAATTAATGAACTCTCCATTTAACTATTGGCTTTTATTGAGGAAAAAGTCTAGAAAGAGAAAGAATTAAAGGAAACCTCTAAATTAGAGGGCCCCATGACAGAGGACCCTGGAAGCTCTCCCAACTCGCAACAGTCACAGACCAAAGTTTTTACACAGGTAAAGTACTTAAGTGATTGCCAATACTTCCCAATTACTACCAGCCTGTTCTGCTCATTTCCCATGCAACACTTCCCATTTTTGATCTTCAGATCATGCAGCACAGCTAATACACCTCTGCTGACACTGCTGGTATGGAAATCATGACAGCTGATTCTTCAGCCTCACAAGCAACTGGAATTTTGGGACTGACTGTAATGGCTAAGAGCTTAGCTCAATTGTACAGCAAAAATTGCTTAATTCGCTTTGGGACAATACTGAATAATAACATTGAGGATGACCTGCCATATATCATTCATTAGCTTCAGAAATGCTGAATAACCAGCTTTACACGCAAGTGATCTCAGCCATTTATAAATGAACAGCACCAAAGCAAAGCGGTTAATCCTCATGGTTGTTTCACCAGGCTACAGCATGTGCCCAAAAATGTGTTACCCATCAAAAAGCACACAAATCAATCTCTGAATTCCCACCTCTCATCTGAAACCTACAGCTGAACACAGTAAAATCAGTACTGACCTACATGAACCAGCAACAGAGTACAGCGCTTCCAACCTTTCTGTACTCTGTAATCTGAAGAAGATGGCAAGCATTTGAAGAATTCTTTGTAGTATGTACCCCCAGTGCCGTAGGAATGAGACAGAGCAATTCCTGAGGACTGCAAAGAAATACTGAGGAATATTAAAGACAGACATGGGAGACTATACAGTAGTTTTAGCTACATTTTTTTTTTCATGCTCATCTCAGACAAACAGATTATTCTTTCTTGGTTTGTTTGTTTTTGTGTCTGGAGCTCGACATTGCCCAGAGTTTGTGAAATCAGAATGCTTGTTTAAAATAGCAGGCACTTCAAACAGAAGTCACTACTCCCACTAAGATGAGGACAAAAAAAAAAAAAAAAAAAAAAAAAAAAAAAGAACAAAAACAGTGACAAATAGTTTTAAGTTGTTTCCATATGATCTAAGATTCTATTAATAAAGCAAAAATAAGAATTTTATTAGGTTTTCTTTTTTAAGCAGAAGATTTTAAGCTTTAATCTCACAAGTGCTTAAAATTAAACAATAGACAAAGACAAGTTGTCCCATTATCATCAGTGGAACAAATGAGTATTTAAAGGATCAAGATTTTAATCCAGAATTAACCCTGTCCCCCTTCGTTGAATAAAACTGCTTCAAAAATGCCACTACCGAGCTTTGTCGGTGATCACTTCCAATCAGACTGAAGAGTACATCCAACTGGCCAAGGCAGGTCTTAGGCAATTATTGGCAAGCCAGGTCTGAAACCAAAGATTTCTGTTCCCTGTACCCAAAAAATGAGGCAGAGAAGATGTTCTCCTAAGCAGCAGGCATCTGAATACTACTGTAGAGCAGAACCTAAGCTCTGCCAGATTCACATTACATGAATTGTATCATTACTTGGAACATATTGACTGCTGAAGACCTATGTATATAACTACATGTGTTATTCCTAGGCAAGGCATTAGCTCTAGATGAAAAGAAAATAAATGGCTGTTGTAAAACTGGAAAGAAATTGAAAAACCTGTCTGTGCAGAATTTATATACTTATTTTCTTAAAGATATAGAAGAGAAAATGCAAGACAGGGCAAAAGTCTTTCAACTTATTTATTTATTTATTTGCCAGAGCAATGATTCAGTGTGTCTGTAAAAGCTCTAGGGGGAAATGTGTTCATACAGAAGAGCACAGATTTAGACTGAGAATATTAGTCAAATACGGTTTCTAATTGGTGAGTGCAACACCACCATCCCAAAGCCTATGAGAAGAGCTTCTGTACCAAAAAAGTGACCCCGAGCTCCAAATCTGCATTATTATTAAGGTCATTTGATTCCTGAAGGCACATGCTTATCATAGGGGAAGAACAGAGAAATATACAGAAGGCTCCATAATTTGGAAATAATTATGGCAATGATGCTGCCTCAGAACATCTCCTCTTTGCTGGAAGCAAGAGTCCCATGCAGGAGAGAGAGACAGTGAGCACACAAAGAGCAGGGTCAACTGTTAAACTACTAGGGTATAAAGAAAAATGCATAAAAATGTCCTTGCACCAAAGCGCTGTGAAGGAGGTTTTAAAACCAAGCAGGATTTGCCTCATTTGTGTGCACCTGGATGCATTTTCACATAGTCCTTGTGGATTCAATTTACTAAAACTGCATGAAGTAAAAAATAAATAAATAAAAAATAAAAAATCCACGACTCTTGCTGTGAACAAAATATGACCACAGAGCAAAAACCACTATTGCTGATATTACTGGGAGTACTAGCAGAGCACACGTCTGGATATCCGAGTGGCTGTACTACACCATCTCTGCAGCCCAGGAGGTAGAAAAGTCCTTGACCCTCTCACACGTGCTAAGGTTGAAGGTATCCAGGAACCTCAAACACTTCCGTGGATTTTTCTCACAGAAGGGTAATGCAGCCCTTAAATCTTCGAGATTGTTTTCCAACCAAGTACCTCAAAGTCTGCCACATGAGCCAAAAATGTGAGGCACTATATACTTCTCTTATGCAGAGTGTGATGTGAGTTTATACAGCAATGCATGAGGAGAGAGAACAGATCCCAGGACTTCTCTTATCATCTGCTTTTAGCCTATGCTGTCTCAGGGAAAGGTCTATGTGAAGAAGAGGAAATCTGTGCCATGTGTCTGTTATGTGTTGAATAAAGTATAAATACAAACAACAATATTTAGAGGGTAGGACTGCCATCTGACATTCCCACAATTCAAATGCAGAACCACTAGAAATTCACTAGTATACTTAGTATAAAGATGCTAATTTTTGCTAGAGGCAGACAGTTTAAACTATTATGTCTACTGTAGACAGAGAGAAAGGAGGAGAAAAAGAGAGTGCCTCTGAACCACACTTATCTTGTTTTATATTTTTCTACCAGAAATTGAAGGGCAGAAACTCTTGTCCTTCATATATCCTGGAGGCTGAACTAGATGATGTAATGATCTCTTGTGGCTTTAGGCACATTTTACAGATCGTCTGACTTAAAAATAGACACTGTGTTTAAAACATAAAACTCTCACGAAATCATGTACCTAGCACAACAATACTCCAGTCACTAAGATCTGGAGGAGTTATCAGACTGCAAATGTTTATAATAAGCCAAAGGAAAGCCCTAGGTAGATGTTGCAAAACCAAAATCTTCTCCCACTGGGTCCACGTGCCTGAAAAGGAAATAATATATACTGCCTTTTATGTGGCCTGCATTAGCCAGATGCAGGACTCCAGGAAAGGATGGAGATGGAGGATACGCCTGCAGTGCGGACACCACGTCAGAGCTGGGTGCTGGAGGCAGTCAAGCCACGGCAGCAGGGACCGCTGTCCGCGGGTAGCACGCGCCAAGACTGCAGTCCCACACCACTGCACCTGAGAGTTTCCAGCACTGGGATTGTACAATTAAAATCAGCTTGGGCACGCCTGCGCTGTCCTGACATCTCCGCTGCAGGCACTCCTCTGAATGACTTAATTCCAAGCCCGCTACCTTTTAATAATTGCCAGAGGTCATACCATCACATTTCAGACAGGGACCTGAATTCATTCAGTGACCCAATATACACATTACCTTTTTGCTCCATTTCCAAGTATAAGGCCAGAGAAGGAAGCATAGGAAAGAGGTGTTGTCATCTCATGCATACAGTCACTTCTCGTCAGCTACACCGCTGCTTAGCTTGCCACAAGCACAGGCAACACAACGCAACCCAGCAAACCTCACCAGTTTGTATGAATGACCTGAAGTCCAAGGGAAATCGCTTAATTCTGAAAGTGAGTGAGTACACCAACAACAGGAATCAGATCACTTTGCTCATATGTTTTGACAACAGCAATTTCATTTTATTTTATGATGTTAATTCATAAAGCATGATATACAGGGTAGAATCTCTCACGAAAATAATTACAGTCTAGCAATGCAAGATCTCACTGAAGTACTCCATTAATTCCTTGACAGTTAGGGAAAAGAGACAAATACTTTGTGCAAATGAAGAATTAACAAGGTTTCGACACACACATTTCCTTGCACTTAAAATGTGCAAGGAGAGAACCTTATTAAAACAGCATTTCATATTATACTTTAAAATGATGGCCCCTTAGGCAGATCTTCTGTACTTCAAAAGATAGTTATTATACTTCTATCTGTTACAGTCTATGATAACAGAAAAAAATAATTCCTATCAAATTGCTGTACTGCTGTCTGCAGGGAGCATAAAATAGTTGCTCTCTTCTACAGACCTCAAAAGAAATATTTTTTTTAACTTTCATTCAAAATAAGATGCTACCAATTTCACACAATAAAAAGAAAACAGCTTCATCGCAACAGTATAAATTCTTCTACTTTGCTACTGAAAATATTTTGAGTAGTTAAAGCAATATGCAAGTTCTGTTTCAAAATTCTCTGAATCTACCACCCAGCAGCTGGGACAACTCCCTGTGGGCCTAAAGGTTACATTGCCTGCCTCTATATGTTTAAGCTGCTCCTGTTGCTACATAAAAAGGACTTTGCAGTTGTATACTTTAAGGTTGTTTTCAAAATTGCATTTCTGTTTTTGAGGTCCTCTTAGCATCATGCTGCCCATGATCCAGATTCATACCATCTCTCTGATATTAAATGATTAATTATTCATTTGAGTCTTTCAACAACACATCATTAGAACTGATCCAAAAGCTACTAGGATACATCCGTAGCAACTTAAATAAGCAGTGTATGTTGTATTAGATATTAAGATAGGATTAGTAATTGATCACTTGTGATAGGCAGTTTGGTGGCTCCACTTAGCAAGCAAGAACTCACTAAGAAAACACCAGAAACATCTAACAACAATATTAAAATGAAGATCTCATAATGAGCAGTTAAGAATGCAGGAAGAACTCACAGAATATGTTCTGTTCTTCCAAGCTTTTCCATCTTATCTGCAATGTTTAAAGGAAAAAGAACAGACAAGTTTTCTTCAAAGCACAATTATTATCAAGTCCTATCCAACATTCCAACAGCATAATATTCTTCTTATAATGTGAACGAGTAACCCCCTCAGATCCTCAGGATATCATTGTAAGATATAAAAGAAATTGCTCCCCCTCAGTGTTGCTCTGTTTTTATTTCATTTTTTCTTACCGCTATTACTTCAGACAGAAATGACTTGGAGATATAATCACCAATTCACCAAAACAGAATTCCCCTATATTTATATTCTTTTAGGTTAAAGTTTTACAATTATATCATACCCTAGAGCTAAATCTAATGATTTAGAGAGTACCTGGCTAAAACTGATCGGCCCACCAATACTTCAGTTTAATTTCTCCCTCTCTCATTTTACTAGCTAAAGGAAAAATGGATCTACCTTCAAGCCTTTTGGAATCAATCTTCTTTTCTCTTTCTCACAATTTATAAGTCGGAGGCTTAAAATGTGTTCATATCCTCTTTTAACAAGCTGGTTATGTGAGATAAGCACAAGAGCATTAATAAAAATAGCTCAGCATTAAGTCATGGATGTTTTACAAAAGTAGACCTAAAAAAACTCCTAAAGGCTAATCGTGATTTATAACATGTCACTTTCCCTATACAACCAATTATCAATCACCTCCAAAAGATAACTGAAAATCCTTCTTTTACGTACAAACACCATGAATGCAACTGCTGCTGGCTCATTTCTAATCAGTGTAGATGCTATGTGGCAGAGACCACCCCCAGTTTGTGCTGTGACTTGTAAATACTATCATACTCTAGGAGAGGTTTTACTCTTTCCCAGTTGTCGAGTTTAACTGTTTTTAAGAGTCCTTCAGGAAGATCTCGCAGCTGCAAGCACGGCTTCCCTCACCTCGGCTCTCCCACACTTTGGACCTCGTGGGCTATGCCGCCGGTTTTTCCACCGTGCTCAATGTCCCCATTGTTCAACTCGCTCCCCTGCGACTGCAGCACTAGACACAGCATGAACAGATGAGGTCAGGCCATGGGGAAAGCTTGTGAGACGTCATGAAAAAAATACGTTCTGGCATGCAAGCTTGATTGAAAAAGGAAATATTTAGAGTGGCACCCCGTAGGCGAGCTTCAGGGTGGGCTCCCTCGGTAAGGGCTCTGAACATCTCATTCCCTGCGTGAGACAATGGCGACGGAAGGACCCTCACCATCCCAACAATCATGAAAACCAGCCTGTATCTAGAACAAGGATAACACAACCATTAGCACTGAAACTTTTATTACTGCAATTACAATGAAGCAGCTGGTGGTAATAATAATAATACTTAGTATTTATATGGGGGCTTTACATCTTCAAAAGGCTGTATAAACATTTGCTAATTAAGCCTCACAGAACTCCTGAGAGACAGATAGTTTTATAAATAGGAAAAATTGAGGCAAAGAGACAAAACAGCTGTCTCTGAAATCAAGATCTTGAAATGATTAAAAGGGGAATGGACATTTCTTTGGACAGTAAGAGCTTTCAGAGTTATAAAAGCACAGCTTAAAATACTCAGAGAATTTGATGGGGCATAAACTCTCATGCTCTGTGCATCAGCCTCCTCCAAAAAAGTAAACACACACTTTCCCCATGAAGACACAGTTCACCTCTGCCAGCTGCTCGAAGCTACCGGCCACTGTGGAACACAACGCAGTGAACTAGGCAGATGAGTACCGCCACCTCATCTGCCAAATCCTCTACTCAGAAGTCCAGCCACCTCCAGAAGAGCCAAACCATAGCTAACCTGCACTACACGGCGACATCAGCCAGTCACCACCAAGACCGGGCCTCCAAAGCAACTTGCTTCCAGGGCTATGTTCTGCGCTCTCAGTATTTAAGAAACATATGATCACATGGTTTTCTTGAATGCCAACACTTAGCTTTAATATAAAAAGTGAGAAAAAAAATCAAATTCTAAATAGAAATAAAAACTACAAATGCCACTGCTTATTAAAGACAGTTATGAATACATCTTACATTCATATTCAGTAAAAGCCATTGATTGAACAGATTTGTGTGCATCAGACACTTCTTTCACATACAAAAAAACAACCAACCAGACACGCTAACACCTCCTATTCAGGTCTTGAGCTCTATAACAGCTTGAAGCCATCTTAAATTATTATCTAGACAAAATACAGTGTTAAATCTTGAGAGAAGATATTACTGTCTAAAGCCATATTCCTACAAAGACTTGAATAACCATTTAATTTCACATACAGACTGTCCCACATCAATGCCTCCTGAAATCAATGCCACTACATTTCAGAAGACACTGGAATAAAGGCTGAGGACACAAATGGACAAGTGAAGGAAGTCAGCTTGTGAGAAGGGAAAAGCTTTCCTAGAAGAACTGGTGAGGAGTGAATTTCGCAAATGTAGGAAGTGGAGCTCTCCTGAGTACCAAAGAGCAAAGTAAAACAAAAAGGCCTGGGAAAACTTAGGAAATAAATAAAAAAGCTGGGAGAAATAGAAGATTAAAGTAGGAACATAGTTATAGGAAGACTCAAGAGCTGGATGGACCAGAATATGGAAGACAGTGGACAACCACGGCTTGAGCTAGCAAAGAAAGCAAAACACTGTAAGAACCTAAGGCCCATGTAGAGCAGGGAGAAGAACAGAGCCCAGAGCTGAAGGCAAGGCTAAAAATGCATCTGGGCTCTAGCACTGCAGCATCAGTGAGAGCACATACTGGAGAAGGTGAAAAAGCAAGCCACAGCTGTAAGAAAGAAGTTGTGTTTGTTCCTCAGCAGTGGTACGACACTCATCACGCAGTGACTATTTACGCAAAGGACACTAAGGTACAAAGTACAGATCCCTCACTCTGTCCTGTCCCCTGTAAGTGTGAAGGTACCAAGAGGCTAATTATCAGTTAACACTGATTTATTAGCCATAAGGAAGTTCGTAACTAAAGCAGGAACAGACTGCACCCTCCTACCTCTCAGCCCTCTGCCCTAACCCCGAGACAATTCTTTATCCCTAAATACAGGAAGAGAAGGAAATATATAAGAGATGAAACATTACACTAAGGTTGTGAGAGCATAGGAAGGATTGTAAAGCAATAAATAGTGATAGAAGTTGAGCAGAGAATAAGAAATTCCACTTTGGGAAGAGCAAGCCTGCGATGACATTGAAATGAAAGAGGAAGAAAAAAAAAAGCACATTTAAATATACCATCAGCCACCAAATTCCGAATATGAAATATATGTATTTATATCTCCAACTGAATGCAGTACAATGCACTTACTACCTTCCCAGCTTCCACATTGTGCAAAGCTGTAAATTATTTTAGAGGCACCTCTAAAAATGGCTGACTTTTCCGTTTTCAAAATGGCATGGATGATGATTGATCTGTATTTTATTACAATGTGATATCATCAATTCATGATGTAACTCAATTTCATAGCAACGACTCAGTTTATTGTTGTCATTTGTACTCTGAGTTACCCCCAAGAGCTAAACAGAGGAGAGATGAATGTCCCAACTCTTTGTACAAAGGTCTCACGTTCATATGTTACGTGTAATAGAACTATATACACAAAAATAAGTTTATGATACACATTGGAATTCCTGAAGGCATTCAACTTTTACTGAATACCTGTATGAATCAGGTATCGCTCTGAAACACTAAATGTGAAATTGCTTATGGATTAGATGAAAACACAGCAGAAAAAAAAGAATGCCTTCCTCAAGACCAAATAATATTTTAAAGATAGTATACTGGAAATCAAGAGATCTTTGACTCAGGAAATAGAGAAGACGACACCTCAAACACATTCTAGAAGAAAGCTAAAAGAGACGCCTCACTGGAAGAAGGAAGAGCACATTAGACGTAAGAAAAGGGTTTTGAATCTAAGTGAGAAGAGCATTCAGAGGTTTGAACTAACATTAAGACCTCTCATCCACCCCAGAATGACTGAAACTACTCCTACTCCTTAACAAGAGTTCAAATGTTTTAGGCAGAAGACAACAAACCACTAAGAGCACCAGACAAACTAATCACAGCAACCTCAAATTTTACCTGAAGTGAAAACATTGATGAGACTAGGACAAGCTTATATCCCACCATATATCTGTAAATATTAAAGAACAAGTGAACTTCTTTGATTTCATGTACTTCTCATGTTTTTTATAACAAGTTTTGCACAGCCAAATTGGGAGGTACGTTAAATACTGTTTCATTTTCCTAACGTCTCTGGACCTGTATTAACAAACAGTGAAAAGATACTGCTAACATCTGACCTGGAGCCTCTCCTCGCAATTCAGCCAGCTCTTGAAGGCGAGGGGGAGGCCAAGGGTGCTCTGAGGGGAGTAGCAGCAAGCCTTGGGCCTGCTTTTCTACTTGCTCACATCTTTAAAAACGCTTTTACATGCAGGAGCAGAAATCAGAAAGTAATACCCACAAATCCCCATGAGTCATCCCTTTATTTTCCTATTAAAACATTCCTGAGCTATAGACATTAAGGCTCACAGTGATACTCTTGCAGTAGGTTAAGTCTGAAGCATTTGGGAGCTACAGTAAATTTTTCTCCCTCCCTCTCTCCCTCCCTGACAGGGAACCAGCTATGCCAGCTTCACAATCTAGTCAGCAGCATACAGCTCCTCTATGCTCATGGAATGCTTGAAAGAGTAATATATTTGCTTACCTACGGTGCTAGCCTAAAATCCATGAATGCTAGCACTTTGGATTTTTAAAAGATAAATTCTCCAATTTATGTAAAACGAGTACATTAAATAGAAAGCCTTGGGGAAAATAAATAAAGAAATAAATAAAGAAAAGTCATCTGCACAAAGCCTACTTTAAGTTACTGAGTTTCCATCTTGATTTAGAAGAGCCACCTTTTTCCACTGCAGTGACAAACTCTTTAACATCTGTAATACCTACTCTCACTCAACAGATCTCGTTGTTAAAAATGTGATTTTTTTCTAAATAGTCTGTTGAAATACTCAAAGATTTCACCGTATCCCAAGAAAACAGGTTCAGCATTTCACAACCCAAGCTTTATTAGACAACATAGCAATTTCCCTAGTCGGTCAAAAAGTTAACCTGAGTGAAGCTCTAAGAAGAAATGCAACTAAAATTCCCTGTCATACCATTAGCAATGAAGACGCCAGTTAAATATCAGAAAGCTACATAACACAAAACCCCACAGAAATGGATAACCTAAGGTGAGATGTGCAAATCCCATGCAAAATACTAATCGGGCACCTTTGAAACTAGAGACATCTGCTAACTTTGTCTATTCAGAATGCATAAGGTTGCTGGAGTCTATTCAGAAAACAGCAGAGGTAATAAATGCAAACAAAGCAATTTGTACTATGCTATTTCCACTTTAGATCTCAATCCTGCAGAGATTCACAGCATGAGTAACTTTAATTACACAGATAGCGGCACGGGCAGGGAGCAGGGGAAGGGCTGAAAGTATTCAACTGGCAGCATTCACGGCCCTTAGTTGGCTAATATTTTAAAATTTTAGTAAAAAATAAGATTAATTACCAAATAAAATCAAAAGCACATCATTAGTGATTAGTGATTGTGGGCTCATGGGTACGAGTCAATAAAAACAGATCCTCAAAAACTAACGCTAACAGTGTTTGCATTTTTAACTGACTAATTTTTGACCCCTCAGAGGCCACGACATACTATTACAAAAACAAAATAAAACCCACAGTGCAGATGTGAAGGTTGCTTTTTCCCCCATCATCCTGGTCTTTCCAAGAAAACTGTGACTAACCTAGCAAGGGAACAGGGGAAAATGTGCAGAATCTCTAAAATGTCAAGGACCATAAAAGACATCTTTTCTAACCTTCCAGTTACAGCAAGCCAAGAGCTCTACTTTGCAAACAGTTTGACAAATACTTAGCCACATGAACCCAAAACAGTCTCACTGATGTAGAAGAAACTTTAAATGACCGAATGTTTCAGTTCACGTACGTGTGCAACAGTGAGAAACCCAGCATTGACTCATGACTATAGTGAAAACTGAAGTTCCTGGCAAAATGTAAAATTCAAATGACAGCAACCATCTTACTTGAGACCAAAGGTGGGAAAATGAAATTTCTAGGTGTCAGGGCTAAATCAATATAGGTACCAAACTACGAGAAAACCAGTGTGTTGGATGAAAGAATCGGTCCAATTCTGGAGCTCAGATAAAATGACAGCAGTTACAGCCCTCAATGAAAGCAGGAATTTAATTCTGGGCCTCAGCAATATAATTTCTAGTAATGCACAGCATTTAATACTTGTAAAAACTACAGAATTGGCACCCAAAACAACAAATTAGCTTCATACTGAATTCCTACAGTGCAAAAAAGGAATATATAACTGCACTGTTAGTTTAGCCACCAATAATATTTTTAGCGACTTACAGTTTTAGTAGGCATTGAGAAAGTATTGGCTTACCCTCAGCACAAGGGGTATTTCAGGCATCTCCTGATGCCTGCATCACAAAACAAATACAGTGGCTTCAAAAACAGTTGAAAGCAATCTAGTCATAAGCTGCTGATTAGCTTCCTTGGGAACCCAGCTCAGAATGAGAATGATGAAAACACTAAATCCCTAAGGACAAAGCAGACACAGAACCAGGTGCTTTTAAATGAAGAGGCAAGAAGAAATCTTAGTGTCAAAGGAAATAGGAAAACCAAACCTATCTACCTGAGAGAACGCACATGCAAACACAGCACCTTTGCAATTCTCTCTGAACCAACATATCAGGATAGAGTCCTGCCTGATGTTTGTACTGTAAGCAACACACTTCCTAGCTGTTACATTTCTTTTCTCTCTTGCTACCAGCCACACAGAGTAAAGAGAAGGTTCTGCTGCACTCCAAAGTTTGGAGAGATCACAGAACAAGAGCTGCCGTGTCTCCGTCTGGCATGGCTGAAAGCTGCTTCTTTTAGGAAATCTCCTATCTTCGACCAGTCCTTCACTCACAGGGTGACACAAGATTATAATAAGGCATATACGAGAAGTAAGTGCTAGGCACCGAAATTGAAGTTAGCAAGCACTTTATTAGGGTAGTCTTTATTGTGCAGACTTCAAGTCTTCTGTTATTCCACTACAGTAGCTGAAGAGAAAAGTTTTCATATATGTAGTCTATTTTGACCCTCAGGGCACCAATTATTCAACTTTGGATGTTTAGGTTTTAATAAGCTTTCACCAGCAGGGGAAAAATACAGTTCTTAACACCAGCGATTTGCCATCTACAGCTGGACTGTGGACAGAATGAAAGTCAAGTATATTTCCTGAATTAAGCTGTCATCCAAACAGAAGACTTCTATGGTGAAGTGCATAGATTGAAAAAATACAGAAGTTAAGTATCTTTAGATGAACCTTGGACTCTTTATTAACATAATACATAGCCTGACACCTAATCATTATGCGGTGTTCTTACTCATTGGGCGTTAGCTCTCTCCACTTAAATCTCATGGGATTCTCTGGATACTTTCAAAATTACATGCAATCAAAAACATTTATTCTGAATTATGAGAATGCGTAACTACAATCATTACAAATTATGTGACAAGTATTGTCCAAGCCAGTTATATTTCCATAGCCTCCACCAGTAAAAACAAGAATCAGTTTGCTTACATAGAGCTTTAAGCACACTATCTCATTACCTGAAGATACAGGTATGCTAATAATGCTACACTCACAGCAATCTGAGAGAGGCTGGCAGCTGCTCCAAAACAATGACAAACATGTTTAATTTAAACACCGAGGTCTTTACCAACATTAAAAGAAAAAAAAGAATCTAACACCACAGACATCAGGACCAGACAAACTGCATCTCCCTTACATTTTGAAAGTCCCTGCAGTCCCCATTGCTCCCTGAGAGGAAAGAAGCAAGCCATTCCCAGCATGGCCCAGCAGAGGACTACTTCTCACAGGGCCCTGCTTGTAGCATTTCACTGGTATTCCATGGAGAGGAGACTGGTCACACAGTGCTGATTCTGTATTTCCAGTTGCTAACTACAAAAATGGTCATTTTTATATTTTTCCATGTAAGCAGTTTTTGTAGCTGACAGATAGACATTGCACAATCACAAACAAGAAGGAGGATGGTCAATAGGAAAGGGAGGAGAACCACATTTTTGATGACAGAAGGAAGGAGAGGCACAATTAAAAGATGCCCCGTGCTGCAAAGAAACACAAGATCCATCATTTCGTTAATATTTCAGCAGAAAACACAGAGAAGTAGTATTTTTACCTTCAATATTTCACTTTATGTAAACAGAACACACTGCGCTACAGGTCATCTTGCTGCATCTCTAAGACTCTGGGAGTATCAAAAGCCACAAGCCGAGGCAAAGCAGGGTTTTGGGGTGGGAGGGCTGATTTGCAAACAACATGCTCCAGGCAAAACTCCTTCCATTCTTCTTCTATGCCTGCTACTAACTGTCTTGAAGCTCGGGTTTAATGGAAGCTGCAGCGTGCTGTTTTTCACAGCTACAACCCAACCCTATACAGGTTACAGGGGGCCAGAAGCACCCTTAAATTATCCAGCCAAAGGCCACAAACCTGTTTGCCACTGCGCGCCCAGGTCACCCTGGGCGCGCCGGTGCCAACGTGTTAAGGGAGCGCGTTGTGGCGATGAGCGAGGGGGGGAGAGGAAGAATGCCGGGGAAAGTTATCAGAAAGAGTGGGAAAGGGCTGAACAGAGCAGGAGGAAGACGCCTGGGCAGCGCACCGAAGTGGCACAGGCACACGAGAGGATTATCAGCCCACCCTAAAAGCTGCCCTTCACCCGCTACGAACGATTCGTGCCGCCTTTGAAGGGAGGAAAAAAAAAAAAGAAAAAAAGAAAACAATAAGGAGAGAAAGCCAAGTCACCTGGCAGAAGGTGAGGAAGGAGGAGGGGTCAGCCACGGACGCTGCCCTCCGCGGGCACCGGCGGAGACCCTCGCCCGGCGCCCCGGGGCCGCGGCCGGCAGCGCTGCCGCGGGAGCCGGGCGGGCAAGGTGCGAGCAGGTGTGGCGGCCGCGGCTCGCTTACCGCAAGGAGAGGAGGAAAGAAATATATATACACACACGCACATATATAGAGATACACGTATATAAAGGCACCGGGGCGGGGAAAGGCTCCGGCAGAGGCTGCCGCCAGCCCCACAGCGGCGCGGAGTTTCCCCGCAGCCCCTGCCCGAGGTGCGAGCCGCGGAGGCGCCCGGCACCAGCGGAGCCTGGCGGAAAATGTCGCGCAGGTCGCCAAGCCTCGGCGCCGAGCACTTAGGGAGGCGGTGGGTCTTTTTTTTCCTTTTTTAGGGAGGCAGAACAAAACCGAGGACGGGACTCGCCGCCTTTGTGCACCCCTTACCTTCCCAGGCGTGCCGTGCTCCCGCGGCCGCCGATGCGCCGCGCACTGGTGGTGGTGGAGGGGGTCCCGGGCACCGCCGGGCTCCGCAGGGGGCTGCGCCGCTGCCGCAGGGCTCCGGGCAGCGGCGAGCGCGGCGGCTCCGCGCCGGGAACAAAGTGCCGGGGCGGCGCGGGGAGGGCGCCGCCGCGGCGCGCAGCGGAGCGCAGCTCCCCCTGCCGGCCCGCCGCCCCGCCCCGGCCCCGGCCCCGCGCAGCCCTGCGCGGCCGCGGTCCCCCCCCCGCGCAGCGCCCGGCGGCGCCCGCCGCGCAGCGGCAGCCCCCTCGCCTCCTGCCTGCGGGGTTTTGCGGGGCATCGCTCGGTACCGAGGGGCTGAGCGCAGCTGCCCGGAGCTGGGTGGACACAGATGACTTCTCCTCCTTTTTTTTTTTTAAGTGATCTTCAGCGTTTAACAGCCTCCCCGCCGCACACAAAGCCTGCCCCGACTCCCAAGCAAAATCCTTCCCCCAAGGAGCAGAGGTATCTAAAGCGCCTTCGGAAGGAGCCCGCTGTGGGAAGGGAAATCTCCCTTCCTCACTCGAAACCCCGGCTGAAATCTCTCAGCTGCGGACCCGGAGGAGCTACACGTGCCTGTGTCGCCCTGCACACGCGTGGGAGCAGCCCCACGCAGAGGCACCCGCCGCATGCTTACAGGTAGCACAAGTCCTCGCTCTGTGCTCATGCCACATTCATGATTTTTATCACGAGCCTTATGATGGTGGTGATAGTAAGCCACTTCCACTCCTGAAATCAGGCTATTCCCCGTCAATCTCAAGTTGTCGCTTACTTCATTTTCAAAGACATTTCTGTCTCTTGTGACTAAGCTACAAAACATTAATCTTACAATATCAGACAGATGAAAAGAACCCCCCCTTCAGGTAATACATGAGATAGCTAATCCGATTTCCAAGGCTCCGTGCCAGATTTTTGATAGCATGAAACTGGCAGTGCTGAAAGACTTACACACCTGCTTAATCATGTTCCTTGAGTCGCCTTCCAGGTTTCCCCGAGATCCTCGCGAAGCTCAAAATCAAGAAGTGCTTAAGTCTTTGCAGATCTACAGCAAACAAATAACCATTTGCAGGATAGAGCCACGGTTATCCAAATGCAGCAACAGGTCCTTTATGCTATAAAGTTTCTGTGATTCCAGGCCCTCTTCAAGAAACCTACACAGGAAAAAGTATAAACTAATGAAAGAGCAGCTGCTTTCTGAAATTTCCACTCGGTTCCAAGAAATGAAACTTGGCAGGTCCTGGCTTTTTATAACACTCAGTGACTCATTTGCAGAGGCAGGTGAAGTCAGAGCCACCACTGCCAGAGCTGTGCCCCTGACTGCTTCTCCAGGAAGGACACCAATTTTCCCAAACACTTCTTTAGAAAAGGAGAGAGGAAGGCATTTTGCAGTTACTGCTTGCAGTGGTAAGGTTGCTGAACCTTACACAACGCCTCTCTTCCAGCTCCCCCTTCTTCCCTGGATAGCAGCCCAAGACCACCCTCTGTTCCAATTCCTTTTAACAAGGGACACGAGACACGTGCAGAAAACCACGTGGGCTGGCAATTTTTTTTTTCATTTGTGAAGAAAATATTTGAAATGAACAGAGGAAACAAACAGGAACATGGAAAGAAAATGGGACGTGAGGATGAGAAAAGGGAAGTCAGACGGATAAAAGAAAGAGGGAAAGATTTGTAGAGGAATGAATTGTACTTCTGTACATACACAGAACCTGTGTATTAGCAGCTTTTCTTCAGGATGTGTACAGTAGGTATGGATATTGATAAAATTATCTTTATATGTTTATGAAGCTGATAATGCTGCTGATAGGAAATCAGAACATCATAACACAGAAGATGAAGTTTCATGAGCATTCTCCTGTTTGGGGAATAGAAAAAAATATTCCAACAATTTTGCCCCTGTTGTAGAATAGCCTAAAGATATTTTCTACGCTGCAGGGAACCTGCAGAATGACTTATAGACAATGAATGACTTACACAACTGTCTGGCAAACCCAGCGGAGACACTTTTTGCTAACTCCTCCTTCCTCCATGGAGCTCTGCCAAGCACGAGTTACCTTGGCCCAAGCCAGCTGCAACCTCGTTTTCAGGTGCACGTGCAATGCAAGGCATGTGGATAACAAATCTGCAAATTCACAGGGAGTGCCTTTATTCGGACTGTAGTGAAAATAGATGGGCAAGTATTCAAATTGTACAGTACTGGCTGCAGCAAGCCTGGAGATTTAACATAAACCTCTTGATACTGGAATTTCCACTTTTGTTAAAAACAGACACTAATGTATCCCTAGAGTTTTCCAGAGAAAAATATACAAACCAGGCACAATTATTCTCTTGCTTTTAAGGCATATGTACCTTCACTAAGAAAAAGCCAAATTGCTCCTAATTTAGGACCATAAATATTTGAGGCTAATGCTGTGTAATCCGTATCAAGGTAGAGAAACAAAAGGGGTTATTGGTCCAGGTTCCTTCATTCTTTGTGCTTTTAAAAAAGACAGCAAGAAAAAGAAAAAAAGAAATCCCAAATAGGGAAACAATTCATTCATTGCTTAGGTAAAATCATAGGAAAACTTTGGCTGAAAGGTTAAACATGGTCTCATCTACAAAACAATGCAGGACAGAGGATTTGAAGAATAAGCACAGAGATTCTTCTAGTCCCGAAGCTGCCTGTAGTCTGATTGGGATTTTGTTTGGCTTATATCTGTTTTTAGAATATGCTGCTTAAAAGCATCTTTCTTTGGTTCATCAGAATATTTTTCTTATTTTTGTACCACTTTCAGTAGAATCTAAGTAGTCAATGTAACTGTTATAAACTCAGATTTACTACTTGAATAGTAAAACTATGAATAACATAACAGACTCAAAACTGGTGAGATAGATTTGATTTGGACATGTTGGGGATTTCTGTAGACATCTAAGTGTATTAGATAGGCACCTCAGTTCTGCTCTCGAAAGACTAGTTTTTGGCAAACATTGCAATGTGTTTTTTTGCCAACAAAACAGAATATAAAATGAAATTATAAAACAACTCCTCCCTCCTCATGGCCTTTAGAATACTAAGAACTAGTCAGTATGTTCCTTTATCAGAGAGCTCATACTTGGTTGATTAATGTTAAATTACAGAATGTACTTAATTTTTCTTTAACAACCTTTCTTGATCATGGTTCAGGCAAATTCAGTAAAGCAGAACAAAGATCTGAACCTGAAAATGAAAGTGAATGAAGAATCTAGTCTGTCTGTAACTATTTCCTTACACATACAGAACTCCAAACATAGTTTTGAACCACAGGGAAAATGTCTATATTGTTGCTGAGTGAGTCACACCCCCTATCCCAGGTAAGAAGCCAAAGCGGTGCAAAGGATTCCCAGAAGTCTCATTTCAATCCAAGAAATGATTTTTCTGAAGAGCTCGAGGACACGTCAGAGAACGTAGCAGAGCAGAACAGGGTGGAGTCGCTTCATCCGAGCGGAGTCACGATGCTGAACCCCCCAGAGACTGCACACAACTGTGATAGATACCAGCATCTCAGAGAGCTGCCATCATTTGTCTAAGTTATGTCAGGGATTACTCCAAACTGCAGAAAAGTGTGGAATCTGAAAAAGAGGAAAGGAACAATCATTTGCCCTTGTGGCACCTGCATCCCCAGGTCAGAGAATTTGGCGTTACACCCCTTGGAGGTTCTGTTTTGTGAGATGCTTAATTTGGAACTTGCAGCAATGAATATAAGCTTTCCCTATTTGTTCTAGCCACCAAGAGTTATCATATTTTTATTCCTTGGTCTGGAATATTATTACATACATGAGAGAGATTATTTGAGTGAGCTGGCTATGATAAACAAACCAGCTGCTTGCTGTCCCACCTGAGCCCAAAGCTCTTCAGCCAGAAGCTGAACCATAACCTATGACTTATAAACCTGCCACGCAGTCATTTCAGTTACTAATGCATCAGTTACAGACTATGTAAATTTATGGCTCGGATTAAAGGTAAATATGTGATGATAAAAAGCCTGCCAGTAAGACAAGGGTTCTGTGACATTAGGAATTGGCAGTCATTTTGGCACAGTCCTTTGTGGACACTAATCAGCTAGTGAAATAACATAAAGGACCTCCTTCCACTGAAGTCATGGGGAGCGTTGCCATTGACTTCAGAGGGAATAGAAGCAGGCCCAAATCCTTAATTTTTGCATTACTCAGTCTCTGCTCCAAGAGCTAGTTGGCTGACACTTGGATTTAGAAATCAGGGACTCAGTCCTGAAATAAACCTGAGGCACGAGAAAAGCCATACAGGAACGACTGACATCATGTGAGTAAAGCGCAGCACGTTCATAAGCAATTACTAGATTTTGATCTGTCCCCTCTCAAGAGTTACACTGTGCTTGATGGATGAGACTCTAATTGAATTTAAGCAAATAAATTGCAGGTTACAAAGCAAACTCGAACAATGTTACGCATTCTGATGCCTCCATATTCTTATCTTAGGGAGACAAAAATGAAATAAGATGCAGACAATCAATCTTTTTATATCTATGCTGTGCTCTTTATAAGGAAGTATGACAGATGCTTTTTATTACAGTTGTATATTTATTGGTAGAGAGGTAGAGCATTAAACTGCAGATCTATCTTTTCCCTTATATCTCATATTCATGAAAAAGAGGCTAGGCAGAAAGAATAACATATAACTGAAAACATTTACTTGATCTGTTTTCTCAGAATGTATAGAAGTTTCTGGGTTTTGTTCTTCTTTCTATCTAAGGCTTTGAAGATACTTTTCGCCAGTGGAGGAGGGAGAATAACCTTAACTATATCACTAATCCTAAGCCTTCAGAATTCTTGAGTCAAGCATATAAAATCAAGAGGTCTTTTTTAATAAACACAAAATGTTGATAAAAAAGTTGCTGAAATTTTTATTTGGGCTTGAGGCCTGTAGATTTTCTAGGAGAAATGTCAGAAGGAGAAAGCTAACTTGTTTTCTGATGAAAGATAAGGTGTTGGTGCATTCACAGGACTATAGCCAATTAAGATTTTAAGAAACATCAGCTATCAGCTACCATTATCATAACACTAGAATCACTAGATTAGCCAGCATTACTTTGTAAAGTGTATTGTGTATTGTTGTTGTTAATGAAATCTTCCTCTCCATGCACTGATTTTTAACTTTGAAAATAGTGTAAGTCCCAGTTCATTTTTTTAAGGACAGAGTAGCCAACATGTTCAGTTGTCTGATTCACTCAGAGAATGATCAGGACTTCCCAAATTCTGCATCTGTGCATGCATGGAAAAATCCCCATGGTTTCAGCACGCACTTGTTTAGCTCTGATTGCATAATTTCTTTTATAAGCTGAGGGAAGCAATTAATAATGCTGATGACAATTTTTGGTCATATAGCTCTTGCCACAGACCTCAAAATTGTCTACCAACAGGAATGAATCTGGAGAGACAAGCCTCATTGTACGGAAGAATTAGGCAAGGCTTAGCTAATACTGAAAAAAACTCAGTTATATCCTGAAACTTGGATAAATTGTGTTTCTATTAAAACCTAAAGTTATAGAACTTAAAAGGTGGTACCATCTAACCCTGGGAACTCAGATATGAGAATAAAAATAAGTGCATACAAAATACCTCCATGTGTATGCATGTATGCTTGTATAGTTTTAAATACATTTTAGGTTGATCTCATGAGTTTTGGGTGGAAGAACATGGCTTGTTATTTCTGGTCACTTACTTTTGGCAAAGCTGAAGAGGTTACGTCATGCTGGAAAGGTGCATCCAGCGCATGTGGGAGTATAGCTATGGCAGGAGCCAGGAGCCCACGGCGCCAGTGCAGTGCTCCGAACATTACAGTTCCTTGTACAAAAATGAGACAATGTCAAACATAGTTTCACATTGATTTACAGGTGAAGCGCTGAGAGTTATGACTGAGACGGTTATGACATAGATTGAGAGGCTATGTGTATAGTTACAAATGCTACCAGACTCAACAAGCTTTTTCTTTCCTCAGGAAGGTGCCCATGAGGTAGTTTCATTTCCATACAGTTTTCAGATGAACATGTGTAATGTCCAAATTCATGATTGCTTAAGTCCATGAGAGATGTGCCAAGTCTACAGCTGCATTACTTCAAGCTATGATTTTGCCTTAAGGCACCCCAAACCCTCTGGTAATAACAGCAACATGTTAGCAAAGCAATGAGAACCTTCCCTGAGCTTATGACAAGTGAAGTCAGGGAAAACTGAGAAAAACTCTCTAATTAGAGAGGAGACTAAATCCTACCTCGGATGTGATAATTAGTCAGCTGGTGGTGGGTTTCTTACAGAGGCTTGGATCACAACTGTTTGTTCAGATATGCTGGGGCAATGAGAAGCCACCGGCCTAAGGGGACCTTATGGACACCCACAGAGCACAGAAATACGCTTGAAGGTCCTCCGAGCCAGTCTAACACTGAGCAAGCAGTCTGACTGCTGCTGAATAAAGATTTGCCTAGAGAAAGCAATTAACCCCATCAAGCTCATGAGGTGAACTTATAACAGCTTTTTAAGTTCACTAGCACACTACACAGTAGTATAAGACAAAGTGAGAACATAAATACAACCTATCAAAAACGTGTTTTAGAAAGACAGGGTGTAATTACTTGTGCTGAATTTTGCCCAAACTCCATGCATGCTGAAGAAAGCACTACAGAGCAATAGATGAAATATTGAGAGAAATAGCATATAAATGATTGTCAGTCAACCCACATTTGGAAAGCAATTTTAGAATCTATATTGTGGAAGCATAGGATAATTTTTATGTTAATCACCTCATTTATCCCATAGTCTGCTTCTGATTTCATCATCACTGTTTAGGATCTTGTCTCAGAGACTTCTGAAGCTCTTGTGAGATGTTTCTTCTTCTCAGACAGCTTTAAGTAAATGGAAGCAGCTGAGGGCAGTGACTCCACACTCTAACTCACTAAAATATCCCCAATGTTATCAGAAATATTGCATATATTTCTATTAAGTAGGAAGCATCATTCTTTTTCAGCCCCTGACTTATTGCTGCTCTCGTGTGCCCATTCTCCTTCCTCCTTCATGTGAACAGCTTTTAATTTTAAATTAATTCTTCCAGTTCCTATTTTTCACCACTAGCCTGCTAAAACCTCTTTGAGTGCCTCACGTTTGAAGTTGGCTACAGAGGTATGTATTCAGAAACAAACATTTTCCCCTTTTACTAAAGAAGTAAGCAAAGATTAGCAAAACATACTAGTGTGTTTCAGACACACTGAAAAATGTCCTTCCAGAGGTCCGAAAAGCCTTTTGCACTCCAAAGTACTCCTGTCTAGTAAGGGAAGGATGGGAGATATCAGAAGGCATAAAAAATAGGCATGTTTTTCCAGGGAGATCAGTGCAAAGATGAGTTTTTAACACAAGGGCATAAGAAAGTTCACTGTTTTTGACACACGGTCTCCCACTCATGTAGCAATCAGGAGTGAGTATTGCTGGCTGTGTAACACGTACGTCAAGAAGGACTGAAGAGGAATGCAAAAAGTACACAGGAAAGCTCCCAGCTGGTGGTCACTGTCTCTTGCCAGAGCTGGATTGTACCGAGGCCTTTTACAGCACTCTCCGCCGTAACTGCCATCATATCGTCCCAGACTTTTTCAGCTGTAACGAGAGAAGCAGCACCAGGGCAGAGGAGATCCCAGCACATGCTCCATGCCTGTGTCCCTTGGGCATCAGGTTGCCTCCAGGCAATGCATATTCTGCTTTCCTTTGGTGGCTGTTTGCCAGATCGCAATTCTCCCTCCTCGCCCCCAGAACTGTCCCTCCTCCCCAGTAGCCTCCTAGCCCAGGAAATACAGGCTCGCCATTGCTAGTAATGGGCCACAGACTTCATACTAACTCTGCAAGGCCCCAGGGCATGTCAGACTTGTTCTGGGCCACCTGGAAGTTTGCTTTAGCTTGTTTCCCTGGAACAGCAATTTTCTAATGACCAGGTGGCTATTGCTGAATTTGCTTAGGTTTTGCTTAGCTCTGTACAAGCATGTGGCACAATCATAATTTTTATATACATAATAGTAACAAGATGATAGTCTGTGTAGGATGAAATATTTATAACCTGAGTATAATGATGTAACACAGCAGCAGAAGTCTTAAAAGCAGCAACACAGGATGCAGTCCAGAGAACTGCAGGCACAGGGTGACAACGGAGAGGTTGCAGGATGATACTGGAGACTTCAGGGCGAAGGCTGGGGGGTGCCCATGGGGCCCTGACACATGGGACTGCGACAACTTGCTGCAAACCCTCTACTCCCTTGTTTTTAAGGAAGATTGGTGCCAGACTGGCTCAGAAAGGCAGTGGCAAGGGGAGCATAACACCAGGGAATAAGGAGTAGATTTTTTGAAGTTTGGGGGGGGTTCTGGTATAATATTTTTAACTGTATTATTAATGAAATTTATTTTATATTAATTAGGTCATTTGTACTGTGAATATTTCTGTATTGTAACTGAACTAAAAATAATAACTGTTTGTTGTGTCTTAGCTAGACTGTTAAGATTTTAATCTTAATCTTTTAAAGATGTATTAATCTGTATGCTATATTCACACAGAGATATGAGTAAGAATAAGCATATCTCACATTCATTTTCTTTTTACATCAACAGAGAGTATTATAGTCCTAAAAAATTCTTGGCTTGTGTGTTCTCCTCTTTGCCAAGATTTTGCATATAACATGACTTTAGAGATCAGTCCTTCTCCCCTTTCCTCCTCTTCTTTTCCTTTCTTCTGCAACTTCCCATTACTTTGCCCACCTCTTTATAAGTAAGTACACAAAACCACTCATCAACAAGTGACGAAGTGATGCATGGGCCAGAAGCATTTCAATCCTTTCTTGTGGCAGTTATGCACTAGAAGTTTGAACCCTCTGGCACCGGATGTCCCAAAACCAGAGGTTTGTTCTTCAAGATCCAAAGCTCCTGACCTCAACAGACCTGCCAGTGATGTGCCATGAATACAGGACTTGCTGAGCTGACTCCCTCCCCAGGATGAAGCCCATTTCTCACACCCTGCTGGGCAGCACCAAGGCTTCTCCCTGGCTCCGTGACCCTCTGTAGGCACCGCGGGATGCAGGGGGGCTGCAGGGAAGGGACTGAGGCTGGGGAAAAGCTGGAGCACCCAGCTGCAGTCAACAGGCACGTCAGCCGAATGGCACCCGCGTGGTGGCATCACCACCCGTCCCCTTCTCCTCACCCGGCCAACAACATCCCAAGCGGGAGAAACTTCCCTGGGGACCCTTCGCAGGGGTGCTTTCCATTGGACTGAAGGAAGAAATAGAAGTGACACCCAAGGATAATTACTCTATTTGTTTGCATAACTGTTTTCTCACATCTTCTGTGGCTTTGGTTTCTGAAAGGGTGAGATTTTCAAGGCAGGGGCTTCTCCTCAGATGTATATGTATACTGTGCCTAGCACAGCCAGGGCTTCACGCTGAGAAGAGACTCTGTATTCTACCAAAATAGATACAGTAATAATAAAAATACATGTCAGTCCTGCCTTTTTATATTATCCTATGTTAAAAGAATAAGCAATCTTTTGGCCACAAAAAGAATTTCTTCTTCCTCTGGAGCGCTGTCAGCCACCAGAATTCACTCTTCCGAAAGGGCAGAGACACCCAGACTGTTGATGAATTTAAAAAAGGGGGCTTGAATGGTCTTGATCAGGCAGCGCTTGTGGCTGGTGCAGCTGGATGGAAACAAAAGGAAAAACTGAGAATGATTGAAACTCTTATAACATGACACAGATGACTTAACCCCTAAAATGAACAAACCAAGAATTGGGAACACATTTGTGATACGAATACTTCTGGACTACAAGAAAAATAGGAAGAGGAGGAATTAAGTTAATCCTGGAGGAAAACAAACAAACAAATGAACATCTATTGGAAATAACTGACTAGATAATTTGGAAGACTCCCTGGAGGGACTGAAAGAGCTTTCAGATTCATGACCACAAAATAGTGATACATGCCAGAAATGCACAAAATATACTACTAGCCTACCTGATCTAACCGAAACCTATTTCAAGAATTTGTAACCCACAAATTATTTGTGGATTTATAGGATCTGAAAAAACATTGTAGGTTTTTGACTGTTTTTTTCCTTGCATTTAAAATCTGTTGTGTTCTTTTTTTTTTTTTTTTTTTTTTTTTTTTAATGGAGGTAAAGAAAGTGAACCTTGTATGTGCGGAATATCCCTCCTTTTCAGCCTGAAAACAAAAGCGAGGCAGACACAAATGAAATAGTCAGTGGGATTTCCAACCTAAGAGCACAATCTCTTTTGAAAATAGAAATGCTAATGTATTCAGATCTCTTTAAATTTCTAATCCTTTTCTCTGTGTCTTTATTGCAAAGTGAAAGTTATTCCTAAATTGTTTTGATAACAGTTGTATGATTCCTTTTGCTACCTTCTTCTTCTCTTTATGCATATGTACATGTTGTATAAGCAATAATTTTGTTGCAACACTACTAATGTTTCCTCAAGACAGAGGCCCCAGTAACTGCATTAAAAAAGAAACTTTCTTTTTAAGATGTGTTAATGTGCATGCTATAGTCAAACAGAGACAAAGGTAAGAATAAGCATATCTCAGACTTCTTTTCTTTTCACATCAACAGAGAGTTTTACAGCCCTAAAGGAAAGTGCAGGTCCCTGCTGCAAGGCAGAGTACAAAGGCTCTGATTTTGTACACGCACCCACGTGAGAGGCTGGTCTCACACACAGAGGCGGTATAACCGGCTTTGCATTTCCGTGTTGCCCTCCCTCAGAATCCGACTCTACCTTCCAGAGAAGGTGAGTCTTTACACCACCGTGGGACACCATGAAGATGTATTCAGCAGTAATTACAAAACACTCTGAAATCCTCCGGATTGGAACTGTGATAAAACTGAATCCAACATCCACTGAAGCCAACAGGACATTGTGAATTTATGCGGTGTTGCAGCAGGCCCATAGATAATGCAAAATTACTACCGAACTACAGAGTAAATGACTGTTGCAATGGATAAATCAGGATGCACACCGTACTGTGAAAGCAGAATTAATTAACCTTCCATGTGCCTTTGCTCTGTGTTATTCCAAAGAGATATTCTTGTTATCCTCGTCTAAGTTACAGGCTGTTAAATTATCAGCATGAAGACTGCAACAATTAAAAACAAATCAGGAACAATGGATCAGCCTTCCCTGTCTGTGAGAACAGGGCAAATGGCAGACTGTTTTTCAGCACTGAGTTGAACATAACATATATAACATCTGACAGCAGCCCCAATCAAATCACTATAGCACAGAGAGGCAATACTCCCCCAGTGTCAGGCTGTGTATGCTGAGAGCAATTTTCAATTAACTTTCCTCATTTATGAGGTAGATGCTGTAGCAGTTTTGAAGGAATCCGAAAGCTTAGTGATAAATGAAAAATTCTCTTGTGTGCATCATTCAAGATGATTCTCTCCCAGTAAGGGCAGGAGGAGACAGTTTGACAGTTTATTTCTTTAGTAGAGAGAGACAGATATGTTATATTAACCGATCGTGTAAGCACTCTCCATTCACTCACAATTGAAAACACGGAATGGGTATGGTTGTTGTAATGGACACACAGGATTTTTCATGCAGCCCTCAGTGCAGTTTCCCTGAGGAGCTAATGGCCAAGAAAGCTGAAGGTATTAAAGAAAATCTTGTGTTTTCAGTGAAGCTTTTCAATATGGAGTTAACTCCAGCTGAACACTCGGTGACAAGCACTAGCGTACACCCCAGGATTGGGTGAATTTTCCCATTTCAAGCAGATCATGAATTTCTCCAGTTCAAACTCAGCCTTGTTTTGTCCACACAGCAGTTTGCCCAGCGGAGTGACTCAAGCTGATGGCCACTCATGGCTGAATCTGATTTTGTGGACTTGATTCTTGTTTACACTGCCACAGCAGTGTAGTTTAACCATTCTGTTTACCTATATACACATTTTATTTATTTAAACTCACTTTAAAGCGCTGTAGAGCTGCAAGAATTTGGGTAAAAGAGGCTTTAATATAAATGAGACTCAAATTCTGTGTTTAAGATTACAGACCACAGAATAATTCAGTTTGGAAGTGACCCCCAGAGATCATCGAGTCTAGCCTCCTGCTAAAAGCAAGGCTAACTTCTAAATTAGATCAGGTCGTTCACAAACTTGCACAGGTCAGGTTTTGAGTGTCTCCAAGAATGGAGATCTCACAACCGCTCTTGGCATCTGTTCCAGTGTTTCATGACCCTTGTGGTGAATGTTTTTTCCTTAACATCCCATGCCTGTTGCTTCTCATCCTTCCACTGTGCACCTCTGAGAAACGTAAGGCCCTGTCTCCTACACACGCTCCCTTTAGGTAGTTACAGACAGCAATAAGATCTCCCCACAGCTTTCTCTGCTTAAGGCAGAACAAACCTTGTTCTCTCAGACTCTCCTTGCACATCGTATGCTTTGGCCCTCTAACCATCTTAGTGGCCTTTCACTGGACTCACTTCAGTTCGTCCTTATTTCTCTTGTATTGAGGGGCTCAAAACTAGACACAGAGCTCTCAACATGGCTTCACAAGCACTGTTAGAGAAAAAACACTTTCCTTGGTCTATGACTATGTTCTTGTTAGCATAGCCTAGTATGTGCTTAGCCTTCATCCCCCCCGCAGGGCGCACTACTGATGCATGCTCAAACCTGGCTGTCTACCAGGACTCTCAAGTCGTTTTTTACAAAGCTGCTCCCTAGCCTAATCAGTCCTCAGCTTTGCCCCCAGGTCTAGTCCCCTACAGCTATCTCATGTTTGGCCGTAATTTGCAAGCATTTGTACATTGGACTCAGTTGTCTCTCATTTTGTATTTGATTTTAAGCTCCCTGGAGTAGGGACAATGTGTGCCCATGGTTTCAGTCTATTAGCTGTGTAATCCTGGTGCTAGCGCTTTCAAGCATTTCTGTTCTACAAAATAATAACAACAACAACAACAACGTGGTAATGTTTCCAAAATCTGGAAGAGAGTAAAAGAAAAATAACACTTTAAAGACAATACACGAAACATTCTTTGTTCAGAATACATTATTATTATTGCTTGCATGGTTTATTATTACTAGAGTAACACTATAATCCTAATAAAGAACCCAGCAGTGTAAGGAAGAAGTTCATAAAAAGACTGTGTGTGAGTCATTGGGAGCTAAAGCGATTCATACCAATGCAAGCTGGGCTACAGGCCTGGGTTACACTGACCACTGAGTCCATTTAACTGTAACTCTTCCAGCTCTCCTATCTCCTTTCCTCTACTTCAAATATACATCCAAGACATAGTTAATATGCCAGTGTAAAGCACAAATACAGTGAATTCATTTCCACACCCAAGCTTTCTCTCCCTCATGCGTAAACCGCTTTTTGAGACAACCAGCATTGACATGAGTGGCCTTCTCCCTGATCATTCCCACTAGACTTCTCTCTCCATTTGTCCCAACAGCTTTATGACCCAAACCTTTCTTTTTTGCAGTTCATAAATAAAGCCTTAGGATTGAAATCTCTTTTCTTATTCAAATCACCAGATTTCTGAACTTTGCTGGCTATGAAATCCAGCTCTATATACACCCTCATTCAAATATAAAAGTTTATGTTGACAAGTTAGGGTATGTTACAGGACTGTGTAATTGTAATGCAGGACTGCGCAGAGGCATGGTACTGTTACTGCCTTTTTATGGAGAATCAAAGAATTAATCACATGGTTAAGAATGAACTTCACTTTCTCAGTATGAATAAAATATTTTTCTGCCAGATAGAAGAACAGAATGTTGTTCAAAGCATTTTGTCCTACTGAAGAAAAAAACATTAGTTTTTCTTACTAACAGCTATAACAGAATCAATGCCTCTTTAATAGTAAACCTGTTTTTAAACAGGAAGTCTTTCCCCAATAACATGTTTTCATGAAGTTTTATTTTCATATTAGGAAGATTTTATTTCTGCTATTAGACAAGACCTTATGGACTAAGGGTTGGAGTAAAATGAGACAGAACTTGACCAGTTCATGGCAAGATTGAAGTTTCTGACTGTGGGTCTCCCATTACTGTGGAAATAAACAGCTCACAACCCCCATCATCATCTGTCAGCAAGTGATTTGCTGTGGTTTTCATCCTCATTGATATATTTCAATGAGTCTAACAATGTTATATTGACCTTATCCTTGTTCTAGTCATCAATTTCTATCCTTAAGATATTTAAGGATACTAAATCTTTGGAGTTATTGCAGAAGACCTTTCTGTTCAGAGGATTTATTATTTTCTACTAGAGGAATGCAATTTTTAATGACCTGCATTTTAAATTCTTTCTCACTTGGAGGCAGTTTGACCATATTGCAATAAAAATGAGGTACAGGTCCCCTCCTGGGTCCCAGTGGAGAGCAATAAACTCTTTCTATAAGAATCACAGCTTATAACATACTTATAACACAACATGACTCCTTACATTAAACTTAAATCGTGGGAATATGACAAAGAAATTGCACTTGACTTCTCATTAAGTTGCCTAAGTTACAGGTAGTTTAATTTCTTTGGTGTTTATTCTTGTTGTTTTGTTTTGCTTTGTTTTGTTTGGAGCCCTGTCCTGATACCTGGAAATAGAAAAGCTGGCTCTCAAGTATGTTTTCATAGGTCACGACAGGAGGTAATTAGAATTGCCTTTTCTACCAGTGAGCCATCTTTTGGACTCATATGAAGATCCTCAAAGACCTTCTTCCTTCTACCATTAGCCAGCACTTCATTTGCCCAAAGGTTGTTTTAGCATCCTGTGGATTCCAGGCCCGTGTTGTCACAGCTGCACTTTTTACAATAGGAAGTTTGTCATGAAGTTAGAGATATAAAACAGAAAAGAATTTATACAGCTTACAGAGTTATAAAGCCAGAAAGTATCAAACCAAAATATCATCTGCGCTTCTGGGGCATTAAAGGCACATGAAAGTGCAGGCCAGAGGAATGTGGACACTGAGCAGTCCAGAGGATGCTCTCATACACAGAAGCTCAGCTGTTTTATGCCTTTCAAAGTTGCCTTCTTTGTTTGCAGTTCTGCATAGACACAGTATAGAGGCTTGTATGGCTACTACGCTGGGGCTTGTGAGGTTGCCTCTCACATCTACATCAGCACTGCAGCTTCAGGAAAGGGAGATTTCGGTGCTTTCAATTTATTGCAGCCTAGCCCCTCTCTCCGTGGAAACATCTTCAGCTCTTGCTCAGTACAGCCATTAAGTAACTGGAGAAAAGGCAGCCTAAGAAAGGCACCTTCTTAGGGCTTAAACAGTTGTAAGAGTTAAAAAGGAGGCAGAAAAATGAAGGGAAGACATGCACATTTGATTTTGGAGAAGAGCTTGTTTATTTTTAATACACTAGAGAAATCGCTGAAGCACAGAACAGCCATGTGAAAAATACGAAGTTAGCTTGCAGAGCTGACCTTGGCAGCGAAGCAACAGATGCCTGAGAGAAGATACCATTTTTGCATCCAGTTTTGTGGGACTGAAAACAAAAACAAAACAATGTTAGAAGAGATCCTGTCCTGTTTGCAAGAATTTGGAATAGACTCCTTTTGTAATAAATACACAAATATATATCGTCATCAATATTAGAATTTGCACACATTTTTACAACAAGATTTATTACCCTGAATCATCTGGGGTGTGACCCATAACAATCTCCAAATTAAAATCATGAATCCAATCTAGAGATACCTTACATCATATTATTTAAATTGAATTCTTCCAAGACTAGAAAGTTTCTGAAAAATAAGGATTGCATCAAAACATCTGGACATATTCTGAAAAAAAGAAAAAATATTTCAAAATAATAAAAATAGCCTATATAGCTAAGCTAGGGCTGTCCTCCTTTGGTCCCATTCCATAGGAGGAAATAGCAAGACCCTTAAATTTTTACTCCCACTATAAAAATAAATAAGAGGACCATATGCAAAATTCCTGTCTGGGCTGGTGTCTCTATTTCAGGTATTTACTACGATAAATTTTTGGTTTAAGTTCTACTATTAATTCATAATATCCTTTGCCAAAACATAATATGAATTTCAGTATATATTGCTACATTTTCCTAGTTGTCCTTCCTTCAAAATAAGATGACCATTCATCCTTAACATTGGAGATATAGTAAGAACTTAACCCGATGTAGCAAGCAAAAGCCAGTGGTTTCAGAATGCGATATATGATCTCTCTTGAACAGGCAGAGGCATTTATACTGAATTCCAAAGCGATAATGTTGAAACACAGGCCTGTACACAACAGTAGTATTTTTAGTTTCAGAATAAGAAGCTGGAAGCTTAACGTGACCTTGTGGAATAGAGCAATGTTGTGGCACGATCCAGATGTTTCATCAGAACTTTTTTCTACAACAGGCTTTGCGTTATGGAGCATATTGAGCCCAGAGTTTAGGTTATCAGTGCAAAGCCACAGTATAGGAGAACAAAAATTAGTGGGGTATTGTCTTTGTTTTCCTTTTAAAATGTATTTATTTTACTGTATCAATTTTGTACGAGATGTTCCAAGAAACTGATGTCCTTAATTTAACCACAAAACAGAAACAGAATGGAAATAGAATCTTCCTGAAGTGAGGGAAATGAGTCGAAGGGATGGGGAATTTCCTTCCTATGTGAACTCAACAGTTGAGAAACTACCAGCAAGTATGCTGATAAAACTGTCCAAAATTGCCTAGAATTTGGACACCACATAAGCCTCCACACCATCTCAAATTTTTATCACTTAATTATTTTATTCATGGTATGCAGATAAATGAATAGATGTTGAGGCTTCAAAATCAGGCCACCCTTTTGAAAAACCCTCAATACACATTCTTGTTTGTATTATCTTCCTTTGCAAGCTGTTCTATTATGAGAGCAAGAATCACAGAATCTTTCCCACCATAACAATCTGTTAAAAAGAAGAAACAAACTAAAGAATCACATTTTACAGATGCCGTATGAGGCAGAAAGAGCATATGATTTGATGGAAATTACAAGGGAAACACAGGGAAAAGGTGAAAATAAACTACAGCTCTGCTGAGAACCAGTTCAGTCCATCCAGCCTTTCACAACTATTGACAATTTGGTTTGTGTTGGTATCAGGTTACAAAAGTTGTTGTCCACTAGCAAATTATTAGAATTAGTCAGTTCCTTCCTTACCATAAATTCAAAATGGATAATACATTTGTTATTGCTAATTTTTATTTGTGTCATCATGGCTCCAAGAGAATAAAAATCCCATGACACTGAGATCATGGGAAAGGTTGAAAATAACTCGCTTCACAAGTGAATCACAAAACTGGAATCTTTGAACTGTGTTTGAGGATAGCCCATCTTATTTTTATAATACAAAAATCATCACAGAAATATTTGATATCTAGAACAGAATCTTCAGCAAAATTGCTAGTTGCAAACATCCCAAATTTTGGAGTCTAGCTGTGAAATGTTGAATAAAAATATTAAATAAAAATACTTTTAGTTTCTGTTTAACTTTGAGCCTTTAAGGTGCATTTGGGTTCATAATTAATTGTTTTTTCTCCCTGTGAGATCTAGCAACTTTATAAAAGCAAAATCTGAGTTTCCCCAAGAACTGAAGTATCAAGTGAAACATGAAATACTAAAAGTCTGAAAACTAAGCTGCAACAATCAGTAGTGTTTTTTCACTGTTCACTAGCTAAACATTTTTTTGCTTAATACTTCCCCTTTTTTTCTTCCTACTCATTAATAACTGAGCTAATTGTAGCCTGTCGTAGAGATCAGATGATCTTCAAGCTGTTACCTGATTCCCAGCATTACATCACCACCTGGAACACAGCTGACTAGTTATAAATGAAAGATAAATCTAGGGTTTTTTTTTGCAGGAGCCACTTCACACAATGATAGGCACTCTGTTGCAAATGTAAATCTTGCACAAAACTGCTGCTTGAGCAATCTCACCATGAATCAGTAGCTGTGGAGGATTAGCTCCATCAGGATACGTGCAAGGCAGAAGAGGCTATTTCTGCAGGGAGCTGAATGTGTAATATAAACCTTTCTGTGCTGGAAAACATTTAGTTTTTAATTTAAATCAGTTCATTTCTAGTGGAAAAATCTTCCTCAAGAAAGGTCTGGAAATATATCTAAAATTGCTCAAATCTGGGGACTAACAGCATTTCTTTCCAATTGGCAAACTCCAGAATTGGAGCCCAGCATGTCATAATGATCCCAAAAGGAACAGCACAACTTTTTTGTGTGCAAATAACTTTTAAATGATTGTAGATCTGTTCACTCTGGATCGTAAAGAAATCTCAGTTTCACAATTCTGTATTTCTGATGTAAAATAAATACTTTCATATTGTAAAGATGAGGGGAGAATTCCGCATGGAATACAGGTAACTTTGGCATGGATACAAGCAGTGTTTCTGTGGTTCAGGAGAGCTGATCTCCTTGCAGAGGTTGTTCTGTAGTGAAGACCCACTGCCAAAAATATTTGTCTTTAGCTTTAGTGCCCTTTGTCCTGTGCTCTGTGAGCGGCTTCTCTGAGAAGGCGGCAGCTCTGATACTGCATTGTGGATACCAATGTCCTGCCAATATGAATAGATTACAACTTGGTGATGGCTTTGAAGATTAGGATCTGACACTCAAACTGCCAGCCAGAGCAAGCCAAAAGCTGACAAAGATCAGTGCAGACGAATGATGTAGTATAGCTGCAGCTCCCAATCCCTCTGAAAATTAGCCAGCTGCTTCTTCAGCAGTGAAGCCCCATTTTGTCTCTACCTTCGGACAATATTTGTAACTGGTAGGCTACTGTGGTCAAGGCTTCTTCTAAGAGGCCAGAGAGAAAAGGGATCAAATTTAAGGAGTTTTTGGCCATTCTGCCTACGAGCTCATGAGCAGGCTGATGTTTCTGATCACATTAACATCTGGATGGAAAGAAGAAAATATATTCTAGCTACTTAGCTCGGCCCTGTGAGACAGGTACTATTTCTCTGGCCTGGTACTCCTTTAATCTGAATAACTGTTCCTCATATATACATTAATTCTTCTTTCTATACTGCAGAATTTTTGATGACAAATACTTCTGTGGAAAACAGTATATCCAGACAACTATAACTAATGCATGATTGATATGACTCCATTTTCCCAAATGGAATCATGCATCTGTTGCAGCAAGATTTCTTAGCAGAACAGGACGTGTTGCTCCTCATGGATTTCACAGCCCTGCTGGTAAGGAATGACTAGTTCCCTTTCAGCACTGAGTGGCCAAATTGCAAATTGTTCCTGTTTCACTTGCTAATGTAAACAGGTTTGCTGCATCTGATGGTCAGCCATATTGAATGCCATAAAAAGACTGACTATTCAGGTACAATTTCTACCCAGTGCCATGAGAAAGCCTTGCCCTTTCTTTGCACAACTACTATTCTCTCTCTTTCTTGCTGAAATCCAGCTAATCCAGCAACGGGAGTATCTTCAAGCATTATTACTTTTTGATGATGATTTTGGCCTAAAAAATAGGAGGATAATAAGAGCGTGATAAATGGGGAGGCTTCCTGTATTCCTTGTTATCCTCTGGTTCCTACTGCTTTCACCAGATCCATGGGGATCTTATTTCTCCGAAGCTCATCATTTTCATTATTAAACAAATATTTCTTCAACTTTTACTAGTTAGATGACATGCCAGTCTAGTTTTGCAGGTTGCCAGGTTTTGCAGCTCAGATGTTGTGAAAGGCTCATACGTGCCTAAAATGAACTTGCGGAGGTGGGAACCCTCTGTCCTCTGGGAGTTCCCCTCCTACTTGGCTGATACTGTCTGTCAAATAGGATTGAAATTCAGCCCAGAAATCAATACTGTGGTTGGATTATGCAGTTAGTACAATAGGATAAAAAGCTAAGAGATCTGCTTAAACGAGAAGTGGCACTAGGTGGCCTAGTTTTGTTAAAAAAAAAAAAAAAAGTTATTTGAAATAGAGATGCTATATGTCTTCCATTTCTTCTAACAAAGAGAAGGAGCAGAGCTGAACACAAATTGAAAATGCACTTCCTGGACATACAAATGCATTAAGATATCTTTAGCCATCTTATGCTCTTTGTATCAGCAGCAGATTCAACTACCACACATCCTCTCCCTAGCTTGCTATTGTCTTGCCTTTTAATTATTTCCGTAAGTATAAATTCACAAAATGAATTTCTCAGTTAGGCTTCTGGAAGAAAAGTTCTCTAATTTCTGCAAGAAAAAAAAGTCTCTAGAGAGGAGATGGTGTATACTCTGACAGAGGCTTTTTGCAGCTGCGAAAAAAAAGTTTCAGGTGTATTTAGGCAGGTAATCCTCTTACATCTTTAAAGCAAAATAGTAAATCAGTAGCTTTTTTGTCTGCTTTTTAATGCACTATTTTTTCTTCAATTAATTTAGTCCTACATGGTGTTTAAGTCTACCTAATAAAAATTGTGGAAAAAATTAAGGTCCACTTGTATTCAAATCATTGTACAAACTGTCACTGGCTTGATTGGAAACAAGTCTGAACACGTATTTCAGCTATCACTAGTAATAGAAAGGCTTGATTTTTTTGTCATCAGATATAAGTTCCATAAACATGTCCTGCAGATATAGCCATACTTGTTGGAATATATTCATATTTCTTAAGTTGTTTAAAAATCTGGAATATCACAAATTTTCCAAATTATTTTGAGTTATTTTAACTGAGGGGCTAGAAAACACTCAACTGCCAGGACTTGCTACACGCTTTTCAGGAGGTAGCTAATGCACATGAAGTTTCCATATACAGGGTAACATGGGAGAAACCTCCTTCAGTTCTGAGCTGAGTATAATATAACATAAGCTTCTCTTTATTTTGCTAAGTGAATGTATTTCTGACGAAACACGTGTCTGACAACAACAAACATTACAGTCCTGTCTTACATGGAAGAGGTGTGAGAGCAAGCATAAGCAGTGGTGGCAAGATCTGGCATTCCCTGCAGCACCCTCATGGTGCCTTGCGTTCCCTTCCTTTGCGTGTGTGTCTCGAACTCTCAGCCAAGACTGCCCGCAAAACACCTATCTCAAATTGTTTTTCTTACTCAGCAGACATGTTAGGAAAGTGGGCAAAAACATCCTTTTTATTCTTTTTATTCCCCAACTAAAACTGCTATCTGTTTTGTAAATAAGAGAGTAAGTGGTAATAAATACACCACTGGCAGAGACATTGAATGAGCTATGGATAATGCAGTAATGATGCGGAAATGCACACAAACATGCCATTTGTATTAAACAGCATTTTGAGACTACTTTCTACATGAAAGTATCAAATGAACATCGTAACTGTGAATGAAGACTTACCATTATGTTGCATGAGAGAGTAATTTGAAACATAGAAGCAGACCCCATTTTTCAAAGGAGCTTCCTTCTCCTGCCTAGGTAACACTTGGATACTCAGTGGCAGTGCAAATCACTCTAAATCTGACCTATCTCAGTGTATGGCAAAAGCAGGAAAACTCTCATTCACCCCCTAGTCCTCAGGCTTAACTATACAGTTGTTCTTGCAGAGCATTAAATGAGGGCAAGCTTTTCTTCGGCAGTCTTAATGGTGGCTGCCAATGGCAGCTTCTAGCTCTCATTACATTTTGCATTTATATACCAATAGGCACGTATTACAGTTTGGGAACTTCTGCACTAGATTTTTACCAAAACACAGGTTGAAAATCCCGTTCGTTGTCTCGCCCCATAATACTGCTAGAAAAAAACACTGTTTGACCACAGAAAAATTCGCACTGCTGACTGATTCCTAGGTCTGCTTGGCTGATTATAATTCCCCAACCTACCCTTATGTGATTCACACCCATACATCTGCTCTAGCTTCAGCGTATAATTGTTATTCCATACAGACAGCCCAGTATTTATTTAAACAAGGGTGCTTTTGTGTATTTCTCTGATTTTAGCTTCTCTGAAATAAAGTAAATCAGTCATAATACATTACATTGTATGTTTGTATTTGTATGTGGGAATAAAAACTAATTTTATTATCCTCTGAAAGGCAGCAGCTGATTACTGAGACAAAATAAATAAGACAAGTATGTTAAATAGAGTACTGTACATTTATGTTGGCTAGAGATGGGGCATTCCAAGCTTCTCTAAAATACTGTTGCTAATTAAAAAAGATGAGGATTTCAATTATTTTCCAACATCCTTTTTCATATTAGAAAACAAATATTTGCTGTCCTGTGATTCTGTGGACACACTAAAAAAAAATTCTAGGCCATGACTCTCTGATCCTGCAAGTCTTTGACTCCTATGTTATCATTTTGTTTTGGGAGAAGCAGAAAAGATGTCTGCAGAATGAGCAAGTTGGTACTGCTTGGATTATCTTCATAAAAGAAGCTGAAGTGAGTTTAAAACACATTTGTGCTCTGCCAGAGTCAGCTGATTTGGTTCTCAGGAGTTTGTATGAACAGTTGTTTTATGGGTTCTTGGCTCAGGCATACGTTAGGACTTCGGGAGGGTTGAATGAACCCAAAATCTCAAAGCAAAAAAAAAAAAAAAAGTATCATTTTTGCATGAAGATGGTTTTAAACAGCTAAATTTACTTTTCTGGAAAATACTTTAGAAAATTTTAGACTCACTTTAGCTTGTTTTATGAAAAAAATCCAGATATACACTTCAAGGTCTAGGGGTGGCAATTTGGATCTGAGGCTTTTGCTTCAAGGCGTTATACAGTAGAAACCGATTTGTAACTCATTTTTTTAACTACAAGCTTAATGCCATCAAAGGCATGTGGTATCTGGACACGGAATTTGAGCTGTTTTGAGTAACATTTGTTGAGATAACAGTACAGCATAATTATTTCCCTGAAATATCTGTTCAGATTCCCATCCAAATGAATTAATACAGATTTTATTCCTGATATCTTTTTGCTTCCTATTACTGTCTTCCACAGTACTTGCAGTCAGATCCATAGCATATGAGGATGATATATTTGCTTGTATTTACCCACTTACATTACAGCTCTGAATAAACACCCAGTAACTGCATTTCCTCTCAAACGCACATCCCTTCATTTACTACAGCTCTGAGTTTCTCAGATAGGGTCAAACCAGCAGTTGGCACTCCTGAGACCAAGAAACTCATATATGTAGTGAACTGAAAGCTTGCATATAAAACCACAAAAGTGAATTTTATCTGGAATCTTCTGTATTGCCATCGAGTTCTGTGGTGGAAAATCAGTGAGAGGAATAAATACACACAGCAATCCATTTGTAAAGCAGTAAGGATAAAAATGTCCAGCAAATTAGCTGTGGCTTTGACTGGAGAAGCTGATGAGATGGCAGAAGAGACAGGTAACAGAAAAAGCAAATGTAGATATCAAAGCCTGGTTAGAACCCACAGGGCAGAAGCCTGAAGGCCTTCAGGAGGCTAAGGGTTACTTCATTTATCATAGTGAACAAAATATTTCACTTCCAAGCAACCAACTCACACTCAGCTACAGTCAGCAGTGTCTTTAAGTTATCAGCCGACAGTTGTTTAATGGAGTATATGAAATAAGTCCATTTTTCAGTAGAATGAAATGAATTTACTAATGCATAACATTACTTTTCCACCAGCGTATTTTAACTCTCACAGGAGAAAAATTGTTCAGCTGATAGGATTCATCTGTCTTTGTTCTCTCAAGTGAAGCTGTCAACAAGAGGGCTTTCTAATACTTTTGAGAGTTTTTTTTTTTTTTTTTTTAATTTGACAAGTTAAATGATGGCACATTTTGGTCTTTCAAGATTTGGTTAATGATCCACAGATGGAAATCTCTGTAGCTCTTGTCAGCTGTAGTAGCCACCCCATTCCTGGGTGCAGGGTGGCTTTTTAATGGAATCTTTTTTTTGATGTGCTGTTACACTACAATGTAAAAAGATAATTACTCATTGTATTCCTGCAGGTTGCTTGTTATTAACCTCCAAATTCTACTCCCATTTTTCACCTCACAGATGTGTTCTTGCTTATTTGTTCAGTGCTTTGAATAGGTAAGATACTAGATGTATATTATCGGTTATAATCCTTATACTCATTAATTATTTTTAGTATTGTTTTATTATTCACCCAAACAGACTAGCTGAAGTCTTCAGATCTGCTAGTATGATCTGGGGTTTCGTATGTGATGTATTTGTATGTGTTGACTGTTAAGTAGTCAGAATGTTCAAGGGTTTTGCAGGAGCTGTGAAGTGTTGCTAGTTCTGCTTTCTCTAAGGAAAATGATGTTTTCTGTCTGCCAGAAAAGTTCCATTCCAAACTTTGCATTTGATGGTATTCCCACAGGTCCTTTACACCTCAGCAGACCAAGAGTGCCCTATTTCAGGTAATTGCTCTGAGATGTCTGATGCTTTCTTTGGATTTACTGCCTCCACAAGATGAAGCAACCTAAGTCTGTAAAACATAAGCACAACTTAACTTTTTTTTAGAAAAGATTAAGGTCAAGGTTTTTGGAAGGAAAAAAATCACAAGTAGAAACATCTACAGAATACAATTCTAGCCTAAACATAACAACTGAACACCTCTACTTGCTCAGATGCTCTTACCATGAGTTCCTAAGACAAGCTCTCACATTCAGAGCCAAGTATTCAGTTTCCATAGAGAGAGAGTACTTTCCGGATAAAGAAAGGAGATTAACTACTTCGTGACTTCTCCTTCTATCATCTCATACTTCTTCCCTTGGAGTTAGACTTTGGCATTAAACTTTAAAGGACCTTGATGGATCTGAAGGGGTCTAGCTACCTTGGAAACTTGTGACTTCTTCCTGGTTCATACTCATTCAGCTAACAAGCTTGTAACTATGTAAACAAAGATGATAGGTTTACCTGGAATCAAGTCATACGGGTGTCCCAAGATTATTTCTACCTCTATTTTTATCCAGTCTGTCAACCAGCCATTTCTAGCCTAGATCTAAACTTCTTTTTTCATATATAGCTATTAATACACTCATACTACATGTTATGCAAAACCTGGGTCATACAGGCATCCACATTTAAATAAGATTTTGGTTTTAGCACTCTATAGTGATCGCAGATGATGCACTACTAGTATGGACTAGCTTGGAAAAGTACAGACATGTCTATGAGATGAACTAAGCCTTCCTCCAACTTGTCAACCTGTTCCTGTGTCACCATCAAGAAATAAAGAAAAGAAATAATTATACTCCAAGAAAAGAAATAATTATAGTCCTCTTGGAATCCAAATCTGTATTTTGGATGACATGATCGTATGACATGCAACTCCAGACCTGAACATCTCCTGGAAACAACTCACAAATATCTTCATTTCACTAAAAAGTTTCCATATATTTGTATAAACCTTATTAAAGTTCTATTCAAGAATAATCAATATACTTGTTATCATTTTGACTTCTCTGCTGTTGCATGCTTTAGAACATTTAATTTATATACTTTTTAAGTTATTTGGAGTTGTACAATCATTGTGCATCTTGGGTCAATAATCTTTGTTACCCCAAATTTCAATAAAATAAAAACCTTTGCAGCTCTCCCTGGCATGTCTTATACTTGTAAAAGTAGTGTCAGTTTCTTCTACCATCGATGCTACTAATTTCTTTCAAAGTTTGATTCTGGCAAAGAACAAAAACCTACAACTGAAGTTATTCCAAGCATAATACAATGAGCCAAATTAATCCATGATCTAATGCTGATAACATTAGTGGATTCAGTCCGGAGACAAATGTAGCCTTATTTTGTTTTGAAATGGAACATATTTTCAAATCCCAGAATAATATTTATTTAAAAGTTCTTTATGCCCTTAGGGCAGAGATAATTGTATGAATTTGATGTCTATGCAAAGAAATTGTATCTAGTGTTTTTCTAAATAACACAAGAATTTTCTGTATATGAGCACTATCTCTTATAATCTATTTCTTAATATTCTGTTTTCAAATTTACCTACTTTTCTGGTGTGTCCTAAAAGAGAAAGATGGTCTAATACAGAATACTTTCAATTTAAAATTTAAATTCAATTTAAAATTGTTCTACTCTTTCAAACTTAATTTATTGTACAAATAGTAGTAGAAAAACATTGCTATGTTTTAGGTCTCTGAGATGCACAGCTTGCTCTGATAAACCAGCAAACAGCGTGTTGTATGGTGAAGAGAGAAGATTACAGTCAAGTTACAAACTAAGCTTAACTTTTCAGAGATTCTAGTATCTTACATCCTGGCTCAGTACTGCTAACAGTGAAGGGCTCATAAAATGTAGCAGTGGAGCACTAAGTGCTCCTGAGAAATGAGGTCAGTGCTAGATTATAAAGTATGTTTAGATAACTGCTCCCAGTCATCTGACATGCAATGATTTGCGTTAGAAAAGAAGACAATTTTGGAACCTGCTCTTACTCTACAAGGCTGAGAGCATGTATGTATGGTACACACATAGGAAACCATCATTCAGAGGAGATAGACTCATAAAACCATGTAGGTTGGAAGGAAATTCCAGAGGTAACTGTGTTCAACATCCTGCTCAAAGGAGGGCTAACTTAGACCAGGTTGCTCAGGGACTCGTACAGGCTAGGTTTTGAGACTCTCCAAGAATGGGGATTTCTCAGCCTCTCTGGCTGTTTCTCACCTGTTTTAGTGTTTCATTATCCTTGTGGTGATTTTTTTTCCCCTCGCATCTGCTTGAAATTTCACATGCTGGTTGCTTCTCGTCTTTCCACAGTGCACTGTTGAGAAGAGTCTGGCTCTGTCTTCTCTATACTCTTTTATAGGTAGTTATAGACAGCAATCAGATACCCTCTTCGCTTTCTCTTCTTCAGGGCAAATGAACCCAGCTCTCTCAGACACTCCTTGTACAGTCATATGTGTAATCACCTGACTAACCACACACTAATCATCTCAGTGGCCTTCCACTGGACTCACTCCAGTATGTCAAAGTCTTTCTTGCACTGGGAGCCCAAAACTGGACACAGTACTCCAATTGTGGTCTCACAAGTGCCAAATAGTGTGTGACCTGCTGGCTACGTTCTTGCTAAAATAGCCCAGGTTGTGGTTGGCCTCCTTCACTGGAAGGGTATATTGCTGGTTCATGGTCTTTGTTGTCCACCTAGACTCCCAGATCATCTTCTGCAGAGCTGCTTTCTAGACAGCTGGAGCCCAGCATGTCCTGTTGCAATGAGGTTATTCCATCCTAGAGGCAAGACTGTACTTGTTTTTGTTGAACTTCATGAGGTTCCCTACAGCTCCTTTCTCCAACCTGTCAATGTCCTTCTGAACAGCAGCTCTGTCCTTCAGTGTACTGACTGCTTTCCCTCTGCCACCTATAATATCATTTGCAGACTTGCTGAAAGCGCACTCTATCCCATTCTCCAGGTTGTTAATAAAGACATTATGCAGTATTAGCCCCAACATTGATTCCTGAGGGATGCCCCTGGTAACCAGCTGCCAGTTGGATTTTGTACCACCAATGACAACCCCATTCGCCCAGCGATCCAGCCAATTTTCCACTCACCTATCCACTTATCCAGTTCATATCTCACTATTTTGCCTCTAAGAATACTATGGAAGACTGTATCAAAGGCCTTGCTGAAGTCAGAGTATAGAACATCCACTGCTCTCCCCTCGTCCACACAGCCAATCATCTCATCACAGGTTGGTCAGGCATAATTTGTCCTAGATAAATCCATGCTGACTGCTCCCAATCACCCTCTTGTCATTCATTGTCTGGAAATGGCTCTATAAGCTTCCCAGGAACATAGGGGAGGCTGACTGGCCTGCAGTTTCCTGGATCCTTCTCTTGTCCGTCTTGAAGATGGGTGTGATGTTTACCTTTTTCCAGTCATCAAGAACCTCTCCTGATCCCCACAACCTTTAAAGGTGACAGGGAGCAGCCTTGCAATGACACTGATCTGCTCCCTTGGCATCCTTAGATGTCTCTTGTCTGGTCCCAGTTGTGTACATCCAATTCACTTACTCCTAGGATAATTAGACTAAGGCTGTCTATTATTGTTGATTTTCAGGGGTTGTCTGAATTACTTTAGCCTTCTAGAACAGTAAGTATAAATATCCTGCATTGTGAGAATACCTTCCAAGTGAAAACATCAAAGCAGCTTGCAACTATGAATTAACTCAGCTGAAGCTCATTCCTAAAAAATTGTATTACACGGTTGGGTAATCTCAGAGACAGATATTTAGTGAACAAGAATTTTGCTGAACTCAGTTTCCTAGAAAGTAAATGAACTGCCAAGTGATTTTAATTCTCCTCTAGCAAATCTTTTATAATCTAATTCACTTTCATTATGAGTCAAAATTCTTTTTGCAGGGGTAAATGCTTATTTAGCTAGCCTGAATTATAAAGTGGTTTGGATTTGAGGCTTGAAAAGAGGTAGGAAAAGAATATTATGTTATTCCCAGCTGTTCTTCCTCCTTTACAGTGCAGTCATACTTTGAACAGTCTAGAGGATGAAGCTTCTGGTTGAGAAAGAAAATACAGAAATGCCTTATTTAACGCATAACTTGGCACCCATAACTTGGCAGTTTCCATTCATCTTGGTTACAGTAACTTCAAGCATGGGAACAGAATTGTGTATTTCTCTTCCTCTCCATTTCTCCTCCCCCTGTCTCCCCTATTAACACTGTAAGATAGTCCATTCCTTTCCATCCCACCAAGTTCTGTGTGAGCTGCTATGATGCTTCTCATTGATCTTTGCTTCTTCGATAAATGCACAGCATAGATACTGGCGTAACTGAACACAGTTAGCCCCAGTACAGGACTTTGAAAAACACGCACTCTGTCTTCTCTACATAAATTCCTTTTATTCACTCTGTCAAGGTTTCCCCAATTGTGTCTTTACATCTTTCAGCCTATTCCCCAAATACAGATACAGTTACTTTGCCTTCCTTTATTCTCTGAGGGTTAACTTTAGCAACTCTCTGCATTCTGAGAAGTGATGGGGAACAGCTGGTACTAAAACTGGGGAAGCATCTCATTCTCTTAGTTTGTTTTTGTTTTAATCACTTCTTCAATTGTTGCTCCCTTGGTTTTGCAGTAGTTCATCTTTTCAGTGAAACTACTTGCTACTTTATCAGTCTCCCCCCTATCTGTCCAGCACTGACTTTTTCCTTTCAAAAGAAGGAATGGGACCAGAAGACTGAGTATCAGAGAAGATGTTACAGCAAAGATAAAACAAATTTTCATTTCCCTCATTGGTTTTGTCCCTCTACGGTTAGTGCATGCTCTGAACATGCCTGATCCCTGCCCTCCAGTCAGAGGGAAAGGCTCCTAAGGGTCTAACTTGCATGTAGACATGTAAGGATTAGGGACAAAATTCTTCCCAGAGGAGTAAATCCTTTCGGGATGCTGACACACAGGTGATGACTAAAGAAATGATCTTATATCTGACCTCACCTGTAAGGGAAAGGAAAAAAGGTACAAATCCCACCATAAGGCACGTAATTGGACTCAGAGCTAAACTTCCTATTCCCTCTCCTATCCAGCTTCCCTGCGCGATATCTTTCCTGCTAAACCTCTATCATTCTTTTGCTGCTGCCTCAAATTCCTCTTCACACTCTTCCCAGTTGCTCTACAACCCCTTTCCAGGTCTGATCCCACCTCCCTCTCTTCACACACACAAAGTATATTATCATACACACCCAACAGAAAAATTTCTGTGGCCAAACCCTCACCTTCCCTAGACCTATGTTAAAAGAAGTTTTACAAAACTAGAAATAGTATGGTCACCTGCTGTGAAAGACTGATGTAGACAGGACTATTGGACTTGAAGCACACACTGTTCCATTATTTGCGAAATATGATTACATCTGCTCTTTATCTTTCATCTAGTTACTCAGTGCTAATTGACTGCTCAAGGCTGGCACTCAATTTTAATTATCCCCCCAGCGAAAACACAGCAACAGGCTTTGCAATTGCTCTCATATCTGTACACAGCATCTGTAACACAGCATCCTTCCACAAAAAGCAAATCCTTTTTTTTCTCCATAAATTAGCTGTACAAATTACCAAGGCATACTTCTCCCAAGAAAAACTTGACAGAGGTAAAGATGCCTACAGATCAAAATGAATGTTTCAAATCTGCAACACATTAGAATAGCTCAGATTCAAGGTCCTCTAACAAATGACTGCCCTGCTGTCTTCTCTTGAGGCACAGGTAAACTTCCATTTCCCTATGTAGCACAATATACTTCAGAGAACGAAGCATCTAGTAACCTCCTTAGTACTGTGTCCACAAAGTGGCCATGTAGAAGCTGAAATAAGCATCAAGATGTCATCTCACTACCAGCTAGTATTGCTAACATATTAATAGATATGCAAGGAGCTCCACTTAGTGGCAAGAGAAGACATTTCCAACAATGGTATCTAACGTGAGAGGAAGAGACCTCTGAAAATATAAATAAGTATACTAAACAGTCTCTCCTTAATTCCATCTCTGCTTGATTCATTTTAATCAAAGCACTAGAATCATGACCTTCCACTAAGATAGCTTTATTCATGTTCAGCAAAAATTTCTGAGAAAATTCAATCACTGGCTATGGAAAGATGTTGTTTAATCAAGCAGACACTCTGAATTATAAATGGTAAATGAATGAGAGTCTTGTCCAGGTGCTTTATAATCTATGATTGGCATACTTGTTATGCTGTGCAGTAATGAGAATTAATCTGTATGATTACAAGACCCTGATTACTTCCTGACCGAAGTTGGGTTTGATGAATATTTACTTTAGTTAACTCTCCAAGACAGTTATTTGGATAATAAATAGATAAATAAACATGAAACTTTGCATAAACAAGTTTTTTGTCTCTTTTTTGCTTTGTAACATTATTGGAGACTGATATATAATCACCTTGGCTTAAAAAAAAGAAGACAAAGCCCCTCAATATTTTTATTTCCTGTTTGCTAGGCTTTGATTTATAAGTAACTACTTCTCCCACCTTTGCTTCTTTTTCTCTATTCTCTATTTTTTTCTGGAAAACTGAATGACTGTTTAACAGTCCCCAGCTTCTCTAACCATCTCTTTAGTAGAAGTAGTCTAGCCTGGGTGCACAGAATTAGTGTATCTCTAAATCAAAGATTTTCAAACTGAGAGGAATAAATATATTTAAATGGGGATGTTACTAGGCAGCTAAAAGGAGGGTAATGGAGGTAAAGCCAGAGGAGGTACAGCTAGGGCCAAAGGCTGTCAGGCCCCATCATAGGAAAATGGCTGCTCCAAGCACAAGCAGAGGAAGCACAGCTGATAGGAAGGACTAAATCAGGATCTTGTTTCTCAGCAAGAGCCTCCAACAGTGTTGGATCGGTTCAGCATCTCCTCTTGCTCCTGCCCAGTGCGTATTCTGCTTCTTCCCTTCTCACTTTGCTCTTGGTCCTGCTTGAAACACTTCCTCCTGGACACATCTCTCATTCCAGCTGCAGTGGCACCGTGGCAGCGTTTCTCCTTCCTCGAACCCAGACACGATCCATGGTAGTATTTCCCTTCCCCATGGTCACTTTGAGAAATGTGATATAAAAAATTCTCCATTGGACTTGGGCTAGAGATGCAGAATTTACCCTGGAAGACAGGAAGAAAAGACTGCATGACCACTGCTAAACAAACTGGCTTATTGAAGTATGCCATGCAAGATATACACTGAGTTAGGCCTAGGATAAACTTGGGAGACTTTTAATTATTATGTTCTCTCTAGCTACTAAAGCCTTGGTTTGAGAAAACATGTAGATACCCTTATTTTCAGTATTATTTCCTTATGTCCTTACCCATGTGTCCAACAGATAATAAAAGGACTTCCCACTTCCCAGAACTGTAACTTAAAAAGTCATATCCTTCTGTATCACTATTAAATTTAGACTCTAAAGGTTAAGAGACAAGGAAATTCCCATGCCTGAGATATTTAAAGTAAAGATTTTGTCCAGCTATGTGGCCATCTTTTGTATTTTTGATAGTTTTCTCAGTGTTGACCTCTCTCCCACTCTAATCATATTGGTAATTTATTTTCTGCTAAACAATGTCACTAATAGTCTAATAATAATCTATATAATAATAATAATCTATATAATTATAATAATCTAATAGTGGCTGCACAGCACTCTGAGGTTTGTTTTTAATTACTAAAAATAAATACCCTAGTTTTTAATTACTTAAAAATTTGAAATCCCTAGAAGAAAATGAAGTTATAAAATGCAAGCTGTATTTTTAATGTAGTAGTAATGGAAACATCTTCAGCGTGGAAGGCTAAAGCCAGTTACTTTCTGGAAGCCATCATCTGGTACAGTACAGGGCACCCGGTGGGTGGGAAAGGAGGCAAGAGAGGGTATGGCTGGGACCTATGGGGAAGCATCAGGCTCTAGTTAACCTGGAAATCAGTCAAGTCCCTAATGCTGTAATTAAAAACAGGCACCATGTGGGACCAGTGCTTTTGTGATCATCTGCCTGTTTATACTAAGTCCATGGACCAACTGATTTATAACTTTTATAAAACTGAGCAGTAGCTGATAACATACAATCTACCCACAGGTTTGTATGAGGAAAGGCTGAGAGAGCTGGGGCTGTTCAGCCTGGAGAAAAGAAGGCTGGGGGGGGGGGTGGATCTTATCAATGTGTATAAGTATCTGAAGGGAGAGTGTACAGAGGATGGGGCCAGACTCTTCTCAGTGGTGCCCAGCGATCGGATGAGAGGCAACAGGCAAAAACTGAAACACAGGAAGTTCCATCTGAACATGCGGGAAAACTTCACTGTGAGGGTGACAGAGCACTGGAACACGTTGCCCAGAGAGGTTGTGGAGCCTCCTTCCTTGGAGATATTCCAAAGTCGTCTGGACACAGTCCTGGGCAATGGGCTCTGGGTAACCCTGCTTGAGCAGGGGGGGTGGATTAGATGACCTCCAGAGGTTCCTTCCAGCCTCAACCTTTCTGTGATTCTATGCAACAGATTAAAATTTGGCCCATTAAAAACACAGAATATAGAAAATTTCATTCATACTATTAACCAATTTTCTCTTTTTAGGATTTTAGGAATGCAATTACAATTTTGTTGGGCCTAGTAAGATTTTTAGTTCAGCATGGATATTATAAGTTTTACATCTCCATAGTTTATTTCCTTTTATGATTTTCACCTACTTTCCATCAAACTGCAAACATTCTTGCCTTTGTCTATCTGTTACAAATTTTGTATCTCTCTAACTGGATATCATACTCTTGCTTTGTGTGGGATGAAAACTACACTCCAATTTTACAGAAGATTAAATTAATCAAAACTACAAAATCATTAAAAAAACCCTGTCCTAAGCACATCTCAACATCCTCAATACTGAGTTTTAAGTAGGTAACTGATTTAATGTTCTTTTTTATCTTTACTGACCCTTAGATCTTTTTCACTGAAAAATTTGCATCATCAGTTACCAGAACAGTGCTTTTAAAATGCAAACCAAGTAGCATCACTAACTAGGAGACAGAGATCTACATTTATATTAGCATTTGAAAAATGTATACATATAAAAATAAATGTATTAAATGAAAATTTAGCTGCACAAAAAATATTCAAGTGCCCTGTAAGCTTTTGGCTATTTAAACAAAGCAAGTAAGAAAGTATGTTAACGTGCTGCACTAGCCAGAATGTGGCTCATAGACTTTGAATGTGGATCAGAAATACCTTTAATATTGATACTTAATACATTATCAACAACACAGATTCTAAAATCAAGTATTTTATTATCAGTGATAAATCTTTTGTTTAGTTGTATTTTAAATATAAAATTTGATAAGGGATCTCCATCTATTATCTTTCCATCTAGTCTCTGCCCCACTCCTATAAATGTACCTTTTGGTGTGTAATGGCCCTACTGAAGTCCCAACAAGAAATGTAGTTCTGGATGAAGAAAAAAATGGCATGGGATAGGACAAATGTAGAACATACATGAGGTTTAGAATGCCAAGACTAACATACCACAGCAAACATTTTGGAAACACTGCTATAACACAAAGTATAATAAAATTGTGTTTGATTTTTGCATTTCAACTCAATAAATATTATGTACATTAAGCTCTCCCAAAGTATTCCCAAGGGATGGACTAAAATACAGAACCTTCCTCACACAGTCACAACCAGTTTTATCAAGGGAAACACACATTTTGAGGATTATATTTAAATACAACTTTTAATTTTACTTTAAAAGCTTTTAAAGATGCATCGAACTCCCCATGAATATAACCTGTAGGCTAAGACTTCCTAGATTGAGCTATAGGTGTGTAACAAAGCACAGTGAGAGTGACATCACTGTTAAGAAAAAAATCTGGAAAATCTCAAAAATATTGAAAAACTGCATGTGGTAATCTGTGGCTGCATGTGGAAAAACTGGGAACATCAGTTACAGTGAGAGCATGCATGAGCCATAGAATTACAAAATCATCAGCAATTATGTGTGACACACTCAGGAAAGCTGGAACACGAGAAAGTCAGAATGTGAAATATGCTGCCTATCCTTTAAAGAAAGAGTGGAAGACTGAAGTTACCTTCAACTTCAATTATCTGTTGACAACATGAATGCTTCTCCTAGTTTTAACACTTAAAAAAAGAGGATGAGTGACAGCCTATGTGCTCTTGTCAGGAACAGGTACAGTGCCGTACCAGTCTAACTTTTCAGTCGGTAGAGAGAAGAGAAACACCCCTTCCCCCATTTTTTAGATAAGGCTGTTGGGCTCCTTCAACTTCAGATGCCATCTTTGGATGCTTCTTTGGGAAAAAATCCCATCAGTGTGGCAGCCCTGTATTTTACGCGAAGCCAGATGGGCACTGCTATGTGTCCTGGGCTCCTCACTTTCAGTGTCTCCCCACCTCCTCCTCTGCAGGCAAGGCCTACGTGGCCCTGCAGCCGGCCATGTTGCGATCGAGCCGCCACCCCCCAAAAAGGCGTTTCATTTTGGCAAGGTTGATTTGCTGTTGCTGTAGGAGTCAGAGCGGAAGAGCAGCGGTGGGGGCACAGAGGACTGACAGTAACAGGGCAAAGGCCACAGGCATCCCCCCACCAGCCCACCGCCTCCCCTCAGGGCTCGCCGCACCGCCCCCACGCAACGGCCGCAGCGCCGCTTCCGGCCCCGGCCCCGCCGGCCGACGTAGCTTCCGGTCCGAAGCGTTTCCGCGGCGTCATTTCCCCCGCCGTCCCGGTCGCTGTTTCCTGTCCGGCCGGAGGGGGCTCGTGTCCCTGCCCTGCGTCCCTGCGCGCGCGCGCCCCGCCGCGCGCCCAGCCGCCCGCCCAGCCGCCGCCCGCGCGCCCAGCCGCTGCCCCGCGCCCAACCGCCGCCGCCATGGCAATGAGACAGACCCCGCTGACGTGCTCGGGGCACACGCGGCCCGTGGTGGACCTGGCCTTCAGCGGCATCACCCCCTACGGCTACTTCCTCATCAGTGCCTGCAAGGGTGAGGCCCCGCGGGAGGCGGCGGGCTCCGCCGGCCGCGGGGAGGGGGGGAGAAGCGCCCTCCAGCGGGCGGGGAGCGCCCGCAGGGGCGGCCGCGGCGGCGCCGGCCCCTTTGTTCAGCCTCCCCGGCGGGCAGGTGAGGCGGGGGCGGCACCGGCCCAAGGGCCGCCCTCGCCCCCGGTGTCCGTGTGCGTGTGGAGGGGGGAGGCGGTGCTGCGTCCCGGGCGCCTTCTTGGGGCCGCTGCTTGGGAGTGTGGGGAGGAGGCCGCGCTAGGTGGGCCGAGCGGCCCGCGTTAGCGGCGATAGCTGGGCTGGGGTGCCTTGCTCACCCAGAGAGACGGTGGGCCCTGATAGTAATACCTAGTTTCAACCTTACCGAATGAGAAAGGGCCCTGACAGCTGACTGTGGTGTTTAGTTACTAATTTAACCGCTGCACTTTGAGAATTCATTCAGTCCAGGTCCAAATAAATAAAGCTTTGTAAAAAAGACTTGTTTCTAAACCAGCCCATTTTTATCCTCTGCCCACATGTAGTGTGCATCTTAAGTTGGGTTCTTTTTTAATCAAGGTGGCTGTCATGGTGGATGTAGACTGGTGATGTCACTTTTCTTTTGCATGAGAACTTTCTTCTGCTCATTTTGAGAATAGCATTTTGACTTCATACGTGCATATATTAATCTTATGTATGTACTCATGAACTTAAAAGGCTCTCCCTCCCTGCCTTGGAGTGTTTCACATTCAGCTTTCCTTCTCGTGGGAGCAACCTTTTTTTTATAGCCACCCAAAATGAAATAGTCATAGGAAAGGCTTTCTAATTCCATTTCATTTTTACAACTTTTCTCTATATATTTTGAACATGTAGACATAAGACTCCTTTTTGAGGAATATTAGTCTGAAAACTTTTTTCCAAAAAAAAAAAAAAAAAAAAGAGCTCCTCTGCCTGTAGAGCAGACTGGAGTAAACTGCCTGTAGAGTTGACTGGAGTAAAACCAAAGCTAAATGACCCTTTCTTCTTCTCTATTTCTCTTTGCTCTTATAAACAAACACAAAGAAAATTTCTATTTACTTTGCGATAGTATTTTATGGTCTATATAGAATTTTAGATGTTCACAGTGTGTGCAGCTGCATAGCTAAGCTCTTTAGCTAAACTCTTTTTCAAAAAATAGCATCATAAAATATGTGATGTTTCCCCAAAGGGAGGTGTCTGCTGACAGATTCTTTTTTTGTCCTGTTTGTATAAAAGAATCTTCTTAAAGTAGTTTCATTTTATTTGATAACATTATCTGAACATTGGTTTTATTTTTGTGAAGATGGTAAGCCTATGCTACGTCAAGGCGACACAGGAGACTGGATTGGAACATTTCTAGGGCATAAAGGTGCTGTTTGGGGTGCTACTTTGAACAAGGATGCCACTAAAGCAGCTACAGCAGCAGCTGATTTTACAGCGTAAGTGATTACCTGCTTTTTGAAGTCTCACTGTGTTTTGGTTTTGGTCAATGATATTTTTTCTGTGACATGTAGTTGATATATAAGTTACTGATTTAGCTGTTTTTCTTTGGTAAATTATTAAGCTCTTTTATGGATAGCTTAAATTAGGGCCTAAAACTTTAGATGCTTGAAAGTAGCTGCAGTTAATTTTGTCATGTTGGACAACTGTGCTTGCTGCTTTATCGCAATACTTAATTACCATAATCATTTGCTGGAATAACATTTTATGCAACTCTAATCTTTAGCACTGTAGAGTGCTAAAATCAGAGTTGAAAGAGTGATTTTTATTTTGCTCCTTCCAGTTAGCCACTTTTTCGCTTATTTTCTGTTGCTCGTAGCTGGGGCAAATAAGCTTGTAACAGCAAAATTTTCATGGCATCGTAGAATTCATAATAGCTACCATTTTGTGTTTTTAAAACATACCAAGTATTCCAGAAAACTCTTGCAAAAAAATCTTTTTTTCTTTTTTACTGTCTGTAGTGTGTATTAATATTTGGCACTTTAACTCCTGTTAGTAGGTGATATTTTATATTAAGCTGCAGAGGACAGCTGCACTTGTCTGTCTTTAAAACTAAAATAGTAATAATTCTGTGTTATACTGAAGAAGAGGGACAAAGAAAATGTCAAGATACTACAAAAAAGCTTTAATAAAAGCAGATAAAGTATTCTTCTTGACCAACTGGGTTATTACTTATCAGAACGTAGTACTTTTGACAAGTTACAAGGGCATCGGGAAAGACTGTTTACAAGCTAATCTGACTTTGTCTCAGTGCTACTAAAATTTAAATGTTTTCTCTTGTCATTTAGCAAAGTGTGGGATGCTGTGTCAGGGGATGAGCTAATCACTTTGGCTCACAAGCACATTGTCAAAAGTGTGGATTTTACACAGGTATGAAAAAGCTTTGTATCTTACTTGCCAGAGAAGTAAGCACTTGAATGTATTTTGGTATTTGCTGTTTTTCTTTTTTTCATGTGTGCTTAACAGGCAAATATTCTAGCATGTCACTTTTGGCTTTTTAAGGTTATAACTTAAATGTAATAAGTGTAAATGTGGTAAGGGTGTTAGTAGGCTGAGAGAAAGAACTGTTATTTTAAGATTCATGGATGAAGGCTGATGTTTCAATTCAAAATAGAGCTGACTCTTTGTAACTTCTGTTTCAGGATAGTGATTATCTGTTAACAGGTGGACAAGATAAATTGTTGCGTATCTATGATTTGAGTAAGCCAGAAGCAGGTGAGTCTCCTTTTATAACTGATTTTTTGTTTTCAATAATTAAATACAAGTTCTGAAATTTCTTAGAACTTTCAGATTTGCTTTCTGTTATGAATTACAAAGGACAAAATTCAAGATTGTTTCACACAGATGGTAAATATAACCTTTTACTATAGTAAGATAATCTGAAGTCTGTAACATTTTAAGCTTATCCTTTCACAAGTGAGCTAGAGCTTTTTAAAAGTAAAACAGTTTGAGGCATAAGATCTCAAGGATAGCATGTTTCAGTTCAACACAAATCTGTTAGGAATGGGTCCATTTAAAATTAAGCCACCTGATAATAGAGGCAAGTTTCTGTATATTTCAGTGTATTAAAATTCATATTAATATTGATATTAAACTAGTGAAGATTGATACTGAGCTAGAGAAGGCTGTTAAACTAGTGATGCTTTTTGTATATCTGATTCTCTGAATTTAATCTGCATTTATCTTTTTCATGGAATTAGATCCATGAATAGTGCTTGAAGTAATTTTACAGTTTCTGGCAAATGGAAATCAATGTAGATTAATAGAGCTCCCAAACTGCTGTATAGCATTATTTTCTTATGTACTAAAATGCTTGCTTTAATTTTAAGAACCTCAGGTTATCAGCGGGCATACTTCTGGCATTAAAAAGGCTTTATGGAGCAGCGATGACAAACAGATTCTTTCAGCTGATGATAAAACTGTCCGGTAAGAAAAAGTAACTTTTAGTTTTCTGAAGAAGCTCACTGTTTGTTTGTTTGTTTGTTTTATAATCTATGTCAGAATATCATTACTACTTTCTTTTACAGAAAGAGATAATGTCAGTTATTTGATTCTAGATTATTGTAGTTCTCTTATGCTGTTGGGCATTTTAATATTGTAACAATTTTAATCTACCCCGTAATCTTGTAGCAACAGAGTAACTTCTTACAATCATTTGCTGCTATCTAATAGTTTGTGCTAAATGCCTTAACCTTGGGCATCCCCAGAAGAGGAGCTCTTTTTGTGAACTTCATAGTCACAATGAATTAATGCATGTCTTTTGTAAATTTAGAAAATATGACTTTATAGATGAGGTCTTGTGAGTATGCTTTGTGCAGAGGTATTGCTGGCTTTGTCTTCCACAAGTGAGCCTTCAAAGATGCACAAGGCAAGGACTAGCGAGAAGCTGGGGTGAAAGACTAGAGAGAGTATCTGGAAACAGTGCACTGTTGACAAATTTAACCTTTATTCTCTGCCATGCTGATAAGTTGAGTAGGCTTTAGTGTTTGTGTAAGAGGGCTCATCCATTCATGGTGTTTTGTTTACTTTATGCCCAATTGGTAGGAGATGAGCTGAAACCTAGACAAACCTGGATGCTGGGGAGATGGATCAGCAAAGACCATTCCTCAAACTAAGCTGCCCAGAAAAGATGGGAGAAGTACCTTTTTGCTTCCTCAGCTTTCTGGCTACTACAGCCAGTATGATATGATGCCTAGCCATCTCACCATTCTTTTATTTATGCACAGAGGAAAGAGAAATAGTGTGGCTTTCTGATTGTAGAAGGGGTGGGGGATTGAGGACACTGGTGCCATATCCCTGCAGTCTCTTTAGCTCCAATTCTTTCCAGTTTCCCAGTGCTCAAGATGAACAAGAGCCTTGTGTTGTGTGTTTTTGTTTGGTTTTTCTCTGAGTCTTAGAGATAGAAATGTAGCGGTCATCTAATGAACAAAACTTCTTATTTGTCATAGCAAAGCAACGTCCATTTGCTTTTTGTTTAGATAGCTGTTGCATCCCTAGATAAGGCACTAAATTGCATTAAATGAAGCTGTATTCTGTGTATAAATTGGCATTAGTACCTCTTTTACTTTTGAGGTTAAGAGGCAGAATGGCATCTTCAAGCCTTGCTTTTAGAAAGCTGTATTGCTCAGGAGGCTTGAAACGAGTTTTTTAATCTCTAAGGAAATCCTTGAATAGTTTAAAGGTATGTGTGCCATTTAAAGTTGTTGCATTAGGTTTCAAAAGTTGTGGTATTATAATGTAAGCATGTTTTAATTTTTTGTTGGGTAAAACTTTAAGGTAAGAATACCACTGAATATCCAATGTATCTATGGAATCAAATGAAGTTCTTTATTGGGTGGCTTTTTTTAATTCGGAGCTTTCCATGGATGGGGGTAGAGAACTGCTTGATTTGCTGAAGTAATCTAAGAGTCTCATTTCTTTGTAGCCTCTGGGACCGGAATACCATGACTGAAGTACAGGCATTAAATGTTGCAATGTCAGTAAGCAGCATGGAGTATGTTCCAGAAGGACAGATACTTGTGATAACCTATGGGAAGACCATTGCTTTTCATAGTGCAGAAACGTGAGTCTAAAACTGAGCATTTTCATAGGTCGATTAATAGGTTTGGTTATGTTGGTAGAGTTGGCTGTACAAAACCAAATTAGTGAGTCACAGAATTGGCATCAGTAGATATCTTTGCCGTCTAGTCAGATGCAAAGTGCAACACATCTACCCTTTTCTAAAAATAATGATCTCTAACTGTAAGATGCTAGACTGTAAATATTCACTGCTGTTGTTCATACTCATTGTCATTGTAGTTAAATAAGAGTTTCATTCAGGGTTCAGTTTATTGCTTTTTGGAGAACTAGTTGTTGTTTTAAGGAAGCAATTTACACACTTAAGCAGATTCCATAAAGTAGTTCTAAATATGTGAGACCTCTGTTTTGCAGAATCTTTTTGTTTCTAACTTAATAAGCTCCACTTGCAAGTATTAAAACTTGTTTTAGAAACCGTAGGTGGATGTATTTTTTTTTTTTTCTTAAAAGCAGTTGTGATTTGTAGAATCAAACTTTCTTCGCTTTCAGGACCTTTTCTTTTTTTTTCTTTTAAATCTTAACAAACTTCTCCTTCAGTCTAGAGCAGATTAAATCATTTGAAGCTCCTGCTACAATCAATTCTGCATCACTTCACCCTGAGAAAGAATGTTTGGTTGCAGGTGGTGAAGATTTTAAACTCTATAAATATGACTATAATACAGGAGAAGAATTAGGTATGTTCGTCTTCTATAATCAAAAATGAGTTCTGAAATGAGTTGGGGTGGGATGGGGGAGAATGTAAGTTTGTTAGTTGATCCTATCTTCATTTAGAATTTTGTGCACACTGAGTCGTTGGAGAACCAGAATATGTGCACTGTGTGCTACTGGCTTGCTTTTTAGTTTTGCCTAGAATAAATAAGCACCTGTTTCATGCAATTAATAAGTTACTATTATGTTACCTAAATTAGAGAGCACTGAGATACCAATTAATAGAAGCTTTATTTTATATCAGAAGTAAAATATTGGAAAAGTGCCTCCCATCAATGTTTTTTCTTTTCTGATTAAGTTTTACCTACTAATTTCACTTGTAGAATACAATTTGAAAATCATACCAACATATTCTCTTCTAGAATCTTACAAAGGACACTTTGGTCCCATTCACTGTGTGAGATTTAGCCCTGATGGAGAGTTATATGCCAGTGGCTCTGAGGATGGTACACTAAGGCTGTGGCAGACAACAGTAGGGAAAACCTATGGTCTTTGGAAATGTGTAGTTCCTGGTAAGTGTGTGTGCATTTTCCTGGTGAAACTTGGCTGCTTCATGTGCACTTCTGAAAGTTGTTAAACAAATACAATTTTTATGGGAAAATAATGTCTAGAAGTAATAGCATAAATGATGAACATCTGAATTTCCTATGATGTCTGTACTGTCTTAACACCCACTCTTGCGTGATGGATATAAGGATTTGGTTCTGTGGCTGTCAGTTAATTTCAAACCTATAAGCTTACTGAATATAGACATGTTGCAGATATTTACGCAAGTAGTCTTACATTTTGATGTTGTAGAGCAAGAAATATGAAATCCCATTTTTATAAATACTTAAGGATATAGGAGTCTCTAGAAAAAAGTGCAGATGATAAACTTATCTACTTTATATGCACTTAGGTTCTCTACACTTTAGGGAAAAATAATAAAAAAAGCATCTAGAAAACTGCAAGCAGATATCCATTAATGGAATTTCTTACCCAATTCTTCTTTCTTTGGCCCTAAATGAATAAGTGAAAGCTTTATTTTCTGATTTAGGCACATAGATGGGGTTGGGGGAGTCAACTGAAGATACTAACTTTTTTCTTCCTACAGAAGAAGAGAATGCAGAAGCAGCAAAAGCAAGGACCACCCTTCCAGGAACTGCAGAGGAGGAATTAGGTAATGCACAGAACTGCCAACTTCAAATTGGTTAACTGTTAAAAGATCAGTAAAGATGGGAGCATTCCTTAGTATGGGAGAGTTAGTTTTTCCCAAGTACCTTCTGGCATTTTGTGCTCTTCTCACATCTTCAACTGCATTTTCCTCAAAGAAACTATGTGGGAAGTGTCAGACTAGTGATGAGCTGTGTAATCTTGCAGACCGTCCAAACAGATTTGGTAGAATAATTGAATCGAGTTAAATGGAAAACAGTCTGATCTTTACTGTAAAAGAATCCCTTCAACATTCCTTTTATTTATATATCTAAGGTGAAGTAATGCCCTTTTTATTTAATTGCAGAAGATCTTGCCTCTGAAAACTCAGATTCAATGTACAGCTCAACTCCTGAAGTTAAGGCCTGAGTATCACAACTGCTACGCAACATACGGACATATGAGACTATATCAAGTGAACAGTGATAAGCGGCAGCCTTCCAGAGTGCACTCTCTACATAAGGCAAAGATGGGCAGTAATTGATGAGAATGCGTTGGAACTGGCTAGGTGTTGTCTGTAAGAGAACTGAGTATCCAAAAAAAAAAAAAGACAAGTAGTAGAGTTTTGCTATCTTCTTAGCATAGCTGCCTACTGTCTTTTGAATGAAGCGTGCAAGCCAAGATCCAGTCTCTCCAATTTCAATTAGACTCATTGTAGTGTGTTTTCTTTACTATGGAGAAGAGATATAACGGCTTTTACCCATTTTTTTCTTGAAAGTTGGAAGATTTGGCTTTAGTTGTAAAGAAGGGATTATGTACTAAAGTATTCAATTTGGATTTTGTTTCATTGTACACTGCTTATGAACATTTAACTGTTTTCAGTTGTCTAAATAAAATGCCTCTTGAAACTTGTATCTTACTGTTTAGCATTGGGCTCCTGGAAAAGCAACCAAGTTACTGCATAATCCTTTCTAGCATCTATTTTTTTTTCTGTATACTAAACAAAGAGGGAAAGGAATAAGAGTGTTTTAGTGTTGGGACAGCAAGTGGCAAGTTCCTTGATTTATAAGCCTTGTCTTTTTATTCTTTAAAGTTTGAATGTAAAAATGAGTCTCTAAAATCAAAACCTCGAATTCCTAAACTAAACGTACTGCCTGAAACATTTGGTTGTACATGAAAGTACTAGAGGTTGGCTATGAATCTGTACAAAGCTTCGGTTTAGTCCTCTAGACTGACTAAAAAGTTACTCTTTCAAGATTATACATCATATTTTCTTCATTAAAGAAAATATTGCCATTCTTCCACTTGTCACTTCCTTTGATATTACGCTGAAAAGTTTTTTTTTTTTTTTTTTTTTTTTAAAATGCACTGAATACAGAAAGGAGGAATTCAAGAGGAATATTATGAAGGGATGATATTGAAGCCCTGATTTATAGGAGTAGCTTTTAGTGTCCTGAATGTTACCTAGTTTTGCCATGTAAATCCCTAAGTTATTCATGTTCCCTTTTATTTTTTCATATTCAGATTTGTCCTTAATATTCTCTTGCCCTTCAATATTCTCTTTGGCTTTTTCCCCAAAGGAATTAATAGTATCTATCAGCTTAGAAGAAAAGTAAAACCTAAATTTTGAATACAAAAGAAGTAGAGTAATATAAAGGAAAATAAAGAATGATGCAATGAGTCTTGATTTCTGTTAGTCCAGTGTTAATATTAAGAGTAAGTTATTTCATTGACTGAACTCTACAACTCAATTTGGAAATACCTATCTGAATTTTATCACAGAAGTAAATCGGGGTTGTGAGTTGCTTACAGTTGAGCGTTTGTTTCAGTGTTTTCGTTAATTCTATTAAGGCTCATGAGAATTCCAAATCTAGTACTTCACACTAAAAACTTTTCACTTTACAAGCTGAGGAATGTGTTTAAAAAAAGAAAAAAAGTTCCCCCCTGCCCCTGGTGAAACTTATTTGCTCCTCATTGTGAGTAGGCTTATAGAAAGTCTGGAATAAATTCCTCAAATTTAAGAGCTGTGATCCTTATGCTGCTTTACATGATGTCACAAGTTTGTAAAGTGTGTTTGGTAGCCCTGAAGGAGTGGGCATAAGGTAACAAGACATTTGTTTCATTTAAGCAAGAATGTTAGCAACACTTAATACTTGATGCAAGTTTGTGTTATTGCATTCCTAAAAAAAATGCAAAGGCTGTGAAACTGTCAATATTTTTCTTGTTAAATTTTCATTTTCCAAGTACTGCAAGAAGTACTACAAGATTGACATCAAGTTTTCACAGATCTTGTTCTTGAAGTGTTAGAGCTTGGATCTAAAGCTTCGTTTCAATTCCAAAGCACTTCAGAAGCGGCCTGGATTCTGTTTTGTTACCACTATAATAACGATAACTGCGGGGTCTCTGCTTGCAACGCTTAAGAAAAAAAAAAAAAAAAAAAAAGGCGGGGGGGAGGTGTGGCTGCAGCCTGTCTCCCCGCTCCCCCTCTCCCGGCCGTCCGCGTCGGGGCGGGCCCAGCACCACCTGCACCGCCCCGTCCCGCCCAACGGGGGGCGGAGAGCGGCCGGCTCCGCGGGGCGATGGCGGCCAGAAACCCGGGCACGGGGCTGGGTAAGCGGCGCGGCCGCTGGTGCGGAGCGGCAGCAGGAGGGTTTGCGGGTGGCAGCCCGGGGGCCGCTGCTAGCCGAGGCGGTGCTCACCGAGAGCGGCTGCGGAGTCCTGGGCGGAGCCCACGGCGGGTCCGAAACCGGGTTTCCGCTGCCTGCTCGGGTCCTTCCTGTGCGGGGCTGATTGGGAAGGTTTGCGCCTGATCACCTGCCTAGCCATTTTTCTTTCTCCGTGACTGACCCCACTTTTACATGCTTTCTCAGTGGCACAGATTTTCCCCCTGCTCCCTCAGTTAAATGCAGCTGGAAAGTGCAATATGGGACAGACAGGCAAATCAAAGCGGTTTTTAAACCTGGTTTCTAATCATGTTCTCTGAATGCATTTGGTAAATTGTCAGAATTTAAAAAGTAGGAGTCAAGTTTCTGCAAAATATTGAAAGTACTGCGCGTTTCTTAAAGGCCGAATTACAAATAGACTTAGAATTACTTTAGGCCCTTTAAAATATGTTCGTCACACATTTTTAAGACTTTCTTTTCAACCAGGCAGCCTACAGGAGATTTATTTTCCTTTCTATTCTTATGGTTAAATAGAAGTTGAGATTTTGTCATATAAAGTGCCTTGACTCCAGAGGCTGGGGCTTTGAATGGATTATCAACCTTGCAAAATAATGGTACAAGCTCACAAGACTGGCAGTGCTGCAGTAGACAAGCAGCTGTAGCCACAACAATCACACCACAAAACTGCATCGGGTCCTTTCTTGCATCTCAGATTTTGATTGAATAAACCTTTCTTCCCCCCATCTCTCTTCCTCTCTCCCAAGGGGTTCAAAACATTTTTTTTATCATTAATTGGATTATGATTTGCAAACTCAGGGCATTATCTTTCCTTATCATTCTCATCTCTTACTTCCTCTCTGAAGACTGAACAGGGTTTTCCAGAGTCTTACAGGCGTTCTCCAGGCCTGAAAGGATGCCATGGTTTAGATAAGGTGGATATCCAGCCAATACAAGTTTTCTTTGCCTTTTCCCATTTGAAGCTTGTATTCTAGTAATTGCTGGGGGTGGGAAAGGGACATGGCTAGAGCTTTCAGACCTTTCCACACAGTAAAATCCCATCGCAGCAGTGGGTTGAATTAAGGTGATTGGCTTTTTTATAGTCAGCTCTTGATTATCTGGTCTTTAGGGGTGTGATGATTTGGATCAATACAACTAGATGTAAATTAAGTGCAGGAGATACAGGGACAGTGTTAGGGAAAGGAGGGGGTTGCTGATAGCTGACCAGGGAACGTGGAGGTCTCTGAGGTTGCGTTAGCAGAGTTCAGGAGGCCACGCAGCACTCCAGAAACTCAAATGAGCCTGCAGTACTTCAGCTCCTTTCAAAAGATTTTCCTACAGTAGATGGGCATACACGTAAGGAAGGCTGTGCTGCCAACCCTGTGAGTTTTGGAAGAGGCAACCTGCATAACATTTGGTTGGATGTTGCTGTACAACTGTAGTCAAGGGGAAAGAAAAACTATTCAATATGCAGCTGATCAGCACAATATAATTATTGTTATTTCCACCTACTAAAACAATCTTTGAGCATGTCCCAAATATTTCCTACATGTTACTCTTTCTCCTCTCATAAATAGCCTTCTCCTGCCCAAGAGGTGGCATTAACCTGTGGGCAAGACTATTAACAGAGAAGGCATGTCTTAAGAGCTGGATGAAGTGGCCTCTTTTAGCTGCAGCTGTGTCACCTGGAAAGGTCACTGCTCTCAGCTTATTCACAGGTATTTGTTACCATCCTTTCCCAGTGATCTTTTTTAATTTGGTTGCAGTCAAAATGAACAGGGTTGGATGTGCAGGGCAGACATATCCCCAAGTTGTGCAGGAAAACTGTGTGGCCAAGACGGTATTTGTGTGAAGCGGCAGTGTGCCCTGCTATGGCTGTTTCTAGCAGCTGGCTTTTGCTGGCTGGTTTGAAGGGAGAACTGAATCTCCCTGCTATTGAACACACATCTAAAATACTTTAAGTGCTATATCTTGTTTAAAGTGAATTGCTGTGTCTTACTTTAAGTGCTGAATCTTAGCTGGTAGCAGTAGTCAAAAAAGATGTGTTACACACTTTATCTTCTGTGGTAGCTAACAATACACACCGCTGCTGTGACTTTACCTTTTGAAGGTTTTGCTGGCTTGTGCCAACACACTTAACAGTAGTTCAGAGGATTTGTCCCACACCACAGTGCTATCAGTAGGATAACAGGAGTTTTCAAACAGGGACACCTAGTGGTGAAATATCTGCCATTTAAATATGCATTATTTCATTTGAATCCTTTTTTCTGTATCCACTGTTTCTGTGTTTGCTACCTAATGTCATTATTTATGACATAAATTTCTGTTACCACAATTAGCATCTGTTTGTTCATGAATGCCAAGACAGCTCTTCTCAAATCATGGCACATGCTTTCCTGTGTGATGTTTTTTTTCAGTAAAATAAATACATTATTGTATAAATCCCTTAATTCATCCGTTCTTTTTTCTCATCACTGCTCTTCAGTAGAAGAGCAAAGAGTTCACTTGGAATAAAGAACAGGTACATCTAGAGGAGACAGATAAAAAGACACTGATTCGTATGAATGAGTCAGAGGCCGACTAATCTAAAATATTGGCAGTTCTAATATATTTGCCATGAAAAAATCCTGTAAAGAAAGTGAATGAAAAATTTTAAAAGTTTGTCATTGCACAGGGAAAGTTTGGGGAATCATTCTCATATTCTCAGGTACAGCAGCATGACTACAGGGGCTAAAAGGAGTTTGCCTCTCTTATTCTGCTCCCAAGGATGCTGGAGTATAATGGACCAAGTGCTTCATATGTTTTATCACTTTTCAGTAAAGCATCAGTTGCAGCTTTCTAATGCCACTTCACAGGGAAATAGTAAAACACATAAATGAGTATCTGTTTTGTAGTGTAAGCTAGTGGCATACCCCTCTGGTTTAACTGCAGGGGTGCAGACGTTTGCCACATGGCTTTTACCTTCCCTGCAGATGGAATTATGAGGCAACAGCTTCAGGAGTCATGGAGAAAGACAGACGCTCAGTAACCTTGGGGAGAGGAGGAAAATGTTTAAAATCCAGCAGATAACACAGCTTGATTGTGTGGAGCCTGAACTTGTGCCTAAGTATAAATCTTTCTTTAGGCAACTCACTGGGGAAGAGAGGAAGAGGGAATGGCCTGAAGAATAACCCAAGGTTACATGGCAAATCAACAGCGGAGTTTACTGCCAGTCACGTAGTTTTACCATTTATCCTATTACCAAGGGTAAATCGTGCCTGACCAAGCTGATTGCCTTCTGTAGTAAAGTGACTGGATTTGTTGACAGGGGGAGAGCAGTGGTGTCATTTACCTTGACTTTAGCAAGGCTTTTGATACTGTCTCTTGCAATATTCTTGTATCCAAGTTGGGATGTTACAGTCTGAGTGGATGGACAACTACATGGGTAAAAACCTGGTTGGATCATTGGGCTGAGAAGGTAATGGTAAGTAGGTCATACCCTTCCCAGAGGTTGCTGCCGAGTGGAGTAACACAGGGTCTGGCCTGAGACCTGCCCTGTTCAACATTTTTTCAGTGAGCTGGAGGAGGCAACGGTGCTTGTTAGTAGAGTTTGCTGATGACACTAAATTAGCTGCACCAGTCTCTACACTTGAGGGCAGGGGCTGCCATTTGAGAGGGACTCAGACAGGCCGGAGGAATGGGCCAACAGGAACTCAGTGAACTTCTGCAAGGCAGAAGGCAGAGCCCTGCCCCTGGGAAGGAAGAGCTCTGCAACGACACAGGCTGGGGCCTGAGCGCTGGGGAGCAGCTCTGCGGGAAAGGCCCTGGGGGCCGTGGTGGGCAGCAAGCTGAGCACCAGCCAGCAGTGGCCCTGGGAGCAGAGACAGCCAACTGCCTCCTGGGCTGTCTGAATAGGGGCACAGCATAGGTTATGGGAAGGGATCATCTTCTCTCTACGCAGCACTCATTAGGGTGCCTCTGTAAGTGCCTCTGTATCCGGTTTGGGGCCCCCCAGTGCAAGAAAGATGGACAGACTGCCGTGAGTTTGGCAGAGGGCCACCAGGATGGTTGGGGCTGGAGAACCTGCCCTGTGAGGAGAGGCTGCAGGAGCTGGGCTGGTTCAGCCTGGAGAAGAGACAGTTTCAGGAGACCTAATAGCAGTCTGCCCACATCTACAGAGAGGTTATTAAGAAAACAGAGCTGGGCTCTTCGCAGCAGTGCATGACAAGATGAAGAAAGACAACAGACTTGAATCAAAACAGAGAGGTTTAGGCTGGCTATTAGGAAAAACGTCTTCCTCATAGGGACAGTCAGGCTGCCCAGAGAGGCTGTGCAGTCTCCATCCTTAGAGATTTTCAAGACTCGACTGGATAAAGCCCTGAGCAACGTGGTCTGACCCCATGACTGACCCTGCTTTGAGAAGGAAGTTGGACTAGTGACCTACTGTAGCCCCTTCCAAGCCAAATTATTCCATGAGTATATGATTTTAAATATATATATGTGTGTATATATATATTCTTTGAGCAATGAATAATTAGTTACTGTTGTTTTGCAAAGTATGTTCATGAATGCTAAAAATAAAAAAATCCATCCATGCTGCTCAGCCCCTCTAGTTGAAGGGCCAGAAATATATTCATTATGTTTCAATTGATATTTTTAATTATAGTTGATATTTCTGAGCCATTTACATATGAGAGCTAGCCTGTTGGTAAGTGGCATTTAGATAATGACGTGTTGCATCCCTGTTCAAGACAGCATAATCCTGTTCTAATATATTAATAGCTGGCTTTAGCCATTTTCCTAAGGAAGTAATGCCTGTACATTGGCTCTGTTTCTTCACTGTTTCTTTTTGAACCTGTTGGGGCTAACTTTAATCAAATTTGAAAGAAAGACAGATATATCAGAGGTAAGTGAGTTCCTACAAATTGTAAGAAATTGATCACTGGGTTCAGTGACCGAATTAGTCCGTCCATTGAGGGAAAGGCAGGCACAGTTCAGCAATTACATGGTTTTTTCATTACACATTTTTTTTGGTTTCATGCAAGTGTCTCGTCTTACTCAATGGTCGTGAAGACCATGATGGACAGGCGGGTTGTTGGAGTAAGGAAAGGTTTCTGGAGCAAGGGGAAAAGAGGGAACAGGCAGAGGACATAGACCCACAGGAAACCAAGCTCCTGTGCTCTTCAGCTTGTGCAACAACCTACTTCCTAAAAAAATAGCTTTTGAGAGGCTTTCAGAGCATTTTGGCAGGTACCATCACAGTCAGTGCTTTCAAGAGCAGTTTGATCTGGGTCCAGACTTGCCTGCTTTGCCGTATCTGCTGAGGTTCTGACCACGGCCGGCTCCCCAGGCAGTAGCAGTGTGATGCCTGGCTTCTGTTTTAAGGTAAAGAGGTAACAGTGTGGCGTACAGGCTCCATATGGCCCACCTTGAGCACTGGGGTGTGATCCATTTCACGTGATTCATGGTCAACATTGTGTGGTTTCTCTAATGTTACAAAACAGCGTGAGCTGATTTCTAGTTCAGGGCTCGTGCCTTTGTCCGCCTTGGAGGGTCTGAATGCTGGTGACTTGGAGACTCAACTTCTGTCATACAAGAAAGACCTATCTGAAAATAAAGTAGGTCTATAGCAAGAATCGCTATGGGAAAATAATTACAGCTTCTATCTCAAAAAAAAAAAAAACAAAAACAAAAAAACACCCAAACCTTAATCAGCTTATTTGGTAACTAGTTTTATATAACTCTTTTACAAGGTCTAATCCTGAAGCCTTTTCTTCATCTTCTGTGCTATCGTTCAGCTATGCGTGGCCAGCTGGATTCAGCCTGTCTTCAGCCAAATACCTTATTTCTCTGCTAAAGATTCAGGACACAGTTTTCTATTAGCTTCTCCAGGATTAATAGCTTTCATCACTTCCCTTACCCAGTTTATCATGTGTTCACGGTAAGCGCAGGAGCCCACATGCTGTTTCTGGCACGGAGGAGGAAATAGTTGTGAGGACGGCTTCTTTTGGGGAGAGTGCTGGCTTATGTGGCCTTGAAATGCTTGTGAAACTGCAGCCTCGGGTGTTCTTCAGCTCTCCCTTTCACCATCTGAAGGGCTACCATCAATACTTGTTAAAGGTTAAACCCTTCTGAAAAACTTAGTCTGTTTTATGAGGAAGGTATTAGGTACCTTAGATATTTATGTAATTGTAGTAGTGAAGCAGTTCTATTTTGTGTTTTCTGAGGAAACACTTCATGGTTTTGGATTCATGCCCCTCAAGGGAGGGAGAATTTCCTGGTGAGATTTTGAATATGATTTTTAAAGGTTTTCAAATGTCTTCAGAGGAAAAAGTGAACTTCAAGAGTGATTACAGAACATTGGCTAATTAGACATAGTGTAACTGCTTTAATTACTTTTATCCCTGAAGCCACATGACTGTGCAGATGACTAGCAGATGACTTATTTAAAAAAAAAAAAAAAAAAGACATGTTCACACTGCAAGGTTAATGAGCCTAATTAAATATAGTTTTCCTTAGCCACATACTAAATCATAAAGCTGGGGGCATAGGGGAGGGGAAGAATCCAAAGGCAATCAATCAGTTCTATCTCAAATGATGGTTTTGTTCTCATTTTTAATGTAAAAAAAGCTGGAATTGTGACTGATTTTTCTGAATAAAGACCCGTACATTTAAAGGTCTGCTGAGACCTCACATGGCAAACTTTGAAAGTCTATTTAGAGACAATTATGCTGAGCCATATTTGTTTGCACTTGCCCACTGCTTTAATTAATGGAGAAGTGGGCTTGCGTAAAAGATTTGTGTTATACAGAAGTCTCCATCTGCTGCTGCTTATTACCAGAACCTTTGTCCTCCCTTGCCATACGTTCTTTTTATTACCATTTATTTACTTGTTATTGCTATGTGTTCTTATTATTTTAATTTTTCTTCATAAGTTACAATTACATAATGTCTCACATTAATTGTATAGCAAGGATGAAGTCCTGTTTTTTGTTTTAAGTTTTCTGACAGTTCTGTGCACAGCATTTCAGTGTCTTACATTCAAAAACAATTCAGGAATCCAAATTCTATTGTCTTTCAATGAAACTTAGGACTCAGACACAAAAAGGAGCTACTAAACCTTCATGAGTTGCTGTGTGTTGGCAATTACGATAGTATGTTTCTTGCAGAGTCCAGCACAAGGTGAATCAGAGTGAATTCTCTCCAAATAATAAGTAATGCAGGATTAATCTACTCGTGGGGGAAGTTGCTTCCTTTCATTCAAATTCAGGTTTACGCCCCAAGAATCAAGAAGATATAAATTTCCGATATCTAACAAACTGGAGGCTGTGTTCAGATTCTTCCAAACTCTTCCAAAGAAGGCATTAGCTCTTACAGATTAATTACTCAGTCGGCTTTCTTGGTGGTCTTTCATAATGTAGAAAGAGTAGGTTAGAGTAGAGTAACTGAAGCCTCTGGATCCTTATTAGAGAGCTAGAAGCTGAGCTCCTCAAGTGCTTTCTTTGATTTTACCACATTTTCCGAAAGGGCTGGAAGGTTACCACACACTCAGTAGGGTTCTAAAGTTATCTTGATAAATTGTGTTGTGATCGAATGATTCCACCTGAACACTTGGCACGTAGTGGGAGAATCACAGCACAGGGTTTGTGTTTCCTTTTGTTTTCTTTTCTTTATTCTCTTCCTCCATGGGCTTTGTCAACAATTGCTTGTAATGGCCCCTTTGGGGAGGGACCTTTGCTCTGTGCCGATCATTTAGGAGGCTTGACCTTAAAGTGACTGCAGAGCACGCAGAGGTTTCACTGGTTTGTACTTAAACTGTGTTTATATGGTTTCCATCTACTGAAATTAAAAAAGAAGGGAGTTCTTCCCATAGGTTTTGTAGCAACAGCTTTTCTCAGCTGCTTTCTACATGTCAGATGAGCTTCTGGCGTTTGAGACAGAATGAATAAGCCTGTGGCTTATCAAATGAAGAGAATTAATGAGGGTTTGCTGTTAGGCTGGTTTGCAACTTTGGAAGCTCCTCCTTTTCTTTTTTACTATACAGTGAGACTGATACTAAGTTGTAATGGAAATCCTAAAAATTCCTAATGCCCTTTTCTTTATTTGGTTTACTTTTGCTGCTTTTGGCCAGCATTTTGTCCCTGCAGATGCTAATTATTTACTTATATGTGGTAGTAAGAAAGTTGTAGCAAAGTGGTTTACCATACTGATAACAAGATTTAGTTTAGCTGTTTTTCATGCCCTTGTCCTGCATTTCCACTGCATCATTTTTAGCCTAGCATGGTTTCTCCAGAGCCTTTTTCAATCTTATTAGGAAAACAAGCTTGTGTTTAGACATACTTTAGCTAGTATATTAGCTCTGCACTTCTATATATTGTTAAAACAAAAAAGCGGGAAGAAAAAATGAGGGGACAAGATTTCCCTAAGAAATAGGGAATCCCTAAGATTTTGGCCCACTCCTTAAGTATTAAACCTTTTTTAATGAACGTGCTTGAAGGAACTGCAAGTTTAATACAGTAATGAAGAAGACTTTCAGAGATGAGATGCTGTCAACAAATTATGAATTTTTTTAATTAAAATTATTAATTTTTTATTAATCAATTAAAATTATTACCCAGAATTATTCATTATCTCTTAGCATTTGAACCTCTGTCCTTATACTGTCCTTAATTGGTAATTGATGATTGATATTGATGGTGGTGATTGGTTGATGATTGGTGGTTGATGATCATTGATGTTGTCTTCACAGTGTTTTCATGGCTTAGTTATGTAATTAGTATTTAGAAGAGCTAGCTATGTTTTGGGATATCAGGAATGTATAAAGATGTTCTTTTTCTCTTTTATGTTCTGTGAGCAGGAGGACTTGAGTTTGAGTTCATTCACATGCAAAATTATACCTTTGATTTCTCCTACTGAGCGGAAATTTCAAGATTCAAGGCCTGCGCTGTCAGTTCTCCTTTGTCACTCAGTTACCCTTCTTTCAGAGGTGTCCAGTTTTGGTGCTTCTCTTTTTGGACAGTTTCAAAAGTAGACTTCTAGAAAATGTTGAATACCCATTTCTCTTTGACTCTGATTATTGCTTGTGGATAATGAAACTCACGGAAAGTGAGAGCCAGGCTGTCTGCAGTAGGCATCTGAATGAATTTGCACATCGAACGTGTTGTCCTGAGTCCTCTGGAGCGCTTAGAAAGGCAAGCGCTCTAAGGAAGGCACGTATCTGGGCGGTCTCCAGGCAGATATGTTGCCCAGGGCTTAAATGCTGTTGTAAACTTGCAGCTAATCAGACCCTACTAGAAAATTCAGTAAAATTCGTTCTAGATAATAACAACCCAGATGCTTTATTGCATGAGGGTCTCTGAAGAGATTTTGGTGACCATGTGGGATACAGTTCCTGTAGACAAAAGTTTGCACACGCACACAAACTGCTATTACTGCTATTTTATGCTGGGTGCAGGCAGAACAGCCAAGGACTGAAAAAATGTTATCTTGCTCTAGAGTCAAGAAGTACATCAGTGGGCAATGACAGAAGCCTGTTTTTGTATGTTTTAGCTACTACATGTGTAATAGACTTTATAGTCCAGGAGTGGCAATATAGCATCTCTCACCAGCAGTAAGGTAATTCAGTTGTGATGGCAAACAAAACATGCTGTGTGAAGCACCCAGTTCACAGACCATCCCTGACAGAAGTTAAGGCTGTTATGATATTTCTGGACTGATGAGAAGTATGCAAGACCTTAAAAGGACATGAAAGCACAACACTGCCTTCAGAGGACCCAAACCGAGCTCCAACTTTCTTCTGAAGTCCCACACAGTATATTAAGAGAACACAAAAATAGCTGAGACTTCTCTTTTTTTTTTTCCCCTCCACCCCAGAACTTGGCTGGATCTCAAAAGTGCATGTGAATCAACCTGCAGTTCTGAGGCATGCAGAACGAATTCAAACGCGGAGAACTGTGAAAAGTAATTGGCAAGTAAGTGCTCTTTTTATGCATTCTGTTCCTGTATTTTTAAAGCAGTCACTCTCCCTCTCTAGGCTGCGATACTGAATTTTGTTCAAGATGCATGTACACTCAAAAGATTGTGCTTGTCCATGTCTTATTTTAATAATTTGTGTTTGATGATGATGGGATGGAATAAGGTGATGCATTTATCCAAACAAGTTAAAAACCTTATAACTCATGAGTGGCAAAACCACAAATGAATTTAAGTCATCTTTATTCATGAGTGGATTAAATTGTATATTACTATCCTACCACATTTATTCTGTTTCCCAGACAGATTTCTCTGCATCCAGCCTTCTTATTTTTTAATTCTGGAGTTGTAAGATATGATCATGGTCCCTGTCAAGTTTGACCTAAACCTTGATAATTGTTCTTTACTTAAAGATCCCCAACATGTGTGATTCCTTTGCTTAACCATTTCTTACCTAAAACTCAAAATACTTAGCTGGTTATGGGCCTGGGGGAGGAAATTAATGTTAAGGAGACTGACTTCTCAACTGCTGAGATACAGTAAGTGATTGGTTGTTGTCCATCTTTGTGTAAGATAGGTTCATGTAAGCCACTGGTAAAGATTTTCTTCGAAGCTCTGTCTTGCATTTGTTGAATACTCGTTTTCAGTGTCTTTAAAGTTACCGTCAGCCTCTGCTAGCTGTTACCGCCCTGCTGACCCAATTCCCAGCTGACCCAAGGTCCACTGCAGTTTCTCCAGTCCATAGATTGGGATCTTAATGTGAACCTGTAGGCTCAGCTAATAAGCTAATACTCCGGGCTGTGAAATGAAGCAGGAAAGGCGTGGCCACGTGTTGGGTTCGGCCACCTCAGCTGCAGGAAAGGGAAACTGAGAAACCACGGACAGAGCAGGGGTGACTGCTGTGCTTCAGCAGCCTTCAGCAGGACTGCAAGGACCAGGTCTGGGAAATGCCCTGGGACAGAGCCGGAGCTCCCAGTTACCATGCCTTGGCTGCGGGTTGCAATTGGTGTCTAAAGGAGAGCTGGTTTGACGTTCACCGAGCAGCTCTTCTGCAAGCAAATGTGTGATTCCTCTCCAGTGCACAGTGAGCAGGGATGAATATGTCACGCTTGTTTACTTGCAATGATAACCCAAGAGTGGGAGGAAGGAGGGGAGGGAGGCTCAGTGGTAACAGTGCAACATAATAGGGCACAGAAGGATTTGTTTAATTGTACTGAATTCTTCAAATAATTGTTCAAAGTAGTTGGCCTTCTGAGCTTAGCATAGTTTTGGGGTGGCCAAAGCTACATTTGCAATGAGCAGAAATGCTGTGGGCTGCAGTTCAGGAATAATTTGGTAGAACTGCGTGAGATCCTACCGGAAGGTGATAGAAAACAACTTCCTGCCTGTTACATGAACCTGAGAGTCTGTGCTGTGAATGTAATGATTAAATAAGAAATAGACCCAAGCTGAGGAAGGCTAGATACTATTTCAGCATTTCCCAAGACTTTCTTACACATGTAAGGTCACTTGATATGAGTTTAATAGGGCTATGGCTCTAGGTTGGGAAATAGTGTCAGTGAGAAAATCCCGAGGGTATTTCCTAACCTTGGCTATCTTCAGATACTTCAGGTGCAGCATATGTAAAAAACCGATCTTTCGATTTGGCGGAAATGACTGTATAAAGAACAAAGGAATAGAGAACCCATCCTTGATTACAAAGAGGGAATCATTTGGAAGAAAAGGATTTGCTGTCACTCCCTCAACGTGGTTGTAAGACAAATGTTCAATCATTACCAACACATCTCTGCTTTCCCATGCGGTAACGCCAATATTGAGCTATGCAAGTGTGGATTTACTGTGAAGAATACCAAGAGATTATTTTCAGGAGCCTCTCTACCTTATATGAACGCTGTCATTGCAGGATAGTCACGTGCTGTTTATTTCAGAGATGAGCTTGAACCTTTACATGTTTGATTGTAAGTAACACTACAGATTCAAAGTTTCAAGCCTGTATCTCAAAATATACATTTTAAAAAGCCTATAAAAAATAGAGTTCCTACCAGTTCTTGGAACTCTCTTCCTACATCTGTCTTGATGACTATGATTCATGTCTTAAGAGATGAGACAAAAATTCCCTTGAGTGGAGGATAAAAAAATTCCAGCAGAAGAAACTGAAAACCATTTACAGTGAAAAACCTTTTAAAGTGTTATAAGGTAAAAGTAGAAATCAGAAACAAGCAGTCAAACTTATCAGACTAACAGAGGACAGTAACAGTCATTCACTTAACATTACTGAAATTCAGTAACCCCCAAACAGATTTCAGTGTAATTAATTTACTAATATAAACCAGTTCAGAAGGAAGAGTCCCATCAACTAAGTGTGAAAGATTTGTAGACTGGACAGCCTGTTAAGATTTGCAGGGCAATACCTCCATGCAGAAAGAAGTTTTGCTGCATGTGCTGGCAAGTCATGTCACGGAGTGGAGTGCCGGGGAGGCGTTACCACATGATGCTGCTTTACAGACCCTCTAGCCATCGCAAGCTCTTCCCTTGTTGAATAACTGCCTGCTAAGGGATGTCACCTTTTAGTGAAACTGGCCCTGTAGATGAAAACTCACTGGAAATGCTTCAATAAATATTTCATATCTTTGGTTTTTGCACCAAATAGTTACAGATGTTTTTATCCCAGTTTCACACACAAGAAAGTGGAAACATCTGGCGACTCGACCCCAGGTTTTACGAAGCATATGTTCCTCTCGCAGGAGGACAAGCCTCCAAACGCATGCAAGAGTGCAAGTTGCTGATGTGCACATTCATCTGGTTATTTGCAGTCATAAGCCTGTGTTCCTTTGGAAGCACACATGTATGTTGAAAGGCATGCAAGCTTTGAAAGAGACACACTGTACAGAAGGGAGCATGTTATAATAATGGGGTTGCTCAGATAGATGGTGGTTTTATCTTTGTTTTGTAGAAGTAAATGTGAAACAAGATGCTCTTCATCCAACTAAAAACATCTACCTGGTTCTTACGAAGAGTCCTGTTTGGTACTTAGCTTTTGCACCAAAAATCGTGTACTAAAAATTGGAATTGATCCTTTAGTTATGAGACAATGGACTTTTGATTCCAAATCCTTTCTCCACCATTACATATTGCTTCAGACGTGAACAAATTTCTACCATCCCCATAAGCCATTCTTTGTATATCTTCGATGTTATATCCCATATGTTTCCTGATTCTTAGGGATCAATTATTTTCTAAAAAGTGAATTGATTCTCAGTGATATCCAAGCTTCTGATCCCTAGAACTTCTAAATCACTTTGGTTTGGAAAAATAAGCTAAAATACTGTTTTCATTTCCTCGCTCTCTATGTAGGCTGCTTGGTTGCTCAAAGCTGTCACCTGCATGGACCTTACCACTCTTTCAGGTGATGATACTCCTTCAAATGTTCACAGAATGTGTTACAAAGCTAAACATCCCATCAGAGAGGATCTACTGAAAGCCATGGACATGCATGATAAAGGTGTGTTGATTTTAGTTCTTTTTATTGTGTAGAGAAAATTTTCTCAGTATTTTGCAGTCTTCAGGTGTAAAAATGGCATCTTTCTACTGCGGAAGCAATTGTGGTAGGCAGCGCTGCACAACTAATAATTCTGAGGGCAATAAGCTAGGTCCTGTGTGGTCTTATTCCAAGGTCTAACTACAAAATATCTATTCCTTTGAGATGATAAAAGAATACAAGGAGAAAAAATTCATTCTTTTGGGGAACCAAAATGAAGCATGGACTCAGGAAGACACTCTAATTTATGATGCATAATGAGCAAATTTGATATGGAAGCCATAAGTGTGTAACCTCAGTGTATGTCTTTTAATAACAGTGCGCTAGGGTGAAACTAATTGTTCGAGTATTCCGTTAATCTGCTGATGTCCTTTCTAAATTGGAGAAGGGGGGAGGGATGTTCATGTGACTACTTTTGATTTCATGCTTAGTTGCTGTTTTTCCATGTAACTACAGAGCCCGCCACTTTGCCTCTTGGAAAAGATGCGTTCCACTGTTCTAAGCTTGTTATATTTTTCCTTCAGAAAACATTATCTGTCAACTGCTTATTTCAGTAATTAAGATAGGAGACATCTTTGCAGCTCAATCTACTTTAAGGAATTGATCCTACAGTGAGTGTATGTATAAATGTGTGCATATATGTGGTGCACAGACAAACAGAGCTTTTAGCAACATTAACAGGACTGAATGGGCAAAGGACAGCCCTTAAAAATTAGTAGTAAAACTTTCGTTGACATTACTAAACATCTTGCTCAAATAGACCCTATCTGAAGTCTAAATGTTACACCCAACCAGATCCAACTTCACAGCAAATTAAGACTGTCAGGAAAAGTTATACTTCTCTGTAATCAGTTAAACCCTCTTCATATCTGAGCAGCCCTTTTGAATTTTTCTGGGTGTACGAAATCACTGATGTGTCAGTGAATATCATTTGACTTTTGTCCTGTCATGTTAGCCTTATGGGGATCTAGTAAAAAGGAACTCGGTGACATTTGGGGTATGCATTTACTATTGAAATAGTTCAGTTTTACGCAGGCATTGGTCCACTGATTGAAGTCATATAGTGTAAAACCAAAGGGGAATCTGGTTTCTATCCATACATGTAAAATAACAAAGATTAGTCTTTTTTTTTAAAACTTGAATTTATGGACACTAAAGATGGTTGAAATATTAAATATAAGGCCAATTATCTGAGACTTTGAGAGAATAGCTTTTTAACTAGAAATGCAGTAGAACTGCATTAGCATAAAGAGAGCTCAGTTGCTGCTGGGTTTGGGCTGGCCAGCAAGTACGGACAGTTTGGCAGCACAGTTTCTCTCATAGTAAATTGCTGACTAAACGCATCTTAACTGTATGTGTTACCATTAAGCAGTGAATTTGTCAATGAAAAATCCTGATATTTTAACTCCTGCTAATGCAAACTTGTTCCCAGGGTCAGGTGAAAGAGCATGAGGGAGGTAACAATACGGAGAATCACCTGAACTGCTTGAGCAATAAAACAGATATCCCTAGTAGAGGTGTTGAAGATCCCTGTGAGAATACAGAAGTGGGAGGTGCCAACACTGCACGTGTGCTCATAATATGGCTAGTACTTAAGACAGTGAAATATATATATATATATATGTATGTTTTTATATACAAGTGAACTCTGACTCTTGCAGGTATTACTGTTGCGGCCGTCTGCGTATATCCTGCTAGAGTCACTGATGCTGTTAATGCCCTAAAGGCTGCTGGATGTAACATACCAGTAGCTTCAGGTAAGAATTTTGTTTTCAAATAAGAGGCTTATACCCAATTAAATCTTTTGTTGCTATAAATTAGGTAGTAAAATGTGGAAGTTGGGACTTGTTTTGGAGCATAAGATGGAAAGGTAGCAGGTAGAAAGAAGGGAATGGAAGGAAGGATTTGCTTTTGCTGTAATCTTTTGTTTTACTTTGACTTCAAGGCTATGCTAAGTCTGTTTTGCTGGAAGCTCTTCATAGAGGTCTTTAAGACGTATATCCATGTCTCCCTCACCTGAATTGAAGAGATTGAGATAGTGTGCCGGACAAAGTATCGTTAGACAACAAGGAGCTGTTATTATTAACAAAACCGAAATATGAGATTTAAAGAGTTCTGATACAACTTTTTCCCCTATCAGTTGTTTGGCTTTTCAGTACAATCCTACAAGCGGAATTCAGTGATGCTGTGTGGAGGCAAGGGTTACTGTCTGCTGAGCATCTGCAGGATCAGGACTTGTCTCTCCTGTGCAGTGAGTGGAGACTATTAGAAGTGAGAGTACAAGTCCTGAATCGACAATAAGCAAGCAATAGAATCATACAATTATGCAGGTTGCAGGGGAGCTCTGGATGTCATCTGCTCCAACCTCCTGCTCAAAGCAGGGGCTAGCTTTGAAGCTAGATCAGGTGATTCATGGTGATATCCATGTCTTCTGGATTTTTTTTGTGTTTATTTCATTGTTGTGTGTGGGGAAAAAAAATACAAAATGCATTTGTCTGTCAGAGAAAGAGAATTTCCAGCAAAGCCATTATTTCTTCCACTTCCAAAGTTACTTTTGGGTTTTGTACTGAAACATTATAAAGGTAATTTTAAGTAGACCTCATTGCAAACAGTTTTTACTATATTGTGGTTTAGCTGTTAAAAATGTTACTGGGATTTAACCTGAAATACTACTTAAAAGAATTGGACAGAATTAAAAAAGCGTATATTGCTCCATATATGAGTTCAATCCTTGTTTGTTCAGTTCTGCCTGAGGGAATAGATACAGTGCTTCCTTACTTAGGCTGCTTTGGGAAAATTTAAGATGTGTGAAAGAGACCACTTTACAAGGTACAGTTAGCATCATGTAAAATACTGGACAAATTACCAGTTTTTGAGAGAAGAGCTAATGCTTCTTGTCAGTGAAGAGAGGGAAGGATGAGGTGCCTTTAGATTTTTGAATCTATGGTAGGGATAAAAAAAAGAATAGATTACAAACTTTTTGATGTATTAGAGGCGTATGCAGTTTTATGGTCTGTCTATAAAACAACTTTTCTCTCCTCCCCACCCCCATTCTTCCTAGTGGCTGCTGGTTTTCCCTCTGGGCAGATGCCTCTACAAACCAGACTGGATGAAATAAAGCTAGCTGTGGGATATGGTGCCAGAGAGATTGATATTGTCATTAACAGGACTCTGGTGCTGACTGGCCAGTGGGAAGGTATGTACCCTTAGGCAAGAGACCTAAACCTGTGTATATGCTCATGCAAGCTCCGTCTTTGTCTCTTCCCCCACTCCCCCCTTCAGTCCTTGAAGAATTTGGTCCCTCCCCAAGAGTGATTGATAATTTGGGGCATTGCACTAAATAAAAGCTGTTTAATTAATTTATGACAAACAGTCAGATTTTTCTTGAAAAGAATGCTATTACGAGTTGCATCAGGTAGGGTATTCAGAGTGGCTTTGTTTTGAAAAACTGTGTCCATTTCTTCTATGCCTCTGAGGATTTTATGTACAGTATTAAAAAATAGTAAGTGAAATGGGAGAAAAGTGAATGCCTATGGTCTAATTATTTGAACAGTTTTGTTAAAACCCCCAAGGGGCTGATAATGTGGATGATATCTTGTTAAATATACATGTTTCAGTTCTTGACAAAAATATGTATTTTAGTTGTTTTCTGTTCCCTGGAAGTTGAGGGTACAAATTCACTGCTTGTATTATTATTGATGTTCTTGTGTCTCTAGACAACAACTACTAATTAGTAAGAACAATAATGCTGAAGATGGTTTTTGCTCTAATTGCCTCTCTTAATGTACTGTGAATGGTTTGCCTTAAGTGCTGACAGTGCTCCTATAACTAATCTCTATGTAAAGGTAAACACATCATTGTCTTGGAATGAATTTTCCATTTAGTTGTATAACTGCAGTACCGCAGTACCGTAATAGCCTGGTTGATTGGAACACTTCACGAAGGACACCTGGCACCTGAGTTTGGCTAAGGAAATTTAATCATCATGGTAACAGATCATATTTTCTGATCTGGGGCTTCCTTCCATTAGCAATTAGAACAGAACAAAAAAATAACAACTTTCTGCATTTGTGCCTTCAAGACTGTGATCCTAGCTCCCGTTGCTCTTGCATCTTAACCTCTTTTGTAGCATTTACCATCTCCATCCCCTGGCCCTTAAATATATGCAGCTTTACAGATGTGTGCCTTCTTGATGATGGGCATTGTCCCCGTCATTTGCTGCTTTCAGTGTGATTAAGTTCGTATCCAGCCTCAGAAAATGCTGGAAGATGGAGACTGGCTGACTGAGGGGTTTTAAATAGGACAGGATAGTGATGCAAATTCTGTACCAGCTGGCAGCAAGACTTCCCCCGACATGCACTCACACGCGTACGCATGCACTCACACGCGTACACACACACACACACACACACACACACACACACACACGCACACACACACACACGCTGGGCACACATACAGGTTTTAGATACAAAATGAGCTGGGCCAGTGATCTGTCACCATGACCAAAAAAAGGCCACCAAACTGGACTTGAACAGCAACTTGAACTTGTGTCTGAAAAAGTCTGTCACTGTCTTAGGGCAATTTTTGGACATGACTATAGTTACCATGCTTCAGACCTCATGGTACAAGCAGCCCTTAAGTGCAAGTTACATAGCACAGAGGTCAGGAAATTACTGCGTGCAGCCAGTTGCAAATACGGTCTCTAGATTATGTTGCCCAGGATTACGACAAGGAAAGTCAGAGAAAAAAATCCAGAGATAGATCCAAGATCCAGAGAGAATTTACTAAATAAGTAAATTATAGTTGACTTTTGGTTTGGTACGCATATTCTTTTATCCACAAGCTGAAGTCATGACAAGCTTGGAACACATCCTTTTCTAGGAATGGTTAGCTGACATTTCTTTTACTGAGGGCAGAATTGAAGTTATTTCCAAATATTTTCTCAAAGTTTATTTATGAATGTGAATCTGTGTGTATGGCATGTATTTACATTGTCATGGAACAAAAAACAACCTCAGGAACAGAATCTACTTGCTGTCTGATAATGATGATGATGCTGTGGGGGGAAAATACTAATATTTAACTTGCCCATTCCCCCAGAATTACTTCAGTAGGATGTCTGGGGTTTTTTCTGTGGAAAATCTAGTGTTGTGACTCCCTGTTTAGCCTGCAATAGATGTATGCTACCTGTGTGAAGCTGTAGTTTTCTAGGTGTGCCTAATGGTTATATTTGATACACTACAGTGTATAAAGTGTGTTTGAGGGAGCTAGAAGAAGAGATGAAGAACTCTGTAAGCAGGATCCATATATTATATAAAATTGAAAAAAGCGTCTAGGGCGGTAACTATGTCTGCGTTCAAGGTACTTCATAAACTTTAGCTGCCTTGCAGTTATGACAGAACCTCTGCTAATACTTATAACACTAGTATATTTTTATGGTTATTTTGTCATGCTGTCATTCTTCAAAATTGCAGGTATTATTGACAAAACTATCTTTGTGGTAGAGTGCTTTATTTTATTGTTCATATATTTTTTTAGCTTTTCTCCTAGGCTGTGCAATAATTGGGGTCACCATGTTGGAGAAGTGTTGCATTTCTTGCGAGTTTTCTGATTTGTTTCAAAAGCTTGCTGTATGATTATTTTAGTGTATATCCAATGATGTCAAGTTATTTTAAAGCTGTTCTTAAATATTGTTGGAACTCATTATGACATTCACAATATATTTTCTAGATCTGTTCTTTATGAGATAATCGCTAAGAGCTTTTTAGTAATGCTGAACATGAAAGCAAATTTATTGGACAGCTAATTGGGGTTGAAAAATAACCTTAAATGAGATTTAAGTTTATGAACTTACACATATATTCCTTTTAAAAACTGTTATCTTTTACAGCAATAATACTTTACAGTAGTTTTCTCAAGCATTGCCTTGTATCACTTTACAAAGTATGAATTAAGGTTAAAAAGCAGGATTTAAAGTGTCTCTAAAAGCAGAATTTTGGAGGCTGTATGTAAAAAGTTATGGAGTTGACCAGCAAATTATTGACAGAACACTGGATTTTCTTTTGCTGTTATCAATAAATACACTGGAGTTGCAGTGAAGCTGGCTGAGATGCTATAATGTTCCCACTAGTTACACAGCTTTCAGCAAACAGCTCTGCATCCCGTAGCATCAGCTGCTTCTGAGTGCTCATTTGTGCTATGTCAGTTGCTGTTTCCTCTAAAAAAAGGAAAAAAACAAATACACTGTAAGAAGTTTTAACATGATTACAGCCATGAAATATGTCAGGTATATCCTCATTTTGAAAGCTGTCTATAAACAGTGCAAAGAAAATACAGTCCCTGCTGCAGGCACTAAAAAGACCGCACATGTTGTTCAAAAACATTATGGCTAGGTTTACTGTTTTCTAGATCTGCAGCCTGACTTGGGACCTCAAAGTCCAGCTGTGCTATTTCTGTCTTACGTTGTCGGCAGCAGCACGGGTTCCCGAGGCCAAATGCTGTTTCGGTTTCACGTGAATCCGTGCAGCCGGGAGTTGCACATATGCGACTGCGAGCAGAGCTGGTGGAGCCGTGTTGCGCCGATAGCCTCGTGCTTGTCACTTTGTTAACAAACGTGCCATTGATGTGCCAGACGGAACGGGTTCCAGCTCACTCTCCACTTTCCCATCACGATTACCTTGATCTTTGGGTCTAGCAAAAATTGAAACATCTTCCCTCCTCATGGCAATTGCTGCCATTAACGTCAGTCAATGTGACTGGCTAGATAAAAACAGCAAATAAGCTGAACCTTTTTTTTTTTTTTTGGTGTTTTATCACCACATATTTGGAGAAGAGCTTCATAAAAAATTTAAGCTGTGATTTTTTTCAGTAGTGTTTTCATGTCTTCTGTAGAAGGTATGGATTATCTCCATTTATTATGTGATTTTTAGGAACAGGTGTATCACAACAGCTGACCATCTAGACTATAAGGGCTAATTACACCCAGCTGTAAGGGGATAATGATAGGGATCAGTGAGCACCTATCCCTAAATCTAACGTATACAAGTTTGCTTGTTTCCTTTTTTTTCCCCCTTGGCTTAAGATTTAGACAACTTCTAATATGGATAGTGCTCTGTTTTCAAGATGCTACAGCATCTTTCAATGCTACAGCAGTGTTGGCAGTTTGCTTTAAGGTTTTTTTTTTTTTCCTTGTCTTTAGCAGTCAGAACTGAGACTCTCTTGCAACCTCTTCATGATGGTCTTAGCTCACGGCTGAAAATATGTCTACGAGGCTTTCTGTGATAGAGGGTTTGCTCCAAAGCTTTCTGCCACTGCTGCTAACCAGAGAAGCTCTATCTGCTGTATCAACTGTTGGGGCGCTATCTATGTCACAGTCATTTCAGGAACCACATCCTCCAACTCTGCTTGAGCTGGCCTTAATAGTATGGAGATCCCATCCTGTTGAGACTCCTACTGCTGGTGGGCTTGACAGAACTAAGTAATTAAGTGACTGACTTTTTGGCAAGCACAGCCCATGCTAGAAGCAGCTCAGGACTCTGAAACCCTGAGTGCATGCCTAGGTGTGGTTAACTCCGGCTGTATTTTAGACATTTCACGAGAAGTTTCAAGATATTCAAGTTTGTCGTTTGACCTAAATCTGAGCGAGTATGAAACCTCCTGTTTCTTAAAGAAGTAGAAATTTTTGCATTTGTTATTTATCAAAGCAGTCTCTGTTTGATTTTTTTCAGGCTGGGGTGCTCTGCTTAATTTTCTCTGTCCCACAGGTAGTTGCATTTCTATCTGTGCTTTTACTGCAGGGCTGAGGATGTCCTATGAATGCCACATACTGTCTGTGATAATTGTTCTCTGAAGAGGGAACAGTTTTTATTACCTACACGCACGCCCCATTAAAGTATGCCCACTATGCCATCACTTTGGATAACCTGATAGACGCAGATGATTGAAGAGCCTCAGTTTTTCCTGCCCGTGGGTTGAGGCGTGCTGTCAGAGAGTGAGACTGTTCAAATGATCTTGGCACTAATTGCGTATAAGAGCACCTTCCAACAATAGGGAGGATGCTGTAGGTGCAGTACTAACTTCAGTGAACAACAGTTATGAAGATATAATTTCCTTTCATGGCATCCAACCTAAATGCACATTTTCTTGATTTTGTTTTGACATTTTTGGCGGCATATCTTAAAGGTAGAGAAAACTGGCGTCTTTTCTTCTTGTTACCGAAACTAGAAGAACATGAGAGCTGCTTTCTCTGGCTTTCCAAAGGAAAAGCATCACTCCACAAAAAGAGACTGCGTTTGGGTTTAACACGAGCAGCGTTATCAAATGCACAAGAAAATAGCACAACTTCTTTGTATTTCTTTTTTGAGTCTTGATTTGATGTAGAAGGTTTCTGGAGTATCATCAGTTGATCAATAAAACATGTTAGACTGCATGCTAGTACTGATTAATTCACACCTTTGGTACACAGTGAGAAGAAACAAGGTGAAGACCAGAGTCTATAAAGGGACTTGTTAAGTGCATTAGCCCGTTGTCTACTAATGGGCATAGTACGTCTTGGAGGACCACCGCAGTGATCCCAGCCCCTGCTGCTTGATGTGCCAATGGCATCAATAGGATTCGGTGGTACTGTGGGTGGAGGGGAGGTCCAGCCGTACAGCAGCCCAGCCAGTCCTCCTGGATGTTTCCAAATCTCATTTGAGGACTGAAGGGAAAAGAAAGCTGGTTGTACTTCTGAATAAATTTAGTCTCACATAGCCGTATCCTGGACATTTCTGGCAAGAAAGGCATGTTAAAAGCTGTATTTTAGCCTAAAATTAACCTTAGCCTAAGTTAAGTTTTCAATTAAGTGTTTAAAGAGTGAGTACAGTTTATGAAAAGGACCCTCTTATAAGGAATTCTGTTTCCTTATTCCATGCTTTTTTTATTTGCACTCCAGAAATGGTGACTGTACACTGTAAGATCTGCTGCTTTTCTCCTTACCATTAACACTGGATGAGTATAAGTCGTCTCTAAGTGGCCAGCTTCTGGCAAATACATTAATTTCTAGCTTTTTGATGGAAAACCAATGAATTTTGCTAAAGAGGTTGGGAAGGTTTTCCTGTGCTCCTCATGTTTCATGCTGCAGTCCCACAGCAAGCTGAGCCGAGCTGACCTAAGTTCTGGCTGCCGTTTTCCCTCTGGCTCTCTGCTGAGAGGTCCTGCAGGAGTCCTCCCCGCTGCGGTGTTTGCTTCTTTGAGCTGTTTCTGATCACTATGTGCTGATCCATATCCTGGGTAACCCCGTGAGCTCTGCAACGCCTTAAGCAGGTTTATAAATGCAGATCCATGGGGTGGAGTCTCTGGTTGATAAGGTACAATCTGAGGTTTCAGTCTCCTCTCTGTGGGGATATTAGTAGCCCATGTCGATCAGGCTGCACGTGTTCAGAAAATTCTTATTTTCAGGAAAATGAAAACCGTGCTATTCGGGTGCCTAAGCGCAAGCATCTAGTTCAGACTTCCCAAGATAGTGCTGTGGTACTAGGAGGTTTGGCAGAAGACCTGAGGGGCATGTGGACCCTCCTCAGTGGCAGCTGCAAGCCAGGTGGGTTATGCCAGGGCATCTCTGGCGGCACTCAGTGGATCCCACTTTTGTTGTTTTTTAGACTTAGCCTTTGGCAGATATAGTTGAAGGGGGCAGAGAGGTTGCTGACATGATGTATACAGGAAAACGTAATTGTCCCTGAGTACTGATTCAATTTGCTACTGTATTTATTGCAGGAAAAGCTGCTTCAGAATCAATGGTGAAAATATACTGCAAAAGCTTCAATATTGTAGTATTTTTTCTCCTGACATATTCATGAGTGTTCGGCATACTGTGCATATTCTTAGTTTTGAGAGAAATGACATTAATAGCTATTAAGTTAAGTCTGAAACTGTGTGGCATTGTTAATTACCTCCAGTCATGCAATTTATTGAACTTGGGAAACTTAAGTTCTTGAGTGTTATGACTAATTATAGGATTGGAAATTAATCTAGAAGTGGAAATTACAGCCATACTTGAAAATGTTTCTCAGCCAACTTTGATCATTTTCAAATGCTTTTATCCACAGATCTGTATGAGGAGATCCGTCAGTGTCGTGAGGCCTGTGGAGATGCTCATATGAAAACAATCTTATCAACAGGTGAACTAGGGTCACTTGCTAATGTCTACAAAGCCAGTATGATAGCTATGATGGCAGGTAAATATATGCTTGGGTTTTTTTTAAGCTAAGAATTTCTTGGCTATATTATTTATGAAGCTTAAAAATTCTAGTCACAAAAGTTTAGTTTTGTGTATAATAGGCAAAAACTGTTATGCAGCAATTACTGAAGTTGCAGGTGTAGTACTAAAGTGTCACTTGTTTTATATAACCTAGAAGAACTGCACGAAATGTTAAATAACACTTAAAATTGCTAAATGACAAAAATTGTAGGAACAAATAATATTTGTTGTCAAACATCTGATCCTTGGTATATTTAATTAGGGACACGTACATTTGGGACACTTGTGCGTATTATCCAGGCAGTTCTGGAAAGCATACAGATGTGGTTTAGGTGGATGGCTCACAAGCCTATTTTAAATACAGGGAGAACCTCCCTGTGAAGATTTGTTCTGACAGCTCTCATTGGTGTTTTGTGATCTCTAACCACATCTGTGAGATGTGATTTGGGAAACCGACTCTGCTGGAAAGGCAGCAAGAGGAAGAGCACCATCCATTGAGTAGGTGCTAAAATGGGCGGGGTCATAACTGGCTCCAACTGGTGCACTCAAAAGCAGTGACATTCAGTACCAGCCATCAACGGATGTGTGAAAAAGTGTTCGATCTTTCCTGGTTTTGAAAACTAAGTTACTTGATGTTTAGGAGTCTGGTTTTTATTCTGAATCCTTTAGCTAAAGAAACACATTCCCATGAGCAAGGTGCGATTTTTAGGAGCTGCCTGTAGTTTGTAGGTATTACTTTGCATAGCTGTAGCCATTGTGGACTCCGAATGTGACGAAGCACCCATTTGAGGTCGGATATATAGCAATATATTCTCTCTGCAGCTTGGGACCTACACTGGTACAAGTTGCCCTAGTATAACCAAGATTTTAGGGTTGCAGTTTAATACCACCTCTAAGATGCAGAACTAGGAATCAGCTGAAAAAGGTTCTGTTCTTTGAACCCCCTTCTATAAATCTGCTTCATCCACAGTGCCTAAAAGAGGAAACTTCAAGTATATTAACAAAGGGAAATGTAATTACGTGCTGAGAACCACTGGGTTGGTCTGAATTCTAAATGTTCCATCTTTTTTGTGTTCTTTTTTTTTTTTTTCCCCCTATTGTAATGTCCTCTAACCTGGAAATACTTTTGCTTTAGAGCGAGGAAAAGCCACCCAAGTCTTAGTTGTCAATATGTAAATAAATACGCAACTTGCTGCTGATTGCATTGTCTCCTTACACAACACTATGCTTATCTGCTTCAAATGGAATGGGAAGCATTTCGTGTTTTTTACATGCTCAGCTACTAAGTCAGTGTCATTAGATACAAAGGATCATTATTATGCCAGCAAACATTGCTTTTAATTAAAAGAGGTGTAAGAAAGTTATTCTGTCTTTTAAACTGATATGCTAATCATTATGATCACATTCTGTAATATGAAGTAGTGAAAAATTCAACTTGTAATGTGCTATAACATTTTCAGATTTTTTACTGATGTAGTTTTATTGCAATACAGCAGATGGCTCTATTGTTAATGATTTTCATTGCATAACATAGTTATTCATTTTATAAGATATTATTCATATGAATATGTATGGTAATTTCCTTATTTCAGCCTTTTGCTTCTTCTTTGTGGGTAGGTGTAAGAAAACAGAATTTATTGGTGCATTACTTACATGTACTGAGGGGCCATATTTGCAGGCTCTGACTTCTGAGGACTTCTGAGAACCCCAAATTAGTTTTCAAACTAATGCAGCTGAAAATCACTCCAGAAAAGAGGTGACTGGTTTGTTGGTTTTCTTTTCTTTTCTTTTTTGTTTGGTTGGTTATGTTTTTCGAATGTTCAGCACCTTAGCAATCTGGTTGACAGCCTTATCTTGCATGCAGTTGTACCAGTGCAACTGAGGAAATGGCATGTGCTCCTTAAACTGATTTTACTTTCCAGAGCACAATATAAGGCTATGATATAGGGATCACAAACTCCCAGCTGAGGTCGCAGCAGAATCCACCTGCCTCCCCTCTAAGTAACTTTCCAAAATTTGTGTACAGTCTTCCTTGTGCTGGCTTAAGGAATTACTTGTATCTGCTGGGAACACCAGCATGCTACACTTAGTCTGACTCAGCTAGCAAGTAGGGATCCACGCCAGCTGCCAATCACTGACTTGAAAGGGTGTGGTAAAAGGTCAAAAAATGTGCACGTCCACATTGGCTGGGACATTCAGAGAATGCAAAGGGCCATGCTGAAGGTGAGGTGGCGTGCCCACACACTTTTAAGTTCAAAACAGATTGCGCAGGCCACTTGTGTGGGCAAGCAGCTGCATTTTGAATCGCAGTGCATGCAGGGCTCAGCAGCAGCCATGGAGTAGGCAACAGTAAGTGAGGCTGAGCCCGGTGAGACCTGCAGATCTCAGCAGTGCACTGGAGGAGGAGGGGACCAGTTGTAGGAACGCTGCTGTGGACCCCTGCCCTTGTACAACATGTCTGCGTGCAAGACATTAATGCTTGCACCTGCAAGAACTGGGGAAAAAGTGTTGCTTCATAGGGAAGTAAGATAATAATTTGCTTCTGTTTGAAGCAGTAGCTCTTGGCTCCTCCTGTGTCTGAAATGGTATCTCCAAAGTGCCATGCCTGCTTTTTCCTCCTTCTCTAGCACAGCACAGAGGCAGGTAGGCATCACAATGGGGACAGGCACCCACTTCTCTTAAATTCTTTTAACCACACCTTTACAGACTTGACTGACCCGCTAAAAATTCCTGCAGTATATTTAAGAACCTGTTTTCCGAGCCCTGCACGGAAAGAGGCTGACAGCCCTGGAGGGGCAGCGAGTCAGCTGGCAGGAGCAATTCTTGCAGTGTTAAGGAGGAAATAATTGCAGGTGGGAGCACGCCTAACTGGCTCTGTCGCTGCCGAAGCAGCACGTCGCCTTCGGAAAGCTGACTGTGAGAAAGTCTGTGCGACAAACAGGGAATTTTTGGTTGTTGTCTGTTTATCTTGTCCACTGCCATTTCTTGAGCTTCCCTCAGTCTTCAAGGGGGGGTTAAGTAGATGAGCTTCTCGGGGGAAACTGCCTGCGTCTTTGACTCTCCCAGGCAGCTTACAGGCACTGAGCAGAGCAAACTAGTGAGTGGTCTTCCACATTTGATGGGTATTTGTGCGAGTCAGGTCCATTTCTGCAGGAGACACTCAAGTCTGTATCTTTTTAACCTCTTGCAAGACACAGTCCGAAGGAGCACAAGTGGCAGCCAGACTGCCCCGCTACGGTGGGAACTGTACTGTTTCTTCATCCTGGTGTCTTTAAAAGATAGATCTTGTACACAGCTTTTTTGTGAGAAGGCCAATTTTGTGTATGTGTGTATGTGTAAATATATATATAGTGTGTGCGTATGTATATGTGTATATATATATATGGTCCCAAACATCAGAACCTGCAAGGAAGCCAGATAAGGAAGGGGAAGATGATAAACTTTTAAGTGGGAGAGAAAAGTTTCAGAAGGGGTATGGATGACTGTTACTTGCATATTTCAGTCATACATAAGGTTTTTACTTTGGAAAATCATATTTCAACTATATTACCTTTTATAAAAACTTTACTGTTATGTATAAATTCATATTAATTATGATATGCAAGCTGGAGGGAGAGATGGAGGAAGTGATTAAGTAAATTACTTTAAAAGCAAAAACTTTCTCTCTGTCATTTAAACTGTGAAAGCTGGTCTCCACAGTAGAATTACTTTTACCTCGCTCTTTGGGAAGCTAAGGAGAACACAGCAGTGAAATGAAAGATACTTGTTTTCATTATAGATATTTAAACAAGTACCTGTGCAAAGATCAGGAAGGAATGATATATATTCTACTGCAACTTTAGTAAACATGCAGGCTTTAAACAATTTAATCACAGGTCATTAAGCAGTGAGTCAAATAAATTTTAAGTTGAGATACAGGCTCCTGTAAAAATTGAGTTTAGAAAGGGGTTGAGTTAATGATAACCCCCCCTACTACCTAGAGTCGCTAGCACAAAAAAGAAAACCCTGTGAAAAGCAGCAACAATGATGCTGATAGGCTAGAAGGATAACATTAAAACACATGAAATGTGCAAGCAGGCTTTTTTTTTTTTAGATGCTTTGATACTGTTCATTCCAAAGTGAACAGATATAATCTAGCCAAATGGGGAAGAAAAGCTTTGCCTCACAGTTCTCAGGGGAGCTCACTATCAGTCTTTGAAGGCTTCATCATGGCTTATGAGAATGGTTCCAGTTAACATACGCTTACCATTTTCACAAAGCCTTTCTGAAACCTGAAATCATGAGTAGGTTGGCCTTGTCCTGGATCCAGAGAGAGGCTGGCTGAAGACTTTGCCTATGAAAGCAGAAGGTGGATTGAGGCTCCTGGTCATTCTATTTATGAACCCTGTCTTTGGTTTATAAAACAAGATGGGCTCTTTTTGCTTTTCTTTATTTGTTTTTTTTTTTTGCAAATGTACCTGTAGCTGTTGTTTTGAGCGCTGTCTTGCAAAGATGTGTTTTGAACAGGGTTAGATGGTGTGGCTGTAAACATGCTAGCAGCTGCCTAAGTGTTAGGAATACATTTTCTACTCTTGGATGTGGACCGCTATGATTGAAAGCAGAAGTTCTACCAAGAAACCGTTTTATGAAAAATTTAAAAGAAGAGAGGAGACCAAACTAGCAAAATTTGACTGAAAAGCTAGGGCATGCTTTGTGTACATGCTACTAATGTAGGAATCAAGACTAGTGAATAAATAATTCTTGTCACTTAGATAGCACTTTACGTATTCAAAGTGTATACAGACATTAGCAGAATAAATCTCACAATACCCCTGTGAAGTACAAGGCAAAGATCGTAATAGACAAGTCAAACTGAGATCAGAAGTTTTGGGTTCCTGACTTATTGCATGTCTATAATTTTAGCTGTAATTTGAAACTAATGAGTCAGTTATTAGAGTCCAAAGCATTTCCAAATGAAAGGCAAAGAAAAGCAGGAAAGAGAATTGGTAACAGCTATAAAACAATGATTCTAATTTGTGTCTTGTTTTACGAAATACAACCAATTGTATTGAGTTTTGAGTGTATCTGTAAAGGGTACCCTCCTACCCTGTAAACAGACAGTCAGAAATTAGGGGCAAGGGATGGTTGGCATGTTCCACGAGCAGAGCAAGTTAAAATTGTCAGTTCCGTTATACAATTAAAAGGCTGTGAAATGGCTTTGACTGCTTTCCAAGACAACAGGTGATGTTAAGCTCTGGTCTGGAAGTGATTTTAGACTTATCAGTACAGGGCTGGGCACCAACCAATAAGTCCTTATTCTTCTGAACGTATGGGAAGAGGACTTGCTCTCTGGCAGATAACTAAGGCCTTCTCAGGCCCAGCCTGGTGGCCATCTCCTCTCTCCTTCCAACATAGAAGGAATCAGCATGAGTCCAAGGAAAAGTATGGATGGCTTGCTGTTCCACCTTGGCTGAGCTGTGGGAAAGGGTAGATGTTAAGATGCAGTGAATTCTTGCCTCTTGCTACCTGTCTGCACAGAGCAAAGCACAGGGAGGGACAGAGTTCTCCCATCAGTGTTAGCAGACGGTAAAGATTAATCTCAGATTTTCCTAGGCTGTGATCATCTGGTAGTACAGTTTAGATCTAGCATGGGCATCAGCACATTTCTGAATTTCTATCATTTCACTGAGAGCACATAATATGATGTTTATGTCAGCTTTCTTCTGCCTGTTGGTAGACAGACAGTACCTCATTTGTCCTAAGATCTGCCCATTCCTTCAAAAATTTTAGATGCATTTGAACTTGCAGAATTTTTGCTACTTCAGCACTTTGCATCAGGCAGATGTAGAGTTGTATGTAGTTTTAGGAATATAGCTGTACTTGCTTTCTTGGACATGTAGAAGTGGTTACAGTGTGGCAGCTGTAAGAGGCTCATCAGGACAGTAATTCTATGGAATTATATTAGTAGTTGATAACTTTCCTCTCTGCTGCAGCAGATGTCTTGCATTCTGCATGTCTGCACTTGTTCTGCACACGCAGAACTCCAATTAAGATTGCTGGAAGTTCAGTGCAAGGAATGAGCACAAAACACAAGCTGAAGATGTGTGCTGTGGAAAAGCGAGATACAGGGCAGGTCAGAATGGCATGTTCTGTCTCAAAATTTTGAATGATGTTATGGAATAAAAATGCTTTTGGATTAGGAATTAGATCAAAAAATATTCTTGGCAAAATGGAAAGTCTTTAAATATAATCGGTCTGTACAGGAACAAGTCACTTCATTTATTCTTGTACAGAGTGAAAAAAAAAAAAAAGAAGAGAACCGAGTAGTATAAAAATGCAGATAGCTGCATGTTCAGTAAGGCAGTACAAGGCTGCTCCTGTAGATGATGTAATTGCCTACAAGCTTAACAGTGATACTGCAGCTGATCACTGGAGATAATGTAGGCATGATAGGTAAGGTTGGAGTCGAAAAGTTCTAACAATCCAATCACACCGTCCTCAGGTTTGAATTACTGATGAAGGTCCATACAAAGAGCAGTAACACAAAAAAATATTGGGCTTGAATAAAGCAGACCTTGAAGGAATGCAAAATGAGACTTAACAATCTGTGTGGAATTCAATAATGTATATACCGGCAATCAGAAGTGAAGGAATGGAAAGTGGTTAAGAAACACTAGGGCAGGGTCTAATGAAAAGTCTTCTCGGTAAAGTCAAAAGAGCAGCAGAAGCCCATATGGGTAAGCAGAGGACTGAAGTAATACAGCAGAGAAACAAAAATGTTGAAAAATATAGAGAATCTGTGAGGGGAAAACAGAGTTAGAGGGTACACAGTAAAATCTCATTTGTTTGCACTTTGTTAAGCTAGAAACCCAGACATGCATGCAATGCTATGTTTTGTTATGCATTTATTTATGTGCTTACTGAACTGTGCACTAGCTAGCCTATGCAGTCATATCTAAGGGGAGACAGTTATTGGGGTAGTTCATATTCGTCATACCAGGATTCTTGGTGACTCATTAAGTTCATTAATTTTGTGGAAAGTCTATTCTATTAATGGTGTTCTACTGTAATTAGAAAATTGCAATGTCAAGCCTCTACTCAAGTCACAGAAGAAATACAGATGTAAAACAGATGTGATCTGACTGTTCTTTACCTGTTTATTTGATTTTGCTGCATCCAAAACATTTCTTTACACCCCCACCCCTCGCCCTGACTTCCAAACAGAAACAGTGCTGTTTCCGAGCAGCTCGCAAGTAACAGAAGAATACCAAGTTAGGCCGGGGAAGAAGAAGATGGGTAGGATTGTCTGAGATAGCAGAGCAGCTCCTGACTTGCTATCACCTTTCACACCTCAGTTACCTTCTCTGTTTTCCATGTGTAAAATTGACATTGCACATTTTATAGGACCTTTATGAGGTCTGGTAAATCAAGGCGTAAGAGGAAATATATTCCACCGATTAGAAGGCATTTTCCTTGTTTGTGCACAAAGATGGGATACACTCAGTCACAATTAAAATCAGCAAATTGAGCAAGAGAAAGCCTGGAAATTTGCTGGTGGGAGCTGCTGAGTCTGACTTGCCAGCGCAGCCAGTCCCGGGGAGCAGTAGTGAAGGCAGGACGGGCCGTAGCTTGCAGTGAGATATGCAACAGGATAAGTAAAGATCATAGATGTTACACGTTCCTCTACGCTGGTATTCAAAGTACTTTAGGTTCCTTAGGGTTGTGGCTTATCGTAAGGGCTTAAACCCTGAACTGCACAGATTTCTGCTGCTTGATTTGTGAGAAAGTGGCCATTCTTTACACTTCAACCTTTGAAAGTGGTTGTAAATTAGTAGGTTACAGTGATTAGCCTTGTACTGACAGCATGGCATACCGTTGGGAGGGGTCAGCCTTCTATTAACAAACTCTTCTAAATGCCTGAATAGCATTTTTCTTTTGCTGATTTTCAAGATCTTTGCAAAGCATGTTAATTAAGGAATACCTAAATGGTATACTTTCAATTTATGACAGCTGATGCAGAGAGCTGAGAAAGCACCCCTGTTGTGTTAATTTTCCTCATGAATGAAACCTTGTTTCTATGTTAAATAATTTGTTGGAATTTGAGTTAAAACTTTTGAAGTTTCATATTGCCTCAGACTCAGAAATCATTGCACAGTGAATAGTTCTAGTCAAACATGCCATCAAAATAACACGGCTTCATAGCAAGAAACTTAGCATCTGTGAAGCTCCTGTATTGAAGGTAATGGTTTGAGAGAATGTAATTTTAAAACATGGAAATATTATGTAAAATCAATAGATGTACAGGGTACTACTTATTTCTCTGATATTTCAGGTTGTTTTTTTATTTTGTTAGCAGCAGGTGTTAAATTCTACTAAACAAGTGAAAAATAGAAATAAATATTTAATTTACTGTATCTATCAATTATACAAAATTGGCTCATGAAATATTAAAGTATCTTTTAAGAGATTGCAAGTAGGAGCAGTAGCTGGAAATACAGTCCCTTAACAGAAACTTGATATAGATGTGGAAATAAACTAAGCGTGATTTTAGGGTTGTAGCTCCTGGGATTTTTTTTTGTTGCTTTTTAAGGTGGCAAGGCCCAGTGATCATGCTTAGCTGATCTGAAATTATTTTGAAGATATTTGCCCAAGATAGCAGAACGTAGAATTAGACTTCTAAAGAGAAAGATGTTGAATGGAAAAATACATTACGAATGTGTGATCTTGAACATCAGCGGGCAGTTTTGAAACACTATGGACACATTCAAATAAACCTATTTGTTTACTCATAAGGAAAGAAGAAGTGCCGTGAAAAACAAAGAAACATAACAAGAGATGGACACACACATAAAGGAATTCCAAGCTGAGACATAAAGGTGGGGCAAAAATTACAGTCAGATGAAACAAGAAGTTAGTCAGAAGGAGATTTTGAATAGTCTGCTTATTCAAGAAGCTTGATCTTAAAACATACCAAGATCAGTATAGTGACACCCACTAACTTTTAACAGACCACATTCTAATCGTGCTGACACTGTATCTCGAAGCGTTACTTCGTCAAGTGCAGAAATATGGGCTGAATGCTCAAGCTGGCTGCTAGGTTGCATGATATGGCAAACACATTCCCAGGATCCTCTTTATGCATGTGTGTGGTCTCACTGAGCTAAACAGGACTATTCAGATGCAAACATTTGAGCTTGTGTTTATGATTTTCCCTTCCTCAAAAATGTGAGTTTTTAACTGGAATTTAAAAGGTCGTCTTAGTAGAGTTAGTCATTTCTCAGAGGAAAATACTTCTGTCAGGATATGGCCGTAGAAGATAGAAATATTCTTCAGGAATGTGTTTATTTCAGTAATGCTCCAAAGGAGGCCTCCATGGCTTTTTCCAGCTTGCCTCTCTGGTTGTTTGGAGTACATTTGGTGGGTTGCAAAGGGACCTGAATTACTTAGAGCCTATCTCCCAGGCTTTCTCAGTTCCTGTAGTTCCATATTGCCAATGTGCAAGCCAGGCTGGGAAGATGTTGAAAGGAAAGCAAAGTGTCCTCTTTGAAGCTACATTTTGGAATTTCAGTCCCTGGGAAACATTACTGGTTTTTATATAAATATAAATAAATATATAAATATATATATATATATGTAGTGTCAGCTGCTTTCTTCTGCTTCTGCCTTCTTCTGCTATAAGATATATATATATATGTATATTTTATTCCATTTCTGACATGATTGTTTTTAATTTCAGCATCAGTCAAATTCTAATTTCTGACTATGCCTACGTTATAGCTACCAGCCCACAATATCTTTCCCTGAGTTGCCTGTAATAGTCTTACTTTTGGGGAGATTTTTTCAAAGACAAAGATGACAGCAAAGTCCGCGGTCTTCCTGGCAAGTCAACAGGGATCTGACATCTGATGGTCATCTCCCCTTTTGATGTTTCTTCCCCCTCTAGCATTTGTGCTATAAAGTGTCTTTCCCTGCAGCGTACAGCTGCAACAGATTTCTCAAGTTGAGTTCTCAGTAAAACTAAGATGCAGAAAAACATCCTCCTTGATGATGCCAGGACTTTTTTGTAAGAAAAAGTCTTCATTCTGTCATCTTTACAATTACACCACCAATCCCATGTCTAACTTATCAGCCTATCCCAAACATCACAGAGGTAAAGTTTTGTAGTTTATCAGGAAGATTTGTTAATTGGTCTCTAATGGACCAAAAGGGAAACAAATGACAGCGTTCTGTATTCTGTGCAGCACATTAGGTTTAAATTATGCAACACAAAATGGTGAATCTTGTATCTTCAAAAGCCTCCTTCCCACTGGTCCTGGAAAATGGTTGTGTAGAGGGCTCAAAGGAAACACAAAGCTTTACACAAAAAAATGGAGCTTTGAAACTGAATCCAGGCCCTTGGATGAGAAAGCAGCCTGGTGGGGCATCATGCCAGGGAGGGCCACGTTTCTCCTGACCTTTAGTCCCCAGTAAGAGGAGGAGAAGTATTTTCACGTGGAGCTCTGATAACAAGATGCCATATATGTGCAGCTGATAGCTAGCTGCTTATGGTCGTATTACAATCAAGTACCATGTTTGCAGCTTCTGTGGATGTAACTGATTTCGCTTCAGAGTAATATGCTTAGTTATCAGTTGCAGTTTTGTTGTAGCTTCAGGGCAGACTCTTCCTGAACAGACTCTGTGTTATTGTAGCTATGCCATTTCCAGCGCCTGTATTAGAATTACAGCTCATGTAGGTTTAAACTATCCATCTCCAGAGTGAACTGCAAAATGCTCTTTTGTTTCTTAAAAGTAAAACCAAAAAGCCCTAGTAAAATAAATAGAGCTGCTCAGTGCTGTTGAACTTCTTTTTGATGAGTTCATTTGCAGAAACTTGTTTATATTAGGAAATAAAAGTGGATGCATGAGAGAAACTTAGGAAGAAAGGAATACATTTTTCTCCTGTAATGTCTAAGAAATTAAATAAAAATATGTAACTGAGGAGTAAAGAGAAGCTTTGTAGGGTTGAAGGGGTTCCTGTGCCTTTTGCACCATTTAGGAACACTAATGCTGTAGTGGAACTTGCAGAGCACTTTGCAGTCTCCATATGGAAATGCTATAGATGAGAACAAAGAGTTATTAATTAGTATCATCGCTCCATGTCACTAATTAGAAATAATTCAGAGGAGAGTTCCGCAGTTGAGGTTATTGTCTAATATCTGGTACCTGGAAGACCGAAGCAAGAAAGGAGCTGAGCTTATTTGAGGGGAATATTTAAATGGTGGCAGACAAAGGGAAGTTAAGAATAGAAATGGTTCAGGTTGGAAGGAAGTAACTGAAATGGCATTGGAGGCATCAGTGATGCATTTTGTATTATTCATGGCCATGCCTCTGATATGGCATGTAGGTTTTCTACGTTTTCATTTGCTAAATTAGGTGGGACAACACATAAAGAGTAAAGTAGTCAGTGAAACGTAGAAAGGATTTAGATCATCATGATGATACAAAGCTTGCAAATGCCTTTCCACAAAATGTGGGTTGCTACAGCACTGATTTTATGTTAATTTACTAGTGAATAATTTAAAAAGACCTGTTTACTTTTTAATAAAAAGGAAAGATATAAATTGGCTGAGTGTTCCTAATGTTACTTACAGCTGCCATTGAGCAGATGTTAGGCATTCTTAGTGGTATGCTAGACCAAAGTAAGTTTTATGAATAAACAAACAATCTCTTTTTACTACCAACTCTTTCAGACCTTTTCTTTCCCAAATTCACAATAAATGGCTTTTAAAAATCTCCTCATAAATAATTACCTTTCTTGTGCCACTTTTTTGTGGGCACTTGGATTTTAATTGTGATGATGAACTGTTTTAATAAAGTTGTTAAATAATTTTATCTTTTTAGGGCTGAATCCAGTTTCCATTTTAAGTCAGTGGGAATTTTCTCTTTGACTGCATTGGTTCCTGGGAGTTTAATCATTTTAATTCTTGCTAATTCACCTGATACTGCACTGCACACTGCTTTATAAAGTCACACTGGGAGAAGCAAACAGCTTGGAACATCTGCTTGTACTTCTGCACTCTGCACGCGCACACACACACTCAACTTAGCTTTTTGGCTAAAAACTGTCTCCTGTTACTAGTAACCATTTTGTTTAATTCTGTCATTTTGATTGCAGCAAGTTTTAAAAGGTAGGTATTTAAATGGCGACAATCTAATTTTTGCTTTGGGCTAATGCCTGGGGGCCTTAAAGCACTTTACAGAAGATGGCTAGCAAAGTGGGTAGTATGCTTATTTATAGACAAAGTATATGCAACACTGATGCACCCCGCTTCAGACCAGTGTTTTCTATATGTATGTGGTTTGATGTAGAGAAATGCTGAGTGCATATAGTTCTTTGTGACTTCAGTTATGATACAGCATCTCTGAAAAGCAGTTGGCTTATTGAAATGCACAAATTTCTCTTTGTTGGGGTGGGGGGAGGAGGCTAGTCACAGGGTTTTAAAGTTCCTGAGTTTTGGCCTCATGGCATGGTCAAAATTTACTTAATTAAGGTTAACTATTATTTGAAAAAAGTACAGATCATGTTTAAACTTTTATAAAGAGTTCTTTCAGATTATGTGTGAGGAAAGCACAAAATGCCGTAGTATGTCTCATGATCCCACTCCTGACACTAAATATCATGGATCGCTACAGAAAATGATAATACCAGTTTAGATATTGCAGGAAGTCATGGCTGAAGGTGTGGAGCCTGCGATGCTTTAGGGATTAGGTCTGTCTGTGCACACTGAGTACCCGTTTCTTTGGGATGCAGCTTGGGCCGCTTTATCGTGTGTAAGCTGAACAGAGTGGGCTTAGGACCAAGCCTAAGTGGAGAGACAGTATTGCAACTTTTTGCATTTCTGTCAGAAGCCTGGGTCCACAGAAAGACAGACAGACCAAGGGATGGTGCTTCCTGGTGTGACGCCAAGGTCATCACCGCAGCTGCAGGTTTGCCAAGTGACAGCTCAGTAAAGGCAGCGTAATGTTTTGCCTTGCCACTTCTATTTCTGAAGATACAAATGTGGATGAAGGAAGCTGCTGTTATCAAAGTGAGGCTCTTAAATATTTCTATGCAAAGCTGCAAACTTTAGATAGATTTTTTTTTCTGTAAGAAAGACATTAAATATACTGTCTCAATGAATAGTGACATTTAATAACTCTCCACTAAATACCTGTGAGGATTTATACACCTAACACAGAGTTTGATACTCAAATACTTTCATTCACAGAATTTCAGTAAAAAGAATGAAATGCCAAAATATAGAGTGGTAATATATATTTAGTGTAGGTTTTTCAGTTGTAAAATCTACATATAAAATGTGGATTTAGAGATTAAAATATTGTCTTCATTTTGCCAGTGGACTAACCAGAAGTGCATTTCTGTATCGGTTTCAATTATTTTTCACCAAAACTCGGGCAGCTGTTTAATCAGATCGTTGATACACCTGCTTTGAGATGCTCACCATGATCGCAGTCTGTCACTAGATCAGGACGTAGGCTGTTGGCAAATGCATATGGAGAAACAATGCCCCAGCATATTAAGTACGTTTATATGAGTTGCTCTCGTTTTCTGATGGTGCTTAAGGGTCCTTTTGATTTTCTTCATTTTTTTAAAATAGTTTTCAATAGATTGTCATGCCAGAAAAGTCTGACTGAATTTATCGGCAACAGATCTCAGTAAAGCATCCCTTTGGAATAAAGTTTTTAGTTTTGCCATGTAAGCAATGTTAAAAGTATAGCTGGGGGGGGAAGGTTTCTTAAAAAAAAAATTATGATAATAATAAAAAAAAGCCTGTCTTTCCCTGATGCCCAGCAGAGACTTGCTTCCTACAGAGTGTGGTTGCAGAGGCAGTTTTTGGGGTTTTTTTTTGTTATTTGCTTTGGGAAGGCAGGGGGAGGTTGGTAATCTGGCCAACCGATGAGCTAGAAACCTCCTAAAACAACCCTACGGGTAGTGGTGGGAGCATCTGTTACTAGCTGAGAGTTCTTGGATGCTCTCCCGCACATTGCAGCCCCCACGCATGGGTTTCGGTAGTTTTACCAGGTGCTGCGGTATCAAGGTGGGGAAGGAGGAAGGAAGGGCTCCTGGAAGGAGAAGCTGCCAGGGAGGAAGGTGCCTTTTAAAAATAAACATAACTGGGAAGGAAAGAATAACTTGTGAAATGCATTTTAACAACTGTGCCTCGCAATATGCTACCGTATGTGTTACGGAGGCCTTGCAGGGTGTTACCCTTTTGGTAGCTGTAGCACCAGGAGAGCGCACAGCGCGTGCATCCAGGAGGTCCGTAGCAGCATCTCTTTGTTTCTAAGTTGACTGTATTGAAGGCTTTTAAGTATCACAAAAATTAAACTAAATACATAACATTTTCCTAGTAATCACATGATTGCTAGAACTGGAGTGTTCAGTGTTCTGTGCGAGCCCACAGGGAACCTGTTCTGCCTCATTTATGAAAGCAAGGAGGCAACAAAGACAATTACAAGCTGGAGTCTGGTGAGATCTGGCACTTTACCTTTTTTCAAGCAAAGCCAAAGGCAAGATGTTGGCCACAATGTGCTCACGGGAAACTCCTTTGATACTGGAAATCTCCCCAGTGCTGAAAAACTGCCTCCGTGCCAGCTGCCTTTTGCATGTAGGGAGCAGCGGGCAAGCGTGGCTGATGCTGGCCGTTTGTCTTGTGCACGACGAGGAGGCTGGATGCTGGACAGGTTCTGGCTGTGGCCTTAAGACCTGACTTTTAACTCTCAAAAATCAATCATGCCTTCCTCTGCATGAGAGTCAGAACAGAATCTTAAACTGCTTTTATCGTGAAAGGTTGAAAACCACTCAAAGTGACATTGAAGTGTCATGATTTTGGCTGTATTATGTATCTTTTTAAAAAATGTTTAAAATTCATAGCACCTTCTAATCTTGATAAAGTAGACTAATTTTCTAGTTGCTTCGTTCAGTGTGGAGTATCTCCAAGAGCATTTTAAGGAGCTGTTTCTTCAATTTGAATAATTTCGTCAGGAGTTAATAGACAATGCATAAGCATACCTGAGTTTTAGTGTTAATGTATTTGTTTCAAAGTTGCCATCAGCATTAAAAAGGACAAAGCTAAATCTGTTTGCTAAAACATGATATGCAATATGCCATGCAGTGCTGTGATTCTAAGCTAATTGTACGTGTTTATTATTTTCTTCCAAATCGTAGTGCTATTACGGGTAGATATATCAGGGCTTTAGCCTCAGTTTGTAATATATCATGTGCTGGACAGCATTTTGAGAGACTTAAGATGTATTGATCCAAAATCAGGAATGCCAACAGGGAGAAGCCTGATGTGGATCAGAGCTGTTTTGATTATGTCACAGTTTATGATAGTTTATCATTGTTTAGATTAGTTTAAATGTGAACACACAAATGGTGCATCATTTGTACAAGAAGCTTAATGCGTAAGATTTTCAAATCAAATTTATTTTCTCCCACATTTTGTTTCTTCACCCAGCCCAGCAACAACACCTGGCTTGGTGCTGAGAACCTTAATGCCTGCCTCTAATCTGGAAGGACAGGACGACCTTTATGTTGCTCCAGTATCTTTTTGGCAGCAACTTGTGCCGTCACTGGTCAAGTGATGGGAATGAAAGCCATATTTCCTTTCTCTCCCCTGGACACAACTTGTCCAGCATGGGCTCAGTGCTCAGCCTCCACTGCTGCCTTGCCCAGGAGCTACTACATACTGCCCGTGCTCAAAAACAGAGGGGAGCCATGCAGAATAATCTATAAAGGAAAAAGCATTTTGACTGGATAAGGTGAGGGGAAATGTGTGCTTTTTTTTCCCCAGTGATTGTAGTAAGGTTAGGAGTAGGTGTTGGGATGTATGGATTTATTTCTTCCTCTCTGCCTTTGGCTTGTCGTGTGTCATTAGGCAAACTGCTTAACTGGTTTCAGTAATACCATCTGCAAAATGAAATAAGGTTAATATAGGTCATGCACTGTAAAGCCCCTGGGTGTAATTTGTGGTACACAGTTTGAAATAGGAAAAATTATAATCTCAGTAAAAAAACATGGAATTGAACAAGGGCATAACAACTCAGGATTTCCTTAAGCTTCGTTGTGGTCCTGCTGGTAGCTCTTGGGAGGGTGTCCTGCTGCTCCCTCTTTGGAGAGGGCAAGGCCTGGCTGTTCCAGCACCGTGTAATTGTCTAAACGGCTCCTGCACCTGTGCGTGTCCCAGCGCTGCTTGGGCCTGAGAATTTGAGCGGGGCCTGGAAGCGTGTTTCCTCCTGTGCTTGAGTGTGATTTGAAGCCTAAAGCCAAGAGCTACCACTGACTGGGATTCCAGCTGGGGCCTCTGAGACTGGACCACATGTCAATTATTTAATCATCTCTTTCACCATACAAAATATGCATTGGATTGGAAGAAATGCTCTGAAAGTAAAAAGAGCTGATAGTGTATAGCACAGCGACAGAAGGTGGTATAGGTCTTTCTTTTGAACTTTCTAAAGGAGTCTTTTAAATGAACACCCAAGAAACTAATACTAATTAAGCAATAGTATCCTATGGAGACCTGTGGTAGACACTATAATAGTGCATTTGCAAGCTATGCATAATTCAGCAATGATGAATTCTCTCAGACATCATCTGCAGGGAATTTTGCGTAAGTATGGACTTAATAATTTGTCCCTTCATGTGTGTGCATAAGTACTCCTAAGGGCATCATTTGGCCTGCAGAATGCCTATTACTGGAGATGGTGTACAAGAAAGGAAGCATCCCTTCTGAGTCCTGAAACCCAGAAAAAGACAGTAGGATGGGTCATTAGAAAGGTCTTATTTGTAAGCATGCATTAAACTGGGAGCCCCATGATGTGGGTTTTTTTTTTTTTTTTTAATTCTTGCAGTCACTTTTCGGAAAAGAAATACGGAATATCCAGTTCGCAAAAGACCAAGTTATAAGCCAGGATTTTCAAGAATGGTAGCTTAGACACGGGCACGTGAAAACGTGCAGGTAGCTAAACAAGTGGTCTGGGAGTGTAGCCATGTGTGATGGAGTTAAAGCTACTTGGAGAGTTACTGCTTAACTGACTCGTCACAGCTGTGTATTCTCTTGTCCTTCTCAGTGGCAAAGTTAGGCTAGCAGGAAATATATTTTGCCTTGCAACTGAAATAGGATAAGGGCATGTAAGTGGACAATTAGGACTCAAGTGACAGGAATTAGTCTTTTATATCTTTTATGTCTTGCTCTGCCTTTCATTTTTAGATGGCTGATAACCTAGTAGCTCCTAGTCAGGCTGATCGTGTGTGAATCTTAAGACCCTACTTTTAGGTACTCTTAAAATAAAAAGGTGACTTGCTCTTGGAACTGTATGCACAGTTGATAATATATATCTTTTGTCATTGCTACAATGTCAGCAGAAAGAGTAGGGGATTAGGAAGATCCCCTCAGCAGCATGTCTTTTTCCCGCTGGTCCTAGAAGGTCTTGTAAAGGCATATATTCACGCTGTATGGCCAAATACTTTTATCTGACTTGCAGCAACCAAGATACATCCGTGTTCGTTGTGAGTACTTACAAAGTAGTATGGCATAATTGTCCCTCTGCAAGTGTCTCTCTCTGAACTATTGTTTAAAATTGCCAAACGCATCTTTGTTCTTTATTAAGAGTAAAGCAACAGCACAGAGTCTGCAGTTATCAGGAGATAATCATTCCCCAAGGGCATTTGAGGCACTTCACAACCAAAAGGTTGTGATTACTCTACGATTGCTATGCTGCTTATTATTCCTTATTGCTTAATTATGGAACCATAATATGTTTCCCGAATGCTGTCATCTAACCAAGGTTCTTCAGTTCTCATGCTCTGACTGGTCCCGTTTTATGCAGACTGGGAACATTTGTGGTGTTTTGAAATGATGTGGGGGATAGCAGTGGGATGGGCCAGTCGTGGCAGCTCCGTTCTGGCCCTTGGGAGACCAGGACATTTATTTTCCTGCTTTGCCAAACGCTTGCGAAGGGGCCTTGGGGGAGTCACTGGCTTCTGTATACCTCACTTCTACACATCTGCTCAGGTGCCACAGTAACTAATCCTGTGAAAATACCTAAAACAGACATAATATAGTGGAGTTCATCTTAACCTCTAGGTACTGACTCAGAGAACAAGCTGGCAAGACATTGCTTTTATTTTTAGCATGTGCAAATTCAGATGGCTTAGTTTAAACAGCCTTTGCTGGAGTGCAGTGTCAGAGGGGTGAGAAAGCAAGAGAAGAGGGGAATTAATGTCTTAAAATACTCTACCTAATTTCACAAGACATATGACTACAGCCCAAGTGGCCTGGCTGTCAACAGGGCTGGGAACTCGGTTGCTTTTGATGGCTCGTGGTACCGTTCCAGTATCTTAAGGCTTATTCATTTTCCATCTCTGATTAAATTAGGCTGATGCATTTGTGCTTCATGGGCTTCGGTGCTGTAATGTATCACATGCAGGTGGTTTAGTACATTTGCAACAAGCCCACTGAAACAGGTGGCTAGTGCTGCTGTGTCTCAAAAAGGCTTTGATGTCTGCATTCGTTACTGATTCGGTGAGTCATACTAAATTCCCTGGAAAAACAATGTATTATTGTGGTTTCACATTGGGAGAGTCTGGCATTTTTCTTTGGCCTTTTCCAGGCTTACTGGTCCTAGAAATCTACCTTGACGTACTCTTTTTTTTTTTTTAAATGTACGACTTAATATTTCATTGAATCATGTAACCTATGCTAAGGAAGGAAAAAGCCATGCAGGATATATTTTAACATTAGCCTTTTTTTATATATTTATACATTTATGAGAAGATGATGGGAGAATGGATGATAAATTTCAGGTTCTAAACCATCACCTAATTTTCCAGATAAAACTCTTGCTGAATTTCTTTCCTTAGGTTTTAGTTTAAACAAACATGAATAAGAAATAGAATTGATGAAACTCCATTGTTATTACGAGATGGGCATAAATTCTTCTTAATGACGTGCTTTTTAAAGCAGCAGTTGATTTTTTTAAATCCCTCTTTTCATTAGTGAGATACAAACATTTATAATACTTTGCATCGTAGTGCTCTCTGCTTGCGTATGTCCTCCGTGCTCTGCAAGGCTCTGTGTGGGATCCTGCTAGCTGGCTCATAGTGCAGCATAAATAGAATTTGTTCAGGAAGTAAAAATGCATTGTTTCCATTGTTAGGGGATGCTACTAAATTGGCTGTATGTTTGTCTAATAATCACATCTAAAGCTGATTATTCTGGTAATAGCCTTAAGATATTATTTAAAAATAAATATATAAATGCAGTACTTTTGTACTAATACTAGTTTTTAATCTCTTCTTGTTTCTATGAAGTCTGAATGAGATTTTCAAAATTGAATAATAATTTGATCCGTTAATCTTTTGAAGCTAGTAATTTTATTTTCCCCTCTTTGCAGTCTCTGAGGCTCGCAAATGAATAGAGCTTCATTACTGGAGTCTGCATTTAATAACCATTATCCATTATCTTGTAATTAAGACTCCCTGTAACGAATCATGAGGACAATGCAAAAATACATAGTACATTTCTTTAATGAACTGGAAAATGTTCATCTTGTTCTATTTAGTAATGAGTTGCTGAATAGTCGTTAAATCCACTGGAGAATAGAGCTAGATGGATTTTGAAGACTATCTTGAGTTTGTGGCTAATCTGTTAGAATTAAAATTTCATCTTCTATTTTTATCAACAGCTGATTAGAAGTCATTCTGTTTGACCAAATTGATTAGAAGACCATATACAAGGGCAGCTGTTGTTTAATGAAAGTTTTTAATGAAACTGTACCATAGAGACTTGTAATTATAAGACTTATAAAAGCTTTAACTTACCTTATGCTGGAAAAAAATGAGAAGTATTGCACTGAAGGACTTTAAGCACTGCATTTCAAAAGGGAAATTAAAAATACAATTTGGCAATGTTAAAGTTTCACTGCCGCTATTATTTGTTTTAACGTGACTTTCAGATGTCCACTGCACGTCTCTGAAAGGGAGTAGCTCCAAAGTAGTAACTCAACTGTCTCTCATATGTTCACAGTTCTTTGCAAAACTTGGTAACTATTAATTGCCTCTTTTTCATATTGCACCTTCTCTGGGGTTAGATCTTCATTCCTGAGCAGTCATTTCTGTTTCAAAAGGGAATTGTCATAGGATGGTGCAATTTAAACACCAATGGGCTGAGTTAGTAACTAGCCTGGAAGCCTGCGGAGAAAACCTGGTTGTTACAAGGCACAATGTTAGTGATACAGTTGGATTATACTTAAATTACAGGGCCCAGAAACATGCCTGGCTCTGTCCCAACTTCCCATTAGGCTGAGACCTAGCTGTGTGCCAGCCTTCATCAGAGAGACAGGGCTGCAGAGTGTGCCGCAGCACACAGTCTAAATGTAGTCGGGCAACTCTTTGCCTTAGAGCCAGGAGTGAAACTTCTCTTTCTTACTCTAGAGGATGTTGTAGAGGCGTCATCATTCGAAGAAGAGCAAAAACGGACTCTACATCAGATTTGAAGTGGAAGCAGATGCAGTTCCAATTGACTTAAGTGGCTGATGCACTATTGGACTGTATTTGAATTATCCCTCTTCTCCTCCCCATTAATTTTGATAATTAATGATCCCACAGTACACCTTTTCCAAGAAGTAGGTTCCCCGGGGATGAAGTACGCCCTAATGCAATTAAAGAAGTTTTGTCATTGTATTGTGTCAATGCAGGATCAGACACTGCAAACTGTTTTTGGGTGGGGAGTTTCTTAGCTTTTTAGAAACAGAATATTGTGTTGCAGGATTCATTTTAAGCCAACCCGGAACAGCAAGTATATAAGACCACTACACATGAGTTCAGGACATACAGTAGGACAGGACAGTAGTGTACACAAATGAGAAAGCAGAAAAAAAAAGTAAGCCAACACTAACTGCTTCTTTAAATAGCACAGATGCTTTTGACCTTGTTTTTGCATTGTAGCAGTCCATGGCTTTAAATACAGTAAATCGCAATATTACAATTGCAGAATACATAAGAAAGGAGTTTTTCTGTTTACAGGTGATTTCGTAAATACACATGGGATTTCTTTCTTTTCACTTTAAAGAGCTGTGGGAGATAGGTTACGTGACTGTCCAATATGAGACTAAATGGATGCAAAGTTAAATTAAAAACCAGATGAAAATTGTTTCTACTCAGAAAGGTCTTTGTGGAAATATTAAAATGCTGATTTATATGCAAACATTTTTCAGAGGAAATCATCTGCCTTATTGTGATTAATTCCTATTACATGTGTATGTTTGCATATATATATGTAGATATACACACACACATATATATATGAATGTCCATACATGTACATAGAGTATATGTGAGTGTCTTGAAGAGATTATTGGTGTGATAGCTGGAGCAAAGAGTTAAGCGCTGAGGTGCTCATTTGGCCCCCAGGATGTCTTATTTGCTCTGAAATGTAACAGGTACCTTAGTCTCCTGTTTTAGCTTCAGCCACAGTAGGGTTAATACCAGCACCGCAGAGGCAGGTAAAGGAAAACTTCAGAGCTGTTATAAGGTGTGAGGACATGCTTGGAGGGCATGAGCTATATACGCGCAGAATTGTTGTTGTTCTGAAACTACCATAAAGCTTTTTGCTTCCTTTAAGGTTCTGATTTTATAAAGACATCTACAGGAAAAGAAGTGGAAAATGCTACCCTTCCAGTCGGAGTAGTCATGATGCGAGCCATTAGGGATTTCTACTGGCAAACTGGCAACAAGGTAATTCTTGCTACCTTTCTAAAGATTGACCAAACAGGTTTATTCAGAAGGAAACAAGATTAACAGTTTCAAAATACAGAGCATATAAATCCACCTGTGTTAGCTTCTGTGATAATATGAGCAATAGGTAATGGGGCTTCGCTCTCACATTCCTCTTTTCATTTGCTAACAATTATATAGTTTTCAAAAAAAAAACACCAAGGAGCCTTTCTGCCCTTCCTCCCATGACTAGCGGTGACTTCATTCCCTGAAAGCACATGCAATCTTAATTCATCCCCTGCTGCATTTGTTTTTGAAATTTGTTTCACCATTTGGGGTGTTTAAATGGTCACCTCAATTAATGGTAACTTCTGATCTGAAGTTGACAGTGATTGGCACAGCTCCATAAACTTCTGTGGAGCTGTACAGATTTAGAGCCATTGTCCAGTGCACACAGCTGTGTTTTCTGACTTTACCAGGGAATAAATTCAGCTTTTTCCCTCCCTGGCCAGAGAGGCAGGACGGTTGGGAGCGAAGCAGAACCATTGGGATTCAGCTGCCTGGGAGCAGGAACGGGACAGGGGGAGCATTACGTCCTGGGACACCCCGTGTGTCCGTCAGGTCGTGGTCACGCGATGTCAGTGGAGGTGGGCAGTAGTGAGGAGCTTAGGGCAGACCCTGTGATGGGCTGTCTGTGCATCCATCTGTGCACCGGGGCAGGAAGAAAGGAGGAAGTTATCTGAGGAAGCCTTAAGCCCCCTTTGCACCTCTTGTATCCTTGGACCACTGGGAACCCGCCATTTAGACCCGGTGCAGGTGTTTGGCAGTGATCTCTCTCCATGCCTGTGCCCGAGGGGGAGGAGACCATGTCATTAAGTTAGATGCTTTCCTGGTTTCTGGGGACCTCTCCAGCTGGCCCTTCTGCAGGCGGCTGTTGGCAGTATGATGTTAGGGCGTGGTTTGAGAGGTGGGATGGAGTCTGAGCTGGCTTTGGCGGGTGCTGAAGCTCGTGGGACACGTGACAGCAGGTGAGATGCGCCTCCCTCTGCTTTCTGCAGTAGTCTAGGTGAGGCCAGTGTGGACTCCTGGGCCGTTTCCCACTCCTCCCGTCCCCAGCCTGCACCTGCCTGTGCTGCACAACAGCTCCAGAAGCTCCCGTAGACTTGCTTGTGCAAGAACAGCATCACTGCCAGCCTCAGGAAGGTCCCTCCGTCCAGGTGCCTCCCCTCAGCACATGTGCAGGCTATAGAAACTATGTGCCAAAGGTGAGGCTTTGCTACATTAACACAAGCTTTGTAGGTGTAATTGGTAATAAATGTTGAATTTACCTTTGCTTTAAAAGAATGCATTCATGGTATAAAATGTGTTATTAAGAATGAGTGTTTGTGTGCAAGTGTGTGAGTGAATTAAATGTAAACTGACTTTATATGCTTTTATTAACTGAAGACAGTATTATCAGTGACAAGAGATTTCTAAACGGTTTCTTTAACAAACTAATTTTGCTGCTGTAGAGATGCTTTCTAGCAAGGCGTTGGCTGGGAAAAACAGGTTAATGCAGAAATTAAACTAGTTCGAGGAAAGGAACAAGTTGCAGAGTAACATTTATTGAATGATAAGCTGTGGTGGTGATATGAAAAGTGTGCAATATAATGGGAAATAATCTTTTCCTGTCATTATTGAAGGGCATACATAAATTGGTTTTTCTGTTGGGAAAACCCCCAATCCAGAAAAACTTATTACTTTTAATAATATAAGGTGAAGAGAAAATTCTTGAGGAGATGAACTTATTAAGCAAAATAATGAAATGCTGTGAAACAGCAGGAAAGTGGTAGCTGGACTTTATACTGCTCTTGAATTAAATGCTGCCCCCTCCCCCCCACACCTTTTTGCGTTTTTATGGTAGTCAGATGTGCCATTTGGAAAGCTGGTAAATGGAAGAGAGGAGAGGCTTGTCTTTGTCAGCTTTTTTGCAAAGAAAAGAGCTTTCCGAATTTGCTTAAAGGGGAAGAAATTCTGCATGGTGTTTTTTATTATTTTATTAACTGAGTTTTACTTGGTTTTGCTACAAATTATCTCAAAGAGCTATAATATTTGCAGGAAGAAATATAAATGTGAATTTGATTAGAATTTCTCTTCCCAAGGGAAAACACATTCGTATTATTTTCATTTTTTGTATAGAAGATGCTTTTCCAGTTGCTGTGATTTAAATTCCTTTTGGAAATCTATTGTTAACAGATGCATGCATACACTCACACATCCATCCATCCATCCACATAAACACAGTCTTTGTGTTTTGAATTTATCAAGTTTTTCCTGTTATTTTTCTTTATAATCTTATTGGAAATATACTGTTATCAGAATGTTTCAGTGTGAGAGAAGGATTTATTCTATGTTTGTTTTTCCTGAAATCACTATAAAAATTATCATAGATATTTAAATGACAGATACTTTTTGATTCTACTAAAATAACTATAAGATACAAAGAAGTCTTCAAGGCAGTGAGGTTTCAGGAGCGTATACACAGAAATCAGAATGATAATTCTTGCAGAAGGAAGCTAAAGGGAAAGGACTCCTCAAGATAAAGATTTATGGCAGAGGGGAATATAAAAAGAATCACTATGTGCTACTACACAGATGGTTCAAATTTTCCTGATACTTGATGCAGAAATACTTGTTGCCAATTCTCCTTGTTTTCCAAGGATTTATTAAGCTGCTGCACGCAATTTTTAAACAGGCATTTGATAGCTTTGTGCCACAAGCTCTGTCTCAGGATGAGATGTGTTTAAATGGCACATGACCACAAGACTGGCATTAATGGGGTACCTGTCGAGTCGCCTCGTTGCTGGTTCTGCACGGGAGGTTGGATCATGGGCTTCAAGATGTGTTTCCCTAAAGACAGGTATTTCCTGGCATGTGTGTCCTGACACGCATGGCAGTTCATCTGACCAAACATGACACCTATCTCTTATCAAGGGGCTGAAAGTATATCCAGCATGTGGTGGGAGGGAAGTTTTGTGGTTCCAGGGAAGCACAAAACTTTCAATTTCTGGTGAAGTCAGACCCAATTCAATTCCCACCTGGAAAATAGTTCACAAAGTCAGCAAATGTACCATTTGGGTGTATTAATTTTAGTGAAAAATTAAAGCACTAAGTAGGTTTGCATTTATAGCCTCAATTGTGTATAACTATGGTGCACAGGCTTTTTACAAAGTACAGTCATCTCTCACTGCTCACCACACGAGTCCAGTCACATCCCTTGTTTTATTTCAGCATCTTTGATGTTATATAATTGCATATATGTTTGTTGTTATAAGTTTGGAACTAGACTGCAATGTGGGCAGTAGGTGATACTCAGCTATGCTAGGTTCTGCCTAAAGCCCTTGGTCTAATATTTGCTATTGGCAGAGTCCTCTTTTGGACCTTGAAACCAGCTCCCGATGCTTAGTGAAGCAAGGTCTAAAGTGTTACTTCCCCACTTGCCATTGCTCACAACAGCAAGGAGCTGGGGACTGGAGGGAGAATGGGTAATTCAGAACAGCGCAGGATGAAAATTTTATCTTTTGCAGTGCTGACTGAGGCTTGATGGCTCTTAGCACTAGTCCAGACTTTATAGGGTTTACAATGAGATACTTACCCAGAATAGAGTTTGTTATATATATATACACCGTGGGCATTTTTACGCTGCAGGTGCACAGATGTTGGTTGCCCTTCTAGGGACAATAATCACTGAAAATACATGTATTCCACTTCTTTTTTCTTTATAAAGGTTGGATTTAAACCTGCTGGGGGCATTCGGATGGCAAAAGAAGCTATTACTTGGCTTATGCTAGTGAAGGAGGAGCTAGGAGTGGAGTGGCTAAAACCAGAGCTCTTTCGCCTGGGTGCCAGTAGTTTGTTGGAAGATATTGAGAAACAGGTGAGTTATTAACAATTTTCAGCTTGGTGGAGAGAAAAAGCTATCTTTCTGCATGTGCTGGCTTACTGTCTTTGCAGAATATGTTTTTTGTCCTCTTTGAAAGATAATGGAACATACATCTAATTTGTTATTAGTGACAAGTTCACTTTCAGCCCAGTGTTTCTTTAAATTTAGCCTGTCATTACGGGGAGGCATCCAGGACTCCGGTGTTGCAGGCAGCTTGCAATTGCTTGGGCCAGGCTCACGAATGCAGTGAGCAAAGAGGCTGGGTTGGTACACAGACAGGGTCTTTTGCAAAGGGATGGTAGCATGCTCACCTGCACTCCTCGCTGTTGGCACTTCAGCTGACCTTCAGAATACCTTGCAAACCTCCACATCACTGTGCTGCAACTGTTCACCCTGTATTTCCATGCTATGGAAAAAATCATGTCTCACTCTATGTATGATACTGCTGACAGAGAAGTTTTACATACTGACTGTTTCCTGGGGAAACAAAAGCAATTGCATCCCTCACTGCCTCACTTTTCTAATTGCTTTTATTTGTATACGGTCAGGTCACAGTGTAACCTAGCAGACAAATAGTGTACGAGTTGCAATTGCAGTGGCAACGTGTAGTTCCCAATAGGAAGAACGGTTCTGACCTATCTACCTGTGACCTACCTCACCGGGATCTATCCCTGAAGGATACAGCAGAGATGAACACATTGTAATGTCCTAAGAAGTACTAAACCATTAGGGCTGCTGAACTTCACTTCAATGTTCATTAAGCCCAGGAGATTAGATGGTATTAGCTCCAAGCAAGAAAAAAGTATACGAGTCCTTGAACTATTGCTGCTGGTGGGAGGACACAAGATGTAGGTGGTTTGGGGGGAAAAAAAGCATCAGTCTATTCCCTTTCCCTACCTTCCCTAGCATCTGAAAGACTGACACATCCTAAGAAATACAGAATAGCTGGAAGATGTCAGGTGAATATTCATGACTTTTGAAAACCCGCGTTTCCCTCTTGCAATGAGAATAACTGGCTTGGTTCACTACTGGACTGTCTCTGCCTCACTCTTGACCTAAAATCATGCCCCTGGTCATAAGGCAGCTTGAAGTTTCCTGTTGCCACTGCCATCGCCTCCGCGTCTTACGAGACAGCCAGTGCGTGTGGCACTACTTGTGCTGGTTTCTGAGGGGTGTCATGCTTTTACCTGCCGAGGATTGCACTGAGCCCCCAGTCATGATCAAAGCTCTGCAGTACTGGGACATCTGAAAACATGGAAGATAAAATGCCCCAGTCAAGCAGGTTTATACCAAAACAGAGAAAATGGGGAGATCCCCCAAGTCAGTAGAGTTAAAAGAATGGTTTGAAGGGAGCATAAACCTTATTGGATACTTTGAATATTAGAAATAAGACTGAAATTGTTAAAATCAGATTACGATGAGAGTAAAGCGCTGTCTCCTACCTGGCTCTTTTTGAAAGCTTAATTAAAAGCAACAAGAATCTTGTTGCTTCAAGCAAAGCAACGAGACCCCTCAGTTCAGACCCTATGAACAATAATAAAAGGGTACACTGCATTATTTTTATATGCATACACACATACACAAACAGATATCTGTCATCTTCATCTGACGCACCTTTAAGTTGTTACTTTCTTAACACTTCTAAATTTATACTCATATATAAGTCCATCATAATTTTTCTTTTTTCTTGCAGATTTTCCACCATGTGACTGGCAATTACCCAGTTTACCATGACCTGCCAATGGCTTAGGCACAAAATCAACTCAAGATTACTTTTTATAAAAGAGATCTTTAAGAAAATAACACCCAGAAATCTTTTGACAACCAAGTGCATATGAGAGAATTAAGGGGCTAATTCTCCCTTCTTCATATTTTATAGTATTTAAAAATATGCTCAAGTCTGTCAGTTGTGCTTGATCCGAAAGTAGAAAAAATGGCAATTCTGAAATAGTTAAATAGTTAATACATACAGATTTGCAAAGTTAATCTTGCAAAGTCTTTCTCAGGCTAGCCTGAAAAGCTTATTAATGGCAACACTGAAATACTATGAAAAAGATTTAAGTGGCCTGGTAACACTTTGCAGTTGCAGAATATGAAATATCTCTGGAATGTTTCAGATTGCTAATTAAGAGCTACAGCTCTTGGAACAGCTTTCCGTTCACCTCCAGCTAAATCTTCTGCCATGGATATGTTGCACTATTAATTGTTATGTTGATTCAGTTTCAAGCAATGTAACCTGAAAAAAATGAAACTTGGCTATTACTTTCTTTTCTACAATGTCCTTGTAGCAAAACCCTTTTTTTGTATTTCTTTTTCCCAAACGTGGGCACAGACATCCATATTTAGACCCTTGAATAAAGGTGGCTTGATTTCTAGAACAGCTGAGTACCCACAGTTGCTCCTGAAGTTAATGGGAGCTCTGGGTGATCAGAACAACTGAAAATCAAGCAGCCTCTATATAGGTGCCTAACTATGCATTCAGGGCCCTATTTTTAGGCATTTCACTCTTAAAATTTTAGTCTAACTTGCTTGGAAGCTCCCATTCCTGTCTCCACTCATTTTTAAACACATTCATGTAAATCTTTCCATTTTAATATAGGGGTTTTTGACTGTCAGTTTGCAGGTGTCACTGCTATACTGACTGAACTTCAACTTCACCATCTAAAATGAACTGTAATTTAAAAGGTGATCTGAATTGTGTCCTACACAGGGTTCGCCCTGTTCTTTTACACCTTTATTGTAAGAAGTACTTTCCTCAGAGCACGTTAATAATACCTAAATCATCAACAACTTTTGATTATCAGACTGCAGCTAGTAGATTCATTATTTCAGAACTGCATTCTACTCACTAACCAGAGTTGTACTAAAAACTTAATTATCTTATCATGACTAGTCTCACTGACTTAAGTAGGTCTCATTAGGGAATTAAGAGGAGGAGGATTTTGCTGTAAATCAGGCTACAAGGTACATTTATTACAAAGTGATCCTTGCTTCACAAAGATAATAATTCAGTTATTTATCTGGTTAAACCACCTGAATTGCTAGTGCTCTGCAAAACATTGGACAGATAGGAAAGCTGAAATGGGAAAAGAAATTAGAGAATACAGCATATACAGAAATGTAATCCTATATGCAACGCTTGGTACTAAAAATATGCTTTAATTTTCTGGAAAGTAGTTCATACAAGGCTTTCTGGCTTTTTCTGGTTTAGGTCTCAATATACAAAATTAGGGCTCAGTAGACTAAGCTGTGACAATATTTTCACACATTTGTTTTTATGGAAGGTGGCCCTTTTTGCCACAGATTTTCTTTCTGATCTCACTGCAAGTTTCTTGACGGAAAAATCCAGTGCTTACTTGCCTGTTTAGGCTAAAATTCTACTTCTGAAATTTCAGAAATAGCCTATTATATGAAGTCACCTCACATGTTTTGCCTATCAAGGTGACCCTCTGCCATACCCTCTCAGCAAGTTCCCACTGGATTTTGCTACTGTTTAGATCTAGCCATACAAGTGTTTCGAGTGCCTTTAATACTTGCCTATAAGAAGTTCACCTCACTTGCAAAGTTGGTTGGGTTTTTGGGTTTTTTTTTTTTTTTTCAGTTCCCAGGCTATCTAGGCAATGTGTCTGGGAGACGTTTTGGTTTCTTCGGTTGTCTTTTGGACATTTTGTGAGAATCTAGAAGCTGTTTTAGAGTTGCTTCAGTCTGTCGATGAAGGGTTCTGTTTAGGTTCTTAAAATTAACAAAGGTCCAGCTTTGCCATTTAACGTGAGTACCTCCACTGGAGAACCTGGTTCACCAATTTCATGAGAGCAATGTGTGGATTAATGAACTTGCCAAGAAGAAATGTGTATATTTCTGGTGATGCCACCCCTCGTTTTGAGGTGCACCTGTGCTGGTGCTGGTTAGTTTGCTTGAGCAGGAACAGACTTGTTTTGCAGAGTGAGAGATTAAGCTAGATTTAAAAGATGCACAGCCCTTCCAAAAAGTCTAAGATATCTATTTCCCTTTTTAGTGAATGTTACAAACAAGCCAGTTTTAAATACTGTGCAATTCCAAGCCAACCAATGCTTTGGAAGAAGCTGGACTCCTAAGAAAGTTCTGTCTCCCCAAATTTTAAGCACTGATGTGTTGAAACCTGTGATTTTTTGAAAAAAGTGTCAAAATAAAACTGATTCAAAAGATGACTCTGAGTTTTTATTGTTCTGGGTTTTTTTGGAGGACTAAGCATACTACTTAGTGTTATGTTGTGACCAGTTTTCCTCGTCTGTTGACTCCTCTGTGGCTCAGGTGGGTTGTACCCATACAGCCTATGGACGTGGACCCCAAATTTGATCCAGTCGCTCGTCCCTCACTCCTCCTACAGAAGATGACATGGGGGAGCAGCAAGGGCAGGCGCCAACAGCAGGGTCCTGCAGCCATCCCGGGAACAGCCAAGGGATGAACCAGGCCAGGGCCCGTCCCGGGAGCCCGGTCGGGGCGGCAGGAGACGGGGACAGATGTGGGGCTGGAGACAAGCTCCAGGGCTCCATCCGGGGGCCGAGGTGCCTCAGCACTGGTCTGGCATCCATCTGGGAAGTACAGCCAGACAGAGGGCTGGAGCCTGGCACCACTGGGGTGTTGTGGGGCCAGGACTGCTGACCCTGTGCTGGGCTGAAACGGGGAAGAGGATCAAGTAAGAAACTGCAAATTTAGAAGATTCTGTATCAATGTATTTAGAAGAGGAGGGAATTGGGAGACAGAGGTTCAGCTTCTATTTTCAGGGCTTGTAGGAAACAAGAAGATAGTAAATAGTAATTACATGTGAGGTGTTCCTATGAGCTGGAGCATGTAATACTTTGATATCTTTATTTCATCAGTATTACAAGTTCATTCATTCCTTCCCTTTCTGAATCAGAGAACACACATTATGTACCATAGCACATGCTACTGAGACAGAAAAAATGATCTCCTTTTAATTTTATTTTGCTCAGTTGGAACTTTGGCTCTTTGTCTCCCCTGGGAAAAATGCAGCAAGTTGTATCCAAATCTTGGTGAGCTTTTGCTGAAATTACCAGTGCTGACATCTGAATGATATATAAAGTGTGTAGAAGGAGGGAATTGCTTTTAATTAGATTCAACCTGCCCAGGAGAGAAAGACAGAGAAATGTCCATCTGGTCAGTTCTTATTTACTAGGGCAGACAATGATAAGAATATTCTTACTATACAAAGACACAGTATGTAAAACTACCAATTGGACATTTTAATTAAAATCCTTCAGAGTCCAAACTATGCTAGTTTAAACAGTGCTGAGACTGAGGAAAAGGTATTAAAAAAGGTTGCAGACTGTACTGCCTAAAGGCAAGAGTAAGTCAGCAAGTGATGGGTGACCATCAAATCCAAACCAGTTGTATTGTGGTGACCTTATCTCTGTTCTAGACAATTTACAGATCCTTCCCTTTCTGTGAAGACCTACAGTAACTGCTTACTGAGAAAAAGTGTGACAAAATTGTTTTAATATCCTTTAATGAAGTTTAACATTGATGGAAGAAGGAGTGCCAGCAAAATGCTCCAACCCTTCCTAATGAGTCTACTGATTTTGAGGGGCTCTGTTTTGAGCACTGGGGACATCTTGTGGATTTTTAATTCTCAGAAATTGCAGAAAAAGTTCATATTCTGGAAGCAAAGCTTTCCTGAGGCATAGCAGTTTCAAATCTCCAAGATTACAAGGGATGTTTGAAAACACTGAATTGTAAGAGCATCAATTAAAAGTTGCTTCCTTAGTTGAGATGAAAACAATGGATCTTCTAAAAAAGAGAAAGGAGCTTTGCAGGCCCAGCTGGGAGAGATTAATGTAGTTTTCATATGGTACAATGTTGTATACAATGAAAACCAAAATGCATGATGGCTTGCCTAAGGAAAAAAAAAAGTGAAACCTCTATAAACTCTTTTTTTCCACTTCATTAATGGCATGAGATCTGTTTTTATTCAAAGACTTAAACCAATTACCACCTACTTACTGATGTTATCTAACAAACAAGCAAAGCAACCAACCAGTTTACTTTCCGTGGCTCAGCCAAGGCCAGTTTCCAGTGCAGTGACAAAGATGGTTTGGTGAAGGGTTCCCGTCACTGCCACAGCTGGAGAACCGATGTGCAAGACAGGCAAGGCACCGTGCCTGACAGCTCCTCATGCATGCAGGTGCTGAACTAGATGGTTCAGTAGGGAAGGGGTTACGTAAGGGTGTAAATCTGCATTGTTGGCAAAATATATAGAGTTGTCCCCTAAAGAGTAGCACTGCTCTCGTAGGAGCCACACTGGACGCACTTTTTCTGCTCAGAAGCAACAGGAAAGTGAGCGGGGAGGTACAGCACAAGGCTTGCAGCCCCATGGGGGAGGATGTACGGAGGAGTGGTGGTTGCAGCTGAATCGCAGTACTCCTCAAGGGCCACCGTGTTGTCTGTTGCCAGTGCGATAAAACAAGCGTGACATTGGGACTTTAGTTATGACTGGTGTGCAGATCAGGCCTGCAGTCTTGCGGACTGCTAAGTTGCCCCGTGGTTGCCAGGGAGCTGCGTAAGTGGAAGGTGCAAAACTGTCTTTAGCGATTACTGGTCCATTGAGAATATTTTTTTCTCTAACACTCAGAACTTAGCAACCAGCTTCCGAGGAGAAGCTGGAGAATGTATGTTCTCCATGATTTCATTTAATTACGTGTAAGTTGATTAAGGATGTTATCTTCATTTCCAGGGGAGCTGAAACCTTCAGCCGGCATCGTGTCAGGGCCTTGGCTGAAGGCTGGCACGTCTCACCATTGGCTGGTTTCTGCAGCATTCAGCAGAGTCTTGGGCTTTCATCAAAGCACAGGCACCACCTGACCCAGCGTATGATTCCTTGCTCTAACTTATTTAAGGGCCTGAACTGAACTAGAACAAAGAATGAATATTTGGGCTCGGAGCAAGAAGCACTTTGTATTCGGGTTGGCACAAATTCGTCCAGCTCTGAACGTGTAAGTGTGGTCACCCCATCTGACAGTGGTTGTAACAAGGCGCCTGGAAGGTTAGTGACAGGGCGAGGTAGGTAAACAAAAACCAGAGGGGTGAAAAGAGAAGTTGTGAGACGTGAGAGAGATGATCGCCGCCACTGTTATTGCTTCACAGAAGTGTAATCTTTTGTGATCTCTTTGGAACAGGAGGTAAATAATAAAACACAAGGGAGGAAAAAAATTAAAATAAATGTAGTGTATGACTGCATGTTAAAACAGATGTCAGATTAAAAATTACTGAAAAGGAAATTCTACTGTAGGGGAAAACTGTTTTTTCCTTCAACATTTTATATTCCACCTTCATTAGGCAGAAAGTAAAAGAGCTGTAAAGGAAAAGGGAAACTTTTGTTGTTTCCCTCTGAACGTTAAGAGAAGCCTAATGTGAGCACAGGGGGGATGTGCTGTGGAGCACAGTGCTGGAGCAAGTCTCAGGGCAAATCCCAGAAGTGGCAGGGATGTTAAACAGATGCACTGTGTGTGCCGAGCTCTGGGACTTGGAGCTTTAAACCTGCAGCACAGCATATCCAGGTAGTTTCATCCTCTCCATCTTCCCTTCAGTCCCTTCAGGGTTGATCGGTCTTCTAATGTTTTAAAAAAATAAACCCTGCAATCTGGTAGGATCACATTATCCTGTAATGCCCCTGTAACTACAGATCTAGGCACTAGGGACTTCATTCTAGTTTCTTCAATACTTTTAAATGGACTATTTCAGTGTTTGATGACAGCAGAAGCAGGGAACATCTACACAAACAGGTATTTTTTTCCCCCTCATGGCAGCCAGGCCACACTGATCTTTGGAGATGGCAAGTATCTGCAAAAATACTGCTTCTAGTCTGTAAAACAGCATCGCCTGGGTCTCTTCTGCTAATTGTGGCTCATAATGATTCTTTGAAATCCATAGTCTAAAAGATGACCAGGCCAGCACCTACTTAAAAGTCAAGAAGCTTTAAATAAATGCCTTGAAGACATGCGGAAGCTGGACCGTGAACTACTACTTTTTTTGGAGTGCTAGCATGGGTAGTGCGGCTTGTTCAAATTAGTTGATGAAATAAAAATAACCTTTATATGGTTTGCTCCTTTAATCCTGAGTGTGGGATGGAGTTTTTTGTTTGTTTTTTTTTGTTTTTTTGTTTTTTTTTTTAAAAAAAGCACATCTCTTTATAACTAATGCCTCAGCTTACAGGAAGAGTCTCCTGACTATTTAAAAATGAGAGACATCTTTGGCTAATGTTATAATGTGAATGTCCAATGGGATCCAGAGAGGACATATTCCTACAGTGTTTGAGAAATACCATTACTTTTCCCTACGGTTATCTTGAATGCATTCCCGCAATTCCTACTTCTTTCAGGCACTTAAGCTAACTAGGAGATAGTGGAGACAAAAGTAAAAGGCACCCTGAAAAGGTATTCCCAGCAGCTTGAAGGCCATGTTGTTTCACATTCCCCTGAACTTTTCTTGGACTTGTCCTGAAAATGCCAAACCCCAAATAGAGTCCCTCTAATGAGAAACACTGATGAGCCGGAGCAGGTTGTCATTAATGTTGTTTTGGGCTTTGCCAGAGAGAAAGGAGGAGAAGTAACCTGAAGCCAGTTGGGCTTTAATAAATATGTTTGTGATGTGTAAGACTACTGTATTTGTTATGGGTATTGTATTAGAATATAATCGAATAAGACTGTATTAGTAAAGTGTATGATGTCTTCAGAGAAGAGCACTAAGTATCGAGGGCCACTAACTGGCCACATATCACTGCTGCCCACAGCCATAATTAGCCTGGCTCTGAGCAGCCCCAGGAAAAAAGCACTGATGGCCGCAGTAGCAATCACTGCCCCAAGCATGCAGGGATTGGAGGTGCTGAGTCCAAAGCCTCCAGGAGGTTTCACCTGCATTCATTCCTCTAATCTCATTCAAGCAATCCCCCACCCCACCCCCTGGTTCTCACTAAAAAGAGAACTCATGACCTTCTGCTCAAAACAAACAAATAATTGAATAAATCAAAGTTGCTTCAGCTACAGGAAAATATCTGTCTGCTCTTAATTGAATATATGCTTTCAAAGCTGCCTCCTCCAGGGCAAATTTCTTTGTTAAGCATTAATTCCATTTCATTTTCTTGGACGTGTCTGACATTTTCTCCATTAGAGGGCTGTAGAGCAGTATGTTACAATATTTTCGAACACAACGGGATTTAAACTTGTATATGTACTTTGGGCCTAATTTCCTGCTGTATAGCGCTCCTGAACTCAATGGGGTGTAAAACTGGTGCAACGCAGAAAAAAGATGTACAACACCTTAGAATATATCAGTGCTTAGGGTTTTGCTGACAACATTAAGAAGCTGAGAGATCCTAAGACAGAATTTTAAATACACGTGTGACAGGTAAGGCAGATGAGTAAGTTATTGCTACTTGTGTGTTTGAACACGCTGTAATTGGTCAGTAGGGTATGTTTTCAGGAAAGAGTAGTGAAGTGCATGAGCGAAGCACAAGTAAAGCTTTAAATCCTTCCTTAGAAACCACATTTATTATAGGCAGAGGCTAGGCGCTCTACCACTTACAGGAATCATAAATGTTATATTCTCCATTATGCCCCATTTTCATTAAATTGTGGCTTTGGCAAGCTAATTGCTTGGGCTGAAATTGTTTAGGTGTATGTCTTCTTAGCTGAACTTTCTTTCTAACTGAAAAACAATCAGAAAATAAAGCTGAACAAAAATATGGAGTGAGCTAGGGTTTTTCAGCCCGCACTGAAAAGCATTGGTGATTGCACTCCATTGAATTCCTGCACTGCGAAGTGTGGACCTGAAACATGGCAAGGGGGAAAGAAAGGCCCCTATGCTCAACACCTGCCTTTAGGTGTGTCGAGATAATGTGACCCTGAGGCTGGAGAGGAAAAAAGATCAGTTTAAAGGTGCTCACCAGATTTCAGCTTAGCACCAAACAAGACTTCAGCAACTCTGCAGAGGCTCTGTAGAGCATGCTCAACCTTTCAACATGCACAGAAAACCTGAAATTGGACCTGGCTACGCAACAAGAAGTAGGTGAACCGGACAAGGAGAGGAGAGTGTGACCCCGTGAGAGAAACGGTGCTTGGTCAGGAAGATGTGATACTGACACCAAAAGAAAATGGATCACAGATCTGATCTCTCATCTAAGAATTTCATCTTGGGAATGGCAGAAGGGAAACAGACAGTCCATGGGACAACATTAGCACTGAAAAAAACTGCATTTACAGACTTTGAGCTATGGTGGCATGGGCAAACCTCAGTGTTTCCTCCTGGTTGCTTTTTGTCGGTTACGTGAATTAAACTCACCTGAGCAATTAACTTACTGAGACAGGGATTGGTTTTTATTCTGTTTTGGCGCAGCACTTGCCGCAATCGTGTCATGGTTCATGAGCAGCACTCTTACATGCCACAGCAATGCAGACACAACCGAGTACAAGCAAGGCAGGCTACAACAGAGCAGAAATGGGAATTCTAACAACGGAGGAGAACTGTTTAACACAAAAATGCTGGGATACTATCGGGTGCACCAGCAAGAATAAAAAAAGGCAAGATTTAGGATGAGTGCTAGCAAGCCTTTCCATAAGCAGTTGCACTAGGCTGTTTGGCAGCCTGCTGGGGCAGCAACAGAAGCCCCTCAGCTGGGACCCGACTGAACACTAGGCAGATTCGCTGTGTGGTCTGATGGGTCCACTCCGGCCCTAACTTCTGTGATTCTTCACAGCCTTCCCCAAAAGCCAGCAGAAAGGAGTTTGTCAAAAGACGCCATACATATTCATGCACATTTCTTGAGCTAAGAACTATGAAAAGAAATCACGTAGTTCTCATCCGTGAACTAAAATTGAGAGTACACTCTAATCCAAAAGGATACCAGCTTGCAGAGTGGTGTATGAAAATCTTATAAAGCTCTGCAACACTCCATAAATAATTTTCAAACAAGAAGCTTTTTGTTTCAGTGATGGCAATACTAGAAAGGAAAAATGGCAAATATGAGTCAAAAAGTCTGAAACAGTCTTTCCTCTATACTGATGGTAACTTTAATCAGTATAAGCATTACACATACAGTTATCAGTCATTTATTAGAAAATGCAAATGATCATTGCAGAGGTTTAGATTAATGCATACTAAAATCTGGTATCTTGCCAACAGTGCACCATGTGATGGGCAGACCATGGAATAAACACTCTAGCATGTCAGTGTGTTATAAATCCTACAAATGAAAGAAATTAGAAAGCCAGGAACAATTTTGAAAACGATTTATGATTGGAGACGCACTTAGGAGTGCTTCTATTGTCATAAGAACATCTCCTTTCACATCCTTCCAGTGTCAGAACCACTCGACTTAGCGCTGAATTCCTCGGGATACCCTTGGCTACACGAGGTGTGGAGGCAAGAGCAACAGAAAGACGCTGACTGCTTTTTTGGGGTATGTGCATGTTAGCAGGACTCGGCTGGCTCTGAGGGTTAGCTTTGCACAGCCCAAGGGTGAGAGAACTGCAAATCGATTCTGACATTTTAAGTATGTGAAAAGACACTATTTTTTTTCTTTTACAGCTATACCATAACCAGCTCCTAAGTGCACATATAAACATTTTATAACATGGATTTGGAATAACACTTGAAAAATAACTGTATGACTAGTTCTTAAGCAGAAGGTATTCTTATCAAAATAGCAGTCTGTTGCAAGTCAGCCCTTTGCTCTGTACGTAAAAGATAAAACAGTATCTGTTAGTGCACTTCTAGCGTAAATATTGCTAAGCATTTTACTAAAACGCAATCTTAGTACTAATATAAATATTTTTCTTAAACAAAAACTGAATTCAGTAGAATTGAAAGGCAAAAGATTTTGGATTCCAGGCATAACAGTCTGCTGTCACAGCAGTGACAACGTGAGTGAAGGCTATTAGCTTGGATATGAGCGAGACGCTTTCTCCTGCTCCAAGCCGGTAGGTAATACCACAGGCCGTGGCTACAGACTTAGCTGCAGTGCTGCTGCCTTCCTAGTTCCTCCTTGGCTATGCTGGCAGGTGTTTGGCCTTGTGCCTCTCCTCCTTCTGGGATGGCATCGCCATTCCCTCCCCAGTGTCCCACAAAGCATCGTGTGCGTGTGTCATATGTGGGTACCCAGCAGGTCCAGCTGGTTTCAACATCTGCAGGTCTTCGCTCTAGCAATGGATACCACTCAGATTAGTAAGGCTCACTGATCGTTACTGTTTATGGCCACAGCTGGAACAAAACTTTTAAAAACATAGTATACGTGGGTGATTACTTTACTAAAAGGTTTACACATCTCCCACTGTTGCCTGTCTTCTTTAGTGATTGTGGATACCTGTATCGATCTAAAGTATTGCCTCTGCAGCAAATGTTTTCACAGCTGACCCTTTCTTAGGAAGGGTTAATTTTGAATCTAGCTATAGATCCTTCTGCAGTTCCCAGTCCTGGGGCAGCATAGCAGAACAACTTTAATAACTTGGGTGGATGTAGGTGCTTCAAAGCCAGCAATTCAGGAGCTGTCTTATAATATCCTGCAAGTGTTTGCTGAAAGTGACTTTTCCTTTGCTGTTCTTTAAACTCCTGCAAGCTCCTTTCACCCTTTCTGGAGGGCCCACACAGCCCCACCTGGGCAAAATGGCCAGAAGAGCAAAAACTAAGATAAAAATACGAGTGTAGTGCATATGAACAGAGCACCCCAAAACGTTTGTTTGCCTAAAATCCAATAACACTAAAGAGAAAGTTGCCCATCAGCCTGGATTCACTAGTAACCAGGGAATTACCAAGAGACATGTGAAGAAAAGAAAGGCGTCAGCTTGAAAAGATGCATAAACGATGCATGAAAATTTGTAACAGCGGGGAGAGAGAAGAGGATAACAAAGCAGCTGTCAAAACCTGGGTTGACACTGCCAGCCGTTGCCCCCGTGGTGCACCACACCTCGGCCCAGGGACGACCGAGCGTCCCCCCACTGTGGTCACCCCTGTAGCCAGCACTCCAGCTAGTGGCCCCACAGCCTGGGGTGCTGCATGGGGGGGGGGGGGCCCACACCCTGGCACACTTTTTGACCGTGTGGGGGGTGTCCTGACCCTCTTAGGGACACGTAATTCTGTGAATCTGTGTGTGAGGAAGCCATGGGATTAAAACTTTGGGGGATCAGTTATAGAAGCCATTTCTTACATTTATAGGTGTTTATTGGCGTTTTGTAAGTGTCCAGTATTGTGGTTTATCTGGTGTATTGCCGATATTCACCCTGAATGTATTGGTCACTGATTGGCAGTTAATTACATGTCATTAATAAATCAATAAGCTGCTTTAATCCTGATTTGCTTTAAACCATGGGAGCTGAGCAGTTTTTCCTCACAACAGTGCCAATTTTTTCAGTTGAGTTCTTAGAAACAGACCAATGAAGCTGTAAAGTAGATATCCCCAACATTAGTACGAATCCTGACTGATCCATCACATGGAATAAAAGATGGTAATGGGGTGGTTTCCCACAGCCCCAGAAATGAGGGGCATGGCTCAGTGTCCTCCAGGGTAGCAACAACTCCGGATGGGAGAGAAGACAAGGCTGCCAGGCACTGGCTTTTATGACAGTGATGGGCACCTGTGGATCCCTATTTAATAAGAGCAAACCTGAGAGAGATTCTCCACCTGCAAAATAGGGCTGCTCTTCATCTTTTATCATTTGGGTTGATTTAGAAATGTTAGCTCATAATTTAAGCAAGGCAGATGCTGCTAGAAAACCAAGATGCAACAAAAAGTGATTTAATCATTCAGTTCTATTTCAAACAAGTAAAACCACTGAAGGACATTTTAGGTTGGATCAGCTTTATCCCAAGTTCTTTATCCTGAGGGTAGAGGAAACATCTGAAATGATGGCCTGTGAGCCAGCTGTATGTACCGCAGTGAATTGGCCTGTAACCCATTAGTTCCCCCTGCTACAAGCCTAAGCACCCCTTTTTCAACACTAGAGCTTTAACTATTAGTGTACAGAGTATCTGCATTTTTGTGAGGGGGGCCGGCTTGTGAGTTCCCCTAGCCCGAAGTCACTATCAAAACTCCCAGGGGACCAATCTCCATTCTCCGAGAGAGATCGCACTTTCTCAGGTCGAAGGGATATATGCTTTATCTCATGGGGCCTTTTTTCCCTCACTCTCTCTATTACTCACCCATCAACACTCCGCATGAAAAAGGGATGCCATCAGGCACAGTTATTAATACATAATAGACGTGCCATGTGTGATTGGCGCTGAATGTTCCAGTGTTTTATGTAATGCAGATTTAGAGATTTCATTCTAAAGCCATTTTAAACTCTGAACTAATGGGTAGTTTGGCAACAGTTTCTAAGTATGAAATCATTATTAATTCCGTTAGTACCATAATAACATTGATTTAGATGAACTCTTATAACATAGAAATTGTATAGTATTTAGCTGTAATTAACGTCCCCTAATTAGGAAGTGTTGCCAAGTAGTTTTCTCTGCTGGCTCTGTTGTACTTAAGTGCAGCTGGATGAAAATTAACCACAAAGGGAACAGCTTGTGTTTTATGTGAAGTCTGCCTTTGATTGATTAAAAAAATATTCCTTGGTTCTTTATTTTATTATCAAAAAGGGTACATTGGATTATCAGTGTTATAGAGAGCCTCGTAGTCCACATGCCATAAACTACACACGCACACACGCAGACACACATACACATTTCTATAGTATATAAATCCAATGACCTAGATACATATTTGGAAAATTCACGGATGTATTTTGTATCAGTACCACAAGTTACTGCAATAAAATGAGTTGATTTTAACATGGCTGTCTTTATTAAAGTCTGTAGAAATTTAAGTGAAAATTAACATTATTTAAGGTCCACTTAGAGGAAAGAGTCATGCACTGCAAACTGAGAAGCATTTGTTGATGTGAAAAATGCTGACATTTTTGGAAATTCAAATTATAAATGAAATACTGCTGTCAGTTTATTGTGCAACTTCGTAGCATATGGTGCTTCTGCTGGTGGGTGTTATTTCAAAGTTTGCAAATCACACTATGAGAGTGTCCCTCTGGTAAGCTTTTGCAACGCTTAGCAACTGTGAATCAAAAGTGACAGTACAGAGGAAGAGGGACTAAAAAAAAATTCTGTCTCCAAGTCGATAGAACAAAGTACATGATAAGTTAATACATTTCTACGGGGGGAAAAGAGGCCAACACGCTAAAGCTAAAAGAAATCCAGTGCCTTCATTCTTGCAGAATAATGCACAAAATCTTCTAAAATGTTAAAAAATAAAAATATAGTTTCTCTCTCCCGGTCTCTTTAGCTTTGGTGTGACAACAGAATTAAAACAACTGGCAGTGTGAACATACAATGGTTCATTTTCAAAATTAGTAACTTTGCTTCAAGACATAATGCAGCCATCTCGGAAGGGCCAGATGTTTCTTTTACCCACCTCACTGAAAAAAGTTCATACCAGCCCAAAATAGCATTTGGCATTTAAAAAGTATTGTCTATCTGAGGATGTCAACACTGAGGAAGAAAGTTGAAAAAATATGTAATAGCCCAGCAGAGTGTGTTAAATGAGAGGATTCCAAGTAGCCTGATACAAACTATACACCAATTGGGTAAATTTAAATAACCAAAATACTACACTACACAACACCATGCTTTTCAAGCATCTGTCACCCCGTGACAAGTTGCATTAAGTATACACTATAGAGAAGGAAATTAAAATTTGGATTGCTTGTGATATGATCTGACCACAACAGGTATTCTTTGTTCTGCTCTAGGTAGCGGTTTTTGGTACCAGTATGGAACCATGGATGTGAGCTGCAGGCCTCATCAATTTGCCCATCAAGCTTGCTAAGAATAGAAAGTGATGGAACTGTCAGTAGCTGTTCAGCCATAAGCAATTCTAAACTAAGCAATTTGGAAATTTAAATAGTTATAATGACCAAGATTTTCTAAGTTGGCCCTTAATTACTGAAATGTCAATTCAGCTCAAAATTGCCTTTCCCAGGTAATGATAATTCTTAGAAAAGTCTTTGCTTATACACCCACCCAAAGAACTCATTAAGTCAAGCTTCTTCCTTTTGTCAGAGGAGCTGTCAATTTTATGTGACATCACCAATCATCTGCCACCTAAAAAATCTCAAGACTGTCTTGTTGAAGGCAGGCTTATTGTCTTTTAGCTGTAGTTCACTGTGCAGCAACACAGCCTGCTCTTACAGGCAACATTGGACCAAATGAATGCAGGGAGTTGCCCAGTCTTGGCAGCACTAGATGACCCAGAGTTGGTTCTTGGCACCTAGGCTGAGATCTTGGGTCAGTGAAATAGCATTACGTTTTACACTTTGAAGGGATTCTCCACAATCCATCCCTCAGCTGAACTCCACACTGGAATGGAGGACCTACATCCATCTCATAACCTCTTTTGGAAGGGAAAGAGCTATATTAGAGGGTTCCTCTGCAACGGGCACAAAGTATAAAGAATGAATTTGTGATGTACGAACATATTCCTACACGGTCTATATATTTCATACACATTAATGTACTATTGCGAATTAAGAATGACTGTTGCAACTATTCGTGTCAATCTATGTTGGTGAACATAGTTGGTTGTTTTATTTTTAACAGAAAAGATGAAAACAAAGCAAGACCATCTCCTTAATCAGAATCCATATGTCAGCAATCTATTGTTATTATAACCCACGTTAATAGTATTATTTGCTGCAGAACACTGACAGCAATTTGCAATTGTAGATACAGAGGAGCTAGGCTTCATACCCCTCTTGCATTCAAAGCAGAGCAGATTTTGCCATCTGCCCTCACGAGAAATACAGAACTCCATGGAAATCAAGAAGAAGGAGGAGTAGCTCAGTTGCATCCTCTGAGGAAAGTCTGTCGCAGATAGATGGAATTCAAATACCATGTATCTAAATTCAGAGTCATTCAAATAATTTACTGCCTCATCCTGACAATGTATCACATGCCCTAAGGCGATATTGCACCTCTCTGGACACCAATCAATACATGGGGTTGCTTTTATGCACACGAGGGGGAAAAAAAAAAAAAAGAAGGAAAAGGACTTTATTATTGCTTTGGAAAGTTTTTAATTTCTTCCCCTTTTTTAAACTGGGAACGGGGTCGGGGGGTTGCTTCCATGCTGTGTTCTTGAGCATGCCTCTTTCCCTCGCAGGTCCTACAGGCTGACCCCACCATTTGCCCACATCTGGAACAGCTGCATGAGGGCTGCAATCATATTGCTGCAGCCAGAACTGTTTCCTACTATTTTGGATATAACTTGCTCACTCTCTCCCCAATCCTGATTCCTGGCATGCACACAATGAAATAGTAGGGGCCTTAGGCACTTAAAAAAAAAAAAAAACCCTCAATAAATCCCCTTAAGGGCCCATTTTAATTCTGCTTATGCTCTTGATGTGCAAATTCTTACCCTGCTATCCCCCTAGAAGCAGTTTATTTCTATCTGTCAGCACTGCCAAAGTGACAAAATCCCCTTTCCCACCCACTATGTAATTGCTCTGTTGTTGCCCTTCCCACACATGCCTGTAGAAAGAAAGCTCTTGCTTTATTTGTACTGCTGAAGTGAATACCATCTCTTTCCTCCCTCCCTCCATGTGGCTTTCAAGTAGTCACACTATCATTAGTTATTTCTATTCTGGAGGAGCTCCCCATCTGAGAAGTGAGCATATTCGATATGAAACAGAACGAAGGCCTAATCCTACAGTTCTCAAGAGCCCCCAAATCCCAAATCAACGGCCTGAGGAATGTTGGGTTTGTAAGGAATGCAGAATGAAGCATCAGAAATAAAGCTAAAATTAAAGGAAGTTCGGAAAAGGGCAATAAAAATGAAGAAAATCAAAGAACCTGGCTTCATTTTTTATTGCATTTCTCTTATTGTAAACTCTTCGGGGCAGAGATGCTCCCTTTGGTCTGTGCTTGCACAGTGCCATGTTGCTAATTTTAGACTATAATAGAAAAACAATCAATTACAATAGGATTATTTTTCCTCTTCTAGCCACTCTCTCCTTTTCCTTTTAACTTCCACTGTTCACAGGAAAAAAAAGGTTTTGGATTCAGCCTAAATTTGTTTTTCATTTAATTAGGTCTTATTTGTCCATTTATTTTAAAGGCGCACAACACATTAATTTCAACACCTCATTCTAGGTGCTAGGCATACAGTTACATGAAGACCACACCATCACTACTAATTAAATCATCAGAAAACATTTGTTCAGCTTGCCTAGGGAAACTGACACCTATCTCTTGTTAAAAATTCACTCAAACATTGTTACAGGAAAACAAAAAATACAGTTTCAGAAACAGTCAGATCTCAGCCAAAGAATACACAGTAAATTTCTTATTTCTCACTACAGTTTTTACATATAGTAACATTGTCTCATATAGTTCGGGTTTTGCTATAGACATGCACAGTTTTTTGTGTAGCTTTGCTCTCCTCCATGATTTGGCAATCTAAGATTGGTAAATACACAGCCATAGTGACATAGAGAAACCACAGGAGAGTATGGCTCTAACATACTTTGCTGTCAGCATCCTCTTGTATGTAGCTTCCCATTTTTGCAATGTGACAATTCTCTTTGCAAAAAAAGTCCACAACAATGGTCCAAATCACACATTTGTTCTTCTTTCGCGTGCCAGTGGTTGTGCAAACCTGTTGCACAGCAATAGGGGGGCCTTTTAGACATATTCCAATGCTGGGTCCATGCAGACAAAACGCATTAGAAGCCCCTCAAAAAGCACATCTAAACAATCACACAAACCTGCTTATGTCCACCTCCTCTGCGAGCAGTCCTGTAAGTCATACTCAGCGGTCAACTATCCTCCTCGGAGGCATGGAGTACTATTAGACACACAAAATATCAAGGACCAATAGGAATTAATATATATTACTTCCCAAGCATGCATTTAGAATATCTGAGGAGGTGTTATAGAAAACAGTGCTAAAGCTCAGGTTAGGAAAAAACGGGAAGAATCTAATTTGGCAGGAGCATAATGAATGAATCTTAAATCTATCCCCTCTGTATTTCCAGACTTCTCGATGCTACTGTTTCTCCCTAGCACTCCTCCTCAGTCCTAGTTACTTCATCTTAAAACAATCTATTTTTATTTAAACTTCTGTTTATTTAGAATTATTAAATTACATTTTGGAACAGCCAAAACATCTCTGTGAAGGAGCTGCATCTCAGCTCCATTCGCTTCCTGGACTAACCTAAAGAAATGTATACCTTGAGAGAGCCTTATTACACGACCAAGAGTGACATTCTCATGATGACTCCGTGCTGGATTCTACCTGTGCACTTTTGTACTTTGTTTCCAGTTTCCTAGTCTGCCTTTTGATCCCTGACAGGACTTTCTCCCTAGTATTATCAACTTTTCATAGCTGTGTCTGTGAAATTTTATAATCAGCTCTAAATTTTTCCATTTAAACCACAGCAGCTCTTCTTTGTTAATGCCAGCCTGGAAATAACAGCCTTTGTCATAAAGCTTTACATTAAAATTTCATCTTTATGGAAATATTTATATTTGGTCTTGGATAAAAAGACTCCAGCTACTCACACAGAGAGTGCAGATCAGTGCTCATGCTGTGAAAATCGAGGGGATGAAAAACTTAAACAAAGAGGGAACTCTGGAGTATACCCCCCAATAATCTGCAGACCCCTCACCCCAACCCCTTCTATTTATTTCTAGCTAGTGATTCCAAAGAAGAAATACAAAATTGTTCCTCAAAGTAATTTTTGATTGACTCAGGGGTGATGTTTCTGTCAGTGATGATTTAGTATTATCCAAAGATGAACCAAATTCCATGAAGTGGGGGGTTGTCCCAGCTCAGCCTTTAGTGTTGATGAGGGAATTTGAATCTTGCAGAAACTTCTGCAAATCAGTTATGCAGAGGCCGATTCAAAGACCATGAAGTTACACTGAAAGGATCCCATCATCTTCAACAGGCTTTGAATCCAGTCCTCAGAGGGTTACAATTTCACATTACAAAATCCATGCTGTCGTGCCCTTATCTTAAAAAAAGATCACTGAAGTTCTTTGTCTTCACATCTATTTTTTGCTCAGTGCTAAAAAGTGAAGCTTTCCACATTCTAATGCTCATAATCAACCTTGGTATCTTCGCAAAAAAAAGGAACACAACTCACCTGAGCAGAAGAGCAACTGTTGGCTATTTAACTTCTCACTTTAAAAAGCGAAGAACGTGCTCATCTAGGCAGACAACACCAGCTGCAGCCATCCGCGTACCCCCAGGGTGCAGCCAGCAGAAGGAGGGCGCGAGCACCTACCTGCAACCCTTTTTGGCCTTGAATTGCTGAGAGGGCAGTTTCAGTCCTAGGATTATGGTTTCCAGGAAGAGGCACCTAATCAAGGAGTTATAATCCTAGTGACAAGGGTTAGGGCCCAAACAGTTTGCATCTCAGGACTGATTCACGAGATGGCTGATGACCTCAGGGCAGGAGGTGAGCTGGCCTCGGCCACGGCAGCAGCAGGGAGAGGGTCCCCTTGTCCTTCACAGGTTGCCGGGCCAGGCATGGACCCTGCCTTGGGGAAGGCCCAGGGCAGCAGGTGCACGAGCTGGAGCAGGGTCTGCGAGCACAGCGCCAGGGGAGAATGGACCTGACAGCATTTTTTTATTGCATTTTTCTTATTATAAAGTTGCTGGTAGTGACACTGCCCGCTGGGTCAAGGTTGCTGCCTTAGCAGCCGCAACTGGGAGATTGTTCCGGCTGCTCTCCTCTCTGCTGGCAGGTTTGGCATGGCCCTTAGTGGTCTCACAGAGTACGGAGCCATGCCTATGAGCTTTCTTGCCTGCCCCTCCGGGGTCACCTCCTCTGCTCCACGATGCTGCTGAGGAGAGATGACCTGTGCAGAAAGCAGCTGCACGCTGTGGCAGCAGTCACTGCCCTGGTGCACTGGGTGAAGACCTACGCATTCTGCTGCATGCCTGCATAAGTAGGGAGAAACCCACAAAGACAGGTGGGTTAAGCCTCCCACAGTTACATTTCATTTTTCCTCTTTGGGAAGACTGGAAGGGAGTTGGTTTAATAGGGCTGTTATTTTTACAATAGCACATTACTGAAGCACCAAAACTTCTTCAGTTGCTCATTAGACTTCAGAGATGGATGTGCAGTGACTTCAGAGCTGCATGTTAGACCCTGCATGTCCAGTTTAGCAGTGAAACATCAGTAGCAGATTGCTGGTCGGTCAACAGCCCCACTGATTGAGCCCTTCTGAGAAACCACACCTCTTGTCTGAATGCCCCGAACCTATGGGGTCTGAGAAGAAACTCAAACAGCTTTGTGAAACTGGACAGACTTGGCCTCTGTATTTAGTCTCTGTTTCCTGCTAATGTTACCCCAAAAAAGTAGTAAATAATATGAATAATTTCTGTGATGTGAGCCAGAGCCCACTGGTCACAGAATGGAAATCAATACATATACCCTCATTTATGACAATTCATCACTTGGCTTGGACTGACAGTTGAGCTATGCCTTTCCAGTCCTAGGCATTACTGTAACAAGAGGCATTTTGCTGGCCAGCCTGGCTCTCAGCAGTAGCTGGTCAATCCCGTTGTCCAAATGCAACAGATTCAGAGTATCACAAATAGCTCTGTGAATGACACACATGGGTGAACTGAATGATGTTCACTCTCTCTGAATTGTGTTGGTACTGTGGTACTAGGCAGAGCACAAATGAGACCTTACTTATAAACACAAAGTAAACCAGCTGTGTAAGGCAGAGCAGTTCCACCTGTGCCAATTTAAGGTTTTTATGCAGAAAGGGACTTAAGCAAAACAGTACAATTGCCCAGGCTTGTTTGGGTACTGGGGGAACAAGCAAGTGCACTTAGCATTGAGTAGTCAGTGCACCTCAGCTCTTCACCTGCCTGACACTGACATGCCTGGCCTCACCATTAAATGACCTGAAAGAGCCCAAAAAAGTGACAGGTATCAGACTGTCATCCACAAAAACCTAGCAACACACTCAATGAGAAGCTAACCAAGAGCTAGGTGGCAGAGGGCCATAAGTATGGGGAAGCACTACTCTGCACGCAATTCACAGCTGTTAACTTCACTTCACGCCTCCAGTACAGGAGCAGGACTCATCCTTATTTGCTACCACTATCTGTACAGTTTTCAGTGTTTCAGCCCTTAACTGAGATTCAGTAGATCCAGACTTGAGTCTTTCTTCACTCTAAGGGGACTCAAATCCACATGTCCTATCCTAATCACCAGGCTACGGTTTGGTATTGAGGACGTGTACGTGCCAGCACGTGTGCACGTCTGGGTGCCGTAGCACACCTGCGAGTGAAGGAGGGGGAACTTCCCACTCAAGCTCTCCTCTAAAAAGCACAAGCGCTTCAATACTAACTGGGCTGGGGAGAGAGGAGAAAGAGTGTGCATAAGCAAGAGGGAACATGACTCTTCAGATTATTATTTAGAGCATTCCTCTGAGAGGAAGAGTTTCTGGTCCCAGTGCATCCTCCTGGAACTTGGTGTATTTTACACTACATGGATTTTACATGGGTAAAATACAGAAAGAGCTGGGATGCGAACTCAGGACTCCCTCTTTAAAGCTAAATGCCCTAACCACAAGGCTAGTTATGTTCTCTCTCCCTCTCTCTGCCCCGTTTCACTGCTGATTCTCTTCTATGCTGTGGCGTAGCCTCCACAGGAAGGCCAGGAAATGCAGGTCCCATCCTGGCAATGCAGGCACACATACAGCAATGAGAGGAAGGGGTTCGAGTGTCTTCAGGCAGAGGAGATGACTGAACTCCAACACCTGCTTTCTGGCCAAATGGTCCAATGCTCAGCCACTATACAGGATTGGAAAAACTCCACTTTAAGACAGAATTTAAAGGAAAGCAGAGGCTTCCATGGCATTTTATCCAATCTGGTAGACACTCTCAAAATTTTCAGGAGAAGCAAGCGTACAAATACATAGTCTGCAAACCTTGACCAGGCTGAGGCATAAAGACAAGCAACAAGCTGTTCAGTCATTTTAAGACTAGGAAGCTTCTCTAAGTGCGATAGTAGAACTTGAGGCTTTTGGAAAGCTTATAAGGAGAGAACTGCCTATAAAAGATTGTGAGTGACAAGCTGGGGTCCAAATAAATGGGGTTTTGTACTTCAATTTAGGATATACGCAGTTACATTTCACGGAACTACTGCTTAGGCATCCCTGTCCTTTTTGGACCTTCCTTTTTAGAGGCTGATACACCTCCACAACCATTCCTGAAACCTTGTTCAAGTGACAGGGTCACTAAGTTTTAGCACTATAACTCCACTAACTTTGATTCCCTTTTATTTTAAGCAACTGTACATGAAATGGAAGACAAGCACACATTTCTTAGGCAATGACAGGCATTTAACTTTTGGCTCTGTGACACAAAATCAGAGATGTACCCAACCTACAAACTTCTCATCTGAACTTGAAACTCACTCTTTCTTCACAGCTGACATTTATCCCTATGCCAAGTCAAATCAAAGCCTCTCCCATAAATATCCTCAAAACTGGATTTAGAACGAGGCCAAGGCTCTCTAGCCTATGCCAACTCTTCATACAAGTTGAAGAGTTTGGTAGAGGGAGAGTGCCCTTAGTAAGCACACCTGCTTTGGTTTACTGGACAAGAGCCTATTCTCTTCTACAAGTTGGGCATAACACTTGCGAAGAGAGATGAGTTATTTCTTTATACACTAATTCCAAGAGCAAAATCCATCCCCCTCTACTCATGTAAAATATAAAACTTTTTTTTTTGAACTTTAAAAAATCTACTGCCAGCTCTAAACTTGCACCTTCCATTAATTTAAATGAAAGTTCTACAGGGTAAAATTTGGCTCATGATACGCTGTACTAATATAGGAGGAAAAGAGGGGCCTTGTTGATGAAATATTTCAGGTATAATCAGGAAATGGTGGTTACAGATGCAATCCAGGAGCATTTTGGGTTGGTAACCAAGGCAACGCTTCTTGCTTCAAGACACATTTTTTCTGTTGATAATCTATTGTAAGGCCAGTAATTGCAGCTGACAAGGCTCTGTTTGTTGTGAGAGATAATTAGCACTTGAAATAAAGTAACAGATTTAAATAAATTGGGGGGAACTGAGTGGTGTGACCTGATCGCTTTAGAAACAAACGAGAGCTTTGGGGGCCTACACACTGTGCGATGTTAGTGGTGGCCTCCACAGTGACTGAACAATACCAACATTTATTAGACATTGTTTAATTGGGAATTACAGTCCCTTTCATGATGAAAACATTTTTTCTTTTTCTCACCCAGGTTATATTTACATTATAAAACACACTTTAAAAAAACGCAAAAATCCTCTACCTACCTTATCAAAGAAACCCACTGATATTTACTTGTGCTTGTTTTTTTAACTAGAACTTGATTTGTTTAAAACTAATTTTTTAAAATGAGTAAGTGTTTTGGACAATTTCATGGTTTAGAGAATCCCGGATTACTCTGCGTAACAACGTAAAAGGAGAGCTGTACATTCAGCACATATCAGGTACGTCCCTACAGCCAGTAGACACGCAAAGTGCTTCAGTTCAGTGCCAGTTCACTCCAGCCTTGGTTTCACTGCTCGGGTTGTTAACACAGGTCCTTAGCTGATGTTTGTGTTTGTATTAGTCGTTGTTATCTCTAGGGCTAGACGGGCAAGCCCAGGCTCCTGCCTGATGTAGGATCACGTATCCAGCAGTGGGAGTATTAACTGGAGAGGTAAGGCAGGGGTCAGAAGCCACAAGGATTTCCTTAGGCTCCAATAATAAAGGCACACTTGATATCTTTTTTTGTTTTTTTAATTGTGAGACACAAGTGCTTGGCCAGGGGATAGCAAGAAGAATGCAATCCTACTGAAACTCAGGCCACAGGTTCAAATGAAAGTAGCTAACAACTAACATAAACATGTAGTTGTGGAAATGGGGGTACTTCTGGGGTGGAATGACACACCTGCATGGCTGCAAGCAGCCAAACCAACCTACTGAAGCATCCCTGTGATCCCCTTTTCCACAGCACCTGAGCATCACTCTCACAGTTAGAGCAAATGAAATAATGAGATCTGCGCTTTTACAAGAGAGGAACTGAGGCTCAGGCTAAACAGCATTGTCCAGGCTTTGGCCACAAACACACACACACAGCAGATCAGTGAACCAAGCCCACGTCATCCAAGGTCTGCCATGGCAGCTCAAACCGCAGGCCACTTTTTCCCCACCAAAAGCCAAGCTGTTTTGGTAATGGATGATATAGCTTCCTTACAGAATCTTACCAAACCTGTAAAACTTACTGGCCAGGAAATGATACCATATCCAGTGTAAAAACAGAGACTGTCATGTAAATGCATTCATCCTCAAGCTGCCCAAAAGGAAAAATCAGTATCCTGTCAAGATTTGCTTGTAAGACATTAGATGACTAGCTATGGCCAGTAAATTCCTTTCTTTCTTTAATACTTCATCAAGAAGACAGCATCTCTGTTATTCTTAAGATAACACCCATTCATCAATCACGCAAACTTCAATCAACAATTCACATGAGACTCATACAATCATTAAATGTTACTATTTACAGCCCTTGTAAGACAGGTTACTAATATTCTCCTGAGTCCAAAATTACCTTATTATTTACTTTCTGCAAATGAGGTCAGTTGTTAAAGGTACCAGAATTGACCGTCTGTTTGCTAAACTCTGCTGAAGTTACAGAAGTGGCTGGCAGAGGAGACCAGATTGAAACTCAAGGGGTTTTCCATACAAGTTCTCCAGGAACAAAGATCCTGTATTAAAACCACAAGCTCAGAGTATGGATTGTAATCCTTTTCTTTCTTTAGTAATCGGCAATTTAGTTCCTCTAACCAATGTTTCAGCTTTCTAAATGCTTTGAAACACACACAAAAATGTTGCATCTATATGTTATTTAGAAAACAACAGCAAATAATGATCTGCAGTGAGTGCCCTAGGAATTAAAAATTGCTTACAATTTATAGTGTATGCAGGATCTTACTGCAAATCCCAGCCCAGCCCCAGTTCTAAGTAGCTCATAAAAATGGTCTGTTTATTTTCTAAAATGATCTGCATAAAAAGATTAAGCTTATTTATTGTAAAAATTAACGTCTTTCTGAAACAGTAATGACTATATCATCGAGGAATGTTCTTTCCCTGAATGCCTCCCTCGGCAGTGCTGTGCAAGGAGACCTGCGTTTATAGTCTCCTAGAATAGAGTTAATGCTCATAAGACTCTGCTCTTGTACGCCTACAGCTAAATCATGGTATCTAGCAGATGGTGTATGTGTGTTTCCTAATGCAAAGTCTTGTATGCGTGTAGTTGTCATAATTAAATAATAACTCCCTACACCGTCTCATGTAACAGGAGAGCCACAGCCATATTTCCCATCAGAGTGAAGCAGTCAGACCCGACTTGTGGGTAGATAAAGTAGGCTATAAGGAAACTAACATGCAAAGCACCCCATCACCTCCTCCCTGGAATGAAACAATTTCTCCTGTGTGTAGCTGGTCCTTTTTAAAAATTAAACAAAACTGGCTCAGTCCAAAAGCTGTTTGATACTGTGGTCAACCTATCTCTAATGTTAAGCAATCTATTTCTGTGAAGAAAGGTGTCTGGCCTTATATTTTTGGAATTTTCCCTATTTTTTTCATGGTCATCACTGTGACAGAGGAGATATGGACATCTGCAGGAGAAATGCCTGTGAGACAAGGCAATTTATGGCTATCATCTTCTTAAGATAAATGCAACAGCTGCTTTTTATATTCTTTTATGGATGGAAGACAGAATGATAGGTCTCTGCAGATATTCATTCTTAGAGAGAGAATTAAGTTGTTGATTACGCCCAGCAAGAAACATCTCTGATCAAACTGAGGACAAATGTAAGTTATTTTAAGTGATATGAGTTTAACAGTTCTGGTATTATCCTTCACTTTACTGTAAAAAATCTTTTTGCTAAGGATACTATAAATGCCTTGAACAGATGAAAGGCATTGAGCCTTTATTTCATATGAAAAATTAGAATGTGAATCAAGAAAAGCATCTTTCAAAATTGAGAGCACAAGTTAAACAGGAGGAATTGGGAGCTATTTACCCCTTTTGTGTTTTTTTTTTAAAAAAGAAGGAAATTTTCCCTCTTATTCTCATCTGGCCAGACAATGCCCTTTTCTCAGATCTTTCTCCTCTTCCTGTCCATGTGGGTTGCACCTCACGGTTAACTATTTACTTTTTGGTAGCCTGGGTAAGCAGTAAGCAACAGCTCCCTATGGCTCCCTCTTCTCTAAGACTTTCAGCAAAACTTTATCATCTTTTTTCCCAATCTCCTTCAGAGAACTGAAAACTAAAATGAGGATTCAGTTCTAAACTTTTGCAAACACAAATGGCTCCTTACCTTTAGGAAACAAAACACTCCTCCTCTATCCTCAGGATTCTAATAGCCCTTTGTTGGCTTAGAAAAGAGAAGACATCATTGACTGGAATATACAGAAGACTATCTTGGTATTTTTATTTCATACTATGATCATTTTACTTCACATGTGTACTGAAGAGAAAAAAAGACAAAATCCATCCTTAAATTTCATGTAAAACACTCTAATCAAAACTCTAGGCAAGCTATTGCCACAGGAAGCTCATGAAGACAACAAACTCACTTTTTTATTTTTTTCTGAAGTTTACATCATAATAAATATTCATGCCATACTCCCCTTCACAGTGTAACTGCTGGAGAACACATAGTAATCTGTTTAAGAAGAACATGAATCGGACTGATAAAAATAATTGTTTGGATTTTTCTTTTAATTTTTTAAAATGTTTTAAATAAAGCTGTCAAAGGTTCCTGTGGTAATGAAGAGCTCTGTTGTTATGACAACTGCTTATTCCTTTTCCTTTGAAGAAGTGTGCAATTTGATAGGCAAAACATCAGGAATAATTAAAACAAATGGTAAGTGAAGAAAAACATCTGCTATGAAAAATCCCCACCCGAAATCTTAACAATCTCACTTGTGAAGTGACAAACTTCAGATGGAGTGTATACATGTCAGCTAGCACAGACACACTCAGCAGCTGCCAGGGGCTAGGGTAACCACACGTCAGAAATCCCATCTCTTCGTAAGGGGCAGATATATCTTATTCATGTAATTATTTCTTCTCCTTTCCAAAGCATATCATCATCAAAGAAAGGTCCTTTCAGAAATTAATTCTTCTTCTTGTAATAATCTATTCTACTCTTCCATCTTAAAGCAGAGATCATTTAAAATATGTCCTCCAAATATTTGGTAACCAGTGCTGGTTTCCTCCATGATGCATTCCCCCCTTCTCTGCAGGGCAGGGAATGGGGATGGCAAGATCTGGGCAAAGTGATGTGAATTAATAGATTTTGGCAACCAGCAGGGTTTCCCTTTAGAAGTTAATGTGGACATTGCCAGAGAGCTTGCTACTCAAGCAAGACAAAGAATCCTTAGAGCATTGATTCTGGACCTACCGAGAGCCTTCATGTTTTTAATAAACCTTCATCGCCAAACCACTAGGCCTGTCCACAGGTGACAGCATAAGCAGACAGCTTTGGTGTTGAGAGCCATATGCTCACAGGGGATCCTGAGTTGCATACATCAAAGTGAGTGAAAGACTGTTTCTGCTGTCTGGGACTATGATCAGACATGAGGGGGAGGCACACCATAGCAAAACCACAGAAAATTTGGTAAAATTGTCCCCAGAGCAATGCTTTTCTCATTGTTATCTTATTCTCATGGGCTGCCTTTCCCTGGACACATGTGACTGTCAGATTTTAGTCGTTTCTTATGTATGGTAATTAATCTGCTCCACAGAGTTTTACTTTACAAACTGCAAGACTTAACCCTGTAGATGTAATATAACAGAAGGGATATAAATGCATGCTCCTGGCTCTATAATGCTAATAAACTTGGTGTTTGGCAGTAAAGTTTGATGACAGGCGCTGCTTGGAGACTGGAATCAGAAGTGCCAACATTCTTGTTGTGCTTCTGATTTCAGAAGAAGTAGGACATTTTGCAATAATTTCTGTTGCTTTACATGCCAGCTAGTACTGCCAGGTGTACTGTGGTCTAATTTTACAGTTCTTTGCAGCACACACTGCTCTCCATTGCTCCAGCCTCTTGGAAATAATCCGGTGCTCTTAAGCAGCAGAATTTTAACCACTGTATTGCCTTGCCACTTACATTTAAGAACCTGCGTTTTTCTTGAAATCTTTTCTTGATACCTCTGCGCTCCTCATTCATTCAACCAAGATATTTCAATCAAAAGAAAATTTCAACTTCATTCCCTACTGAGGGAGTGCAGTCCCCACCTGCTACCCAGTTTTACATGGAGAGACTTCAGAAATCTGAGAAAGACTATCTTGTTAAGAAGATAGTAGGATTTGGAAACCAAAGCAGTCATTTGGTAGTTACAACTGATGTTTTTTTGAAACTGCTGTAGGAGTCTTATGTCAGCTTAGAAAAACGAAAACAAATCCCTATATTTTATTTTTGTTCCCTCCCCAACTCGCTCCAGTTCCCAGCTAACGGCCTCTGAATTGCCAAGCTGGACGCTAGGTGGTGCTAGGGCAACGGTTTGTCAGGAAATTTAGTAGGAAAATTCTGGGTGGAAGAGCACAGTAGGTTGTAAATGGTTACTTGCCAATAACGCATTTGCTCTAGTACAGCTAATCCATTACTATCTGTCTTTGTTAGACTAACCCACACGACTGGACACCATTAGCTGGCAGCAGGAACATCTAATGCTGCCTTTTGCCAACGCTGTTTCCCATACATCCGACAGCTGTCAGAGTTACAATGCTCCTTTTGCCAATCTGTCACTCTTTCCCTCCCTCTGCTGTCCCCTCCCTGGAGGATACCAGCCTGACTGCCTCTTGAATACAGAGAGAAAGACGCTGGAGAAGTTTTTCTGAGCTAATGATGCCACTTGAAAGGGAGGGGGAGAAGTTGCAGAGGCTGCTCCGTGCCAGCATTACCTCCCCTCAGCATGGTGATAAATGAAGCAGGGTACCACGCGTGGAGCATCTATCACCGAGTGTGACGCTGAAGCGGCCTTCGGGTTGCAGGGTTACGCCAGTTCACTGCACTGGTGAAACATGAGAGCAGGCAAACTCTGCCTTCCCACTCTTTCCTCTCCTGCAAGGACTGGCTCATGCTCCTTAAAAGCACAAGGCAGGCCTAGAAGCAGAAATCCTCTGCTCAGTCAAGGACAGGACAAGCATGAGCAGCAGCACCATAACCTCCTCTGTCTGCTGAGCTAAGCAGCTCCCCAGCTAATTCAGGGTGATGGTGCTTTCAGCAAGCTCAAGCCCACATTTCTGCTGCAATCGAACAGGTTTGTCCAGCCCTCACCCTCCTGCCTTGCCCACATGGGGTCGATTGCTCTTCATCTCCTCCCTTGCACCGTGCTGGTAATACCTATTTGCTTGGCTGCACAGCTGGCTGCATAGTCAGCTGCATCGAGGAGCTGATTTGGCTTGCAAACAACCATTGCCAACCCAGGCCCTGCCCAAGGTTATTTTTCAGCTGGATCAGTTCCCTCATCCACTTCATCGCTGGCCAGAGACACCCCTGTGCCAGAGTAACGCAAGGGGCAGAAGCGAGCAGCCAGGGTCAGGTCTGCTCACCAGGACTGAAGCAGCGCTACCGCTGAATGAGAAATCAGTGCCTGAGTCTTCATTACCAGCTCTCCTGCCGGCTCTCTAGCTGCTAATACAGGCATCAGAAACAGCAGACTTTGATACAGGGCTGTCTGCTGGGAACTGGACAGGAGCCCCCAGCTCAGCTCACAACCATCAGCTCCCTACTCCCTGCTGCAGAGGTGAAAGGCTTTCTTTCCCCACGCTCAGCATCCCCTGAGCCATCTGCTCCCCCAGGAACAGCAGTTTGATCCTCACGGATGTGGTACATATCCTAGGAGTTCTCCTGCAACTGCATTAAAGGTATATTATGCTCCGAAGGTTAACACAGTCACTGAACAGCACAGACGCTGACAGTATGCTAAGAAACCTGACGAAGCCATATTCAGGCGTGCTGCAGCTCTTTGTGCTCCCAGAGGTGTGACTGAATTTGGTGACAAGAGGAATGAACAACGCTTAGAAACCAATTAGTGGGAAATGCTTTCTTTCTCTAATCTGGTTTTGACACCCAACTGAAGTGTTTCTCCTTCCTTACTTGGTGTTACACAAGTGAGAGCCCTCTCATCACACCTTCCTCTCTCTCCTCTCCCCTGTCCTCCAGGCAAATTCCACCCCCATATTTACAAAGAACAAATTAGATGACTTCCCTGGGGTTATTCAGGTGCAAATTGGGCATAGTTTGGCCTTTTCATAAATATATTTATAGAAAAAGAGGAGCTTGAACAAAAGAAACCCTGCAGTCTCATGCTGTAGCACACCTATGGATTGGTTGAAACTGAAAAATTCAAGGGTCAACTTGTTTCTCACGTGTGGAATTCACTTTCCAACTAAAACAATTAAGTAGCCTCTGCTCCAACCTAAATCCTTTTAGCCAAAACACTATGAATAACAAAGTTAAGAGGTCCCAGAGGTCCTATGGTTGGTGTTTTCCATTTTCAGAGAGCACTATTAAGAAAGTCAGGAACACTTTTAGGCAAATTAAAAAAAAAAAAAAACTAAAGAACACAATACAATTTCAGAATTAACGGCATATGATAAGTAAATACACATTTCTGTGAGAGGTGCACTGAACCTTTGGATGATATCTAGTTTAATTGAACACAAGACCTGTTCCCAGACACAAGAAATTATTCATTACAATACACGACACAAGAAGGGTTTTTCTATTTTTGACAAAGCAATAATTCATGGCAACCAGAAGAGTTCATGCAAGAACATTCCGGTTTTTATATTTATCTAGGATGAAACATCTAGTCTGGAGTAGGCAAACAAAGATCGAAAATTGCATTTCTAGGTAAGTGTCCCATGGGTGTAAACATAAGACTATTCTGGACACACTTTTGAGCTTTCCTGAAAACATTTCCTAAATTGCTGGCAGATGTCTTGGCATGGAGTGGAAAGATATCTGAAATCTAAAAATTGTGCAGAAGAATAAACCTGCTCTCACCCAGGATAGGTACATAATAAATTCAGGGCTTTGACCTTTCAGTGTTTGTTTTGTTTTGTACAACTGGACACCCATCACATCCTCATTCACCAGTTACCTTAGGCAAGACAAACATCCTGGCCCCAGCAGGGCAGCTCAGTATTCATCAGATAGGACAGGAATTGGGATTTGTAAGCAGACTGTATTCATCCTGTTTCAGTTAACCAATAACTAAGAAAATGGTAGATATTTGTAATGGCTCCTCAAAGGCAAATACCATTGAGGTCTAGGTGTGCTGTCCTCCAACTAACACACTGTACACAGACAGATGTTAACAGCCTGGAAGTGAAACCTGGGGAATTGTGAGGAAACAGGCAGACAGTTTAGCTTCTCCCTTCCTAATTGTACTGTCCTCAGCATGTATGCTTGTGTTGGGAAAGAGGTTCTTCACTTTTCTTATTTTCCAGGTTAAACAAAGAAGAAACCTATCCTTAGTACAGAAGAAGACCATTTGCACATAGGAGAATTCTAACCAGTTATTGTGATTTATATCTGTGCCTTCATCAATCAAATCAGCTTTCATGGACAGACAAACCTGCAATGGAGCCAGGGATAATATCACATTGAAAAGTATCACAAAGTTTTTAAATACTAAAGGGCAGAAAAATATTACATAAATCTTAAAATGTCCTTAAATAGAATATCTTCTACTTAAAATGTCCTTAAACAGAATATGCTCTGATTGTGAGCAGTTCTTTACGGATTTCTTGCTTTTCTCTACTCCACTCTTCTTAAGTATGCAGTGATCTTTTAACATACTAGTCCCTACACACTGAATAAGTATATTAAAAAAAAAAAAGCAATAGTGATTTGGTGGCTATTTTGCTATCTGAATGAGCAGCCTCAGATGACCATCTTGTTAACACTCACTATAAAATATACTACCTTTGCTTGGTGAATATAAAACAAACACAGAGATTTGTGGTGGTTGCAGTTACTGCTTACTCAGTAATGCTCATGTGTCTTGTCACAAATAGAAAACCTAGACTTTTTATATATAAATATTTCCAGATTAGCAAGTGATTAAAGAGAGAGAGGATATCCATCTTCAACTATCCAAAGGTTAAAAAATGAAACAGGGAAAATATTAGCAATATTTCAAAAGGGAACAGGTCAGAAGACCTGTTTGTTAGCCTTTGATGACCTTGTCTTGCTCCTCAGTTGGCTGAGAGAAGAGGTTCATACTGTGGTCCGGCAAACCCATGTGCTTTACCAGGAAGGACCATTACTTTCCACATAGCTATACAGATCCAAAGAGATACTAAAAAGCTCAAAGTGCAGCAAAAGTTGCAAGAAATGACTTCCCAGTGCACATCAGGACTTACCAATTCAATGGCACCTCACATAGGAAAGTGAGCAACCAGTGCACACTGGGGAAAAAAGAAATGTACACCAAGAATCTGGTTGCAAAACGCTGCTCGGAGGTATACCTCTGTATACCCTCTTACCTTAGTGCCAGAGAGAATGAAGGTGATTATGCAAAGCATTGATAAAATTCCAAGTTCTTTTGGCAATAACTTGTGAAATCTCTGCGATCACAGTTGACAGGAGCACCAGTGCAGAGCTAGTGAGCAGAACTTCAGGGCATGAGGCTTGGATCCTCAGACACAAAATATGGCAGTGAAAACTAAGTGCCTGACTTGCTGACAACACCAGCCTCCTGCGTGACTGTTTACTGGAATGTGTTTGCTTACAGCAGTTGACTCTGGTGTTACTGAGGATGGAAACAGTATCCATGGGCTATTCCTTTTGGAGTTGCTCAAATGTCTACAATCCCCACTTGTTCTATTGCTTCTTTTTCAGTGAATGAGTGCAACTGTGCTGCCTCTCACCGACCTCTAGGGATACTCATGAGACAATAGCCAGCAAATTGTCTCCATTATAGCAAACAAAATCAAGGGCTGAAATGATGCGAAGCCCTTTTGAATTTTAGAGCCTCGGTTCCAGAAAAAGAGAAAGTGAGTGTGCATTTAGTTTTGTTCTTTGTTTGTTGCTATCCCTCAACATTCAAGAGCTTCAGCTTGCTGGAACCGGACTGCTGAGGACCCCCACGGATTCACAAGCAGACAGAAGACAGTAAGAGATGATCAGAGGGTAATCACAGAAACAGCTGCTTAAAGGATCTTTTCATTTCACCGGGTGATGGACCTGATATGCTAATTGAAACAATATCTCTGTCTACTCGTTCGATTTCAAACCACTAAAGCTCTGTTTTGACACAGGCACGATAAAAATAAAGTCTTCTTCAAAAGAGTAGTAGTGACCTCGTTCAGGCATGTTCATTTCCATGGAAGGTAAATATGGCAGACAAAGTAGTGATGTTAGCAGTTTGTTCCTGTGAAGAAAGACAGGAGGGAGAAAAAAAAAATCATCACACAGTTTGTCTTTCCACCAGGCTGATTTCCTTTAGCAGCCTGAATAAGCAATTGGCTACTAGCCAGCTGTGGTGGATTTGTCCCACGTTTGCAAGATCAGTCAGTGAGCAAAGCTGTTTTCGGTTAATAAATATTTGATTTACAAGGTACAGTAAGTAATAAAAAAGGAAGGGAGTTTAGCTGCTGGGAGATTTGTTTAGCACTTTAGTGGGGATAACTAACAACCAGCCTTGGTTGTTTTTCTCCTTCGCATGGCCAGTGGGCAACCAACTTTATCAGTCTTGCTGCATTACACCTTGTAGTGAGCAGAACTAACACACTGAGCAAAACAGAAGTGGACTGGGACATACACTGTGCCTTGACAGAAACACAGCTGAAGGGAACAGTCTTAGATTCTCCTTTCTTCTTCTCTGTGAGTAACCTGTGATAAATATTGCATTTCGCAGTATCATTGGGAAAATCAAAACTGTTTGATCCTTCCTATATGATATAGGTAGCTATATATGAGAGGGGGGGAAGGATATAAAGTAGCAGATACAGAACAGCTGGCAGCATTTTATCAAAGGAGAAAAGACCCCAGAAGACACCAATCTGCTAGCTACATAGTCCCAGGTATTTTGGCTAGAGATGGAAAACAAAAAGTGGGCATGCAAAAAAGTAAAATAAAGGCCTGCTTAAAAAAAAGAAAGAAAAAAGCAGCTATAATGTAAAAGGTAGCAATTTTTTACATTTTATTTTATTCCTGGAGTATTGAGCCCCTAGCTGTGGAATAGCAGTAATGTGGGCAAGGCAGGTAACAGAGTGTCAGGAGGTGGAAGCACTGTCCTGCAAGGTGCCAAGGGCAGACGAGCACACTTGGCATGCTGGAGGAGCAGACACTCCTGCTCTCAGTCCCTGGTGGGCAACAGACATCCCACCTGACCATGGGAGGATCACCTAGTCTTTCAGATCTCTGGTTCCCCCATCTGTGAAAAGACAGACAAACCTATCCACAGTTCAGATGTATCGGGTTACTTAATTCAGTTCCCATAAAGCAGTCTGGAGTTCTTTATGTAGCAGGTACGATGAAAGCGCAGAATATTATTGTTAATGTTGTGGCTGTTCATCGCAGATCAAAGCCTCCAACAGAAAAGTAATAGCCTGTTTCTAAAGGCTCTGAACAGCAGTAAGGATGTTGATACAACTTCACCAAAAATACCATGCATACACAGAGTTATTGATTTCTAGGATGTGTTGTCAGTAGTTGCTTCCCAGGAACTACAAGTAGGACAGAACTAGAACAAAGTGTTTTCCTTGTCAAGTATGAATTAATGTATCTGAGTTCTAACTCTTCAATCTACATGGCTTTACATTATTTTATACTGCTTTACATTTTTCCCAAAAGAAATTCCCAAGAATTTGATTAGTGAGAGTGTGAAGAGAGCCCTGTGCAGCCTACAGGTAAGGAATGGACTACAGGTCTTACAAAGCAGACTCTGGAAAACTGATCCCCTCCCCACTCTCCATCACACGGAGAGGACTCAAATCACAGGATCTGGAGAGGACAGCAAGCAACAACCCTAGATAATACTGCACCTTGAACTACGATCTCTGTGCATTTACAGAGCAGCCGAAATCATACACAGCAGAACTGCAACCTCTTTCAAGCTGCCTTACAGGTCTGCTCTGAAGGACCATATTGAGGCTCATTCATCATTTGGTCTCTTCACTGGAATTAGCAGCAAGCCATGGGAAGAGTGGCTTTTGCAGCTCTGGGGTTTAATGGGTCATTCTGCAGGTACCAGGCAGCCTTGTTCCATGATTCAGTGCATTGCACTGGCACTCTCTTTTCAGCTCTGATGCTGATGCCATACCAAAGGCTTAAGAAAAATAAACAAACTCTTGGGGGGTGGGGAGACTCAGGGGGCCGCACTGGCTTTTCAGCAAAAAGAAAACTTTAAAAATTTGTGGGGAAAAAGGTGCAACATGCCAAAGGCTCAGAGTTTAGGATGTGAACATGGGTAACTAGAGACCTAAGTTCAAGTCCATATATTGTCAGACTCAAAGTAGAGACAAAATCACCCACTGGGCTACACAGTTTCCACTTGTCATGGGCGGTAAATTATACAGCGTGTAACAGCTCTGACTGATAGGAGATGGACTGGCTAGCTTGGTGACTCAGGCCCTTGCATAGTGACGGAGGGTTGGATCCATGCTTGCATTTTTGCTTGTACAGAAATTCCGCCTTTAAATTCTATTCCAGACTTAAGAAAAACTCTATGCCAGAAGTTTCATCAAGGCATATGCTTTTGCAAGAGAGCTTTAATGAATCAATGTTTTCAGAAAAGAAATAGTTTTTGCGAAAAATCCTGTCCAGTTCTACTACTCAGTTATCTCTAAAGACTGCCATCCTCCATCTGCAAAACAAGGATAATAAATTTTACCTTCCTTATAAGAAGCACATTAAGATCTATGGGTGAACAGCTCACAAAGTAAGAGTTCTTCAAAAGTGGTGGTTTCACAAACTGATCTGACAGCTGCCACACTATTATTGGACAATAAGTTTGAAATGGGCCAGACAAAGTAGTAATTTTGGCATGAATGGTCCTGCTTCATGTTATTTTAAGACATCCATTCTTTCCCACAAATTGGAGTCCAATGGTGATACTATGTGATTTGGAGGAAGGCAGGAATGCAAGGAGGGGGCATTTCTTTCAAATTTAATTTTAATAGCGACTGAGATATTTGTTAAAATAAAATGCAATAGTTGAGCCACAAATGTTTATTGTAATAACAGCAACGTTATAAAACCGATCAGCTCTGTCCTTCAGAAACAGGCTGTGTCTCTGTTTGTTTGTCTGTCGAGGAGGGAAACGTCCCAGAGGATCTCCCTTTGGGAACCTCTGTCTCAGCATGAAATGAGTTACACGATTTATGTAGACATTGCCAGCTTCTTTCCCTTCTCGGTCAGAAAATGGCTATATCTAGTCAGGTAATGTCACAATAAAGTAGTACAGTAGAAATTTCATCACTGAATGGTCTAAAAGAGACAGATCACCCAATCTATATTTTCAGAGGCTTTTTGAACAGTGTGCTGTGCTCAAATGGCAGCAAGCAGTAACAAGGGAAAAAAATTGAGGCTACAGACACCACAGATTTTAAGCAAAAGATTTTCATGAGGGACTGATGGTAGTTTTACCAAAGTTGGATAAACAGGTAGAGGACAACACAATGTGTTCAGCAGATTTAGTGAACAGAACCTATTATACTGGCTTTTTGGTGAGCTTTTCAAAACAACAACATTTCTCACCCAGCTAGGCAAGCAGTTATGGGAAGGGGCTAGGCTCTAACAGGGCTGACAACCCCCTTTTAACAACATTTGATAGGATGCTTACACCTTCACATCACATCCTGCATCCATACTACCTTCCCTCTTCCTCACTGGTTCCCATTCCGTGGGGCTGTGTCAGACTCTGTGCATGCATAGATGGAGATTTTTTAATAGTTAATTTTTAAAGAAGGAAGGAAGAAGGCAGTTGCAACCCTTTAGAATGAATTCTTGTTTTTTTTTCTCCTGCAGCATCATCTCAGTTTCTAACTGTAATCAGAATTGCCCCTAATCACAGGTGCAAAGCTCTCTCCCAGGTAAGCTGGTACGTTACAGCAGGGCTAGCTATAGTAATGCTTAATTGCTGCTTGCAGATGTGGCCTGGCATAGCTAGTGTGAACACAAGCAAAACTATTTCCTATAGAGCCTTCATGCTTCTGTTTCCATTAAAAAAAAAAAGAAAAAAGAAAAAAGAAAAAAAAAAGAGAGAGAGAGAAAGAAAGAGCAGGGCTTTAAGAAATACTATAAGAAGTTTCATAGAGAAATTTGGGATGCAAGTAAAAGGGGTTTGGAGGATGTATTTATTTTCTAACTCTGAATGACCTATAGTGTCTAATGCTTGCCACTTGCACGTAGCTTGCTGCCACTCTTAGCTGCACAATTAAATACTGTTCTATCATTTTGATGCTTTTCTTGTTTTTGAATAGTTGAATACTCAGCCTTAAAAACAGTCAACAATCATATTAAGTACATAATGCTACTGTCACATTAGTGTCCAGAAGCACCAGTCATGGCTTCAGTGTAGCAAGGTTTTTCAGTCTACAAAAAGCACAGGTTGTTTTATTGTTTGTTTTTTAAACAAAAAAATAAAAAACAGAAAACAGCACATATTATTCAGTTAGTTTCAGCCACCCTTGCTCTGTCAAGGTAAGACCAATTAGTGTCTCAAAAAAAGTTCCTTTAAAAAAATCCATACTTTCCTTGCAAATCATATTGATAACATTATACCATATTCTCAGTGCCAAACAGGGATGTGAACACAGACATTGGTGACAGGGTTTAGTAAACTAAGAGAAAAAGGTGTGTCACCACCTCCAGAGATTTTTACTTATTTTCAAAAGAAGAGTGTTTACAAGCTCTCTTCCCACAAAAGTAAAAGCAGATCTAAAACAAAACTATGTAAGTCACTACCGTCTCAACTGATTTAGCAGCTGTTGTTGCTGATGGTATCTTTGCTTCTCAACATTCATGAATAAATTCCTTCATCTTAAAACTTATAAACATATAAGTTCATGAAAGAACCCACATGATTCCTTTTATTTTTTAGGAGATTGAATAAAATATTTATGTCCCTCTGTGTCCCAAATATCAATTACTTCCTTCACCGAAGAAGTATATAAGCAATGTGATTAAAAATTTACCTTACTACAAAACAATATACAACTAACTCATACATTATCAACTGTCCTTGGCAGACATATACGCTATCCTTATATCATTTTTAAATCATACTTACCATCAGTACATCCTATCAGAATTGACAGGTAAGTCAAAAATACAGCTATTATCAGACAACATATCCACATGGTTCTATGACAGCTACAAGCAAACACAGCATTTACCACTAAAAGAAGTCAGCATTTACTAATATGTCAGTTAAATAGATTTTCTTTGGTTATTATTCTAAATTAGTTTGGCTTCAGAACTAAATTTTAGAGGCATTTAGGCAAGCATAGATTCTGACCATTTTCAGCATAACTTACAAAAATACCACTTTTACAAAGTTTTTAAATCTAAGCAATTACACCAATGCCTATTTCCTTCTTTCTCATGACAGCTTTTCCCTCTCAAAAATAATATCAAGCAAAAAACTTTAATAAGTTTTCAAATTTTTCTCTTTTTCTGGAATACAGAACATGAAATCCAATAGCAACCCTCACTTTTATCACTGTATTTTATGTGTGAGATATGAAGAATTTAAAAATTTTATTTAGAATTAAGCAATAGTTTCCCAAAGCCTACAAAAAGGCATTCTGCTGAATAGTCTCACAGTAATATGATCATAAAAATCAATAGCATTAAAAAAAATGCATGATAAATTCCCCTAGTACTAAGAAAAACAAAACAAAAAAAAAACAAACAAGAAAAACACACACCTAACAAATCCAGCCAGGAAATCAATGCTCAAACAGCAGAAGCAGCAGCACAGAGCTTTTTTACTATTATGATTTTTTTTAATCCCACATAATCTTCAAAGCCTTTATTTTTTAAAGGTTTTTTTAAACATTTTTTAAAAATCTCCTGAATCTCTCTAAATGTAACTTCTGAGGTGTTATTATTCAGACCACAGAACTAAAGACTGAAAAAAAGAAACAAAACCGTAAAATATGCACTGAAATTCTATGAATATGTGATTCTATAGCCAGATGCAAAAGTTGACTTTCTGTACTAGCAAATAAATTTGGGTTAAGAGGTGCTTTTTCATTATTAAAAAAAAAAAAAAAAATTATGCCACAACCAACCATCAGTTGGTCACAAATAAAATGGCATAAAGATGCCTCATATTGATGTAGATTCTCCTCCAACATGCAAATATCCATTCTTGGAGAATTAATCTTGATACCTGTGGGGAGGGGGATTCTACTGCTTTAGTGACAGGCACTGGAAGTCCTACACATTTTGTGCTCAAAAAAGCTCCAAGTTAGCAAAAGTAAAGGTTCTTTTCAGATACTAAATGCCATCATGATGCTAATAAGTGACTTTAGGAAAGTTTCAATATTTCTTCAGTTGCTTCTGCTACCCTTTCAGATTTAGTGTTTACAATTAGGAAGCACACAGATCAGTCTAACAGGAAACACATGGGTTCTTATGCAGAGGGAACCTGAAAGAATGAGGAGAAAGGAAGAAAGTCCTTTCAAAAAAGATACCCCCCCCCCCCCCAAATTCTGTAGTGTGTCTGTCTATGTGCATTTTTGTAACCACGCATACAAACATTTTGTGTCATATCTCTGCTGTGGATCTGAAATGGCCCAAAGCAGAAGTAAAGCTGCTTCTTACGTATTTGTGCAAGACTGATCACATACCTCTTGTATTGACTTTTGGGAAATCTCAAGATTGTCTCCATTTCCCTATTTCTGGCATCCTACAGCCTCTGCTAATACAGATAGAAGGACTTCCCACCTGGACAGGTCTTCTGGCAAGTAACAACACCATATGACTCAATGATTTCCAGCAGGAATACAGAAGAATACACAGTGGAAAACTATCTTCAAGTTCATAATTTTTAAATTTATTTTCATTCTCATTCTATGAAAAATTCATCTGTGCTATTAAAAATTCTGGTGGCTGACACCCAAAAACCCAAGCCAATTTCATAATCAAAGGCAATTAAATTGATTCCTAAATGATAAATACTGCATGTTTCATCAATGGGGGTGCTGTTCTTGAGTAAGCAAACTATTTCTCTGTTCATGAATTTAAAAGAATGCACCATATATCTCAAACATTCAAAGGAAAGCAAACATTTATTAATAAGGTCTTTTTGAAAGTCTCAGACATTTAAAGAACTCATATACTAATAACAGGAGAAGAAAAAGTAGAGTCACTTCTTAGGCAAGAATATTGATCATTATTATCCATTACAGATAGGAAAACTAGCTCTGCAATTCCAAATGACCTAAATTTTTGCTTTAAAACTGTCATCTTCAGGAATGAATATCTTCCTCAGGAATCTGTAGGTTGATCTAAGACTTGAATGAAAAAAGTTACTGTGAAAAACAAATAGTTATTGCTCTGCATATAGTTAAATGACAAAGTATATTTCTCAAGTACAACAAGAAAAAAGTACACGACAGAAGCTGATTGATTTATTCCCTTGGTCTATGTTGTGTGAACTATTTAGGTTAAGATTGATCCTTTATTCTGAGATTAAAAAAAAAAAGGAAATACAAAAAAAAAAAAAATCACTCTACCAGTCTATGAATTTACATTGAAAACAGATAAGGATTTTAATGATAGACAATCTCAAAAAGGCATGATTTAGGAGAAGAAAAAGCATAGTTAAATTTGCAACAGAGAGCAGCTTTGGAAGAAAAGTCAGGTAAGAGTCTGGGGCTGTAATTTTAATTTGCTGATCTCTGGACTTCAGTATTCCACAGCAGTAAAGTCCTGAATGATTAAATGTCACATGTTACTATGGTTTGATCATCAAAAACTAAATGTAGATTTTAGCTTTCAAAAACCATATACATTTAAAAGGCAACACAGGAAATGTAATAACAGTAATAAAATTCCTTCATAGCATAGTGCTATAGTTCTGTGGCTGAAAAACCATACTGGTCACTCCACACACTTAGGCATGCAAGCCAGGCATCTGGAATCCTCACTAAACATTTTGCCAAGTCAGGCAGCAAAATGAACCCAGCTTAAATCCTGAACAAGAGTACACTCAGCCATGATTTTCATGGTTTAGAAATAACTGAGATTATGTAGAAGCAGCAGAGGTGAAACTCAAACTACACAAAATGGTGTTATCAAAATGCATTAACTGACTAACAGTTGGAATTGGTTGAATAAGTGATCTTTCTCTTGCATTTTTCAGTATTCTTTTAATTTATTATTGTTTCAAAATACACCAATAAGTCTTGGGGGTCAGAGAAACTTCATCTGTTGTACTTGAACAACACATGCAGAAATGAATCCCAAACATAATCAGAATCTTTGGACATAGAAAGGAAAAAAAGGAAATTCTAACAGTGACACTAAAAGAGAGTGAATTTTCTCAGCAAGTTACCCCTCCCTTCAAACCTGTTCTGTGCTGGTCAGGCCAAGTTTTGACTAAAGATAATACAGTTTTTTTTTCCTGTATAATATTGTGCAAATTTTATCTTTATAATGGGAAAACCCTTTCTCCTTCCATGCTTTTTTGTCTCAAGAGGCAGAAGCAGCTCATTGAACTATATCTTTAGAAAGAGATTAAGTAAATATTTTGGAAAGCCATAAACATGGAATGGAACAGTTATGTGGAAAGCAGTGAACAACACAAGCCATAGTGGTTACTACTAGAAAGGTGGTTATGTGCAGAGATATTGGATGAGCAGGTACAGCAGAATACTAGACATATACACCAACTCAGGAGCGTACTGATCCCATAAGACAACACGATGATATGGTCACCTTTCATGCCAAACCATCTCAAAATTTTCTGCAGGAAATCCTGGTTTGTAGTTTGTTGCCAAACGGGCTCTGAGTGCTCAATATGATGTTTCACCCAGACTTGATTTTCACAGCATGCTTCTGCCTCATGCAGATCACCCCTCTTCGAGGGCAACCCAAATGGCAACTCCAACTGGAACATGCAGCCCCAACCACAGAATTGACACTACACCTGTCCCCCTCTCTGCTCCTTTAGCCAGCTTACTGCAGAGATTTTGCAGGAGATCAGCACCATTAGCACTTCCCACACAAAACTCAGTTGCTCTTTGAGATCTCCCATGCAAGATATGGTTGCTTTGATTGTATTTATTATAACCAGCTACAATCTTTTACAAGATGCAGCCCCCTCACTAGGTTTCTATTTCAGCAGAGACTAGGTTAAGCTCTTGGAGAAATTCTTAAAAGACATTTACACTGCTGGATTAAAAAAAAAAAAAAAAAAAAAAAAAAAAAAGCATTTAATGTCCCTGCTTGATATGACTCAGCAGTCAAATATTTTCATTCAGAGATATTTGGCATTAAAATTCAAATAGACTCAGGTATCATTAGCTATTTATGAGGGAAAGATTCTATAATTAAATATTCTTGATTTGTTAACAATTCAAGTTACAATGGGGCTTTTATTTCCTTTTAATTGTAAGCAAACAATATTATTAGTACTTGAGGCAGACAGAACAGCAGTATTATCACAATTCATTTACCATTATTACAAAAAAGTGGGGGAAAAAACCCAACCCCCCCAACCTCAATCTCTTCCTCCACCCCTCAAGATATCCTTTCTAATCCTGTAAAAGCATCTGTCTTTGATTTCAAGTGGAGTACCTGCTGTGCAGGATGCAATGCCAATCCAATTTGTGTGCAACAAAACCAAATGGGCTGAAATGAACTCTGCATTTTAAAGATGTTTTTGTTTAATCATTACCGTCACTCCTCTTTAATGAATGCATTAATCAAGCAAAACTTCAAGCAAAAATGGAAAGGCTTATCTCAAGAAATGAAAAAACAAACAAAAAACCCCCCTATCTTCACAATATCTGCTACTGTCAAACACTGTTACACTTTCCTTTGGCAGAACTTCAAATGCATATCATTGTAGGTTGTTTGGAGACACTAAGTATAAGCAGCAGCTCCCTCAAGAAAGAAGTGGAGGAGGAAAACAGGTGAGCTGGCTTGTAGTCTTAGTTCTGCTACTGAACTGATTTATGGCCTGGTACACAGAATGTATAGCCCTAAATTTTCCTAAGCAGCCCCTCAGATACCCTAGAATTTTATTTTCTCTTAAAGGAATAATGAAAACAGTCAATTTTGCTTTGTCAGCAACATGTAAAACCTGTGTACATAAAATTTATTCAGCCTTTAGAAATTAGCTTATTTTGAGGGTGGGTATCAGTAAGAACAATCCAATATTCAGATGATTTCTATAGGGCAATAAAAAGCACATGGCTGGCCTAAAGAGAACAGTGTTTTTAGAAATTAAGGTGGGTATGTATGTGCTCATTCCTTACATAAATTCAGTCACTTCCATTATTTATCTTACTACATTTATCCAACTTTTTGAACTAGGGATTGAATATGAATTTGTATGGGAGAACATGCACAAAGAACAGAAAAATGGGAGAAGACCGCAATTTTTTCGACCTTGCATTCCCATCTTCTCCATCACTCAGCCAGAATCAAGGATGTGCTGAAGCTTGACCATCATGCTACGCTGGCACAAGGCAAATGCCACTTCACAAATAAACTGAAGAAAATTCAATACAACTCATGCACATGACAAATGCATTTTATATAAATGTTTTTCCTTTATAAGGGTTTTCCCTGTTTTTCATCCTAATCTTTCATCAATTTTATGTTTAAATTCATTATTTCCCTCTTGCTTCACTTGTGCATTATATTTCTTTCACGCATTTAAGGTATTAATACTGGTCCCTGCCACCGAGGTGCAACATGGAAGCCTAATGAAGAGTTGTCAAGAGATGCACCAGAACTCCCTTCTAAAGTGTTCATCAGACAATTAGATCCTTTCCAGAAGGAATTATCCAAAAGCACTCCACTTAAAGGATCATAACATTTTAAAATAATTTTTAATATTAAAAAAAATTTTCCAAAAAAACCTAAATAAATTTTATGATTATGCCAGAAGCCTATGCCCAAATTTCTTCCATTGTGTCCATCAATTTTATCTCAACATGGAAACAAAAAACTGCAGAGGGACAATTAGATTTTATTTCAATTAATTTGCAGTTTGGCAACGAAAAACATCACATTCTCCATTATGAAATGGAGTAAGTGGAATATAGTAATATTACTGCAAATTATCACAAATTGTTTTGTTTTTCTGAAAGAAAAAAAAAAAAAACAGATTTTCGTGTGTTCTCTTGATCCCAAGGTGTTAATATTCTTTTTTCATATTTCTGAACAAAACCAGGAAGCAAATTTGGCAATACTGATGCACAGCAGATAGACATTTTGCTATGCTGATGTTACTAACTTGAAGATCAGCCAGTGCCATTTCTGAAACTGTATTAAGTGCATGAAGGACTCATCTGCACAATCATACAACACGTAGCCATTAAACAGAACTGGGCAGGAAACTTCTTCCATCCTATGAAGTAAATGTCTGAAATTCATTGACGTTCTTATTCTATGACAACTAAGTAAAAATAATTTTTGGGCTGTTATCTAACCTGTTGAGAATTACTCCAGAAGAGCCCACTCAGTCAGTAAAATGGAAGATTCAGAATCCCTAACGAGCAGTGCCTGAGTTTGATCACCACCAGAATCGAAGACAAAAGCGAATGACAGCTCCTCTCAGTCTCACTACAGACTCTGCATGAACCAATGAGTCTTGCATAAGATAACTTGAAAGAGTTGTATAAGAAGTTTCAGCTGTGATTTCCCAACAATTTTTTTCTGAAAAAACTCCTTATTACCCCTAACAATAACATTTATTGATGAATTATTCCAGTGTTATGCATTCAAAATGATAGCTAATATTTCCTTATTGTTTCTCCCACCTTCTCCTTTTCAAATGCAACTAAAAAATATTCCCATTTTCCTCTGAGAAAGACCATATTTCCTGATTTCAGCTGTTGATAGGTATGAAACAACATGACATTGGGGGAGGGGGGGAGAGAAGAGAAAAGGAAAAGAGAGAAAAGTCAACCCAACCTTCTGTCAGGCACTTTACAGCATAATGAGCTATGATGAAAAACAAGTCAAACACTGAGAAAACAAGAAAGCTTGGAAATCTGAACTTACTGACGGGATCTGGAGTAATTAATTATAACCCATGTGACCACTGGATGTCCCCACTGTTCCTCAAATGCAGCAGAGACATCATCTAACTGGCAGTTGCAAAAACAGTGAATTTGACAAAGCAGTGAGCGTGCAAGGATGTAGGTAGTGATGATTCCCACAGAAATATGTAACCAAATCCCCACTGAATGCAAGCACGCACACCTGCATGCACAGAAGCAAATTCGAGAGTAGTTCACAAACATTGAAAAGAAACACTCTTTGAAAACAGTTTCCACCGAGTTCTTAGTTTCTAGTCAATGCTTAATAATGCAACGGTGAGCAAGGCTGGGTGACAGCTCCTCTCAGGGAGCCGGGAAAGCAGAAGTGCTTTTGATGAGATGTGCAGGAAGCCTGAGTTGGAGAGTTTTGTTTGAAGGCATTAGTGAGGTGGAACTCACTGGACGAGGCAAGGAGGGGAAGAAGAAGAAGAAGAAAAAAAAAATGGAGGGGGGAAGACTAAGTCACATACACTTTTTTGAGGTTAGGTCAGATGAGAGGTTTAAGTCCATGTGAAGGTATAGGAAATTGAGGTGTTAGCATCCACTCATCTTTATTTATTGCTTTGTCATGTGACAAAAGGTCAGTCCCAATTCCTCCTCAGAAAAACAGCAAGTGCATAGCTTTACTGAAACAAGAAGGAACAAGATTGTACTATTTGTTATGAAAAGAATTTCCTACTAATAGATCCAAAAGCAAATTTCAAGTCAACTAGGTGTCTTTTTTGCAGACTTAGGAAAAACTCAAACTCTGATAGCACATGACTTACCCCACACTTGTACTGAGAGGCTGCACCTTGAAAAGCTCTGGATGCCTCCCCTCTGTCCCCACCTCCTTTTGTTAGCACAGCTCACTGATGTTAATTGTTCAACTGCAAACCTACAGGAAAGACAGCAGTTGCTCTTGCAAAATAATATTTGAAGAGTTTTCACCCTGTAAAGTTAAGGGTTTTGTCACTCCTTTCTCTTCATCCTTTCTGTCCTTCCTCCTATTTCTACAAGCCTGATCAGTGAAAGTCTAGGCCACAGCTGACTTTATCTTAGATCACAAAGCAAGGTGTAAAGACCTGCAAGAGCACAAGTACTAGCACAGATATGCTGAACACAAATACGAACAGAATACAAATATCTAAACTGCACATTTAACTGTAACATGCTAAACTGGCAATTAGTAACATTTAGTTACAGAAGCTATTCAAACAAAGAGAAACACAGAACACAGGCTAACTCCCAAAGCTTAAATGCCTGGAAGGGTTTACCACAAGGATATCGTGTTCTGTTCTATATTTTTCCTTTATATACGGTAAGAAGGATCACTGGTTTGACTATAGCATGGCTATTCTTTTGTTCAGACGTTCACAAAACAGAGCTGCACTGAAAAGGCAGATTTTTAGGGGGAAAGCCCTGGGGGAAGAGAAATGCATGAATATATTTGAATAATAAATTAATTTGAGAATTTCATGGTTTGCAATTAAATTAATTAGGTACTCTGAATTATTGGCCAGTGACTCTTCAAGCTTGTTCTACTCTGTTTGAAACGATATATGTGTGTGTGTGTGTGTATATATACACGATATATATATATATACACACACACACACACACACACACACACATATATAATGTATATACAAGTGCCAAAAAAACTAGATAGCTTTTGGTCCCTCCCTTAGATCTGTTCTATACTTTTAGATCAGCAACTGACCCTAATGCATACACTTTGTATGAAGAATAAAATGGCTAAAGTGATTTGCTGAGATTTAATAATAATAATTACAAAAAAAAAAAAAAAAAAAAAAGTCAATACCTGTTAGGCTGACTTCTCATAGTTAATATTCTTTTTTTAGGCATGTTATCTGACAGAGAGAATTCATTGTGTATATTTCAGCGTTCCAAAAATAAGAGTTACTATCATGACTCTTCATCAAAAGATCTGAGATTGCTTAAAAATGTCAGGGATGCTTTATGACAGCTGTTCAAATTCTGAGCAGTTTCTTGATAGCTTTTGGCTCTCAAGGAGGATAAGTAAAATTTCTAATCCCAAGACCTGATTACTTTCCCAGTTTTAAATGGAGACTGTGTACTCTCATTTTTAGGCTCTTTGTTAGAAAGCTAGTTCTCTGACTCCTCCTATACTTGCGAGATGTTACATTTCCACTTAACTCCAAACTGAAGTAAGAGTGCTCTGCACTCACCAGCACGGACTTCTTGCATCTTGTTATCAGATTTTACAATTGGAAGTTAGCCAAAATTAAAACCTAAGTTTAAATAAATCCCAACAAACAATTAAAGTCCATTAGGTCAGACACTTTGGAGCCCAAAAGTTCAAGCTGTCTTCAAAGTTCATGATCCCATTCACTCTCTTTGCCCAAGAGCCCAGAGAAGAAAGAGTTTAGCTATTAGTCTTAAGGCTGTGAAACTAAGACCCTTCATACCCTGCCCGATTTCTTGAATTTTAATATTATCACAGTCTGAAAATTCTAAGGCCCACCCTAAATTAAATCTTTTGCCACTGGACATACAACTACAGCCTGCTAGTGTTTACAGAGAATTACCACAATCACACCTCAACTATACTTCGGAAAAATATAACAAACAAACAAAGAAATCATCAAAGCTTTGCTAAGTTTCTGCCTAGCACCTCCACAGAAAAGATTTTTCCCCTGCAAACTGAAAAGACAACTGATTGCAAAAGTATTCAGGTGTCCACAGAAGTAAAAATGTCTTCAGCCAAGTTTGCTCATACCTCATTTCTATGACATTTGTTCCATATTTATGGTTAGCTTGGCAGAGAAGAATTTGGCCCAGAGTTGCTACAGTTAACTCTGATTAAGGCAGTTTTAGCTAGACTTGTGCGATAAAAATGCTTCCCGAAATCACTGTGTAGTCCAACCTGAAACATTTGCAGTGCCTTGATAGAGCTCTTTAAGCATGATAAACTAGAACAAGACTACAGAGTAAATCCTGTACTGCACTAAAGAGTCTCACAAATTCAGCTTTAATTTTTATAAACAGATTGCTTCTTGGGTTGTTATTATTAGTGTGAGCTGGACAGCTTGAATTAGAGAATAATTTATTCCCTGTGCATTTCTAATTACAGAAAAGAGGTTCACTCATTGACACACTTGTCCGTCTTGTTCTTTCCCGTCTTTCAGGCATGGCTGATTGCAGTTAAATAGACAGACCAGCACAAACTGCATAAGAAACACAACTCTGTCAAAAAAGGACTGAAGTGTTACCATTAATTATTCTGGACCATGTGCTCATTTACAACAGATCTAACATGAGAAATATTCTCAGAGGTGTCAAACAGCCTCAGTTTCATAGGTGCATGGGGGTAGCACTGACTAAATGTTTGAGTGACTGGTAGGATGTGACCTGCCAGAGACCCTAGAAGCTTGGGGATTTCATGTGCAATTTGTGTTTCAGCATTCAATAGATAATTTAAATTGGGCCACTCTCTCTGAGCATTTCTGAAGGATCTACATGCCTGAGCCTGTGTTGGAACTGTGTGAGGATCTCAAAAAAAAAAAAAAAAAAAAAAAAAAAAAAAAAACCACTGAAGAATGTCAAAAGGTAGGCGTAGCAATCACTGAATACATAGGAAGCTGTCTTGAAAACACTATCGGGACTGGGGGAAAGAGCGAAAACAAAACCACCATGATTTAGTTAACTATCTCTACAACATGAGTTGTTATTTTAAATAACAGGGCAGAGAATAGTTCATTTAAGCCATTAATCAAAAGAAAAAATTTTGCAAAGGCAAGGATCAGTTGACAGTTAATTCGGACTGGAGCTGAAAAAAGCACTGGAGTTGTTAAATAGGTTATATCCTACAAATATTTCAGCAAACACTACAATAATATCCTCTTTCTGTTCAATTTTTAAGATATGAGAAATAGGTACTTCAGGTATTCCCTCACTTCCATTGTGTTTATTCTTTTTAACATCTATATATTCTAACAAGTGACACCTTGATCCACTCTCACATGGATCATAAGCATGAATCTCCCATTTCAAATGAGGAATAGCAATAGCAAATTCTTCTACAAGGAAGCAACATCATTTTATAGTAGATAATATTCCCCTATCTCCCATATATTACAGTTTTGCCACACACTGTTTTGGAAACTGTCTTCTTATTTTTGCAAGACCTACATAATTTGCATATTTAGATCTCTGCAGTGAAATTTCCCCCTCAAAGTCATAGCCATTCCCTGGTCCTTTTTCACAGAATATACATGCAGACCTTTTGTCATTTAAGGTTAAGGCCATTAAATTTTAGCTTACAAACAGTCCAAGTCTAAAGAGCATTTGCATTAAGTGACAACTCTTTACAAACAATGACAAAGCTTGCTTAAGGGGTTATCATCTGTCAGGAAGATATTGAAAAAAAAGATCATAGTTTAAAATCTCTCAGGTTTCTACATTTGTCACCAGATATATTCCATATTTAAAAAGCAACAGTTCAAGACAGTAGGAAATCTCCATGAACCAGTGTAAAGAATTTCGGAGTTGCAAATAATGCTGGATTAGCTTAGAGCACCATTCTCTTCCAACCTTTGGTCTACTATTCAACGCTTATTTTGAATTTATGATTTTGTTTAATATCAAAGATTTCCTCTTTCTGCTAGCTATATAAACATACAGTATCTTCATATTTTCTATTCATTGACCATCCGAAGAACAAAGCTGAGAGAATTTACAGTGCCTTTTTACTAAGTGCTACTTTAACTACTATCCCCAAACCCTTCAAAAATCTTGCTTCTGAAGTTCAGATCACATGACAACAATGAAAACATACAGGATTTTGTTTCAGAAAAGATGCTTTTTACCAGGCTACAAAGCTGATACGACCAGAAGTTGACTGCTTTAGGGTTTTGTTTGTCTGTTTAAGTGTTTCAGGTTTCGAAACAATTCCTCTCCTGATTTGAAGAAAGAAAAAAAAAATCTTTAGGATTTTTTCATGAAATAGATGTGTGTCAAGAAAACATGCGCATGCTTACCTTCAGCCCCCATCCAGTCAGGATACACTGCTGAGAAGAATACAAGAGACTCACTTTTAAGCCTTGGCTCAGTTTTTCTATGCTAAGTTATTCCAGATGTGGTAAAGAAAGCACTTAAACATGAGTTTCACACACTACAGGACAGGAGCCTAACTGTACAGTTAATATCTAAAATATTTTCTAGAGATGTCCCTTTTCTTAGAACTGTTTTAGATAATTGGAATGAACATATTTTGGCTCTATACAAAAACACGGGTCTTTGAAGGGGGTAGAGTACGCTCCTGTCAATCACTAGGTAAAATAACTACCTTTTTGTTTTAATCTAAGTAGTAGGAAAAGATACCAGTCATACAATATTTAATGAAGCTTTCCATTGTTTTCTTTCTGACAGCATGCAAGCCCCAACAAAACACACAGACTACCTACAATTTGGCAGCTGTCATGTGCGTTATCCAGTACTCTGCAGGGATGAAGTGTCTCCAGAACATGGAAAAATATATCAGATAAATTCCTTTTAGTCTGACCACCACTATGCATAGGAACTGATTAACTAACTTTACAAAGTCAACCTGCATGAGTATTAGTAGACTGTATAAGGTTTAAATGTCAACCTTCTCTGAATCAGGAAAATTTATATTTAGGGCTGCAGACAGAGACTGAATCTAAAAAAAATTTCAAGTACTGAACAAAATATTACTTCTGTGGTGAGATTTCCTAGAGACTAGGTATGTATAGAAGATGACACTTTTTATTCTGTTAAAAACAGAGACATGGTGAGGAGACTAGTGGACCTAGTTTTTTTAAAAAAGATTAAATAAAAACATTCTTTCAAAACTCCTTGTGGACAGTTATGTTTGCCCTTGCTAAGGTAAGTATATGTTAGAGCAAGTAGACATCAAGCAGAAGTCTAAAAGCTTTAGTTCTTTTCCTTGCTTCTGCTCTAGGGCTCCATGGAAGACTTTTGTTCTATGTAATCTTTCAAACTCAGATCTCTAGCAGATGACGACCAAGACCAAGGAGCTGAACAAGACTGATTTTCATATAAAATGGGTCACCTACCTCATTCTCCTGCCAGTGGAGCAAAGCAAGTAATTCCAGAAAATTTACAAGAACTTTCAAGATAGTAACAATGCTTGAAATAGTAGTTTAGTTGGAGCAATAGTAGTTCCAACTAAAAAAAGGAAAAAGAAAGCCAACACAGAATCAGAAAGTTCAGTTTAATGCTATAAAATTATTTGCAAAGTATTTTAATCTGACACGCTCATGCTTCTTTACATATTAAAAAAAAGTTTTGAATGTTATTCTTCCTGTCACAGGCAGGGAAACTGACTCAGATTAAATAACTTGCACAAGGACACTCATGAAATCTCTGTAATGTCTGATCTGGGTTCTACCTTCTGACTACTACTGCTGAGTCTTAACAACTCCCTCTTTCCCCTGCAAAGCTGCAGGCTTCAGCAAACAAAGCATTCCTTATAGCTAATTGGTACTACATGGAAACTCAACTGCTCTTATTTACAAAACTACAGATCTATGTCAAGCAAAGCCAATTATGCTTAATGTTTAAACTATTGCAGGTGCTCAATGACATTGTTGCTAGGCAGTAGAAGTGAAATTGCTCTTTTAATGCATCTTGTTCCAACTGGGAGCATGTGTTTTATCATCAGTGCAAACTTAACAGATGGAGATCTTAATCCTTACCAGTGAGCTCTTTTCACCCCCACCCCCCTCAAAATGGTGTCCTGTGTGTTTAAACTTCACTGAGGTGCCCAGTGAATTGTCTGGGACAGAACTTATCTTTTTCTGTACATGCATACAAGAATGCCGTATAAAACACGTTTAACCCTCAGAAAAAACTAAAACCAAAACAACAACAGAAAAACCCACACAATGCCAGAAGTAACCAGGGATACACATTGCTCTTCAAGTTTAGTAATGACCTCCTCACAGCATAGCACCTACCCTAATAGTTTGGATGAGAGTTGGTCAGCTGGTAGACAGTACACAACTGAATGAGGTTGTTTGTTTACGCATGACCTGGGAACCTCACTTAGGAAGCAATTTTTTCCCCCCCACACTATTTCAAAACTATGATTCGTTACGGTAAGAGTGAAAACATGCATTACCTCGTGCAATGCAACACAGATAGGTGATCTGAAACGCAGGCAATCAGATCTGAATATTTTGTTATCTCCTATGCAAATTGTCACAGATCAACAAAATGCTGAAGACAAGAAGGCTATCTTAACATTCTGCAGTTGCTTGTTACATTATTTCATATGCACACACATCTCCTTATTTATTCTGTCTCTCCATTTTGTTTTAATGTATTAACCCAGATGCTTGAAAAAGCTTCTTTTCAAAATGAAGAGTGAATCTACAGAATGCTTTACATTAATTTTATTGTGTGCTGGGATAAGATTTAGAAAAATTAGGCAAGGCTGCAGAAATCTATCAGTCAGTCACTCTTTTCTTTTGCCATCTATCCAAAAGTCCATACACATAACTAAGTCTGATAGGAAAAGCTTTTCTCCGGTCAACATGGGGAAGGTAGAGAGTTTTCTGTAGTCAAATATTCATTCCAAAGTCCATTCTAACCCTTCTTATTGTCCAAAGTACCTCTTTATGATGGCTGCCCAATTGCTTCTTTCTTCATGGCTGAAAGCCTTTGTTGCATGATTGCATGACAGGGAAGTCTTCCCTAACAGGAGTCAATTAATCCTTTCTTTCTTGCAGAATGAAACATCTACATCAGACAGTAAAATAGCAGTAGCTGCATTATGTTCTGTACAGTCACTAACTCCCAGATTTTGATTTCTGTTAAAGAACAATGTTAGGAAGTTTGAGTTCACTCAAACTCAGCATGCATCAGATGAAACATATCAGCAGCTAAGTTCACTATATTCAGAATTGGGAACTGAACCCAGGATCACCAGAGCCACAGGCTTCTACAAGTTGATTTTATCATCACAAGAACTAAATAAGTTTTGTCTCCAGTCACTAGCTTGACAAAAGTCACCAGGCCAGCACATTACAAGGCCATGCCCTTTCCCTCTAACATTCAACACTAAAATGAACATAAGCAGGAAAGGTTCCAAAGACTTAAGAAGTCTACTGCTTTGGAAAGCTCTCTGTCCTCAGAGAAACCTGGTCAAAACAGTGAGAGAGCAGAACAGCCCACTAAGAGTCATGGTAGACAGCTTTATATTACGAAGTGCTAAACTAATGAATGTGATGATGTGGCATACATATTTTCACCAACCAGAGACCTGACTTGATGACCCAGGAAAACCTTCTATTCTCATATGCCAAGAGAATCAAACATCACCAGGATTTAGAATTTAATTCGCTACCGAGCTCAGTAAAAAATTAATAACAGACTATTTTCCTTAAATCCCTATTATGTGAATTCTGCATTCTTGTCCTCAATCATTTAAAAATGCAAGTCAGACCCAATCTCATACAGTTGACCAGAAAAAAATTCAGTCTAGAAAAATATATTTGGACTCTTCATCTCAGATCCAATGATACTTGGGCCTTTAGCTTTCATATTTGAAAAATATTTTTTTTTTCAAGTGCTACAAATGATAGGCCAGCCTCTGACTCCAGAGACCCAAGGGACAGGCAGCCATTAAAAAGTGTACCAAGGCCTGGCTGCAAGTTGTACTCAGCACACATGTGACTCCTAAGAACCTGAGAAAGAAATTTCCTTGCCAGTGGCAAATCCACCAAACAAGTCTCCAATAACAAGTTTGATTTTTATCTTAAAAAGCAAGCTAGGTTTTTTGTTCTCTTATTGTTCTAAACTCATGTAACTTTTGTATTTTGGAGTAAAAAAACAAAACCAAAAAACCCAAACAGGTGTTAAGTGTCTGCAGCCCAGTTACTGGCTCATGTCTCAGATTTCATCCTTACATTAGACAGCTTTTGTGTGTCCCTCTGCCAGGCCAGCATGTTGAAAGAGGGTGCCTCCCACCAGTAGGGCAAGAGCCAGGGTTAGGCAAGCAGGCAGCCTTCCTCCTACATATCACTTCCCACAGAGCAAACAGTGAATTATAAACTCAGCTCTACCATCAAGTCACACACATTCCCACACCAGTCAGAAAGCACACCTCAGACATGGATCACCATATCAGATGAGCTTGTACCATGATTGTGTATGAAGACAGACACTTCTTGCATTTCCACCAGTGCATCCTATAATCACTTTCTCTTTTTCCATGAAAGATGATATTAAATATGTTCCACACAAATAACTCCCTTCCAGCTGGGTACCTCCCCTTTCCACAAAATCTGTTGCCACCTGGGCTTAAGCTAGTCCCTCAGCCACCTTGTAGCTCTTTTGCTGACCCTCATCTCCTCCACCTTTACTAGTTATTTCCCATGGGACGTACGTCAAATGCTTTACTGAAATGAAGGCATGTTATCTCTACCACATTTTGTTTAGAAAATGAGTTCTCATTAAACACAAGCATTAAGATAGTCTGACAAATCTACCTTTGATACATTTGATGCATTTTATTCCATATTCCTTTTATCGCATGACTTTAAATATTCTCTTTTAAAATTTTACAAAAACCTTAAATGCTAGTGAGATCAAACTAACAGCTCTGAGCTGTCCTGATGGTCTTCCTTTCTCTTAGATACAGTTACTACATTCTGCTCCCCCCTGCCTCAGTTCTATAGCTGCACCACTGAACATAGTTAACAGCAGAGAGGCTATTTCCTTTACTGTCTCTTTCATAGTTTCAGCACACAAGTTACCTCTGTGTCACTTTAGCACATTATATTCCTTAAATGTAGTTTCCCCTTTGGTACAGCATTCCTCATATCAGTAAGCATCCTGACTTGACTTCCATTTTCAATATAATCACCTGTAATATAAAGTGTTCCTTTAGTTTTGGGGTTCAATATGTACCCTTGTTGCATAAGGGCCCCACTTCTTTCCTTATTCTTTTTAGTAATACAACTTCAAAAAAAACTTTAATTACTAGATTAGCATCACTAACAATGCCCAAGTGAGCTAATTTTGGCAGTTTAGCACTATTTAGACAAAACACTTCTCGCTAATCATTTTTTCCCCTCACTTCCAACTGCATCTACCCTTTCCCACTCTTTTCCCTTCACCCCCTCCAACTGGGCTACCACTAGTAATTTTTATGTAAGAAAATTCTAGTCTCCAGTTCTCCTACTAGCACTTCTCTGTATGTCATCCTTTAGTGATGACAAATCCCATGGTGCTTCTGCCAAAAGATGCCTCAGCATAAACATTTCAAGCCAGACTTTATGGGCTTGTTCCCTCTATATAACTTCTAGTATATTTTTTGGTAGATCTCAAAGCAATTTGCAAGGAATGTTAGTCTAGCTGTGCTTGTTTCACTGAAGGGAAAATTAAAGAAGTGACCTGCTGAAATTTGGATAGCAGATAAGTAACAGAGCCAGGAAGACCATGCAAGTATCCCACATTTGCAAGCATCAACCAGTCAATACTACCTAAAAAATTCTTTTTAAATGATGCTGTCACAAAATAATTTGCTAAACAAATGTATATAAGAGTTTATTCATTTTGAACCATTATTAATTACAAATACATGTGGATACCTATCTCCCTATACAGATTAAAAACCTCTTTCCATCAACTATGCTAAGCAGTGAGCTCTCATTGTCCCCAACGTGCATTATGACAGTGCAGCATCCTACAACAGCAAATCTTATGATGCTTATATTACTTTGTAAACCTATAAATAACATTATTATTGCTAAGGTAATTCATAAATACATTGGTAGTTCCAATGAAGTATGCAGGTTAATTATTCATTAGAAAGCTGCTAGACTAAATTTTGATTGTATTTCCTAAAAAGAGTGCAATTTTATCAGGTCGCCTCCATAGGAGGCAAAATGGGAGAACGGTCCAGGACACTGTCATAAAACTTGATGGCTTTTTCATTCTGCAAAATTTTTTCTTCAGGAAGACTTCCTCTGAACTCTTTGGCATACTCCTGATTCAGATTGTTGTATCTGGGAGGGGAGATAGGGGAGAAAAATTGTAAAACAATCATCCTTTCCGGGATTAAATTCACCTATTGCTTTATTAGGTAATATTTTGCAAGTTGTAGTGTATTCTGGGTCCTGGGTTTCTAGAAGCCAAAAAAATAGGCTAGAGATATGGACTTTCCTGGAATCTTTCAGGATTTAAGGATGAGAAGTGCCAAACTGGATGTAGGTTTTAATAATAGTAGTACTGTGCAGTTTTAATAAAGAAATAGGAATTAATATCTGGAATAATGCTCAAGTGCTCGGTGCTCTGCAACCATGGTTTTCTCAGAGTTGTTTTGGTAAACTTTTTCTAATTCAGAGTTCTGAAGGCTGATTTTTTCCCCTTAAGTTAGTGTCTACTTGATAACCTCTCATGCTTTTTTTTTTCCTCCCCTCTATGCAAAATGACTAGCAGGAGAATTTTATTTAGCACAGAGCGAAACAATTACATTTGACCTCAAACAATATCTCACGTTAGTTTTGTTTTTCTTCTTGAAAAAAGAGGTACATTGATTTTGAAGTGAAATGTAATTTTGATTTTTTTTGTAATTTGTCTAGGAAGACTTAAAAGGAAATTCGGTGACTTTCAAAAAACTGCTAATTTGTGGCAAAATTATTTGTTGAATTCAATCTAACTTCATGACCACTTTTTGACAAGTCAAAACTTTAGTTTTCATCAGTAAGTGACATTTTACAGAAGAATTTGAAATGCCATTGTATAAAAGGAAAACACAAAGTACAGGGAGGAGAAACAGTTCTAACCATGGCTCGAGTTACAGTTAAAACAAGAAAAAAAGAGAACCACACACACCAGAATCAAGAACTAACCACTAGAATAAATGCTCAGGTGTGTCCTGTGCTACGTTCAAATGATTGACAACCTACTATGGTAATCGTTGGTGTTGCAAAGTTAAAACAATATTTAATAGAAAAAAAACCCAATGTTTTTCCTTAAAATTCTAATCAAATATTGCCCTTGGAAATCCTGTTATTGTCATTGTCAATTCATGACTCCAAAGTTTCTGAAATAATTTCACAGAACTGCAGCACAGTGCTGAGGATACGGAATACCTCTCACACATGCCCCCTTCCCACTCGCAATGATATAGGTTGCTTTCCATTCTGTTATTGAGTATTATGTACAAAACTGATAAGAATTAGCTGTGATTAAATATTATAGGATACATAGGCAGGCCACCTCTGAAACCATCCTGAATGCAAAGGTGATTACAAATGTGAATATGTGCATTATACAGTCGAAGCTCTATAGGTGGCTCAAAATTGCTTCCCACATGGGAGCGAATTGAACAATCCCATTGTCTCCACCAGAAAGTTGCATTTATATTATTGCCCAGCACTGCATCCGGAAATACTTGACCATTATCCTGTTGAGACTACTGCATAGTGTTGACCAGTAGTGCTCAATTGTCTTTTTGCAACCCCCTCACCTGCTATCCTATGTTTAAGATGTATGCTCTTGGGGACAATAGCAATGTTTACCATGTATTTGTACAAAGCCAAGTGCAGTGGAGTTCAGTTCCATGACTAAGATATCTTGGTGCTATGATCTTAATTCCATGCCAACATATTTATGGACTTCTGTAAAATCCTCTTCTTTCTTCAGGACATTTTTGTATTAATAAAACCCTTTAAATATTTAAGACTAATTACACATCGGTCTTTTTTTTAATCTTATCACATCATTTTTACTGTGCAATTTCTCTTTTCAAGGCAGAAGAAAAATACTGAACTCTGAAACCTGAATGATAATGTATGATCTATCACTACCAATTCTTCATTACACACTAGCTTAGAGATCTTACAAGAATTTCTTTCCATACCTGCAAATGAAACACCAAAGTTTCATTTTCTCACACATACCTGTGTGCAATGGTCCAGAATCCCAGGGTGTTCACCATCATTAAGGAAGCCAATAAGAAGAAGAATCTCTCCAATTTACCTTCATGCAACAAGTGTGGAAACCAGTTGCCTGGTAAAAGCAGACATTTGAAGCAGAATTAGTTTACCTTGCAGGATGAGACATGGCTCACATGAAAGACATGAAGATAAATTTGTGTAAGACAACCACAGCAGGTGCTTTGAACCTCCCCCTGCTCCATAGCTATTCATACAGACTTCATTCTCACAGCATCTATGTTTTCTGAGTCTACAGTGTACTATGCTCCTGCTTCGCAGACAGGCAATAGAGACTCAGAGAAACAAAAGAACTTTCCTGAGAAACATGAAGCACAGTGGAAAACCTAGGTTGGCACAGATATCACTTTAATGATGGTGCCATCTTACCTCTTCATTATCCTGTGCACATAACTAGATGAATGTCAAAAGTGTAAATTTTAGGAAGAGACAGAATTAAGGTCACCTACAGAAATTCTTATTCACTCTCCTCATGCTTTTAATAGGTTCTTAAAAATAGCAAGCTTTTTCAGTGCCTTGAATGGTACGCAATTACCAAGATGCTACCTTGCTTACTTTACCTTCCTTAGCCATGGGTCTGCAACAAGTCATTATCTTGTACACTGTATTCCTTTGCAAGAATCAGACTTTTTGCTACCATGGATTTTGCCAGTAGAGCATCTGAGACATTTTGGCAGCTTAAACACCACTCAACAGAGGACATTGCTACCCATAAACATCCAGAATCTTTCATGTTTATATGCTTGTGTGCTTCAGTTTGTTTTCAATGCTGTCCACCGCAAACCCTCTACAAACAATGAGCTCAGGTGGTAAATAACTATGGAAATCAAGATGCTTAATAAGAAAGCAAGCCCCAGTCCCTCTGCATCTGAAGACTCAGTACTTGAAGTACCATAATCTACTACAGAAAACCAAGGGGAAAAAAATTAGTGGATACAAAATATCACAGTAAGCTCTACAGTGAGATTAAAAAGCTCCTACACTATTTGGGGACACAGGTTGTGTATTGCCTTGAAGAAGAGAGACAGACTGTCTACACAGCAAGGTACAGACAGACAGACTGTGTATGCAGCAAGGTAGAGACGTGAAAGTATGTAGAGTGAAAAAGCTGGTGCTAAGAATCCAATGTCCACACTATATACACTACTCAAGGGGGTTTACATCAGACTAGATCCCATTAACAGCTGGAACGCATCACATTGTGATGCAAACTGATATACAAATACGCAAAGATGTTTGGGAGATTCAATTCAAAAACACATTTCTGGTCTGAACTAAAATACTAACATAGATAAGCCTCAAAGCACTTTTCTTTGCTCCCTGAAACTTCAGCATGAAATCCTCCCCCATCTGAACAGAGTAGCTATTCACTATTTGGATGAGCTAAAAGGAAGGGGAGGAGAAATAGCCTTCTTTGGCATAACTGTATGGTACAAACCATAATCTTAACTGTTCATTAATTGACCACAAGTGCCATCCATTGCGATTCTTAGCTTGTCAACTTTTTTTAATTAGATTTAGAGGGAAGAAACAGTTCCACAACTCAGAAGGGCCACCAGTCAAAGAATTACCCCCAAGATATTTACATTTTTCTTTTTCCTCCACATCCCAGAGTTGTGAACACATTTCTTTTCAAAGCCCTTACCTTTAGCTCTGCTGGGATTAATAGGGAACAACTGCCATCAGTGCAGTAGTTTTCCTCAACTCCTCTGCAGTTTCTGTGCCATGTTACCTTTCTGCCTGTCACCGAACAGCACCACCTCACCTCTGCACGTGCCATTCCTTTTGTAGCATTATCTCAGAGCGAGTTTTAAAACGTATCATTTAACATTGTCAGTTGACTGAGCTCCTAGGTACTATAACTTCATTTTAGTAGCTTATAAACTTTTACTGTCATAATTCACAATCAGGTAGTTTTTCATTTTACATCCCCCAGTGGCCAATAGAACTCAAGGAAAGAGAAGGAGTGTATCTGATGAAAAAGAAAGCAAGCATGGGGCTCTGTACTACAGCTTGTCAAAGCAGAGTTCACACTGTCTGTTAGATTATTTACATCGGCTAGTCTAACTATATGAGCAGCAGAAGTTTCATAATGGAACTCAGTTTACAATGGAATCTGAACAGAAAATATGTACTTTAAATAGTACAGAGCTGTTAAAAAAAAATCAAGCAGCTTCTAAGAGAACAGAGTGAAACAGACCTTTGAAACTGGCTTAATGCTAAGACAGACACCATATTCAAGTGTTGAAAGTGGCAATTGTTGATTTTATCAAGGTGAAATGCTAGCCTGGGAATCAGGAGATGCAGGTTCTACTCCCTACTTTTACCACCAGCCTCCTCCATGATGTAGGCCAAAGATCATTGATCTGTTTCCTCTCTCTTTTTTTTAATTGCCAGTGTTTAAAACCGAGACAATCACACAAAGCCTTTGAAAAATCAAGTATTACAAAACAGCAACAGCACAGGCAGCAGCAAAGATTTACTTGAGCCAGAATTAGCGTGGCCATGATGAGATTCCAGCTCTATGTCTAGATTATCGCCCTGGTCAAAGCAAAAGGCAGAAGCAGGGCTTTCTTTTCCCTTGTGTGAGGGATAATGATGTGGAGGCGAGGGCTCCTTTCTCTACAGGCAAGCAAGGGTGACAGCAGTACTGAAGATATCCAGATTCTTCTCCTACTGCCAAAAATGTATTTTCATGAATGGATACAGCAAAGATGAATTTAACCATTTCCTAGTTTCAATCAAAAATATTTAGTTCTCACTATTTTTTTAATGGAAATTGGAGTTTTCCATGAAAGCGGGGAAGACACGAACTGTATTTTCTTCTGTTTATGTTTGTGGCACAGAGAATCCTCCAGTGGCATGAAGTTTATAGCATAACAGCCACTGGTGCTGAAACTTCAAGCACAGTTTTCAGGCAGTGAAACTCTCTTTAGACACTTTAACACCTTATCCCACTAAAAGACAAGCTGTCTGCAGAATCCAACATCTTGCATTGATTGGGTTTGGTTCATGTTTTCAGGTTTTTACTCTCAGCTGTGAACGCTAGGAATTTATCGGGCCAGTTTGGTTTTGATGGAATAAGATGCCCTGGGCACTACTGTTTTGAAGAGTTCAGAATTTTCTCATCCTTTAATCAGCATGCAATATGCTAACAATTCAGTTTTCCCCCAAAGACACTGCCTTTGGGTTCTGTCAATCCTTTACTTTTCTATGGAGATTGCCAACGGAAGTGCCAATTACAAGGTTGGTTTGTCACACAGAGAATTGCTCACTGGGAATTAACTTTCTAAAACAAGCTCCTGATTTCCATTTTTATTCCAACAATGGAAATCCTGCATGAATCACCACAGGGAATTGGAAGTTTCCTTTAGCTGTGTATATTTTAAAGAGCCTTCAAAAAGCCTTTTTGGTTAGAGGTGAACTGGCTATGCTTTTCATGGCAAATTTAGAACAGATTAGGAGACGAAGACTAGGAACAGTCTGAGGTCTTCTTCCAGCCTGCTGCCACACACTGCTGAAATAAAGCACCTGGTGAACCTTCACTGACATTCTGCAGTCCTATCAATTTTGTATCAAAGATGCTCAGGTAGTATGAGAAGGAGCAATATTATAAAACACCTAGAGAAAACACCTGATCTTACAAACACAGGGAGAAAGGTAGGTGAACCAGTGATCGAGACATGGGCAAAAACACTTTCCTATGCTGCTCCTGGGGGATGACTGACAATGACAAAAAGATAGCGACACTTGCCATAAAAGAGGATGTTGAAGGGACTGTAAGCCAATGTTTGCACATATACTAGTGCACAGAAGGTATCTATTACTATGATGGCATCCTTAGAGTTCTCAAGGGATTCACAATGAAGGCCAAAGTTGCACAGGTAGGTATTCAGTTTGTTTACTGTTACCTAGATAACACCATAGTATTTTACTTTTGGGAAAATACCTAAGGAGCACAGGAAGAACATCTTACAGGTAAGCTTATTCTGTATGAATCTCACATTTTATAGCTAACCTGCAACTATAGACCGTGATTAGAAAAAAATTATAAATCAGACCTTAGAAAAGGATTGTATCTCCTTCAGTGATTTCACCAAGTTAGGGGATATATGAGTGTTTAATCATCTCCAAATTAAAAGCCTCAGTCTGCCTCTAATCCTTATTAGCTAAGTAGGCACTGGTGGACACTACCACCTGGACTGCAAGAAATATCCTTTAGCTTTATCATCTTCGGTATTTAAAAATCACACAAGGCTCCAAACTGAGGGCGGGGGAAGACCACACACACACAGTTCCCTGAAAATGAGTGGGAAAACTGTGTCTGGGGCAGTTTCCTTCCTCTGACATTTTTTTTTCTCCTCTCCTTACATATTTACATTAATATTTTTAGAAATACAGGTTCTGAAATGATTGGCATAGGAGGACAGGTTTGCCTTGCATCTTCTTCAGTTAAAATGTTAGGAGAGGTAAAAGAACTAAAAGAAAGCAATTTCCCAGCTTGTACCAAAAATATCACTGTCACCCATCATCTGTTTGCACTCGTCAGATTTCCAAAAAAAAAAAAAAAAGTCTTATTTTATCATATTCACACCATCCTCCACAGATGCCTTAAAAGTGATTAATGCAGCTTAGACTGTGACTGATATCTGATCAACTTTGCCAATAAAAAACCCAAACAAAGTTTAAGCTAGTGATATAAAACAGGATATAAAGGGGTTTAAATAATTTTTGTCAACACCTTCCATGCTTCAGCACTTCACAATACACATTGGAGGGTCTACTTTACTGTGCCCTGAATTGCCTCATGATAATCATGGTCCCATTGCTTAGAGATGGGAGAACCAGAAATAGTCTTGGCTCAAGTTCTAGAGAAACAAGAATCATGAAACAAGCCAAAAGCACCACAGCCAAAGAGCCACACACTGAACCTTGCTATCTTTTACAAAAGCATTGCTTAAACACTGCCTTCTTGTTTCAGCAAAAGAGAAAGAACTTTGATCTTCAGGTCTAACTAAAGAGAGTTTAGCTTTTGGGGGGAGAGAGGGGGAAAGACATTTGCCCCCTCCTCCCAGCACAGTTCAAGTTGGTTTGCTTTCCCTCCAGTTTCATAAATTATCCAGATACTGAGTGTTTTACAAGCTCCTTAAACAGACTTGGGAAAAAAAAAAAAAAAAAAAAAAAAAAAAAAAAAAAAAAGAGTGATGAGAGCTTAATTTGTGTCATTACCTAAGAGATGTCACCATTCTGTTCTCTGAAGCTCTGTCATCTTTAGAAGGTTCAATAGTTAACCACCCAGGTTTTATAAATTAAGAAAGGACTATGTTGCTGATCTTTGTTTTTTCCCTATCACAAGAACACCACATATATAGTATAGAGGAAAATTTGGAAGAAATATAGTATTTGATATTACTTACAGAAGGAACATAACACAGAAGAGAGTTTTGTATAAAGTGTTTCTTTTCAAACCAGGAAAAAAAACAACAAACCCAAATACATATTTTTGTTCTAAATAACTGATACCCAACTTCAGAAGTCTGATCCCAAGCCTACTGTGGTTTATGAATCAGCAGGACTAAGGTCTAGCAAAAGGGTGAGTAGAGGAGTATTCTAAATCTTTAGTCTGAGGGATTATAATGCAAATTAATATACAGGAATATTGCCTTTATTTACAAGCTGTGCATTGCATCAGTTGTGGTAACTTGTAATAATTCATCTAGTTGTAGCAGCAAAAACTGGGAAAGAGAAAGCCAGTGAGATGCTACATATTTGTAAAATAACCAAAAAACAAAAAACCCACACCACTGTGAGGACCCAATAATAAGCTGTTTACATGCAAATACAGAAAGTAATCACTAAGGGTTCTAACTGGAGAAAGTGTTAAATATTTTTCACTACATTTTCGCTATAGTTTTTCAAGCTTTGCATAGGAATTCCTTTCCGTAAGGACTTACTCAGGCCAATCAAAAAATCAGCCTGAACACAGACTGTCACCGAATCACTTCTGAAATTGCCACCCTGAGCCAAAGTCACCATTACAGTGTGGTCAGCTCCATGTACAGGAATGACAGTTCTGATGATGTAAGGAAACACATAAATCTTTTTTTCAGACCTAAGTAGATGCAGCTTCTTAAAAGGGAGAAGTACTTAAAAATTTTCTGGCTAAAGAATCTTAAGCAAAATACGAGAGAACATGGCAACTCCAGTCTGGGTGGAACTGGGAGAGTTCAGTGGGTTTTTTTTGGTCCCAGGCAGGATGAGAATTTGAAGCCTCCAATAAAACAGTATTTCTGGTAAGAAACAAATATTTTCTTTTTGGTCAATTAAATATTTTCAACCAGATTAGAAAAAAATCACTTTGATATAAAATTAGACAAAAGCTAATAAGTTACTGAATTGCAAACACAGCAAAAAATCAATCTCCTATTGTATTTTGTATAAAACAGTGCTATAACGGAATAAGTGATATATACAGTGGCATGACATAGGAAAAATGTTGTGATGCTGACATTATGCTAGATTATTTAGCAAAACCAACAAAAATGGCATTACAGGTCAAAAGACTATTCATTTGTTCAGATCTTGGAAGCATGGATTAAAATTTCTTGTCATACTTTCCCTTGTTTTTCTGCTGCACTTTTTTATATAGAAAAAAAAAAAAAATAGAGGAGCTGAAACCTAACCATGAGCAGTTCCAAAATCCTGCAACAATTGTAATTACAGCTGTCTTGCATTACAGTCAGCAGTTGTGCTCTATAAGAAAACAGCTCTCTGTAAGGCAGTAACAATGACGCTTATGAAGGTCAAGCATCTTTAGAAGTAGTGCTTCAACTAGGAGAACTATATTTTACATACGTAAACATATGGATTCCTGTCCTTTGCTTAAAGGACTCCGGTGCTTTATTTATTTACTTATTTATTTAAACTTACTTACAAAAGATATCTTCTGTATTGAACAAACATTCATTGGCAGAGGAAAAAAGGAGTTAAACAGAGGAAAGGCAGATTGCCCTCTCTTCAAAGTTACCAACCTAAAGAAACCTCCAGGTCCAGGCTTACACTAAATACTCCTCAACAGACTGAATTTGAAAAACTTGTTTTGAAAGATAGCAGGTTCCTTGGGAACTGCATGATTTTTCTGGAAAGGGTAAAAATACAGTACAACTATATTGTCACAGAACCTGAATGTAGGATTTTGGGTTCTTCCAGCAGCTCCGCAAAGGGGGGAAGTGTAAAGAAATGGAAAGAAAAGAAGGGGGTCTGGGAAAGAAAACCCTTTGACAGCTTTGAAACTCTCAATCCAACCTCATTTCCCTTACGACAATGAAGAACATATTTTTCCTCCTATTTTGCATTCTATAAAACACTAATCTTGCTCTCATGGCCAAAGGATTCCATGTAAATGTGGATAAGGCACATGTATGTGTGTGTTAGATGTTTTAGTGGCCAAAAGGTACTTCTTGTCTTTCAGAACAGAAATACAGAGATTAGAAGTGAGGGCTTCCCACAAGATGCCTTTCTCTAATTAAACCACCTATCAAAAGTAAGAGGACTCATTAAATTGGATGAATACAGCTGCAAGTTTATTTCCTATCTTAATTCTATCTTAATTGTGAAAGCAAATCAATAAAACATTGGCATCCCCTCTTATTCTACTGCATTCTTCTCCAAATCAATAATCGATAGGATTAGAAGACAGCTCAGGAACACAGTACATGAGCACATTCTTACCTCGAGTGCCTGTGTGGACTGTCTGAACAATAAAAGCTCCCATAAAGCAGCCAGCTCCATTGAAGAGAGTTAAAAAATGCATGGAAATCCCTCGAATTCTTTCTGGCACAAGCCGGAATGATAGTAAGGAACCTTTAGAAAGGAGACAAATACAGTTACACGTTAAAAAAAAAAGTTAGGGATGGCAGAAGACATTACATAGAAAAGAAAATCTGTCTCTGTAATAGGGAATTTAACATAACCTACTTGCTGCAGAAGGGTAGTCACACTTGTTAGCATTCACCCTATTAACAATGAATTCTCAAACAGTTTAAGTGAATCTCTGTAAAACAAAAAACAAACAACCCCCCCCCACACACACACACATCCTACATAAAACTAGTAATATTCAACAAGCTTGCAGTGTTCTTCCATCCAGACAGTTGCTTTCACCTCTTAAAACCTCAGGCATAACAAGACAAGAAAAACACAATAGTAGCCATGAAGTGTGAAGAAAGCAAATGTGATGTTTAACAACTGCAGGACAGGGGGACCTCATATGCCAAAGTCTGTACAGCAAGACCACTAATATATACTTCTGAAGTTCAGAATACTGCCTTAATTTGTTTCAGGCTGGACAATGCTCCTCTTTCCTAGAGGGCAACACTCAAAATCACTAGCTAATATTGAAGACTCATTGTTCTCCACTTTCTTGCCTAAAGACTAAAACAGAAAAAGCAAGAACACAGGAAAAAAGGAAAATGAAGTTGCGCTTGTAGTACCGATAACTATAATCCTACCAGTTGTAATTTAGCTAACCTATGCTACAGTAAGTATTTATAATAGCTGTCTGCTTTTGGGGTTACTTTCCTGAGCTATCAAAACCTCATTTTCCTAATCTTGCATCTTCAGCTCTCATCCACACCCAGTCTGCTATATTAGCAGAGTCTAAGTGACCTCCACGTTGAGAAACTCGTCAGCAGAGAATCTCACTGGGATACTGAGTTGCATGAAGCATCACTGAATACAAGTGAAAGTCTGCAATAACCATCTCCCACTCTTTTTAATTTGCAGGTCCAAACAAGGGTTTTGGAACCATATTAAAGAAATAATAAGAAAACAAACAAACAAAACCCGCAGCACTTTTTCCTCATTCACAGTAGGAACCAAAAGCCTGCCAGCAGTAGAAAGGAGGTGATCACACTGTATATGGAACAGCACAGTCTGAAGTGTTGCAAAGTCTGAAACGTACAGCCAGTGCCCTAACTCCTTCGAGTCACTCAGAGCCTGTAAATTTTCCTTTTCCTAAAAACAGGGGTGCAAAGCATGCATGTTGGCCAAATTTAGCTTGGGTAATTGTATCCTGCTTACCAAAATTACCCCTGCTGTTTCAACTGCATACTCTGTTCCTCACTTCTCCCAGAGAGTTGCTGTGAACTATTAAACAGCTGCTGCATTCCCCCCTGGAGACTATTGCATTTCACTGGTGGGTGAAGTGATCCCCAATATATCCTTTAACTAACAGAGCTGTTTTTTTACAAGGCTTCTCATTTCTAAGTGCTTTGAGACATTTTGATGGACAGAATATTCTTGCAATGCTTTAACAAACACTGCAGATTTGCTAACTCTTTGTAGGTCAAAGCAGTTACATTATACCAGATCATATGTTCACCAGCAGTGTACAAACCTGCTGTGGCTGGTAGGCTGGCTTCCCATCACCCACAAATTCATGCATTGTGGGGGCATATGTCTGCTAATATTATCCCACAGAATTGATTTTTTTTTTTTTTAAAGCATTGGGCTTTTAAGGAGTAATTTCCTACTTTAAAGCAAACTAGGGTTACATATTCAAGCTGTCAAAGGCCTGTGCATTCTTATAGTGGCCTTCAGTTACATTGTAACATTGTGGGGAGAGCAGTTTTATAATATTTTTATATTTTATTTTTAATATTATTTTTATATTTTTTTTAAACAAGACCTCATTCAGTGCTAGTGGAAATGTTAAATGCTGCTATTAATTATTTTTAAGAGATGCTCATGCCACTTGAAGCAGATGATTCTGTAAAAACTCTAGTAAAGAGATAACGAAATATACCATATAAATACAATTAGAAGTATCAGAGCTCAAATGTAGATAGAGTTCGATATGCCAAATCTAGCTCTTCTAATCAAGCACTCCAGAAATGAGATACCTCCTCTCTTCTCTCCCACAAGTGTGAACATTTCTCTCAACTCAGATCATGTACTTTCTGGGCGAGTAAATTATTATGATAATTTTATTTGATCTTCTGCCTAACACAGATAGTAGAATGTCAGCAAAAGGTGAAACAACTATTTAGGTGTCCAAATAATTTAAATATTTAGTTTTACACATCTAGGTGTCTTTACACATGAAGATCCACTGAATTGCTCCTGATCAGCAATTCAATTCAAACTGAAGTAGAAACCTAGAGCTCAATTCAGTAGCCTAAATACAGATGCCCAGTGTTGCTTGAAATGCTCTAATGCACCTGCATGGGGCTGACTGATAAGGGTGCAGGACCTATGGGAGAACCACCCTCTTCTACAGCAGCAGCTGGAGGTCAAGCAGGCACCCAGCAGAGCCTGGAGTGCCCTCTCTGCTCTGCCTGTCTTAGATACTCCATCCCCAAAGGTGCCAGACACTGAACTGTGGGCAAACAGAGGCCCAGATCTCCACCAATTACAGCAGAAACGTGCTCTTTTTGATACCTACTTTTAGTTCTCTATGTGCAGATTAAACTTAGGCTTAGTCCCACTTCCCTGGGTTCTTGAATCACGCCTGTTACTACAGCTCTTAAAAAGACACTTTGTCTTTATTTTAATGTAGTAAATTATGAAGATGACACTTCTTCCTCAGATATTCTAATGATAATCCTTCTTTAAGCAAACAAAAACAAAGTTGAGCTTTATGCCTTTTCTGAAGGTTAATGTCATCTTCCAGTCAGTGAACTTCCATTGTGTCTCAGTGTGCTAAATTAAAGAGCCTTATTCTATCAGAAATATCCTTCTCATGCAGAAGCATAAGAAGGCTGTAATCAAGCCACCTTGTAACCGTGTGTGTGTGTGTGTGTGTGTGTGTGTGTGTGTGTGTGTGTGTGTGTGTGTGTGTGTGTGTGTGTGTGTGTGTGTGTGTGTGTGTGTGTTAAGCTAAACAGAGATGGTCACAGTTTTCTGTTACACTTAGCCTGTAACCTAGAAACCACATAACCTGCCTAGAAACCTGTCTTAGTTAAGTACTTGAGAGCTATCGGATGAAGAGGCATTATGAAAGTGCTAAGTATTTAAAACTAGGGAAAAATTACCTTTATTGTGACAGACCATGACCAACAGCTCTTAGTAGTCTTAGAGTGTAAGGATGAAAGTTGAGACGCTGAAGTTATTTTCTGCTCTTGAATAGAAACCTGAACAATGCTGGAGTTGTATTGGAACAATAGACACTCAAGTGGTGGAATTAAGTGCTTGTAGAGATCAGCTAGTCAACTACTTTACCTGTGTTTCTTTAAATGAATGTTGATTTGATTATTTTTCTAATACTAACATTTTTTTAAGCTCTGGAAGGTAAAATGCAGGTAAACATTTTGTGTGCTCCTCATCAGAAAATAAGCCTCAGAAATGTCAGTATAGAAGCAGAAAAGTAAATTATGGAAGGGGCAGAAGGTTCAGACTCACAATCAAGAGTGTGTCTACATAGTTTATGGATGGCAGACATGAGCTAAGTTCTGCCTGTGCTCTGAGAAACAGGAGTTTTTAATCTCCAGCTCCATGCCACAAGCCAAGGCATAATGCTCTGTGCAGGCATGTTCACATGACTCCTGACTGGAGCACAATCTGACTGCAATATTCTTCAAATTAGCATGTCAGTTGAATTGTGCTAACTGCATGCATATGTCTGAGTCAGTGATAAACATGCTGTAATTCTATTCATCTGGACGCAATATAAAAAGGGTTAGGCTAAATTGCCTCACCTTGCTTTGGTTACAGCCTAAAAAAAAGTGTGTGACGTGTATTTGTTTAGTCTCAATAAAATCATCATATTATTGTAGAATTAGATTCAGATTAGAAGGGACCTCAGGAGCCCGTCAGGTCCAGCCTCCTGCGGGAAGCAGGTTCAACAGCAATGTCAGCCGTTCATCTGTGCCCAGAACCCCACTGGTCTGATAATCTCTCCCCCCTGTTGAATGGTGGATTACTGAACCTGATCATCTGACCAGGCTGTTTCATATTCTAGTTAATCTGTGACAACATCATTGTCACCGTATATTACAGCCAACAAGACCTGCTCCTTTGAAGCAGGTAAAGCATGGATCTGCTCATTAATCCTGTGGAAAAGAGCCAGGGATAAAACATCAGATGACAGTCTAACTATTTTTAGGAAGCTGATATTCTGTGCCAGTCAGGACACTCTCACTTTAGCCTATTAAATTTTACTTACAAGAGGGAGTTACCAAGGCTTCAGCCACTCCAAGTAAAATGTACTGAGGAGCTAAGTGGAAACAAGGCATGGAGGAGACCAGGAGAACCTCTTTGGAAAGAGTCTGTTCCACCCGAGGAAAATGCTTTCGGTGTATTTCAGAGATGCCAGCAACCATCACAGAAAGTGCAGCAGATAATTGACCTATAACTGGGTAGAGAGCATAGACAGTATTCATCAAGGTTGTAGTTAAAGGATTACAACGTATTTAGAAGAAAATGAAGCAGAGTCTCAATACATGCAAAAGGCATCCTATCAAAATGCACCCTTTCTGTGCACATAAAAACAGATAAAAAATACCTACCCCACAAGCTTAACTCTAAATAATACAATGGCAAAGAGACCAGCTCAGCACAGGAAGAATTTAGGAATGAAGAATATATGAGAGAGAAGAGTTTTTCAAAAGAAGAAATTCATAAATGAGAACTTTTTTTGGGGGGGGGGGGGAGGGGAGGTGGAGAGAGGCAAAGAGGGAGAGAAAAGGCGGCAGCTTTGCTGGAGAGTGCAAGAGATCAGGTAGGAATAAGACTACCGAGGCCAGGAGGAAATACAACCTATACAGCCACCAGTAAGATTTTGAAATACACATGCGCTTTATGTTTTACCTGTTTTTTATGCAAGAAAAAGCATGTGACGCATCAACAACCACTGGACTTCTAACATGAATTTAACATCTCTTATGAACCAGGTTGCATCAGTAACTCTGTCATTAAGACTGCACTGAGCAGAAGCAGAGTGTTTAATCCAGTCATGAATCATGGCAGCTGATCCCCTACAATTGTAAGCAACCATACAGGCTCCAACTGTAAAGCAATGATCTGTCCTTACCCACTGAACTGAGGAACAAGGACTTTTCCTGGATTGGGAATTTTTAGCACCACATTTTTATAGGTAGGTTTACATCCCTCGATCTCAGACAGCATGCCAGACTGGCATACTGTTACTACTTGGTGCAAGTCCTACCCATTGTAAATAACAACAGCAAAACAGGTGCTTTGATTTCCTAGAAATTAGACAGAAATCATTCACCAGCTGAAGAAGCCAAGGCAGTTGAAGTACTGTATTCTTAAACCTGCAGGCTAGGGTACATGGGAGAGAAAAAGGGATCACCACTTAAGATCACACCTTAGTAGATCAAGCCTTCCCATATTCTTCCTTTCCCCCTACAATAGAATAGTCCTGACCTACTTTTGAAAGTTCATTTGCTAGACAGTAGTATTTGCTAGAATGGTAAACATTTTAGGATTAGATGAGCTGGATTACTGGAAGAGAGAATCTTCTGCTTAAATGATTTTTTTTTTTTTTTTGCAGTAGTGAAACAGGATTCTCATTAAAAAAAAAAACAGATCTTAATTTTCTTCTCAGTTCCTGATAAGAGAGAAATAGCATAAAAGCCATGCTGTGGACTTTGGAAGTTTGCAGATATACTACTAAGTGCTTCACATAACCCACTGGATGATTACAGTTGCCTCCTGCATGTCCTGAAGATGTATCATTGCATGATTCATAAGTCATTGCTCAATATATTCTGGCACATACAATGCATGAAGTCTTACCACCTGCCTGCACAAGTCTATACAGGAACACAGGGATATGAGGGAAGGGGGGGGGGGGGGAAGTGTCTAGCCTTATTACATAAGAAAAAGCTTCTAATAAACTTGGCTGTGCTTTAAATACCACAGACTTCACCGCAAACCATTGCATGAAGAACACTACTTAAATGTATTATTTTAAGCTTTTTGATATGAAGAAATGATCATAACTTCTCAGAAAGGCAAAGAATCCAGAACTTTCAAATAAACCTCAATTGAATTTGAAGCATTTTTACTTCAAACGTTTTGAGCTCCCATTGACTTTGACTAGGTTGTGATTCCTCAGCATTTCTAAGCTATGAAGTATAATGTACAGGTGTGAGAACAACAGGTGTTTAAGTACAGGTGCAAAGTTTCTTTTGATAGCTTTGGCTCAAATACCTGGACTGTTCACTGTTTTCTCCTTGTCTTAAGCAGCCTCATCTTACTTCATGACTGGCAAGTGCTTCACTTATTAGGTTTGACAGTCAAAGGGTTTTGCTTTTTTTTATATGTATATATATGTATACACATACACACACACACACCCCTACCTGTGACAACAGAACCGAACTTATGCAGGTACCGTAGACAACAGCTCCACTGGAAAACACATCACCTATTTTTGTGCTGTCAGAAAGCCTTCCCCTATCAGAAAGCTAGAGCAGTGCTAGTATCTGGCTACTGTCTAGCAGAAAGAATACATTTCATATTCCTTCCAGCCTGATGCAATTGCAGGCAACAAATATGAATGTACGTGCATACATGTGTAATGCATCAATACATTATACTCTCATTAAAGGAAAATTTCTAGCTCCACTTTTAAAACCAGACTGAATTTCTTGTGTTCCCACTGAGATCTTTTACTGCTCTGACCATTAAAAACCTTCTATTTTCTCTGTATTAAAGTGGTCAGGGTATACCCATTATTCTGTATTAGTATCACTCTTGGGTTAGAAAGTTCTGTTGCTTTCTTGTACGTATCCTTAAAGGTATTCATAAGCAGCAACTACAACCTTTCTGAGCCTCTACTTTGTTATCCTAAATAAACCAAATTTCCCCTCATAAGATAAGTTTCCTTATGTGTATCCAGAGACATCTGAGTCCTTCTGATCATGACTGGAAGCCTGGGCACAGCTTGTTAGAGGAGAGTTTACCAGTTCCTCAAGAAATGATACTTATATTCCTTATTGTAGCTGAAAATACCTCATTTAATACATGTGCTCTTTGATCACATTTTTTCCTTAATAGCCAAAGTAACTACTAATAGATATCATGCAAATAGTTTAGATTTGTAGGTTTCTTTCCTTTTCTCTGTCTTCCAGATGATGAGGCCCATAGTTCCCATAACAGAAGTTACACAAGTCTTCTCACTTTGTACTATTACATCACATCCTCTCTCCCTTTTTTTTTTTTCTTCCCCCTCATTTTTCTTTTTAACCTGGCCAGCTTCATAGTCAGCCAGCCATTCCTGCCTGCTACTCATGGAACATCTGTGTCTTCACCTACCTCACAGTCCTAAATTAATCCCTCTTTTCACTTATAACTTCAGTAACAATTATCTCTTCTCATAACTAGGTCTCCATGCTGTTACATGAGCACAAATGCTGGGTGAAGGGAAGGGATGAAAGGCTTGGCTGTAGGCAGAGCAAAGCTGAAGCAGCCCAGGCTTCAGTGCTCTTGAGCTGCCAGATAAACACTTTTTGATTGTATTTTCTAAGTAACCTCACTGCAAGTGAGGGACAACTATCCAGTCAGCACAAATGTGCAGTCTTCTTCTGAATCTTCTGTATTCTTGACTACATCAAGCAGCAGAAACAAGTACGCAACTGGAAAAAAACCCCCTTTTTAAATTTAATCAAGTGTTCACTTTTTTTTGTAAAATGGTCCAAATAACATACTTGGGACACAATTTAAATTCACTTTAAGATTTTCATATATGATGTTATATGATGTTACAACAGGTATGATGTAACATATATGTTACAAATAAACTAACAATTATAGAAGTAGTAATATAGATTGCCGTTTTCATGTAAATCCTAACTACAAAGTTATTAGGGATATTATAGTTCAATATGGTCTATATGATTCATCTTTGAAAACTGATATTCTTAACACACTGAAAATTACCAGAAAATGATTTAAACTTTTTCCTGTTACAAGACTTGCATTAAAATATAGCTAGAGGCTGGCTTAACACCAACAGCCTATTTATACTTTCATTTTTGTTCCTGAAAATAATTGTGGACCTAATTAACTGTTGGCAAAAATATTGGTACTTAGAGGTCAACCGTATTTGCAGGTGCAGTCATATACTTGGATATCTAAAGCCATCATCTGTACTCACAGGTATTTTTGTGCCTTAGGTAATTTATCACCCCTAACAGGAGGCTATTTTCATAAATGAAGCTATTGAGAATAAACCACTGCATATATTCTACTGCTGTTCAACATAACAGGATAGAACATTAATACTAACTTGAAATTTTCATAGTTTTAAGGAAAACTATTATCTCAATGTGTTTTTTGTGTTTTAATGCAGATGTTATTTTAAAAACTAGGGTAATTGCAACCTGCTGCGTTACATGCATCTGGTTTGTGTAAAACTTAATAACACTCTTAATTAGGCTAATTTAGTCAGATTAATACCTCTGTGTGTTTCAGTACTTACTGTGCTGCTTGCCATGGGGCACTGAATTAATAGTAGCATGCAGAGAAAATAGTCATTTATAAATATTTTGTCTGAGGTTTGTAATGCAGGCTGGATGATACAACATATATGAAGAGTAGTTCACTTTTCTAATGGGAATATCTATGAAAGGAAGTGGATTTAAATGAATATAGAGTGGAAGCTGCTTTTCTGGTGCTACAACATGTTGCTGGCATCAGAAGGGGGTTGCAGAGAATCCCTCTAGATCCCAAAACACAGGAGGTCTGGAAGATTGTGGGGGAGGGTGATAGAGGGGAGTGGCGGGGTGGGGGGAAAGTGATGCCAATGCAGCACCTCTAACTTGATGATGCCTAGTACCTGCTAAATCCATCATTGCTTCTAGGCTATGAATTTGTGAGATGAGCCTCAATCTGCAAGTCTGAAATCACATGCTTACTGATGAAAGTATTTAAACTCATGACAGAGAAGACTTGTTTGTACTACTTATATGAGAAAGAAATAATATTTCAGTTTTGGAGATCCCTCTTAGCTTCATTTTGTGAAAGTGAACATATGCTAAGGTATTTTTCACTTTAGAATTTTAGTAAATATGATAATTGTCCAGGTGTTTGTTAATTTTATATTAGATATTCAATTTAAAATTTAATACTAGAGAAGAAACCTGCACCTCTCAAAGTAATCTACTTGTGTTCAGCCTGCTCACTGAGAATAGTGGTCCTGTGATACATATCTTTTCTTTACATAGTTGTCTACACGTTTTCTTTTGCTTGTTGTCAGTTCTAGAAGCACATATTGCAGATAGAATTGGACCACATACTTCTATTTCACTTGGGTTGCAACTACAGAGTCTGAAATAAACTATCTAGTGATAATACAGTAGTCCTCTTATAAGCTGCACTCCTAATATAGATGTAATTACAGCATACAAATATGAAAAAAGGCATGGTGTCTATTGATAATGTAAGCATTTAAATCCAAGCCTAGTATCTTCAGCAACAGAACATTTCTCCAGTATCAGAGAGCCACTAACTGGAGGACTCTCCCATCCTAAAAAGATATTTCTGAATTAGATTAACTTTGAAAAAGTTACCAGGTAAACAAACATATAGAAGATTTGAGACTTTTGCTGACTTGGTTAAGTGGTTAGCACTGTTTCTCTCACTAATTCCTCAGCATTCCTCCTAGTTATTTCTGAGCCTTTGTCTCAGCATCTTTTATTGGACAGAAGAAGCTCAATTTCTGTCCTAAATAAATGCCCTAAACAAATGCGGCGCATTTTTTCATGTCATCTAATCTAGTATTTCAGGACAGCCTTTGCTTTGAATCATATCCAACTCTGAGAATCATTGCAAAACAAGTTCATCTTAATATTTATAGCTTAGAATAATTATATAGGATCAGTCATCAATTACTTACTTTTCTCTTTCAAAAACAGAATACATATTAAAACTATGTGAACACATGTATTTTATACTTACCAACGTAAATTGTTGGAGAATGTCTACTTTTCTTGAAACTAAAGAGACATGAGTTAATGCACTCCAAAATAGGAACAAGAATTAATAACGGTACAATGCTTATCACATTCATTGCTGCAATTGGCAAAATAAATCCACTGAAGTTCAAGTTGGAATTCATGGTTTGGAGATAATATCCTGAAGGAATCTGCATTGTGGAAAAAGATCCAATTCATTAGTATACCAGTTATACTTAACGGATGAAATTTTACTATATTTGGAAACTTTTCCAACTTTTTTTCCTTCTGTTTTCCTTTCGAAGGAGCCACAGTAAACCAAATACCTGCTGACCTAAAGGAAATGGCCATTCATTTTAAACGCCTTTTGGATTGTGACAGGCTCTGCCAAACATCATTTTCCTTCTGTTTTATTTGCTCCTCTATTTAACAAATCTAAGCACCAAGTCAGCAGTTTGCGCTAGTTTAGTTGACCATCCCTAGTTAGGGCTATGAGTCAACATACTAAATAGTTCTGCCTAATAATTTAATCACTTCTTATACTTCTTTACAGGTAGTGCTTAATAGAACAGAATTACCTTTCCATTTTAGAATAGCAAGATGCAGTTATTTTGAATTTTTAATTGTGTGCTCAAGATGGGAGTAACTTTTAAATACACTCTTGCCAGCATATGGCTTTAAAAGCTATATGGAATGAAGACTTGGGCACAGTCTTAGAAGCAGCTTAAATGGGACTGACAGCCTTAGCAGTGTATAAAGGACTACTTTCTACATCTGGAAACAGAAAGCAAGAGAAAACCAATAATCAGAAGATCAGCAGCCCACCAATGGCAGTCATCTGGGTATGAAATTAAAATAGATTTATAAGGCTGTCTCTCAATTCAAGAGCAATTCAAGAGCAAATAATTCTTCCTCCTTGTGTGAGGCACTACAAAAAATAATTATTAAATTTATTTTTTAAAAATAAACAAATAAAAAAGCTCTCATCACAGTGGCTTCCACCAACAGGTTTTTCTGTCTTTTTTTTTTTTTTTTTTGAGAAATCTTTGATGAATTAAGCATTGCAATTTTATGTGCAACAGGAAGCTGTAATCCATTCCATTTTACAGACTGACAGGAAGAGAAACAGGTAACTTCAGCAATTCACAAAAAGCAGTCATGACAGAGCTGGATGTCAAACTGATTTCTTAAGTCTTATTTCTGTACATGAATCTTATGTTTTTAGAATGTTCTGGATTCCTGCACTACTCCACATGGCTCTTCAATATGACTGGCAATGCTAAATCCAGGTAGAATGTTATTGTTTTTTAGTTATCCAAAAAAATTAAAGTACAGTTAGAAACCCAACTCAAAGGTTATAGTTAACACTATTCATCAAAAAATCTGTTCTGCCCTTAAGAATTGCTCAGAATTCTAGTTCTTAATAGAGATGTCTTCACCTATATTTCACCTCCAAATGAGGATATAAATTGCAAAAGGGTGAATAAATGGTAACTAAACTACGAAAGATCGGAACTGAGCTAATTTTGTTGGTTCCTGGTTTCCACTGCCTATTGCAAATCAGAACTGACTTATTCATAGGAATTAAGTTATCACTAACATGAATCACAGGCACTGAAACATGTTAATTTAATATGGAGAAAATACTATGACTCTTTATATATATATATACATATATGTACACACACACACATCCCCCTCTATAGATATATCTGTACATAAAGATATTACCTAGTCTTAAAAAAAAAAGCCTTAGAGACTTACTGAGGCTTCTGCTGAAGGAATAGAAGTCATCCCTTTCAGAATCACAAATACTTTTCTCTTCTCTCTTATGGATATATACCTGAATATTACAACTCTGATTAATGGCACTTGGTTCATTTTTCATTTCCATCTGGTAATTAATGTCTAACATCAGCTACATTTTGGGGGGTGGGGGGCTGTGGGGGGGGGGGTGGAGGGAGGAGGAGGAAGGGAGAGATGGGGGGGAAATGAGCCAGAGAGATGGAAATGTAGAAGGATGTCAAGAAGGAGCGTTAATAAAGAAGCACACTTAAGTTACCTATTTGTAAGAATTTCCTTAAGCAGACTCTGCACTCATTTTAACACCAATAAGTAAAAATGAATTTCCAAGCTAGCTCATGATTTTCTGTTATGGCAGTTGCCAAAGGGTAAGCTACCTCAAACTCCTGCTCAACCAGGATCATCCAGTCAGAAATGAATTTGAAGGAATCATGTCAGCTTAAGTAGCTTTTTGACCCATTTACATTTATATAACATACACAAACTCAGAAGCAGAAAGAACTGCATGGTCTGATAGAGAGGCTATGAAAGGACTGCTGCTTTCCACAAATGGAAAGCCACCCATTTCCAGTGTAGGTATACCGGCCACATAACCCTGCCAAATCAACACGTAGAAGGAATATGCAACTAAAGAAGCAAAGAAAGATTTTCTACCTCTCCCCACAAGTGAGTGACCATTTAAGAAACTGGAAAATCATATTTTTTTCAAAAGAACACTGAGCCTGAGTTTCTAATAGGTATGACATACCAGCTTGAGGAGCACAGGATTCCCTGGCACTAGATTTTTCAGCCAGTAAGGATTCAAAGAAATGAGTAACAAGCAGTCACACAAGCTCCTTCATGAGTCTTGACCAAGCCAATTTTACTTATTTGATGAGATGAGATCACAAGGTATATTCTCATGCAATTAAAACTACTCAGCCATGTTGCTCTGCTGGTAAAGCAACTGTTAAAAAACATGCCCAGAAACATAGTAGTAAACACATCACAATCTTTTTCAAGATTTTCATTTAAAAGCTGATTACTCACCTGCATGATACATGTTCTATATAGAATTTGGAAAGCAAACAATGGAAAGAGCCTGGCAAGTGATTTTGTGCTTTCCACCTGAGTCTCACTGTACCGACCACCATAGTTTTCCTTGGCATGATCTAACCAGTTTGTCACACCTCCACTAAAGTAGCGATATCGGACACAGCATGTTTTCAGTGCACTAGCAATTACCCCAAAAGTCGTCAGGAGGGAACTGTCTGCAAACAATCAGAGACATCAGGCATTGGTACATTTTTACTTGCTGCCAAAGTTAACAAGCCAAGACAAATCATTTTGTGAGGGAAAACCATAACCTGATATGATCACCCTTATTTCCTTTCCCCTCCCGCAAAAGAACATAACAGGCCAGATTTACTCAAAGCTATTTTTCGAGGCCAACTGGTATGCAACTTAACTGTTACAAAAGCAATCCAGCTGAACTTTCGCACAAAGAGGTACCTTTCACTACCAGTTATTTAACATGCTCTGAGAATTTGTTGTTGTAGTTGAGCAGATGAAGTATTACTTTCCTTTGCTTTTGCTTTCTGATTACTGAATGAGGATAGTTTCAATTCAGGACAGTAACGAAATCTTCCATGTCTGTTGAAGTCCAGGAAAGGAAGGGGCATAAGAGGTGAGAAGGAAAGCAAGCTCAGACAAGGGCTGCTGTGTTAGAGAATTTTGATGGTTGAGCTTCAAAGCCAGAAATATTATGTTAGGACCTCTCATCCCTCACACCACACCACTTGGAAGTTTTCAATCTAGTTTTTGGCATATTAAAACTTGCCTACTGGTTGTTGGGTTCTGGAATTGCTAACTTGGTTCTCAGAATCACATGAAACAAAAGGCAAGGATAGAAAGGACAGGCTTAGGGCTTGGAGATGCAGGTTCATCTAGAGGGGAAGTTTGTCTCTCTATTGTCTCTGGTATGGAAAGTATTTTCAAGAATTGTCTGTCAGATACCTATTGCAAGTACTTAGTGTAGATGGAGAACTAATAAAATTCCCTTTCTTAGATAACTACCATTTAAAATTCTCCAATGATTAGTTAGCATTGATTTGCAAACTGTTGGCACTGCTGAATAAAGTCTCAAATATTACATATCCATCATTGCAAATACAGAGATTGGGTAGCTTTAAGTGTTCTGTATGACTGCACCAGGTAATCATTCCTACCATATACCACAAGTGATGTTTAAGATCCAGAATATTTCAAGACCAAATCTGAAGGCTAAAAAGAAAAGTTTGCAGACTTCCAGAGTGACTTCATTAAAAATTAATCAGAAAAGAGAAAGGTGAGTGAATCTTGTGAAAGGTGAGTTATTTTCAAGAGTTAAAAAAAAGTGGCAGAAAACTCAAGTCAGTTTCAACTCAACTCACCAGAAGAGCATGTTTTAAATCAGAGAAGTGGCAATATCTCGCTTTTTCTTGTAGGAGAGTCTGGACTTTCACAAGAAAGGAATTATCAGCAGTTATGTGGTGTTATTACCACTCTGCAAGGGTTTGGAAACCAGTCAGTGTTGAAATTGGTTCTTCAGGAATTGCTCAGAATACACCAGGATCAAACCACTGGATAGCTCAAAGTGATGACAAGGATGCTTTCCGATTTATCTGACCTTTTCCTTGAATACAGCCATGGCCATTTCTTTTCCTTTGGAATGCCAGATATAGGACAGATTCTTTCTGCTTATTCCTCATTAAAAAAAAGGCTAAAATAATAAGAAGAAAGTCCTGACATTTCAGTGCCTTTCCTAATGGATCAACCGATGCCCTCTTTAACATAATCTCCATCCATTACCTATAAAAATGTCATTTTGTACTAAGCAGAATAGGCAAATACATCATTTAGTTGTGTTTCTCAGCATGGAATCCAAGCAGATTATAAACTCTAGCAAACTAGGAAGAAAAAGCTGCTTAAATTGTAGTTTTAGAAACATCTTGGGTGATACATAGACCTAATTGATATCAAGAGGATTTTGCCAATAATATAGTTAAAATAAAGATCTCACGCCTTCTTTAAAAGCAAAGTAATAAACAAAACCCACACGACTCCAACATGGTGAATTCTTCAGATTGCAAATCTGATCAGTTAGTAAGAGATATATTTAAAAACAAATATTTATACTGAGACACATTGTATACATCAACATCATATACTCTATACTTTTGTTTTTAACGTTTTCTTAAAAACATCTATCTAGATAGATATCTACAACTTTCAGAAAGCAATTTTTCCTTTCCTTTATACTGCAGTCCTTGGCTCTAATGTTCTGCTATTTGACCTTGATCTAATCATGAATATCTATGCTATTTAATTATAATAAAAAAGCCTACATTGCACCCTAGATGGTAGATACACATTTTTCCTCATCTTTGGTCACCTGCCAGTCCTCAAAATTATAGCAGTGCGAAGAAATGCAAATGAAGTCCACGCTTGACAGCTAAGCATAATTGAATACATGATCCACATTTGAAGAGTTACCTTAAAATAAAAAGGTATCATATATAAAAAATAATTTCTTTAAGGTCACCTATGGATTTGAATTACAGTTCTGAAGAATTTCCAACTTAGCCATCTCATTGGAAGGTACAAAGTGTATTATCATTTATTTTGACTAAGGAGATGAAAAACTTTGCAGATACTAGCCTACAGACTTGCATTCTGCAAAAAATTGGAAAATGTACATTAAAAAGAATATCAAACACCACTGATAGGGAAAACACTTAATGATACAAAAAAAATATTCTGCTAGTTTTGTGCAATGTCCAATATTAACATAAATGCACAGATTATGTCTATCTGCTTAGTTTAGTTAAACTAGTTAGATGATAAACCACTACAGATTTAGTGCATATAAAACAGTCCAGCTCAGGGGTGAATATGGAGGAACATATCCAGGTTCTTAACATCTGTAGTGAGCTCCACTGAGCCAGTCAACCATCATTCTCGGTATAAAGAGCCAGCTAATCTGATGCCAGTCTTTGCAGATCTCAGTCGGGCATTAATAGGATGTTTTGGGGGATGCATGGAGAGGATATATTTCTTTGGGTCTGTTTGTTTTTACCTTATCACTACGATATTCCTAGGCACCTGACTTAGCCATTCATCTCCTCAGTGCCAATATATTTTTGCTCAAGTTATACATATAATAAAAATACCAAAATAATAAAAAAGTTGCTTTCAACTTCTGGAGTCTATTGGAAAAAGAATTGCAAGGTTTGGGCACTTATAGCCTTATGCAGATCACCTAGGTTCCACCTACATTTCTGTGCCTGGTCAACTGAGAGAGGTAATTGCCATCAGAAGATTTTGAAGAGCTACGTAAGGTACTACACCTGGTAAGATTCCAGAAGTGTAAAAATTTCTGCTTTAAGATATCTCCATATCCCACACAGCCAAACACTATTTAGCACTATTCAGAATTTCTAATTATTTTCAGTTATGTACAAATGCTTGATGTTGTATTGGCAAGCACTCCAAACTAAAAATATGCACCAGACACTCTGCAAGATAAAGGATATTATAAAACAGCTTTGCTACTAGCTTATCTACACAGGCAATTAGGTTTAATTCCTGTCTTGCTTACCAACCACATTGCTTGGTTGCTCAGCTGCAAGCTCAGGCCAAGCTCTGGAGCACACAAAGGAGAAAACACAAATGTGCTTGTGACTTAGCATAGGCCTAAACTCTGCTTCAATTGATCTAAATACATTGGGCATAGGTTGAACGAAATGTGCTATAGTAAAGACCTCCAGCAAGCATGCTTATGGTACATCTTCCTGCATAGGCAAATGCTTTGACCTAGGAACATGACAGAGGATATTTGTAAGCTTACCAATGGCCACTTTCAGTTCTTCAGTCTACCCAGAATCTACAGCTCTGACTCCACAGGGGATGTTCTATTTTATACAGACACCCCATAGAGCTAAAACCCCAAGTATTGCCAACAAAACAGGGGTTGTGTTGTGGAAAAAGCTTGTTTAGATGTGCAAGTTGATCTCTTTCATGAAAATAATCTTTAAAGACATTTCCTGAGAAATCATTGCTTCTTACCTGTTTTGGGTTTGTAAATCATTTCACCACGCATCATGTGAATTGTGATCATAGCCATAAGGACAGATACAAATGGGATAAGAAAACCAAGGTTCCTGGCCACAGATTGCTGGATATAAGAAATGCTGACAAAGACAACTGCTGAATTTAAGTTAACCAGCCAATAAAACCTAATACAAATAAACAAGAGAGAGAACAGTGGAGAAGCTGAATAATATAAATTCTTTACAAGAGATATAATTTAAAACATTATGAATTTAAAAGCATGGTAAGCATGGGCAGCACCAGTATCATGCACACATTGACACAGCAATTAACATCAAATTTCACTTGGATGTCTTAGCTCCAAGAGGTATATGATTAAACTAACTCTACTAAGGCAGTAGAGCTGAACAAATCATCAATCTAGTTCCAGAAATACACTGTGGATTAGAGCAATTAAAAACTTCTACATTTATAGTTTACACATTTAATATGTGAAAGCATAAGTTTTGTGTGCTATAATCAAACCACATACTTTAAGCTTAACAGAGAAATGTCTTACTGCCATCATCCCTTTTTTAAAGGCTGTTAGAATTAGATTTATTGGAAGGGATGGCATTTCCATTAGCTGCATGGCCTGCTGGCTTAGCTGGAATTTTTGTTGGCTCTGGAAACATCTTGATAAAGGAGTTCCCAAACATAATTTGCTCTGAGACCACTTCTAGTAGTAGAGGTGTTTTCTAACTGAAGTGTTTCCCAAATAAGTGCTGAGCCCTTCCTATGCACAGAAGACATTAAAATGAAATTCATATACTCTTGGAAGAAGCTGATGTAACACTAGTGGTAGGCCTAGCACAGTTTGAAACCCTTGATAATAGCACATTCAATATGCTTAAAGGAATTATAAGGCTAGTAAAAAGCAAAACAAAAGACACCGAAACAATTCATGTTCCCACCAGGATTGTTATTTTATCCTAGTATATCAGTTTATACCTGCACAATTAAGACTATACTGTCACCATATCTTTTTTATTGGAATCCAACTCCTTACATAGCCCATTAATTAGTACTTCTTCTAAAATCCACTTTTTCCTAAAATAAGCTAGTTAACAGCATAGGTATTCATGACAAAGTGAAACAAAAAATGTACTGCTTATTCTTCTACTGCATAGTCCTTGTCACTCTTCTTATGACTGTTCAACTTTTACTGTACTATTCATAATTATAAGCATTTCAGCTGTAACCCCTCTAACTCATTTCACACTCCGAGGTGTTCCTCACACACTGTTCTTCAGGCAACTTGCATTTCCTTTCCTCTTCAGCAGAGCTTTAACTGATATTTCCTTTAAAACATAGGTCTCAAAAAAACAGGGGTTTGAGGCTACAGACCATACTCAGTGAATGTTTGGTGAGCATCTCAATGTAGAGAAACCAGAGTTAGGGAGAACCTGCCTTGGTGGAGTCACATTTTCAAGAAATTTTAATCTATCAGGGATCAGTATGAGAATTCACTTGAATCTCTTGCATAATACAAACCAGAGACTCTCATTCAGCAATCTTTGCTTCAGCTTTGAATCTCACTTCCAAAGGCTGCCTGCTTAGCCTTTGAAATTTTGCATTAAGACTTTTAAATTGATGAAACTTCTAAGTTTCAAGTTGGCTTTAAAGGCAACAATTTTATTTTAAACAAGAGGTATCAATAATGCAATAATACTATCTCAAGATATAGCTTAGATTTGTAAGATATATAAGATATTGTAAGATATTGTAACTACCATAGGAGATTCTTCACCTTTAAAAAATCCCTCAGTTTCACTCAAAGGTGAAATATACATTGATATATATGTAGATACCTCAATATACATTGCTTGAGGAAGCAAAAAAGCTTTCTTGCCTTCTATCACTTCTGTCTCTTGTATGGTATTGGACTTGAATCTCTATGTCTCCCAATTAGTACAGAAATCACTTCTCAACATTTAAAAAAATCTTAACATGTTTTAGAAGACCAGTTATTCTTTAACAATTCAACTCTTGGCTTCCTAGTCTGTTACCTCAACCAGAAATCAGCTGGTAGGAGAAGAGCTAGGTATCTGTCTTCCATCACAGTCCCCTGTATCAATCACAGGAAAATATTTTGAGCTACAAACCTTAAGAGGGAATTGCAAGTCTCTCTTGACACCAAGGACCCTTCACCAACCCCGTTTCATCCATTTAACGTGACTTCTAGTCTGATCTGCTGTAATTGCCAAGGAAATCATGATCATATAACAAGTTACAGTGTTGAAATCATTACCTTACTGCTTCTGACTGTTCTACCATTGCCCTTTACATTGTATCCAGCTAGAGCCAAGATAGTAAAGTCTCTATCATGTCAGAAGCAAGGACCTTGGAAGTGAACAAACTTCATTAGTGTTACCAACTAATTCATATCTCACCTTACTAAGGAGGGGAAGATTATCACAGAGGATGTGCAGCAGTAGACATGCAAGCATGGCTAAGCAGCTCAGCTAGCAGAACATGGAGAGCAAGCAGTCAAAGAGTAACAACGTACTCCATTTGGGTAAACTCATTGCTGCTGAGAGCCACACAGCAGCTCTCATGGAGCTAGCGAACTATGCAGAGCAGTCAGCAGGTGTTCTCTGCCCTCATGTATTTCTCTGAAGTCACACCAAAACATGCCTGAACTTTCAGCATCAATCGCTGTTTCCTTCAAATCATTTATGTTTCCAATGGACGATAGCCATCCCCCCCCCCCCCAAAAAAAAAAAAAAAAAAATCACAGACTTTTCCACTCCCACAGAAAACCATCTCTAGGCACTTTTGAATGATGCTATTACAGGACAATGATAGAGTTGAAGGGATTTTGTACATAGATGTGTTGACCCCTGTTCTGCTAAAGTTTCTTAAAAATATATCGTTACACAACTGGGTTAGCTATAACTTGGGCAGATGTTTTAGACGTTATTAGCTGGAAATTGTTTCAAGTTAGAAGTTTCAGCCCCTGTTTTCTAAATTTTCTACAAAATGTGCCTGAGATACCTAAAAGGCCTGAAGCTCCTTATGACTATGACTGTTTTACCAGAAGCAGGAGCCTCCAAAGAAAGCCCTTAAGTGCAGGGGAGTGCTTTGGGTTTTCAGCAGCTGGAGCTCATAATAATAAAATATCTGGACCACTGTATAGCAAAACACTCAGACTGAGATGTAAAGCTCCTGTCCTCTTGCAGAAAGAAAAAAAACCCAACATGTTCCAGCAATCCCTATGAAATAAAAAAGAAAAATAAACTAATCTCAGTGCACACACCAGAATTCTGGGAGTTGCTCATATCATACTGGCTGTACCAGATCAGAACCTACACAAACAGGAACACATCTTGCTGGCTCTGACACACAACAGATATTAATATTGAAATATTTGGCGTAAAGCATCTAAAATATCCCAGTAAGGCAGAGGTGAATGCTTTGAATATATCAAACTGAATACTGTGTTCAACTTCACAGTTCAGAACTCCTTCCTGGTGGACACCAGCTGGACTACTTCAATGAAGGTGAGTGAGGAGTGAAAGATTTTGAAGGATACAAAACTTGGTCACTACTCAGCCTCTCCTCACATTTCAAATTCTAAACTGTAAAGTATAATCATCTCTTGATAGAGTGATTAATCACAGCAGGGTAATAAAACCAACCAACTAATCACTAAAACCTAGACAAGATCTATATGGCTATATCAAGCTAGACTCAAATACATAGCACGTGAATGCAGCAGACTGAAAGCTCAACCTCAACATCAGGAGATAACTAAGACCACTAGCTGCTAACAAAGGGAATGTATTGTTTATATAATGTTAAAAACCTACTGTGTATAACCACCTGTCAATTACTTCCTCTGGTGTAAAATCAAACTAAATATTTTATCCTAATTCCTATTCTAAAGGGTATTTGTACAAATAATGTTCACTGAAGCAACAAACCAAGATCTCCCACTTCCAAAGTAAACACCTTGGACAAAAGGATTATTAGGATAAAAGAGTTTCTTTCTGTGGCCTAAGAATTATTTTAATAGAGTTTAAATAAAAGAGATTAAAAAGCCCATTTAGAGTGACCAATAAGCCATTCTAGTGTTCAGGCAACTTACCTGCGACATGAATGTCTTGTGTAGTTCTAGTCTAGTTGCCTAGATTATGCAGAGTAGAGCACTGAACTCTGTACCTCAACCTGGTTGAGCGGCCATACTGAGCAAGTAGTGTAATCACTAACGAATAGTCTTTCATCTTTAACCTGAAAAATCTTGCCTGGTGGAGGGCTTTCAAGAAAACATGCCATTTTAATGAAAATCTTCTGTTTTGAGGAAATCCCTCTTCAAATGAGAGACACTTCCCCCCACCCCCATCCCAGAAAATTTTCAGGTGTTACTTCTACTTTAGCAGCTAGAACAGTGCAAGAGATCTGTAGAGCAATATAGCTTGCGCTGAGGACCTACTGTCCACATTATATACACTGAGGATTTTACTTTGCAATAGTTCTAGTCTGGTCCTATAGGACACTAGTGGCTTGTGACACTCAAGCCAGCAATGGGCTTCATTATCAAATACGTATCTGTCATTCAGTTTTGAGTTTAGTTCTTCTAAAAGGAACCGTGCTTATGCACTTTGAGGTCTCTCCCCCGTGACAGCCAAATGCAGACAGTTGGGAGGTTCATTTCAAGAACATAGTCCTAACATAAACTGAAATGCTATTGTGACACACACAGAAAAATTCAGTAGTCTTATTAGAATATTTTATAGGGATGTATTCATTATGATCACTTCAGAAAGTAACAACTAGATAACTTCTCATTTAAAATTATTATTGATGCTTAAGTAAAAACATTTCAAGTACTATGTAAAGTAATCATCAAAATGCATTTTGCAATGCTTGCTGAATCTCTGTTCCAAACAAAAATTTTGAAAATATTCCCAAGTTGACCTTTTGTCACTTTTTTGGATTAATTCATCAATCAATAGATTTCCTATTTCTTGAGAAATTATCTGCTCTTATTTTTTAAGCACATCTAGCTCTGACAATTCAAGTTCTGATTTTAACCAAGTTCAGATCCAAATACTCTGAGTACATAAGAATGGACCAGTCTCCACACTGTAGAGATATACTTCTCATTACAAAGTTCAGCTCTGGTTCTCTGCAAAGACAAGGTATTAAAGGAAGAGAAGAACAATGATAATAATAATATTAAAAAGGAGTCAGAAAATTGTGTCCATGTTAATAGTTGAAGCTTATTTGCAGTAAACGGAAAGGAAAATCATCAGAAGAAATGTAAGATAGAAAAGAAGGAAGGAAGAGAAATACTATTATATTTTCCCATGTTCTCTGCATTTTTACAGCAGAACAGTAAGATACAAGTTAACTGCTAACTGCCATGCTTAGTCTGGATTCTACCCTTTGCTCTTATCCTCCACTCCCTTGGACGGAATTAACTTCTCAAGCTGTAAAAACAGTAGCAGTCCATAGCCTTAGCCTCCATAAAGCACAAGTCCTTAGGGAAACTTGCACCAGCAGAATACAATTCCCTTCTTCATTTAACATTGGTATATTCTGTTTAGATAAATCATTACAGTCATGGTCACGCTAGAAGTTAGAACACAGCCCCTAGATGTACAAAGAAGCCTTCTTTGTGGGTTGAACTAGATATCAGGTAGCTACAACGTAATATCTGGCAACTTTCTAACCATTATCCTTCCTTAACCCAACAAGTCTGACTATTTAAATAGATCTTGGCTAAGAATGCAGGCTCTTATACACCAAGAGTATGCCACCATCTATTTTAATATATTATTTTGAAATTCATTCCTGTGACAAAAAACTACCAAAAGAAAATAGCCTACCAAGAGAAAACGATTATGTTTTCAGGGGTTGTAACAAGATTAACAATGCTAAGAATGAAACCCCATTTTTAAGTCTTAAGATTGCAATCAAAAAGCCCCTCCTTGCATGCCATTGCAGAAATTATTATTTTTTTTTAATTGCACGTGTGCCTTTCTTGATACTTACAAAGCCCCATGAACTGACCCATCTGGATTCCCCCAAGGAACTGTTTTATTCGTATTATGTCTCCTTTGTAATCAACACTGAGAAGTGTCACTTTGATTAAACACAATTCTGAATGGCTAAGACCACAGTACAATAAATTCTCCAGAGCTATCTTTCAGAACAACTGATTGCTCTCCAGTCTTAATCCCCCAGAGTCTTATTTAATCAAAATGATGTTGCTAATTAAGGATTAAAACTCAGAATAGAATAAAAAGGAAAAAATTTTTTCTTCTCTCTTATGGGCAGGTCAAGGAGGCAGAATCTGCTCTAAGGTTTCATCCACCTCTCGTAAAGCTGCCTTATTCACTGAAGTTCAGATTTAATTCACAACTCTTTGATATTAACATAATTGGAGGAAAAAAAGAATAGCCAGGAAAGCCATTCCCAAAGGAACAGAGATCTGATTCACTAAGATCTTCATTGATTCTTCAACATTGCATTGTCAATATGGAAATACGCTGTTTTGATTTTAATAACTGTGGAGGGTGTGTGTGTGCACATGTGGGAAAGGAAAGAGGGTAGTTTAGAGTTTATTCCATCTCCAAATTGCTGCTTCAAGGCAAGGTTTCCACTGATATTTCTACAGTCCTTGGTATTACCAACAGCTTAACCAGAAATGTATAAGTGAACACACACAGTGCTCTTTATAGTGCTACAGAGTGGTAAATAAAGGCAAATATATAATGAAAATCACCCCCTGAAACACTGAAGGAGAAATAGTTAATATGAAAAACATTTTAATTTTAGGAGACTTTCCCTCTCCCCTCAAAGTTGTTCTGAAAAATATGCAAATATTTAAACTCAAACACAAATGTCAAGTGGTTTATCTGAGGCATCAATTGACAGTGATAGAACTGAAACAATACAGAAGATCCCTGCCTTTAAGATCAGCAGTTAGAGGCCACTAATAAACCCTAGTTCTAACAAACCAGCAGACTCTTCTGCCTGTTATGTCTAAAACTCTGTTGTGATGTTAACTCTAACATATTGCTGAATTTTTGCCACCTTTAAGGAGCAAAAGCAAAATATCCTCAAGGCATATCCTTGCTAAAGCTAATAAACCAATTGGAATATGTTGTTCTAATAGCAACTAGGTTAATTCTACAAGCATTTGGATGCATCAGTTGATGCTAACTCTGAAGATTTCTGAAGGAGGCTAGGTTATCACCTACTGGTCATAACCAAGAGAAAAAATTTAGGAAAAGTTTTTATGGAAAGAGCAATTCTTGGAAACTCTTCTAAAAATCTGAATGTTACAGTTCAAACAGCAAAACAAGAAACCCATCATCTATGGAATCTGCCTTGTAAATTAACAAGGAAGTTCAGGACAATGTTCTACGATCCCCACAGACCCTTAGTTGATACTAAGTTACTAACCAGTTGAAAAAAGAAAGAAGTTCCTTCAGTCCACAGTCCTCAAGGTTATATGCACTCAGTGGACAAACTATAGCTCTTATGCCTCCAATTCCCAGGCTAGCTGTTAATAGTGCAAAGTAGAATACTATTTTCTGCTCCTTTTTGGTCAGCGTGTGAAGAATATGGCGTCTGTCAATGTAAATATCTTCAAAGGGGAATGCCACAACAGGTAGTAGGGCTGTGCCTGGAATAGGGAAGAAAATTGACATTTGAAATGGGTTAGATTCATGTCATTGAATAATTTAATTCAAAACCCTTTGATATTAACATAACTGGAGGAAAAAAGAATAGCCAGGAAAGCCATTCTGGGCTTTGAGGGTTTTTTTTAAGCAGCTATGTTGAAGTGACTGACAAGGAATCAAAGATCCATGACATAGATGAGTGCAAAGAGGAGCTTCTTGACTCTCTAGAGAGTTAGAACCTTTTTGAATGTTGCTATAGGAAGGGAAGACCAGTAAAGGCCTCTCAGAAAGTGTAATTTTGTTTTGGAATCCTTGTAAGGATTCAGGTCCTTCAATCAACTGAAGAGCTCACATGTGAAACCTAGCTCTGTTCACTGTGCCTTCCCCATTTCCTGCATCTAGAGGGTAGTAGCTCACCATGTGCATGAGGGCATGAGCTAAGGCATGTAAATTTGCCTGACGAACAACAAATCAAGCAAAAAGAAAAAGTCCCCAGTGTAGAGTACGTTTTTTTTTGTATTGTCTTTAAATCCCAGCCTTCTAAGGAGAACGATAATCTAGCAAATAAATTTGCATCCAAAGTTTTTTTTGTGGAGAAGTTTCTTGTTTTTTGCTGCAGATATGTGTAAAATATATGCTTTTCAGAACTTCTTCTTGCCATGAATTGCATTTACCAGATCTCGATTGCAAAGCAAGTCTTTGAGATTTGATCAGCTACAGATTCTCCAGTTGTAACTATAGACTAAAACCAAAATATATTCTTGTATGTAAACAACAACCTCAGCCTTCACTAAGGCTATGATTGTGCCTCAACCCCTAACAGATGAGGAATGCTTAATGATCTTTCCTCCCAAAAGAGTCCTTTTGTACTGTATGCACGTAAGAGGTAGCCGCATGCAACACTGAATACAAAAGCAGTATTCAGCCATGATTCCAACAAAGTTATCTAAATTCCTCTTCGGCAACTGTTCTGTGATACTGCCAGTAGTTATCAAGGCAAGGTCTAACCATTTGATCTGACAACATGAGCAGGTATTTGATGACTTGGTTAAAACAACACCCAAACACATAAAATTCAGTTTGTGTCACCTGTGTCCTACTGCAAGATCTGCATTGAAAGGACAAATGGCAGAAGGAGATTCCAAACTAGACATCCATGGGGAAAAACAATGGAACATAATAGTAATCATTTTCCAGGCTGTTCGCACAGTAGTTTTGCAGTGAATTCAAGAAGGTTTGCGAAGCTAAAGAAGATGATTTCATGCATGACTAATTTTTCCTTACTGTGTTACACGTCTGAATAACAACCTGTCTGACTACTGCAGAAAGCAGACTTGCTTACGCTCAGCTCAAATGCTGCTGCAAATAAAAAAGTTCTATTTGCTCAATTTAAGTGGAAAAAGTAATCCCCACCTGTGAATTTCATTAATTATTTCACAACAGCCATACTTAGCCTGAGCAGTGCTTGTATATAACAGATCTCCAGAATAACAGGTGGTGAAAGTGTCAGAATGTGCTAAGAGGAAGCAGGCTCTGAGAATTAGCACATAGCTTCTGTGCTTAAGGCGAAGATTGTTTATAACAATACGTACTTAACTACATTTTTCCCACTTGTCCAACTATAAGTCACATACCTTTACATATAATAAACTCTTACTACCAACAGCTGGGAAACAGTTTCCAAATTATCTCACAAAAATGGCTAAAAATCTCACATTTTCCCCAAACACTAGTAACTTCAGATGCTTGTTAAAGGGACCAGCTTCAAGAGAGAGCTGAGTATCTGTCTTCCAACTCACTGAGCCACTTAACAGGAGTGAATTTGGGGCACTAAATATCCATAAGTTGTAGCAGGCAAGAGTACTTCAGTTTTGTTCAAAGAACCACTTTACAAAACTATATAGGCAAGCATACTGCAGTGCATTTTGTAGAAGGGAAACTAAAGTAATAAGCTATTAAAGAAGTTGGCCACAAAGTTAGGGAAACCTGACAGATTTCCAACAAACGTTGTCATGCATTTCCATAATAGAATTATTAAACTGCACATGAAATAGTCACCAGGGTATCACCTACCTAGGAAGTGTAGAAACATGCAGATGCACACAAGCTTGATCCTCCCCACAAGACACTCTGCAAGCCAGCCAACCAGTACTGGTGTTAACATGGAGGTGCCCACAAAGCACATATTGACAATGGCTGCCTGGTAGTTGCGATAGCCAAGTTTGACAGTACAAAACAGGATCATGTTGCAGACAATGCCAAAGAACGTGAACCTCTCACACAACTCCACCAGTAGCAGACAAATAGCTGCTTGGAAATTCTTCTCAGGCTGAGACTGAGGCATGTTTCCAGTATGATTGCTTCTCCTGGGTAACAGTCTTTGCTGCTTGCCATCAGCATGGTTCAGAAGTTCCTTCTCTTGCACATCTCTTCTGTCTGCTGACATGCTTGACTTTTTGGAGGAAGACTGGGTAGAGCAGCTTAAGTTACAGGTATACTTCTGTTATCCCACACTGTAATTAACAAACTGGTAAGACTCTCACTTTGAATTCCACACTTCACTACTACAATTTCTCAGGGCACCTGCCACTTTTGTGCTACTACACAGAGGATCAAAGAGTATTAAAAAAAAAAAAAAAAAAAAAAATCAAAGGAATACATCAACATTTCAACTTCTGACTTTAGCAACATTCAGAAACTCAGTCTGTTTTTTTTGTTTTGTTTAAATTTGTCCATTTGGGGATGAACAAGCTTTTCCTCTAAAATTACATTACCTATTAGATTATGTGCATCCAATACAATATGTGCAACTGTATCTGTATGCTAAAGATAAAGGTTTAAATACACAGGAAGGCTAAGCATTTTCCAGCAGAATTCAGGTAATAGATCAAGAAAATAATTTAGGAAAAATAATCTGATACTTTAATTAAGCAACAAGTGAAAAACTGCAAACAGAGATAAAGAGAAAGATTTTTTTTAAGGTTAATAATTTCTAATCATTATTACATTTCTTGTTATTTTTGGTTGAAATTCAGATAAGAAAGTTAATTATAAAGGTAAGCAATGCTTGTTCATTTAAGTTAGAAAAGCAAATTTTGTAAGAAAGTAACTTGAGTGTACAAAGATGAAAAAGCAATCAGAGAGCACCCTAAACCAGAACTGTTTCTCTAAACAGATCTTATGCCATAGCTACAATGCATCATGAGGGGCAGGAACATAGATGATACATTCTCTCATATCAACCAGATGCAATCACCAACTTAAAAAAAAAAAAAAATGATGAGAAGTGAAAATTATACTGCTTTATATTGCCATGGTTGGTACCTTATTTACAGAGAGGTTTACAGATTTTTCTAGACCAATTTCTCTATTTTGTGGAGCTCACTGCAATTAATAACAGCTCTCCAAAATACTGCCAAATAAGAGTGAGAAGTATTCTGCATCTATTTTGCACAAATGTAAATGTATACATGTTACAAAATAGTGGCAAATCAGGCCTACTTTCTAAATAGAACTCTCAGTGCCTCTGATGGCTTTTCCGGAGCTATAGGCTCTGATGTTTGTTTCCACCTGTCCATATAATTCCTCAAATTATATCTTTTCAAATCTATTTCCTATATGAGAACTACTACATCCTAAATCAAATGCACAACAGTGTATAACCAATATGGATAAACATAGATTCCGAGATTACCTCCCAAATCCTATGAATGTTGCTAGCAAGTTTGGGGTTGCTTCCCTCACTTGTTTCTAAAACAATTATTGCTGAACCCAAAACATAGAAGCTCTGAAACCTAGGTCTAACTAGCAATAAGATTGTTGCCTAAAATAATTCATACATATATATATATATAAAGAATCTAAAGCCAGAACTCAGACATCAGAGAACTTCTATTTTTCAGAGAGGTCCAGTCAGGGATGAAAATGGCTGTGATTTACACCATGCCAAGGACTCTTTGTGTCTTCTTATCTAAGATGGGCTAAATTGATCTTCATTTGGAGCAACTGACCAGCAAAATCTAAACTGGAAATCACTTATAACTCAGTTTCTGCATCAAAGCCTAATGAAGCCAACCACAAATCAAGCCAGAGGAGAAGATGGCATTTTGACTAAGAAAAGCACATACACCCTCTGTTTTACAAAGCTACTCTTATCTAAATGTTAATAAACAAGTTTAACTTTCCTTATTTTTTTTTAAGGGAAATCTGACTACATCTTAGAATCAGATAGAAAACATCAGGATAACTACACTCTTACTCCTATTGATATTTCAACATCAAATAATCTCTGTTTTCCTATGAATTATTTTTCTTTAAAGAAAGCACACAAAGTTTACCTGTTCTCACGAGTGTGAGCAACTGAAAGTGAATCATATCACAGAAACTGGTAGAGAAAGCAGGGTTACTATCTGAAAAGGCTGTATCTGAATCCTCATGTGGTTTCAATTGCCCTAATTTTGGAGAGCAAGCTAGTGAAAAGCAATAATTGACTGAGCCTTATAAATGCTATAGAGAAGCAGAAGGTGGGTGATTTTCATTGCTGTTTCTTTTAAATTGCCTTTGCATGTGACTGCTATAGTGGTGGTGGTGGTGGTTTTGATGATTGAGGACTGTAATCAGTAAATGAGTTAACATACTCAATGCTAAGAACATATACAACTTCATATAACAATGTGGCCTTTATTGATTTTTTAAAAAAACACTTCTGCTGCAATTATATGTTTTCTAATTCTTTGACATCATAGTTTTAGTTGAATTTGAGTTGAATCAACCTGTGTTTCTTCAGCTTATCCTTAAAAAAGAACATTGATAGGACTGCATAATCCCTCATGAAAAACCCTATTATTTTTATTAATATGTTCAGTGTTTTACACACATTCAAGCAGCTGGAAACCAGCTGCACTGAACTACTAAAAGGGTTTTGATATCAGACCCTTCTTCTGGCAGTACCTCTGCCTCCTTGTAAAAAAAAATTGTGTTTTTTTAAACAAACCTTCTTTAAAGGACAGCTCTCAAAATGCAAAAGTGAGATCTTGCAGAGAGGTTTATAAAAACACTTGCTCTCTAACATGACTGTCAGTTCATTAGAGCACTGGTCACTAATAAAAGGGTTGCTATCTGATAGCTCATCAATCAAGGAGAAGGTTACTTCTACTCATACTGGAACCTATAAATTAGCATAGGCAAATGAATTAAGTTGGACAGGCTGGCACTCAATTACTCTCCTATTCTTTCTCACTTAAGTGACTGTTGTGAGTGTTTTTATTACGGGGTAGTTTATTGAAATTGAGGAGTTAGAACTTCAGTGTCCAGTGCAACAGTTCCTCTGGCTAAAAGGTCATGGCTCTAGACCTCTATTTATGTGCTAGAACGGCCAGGCTCTCTAACGTTTTAGCAACTTTAATTGAGCTCTTGTCTTAATCTTCCAAAGAACTTGTGAGACGTGCTACCCTTTGTCAAAGCAGCAGCTGTGGTGCCTGCTAAATACCTTTGGGCGAAAATGTGATTGACGTGGACGGACTGACAACGCAACACAACAATTTTGACATTGTAACTAAAAAATTAATCACATGGGTCAAATCTTTCCAGTCTGTGCCTGAGTTCCCACTGACTTCCCTGGGTTGAGAAGCCGGCTCAGTGATCAGTGACCGAGGGACTGCAACTTCCAAGCCAGAACAAAGGAGGGCTGAAGTTCTGGGGACGGAAAACAGGGGCAAATATGCCTGGGGTTTGCTGCCTGATGGCAGGAACACAGGTCTACAGTGGTAGGTTGAGCAGGCAGCCACGGGAAATAAATACAGCTCAAAGTCAGATGGCAGAGGGGGAAAAGTAGGAAAGTGCTGCAGAGATGAGTTTGGAGAAGTGCTCCAGGCACCACAAAGTGTCTTGCTACAGCTCCATGTGACTAATTAGAAGAGTTACAACTTCTGTGACAGGAAATAGAAATGTGGTAAACGCAAAGGCTAAAATTTCCTGTTTTTCCAAGGCTTCACGTTTTGCAAAAACACCACTCTAATTTACTGCTCTCTTATGCTTATGAGAAGTACTTAATTTAACACAAATAATAGCAGTGACCAGTCCACCCCGCTGCCATTGCAAGTCTGTTTCCTGCGGGATGTGCTTCGGCAAGGGTAGTTGACTAACCACAGCTTTCTGCAGGCACTGCCTAGGCCTGCTTTGGTCTAAGGCAGCATGTGTAGCCTCAGAGAAAGGGTCAGTCCCTCTGTTATTAAGTATATCCATTTCTCTCCTTCTTTCTCTTCCCCTCCCCAACCCTTGCAGTTACATCAACAATAGGGGAAAAATCAAGAGAGGCAAATCCCAAGTCTCTCAGCCACAAATAATTGCTGGAAGCAATGTTCTTGTACAGGTTGAAGATGACCTGCTACTTGTAAATGTGCCTACAGGACTTTAAAATGGCTGTGAGTATAGAGTTTAATTACAGATAGGGTAAAGCAGAGGCTCATATTCAAAACAGTAGTTTTTACTTCCAAACTTTTTTGTCTTTTGCTGTCACCTTTTGTTCTTTTTTGTTGCTTTTGTATCTTTTGCTGTCACTTTGGACAATGTCACATAACACTGGCTCCCCTTTTCCTGAACAAGCATGATAGTTCTACCCTATTTCAGGGGACAATAATGAAACTTAATTAGAAAAAAAAAAAAATGATCACAACTCCTGAGGAAAGGAAATAACTAGGCTAGGCCAATTAGCAAAATTAACATCTTCAAAGTCTTACCACTGGCAACCCTTTTAGAGATTTCTGCACTCTCAGTACTCTAGCTGCTTTGCAGACAGCCTTGAATCAGGACTGTGATGAACTGGAATAAATTCTAGAACAGGATGATGTTTCTTTTGGTATTCACACCATTGGAAACAGGTATCTGATGTTTCTGAAAGAACTTTGTCAGCATCAGTAAACATGCTGACTAATATTTGTCTGACTGCAAGCCAGAAGAACAAATACATACAAATACTTACAAAACCTAAGTGCTTTGTAAATAATGTAAAAGGTCAATTAAGAAACTGAAATGCAATCATCAGGAGGTTGAGAAAGCTTATTTGTGAAATCTGTTAGATTAGCAAATCTACTCGAAGAAAATTGTTTTCTAGTCTATAAACACCTTCTAAATGTGGTAAAAGTACACTTTGAAGGCTGGAAAATAGCTGCTACAAAATAAACTGTTATTAAAATTATTGACTGTATCAGAAACTCTCTGGGAAGTTATGGGATTATGGTACCATATCATGTTTTAATAACTTTATTCTCCCTTTGGTAAGTATTGCAAAACTTTCAAAACTTTAGCCAGATGTAACTGGGAACCCTAGCCCAGTTCTGCCCTGCAGCAGGATAAATGTAACACTTTCTGTCTTGTACCATGGAAACTTTTGTCTGTGAAAGTGCAAGGCCAGGGTGAGAATTTTAATTTGGGGAAAAGTAATATTTTAAGAAATACATTTGTTTATTTTTCCTTTTGTAGTTATATATTAAAAGAAGGTGGGAAAGCCATTTTTTTTTCATTCTTCTAAAAGGAAACATACAAAGAAGTAGAATCAAATCATCCTCTAAAGAATACCTAGGAACTGCCAGTGGGGACTGCAAACAGAAGTTCTTTAGCAAAAAGCTTTCTTTCTCTGTTTGTCCTATGAAATAGCGGTGTAGCCATTTATCCCTGAGATCTGCTTTTTCCTCTGTGCAATTTTTTCTCACTCTTCCTCCTATTCAAGTGGTAAGCATGGTAAAGTGTAGAACAGTTTTCCCACAGAATGCCTTTGTGATTGTTTGTGTCATGTTTGCTTGGATGTTTCTCCCTCCATCTTGAAAACAGGAATAATATTGAATTAGTTCACAGGGGTGTTGAGAGACTAATTCACTAAAATGCATAATGGTCTTCTCATTCTCAGGTAAAAAGTATTACAGAAAGACAAAAAGTTTTCATCAACAGACACACTTAGGTGTAAGTTGCAAAGCTACTAAAACATAGGAGAATGCATAACACTAAGTACCTAAGCAAGTATAAGAAAGTACAAGATGAGGACATACCGGAGTGAGTCCAGTAAAGGGCCAAAAAGATAATAAGGGATCAAACCACCTACGATATGAAAAAAGGCTGAAAGAGCTGGGATTGCTTAGCCTCGAGAAGAGAAGGCTCAGGGGATCTTATCAACGTGTATACATTGTGTATACAATGGGTATACAAATACCTGAAGGGGGGAGTAAAGAAGACAGAGCCAGATTCCTCTCAGTGGTGCCGAGAGAAAAAGCAAGAGGCAACAGGCAAAAACTGAAATTCAGCAAATTCCATTGGAACATAAGAAAAAGCTCTTTTACCCTGATGGTCATCAAACACTGGAACAGGTTGCCCCAAGAGGCTGTGGAGTGTCCATCTTGGAGATATTCAAATCCTGACTGGTCATGGCCCTGAGAAACCTGCCTTGGCTGACCCTGCTTTCAGCAGGGGGCTTGGATCTCCAGAGGTGCCTTCCAACATTAATTATTCTGTTATTCTAAACAGCAACATGAAGTACCTTGCTAAAGCAAAATCTAAGCAAGAAGGCAATAGGGGAAAGAAAATAGTTTCTTGTCCTGTTGTCAGATATGCCCTCTATGAATACCTGGAGAGAAAGGTCTGTTAATTTACTGTTATACTTTTTTTCTCATGGAGATGATTTTAAAATTGCTGATCCCCAAACCTTTGCTATAAATGAAAATTATGTTGGCATGATTACTTTGTTCCTTCAAAGTGCACATTTTATTTTGGGGGTTTTGTTCAAACATATATAATTATCTATGCTAAGCAGTTTTTCATATATTCTCAGGCTCCTGTCTTATTGCACCTATTTGACAGTTTTATAATTCAGGAGTAATTGAATTGCAATTTTTTTCATGATGCATCATACAGTTTTATATCACATTGTTGGCAGATATTCTTTATGATGTTATTTGGTCTAATATGAAATTTAAAGTAGTTCTATCATATAGAAAGATGGCTTTTTTTGTGTCATGTTATAGTTTGCAGATGGCACTCAGGATATTTTCTTTTGACATATAGATTTTTAGGTAGAGTTTGAAATGAGATTCTAAAGCAGGGTTCACAGTTGAGACAATATTATCTGTACATCCAAGATGATTTCAACTATTCTCCCACGGTGACAGTTCATTTATATTCAAGTCCACTTAGTAGACTGTGTTTTGTTTTCCAAACTAAATACAAAGTATTGTGCGCTGGGGGAGTTTCTGCTCTAAATTTATCCTTGATCCAACTTAACAAGTTTCAGAGAAGCCATGAAAGGATGTCAGCATCTTTTTCAGAAGCAAATATTCATCACAACAGGGGACTGACAGTAGATGTCCCTCCTCACTAAAGAGCCTTCCAACCACTGCACTAACCACAGTTAATTCTGTCTATGAAATTCTGTCTATAGTTAATGTCTGTCTATGAAATAGATAATTCTGTCTATGAAATAGATAGTCCGCAACAGATAGGAGTGAGAAAGCACTATGTGCAATGATCATATGAAACACCCAGTTCATCCATCAACACAAAATTCTCACAAACAGAAGATCACTCAAAAGTTGGTAACAGAAAGTTTCAGATAGCCATCTTGAAACCTTTTTGATATGCCTCCTCTGTTTGTACACATTCCAGGTGTACAGGAAAGAATGTCAGCAGGTACAGGAAAGAATGTCACATAACTTATTTATTCAAATGCAAAATTGAATGTCCAGAAGCTGAAGACTGTGTGAATTACTACGGGCCCTGTCTACAGTACCTCATGTAGCTTGCTTGAGGGAGAAACCGGCAGAGTTGAAAATGCCTCTTATTCTATTGGCCAACACTTCTTTATTAAAATTGTTTTGGAGAAACAAAAGTTTTCAATTATTTTAAAAGACATCAATTCTGAAGCAAAATGTGACATTTTGAGTCTGTAGTTGCAACTCAACAGGGTAACAAAGCTGTGCTCTCTCTTTCTCATCCACTCTTATGCTCTCAGTCTCTTAGTGGTCTTCAGCTCCAGCGTAACTTTCTGTCACTTTGCAGTAGTCGCTTGTTCAAATGATTTGTGATAATTTACTGAAACACAAAGTTTAAACCTTATCTCAGTCTTCTTGGACAATAAATATTCTTGCTGGAATGCAACTTCTCCATGTTATATAAACTCTTTGGAAAAGATAGGTTCCCTGGATGAGAACTTCTTAGTGAACAATCAGTCATATTTTCATTCTGTTTTCTCAGTTCAGACCTCTGTGATTTCTTTTCTATAGAGCAATTTTATTAAAATAATCTATTTTAAGCTCTACTGTAAGCTCAGACTAGATGATGGATCTCATTTTGTTCTTACAGACAAACACATTGTCTCAGATAACTCAAAGTGTTGAGACTTACATCTCAGCTTTAGCACTTAGATATTCTCCATTGTCCATTGTAATTTGCCTAAAATTAGTGAAATGGAAATTCTACTCCTAATCTGGTGGAATTGTTTCAAAATTAGCTCTAATTCTTATCTCTACGTTATTTAAGTCAGTTACATAGTTAAGTTATATAGTTAAGGAAAAGGCAGGCAGGTTGAAATTTTGTACCAAGTGTGATCTAAACACTGTCTTTTGCTAAGGGTTTCAAGATATATTGAGATGCAGATCTGAACTGAAACCATAAATCTGAACAGCTCTGGGCAAGCTTGGATCCTGATGTGATCTCCCAAGTGTAGGTACTTTAAGCTTCCTCTCAGGTTTAACATTTAGTGTGGAAGCCACATGCTTATTCTAAAGTAAGGATGTCTCTGTAGGTACATTTCTTTGTTTCTGAGGCATACAGCCATGCCAGGGCCTCCATTTCACCTGCCTTTAACTTTTGTAATGACCTTTGGCTGATACTAATTGGCACACCCAATTAGCAGGCTACAACTAGTACAAAACGCTACTGTTGCTGCTCGGATCTAGCAGAAACAAGGGTTAATCTGTAGCTGCAGTTGTACCTTTAATCATGAAATAAGAAACTAAAAGATCTGTTAGGATACTCCAAACAATTCAGTCCAGGTTTAGCCATTACTGTATGCTTTTTCACTTTTCACAAAAGCACTATATCCAGCGTTTTTGAAACCTTTGTGAAGAAAAATGAGCTTGAATAAAAATCCAAAGTCCAACAACCCTCAGAGGCTGGGAGTGAGGTCCACCCCTTATGTGGATGGAAACTCCTCATCAGGAGTTCCTCCACTTGCTGAGGATTGTATCATGTTACCTCCACGTGGTTAGATGTAGATGTATATGCTTCCTAATAGCCAGCCTTCCTTCTGTTTGTTTTCACCCTGTATGTTCTTACAGTGAGAACATAAAAGTGACAAAAAGTCACCCTCATCATATGGCTGTTTGAAAGGTATTTGTCTGCAGACTTGTACACATTTTGGCCTCAACTCGCAATTTTGTTCCAATCAGCTCTTGAATTCTGATAATCAGCATTTTCAAATAGAGATACCTAAGAGTCAATATTTTAATAAGAATTCTGGAGATTTCTTTGGACAGCTTCTGAAAGCACAGTCTGTATGTAGCAGCAGGCCAAATAAACTGCTTTATTTCATCTCCAAAGAAGACAACCGGAGGTTCGGATGGGACACAATATTCAGACAGTGCTATGTACCGTAAGTTTCCTATCTTCTCTTCCCAGTCCCCTTGCAACAAAGTCTGAAAAAGAAGCCATATACAGGCCTAGAAGATCTCACCATATCTGCCTCCAGGGTTTTTGCAACCTCCAAATGTCATTCCAATAGCATATAGGGATCTTTAAAAAAGGCAGAATCCTTGATCCAAACATTAGTATCAAAGCAAAAAATGGCTTGACTTGTCAGAAGTGCTCAGCACTTCCAATTTTTACATAAATCAGCAAAAGCTAGAGTGTTTGGTGCCCACAAAAAGGCACAGGAGGTAGACACCTAGCTTTTGGCACCAACATCTCTAGATCTCAACACAATCCAAGTCATCAGTTGATTGTTTATGAGTTGCACTAATTCAGTAATATATGCTGTCACTGAATCCATCTCCTACTTTCTTCCCACAGTCTGCCAAAGAGATATGATAGAGGTGAGTCCACTGTATATAGGCAAAAATAGAAGAAAATCCTGGATTCACTTATATTCTCTGACGTTCATTATTCAGCTGGAGTAAAACACGGCATTAAACCACTGTACAGCTTTTAATAAAGCACCTTGGATTGTCTTTTAGTATGTTAAGGCAGAATGTATGCTACTGATTACTGGAAACAAGACAAATTAATTGTTATTATACGTTCTAAGTGATTTGGCCAGCATTTCAAACAAAGCATGCTTTTTCATTAAAGTTCAGTTCCTTATTTTAAAGCCACCAATAAATAGAAAAAGGAAAAGGATATCAGGCATCAAGTTAGCAGAGAGAGAGAAAATACTATGTTGGTGTCCAAAAAAACAGATTTGTAAGAGCATGGCTGAGAAATCATTATTCCAGAAGTATGATTTTAAAGGCCCATTGACACTTACAACAGAGAGTGTTCAGCTCAGACAGGATAGGTGCTCTGAAAAAACAATGGACACTATGATACTCCAAATACATTCAATGGCCTGTAGTGATGACCTGTGAGAGTAAGAAAATATATTTTGTTAAATTGTAAGTGTAGGTGGCTTTTATATTTAACTTCTCTGGATGGATTACCACTGAACATGGCAGGTGAAAAAAACTGATAATTAATTTCAACCTAAATAGAGTGGATTAACTTTTTCAACTTCAGCTACTGTTTAACTTGAATGATTTTGACTAAAGCAGTTTAACGATGGCTCACGTAATCCTCTCTACTGATAGAACTGATGGGTGCTGTGATGTCTGTCCCCAGGTAGTGATGTCTTCAACCGCAAAGGTTTATGAAGAGAATATCTGCAAAAGCCTAATATGCTGAGATAAAAAGTTCACGTAACTCTACAGCAGGCTGTACTTCTGGACTTCTGCTATCTGATGATCTTTATGTATTTTTTTCCTGAAAATTAATGGCAGTGAAAAGATGCCACTGAATTTCTGAAAGTATAGTTATTTCCCACCTAAATTCCAGTCTAGGAGATCTGAATTTGTATTTGGAAATATTTTTTCATGTCCTGCTTCAAAAAGATATTACAACCAACAATACTTATTACACCTGCTATTCAGTGCCCACACAAATTGCTTTTCATATCTAAGAACTACCTGCAATATCCATCTGTGCAGTCTTTAATGCACAGAAGCAATCTGGGAGAATGAAAATCAGAGAAATTCTTATTAACTTTCTTCATATTTCATATATCCTTAAAATTACGAGTTGTTGATTTTTAATCATTGGAATTTAAATTTCACTCTTAATTGCTGATGCATGAATTTCAGGATAGAAATACAATTGCTTATATGGAATTACACAGTATTTAAAAAAAATCCTCCCCTTCCCATTTGAGACATGCAATATACCATATTTTGAAATTTTCCTTTTTTTCAGAGGTTTGCTTGCTTGACTGTGCAATTCCAAAACAATATAATCAGACCAAATAGCTTTATCATAGACAGTAATTCAAAGCTTTTAGTACAAATGCATCACAAACGCTTACACTTAGAAATTCTCTTTGTAAGACTGTGTTTACAGACTCTGCCACAACAGGTAAAGGAACAAAAACATCTTTGATGATTTAGCAGAGAAAAGGGTAGTACTGAAAAAGAGATAAAGTGTGGAATGCAAGACTATTGAAATATAATTGATACTGTTATAGGAAGAAAGACTAAAGTGAAAAAGGAGAAAGAGGGAATAATAATGAAATAGATTTGGTATTAGGTGTTCAAATTTTACAATTAGGTATCATATACATTTGTGCATCAGTAAAACTTTGTCACAGTCACACTACAGGTTGACCTAAAACTGCATTTGAGGTTCTCAAATTTTCTCCCTATTACTTTCTCCTTGACAGACTTTTTGAAGATCTTAGGTATGAAATCTCTTAACTGAGACATACATCAAGTAATTATATTTGCAGCAGAACAGATGAAGGTGGAGGGATGCAAACCAGGTTTTGGTTATCACGCCAGATCTGACAAGAAAAGAGAAACAGAGAGACACCCTAGTAGCTTTATCTGGTTCCTCTGGCCAAGTAAGAAAAGTGAAGGAGACACTTAAGTGCAGTATGATGCACAAAGGAACGACATAGACTGCACTGTTTCACAATGATACAGCCATATCACTAAAATGATTTCCTTTCTGCACATGTAACGGGGTATGAATCATGGAGGAAAGACCACAGGCCGTAAGACAAAATAGTCTGGAAGTGGCTCAAGAAATCAGTCTGTACACATACAAAAAGGAACTGATTCCACAGCACCTTTGCAAACACAGCCTTAGCAAAGATCATACGTAGTTCTACTAGCATGGTATCTCTCCTTCTACAATACACAATTCCTTTCCCCCTGCCCCCAAATAATACACTTGAGAGAACAATAAGTCTTTAAGGCAAGTGCTTTAAAAACAGTTAAGTGCTAAACTTTAGATGACTTGTGCAAAATCTGATTTTTTTTCTCCTGAATTGTGAACAGTGTTCTATTAAAAAATAAAATTTGTTAATAATATCAATGCACAAGATATACTTTGGGAATAATTAGTGTCAAATGAGACTTTCTATAAAACTCAGCTTTATTTTACACAGACTGTGAAAGTGTGGAGTGTCTGATGTAAAGGAGTACAGATGACTACTAACCCCAAGTGCTAAGCTAAAGAGATCATGCTGGCTTCCATCTTCTCCCTGCACTCTCCAGTTTCTTTCCTCTTGCTATAATTTCTACCAATTCTCTCCATTCCTCTGCCCTGCTGCTACTTTTACTTATCTCCAGTTTAACCTGGCCTTTGTTTACTTTCCTCTATCCTGGCACATTTTTGTTATTCCTCTGCAAAGAGCAGCAGGAGTTTTCCATATCATTATTCCTCTTTGGACCATTCCCAGAGTTCTTCTCCTTGTTTCCTCTACCTTTTTCTTCATTCTGCCTTCATCGGGCCCAGTACTGCTGCCTTCAGAGGGATGAGAGGTAAAAAAGAGGTAAAAAACCTGGAACAGAAGTAGGTGAGAATTTATTTCTGTTAGAATATGCCTTTTTTTTTTAATTGAACAATTATACCACATAGGTCCTTATTAGCTAAAATATGACAGAACCCTGCTTTTCAGGCAAGACTCCATCCAAAACGTTCCTGTCTTCCTGTCCACCACTCCTTTGGTAGCCTGCTGGCTGGACTGCCTTCAAGTCAGGAATGACAGAAGCTCCAGAGCTGACATCTCTTTAATCAGCTACCAGGGTTGGGAACCTCAGGCCAACAGCTGGATACCAAACAGCTGGAACACCCCAGAACTGGATTGCTATTTCCATCTGTGAGAACTTAGAGGTATTTGTCTTGTTCCAAGCTGTCACAAACAAAACTGTGCAATATGGAGCATCTCCTTGAAGTTGAACATGAAGTTGAATTATTATTTTTTTTACCCCTCCCAACACTGCAGGCTGCATGGGACAGTTGGGAAATGTTTTTTTTTTTTCTCCTGTGTGGTCCAGTACCCAGAAGCCCAGCAACTTCAGACAGCCAGAAGCACTAAAACCAGCAAAAAGGTATGCAGGTATATGTGGTTTGGTACATGCTTAGGAGCAGGAGGGGATGGAGTATGAGTTTTGCAAATGGAATCATCTGAAGATGCAGGTGCTACAAATCCAGTAAGTCCTTACTGGGCATATGAAATGGAGATTTCTGAGGAATACACTTATTAAACAGTCACATGTTTAGCATATTTGGCGAGTATGTCAAGGATGAGAAAGGAACTTTTGATTCCAGTGCCGTTCCATAATTTCAAGTCCATGTTCCAAAGCATGGTATAGAAGACTTAGAAAGAGCCTGTATCTCCCAGATTATCATACCTCACTACATCAAAATAAACACTGAATTCAGATCATATTTTTCATTTACTTCTGTTATTGTTAATAGAGCACACTGGTTTGGCTCCTTCCAAGAGAAAAGAATCAGGCTTGTTGCTGAAAAAATGGCAGAGAGATGTTCAATATGATTGCAAATAACAGGTAATATTCAGAGAGCTGATGTAGGAAGAAGTAGCATATAGCCTCACTGTGCACATGTTACATTTGTAAGATAATCTCCCATACAGCTTGCAGCTCATGTTTGTTCACATACTTTAGAGGAATGTTTTCTAATTATCCAAAAAAGTTTACACTGTTGTGTTGAGTTGACACTGGTTGAAATCAGGTCAGCAAGCAAGAGAACCATAATGAAAACTGCTGTATTGCGCCTGTATGTGCTCTGCAAGTAGCTGCTGCTTTCAGTTTTGTAATGAAATCATTACATGATGCATTTTATTCACAATGAAAAATTTTGACAGTCACACAAATATGCTTTCATAGACTTGTCAAGTCCTGAGAAGATCTAAGACTGAATTTTAAGTTTTACAACTTTTTCTCTCATAGTCAGTGGTTTGTTTCACTTCTGGATTTTGCAGGTTATCCTTAGTAGGTTTGGCAGAGTTTGCCCTCTGCAACAAAAGACAGAGAAAATGGGATAAATCAACCAAGAGCGGGTAGGGTTGTAAGTCTTTGGCACTGAATAAGGGAAAGAATAATAGGTGTTAGAACATGTGTATGAAAGTAGCCATTAATCTCTTTGCTACAGTATATAGCAGTGTATTTAAAACACATCCTATCAGAGCACCAACTGCTTTTCAACAACTTACTTGTGAATTTTCAAGTGTGAATGTGTGTCCAGAGGCCCAACCTGATAGTCTTTAAGAGCCTTAATTTTCACAGGATGTCTCTAACTAGTCACTTTTGAAAACATTGTTTGCTGCTAATTAAGTCTGGCATGTTTCTGTCAGACAGGCAGGGAATGTTATTTCCCCCACTATAGATGGGTCAACCACGATACAGAGAATTTGTGGAGCTTGTCCAAGGTCCCCTTGCAAATCAACAGCAGTGCCAAATATATAAATGAAGAATCCTAAATAACATCAGAGGAGAAAATAAGCTTCTAAATAATTATTCTACTTTGCATGAAGATGAAATCAAAGTCATTGCAAATTTAACATGTTAGGGAAAAAAAAGAAGCCTTTTCAAAATATGCAACAGCTTGGCAATCAGACCATGTGCTCGACGTACTGGACACACAGTTTAAAGCCTTCCTGTCTCTGATGCAGACCATTATGTGAATGTCTCTCATCAGGAGAATAAATTCTATCTTGAACCCAAAAAGCTTTTCTAGGTGGAGTTTTTCTGTCAATTGTTCTGCTTTGTGAAATTTTAATATAGTGAATCTGTATTTTCCAAAATTAGATATTAAAATAAGTCTTAGCTAGCTGTAATCCTTACTGGAAACCCTTGTCAAACTGTTTTTCAGTATCTATTTGAAACTGGAAAATAAATACTCTCCTCAAAGCATTGCAAGCTATTTAGCAATTTTTACAATGGCATGAACTTCCCTTCAGTTCTGAGGAATGATTTTTCAATATGGTAACACTGTAACTTCTGATAGTTAGCAGGTGTAAATGATCTTATCCCATGTATCTTGATGTATGAGAGTTGGATCTTGAGAAATTCTTCCTATTCACAATCTTTCTGATTTGGGCCTTATCTGCATTTAAAACCTTTGCAGTATAGCATTTTGGTTAGGGGCACGACCTTTTTCCTTTTAGCTGTTACAGTAACACAAATAAAAACTTCAGTGCACACGCAGTGTAAATCCGTGACAGTTATGTTCCCCCAACTATACAGAGACAACTACATGACTAAATGCTGTTTTACAGGGCTGTAATGACAGCCAAAGGGTTATATTACTTTAACTATGGCGGTATATTTAAAGTGGCACAATTTTGGAGTACAGACAAGGCTGTATTTACTACTTTTGGTATAACAGCTGCATAAGAATTATACTCCATACATAAATCATCACATGCTGGTGTAAAAATACTGCATCTAGCATCTCTCTGTGCCCATAAAGAGACCCAACAAAGCTTCAGGCCCTTGCTGATGGAAAATGGAGAAACTGCCTATTTTTATTATTACCTTCAGAGTTTTGGATTCTAAGCTTGATATTTATCAAGAATTACTGCATTTCTTTCCGTGTGGAAACCCAAACTTTGCTGAAAAACAAAGAAAAAGCTTTACAGTGTTATCCCCATTTTTCAGCGGGCTCTCATATTCAGCTTTCCAAAGCTGTGCTGGCCGTATCTCAGGAGACATTATTGCGGAAAGAAATCTCTAGCTTTATTGTGGACTGAGTGGACATTTTTGTGCCCCAGAGGGACAAGGTACTTGTCCCCTGGCTGCTGCTCCCTGAGTGTTAGGTCAGGGAGTTCCCTGTCCCGTCTGGTTCCCAGAGGAAATAAGAACCTCCTAAAGCAGAGCTAGTGTCTGCCGTTTGGAGACAGCTAGAGTATAGGAGTATCTGGACACACTCTCATTTCTGAAAAACTCAAAGAGGATATTGGGATTTGCTGGAGATCCAGCTTTTTTATCTACAATCTGTGCCATCAGTTGGGTACTTTGGCAGCTCAGGCTTAAGAAAATACTGGCCCAGCATGTTTGGGTTTTTTTTGATACCTGCATAGACTACACTTTATTTCTCAAAACACATTACGGTGAGCTGCAGTCATGGACCATACTGGGAACATAATTTAGCTTTTTCTCTATACTTTACTATTCTAAACTCTTTACGTCTTCAGGCTATTTAGTACTTATTTGTAAATTCACAGAATATGTGTGAAAAGGAGAAATAAGTGGAATCGAACTAACATTACTACTATTTATAGAACTTCAACATGGCGGGAATTTATTTCACAGTAAGTAAGTGTATGACAATGGCTTGTATTCTTCCGGGCTGTGAACACATTCTGCGAAACTCAGCCCTACTGTATCAAACCAACAGGAGGGATTTTTTTGACTTTTGATACATTCAATATTGTTTCCGTGTTTTAAGCATTCAACTGACATCTCCCTGAAAAAAATCCACTCATCCATTTAGCAGGAGTTTGCCACATACACATCGTCCGTTTCTGTACCTGGATAGGGAGGAGTGGAACCCTATAGAAGAATCCACCATGGAGTCCTTGGATTCCATGAGACATCACTACAATGCTTCCAACTGGGCCATGTATCCAGAAGCTTGTGCTTTAAAATGATGTATGCCTTCAGAAAGTGAGGCTAATAAACAAAATTACTCTAAGTGATATTAAAGTTTTGTTCAAGTTTTAGTTCACTATACTCTTCTACTCAGCTGATTTTTCCTAATTCAGCTGATAGCAAGGATCCAGTGCAACTCTAGCCTTGAGACAGAAAGATACTGACCCGACAATGAGAAGCTATCAGCCTCAGCAAACCTGCAGATCCCATGGTTCACTGGCTATCTAAATTGCATTCATACAGCTCTTGTCATAAGAAATATGCTGGGTAAGTTCAGGGACAGGTTAACTTACCATTGATTTATAAACTTTACTAATTTTTTTTCCTGAAACAGTTTCTAAATAGAGGGTCTGTTTTTATTTTTTTTTACGCAGTTCTGAAGTAAGCTAGATATCAACGGATGCTGTCAAATACACAGTAATGGGATTTTTTTTTTAAACAGAATGATAAAGCCCCATTTGGTGTATCTAAATGCTGGTCAGGACACGCCCTCTCCAAGAGTTTAAATTTCTGTTGTCCATTCAGTCTTTTGCCTGTTGGCTGCAGCTACCAACAAAGGCTTATTTAATGAGTGCCAACTGTGACAGCACATTTTGCAATGCTGAACGACCAAAGGGCACAAAACTTGCTCTGAGAAAAAATGCCTACTTTCACACAGGGAGAGTGTGAATGCAAAAAAAGAAAGAAAGAAAGAAAAAGGCATTGAGGAACTTCTGCCTGATGAAAATTGAAAAATATTTTAAACCTCATTAGAAAAATAAAGTTTGCCCATTTCTCCTGTTTCATACACCATGCAGGGCAATGAACACATATGCTGTCATATTTGTATTTTAAGGGCTCTTTCTCTCCCCCAAACCTTTGTACCTCAGACTTGAACTTTAAACTTGTGACAGTGTTATGTTCATTAGAATAAGAATCACTTGCTATTTCCATTGCAGAGCTCCCCCCCAGAGGTTATCTTAGCGGTTTTACAAATCATATCAGGAGAAAAGCTGGCATAAAGGTTGACAGCTCACTCTAGATAATAATTTCACCTTCTTTTAAGTGACTTTAAGGAGAAAGGAGCGTGTAGCTTTCCAGTTCAGTTTTTAGTGGTCAAACACCCACATCTAAGAACCACCAACATACTGACTAAATTAACTTCAACCATTTTACTCATCAACCATCAAGCCTTATTTTCTCTGTACTCACGGTGCAGAGCTTATTACACAGAATGGTGTGAACTCCAAGACCCTTTGACATAGGCTCTTGAATGGAGGCTGGGGCTTAGATTTACTGTTGATTTATCAGCTACCTTAGAGTCAGACTGATTAGACTAATGGCTTTGATGGGATATGATCTCAGTAGAAAACTCCTGTATCATGGGGGAAGACAAATAAAGCAAGCTGGTTCATGTAGGAAATAGAAGCTACATCTCAGGCTAACGGATTATTAAGTAGAAACTTTAAGGCGATAAATGGGCGCTGAAAGAATCCTGGTTTTAGGAGAAAAGGTTATCTTATGTACTATACTTCTTCTATATGAATTAATAAAACTAAATACGGGGCAGAGAGACTGAAGCAGAGTCTGGAGACAGTGCCAAATCTTCCCAGGCTGAACTAGGGGGAAAAAAAAGCCAGCAGTCTGTCCCTTTAAAACTGTACTTCACCATGACCAAGCTATCTGAAATCAACGGGAATCTTTCCACTGTTTCTACTGGACTTTGCAGCCAGTTGCATTGGAAGAGAAAGGCTCACTACAGCAGGGGTCAGTGACAGTAGATCTAAAGCTTTCCTTGCAAGTTGGGAGTGACAGTAGCAAATAAAGGAAGAATAAAAACTGACAATATTAATTTAAATATGAGCATGATTCATCTGTTAATCACTGCACCTCTCCCTGAAATTGTTGTCTGTTGTTTCAATAAGGATAATAACTGTCCTTTATAAAGTGGATAATCTTGAAAGTGTGTCCGAGTAACTATGATAGAGGGAGCTTATTTTCTCACTGTCTCGTAATACAGAATAAGAAGAAAAATTCAATTCAATGACATTAGGAAGAGTAAAACCCAATCCTGATAAAAAAAAAAAGTCTTTATATCCTGCAAATAACTGGACTTTGAAATTAATTTCTCTTGGAAGCCAAAAAATTTATGAGATCCAAAGAAAGGACTGGACATTTATGCAGACAATGCAAATATACAGAACTATTAGTTATGAGTAACAAATGTTTCAAAAAGATGTTAAACTTTATAGTTTAGATATTTAACAACTGTAAATTGACCAGTCCAAACTGACAGAGACAGTAACTAGTTCAATTTGGTTAGCCACAAATAAATAGTTAATTGCCCTAGTGAAGAAATACAGGAACTTACAGAAGTAGAACAGAATCTGAATCTTATGCAATAACTCGAATGGAATATAGCCAATTAAAGAGATATTACATAAAGGTCACAGATAGTACTGAGTATCCTTGTACCTTTATTAAACTGATCTCACCTAGTACAATAGCCCCAGGAACCAGATTAACCTTGCATCTAATACACTGTAGTAACACAGGGTAGTTACAGAGGTTGGCAGCCTATCTACATTGAAAGAAAAGTTTACTATTATTACATAGTTATTATCTTCTTACACACCTAGATCTTAAAATGCAAAGGTTTACATGAGATGGCACCGTGTAAGTGGGTGAGAGTTAAAGGCATGTTTGTGGATCGGCAGGACACTGAATAGCTTCCACTATCAACTGCTTGCTACGTGGTACTGGGTCTTTAGTTTCCAGACCTGTCAGGTTCCCTTTAAGTCCATATGAAGAAGATGTTTCAAAATGCACTGACTCCTAGTCTCGTACAAAACCACTGAAGAGTGTTTACCTGATCTTTTTTCCTTTGTTAATGACACAAAGAGTTTTCATTACCAGTAGCAGAGAAGTGTGTGCTTTCTGTTAAGCAGGTAATATTCCTAGCTCTCACCTGTCACCGGGTTAAATGCTGGGAAACAGAACTCGGAGACAAATCCAAAATCAATACTGTGTTTGCTCTAAAGGAACCAAGGAGGCCAGGAAATTCTGAGCTAAAGCTGCTGCATGGTGTCTTTGACTCAACTTGTTTTCAGTGTTGTAAGATCTACTGCTCTAATTGGTAAATATAACTGTATAGTTATACTTCAAGGTCACTTCCATGCTCATTAAATGCAGCTTCTCTGGATGGAAAAAGGGAACTGCTAAACAGCACCCCATGATTTGGGCCAGGAAGTGACAAATCTAACTTCTAGTGAAGCCACCTTAAGAAGATAAGTAGCCAGAACTGGTTCAGTTTTTTGTATACTCCATAGACAGAGACCCATTAAATTTAATGAGAGTTTGCTCAAATAAACATGCAACTATTCCAGAAGCTGGCCAAAAGTCATTACTGCAATTAAAACTGATGTGTGCTTTTACCTTGCTCATTGTGATAAAAGAAAGTTGCTGCATCAGTAGGAGCTCCTGGTAATATTTCTGTAGACTCCTAGAGATTAGCTCACTGTTGCTTTATGACCATGTAGTCAGAGAGAACAAGGCAGTATGTATGCGCCATGCTCGCTGATCGGAGCAGGAGGACTGCACACCCAGCTGGGTGCTGAGGTCAGGGACAAGCTTAGGATGCAAAATTATAATCACTTAGACTCATTGTTCCCCAGAGCACAAGTGAAGTAAAGCATGTTTCAGGAAGAAGCTGTATCCTTCTCCCACTGGGAAACCAATTTCTGCCTGCTATACTGCACATTTTTAGCTCTGGTCAAAGACATGACAAGGCTGGGGTAGTAGTCACTTCCTCCTTTGCGCTTTCCTGAAGGTTTCTAAGGACATAGCTTCATTTCACTTGTGTATGCTTCCTGAGAGAGAAGCAGACAAAGGAAGATCATTCAAATGTGTTAGTAACTTTCTGGGACAAGAAATGCCTGTGGAAGAGGCCTGTGTATGGAGGTCCATTTCAATTAGAATTAAATATCAATGCATCTGGAAGGCCATTTACATTTTGCTTTTGATTTGGACACTGGAAATATTCTTATAAAAACATAGTTTATGCAGAATTCATATCAATATCTGATACAGTTGGAGTTACATCTCAGCGATCTGAAAGCACTGGTGTGTGGTGTGGGAGAAAAATATTGTCTTGTTTACTCCTGACTTACTTCAAACCCCAACACAGATTTTACATAGCTTTTTTGCATTTTGCTATTATAGATGCCAAGCCACTACTGTACCTTCCCTCTTCCACTAAGCTGAAACTAATAAATTAAATGTTTATTATTATGACTGTATTTCCTTGTTTCTTGAATGGGGATAGTTCAATACAATTTCTAACCTGCACATGCTCGCAGCCTCGGGGCTATGAATCATGTTTGTTTTAAAAGAGGCAGCACTCACAGACTGTCAGTCACCTGGGTTATTAGAAACAGAGCACTTAAAGAATTACTCTGCCACCTCCTCGCCTCTAAATATAGCTAGTATGCGTGGGTCTAAGTGAGTTAGCTAGTCTGAGAAAAGGTCTCATTCCAAATAATCAATCAAAAATCCATCATTTTAAGAACTATGTGGGCCTCAGGTCAAATGCATCTTGGATGTAATACCTTTGACTGTTTAATACTGGTATTAATTATTTGTATTACAACTCCACTGAAAGGTCCTAACTAAGAATAAGATTTCTTTGCACTAGCGAGTAACAAGATCTGTTTGAAGAGGTAACCATTTAAATAGGCATGATAGACAAAGGATGGAAGAAGAAAATCATCTCTAACCCCTGCTTCACGGATGGGAAACTGAAAGACAGATTCAATGACCTGCCAAGGGTCAAACAGGAAAAAACTAATTCATAAATCCCAGCACAAGGTCTTAAGCCACAAGATTTCCTCTCATTCTTTAATCAATAATAAAACACCACAGATGTCTAAGAGTCTAATATCTACAAAATTGCTCCAAGGTATTTAGGCTCGATACAATTAATTTCCATTAAGAACAATGGGGTGTGAGGGCACTCTGTACTGACCAGAAAAGTAGGCTCTGCAGAATTTGACATCTTTTAATGTTCTTTTAATAGAGACTATAAAAACCAGGGATGGTCTAATTAAAATAAAAATGAGTAGAAACAGTTGCCAAACCTTTGACCCAAGCTAAAATCAAAGTGACTGATTCAGGAAGCAAACCAATTTTTAAAAATTTTCAGGCCTAGAAAAAGCAAACTCTGAGAGTAAAAATATTTATAACACATTTTCCTTTTTTTAAATTAGATAGTGTTTTTGTAGTCTTATTTTATATATTTTGTTGACCTGTGCTTTTAGGCTGTATTTGTTCACAATTTTAAACTCTCTGTTCCTCCATTAGCACAAATCACTACCAAGAGAAATCCTCACAGAATCACCTGCCTGAAGGATTTGGACTTCGGAAGAAACATCTAATATCAAAGAACTTGCAACATGATCACAAGAATCAACAACACTGAATTGCTTAAGTCAATACCTGCAGGTTGTAAGGAAGAGGTTAAGCATTGTGGGAAGAGTTCACCCCTATCAGCCCCCAAAAGGCCAACACAGGAAGCCTCTATGCATAACTGAGCTGCTTATGTCCAAATCTCTCTGTATTCTCTTCGAGATTTTTCCATAAATGTAATAGGAATCATCATTATGTTGTGCTGTACATAGGCATCGGCATGTATAGAGCATAACTGTTGAATCTTCCCACTACCCTCTCTTGTTAAATCAATTTTTTACTATCACTCAAACTTAAGACTGCAGTCTTACAATGTGTTGTGGTCATGCCTAATATACACATTATTGACATTAACGCAATTGCACAGTTAAGCATATATCCTATTTTAGATGTTGTGACATGTCTTACTTTTATGTTTTTAAAGCACCTAGCTCAACTAGGATGTGTAGCTACTGATTCAGTTAAAATACCAAATAATAGTACTCATGTTCTTCTTATCAGAGCATTCTACATTTATAGCATTGATACTGCAACAAAAATGGAAAAATTAAAGCATGTTTCATTACATCTTATTCTGACCCTCCACCGTCGCATGTATGTAAATCAAACAGATAAAAAAAACTCAGAGAAAACCCATGGTTAGTACGTTCTAACGACCACTTATTCTGCTGTAAGACATGACACTCCCATACCCTCTATTTGCATTCCTTTCAGTGTGATATAATGAACTTTGATCCTCTAAGGCATTCACACAGGTAGCTTACTAGCATTCTTCATTGAAACTTTTGCACAAAGGTGCAAAAGCTAAAACTAAGTCTGCTGCTTTATAAGACATGTAGAGATTCTTGGCTGGCATGGACTCACTAAATGAAGACTTTGTCCCATTAGTGTTTATTCTGATAAGTTATCTCTAACTGTTGTAGGGTGAAGTTCTTAGGAAATATTTCCAGTCGCTATCATTCTTTGTGCTTGTGAGAATTAAACAACACATAGGTCCTACTCATTCAACATCCAGTCTAAGATGAACCAAAGTTAAGGTCTAAAGGAGGTGCCACTACGTGTGATTGGGCTTATTCTTTCAGAGCATAAAAATAATTGAAATCCTTGTAAGCCACTTATACTGAGTGTTAGTCTTATCCCACAAACCAGAAACACACCCCTTAAAACTGTTGGCTTCAACAGGATTTGGATCAGATCCATTGCAGTGGAAGAATCAAGTCCACCACAGTTATGGCATCTACATTGCCAAAGGTAGCCCTAAACCTAGATTAAGATGCAATACAGGTAAAACACTGGATATGGAATAATGACTTACAGATGCAATGAATTAGGAACTAAGCCCACAGGCAGACAGTGTACAATACAGCTGACTGTCACTCACATCACACTGGTAGTGTGAAAGGGCATTTAATTAACACCAGTGACAGTTACCAGTCACAGAAACTTCTCAGTTACTTTTGTGGATGTGGCAAGGCCTCTTATTTGGCCAGAATGGTAACAAAAGGGCTTTAGTCTACCTATCAGCTCATTAAGCAATAACTATATTTTACATGTTTCTGAACATACCTTTTGTAAAAGGTCACAAAACTTTCTAGGTGACTCGTTTATTCAATAAAACTTAGTAAAGGAAGGAAACTTGCACTGATTTTCATGATTGAATGGAATGTCCACAGAGCTTAACAAGACCTTCTGTGGAAGATCAGTAGCAGAAAGACCACATTCAGGCAAATCAGGGAACTGTAATGTGCCCTTGACCTCCCTCATGTAGCATTAGTATCAATTTATCTGCCTTGTCACTGGAAGAAAAGAGAGAATACTGAGTGGTTAGTAGGGGTGATAAGAGTCCCTGAACTGTCTTGAAAAGTAGAGTAGGTACAATTTCAGGAAGGCTTTTTAGAGCCTATAAATCAAACAGGGCACCTGAAAATTCAGAATTAAATGACTGAAGTAACTTCATGAGAGGTTTAAAGAAAACATTGACAAAGAGTAATGGTGAACATATACATAATTTAAATATATGGGGCTAGAATATGCCCTTGGGTTATGAGGTTATGTAGAGGGAATAGAGAGGTTCATTTATGTTGCTGAACGGCTGCTAGACATGACTGGCTGTAGACTGAGAAGGCAATGGCTGAGTGCATCATGCCCCCTCCTTCTAAGCAGGTGAATAAACAAAGGGGAATAGGAAGGGTGGGAAGAGCTTCATGCCTTTTGGCATCTGCTAGTAAGGCTGACAGCATATAAAGCTGGGAAAAATGAAACAAGGATGGGAAACAAACTACACCCCAAACAAGGGATAGTCACTCATCTCTATCACAAGTCTAACAAGTAAGGGGCAAATCCTGCAGTCTTACCTAGAAAGAACAGTTCATTTCAGTGCAAGGGAGGACAGGACTTGGCTTCTGCCTTAAAATAAGCATAACATCTAATGTATTCTCTCCGAAAGGCTGCCCTTCCATAAGAATGGATTAAGTATTCTCACAGAAGTTTGTGACAAAAACAGCCCTGTGACACCTGAGTGTGGTCCTCACTAGCAGGTTTCAACGGAGATGTCCAGGTGAGACAGTTGTGGGTTTTGGGTCACCACAGTTCAGACGATGGAGCACGGGGAGCTACAAGGAGCCTGTACAATTAATGGACTTGAACTTGTGTTGATGAATTTAGATATGGAGCTTTTCAAAGAAGAGACAAATGGATATTTAACATTTACTGAAGACAAGGCCTAAACTTTGGTAGACTTCGGATCATAGTCTGAAAGATCATAAGCTACCTTGTTCAGTGACATTTATGAAGTCCACAGGTTAGAAGTGGAGCATGAAATCTTCATCCCTACTATGATAATGTCAGGATTGCTCGTGACTAAAAGTCATCGTATGACAATTAATTGTTGAGTTGGTTATTGAAACAAGTTCAGAATCTTAGTCCACTTCCCAGCAAACAACAGTATGCAACTGTCACACCAGCATTTCTGTCAGACTTCACAGGAGAACTAAAGCTCAGCGCTGGAGTCCGCATTGACTGGTCATTCGATCATCTTTTCTAGTTCACTCAGATCGTTGTTAAGGTGGGTGGTTTCTATTCCTGTCCTTAGAATAAACAGGAGAGAACAACTTATCAAGTAATATCTGCCCATTTAGGAAGATTGTCACTTGCCTTCCTCACCTCAGATTTAGTTATCTGCTTAAACAGGTAACTCCCTAGTCAGTACAACACATTACAAATGGAACTTGGCTAGTATGGCCCACATTATTATTCTTGAATTAACCTTTCATTTGTTTGGGTCTTATGAACTGTACTGCACTGGTCTCAGAGTGACTGCATATACAGTGCTCCATACTGCACGCAATTGAGCAAGATAATTTTCCTTCATGGCCCCTTGCTGAGTCTGAACAGTACAGTACAAAACATAAAATGATATAGACATCTAAAGTCCCTAAAAAGAGCTAAAGGAGGCTTTGGAAAACTTCTGTTGGGAAAGATGTTTGCTTGGTGATTTCTCTGAGTTCAAACAAGCCCTTGAAGAAGAAAATATGTAAACGTAATGAATATGACTGCCATTGAGTAAGTTTTTGACCATTGCTGTCAGTAAACTGATCTGAAGAAACAGAAGCAAATGAATTTCTTAGACAAGGCATTAGGAAATGGATTTTCACACATATGACTATTTATTTTTTGTTACAAAAAGCACCATTTTCTAGCATACTTCCACAAACACTAAAAGCATGCATACATACACATACACTGGCCCTTGAGGGGCCAGTGAACAGAAAATTAAATGCACTACAAAGTAAATAACCCTTTTAAAAGAAGTAGTGATGCTGGAATACAAATTCATCAAAACAAAGGAATTAATTCTGAAATCAGGCTGCATTAGTACCTGAGTCTCTATCAGTTTGCAATGCCCAAATATGTATCAGTCCAAACACGGTTTATCTGATGGTAGTCATGCAATCTCTCTAAAAGTAGTGAAGCAACATTACTACGATTTTCCCTTCTCCTCTCAAAATGTACCCATCCCTTCTCTGACTGCATTCTAATCCAGTCTTTTGATAGGCAAATTACATTTAAAGGACACGTCCTAATAGCATTAACAGCATGGGTCCATGTGATTCATTCCACTTTTTGTGTTCCATGCTTCCTCACATGAAACAGATTCTCAGTTTGCGTAAACATCTACAGCTTGTTTACTTCACTAGAGTTCAAGGTCTAATTCATGATCTGCATACTTTGGGACACTCTTGTAAGGACAATATGGCATGGTCAAGGAGGAGGATGTTTATCAAATACCTTTCCTTGGTTCTGGTCTTCAGGATACAGTCAATCACATTTCTCCTACTCTCTCCAATGTGTAATGCCACCAAAACTCCTTACTCAGCTTCACAAGAAAGTAATGTTTCGTTTTTCTTTAATGCGAAGACAGTTCATGCTAGGGGCCAATAATCAGATATTGCCCTTTGCAAATATGCACCTGTATGGAAATCAGGATGGGATAAGGAGCAGAAAGAGCTCAGTTCCCAACACTCTTGCTGCATCTGAATGGACATATGGGGCTGGGTAGTCAGTTTTCCATGGAAGGGGACAAAATCCCTCTGTTCTCAGAGAATGGGAAGCTGAATAATTTTCTCTTAGGAACACCTCAGCGTTCTCACTTGCTGCACAGCTCCTAAAGTCATTTTATATATCTACATATTGATGAGTCACTATAGGCAGTGTCAAAAGCATTTTTTTCCCCTCAGCTTCAATATACCCAAATACATAGGTAAAATACCTTAGCCAATAGGAGATTGGCTCGCTACTGCTGAAAGAAGGTGAGATTATTGCTTTGCAATCCTTCTTGAGCAAGGAGTTATGTATGATTTTTCACGGCTCAGAAAAACAGCAAGAAAAAACTGATTTTGCTCCATGAGGAAGTGACCTGCCCTAGATATATACCATCTCAAAATGTGACGACTTCTCTCCCCCACTGAATTCCACACTATTGGTCAGAATGCTGGAAATGAGAAGGGAAGAGGGAAGGGGTGAATTCAAGGTCTTTCCCCACTGCATAGCAGAACAAGGCCACTTGCCTCCACCCCAGACAAGGCCTGTGGAAAACCTTGCCTGCAGAAGGGCATCAGGGAGTATTTCAGAGTTCTTACTGCTCTGCAGTGCACACAGATAAGAAAATCTTACCCTAAATGTGAAAAGAAAGATTACACTGGGGAAAAAAACAACTACCCAACAAAAAACTCACACAGCCACCAGAACTCTGTTATTGAGGATGCTATTTGTCATCTGCTGTATAATAGAGTATACATTTTGAAACTGGCTGGCAATTCCATTTCATTCACTTCTTCTCTTTCCTATTCCACAAGTGTCATTGAAAGTAAGCAGCAAAGTCACCCTCTTCATGAATTTCTCAACCTGAAATGCTCTCTTGAGGATGGTTATCCTGCTGCTGTGTGATCTAGGATGGGAGCCTGCACATACGGAATTAAAGAGGACTCTATGAATCAAAGCTGTGAGACTTGATACTGAGGGATATAATGAACGCAAGAGCATATAAGACTCCATCCTGCTTCCAGGAAATGAGCAGCGAGGGTCTGATTCTGATTTTGCTTATCCAGCTATAAATCAAGAGCAGCTTCACTGAAGTCAGAAGAACATACTTCAGTAAAACGTGAACAAGCAGTCTCTCAGTATCAAGCCACTAAACTCCCAACATAGTATGCATTATATTCAGTACAAAACACTGTCCCAACTTGACTTTGCCTGTGGGGTCATTCTGGGAGAACACACTGGAGGGAATGCTCAAAGTGTGCCTTGGAGAAAAATGGTTATGCTACTGTGGAGGAGTGGGTTAGCAGAGCCTACTGAGCCCCCACCAACTGCCCATCTGCAGGAAAAAAGAAATGGATCTTTCTCATAGCCCCAACTGAACAAGAGTACTTTTCTCCCTGTGCTGTACTGCCAGCTCCCTTCTGAGTCTGCAGCTGGCTGAGTTCTTTGATGAACAGATAGCTATGATGAAAGCTGTTAATTGCTGCCATAAAATTTGATGCAAGTATGAGCAGTCTTTATTCAAGCTAAATAAAAGGAACAGCTAAATAACCCTTTGTACAGTGAGACTTGAAACAATATAGACCATCGAAGCCACAACTGGGTCATACTGACCAATGGATTTTCACAAGGACTGGTTAGAATTGCAATGGCAGATGAATTAATTAGTTGCAATAGAGTGAAGCAGAGGGATACTAGTAATCATGGCTGGGGGGAAAAAAGAAATGGCATTTTTGTTAAGGCATAGTACTCATCAGAATGGGAAAGTTGAAGTTACATGAAATAAAATTGCCCACTTCTACCAGAGTAAAGAATACATGATTTTGTGATGGTTTTTGTAAATGGGATTGCTCCAAAGAACATTATCACGACCAGATAGAATAATTGTGTCTTTACCTTATCACCTCTTCCTCTTTTTAATGAGAATTGCCTGGCAAAGCACCATACACTGGGTCACAACTCTGCCCAAAGAGGATTTGTGTTTGGGTAGTGGTTCGATATGATTTAGTACCTATTATTACTGGGCATTATAAGGACCACCAAATGAAAAATGGTCCTTGCCCCAATTAACTTTGAAATCACTTACACAACTCCTTTTTTTACAAGCTAAAAGACAGAGCAAGATGCAGACTCTTGTCTTGCTGCTTCGGTTTGTTTGTTTTTATTCCCCATCCGAGGGCTTTAGGGAGTGTGTGTCTGCTAAGTATTTCTGCAGCTGTTCAAAAGCAATCTTATTGCACAATACAGTGTCTGAATAATTGTCCCAGGTGACTATTAAAGTCTACTGCTGCACCATAAAATCATGAGGAGTAATCTTGCACCACAGCAGAAAATACCCAACAGCCAACCCTGCAGAGTGTCATTCCTGTTAGCAGAGAGCTACTGCAACCAAGTAAAGATTCAGGAAGACAGAAAGAGCACAGGGAAGGCTCTACACCTTAAATTGTTATTTTTCTTGCAAACTAAGCAGAAGTTGCTGATTGTTAAATATTGAATTGTCTGTATTCATCCCTAGCCAAATGAAGTCAATGGGCTTACATGAGGGATGACTTTAACCCATTGCATGTGAAATGTTTGTCTTTTTGTTTTCGTTTCCCTTTCCCTCTCTCTCTCCCTCTCTTTTATACACTGCAGTAGAGGAACCCCTTTAAAGCCTAATGTATGGTAATACAGTTTAATTGTGGTTGGTTGGCCTGTTGAGGATAAACGTACTGGTTCCAACTCATTTTGCTGACTCTAAGCTTGGCTCAGTACAAACAGCTGGGAGAGAGGAGGATGTTAGTAACTGTAGCTGTGCTACCTGGGAAGTCTCTGCATCTGCAAAGGTATAGGGCCTCTTAGAGTAGGCCCTATAATTGTAGATAACCGTTTTTTTTTTAAACAATGATGTTTGGTTCACACTGACTACAAACTATGCACCTTAACCGTTAAATAAGAACAACCTGGAAACAAATTTAAAACAAATTTAACTCCCAGATAAAGAGACTACAGGCACTTATCCCTCCTGGAACAGAATATACTAACTTTGCCTTATAAAACTTCTTTCCATTTGTGAATTGGAAAGAGCTGAATTGCTTAAAGCAGGAATCCTCAGTCTCCATTTCCTTTGGCATGATAACACACGAAAGCAAGGGCCTCTATTTGCTCTTCCCATATCCTCTTATCAAACACTTCTACAGAATCCTACCCCACAGTCCTATCACCAGATCAGCAATACACACCAGTGTGGAGCTGGGTCCCCACAGCTCAGGACAGTAGCTAATGACAGGTGATCATTATTATCAATACCTTGTTTACATGGAGCACTTAAATTTTTCCGTGAAGAGAGTTACTCCTCAATAACAACCACTTAAGCAGCGGTACATCTTTCCTCTCCCTGCTTCAGCTCAGATTAAGTATGTCCAAAGGGGCAGACAAGCTGCTCTTTCTATTAGCTAAACATGATTCACATCCCATCAGTGATACACAAACAGCGAGTTAAGAAAATCCAGTTCTAGGTGATTAACAATGAGCAACAGGTCCATTCAGCCTATTTGCATCAATCTGTGATATGAATTCAGTTAGGATTAACAGTGACCAAAGGTTTATACCATCGTAGAGCTGTTTAGCACTCCCACGGAAAAATGAGCTTGCTTCAATCCACCGAGCCTAGTTCTTTTACTGTCTTACATAAATACCTACATTTACATAGGTATAGAAAGCTCACTTAACTAAGGTTAACTTTACCTCGCTGCCCATAGATATAAAGGTATAAGGCAGTAGGCCCTTTCATGACAGCAGTTATTGATTAGTCTTCTTAGTGAACCAGCAGCCAGTCCAGGGCTAATGATTTGAAATTAGTTGAAACTAGCTTTAGATTCTTCCTCGTCAGAAAGGTAACTCTGACATGTAAGATTGCTTTTCATTGAGGTATTTCTCATGTTCTTGGGTTTTAACTCATCATCCTGAATTTCAGAAACAGGATGATAAGACACTCATTCATGAGTCTAAGATCATCAGAGCTGAATAGCCCAATTTAATGATTTTCCTGTGCACCATTGAATTATGCCTTGGTATCGTCCTATGAAAGCTGATACTAGTATTCTAGACAATGAGGAAGAAAGCTTGGATGTGAGTCAGCAATGGTGCAGCTGACATGGAGCTGTACTTGTGCAGATTGGCTTTACGAATAGATAAAGGATTTCAAGCTTGCAGTTGTGCCAAACACAAAGATTTGAAAATTCACTTAATTCTACTCAAGCATCTCCTAGTAACCTAGGTTTCCCAAGTTCCAGTCCACTGTGTGGCAGATACTGTAATGGCCACAGGGTACATTTGAAGAAATCACATACTCCTGGTAAAGCAAAAAAGTGCCTATGCAATTGACCTAGAAACCCCACCACACAAAGAGTGAGGTAAATTTGATGGGCTTCTATGTATCTTTCACTCTGTGCAAAGAAGGCTGGGCTTTTTGCACCCTTGGTAAGTTGAGTAACGTACAGAGATTACAATATTAGAAGACTGTTCTTAAAGAGTTGAAAAACTTGTGACAGTTTTTTTGGAGAGTGAGATTGTAAATTTCTCTCTGGATGCCTCCTGGAAGGTTTTTGTTGCTGGAGTTTCTAAAAGTGATAGCAGCCAGTAAAGACTGACCCTGAATCCAAGTTGATGATCTGACCAGGATGAACATATATGTGGAACTGAGAGAGGAGGGAATTCAAAAAGAGGATGTACTAGCTTAGTTGCAGTGTAATTTCCACAGAGAAACACAAGGTTTTTGCTTGTCTGTGTCTAGGAATGTCTTTTCTGCAGAGATACTTTGACAACCTCTTGCTAGACACTGTTTTCCAGCTCTGTGCCTTGTCAGCAGCTCACTTTAACTGATTTTAAGCCTTCCTTGTGCCTTTGAAGTAGAACAATGACACTGCAGCAAGAAACCTTCCAGTTTGGTTTACAGTTTTATAATTTGCTTGTGCCGCTAGAGTACAGCAGTGGTACTAAGGCAAGGAAAACCTGCCTTTACTAGACTCTTTTAATAGTGCCTTTGATGAGTAAAACATTAACGTCTTAAAATCCATTTACTCTCTCTAGTTTGTCTCCTTTCTGGACCTTATTCAATCTATGACACGAAACTTGATAGCTCATTCTACTTGCATAATGAACATTCTTCTCTTTCTGCTTCTCGGGTGTTATTTTAAGGGAGTCAGATTTTGTTCTGCAAACTGTATTTAATGTTTAACAAATAACTTTTCTCATTGGATTAGTTTTAAAGTAACTTACTACGGTGTTTGCAAAAATCTGTCTTATTGACCCATCTGACCATTATAATGACATCGAATCTCTCATGGCCTTTAATGATATGAAATATTTTGCTTTCCTGATAGAAACAGTTGTAAAAATGGAGTAACATCACAAGAACTGAGGTTAATGCCCTTTTCTCTTCAGTAAGGCACAGGACTTAAAATACCTCACCACATATGCATTACTGCCAGCTGCAAAGATTTTTCTGTGCTGATGACATATTTTCAGAAGCAAGACAGTTGCTGCAATATGCACATGCATCTAAACAGAAATCGAGACAAATGGTATTCCATGATGTGCATATACAGACCTATGAATGCCAAAATCCCTTTCTGAGTTCTTCCTCAACCAAGCCTCTGAGAGTTAAAGTCTGTAGGGCACCAGTCTACTGATACTTTCATGTGTTGGAATATTTCTTATGATATGTCCATGTGCTGACTTTTGATCCTTGTGCTACATGTTCTTAGAAGCAATGGTGCTACTTAATGGAAGGTAGCAAGCGAATTTAGAGGATAACCTTACTTATTGTCTCTTTAAATGACTAGCAGATGAGCTTTGTGGCTTTTTTAATAATGTGTTAATGATGTATAACTGAACAGAAGAACAGTTCATGTGAACATAATCTGGTGGGGATTCTCTGCTCTCAGTGTTTGTTTGTCACCACCTACTGCGGTCGCATAAATTATACACTATTGTTTCTGTGTCATAAGTGAGTGCCTGGAATTTTATAAACAACCTGAGTTCCACTACTGAGAATTGCTGCTCTCCAAACAACGTCATGAATAAAAACCTATTTAAATGAATGCTTGATAAAAAGAGCAAACACAAGAATTGCAAATATGTGCAAACGAAATACTTACTAAACAGCTAAACAAATGCCTATGAGTTTTTCACTATTATTATCTAACAATATTGGCTAGGAGCTGTAGTCTTGAACCACTTGAATGCAACCTGGCTAGTTCTGTGCAAACACAGAGCACTTCCTGCCTTAGAGCCCTTACAGAAGAATGCTGGTTTGTGCTACAGCTCTTAAGTTTGTTCAAATGAAGAACAGTTAAGACATATTTAAAGAGTTAAGACAAATGTAAGTAGATGAAACTGTTAATGATTCACGGTTATGTTGCCTCAGTTGATATGTCTGTTCTTGAATATTTTATCTCCCTAGCTTAACGGTAATTCCTCTCCATATTGAAATCTTTATTATGATCAAATCCATGCCACTTTCACATGTCCATTTTCTTCCCCTTCTGTGTATCTGGGGTTTCAGTTTTGGTTTTGTCCTTACAAATCATCATGACTGAACATACTAGAAGAGAAACACAGGATGTATACAGATTTTGGAGTTATAAGCTGAACCAAAAGGCTGCTTACACCGCAGAAACCTTCACTGAGCCAGTGGGAAGCCTTTCTAACTGAATAAAGATCCTGTCTGACTGTTTCTGAAGCAGTTCCCCAGAGAACCTAGATAGCAGTTTGAGATCTTCTATGAATCACAGTGAAATTATATAGGTGTCAACATTTGATATAGCAAAAGTACTTGCTAACCAGGGGGAGTAGGTTTTAATTGAGTAGCACAAAAACTGACTGTGGTCTGTTATACTAAACGTTCTGTAACACTTTCCTTTTGGCATTTAGACAGTATGTCAGATTTTAAGCTAAAATATGTACCGAATCTTACAGTGTTCATGATTTGTTTCACTTTATAAATCATTAGTTGATTTAATGCAGGAGGCATTATTTGTCAACTTTACAGAACAGCTACTGTTTGAGGAAACAACTAATTTATGTTAGCAAGGTGGTGATGAACAGAAGCTTCAGGTGTGGAAAATATATTATTGGTACACTCTTTACCAGTTTAATTATGGTGAATAAATGGAGACACAGAAGGAGACAGAATGGAACAAGGTTGATCAATACACACTTCTGTCTTGTCTTCCTTGTAGTCAAAAGGGAATGATTATACTTATCCGACCTTACTGGGCAGTATCCATTCCTTACTGGAAGTTAAATGAAAAACTCTTGTATTCCTACTTCTATGCTGACCCTAAATTTGTGTCCTGATTCTATTGTCTCTGGCTGTATGGACAGTTCTAAAAGTGAATTGGAAATTGTCATGAAAAAGGGTTGCTCACATGAATGAGGTTTGCAAGATCAAGCCCTTCATGAACAGTATAACCATGGGCATTGGGCTGATAAGCCATCCCTGATTTACAAGGGTAATCCTATTAGCATCAAAGGGACAATTCAGATGAGTGAGGACTGTTAGAATAAGCCCCTCAGGAGCAACTATCACTACAGTTATGTATCTAACCTCACTTACACCACAGCAGTTTTCAAATGTTGTACAGACACTTCATGCTGCTACCGAACTTTTAAAAGAAAATAGACCTTGAGCACAAGTTCACTTCTGCCTTACTGAATACAGCCCTGGTTTTGCACCCTACTTACAGACACTTCTCCTCGTGCACTCTTAAGCAGTTCAGGGTTTGCAAGAAACATGGACTCCTGTTTTCTTTCTTTCTTTTTTTCTTTTTTTGTTTTCCTTCTCTCCTTTCTTTGCTTTCTCTCTCCTCTCTCCCTCCTTCTCTCCCTTCCTTAGAATCAGGGGAATTAAACAATGGTAGGAAAAAATTAGTAAGGTGTTGGCCTCAAAACTCTAAGGCTGTGAAAGTATAAGCTTTCCCAATTTCAAAAGTTTTTTTTTAAGATTGCACATATCAATCTAAAATTCCTTAATCCATAAAACTGCAACGACAAATCCAAAGGAAAGGATGATTTTTTGTAGAATTTCTGGATGCATTTGTGCTTCTTTTCATATTTATAAATCTAATGAAAACGGTCTTTCCCCAGGCTTTTCGGCATTTCCAAGTCTAGTTCTGAGAACTGCATATAAAACAATTACCAACTTTTGTTTTCAAGTATAATAACGGGGTTAAGCTTAACTCTGTTAACTTACCTTTTTTTTAAAACTGGCTCCAGATATGAATAAGTTTGGGGGGAAGAAAAAAGAAGGTAACAGAAAATCATTATAATTTTACTGTAAAAGCACTAATTATGATACGTGATTGGGCTATATTATATGCTAGGTGGTGTACAAGTATGTATGAAGATACAATTTCTGCCTTGAAATAACAGTTATGAGCCCCAAAAATGTTTCCTGTCTTTTTACAAATCCATTCCCTGGAAAAAGAAAATCTGCAAGATTGGCACCCTCTTGCCATCTGAGGGTTCATTTGAGTTGTTCTGGTGACTTCAATGGAAATACTATTTGCTGTGTGCTTAGGGAGAACAAAGGTTGTAGAGTCCAACTTTTATAGCCAGGCTTAAAAACAGTTCTGATTCTGAAGTCCTTGCTCAAGTGAGTTATCTCATGTCTGATGATTAATAAGAACCATCGCAGAAGGTCTGCAAACACAGGCATTTACTGGTAGCATGAAGCATGCAAAGGATGTCCATGACATTGAATATATGTAGCTGGGACTAATTTTCAGTAATGATGCAGCTTTAAAAATTGTCTCACTTTCTTTCTACATATTTCTGAAATCTTTGCTGTATAGCCAAGTAAATTTGTCTGTATGTTTAATGTCCTTTTTATTGTGAGCTTTTTACTCAAAAACTTTGTTACAGTTATGAGGAAGAGAGTTGGGATCAGTGTCATTTTCTCTGAAGTAGCAGTAAGAAGTTTTAATGTCAGATTTTCTCCTTTCTTCACATTTTAGCGTGCTGGCAGAAGAGATCCACAGCCAGTCCCGAAGTTCCCTTATTTTCTGTTATGCTTTGCAGAACAAAATGGTGCACGCTAACTGTAACAGCCCTCACGGTTTAGCAATGCAAATATTTTTGCCTTTGGTAAAGGTTCAAATCCACCAGAACAGTTGAGGTGCCCAAAGTACTGAGCTTCAAAGCACTTTAGATGATGTTTTAAATAAGTGCCTGGACCACCTAGGAGCTCGTGTGGCCAACCTACATGGGACATTTGTAATGAAGGTGGGCTGGGGTCACAACCTTCGGTTTCTCTCCAGGATTTTAACATTATCTCGAAGCCTGAGGATGTTCAGACTAGAGGTTTTTGGTTTTTTTCCCCGTTTGTTTGCTCATCCTGCTTGTCCTTCTCCCAGGTACCACACGCAGGCCCCGAGCCTCAGCTACGGGCCCACCTTTCCTCCCTCAACAAGTCCGGGCAAGCCCAGCCATGGTGGCGCAGCACGGGTAACCGCCGCAGGCCCACCGCCCCGGCGGGCCGGCGCAGGGAAGCTCTCCGGCCGCCGGCCACTTCGCGAGCCCTCCACGAGAGTCGTTGGTGTGAGGAAACGCGAGGCTGCAGCTCGGCTCGCGGCTCGGCCCGGCCCGGGGAGGCGGGGCGCGGGGGAGAGGGCAGGGCAGGGCAGGCCCGGCCGGGCCCGGCCGGGGCGGGGCGGGTCTCAGCGGCGGCCGGGAGCAGCGGGGTTCGGCGCGGTACCTGCGCGCTCCGAGGGGACCGGCGAGGTGCGTGAGCGCTGCGCGATGGCGGCCGAGCCGGGCGGGGGGCGGCGCGGCGGGAAGGGCCCCGCCGTGGCGGCGGAGGGCGCGGCGCTTCCGGGCGCCTTGCGGCGGCAGGGCTGGCGGGGTGGCGAGCGGGGCCCGGCTCCCCCGCAGAGTACACCAGCCTGTCCCTCAGAGATTTTATTGTGTGTGGGGGAGGGGGGAGGGGCGCTGAGACCTGTTGTCCTGCGGTTTGACCGCCTGCGGGCGGGGTTGACCTGGTCCCCGTTACGGTCGCCGCGGGGGTCTGAAGGGGCTGCTCCGTGCAGGGTCGGTGCCCCCTCCTTCCCCCTCAAAAAAAAGTTTGTGAAAACCCAGAGGTATTTTACACAGGGTTCAGCTCATTAAACTTTGCTGTGGTCCGTGTCGCTCCTTTAGTGACGGATTCAGGCAAGGCAGGGAGACGCTGCCTGCAGGCACCTCGGCTTCTAGCTCGGTGCTTGCTGCCACCGACTTTCCCAGAGAGTACAGAGAGGCACAGGTGCAGCCGCCGCTGAGGCTGTACACGCACGGTGAGTGTTTGCCAGCGCACGAGTGGGAGGAGACGCTTCCCAGGGTTTGAGTGCCTAAAGGTCCCAGGGAGGTTTTGCAGAGTCATGGGCCTGGGCACAGCAACCACGGACAAAGAGCAGGACAAAGACCTCCAAGTCTCTTTACCCATCTGCTTTGAAGGACCCGCGTCTGGGATCTAGATTTGTGCACTTACCAGATCCTCGCTTTGCATGCAGGTTTTGCTACGGAAAGGTGTTAGGCGTCCAGATCAGGCCATTTGTAGTTTCAGTAAAAATAGCATATCCCTTTAAACCCTATGCTGTTGTACACTTTAGGGTTTGTTGTGGCTTTTCTGCTGGGGTTAGAACTGAATTTTTCGCCTTCGGTAAGATTTTTGGTCCTGCCTTTTCCTAGTGAAGACAGGGCCTGAACTTTGTGGAAATTTGAAGAGGCTAACCTCTCCGAGTAGGGAAAATGGATTAAATGTGGTACAGTTCCCTTTGGAAGAATATGCAGAAGTTGGTGAATGGTTTCTCATGAGTTTGCATAGTTCTTGGATGCATTTTCAGCATGGCTTTCATGTTCAATAAAGAAAAATGCTCTGAAGCTATGGATTTATTTTCTCTTTCTTCTGTGAAACTCTACCCAGTTTTTCGTGTGATACAAAGTCAAAAATTACAGTTTCTATTCTCTCCCTAGCGCTTCCTGAGAAAGTCTTTGCTGAATCACTGGTTATCTTGAGAATGGCTGCACTGTAATGTGAGAGAAAAGAGTTGTATTGAATTTCCCACAGTGCCTAGGCACACTGCTCGGCCCTATGGCCCAGACACTCTTTTTGGATGGACAGAACCAGGAGCAAAATCCCATCCAGGTCCAGGCAAGGCTAGGTTTCTTTCACCAAGCAAGCAGCTATTCACCTTCATGCTGCCCACCTCCCCACCAAGATGGCCTTTGAGACCAAGTGTTTTCTGCTGCAGCCAGCTAATTGAGCCTCTCTCGTTCTGTGGTCAACATGAGGGAGCTGTACATTAGAGTTGATAGAAGATACCGCTTCCACAGGATTGTGGTTTTGGTACAGTCTCATTGGAAAGACACTTCATTAGCTTAAACTTCCTATCCTAAAAGCATAAACAGTTCTCTGCTTTTTGTTGTTACAACTGACTTTGAATTTAATCTTTGCCCATGAATCATGCTAAAACCAATTTTTAAGAATTAGGTCTGAATGAAAAAAATCATATATAATTGGCTTTGATCACAAGTTATAGCTGGGAGAGAAGATACTGGTTAGTTTGAAAGCTGAAGTGCAGTTATAGTTGTGTATCTCATCATGCACTTTTTATCCAGTAATTGTTTAGGGAGATTCACTAGTTAAAATGAATTGGCCTAACTGGTGGTATTGGAAAAGTGTACTAGTTTCTATAACTAAATTTTATTGTACAGTCATGTTAAATATTTTGGTGATTCATATTTTGACAGTTTAGTAAGCAGATACTACAAAAGAGAAAAACTAACTGGTAGCATAATTTCTAACCTTAAAATACAACATTATGTCATTGTGAAAATAAACTGAAGAAAAATAAATTTGTTTGAAAATAAATGTTTCACAGAGGAAAAATTGTGCTGTCGCTGCAGTGATGCTAAAGAAAGCTATTCTGACAGTTATGTTGCTGTACTTTCGATTATTATAATGTTAGTCTAACTTTTTTTTTTTAAAGGTCATCTGTGAGAACTGGAGAAATGGCTAAACTGACCCAGCTAATTGACAATGAAGTCTTCCAGGCTTATGCTACCTATGCAGCTATTGTTCTTCTAAAAATGATGTTAATGAGTTTGATAACAGCATACTTCAGAATCAGAAGAAAGGTAAGAAACCATGAATACTATCTGGTGGAATAGAGTGAAATTTTTATTAAAATTCAGAGGTGTCAAAATGCTTCTTTCCTTTTCAGCTTTCAAATACTGATGCTTTCCATGTTTTTCCTCCCTCCCCTAACGATGTCCTGTGTTTGGCCTATTGGTACTGTGTAAGGCTCAAATGGAGGATGTCTTTTACCTAATTATGAGACTGTCTCTTACAGTTGCATTTGAGTTATTCTATCCTTCTAAAACATTTTTATTCTTTTTAAATAAGAATTTTTCAGAACTGTAATTTTCACTGTATTGTGCAGAATGCTGGTGTTGAAGGTACCCAATTTATAAAGCAAATAAAGTGTGGTATGGAGTCATGTTAAGTGAATAAACAGCTAGTAGGGTCAGGAGAGGGAAAATGAATGAGATTTTTTTGCATCTGTCGGCCTGTCAGTCAGTAATTTTAAAGCTCTTTATATTCCCTAATTGTTTTAGCCTTCCCATTTCAGGTGGGTCATTATTTAAAAAATAATAATTTTATAGAATGAGAAGTGGGCTAAAAGTTCACATGGGTTGAGGAGGAGGCTAGACAAATATATGAGAGATGCACTGAGGTTTACTAAATAATACAGAAACTGCCTCTGGCTTAGGAGAGAGTTCTCATGGGACACATCATGTGTTTGTCCTGTTCTGCATCTTCTTTAGGTGTCTGCTAATGGCCACTGTTGGAAACAAAGTCCTGGGCTGAAAGAACCCTGGGTTTGTCCTCTATGATGGTTCTTGTGAGAACTGCAAGATGGTGTGTGCTTCAAGGATTTTGTTGCAGTCGTGTTGTAGAAATGTTGTCTTTATGCTCCCTGGGCATAAGAGAACCCCTCAGAATGATTCTACTGTTCATGATGTTCAGCTACTGCTGATTTCAGATATCTCTCTAGGTGTTTGGTGCAGCTGAAAATTGAGCCTAGTATAGCACACAGATTGTGCTGTATTTTCAAAGTAGAATCTAGATTTCTGTGTCTTAACCTTACTTTTGCTCTTGCAAAAGCAAATCAGCTGTGCTAGTCCTATATGCAGATCCAATGAAGTCAGGTATTAATGTTCGTGTTGTGTTATAGTCCGTATGTATACAGATGACAACAGAACCTTCATTAATTTGGATTTTTTTCTGGCGGATAGTAGTATGGTGAATGGACAAATTACTGTAGTCGCTTTTATTTTCTGTTTAATGCAAAAAAGTCTTTAAAAGAGAAAATAGGCAACAATGAAGAGTTAAGAAAAACAGGAAAGCCGTGAGCAAAAAGAAAACTTTGCTGATGCTGATATTGTTAACATGTCTCCAGAGCTGACCTCAAGAATATTTCACAGAAAGGGATCCAGGTTACCTCAGAAAGCAATCGTGTAGCTCTCTTAAAATCAAAAAGCATCTTGCCTGCATAGCCAGGACAGTCCATAGTATGTTGCCACAGATGTTGCCACAGATGTTGCCACAGATGTTACTGCACATAGTAGCAAGGAAAGATCTACTACAGTTTGCACTAACTGAAGTAGGTGGTGTTTTCATATAGTGTTTTAGGGTATTTGGAGGTAAAGGATAGTATAATTGGCAAGATTGGTACCTATGAAGAAAGGAAGCAACTTATTTGGTCATAAACGAGGATGGGAGTAAGCCTCTTGGATACTGTTGCTGTGTGGACTTCTGAAGAGGGAAGAAGTCCAAAAGGTTTTTAAGATAATTCGTCAGGAATAGTGAAAAAGAGACTCATGCAGTACTAACAGCAGTTATACCTTCCAGTTCCTAATTCTCCACAGCCCATTGGAATTGCTCCAGGTTGAGTATCAATCGTCATCCATGTTTGTCAATCTTGTTATAAGAAGGCTTAATCTACATGCATAAATTGCATTACAGTAATTTGTCAGTATGCAAGCCATGTATAGGTTAGGTTCAAGAATTCAGTAATGTGCTGGATGAGGTATTATTCCCTGTGCATTTAACTTCAGGTAAGTTATGTGAAGTTAGAGGCATTAGTAAAAGGACTGACCTTTATATCAAGCTCTCTTGACTAGCAGAAACATTCTTGCTTCTAATGTCTCTTGCGTGTTTGTATTTCAAATAGGCATTTGCCAACCCAGAAGATACAGCATCATTTGGTAAAGGCGAGAGTGCTAAAAAATACCTGCGAACTGATGTAGATGTTGAACGTGTGCGCAGGTAAGCATGGAAGTCTATCAAAAGTTATTATTAAATAGCATTTAATACTAACTAAGGGAAAAAATTTCATACTATTCTCTTTGGCAAATCTGTGTGTTTTTTGTGTTGCTTTATGTTGTAATCTTATAAACTAATTTGCCTAAATGAACAAACTATTCCATATTCAAATGGTCAGCATGCGTACTAAAATAATAAATCATTGTTTGGCTGTAATGGCTAGCTCTTGGATAGTATTCATTATGCATGGGGGAATGGTAAGAAGATTGTAAAATGTGATTGTAAATGTGATTTAGTATGAAGCTGTGAGTTATGCTAAGTGTAAATCAGCTTTCTATATAATTTGAGCATGGACTGTAATGGTTGCATCTTTTGCTAAAGTGTAAAGGAAATAACAGGGGGAAGAGGAGTAAAACTACTATGGAACTCGGAGTTGTGATGGGGGCCTAATCTGGGAAATTGTAGTGCGTGGGAGTTGAAGCCTGTGCTCTTTTCGCTAGATTGAATAGGAGTTACTCACTAATGTGTCAATTGTGCAGGAAAGTTGACCAGCCTTCTGGAAGAATGCTATTAATAGTAGGGCAGTGTGCAACCTGCAGTGTAGGTATTGGGCTCTGCAAGATTCGCAGCAGAATGTAAACTATATTTCAGTGGGATAAATGTTGCAGCTTATTAAATTTTATTTGTGGCAAAAATTTTCTGTTACCAAAATCAGATCTTTGGAGATGCTGTTTGATACACTGTTTGATATAGCTGTGCTAACAAGGGGAGCTTTAATGTCTTAATGTTTTCCATGTCTTATTCTTTAGTGAAGCTAACAGTTTGCTTGCTGTGTATATATATATGTATTTTTAATCTTTTTTATCTTTTAGGGAGGTTTTTTTTTTTTTTTTTTTGGTATCAAAAACTTGAATGTGAATGAATTGCTCTCTTTAAAACCTCCATTGGGGAAGATTTTGAAAATAAGTACCACCTCTGATTTCAGAACAGCGCTTCCTTGAAAATGTAGATGTTGGTACTTCCATGAAGTCTAGTATATTTATATATTTCTCTCCTGGATTAAAATCTCAGAAAGAAGAGTCTAATCTCAGTGGGCAGTTAAAATGCTCTGAACTTTCCTTTTCTCCCTCCTGTGCTGTTCAGGGAGTCGTTAATTGTGTCATTCACTTCTGTTAAAAATGAGCACTTTTAGGTGAAGAGTCATTCCTTTCTATTTGTAGTTTCTAAAAGGACAAAAAAAATCAATACTAAATTTACTACTGGATACCCTTTTAACTTGCAACATTACCTTAGGAAAATGATAACTACCTCTCAGTCATTGACAGATTTTTAAAAGACTCTATTCTTAAATCTTGTGCAGTTGTTTTGCAAAACTGTTGAGACTTCTCCAGAACTATTAACTCAGCCTGGTTCTAGTGACTCCACTGGTGTTGCAACATCCTTTTTTTTTTTTCTCACAACAATACCTCCTAATGGATGTTTACTATATCTTCTTTTGGAAGCTCCATAGCAACAGAGAATGCCATATAGATTTAAGCATGGCTTGCTTTTCTTCTGTGTAAGTGACTGGGATTTGTTGCATTTATAGATAGGAAGAGACACTACTTTTTTCAATGTATTTGTTCAGAAAAACCCAATTGCTGGAGGATGCTTTTGCTTGTAATGATAAATCAAAAAGCAGCTGCAAAACAGCACCGTGATCTGTTTCTAGTTGACACTGAAATTTGACATAATCACTAAGGCTTAGAGGTTGTTTCAATCAGCAAATTTGGCAAATTATAATTTATCTAAAGAGGTAAAGGGATCAGGGAAAGTTCAGGAAGAGGTGTGGAAGAATACCTCAAGATCTGGAGTTCAGTCTCAACACATTTTTAGTATATTATATTATGGTTTCAAAATTCAAACATTTTTCAGCTATTTTAGTGCTTAGTAGTGAAGAAAATGAATCAAAAGAGTAACTCTCAACTGCTAGATGCTCAAAAGTAACATTCTTCGAGATAATTGAATTTCCTGAAGTTTTGATAGAAAAAAATAAAAGTTTTTTTGCTTTGAAATTCACTATGGAATTGGAGTCCAAAAGTGACATTGGAAACTGTCAAATACAGCAAGAACAAAATGTATGTGTAAAATTCTCTTTTTTTCATATAATACAAATTCAATATTGCTGAGTACCGTTCTGAGTTAAACTGTATGTGCAACACAGAACATTAACTTCAAAATTAAGAATAGCTAAAAAGATAGGAGAAATGTCAAGACTATGCAAGTGAGAGCATGTTTCATATTTTCTTTATGGAGGCTACATGCTGAGTATATAGGTTTGGAATAGACCATCTGGGCCAAGAAGTCTAGTACTTGCAGTCACAGTCATCCAGGTAATTGATGTTCAGTTGGGAGAGGTTGTAAGAAAATTCCAGCTGCATCTCTTCCTCCCTTTCCTTTCCTTTCATCCCTATCCACCAAGATGCAGTCATACACCTGATGCAAGTCCCAAAATATTACCATGATTCTAGGAAAAGCCTAAGACCTTTGATGCAGAAAATCAGAAGCTTAGAAACAGAGGGTGCTGCAGGAGACAGCAGAGCAATGTTGGGTGAACATGACAAAACCATGAGGAACTGAATTAAGTCCCACACTGCAGGAGAAGGCAGCAGTTGTGTTAGGATCTTAACAGGAGCATTCTTTGAAGATGCTGAAAAATAGTGATTTGTTCAACAAAATTTAACACTATAAAACAACTTTGCTTCTTTCCCCAGAGGCCACCTGAATGACCTCGAAAATATTGTCCCATTTCTTGGCATTGGACTGCTGTATGCTCTTAGTGGCCCTGAGCTGTCCACAGCCTTGCTGCATTTCAGGATCTTCGCTGGGGCTAGGATCTTTCACACTATTGCATACTTGACTCCTCTTCCCCAGCCTAGCAGAGGTTTGTCTTGGGCAGTTGGGTATGTGGTTACCATCTCAATGGCATACAAAGTGCTGAAGACTGGGCTGAACCTGTAACGAAGCCGTAACTTCTATGTATCATTTGACATTCCATGTGAAATTTTCAGTAGTGTGTGTTGATATCTTGAATGAGCCATTGTAAGTTTTACATGGTGACTAGAATTCAGTTTTTAACAGAGGCTTTTCATTCCTGTTTAGAAGTGTTTCTTTTTAGAGGGGAGAAAAAAAATCCTTCTCCCTATATTCCTTATTCATGGGCTGCATTGCCAAAATACTAGATTGAATTTTCTCTCTGTGATTTGTCAAATGCTTATGATTCTAAACATATGATGATGCTGTATTGATAGCATGTGTGGTAATTTTCTACAGATGCACTATTTTTGGCTGTAGCTCTGAAGTCTAAATCAATAAAGACAAGAGAAAAAAAGTGTATTTGTATTTTTGTTTTCATTTTGACTGTTCTAACTGCAGCCAGCAAATAGAATGTCACTATATATCAGAAGGAGATTCCAGTTATACAGTTCTTTGAAGAATATTTACCTTAATAATAAGATATAGCAAGTAATGCTAGGCTTTTTGTAAAGAAACTTTGATGAAATTGTTGTTTGTATAATCCACTTTGGGATTAAAAACCTAAACCATAGCAGTTCCATTTTTCTCGGTTGAATAGATAAAAAAAAAAAGGCATTTGTGCTACATTCTGTTTAGTGACACTGGTGAAAATCTGAAGTAATTCTTTTTGTTGAAATTGCTCCAAATCTAGGTTTTGTAGCTGTTTAAAGTGTGGGTACTTTATAGAGAAATTTCTTTGTTTTGGATGAATTCAGCATAAAATGAGTGACACTTGCAAATGTATATACGAGCTAATTCAGAAGTGAATACGTAATTAGCTTGTATGTTATCCTGTGTTTGTAAATATGTTGCTGATAGAAAATTTTGCTCTTTGCTTATATTTTTCTATGGTTTGTTAGTTTGAAATGCTTTCTTTAAAGATTCTTTCTGGTCTTTTTGTTTTGTTTGTTTTTGTAGCTCTGGTGTAAATAATAGCAATAGAGTTCAAGAACAAAAATCACCCAAGAAAGACTTTATATACAGTGTGCTGGTCACTGATAAGTTTTCAATGGCAAAAGTCAGAGCCTAGTGTTTTGCATCTGGTTTTCTTTTGTGCTTTTCTGCCCCAGAAGCTGTTCTGTTAGATTTTGCCATTCCAAGGACAGCCCAGAGAGGGGCTGAAGAATTCTGTCTGCTGCCTCTGAATGCCAAAGGCTTTTCTGTTCTTTTTGCATGGAAGTTGTAGGGGAAGGCGTATCATAATAGGGCCTGCATATATAACCACAGTTGTGAGATAAGTCAGTGAAAACTCAAGTGTTACACTAGGCTGTAACTGGAAAGGCTGACAGGAGGACTCAAAAAGGACACAGACTAGTTTAATCCGAAGAACGGCGATTTTATTGCAATTTCAGGAGAATGTTTAAGTCATGTCTAATAAACAAGGGAAGTGTAGGACTTGAAATCAACAAGTGAACACTAATTTACCAAGAATTAGATCTAACTAGTGAGTAAAATAATGAAGAGATGGATCTTCTAGAAAGAGGATGCTTCAGAGAGGGATTAAAAGTAGAACATTGTGGAGCTTCAGTTCCTGAGATGGCAAAATAAGCACACATCAGCACCACTTTCTTGCCAGGGAGTCCAGCAAGAAACATGGGCTTTTGTGTTTCTTCTCCTTGCACCTTTTCTCTACCATACCCTACCTGTGCTGTTTTCCTCCATTTTTTTCTTCCACTGTTAACTTTTCCTGGGATCTTGTGACTGGTTACCTTGGATGGTGCCATTGTAACAAGGTAAGATTGCACAGTCAGCTCTTCCTGGTTTGGGAACGAATAGTGATGGAGAGACAAGTGGCCAGACCCTTGCATTGAACTGGGGCCAAAACCAATAGATGTCAGAGTCAACTTACTGTCTCAGATTGATCTGTCTGTGACTACTGAGCCTCCTTATATCCAAGTGCCACCAAGTAAAGTTGTATTTCCCTGACCCGCTTGTAGTTGCCTGTTCTTTCCAGCTGTGTCTTTCTATCCTTTAGAAAAAATGGGAGCATAGCCACCATTATCAGAGGGATCGGTTAGAAATTCAGCAGCAGAGCGAGTCCTTTCTATTAACATTAAAAATGCTCTTTTGGTGGAATGAGAGACTCTAAGTATCAGATTTCTAACAGAGGGATTCTTAATAGGCTTTTATCCACTTAATTTCAAAATTTTCTGGTTCTTTTTCTTTCTTGATTCATTTCCAAACTTTTGAATTTTTCTGGTATGCCTGCAGTAGGACTAAGAAAGCATGGTTCTGCCTATTCAAATCACCCAGTTGTTTAATTGTATAACAATAACACCTTAAGTCTAAAATTGGGATCTAGTTAATTAACAGACATGTTAGGATGTCAAAATGTCACAAATTGTCAAGCAGGAGTGATGCAGTCTGGTTGCCATTGCCAGACATATTCAGAAAATTTTCAACTCCTTTTGCATCAAGCTTCTGTGCAGAAATTTAATTCCGAAGAGAAATACCTGGAGCCTATCTCTGTTTCTGTGACCTTACATTTGAAGCAAAACTAGTTTTAAATCCCTTCCATTTGCTCAATGGTATCAAAGCCCTGAACATACACTCCCTATATGCTGAGAAGCAGAAAAAATAAACAGAAACCCTTTGAAATACCTAGAGTGATTCAGTATAATTCAGTGTTTCTCTTGCATTTATTTTAAACCTATATTTTATTCTCCCTCGCTCCCACAAATACCGTCTGTGTATCTGGGTGGGGTGCATCCTCAATCTGTGAGATTTGCCTTATCAGCTTCAGTGAAACTTTTGACTGCCAGCTGTGTGAAAGTATTTTGGAGTAGCCCTTTTACAATGGCTCTTGCAGTTCTTCAGGCCATGTGTTAGAGATGTATACTATATCCGTGTAATATCCAGTTGTTGTATAGGGCTAAATATAAAAAGTTAGTTTATTTTTAGGACAACTAGTAAAGGGAAGAAAGTTATGTTAGGTGAACATACTGCTGAACTAAACCAAATTTTCACCTTTTAAAACATGTACATTGTCTGTTTTTTTAATAGGATGTGCACTGAAATGAAACAGATATGTAGCTGTCTCTGTAAGATATTATGCAGTGATGATAAGTTACAGAATTCCTTTCATTGTGATACCTGTAATACCTAATGCTAAATAAAAGAGATGAATAATAATCATTTTTTGTTTTTACTTCTAGGTGCAAATAAATGTTTGTAGCTCCTGGAATCAATTATGCCAATTTACTAGATGGCTAAACAGAAAAAAATTACCAGTATAGACTTGCTTTTTTAGCTGGTCTAAAGTGTCAAGTAGTGAGACAGATGCCCTAGTTGCAGCTGCCGTTTACTGTGGATTTAGGACTGAGATGGTCTGATTCTGTTATAAATCATTAAATGAAATAATCTGTAACTCTAAATGACTGGCTGTTATCAGCAGGTAGATTGCTTCTGAGCTGGTGAAAGTACAGAAGAGGGTGGTCCATGGCAGACAAAAGAGAGGTCAACCCAGAGCCTTCTAGGCTTCAGTTTAAAATGCTGGCTCGCTTGTCTCGATCTACTTAGGTGATTTCATCTCCAAGTGAACTTCATACGCTGCTTTGTTTTTAGAGGCATAGACATGTCAGCTATTTCTCAATTTAGATTTCAGCTCTATGGGTGAACCCTTATGTGTCTTCGGACAAAATTACTTTGTTCTGGTTTACATGGCTGCAGACAGGTATGCTTTAGGCTATGACTTGTTGAGAGGGTTTGGTTACTGGCAAAGAACTGTGAGCTAGGATTTGCCATATGAGCGTGACTTCATGTCCTATCACAACAAAATAAATGTTTAAAACTATTGGTAGTGCATTGAATGCTTCCTTGAATTTTCAGAAGCAAGTGTACATCTTAACTTCACTGCCTTCAATGTATTTATTTCAAGAAGCTGGGTCAATGTTTCTGAAAGTGATGAAATTGCAAAGTCATCAAAATACAGGAGAAGAAAAACTTAGGCTCCTAGTTCAAATCACTTGTGAGTTTTTATATTTTATAGTCACCTGAAACATGTTACAGTCATTAATCCATGCTTAGCCATATCTCTTCCTAGTTTTTTACAGAAGCAAATTAAATCTAGATTTTTTGTGTGTGAAAATTCAACCAAAATACGTATCCTTTCTAAAGGTAAAAAGTAGAAAGCAAAAGGTAAAAAATACTTTTTAAAAAGTCATAGGAATTTTGTCTGTTTTTTCATGTTTTTCTTTCCAATGCTGAATTTGAAGAAAAACGTTTCCATTTTCCATTGCGGCATAAACATTGTCCTGCCAACTGAGATGGCACATCATATGCTCTGTAAAAGGTCGTATTGACATACATTAAAATACTCTCATGTTTAAATATGTCCAGCTGCTGGGCATTTAGAAAAATATATCTTTGTGATTCAGTTTAGGTGAAGCAATGCAGTATTAATTGGATAATAATTTTCAAACTTCCAAAATTAGTCACTCCTACACATAGATTTTTAAGGCTAGAATGGATCGTTAGCTCCTCCAGCCTGACCTCTAGTGGAAAATACACTATGAAATGGCTGCCCTTCTGCTGAGGTTAGTTTAATCACAGAGTGTCTTCCAGAAGGGTGTGAGATCTTCATTCTGAGACTTTAGGAGACAGGTTGATTCACTCTTTCCTGGACTTTATTCCTCTCTAGAATGTTTGTATACCAAATTTAGACTTTAAAAACAGTGCAGTTTTTAAAAATCAAGACAGTTATTCAGTTATTGCAGTGCAAGGAGGAATATGAAATACTTTAAACAGGTGCTTTCCTCCTACAAAGCACCCTCCTCTTCACTCCTGTACACTCTTGTAAATATAAAAATAATTCAGAATATAGAGACCCTTTCCACATGTATAAAAATATTACTCTTCTGCTTTAAAGATAAGCATGAAAAATATGAAGTATAATGTCTCAACTTCTTCTGTATAATACTGTTAATTAAGCATTCTATAGGAATTCTATATATTCTATAGGAATTCTACATATTCTTTAGGAATATATGTTATAGTGTTATTCCACTATATGTATAATGGAATATATGTTATAGCACACACTGGACTGTATTCTGCACAAATATTACAATGTATGATGATATAACCATGAACCTATCTCATGAATTCTGTACGTAATAGTACAGTGATGGAGGACGTGCCTTGCTAGGCTAGAGTGAAGTACCCTGATGTGAATGCTTATCATAGAGTGAAAAATGACAGCTCAAGCATGCTTTCTTCTAAGCCTGACGTGTAATCAGGGCAGGGGGATGGTGGCTGACTTAAATAAACCAGTTGGCCTCCATTCCTTCACAAAGCATAGTCAAATACTGTGCCTGCATGCCAGGTGGCTGCCCTTGCCGTGAGAACAGATTTGAGAGTCATTTATTTTTATGCATTTAAATAAGTTATTTTACTTGTAGCCACATGATCTCCATGGGTGAATGTTTTTATCTGCTAGACCTTCTTTGCTGGTGGATCCCAGTGTGCTTCACCACGGATAGTTAGCATCCATCTTTTATTTTACATCTTACACATACTGGTGGGCTTTTTGGAGAGCATAAGAAGAGGAAGTTCAAGAAATCTCTCTGTCTTTAAAAAGATAATGAGTTTTTGTCTCATGGGTACTGCTTGTCCAGTGAAAGAGAATAAGCAGGACTGCTACTACCTTCTGAATTTAAACAATAAGGAGGAGAAAAAGAAAGGGAGGAGTGACAGGAAGGAAATGTTTTAATGATAACACAGCCCTGCATCAAGTAGCAAACTGCATGTAGTACTAGTAATTGAAGACTAGTAGATTAGGCATTCTAAGAGAGAGGCAGATAGCGTTCTGCTTCTACAGTTCTTTTTATAAACCGGTTTTATTCTACGCAGTTGAAATAAGTTTGTTTTTAAGAATGTTTTTCCTTGTACATCCAGTCATTATGTATCTGCAAAGAGGATTAATACCTCACAATATATCAGAATGGATATGACCCATGGGCTGGCTCAGCTTGGTGGCTAATTCTGCCTGATCTGCTGCCTCTAAAGGTACCTGTGGCATACAGACCAGCACAGTGGGAGCCAGGAGGTGGCGAGGTGGCTTTGTGTGACTACTAACAACAGCCTGTGCTACTGCCCAAAAATTGACATCCTACCTACAACATTGGAGAGGATGGATCAGCATTTTTTTACTTTGAAGTTCACATTTGATACCTGATTGCATTTTTTTTGAAAAGTACCCTTTACATTGTGAAACATTCATGGAATATCAGAAAGGTGGTTCACCGCAAAGGGGGATTTACCTGGGAGTTAGGCAGAAAGGCTTCAGTTCCCAAGGTTGTCCCAGATTCCTTGGAAGAACTTGTCTGTGCTTCATCTCTCTTTAATCCTTCCTTTGGAGAGGAGCTGTAGGGATCTGTGTAAGTGGCACTGCAACACTAAATTAATGCAGGAGCCACACAAGTACTCAAGATAGGTTAAACTTCGTATTTCCCATGTGTCTAAAATACCTCTATATAATTGTTAGAAAGGTAGAAGTTCATCTACTTCATCTTTCAATAGAAAATGACATAAAACCCTCAGTTTTCTGTAACTAGTCTGCAGTTCTATTTTAATGTGCGAGTGCTATGTTTACTGGGTAATACTGGGTAGCTATACAACACAAAGTTGTTTACTACATAAATTTTCACAACAAGCCTGTGAATAGGTGTAGTCCATCTTACACATTCCATTTTTACAGAGAACAGCTGCCCAACATCACAGAGAGTCAGTGGCAGCCAAGGTGAGAATGTTGTTCCTCATTTCCAGCAGCGTTCTTGTTCCATAGTAGTGTAGTACGCTTTTCATGTCTTAGGCATACAAATATTTGGCAGTATATTTTCTTAGAATTTTAAGTTAATTGTTCGACGTTCAGACATTTGTTTCCGTATGGAAGAGCTGGCTATAAGCGGGTTCCTTTTTTTCTCCCACCTGTTGTCTCAATGGAAGGTCCTAATTCTGCAACTTAAGTACTCTTCACGTGGGAGTCCATTCTATACTCTTAAAGGGTGTTTCCGTGAGAAAAACTCAATTTGCTAATACAAATGCTCTTTGGTATTAATGTTAACTGGGACTGTGGCTAGCGCCACTCTGCTCTACTGTTGTGTCTCCTGCAATTTGGAGTTTGCTGTTAATCTCTCCTTGTCCTCAGCTGGAAAGAGGGCCTGGTACTACTGGTCTGGCTGTCTAGCTGACAGTCTGCTTATTTCACGAATACTCCATGAGCACTGCATGATGATTGTGATGATATGTTCATTGCTAATATAAGTGGTAAACACTAAATTTTGCAATTTGCTCATTTGATGAATTTTTAGAAGTTTTGGCAAACTGGGATTTAATTCTACTTTCTGTTGATGCTTCAGCCCTTATTGGAGTTTGATATATTTGTATACTTTCAAGGCAAATGAAGTCAGTTCTGCTGGTCCTCTTAGTTTTCCTTAGGATTGTTCTGCAAGTAAAAGCTAGGGTGCAATTTCTTTCTTTGTGTCTGGAGTTCCATGGTAGGGCTGTTTGTTTAAGGCTCTTTCATTTAGAATAAGTTCATTCTTAGTATTGTGTCTTTTTTCAAACATATCAGGCTTACTTAAAAGAATGATTATCAGCTCTTCTTGTGTTTTGTTTCATCTTCTGAGTTGGCCCGAATGGGCTGTTGAGTTTAGTGTTAAGTACGTTAGCATTATAAGTTTTTATATGTTTTTTTTATTTTAGTTTTTCTTTCAAACCTTGCCACATTTCTGATTAGAAACAAGCATTCTCTGTTCCCTTGGCATGTCAGTAGGCTTTTCCTCCCACTGATAGTGCTTAATTTTGTGCATGTTACCACTAGATGTCCTTCTTCAGCTTTTTTATTAGAATTCAGAACTCAGCGTGTGAAGAATAAAGTAGCCGAGTTCTGCATCCCTAGCAGACTGTGTTGTAGGAGAAGAATATTTTGCTGGCCTTAAAGAATGAGTTTATAATGGATATTAAGGCAATCTACTGTCTCTGTAAAGTAACTTTGTACTAAAAACCTTTATGGGAAAAACGACCTTTGTGAAAACAGAGTATTTAACCTATCGATGAAACTTTGGAACACTTTGTTTTGCCTTTTAAATGACTAAGGTACCAAATGACTGCAACATGTGAGTTCTTTGATTGAGGCTCTTAGTGAACTATACAATTTGTATTTTAATTGTTTGCTATTATTTGAATAGATAAAAATAATATTTTTTATATGATTTGTATTTAGCAGGGTAATCTGAAGGGGACTGGGGCTGTTCAAAAACTTAAAGTGAGTCATGCAGCAGAAATAAAACTCGGGAGCCATGAATGACTCCCTATATGACCTCTCTGAGTCTCTCCGAAGGAGAGTGTCTGATAGTTACAGAATTCAACTTGGGAATTTAAAGGTGCTTTAAAAATATTGCTGTATTTATGTAAAACTGAGATGCCCTCTGAAGTAATGTGTGCGCAGCAGATTTACTTGTCATACCAAATGCCAGGAAAGTGGTGGGGGGCATCTTTGAGTGATCCACTTGGCACAGAGGTGGAGTACGGTGTCAGCATAATGAATAGGACTTGCTTGGTGGATGGAAAATATTTTAAATTGAGTTTTTATTTAATGGATTTGAACTTTTCATGCCCAATTACCTTTTTGCTGAAAGAGAACAATAATAATAATAATAAAGTGCAAAGGTTCAGTTTCATTCTAGAAATGGGGGAATGTGCTTGGAGAGCTGTCAAAAGACACAGTCAGATCTCAAGAACATGAAGCAAGGTAGCTAATGCTCCAGAGTGGATGTCCATCAACTTCTTTTGTGGGTTTGTACGTCCTTGTCAGTGGTGATGTGACAGAATGGGATGAGTCATATACAGGAGTGGATGCCAGCAAAGGGTTGGTTAGGATGAGAGAAAGTATGTCCTTGCAAGGGAGTTTATATGATTTCTTGATTTGTTCAATTAAGTCTTATGTGTGCACAAATTATGGGGAAAACTCTGCAAAGTTAAACTAATAGGATTTAAAGGAACTATTCTAGGATATACAGAAGTAAATCCTTCCAACAGAAAGCTTAATTCATCCTGTATCAGGAATGTGAGAAGGATGAAGAAAAGCAAGAATCCTTATTAAATTCTATGGGTCTTTTCTTTCTGAAATAATAGCCTCTTCTCAACAAACTTCCATTTTAGGAATTTTTGACTCCACATGTACATCTAGGAAGAGAAGTTTAGTTTAAATATGTTGAACTGTACTGAAAACATTTAACAGTGTGTGTAATGAGGGAGCACACACCTGTATATCTGATTTATTTAGTTCTTATCACTGTGATATCTGCATAACAACATACTGACTATAGACATGATTTGGAGACAGTGAATTCAATGAAAAGCTTCCCACTGACTTTCACAAATTTGTATGTAGAAAAGTAGTCTCTAATATGTTCCCTTCATTTAATGAAGTCTGTACACAATAGTCTGCACTAAAATATTTACTGCAAGCAACAGTGTCCAGATACAATATAATATTTTGTAAAATCTCAGGGAAAAAAAAAACTGTCAGGTAGGTGCCACCCTACTGCAGCTTTAACTCTGTTATAACTACCACTAGAAGTGGCTGGTCCATTGTTTACATATTCTTGATCGCAGCAAGAGCTTTATTGATGGTTGGCCTTTGACTTGGCGTTACTGATGGCTCATATGGTGCACTCCTCAGCAGGGGGCATAAGAGAGCGCCACTTTAAAATGGATCCTGCTGGCCATGTGGTGCTGTTTTGTTCTGTACACTGCTAAAAGGGCCACTGTCAATTTGAAATCTAGTCAATTAAAAACAAACAGGCTAATAGGAGCTTCATGTCCCCAGGTCCTATTGCTGGTTTCTGTGGGATTGCAATCAAGGGGATCCTATTTTTAACCATGTTTTTTTCACTCCTGGTTTTTTTTGTGTGTTTGTGAAAGAATAGCACATGCTAAAGGGGGTACTGGCTGCTTCACTGACATAAAAAGGAAAGAGTGAATATGACTAAACAGAAAGCTCAGAAAGTAAATAATCCACATTTCCTTTGTAAGAATAAAAAGTAAGAATAAAAGATGTTTTTCCTTAAACTCTTTCAGTTACAAGAATATCATCTGAAAATTTACATTGCGAGAGTTTAGCAGTAGAATAGAGAGACTGAGTGATTTTTTCCTGGCAGTTTCAAAAAAAAAAAAAAGTAATTAAAAATGGAATGATGTTTGTTACATCTGATTAAACATTTTTATAACACTGTTTGAAATGAACTGAAAAAAATTAACTGGAGAAATCGGAATATTTTGTTTAGTAAAACACTACAAATATTTTTACAGTGGATGCAATAGATGCTCCATGCATTTACCTCTAGCTAGCATTGAACTATGTTTATACAACAACTTCTATCTAAAAAACGCTTTCATTAAAAACTTCATTAAGAGTTCCCAACAGTGTTAAAACTGGAATCTGGAGTAACTCAAGAAGGTGCTTTTTTGGTCATACAGTGGGCTGCATATTGGGGAATGCCATGGAAGACAGAGAGGGCTCTTGATTAGGAATCGATTCCGGGGCACTGGGAATCATCAGTTCCCGTGGACTGCAGGACAAGTTGATGGCATTCAGCACTTTAGGTCAAGCGTAGGGGCACAGAACTATTGATACAGGGTACTGAGTGACCCTTGGAGCAGTTTCTGTCCAGAACTCTGACTGACTTCTAGAGAGCTGCCCAAGTACCAAAAGTAACACAACCTGTGGACATCACATCACGTACACTGAAGACCAGTGGCTGACCTTTGAGATACCAATACCTTTGAGATATCAATCACGGAAGATGTCAATCTTAGTCTTATATCGAGAGGCCATTCACACAGTTGAAGTTCTTTCTCAGATGCTAATAGACTGCTGCTTCTTTTTAAGCTCCATTACGATTTTTCTCCCTCCTATATTTTGAAATATTAAAGTGAGGCTAGCAGCCATACCAGAGAGTGGTCTGAGATTCTCATATTCTCCAAGGCCTCTCTGCTGTCAGTGAACTTGGTGTTGGCAATAGAAAGTCCGTTGCAGCCCTAGCAGAGCTAGTTGATGGAGTGGTTAATGATGCAACACTTTTTTTAGTAATGTGTCTCATTTGGACACCACAGCACATCCTGTTTGCATTTCATCTTCTTTCCCTGGTACTTCATCTATGTCCACTACTGTTGCATTTCAACCCAAGGGACTTTATTTTAATCATTTGCTCTTCCTACCTGAACTTTCTTGTACATACTTAATATTACTTTACTTGGGACTTGAACATATGGAAGAGATATTTTTAATTCTCACAGTTAGGCTTGATTGCTTAAAAGATATATTTTTCTCCTTCTAAAGAAAGCATTCAAAATCTCCTATATTCTCACTTGCTACCCAGAAGGATGTTTAGTGCTGACCAGGAATGCATACAAAATAAAACTCTTTGATTTTGATTTTTTTCTCCCTCTTTTTTCCAGCAGGACAGTAGCTGGCTTTAATGAATGATAAAGCCTTATTTAGTGGGGATCTGATGTTCTGCAGAGATGTGAGCTCACTTGGCCCACTCTTGAACTGGGATTATGTAGTCATATGAGGAAGCCACCAAATGCTGAGAGGTAGGTTTTATTAGCTGAGTCTTGTTATCGTGCTCATCTGGTTACAAAGTGTGCAGATAGCTCAGAGCAAGAGTAGCAGTTACTTGCTTCTGCTTGTAAAAACTAAGGGTTCCATAACTGGAGCACAAAAGACCTGGACTCTACCCCTACCGTATTTTTGACCAAGTCATGTAATATTTCTGTACTTGTGTTTCCTGTCTCTAAACTTCCATTAATACAAGAACTGAAGCTTAAACAAATATTAATTATTGAAATTGCCTGTGTACAAGTTGGCTGAGTTGTAGATTATGCACACACACGCACTCACATTCTCAGGCATAAAGTGAAAAGTTCAGATATAAAGTAAGGACAGAAGAGACAGTAAAAAATGTGAAGTGCCAAAGAGAAAAAGTAAAACAATGTGGTACCATTGACTATGGGACTTGGAATTAGGAAAGTTGTTCAGCCATTGACATGTGACATACACTGGGCCATCACTTTTTGCTTTAATTTTTTTTTTTTTGTCACCTGTATGTTGTAAGCACTTTGGGCAAGGGACTATATCTTATTATCCGTGAGTTTCGTGTAGAACCTAGCATAACAGGACCACATTTGTGATGGAAGCTGCAATTTTAGTTTGTTTCTATAGGTGGTACTGTAATGTTAATACATAATACTAAAGAAGGAAGAGGAAATAATAAAAAGATTAAAAGAATCAATTAAAAAATCGTGGCAAACAAATGCTGATGCTTCATACTAAGCAGAGTCTAAGGACTGAGGTGTTCCAGATGTTCCGGAGTTCCAGGTGAGGTGATTTTTAAGCTTGAAGATGTGGCAACCTTTATGGCGGTGGCTTCTGAACTGACTGGTGCAAGTCTATTAGATATGTATTTTGTTCTCAAGATCTCTTGCATGAAACCTCACAGAACCATGACTAGATGCTACCCTGCTGCTTTCTTCTGACCTGGTAATTGTCTGAATTGTCAGTCAACGCTGAGCACTGTAAAAAAAGGCTGTTCCCAAGATGAGCAGGAAATCTTGAGGTAAGACAGAAGTTAGATGTTTTTCAAAATGGAAAAGGTTCTTGATATAGGCAGCCAATAAAAGTTTGAACTGAGTCTCATCCATGAGACAAAACTTCATTTCCACAGTCTTCTCCAGGCTCATCTGGAGCAGGTTTCTCTCTTACTTCACTTTAGTTCTAGAGTCTCCAACTTCTATTTTTTACTTACAGTGTAGTACTACTCAGTCTTCTTTCATTTTATAGTATTGCTATTTTTTAAAGTCTACCTAACAGTAAGATAGTCCAGACAGGAACCAAAACATAATAAGACTCGTACACACGTCCCTTAACAGAGAGCTCTGTAGATCTCCCACTTTAAATTATTTTTTCTGATGTATGTCACTTTGGCCAGAAGTGTGAAATAAGTATCAATCTCTACAGCTTTTCCTTAGTTGCTGATTTGGGGAGAGCAGTGCTATAAATCAGTATTTGAGGCAGCTGGATTTTCTCAGAGCTGCTATTCTGACAGGATAATGCTTACTGATCTTCTGTCGTGGGGTCTGTAATAACATATTCTCAACAGTTACTGTACAATAAAGGTGATTCTTTAGGATGCTGAGGTCAGCATGGATCTCATAATTTGTCCTACAACCTCTCTGTTTAGAGTTCTCACATACAATGGGCTTTGAGTTGCAAGAGAACAAAGAATGAAAGAGAACGTCTTTCCCTTCTTTAGGCCTTTAAAAAGATTTGGAAGGGGTACAGGGCATGCATGATAGCAGCAGACATGCTCTGTAGAAATACCTAGTTCGCTTCTACAGTACTTCACTGCTGCTTGAAGGACATGTGGGCTCCTTTCTGTAAGATAAGAAATGTTGGGGGCTTGAAAGAAATGAATTTTTAAGTATGCCAAAGCAGATGTCTGAAGTAAAAATATGTAACATAGAATTATAAAGTAAATTAGACTGGAAGGGACCTCTGGAAGTCTTCTAGTCCAGCCCCTTGCCCAAAGCAGGTCTGATTCAGTCAGGTTGCTTAGAGCCTTGTCCAGTCAAGTCTTGAACACCTCCAAGGATGGAGATGCCACAACCTCTCTGGGCAACCTGTTCCAGTGTTTGGCCACCCTCGTGGTGAAATATTTTTTCCGTAATATCTATTTGAAATTTTCGTTGTTGCAACTTGTGTGCATTGCCTCTCATCCTTTCATTGCCACTTCTGAGAACAGTCAGACTCCATCTTCTCTAAGCCCTCTCATTAGGTAGTTATAACCAGCAATAAGGTACGCCCTGAGCCTTCTCTTCCCAAGACTGAACAAGCACAGTTCTCTCAGACTCTCTTTGTATGTCACAAGCTCCAGCCCCCTAATCATCTAAGTAGCCTTAGTAGCCCTCAACGGGAGTTACACTAGTATGTCCATGTCTCTTTTCTATTGGGAAGCCCAAAACTGGACATTGTTCCAGATGTGGTCTCACAAGAACCAAACAGAGGGGAAGGATCACTTCCTTGGACCGGCTGGCTACACTATTGCTAATAATGCCCAGGATGCTGTTGGTCTTCTAACACCAAGGGCACATTGCTGGCTCATGGTCAACTTGTCCACCAGGACCCTCATGCCCTTTTCTGCCAAGCTGCCTTCTAACCAGTTGTCCCCCAGCCCATCCTGATATGTGGGGTTATTCCATTCCAGGTGCAAGACATTGCACTTGCCTTACTGAATTTCATGAGGTTTCTGACAGCCCAGATCTTGAACCTATATGATAGCATTTAATGCACTTTTCAAAGGCTAAGTATGTAATAAAATAAATTATACTGAGCGTGGCCAAGATCTGAGAGGATGTGTCAGCATGGCCCTGACTCACTTTTTCTTTGTCTAGGATCCTCTAGTTACATCCCATTTGATTTCTTCTTGTATCAACAAACTTAAAATCCAAATTAAGATAGTATTAGCATATTCTTTATCTAAGTGGTTAAATTTAAATATTTTTGTTTGGGGCGGTGTGGGTGTTTAGAGAAATCCAGGTGAAAGAGAGCTTTCTTAATGTCTTCTATCACCCAGGTTACTTTTTGTGACCAAGAACTAACTTTTTCTTACTGCTATGGTGGCAATCTCACCCTTAGTTACCAAAGTCTTTTAAAAAATTATATATCCTTGTCCCAACACTCTTAGTGGGGATGACCAAAATATGTGTGTATAAAGGAGAAGGCAAAAGGTGGCAGGGTAAGAAGCCAGTGAAGTTCTTAAGGCCTAAGGCCCTATCTTAAACATTTGAGATATATTGCTATTAAATGGAGAAATGCATTCTTTGTAATGCCTCTAGTGCTACATTATGGAGTTACAAGGATGGCTGTTGGGGGGGGGGGGGGTTGTAAACAGAGGTTCCTTTAGACTCTCTTGCCTAATGTTCATACTTCGAAAGGAGTAATGAATTTCTGATGAGTTTGTGTTAAGTCATTAGTCATGTGAGACCACATTAGCTGGGAACTGGGTTCAGTTCCCAGCTGAACCACTCCTCTCTCCTGTTCCCTCAGACCAGAGATTTGGGACCTGATCCAGAAACCATCCGGGTTGCTTAGATATTCACTATGTAGTTGGAGCCCTTAATATTCCCTGCACCTGACTCCTGTTTGGTAAAACACAGATGGTAAAACCTTTGCCACCTTTGCCTATTTTGGTTATCTAAGTCATAGAATCTTTGGGGCAGACACAGCTGCTAATTATATAGTAGTTCTCCTGCATGCTACTGTAACAGTAATAATAATAATAGTAATCATCTTTCAGAATGCAATGTATGTATTTCAGTGTAGACAAAATGTTATGGAGAAGATATTCCACAGTGTAAAATGTTTATGTATAATATGAACAGGGTCTTTCTTTATGTGGTGTGTGCGGTTTTTCAGATATAGTCATGTTTACTCAGTATTGCCTATAAAACATGTTTTAACCACCCCCCTCAAAATATATTCCACTGCATCACTATAATATCCTTGTGAAAAAAACATTTGGATTTTTTTAACAACCAAAAACATCGTTTCATGAGGCTTTATACAAATGGGAAACGTAGTTAAGATTTATTTATTATGTAAAATGGCAGGGATTATTATGTTTATTACTTTTAAATTGCACAATGCTTTTACATTAAGATCAATTTTAGAACACAGGATTAGCTACTATAACTACTGGCAGTTTTGGTGCCTTATTACCTTCTATTATATTCTGAAGTAATTTTCATTTATTTAGTTTAAACTTCTGTCATTCTGCTTTTTCAAGCCTTAATGTCTCAGTTTCTAAAAATCCAGTTGGTATTTTCTATCTCCGCTACTAAAGAAGTGCTGTTATTAAGTGATTCTATGGCTTGTTTAGTCCCTTGACTATTCCAAGGCTCACTTTGCTTAATTTAACTACTGAACTCTCCTTCTCCCTCTCCCCCCCACCCCGCCCCTTTTTTGTTCTTAATTGTTTTCAGAGTACTCAACTTCCTGTGGGGAATCAGTCAGCATGCCAGACTTCAAAGAACTTGTTACAGTAGACCAATTTGACAATATGCGAATTCAAGCCTATTTTTATATCTTACTACGTTGTTTCTACGCAAACAGAGACCATTTTGGACATTGGCTAAAGAGGAGATATTTGGAGGGTTTTTATTGCCTTAGATCTTACTGGGATAAAAAATAAAGTGACTCTCAGGCATTAGAGATAGAAAATACCAATAGGGTTCCATTTAATACATCCCTCTCTTAATTATTTGTTGCACTGTATTTGCTTTGTGCCCTGCAGCCCCAGGCCTTCAAATGGATCCACATACACTGGGGCTTTAAATCAGGGTAATCAGGGTACAGCTCTTACTGTATGACTGTGACACTTGAGATGTGGGGCTGATAGGCCTCAGCTGTGCAAATCATTATGGGATCACAGAATAAAAATAGGTGAAAACTGGCGAACATTTAGTTAGATGGTTTGGACCTCTGAAATTTCTAAGATCAATGAAATAGGTTGAGTCTGTAAAGTTTTAAAATGTGTTGGGCAAAAACATTGCATGTATAATTAAAAGCACATTTACTGACACTGTACAATTTAAGCTATCATGCACCTGACAGGTGAATCTAGGAGATGCATATGAAAATTAAGTACAAGTTTACTCACACACACAATTGCATGACAGAATTGCTTAGAAGGATCATTGATTTATGCTCCTTCATAGATGAAGATACTGAGTGGTTTGGGCTTGATCCAAGTAAGATTTTATGTGTTTTACTTTATCATCATATAATCTCAGTGAAGTCAATGAGGTCATGGTTCTAGGTTCATCCATACTGGCTGTGCGCATCATTGAATCATCTGGCTTAGCAGATTTGGTCTGAATCCATCACAAAGCTGTGGTTATGATTAGTGTTATTTTTGTTAAAATAATGAGAGCACACAATTTGTTGCCAGCTTTGTGCTTCACGCGGGTTGCAGGGTGGAGGACAGATGATCTGGCAAGAAGTATCCTGAGATGATTTTTTAAAAAATTTGAATTGGCAAAACAAGTTTGTTCTGGTTTGGTGGTGTGAGTCTGGGGAACATAGCATTTTTGTTACATTATTAGGGGCCAGAACTATAGTGTCTTGTAGAACCATGACCTTAGATTTACCATGTGCTTAAAATTAGGAAAGTTTTGCTTTTCAGTGAGATTATATGATGATAGTGAGAAAAATCCTGGCCAAATTCTGTAAGTCTCCAGTGGAATCAGAATCTCATTCAAAGCTGTTATTAGCTTAGTGTTTAGTAATCAAGGCCTTTGCAGTCCTTGATTATGGTAATTTCATTAGTGATACTGTTCCAAAATGGCACAGATTGATTTTTGCAAGGGGAATCTTGTATACAAGAAAATGACAGGATTTCTTTTATTCTCATATTCATTTTTCATAATCAAACTGAGGAATGCATTTTCAAAATGCTGTCTCCATTAAAGAAGGCACTTCTGTGCTAGAGGACTTCAGACATGAATGGAGAGGCTATTTGTCAGAGTCCAGTACTCTGACCAAGTTCTTCTAGATATTCCACACATACGGCGAGTGCAATGTTTAATATAAAAGTTTACTTTGAAGATATCTGATGTTACACGGGATTTTTGATTTAGCAGAGTGATGCAGCAATATACTGAAATCACAATTCAAGTGCAGACTTATAGAGTTCAGTCACAATACCAATGTAATCGCCATTACTGGTCTCTATAATACACTCACTGTCAGGTCGCCAGGTGTCTCCAGTCGCCAGGAAGGAATATGGGGGTTGAAGCCAGCTCAAGCCCGTTGGTCTCTTCCAAATTCCTTTATTAGTTGTTGAGGTTTTATACTCTATGTTGGGCTGAGCCACGTATTCACTTCCCCCATGCTCATCTGGCTGTCTCAGGGAGACATTCATATTCTTTGGATCAGCTCAGGACGAAACATTTACACCTGGTCTATGGCTACTTATCTAAAACAAAGGTCACCCTCTGGCCCCCTTTGGGTTGAGATAAAGCCAGTTCTCTGTGCCTACAGGCTCCCTGAGCTTCATGGGCACCTCGCCCTAGCCCATCTCCTCTGAACCTTCTTCCATTGTAGGGGTTATTGGTCAGTCACAGGATTGTGTGAGCAGAGGCTGTGTGCTTATAATGGGTGCAGACAGGTCATATTATGAAGAGTTAGGAATCTCTTCTCCCAAGTCTGAGGACTGGCTGTTCTGAGTCACTCAGTGTTATCTAATTGTCATGATCTGTAATGCCGCTTTTTTGGATGAGTGTGATCAAAATCTGGGTGAATGATTGGGCTTTTGGTTTACAGACTCAGCTGTAAAATGGAAATAAATGTGGGGTATTCCTGCTATAAAGTAAAGATGAAGAGACACTTAACCTGAAATGAAATGTTTCTTTTTTTATGGCGTTTAACTCCTTCAGTTCTTTTAAGAAATATGGAATGTTGGCAGCTTTTAAAGTGAAAACATAACTTTGAAACATTAGATTGAAAAATGTTGAAACAAAGAATTTTTTAACTTTTCCAGATCATTTTTCAATTCTTTTAGCCAAAACTACTGGCTGAATTCTGTCCATCTGGCAAACAGTTTCAGACTGTCTAAAATGGCATTTCTCAGAAGTTATGCTATTTGATATTTACTTATATTGCTCCAGTACAGTGTTTCTTTAAGAAATAGCCTCTTACACATTTAACCACATCTGTAAGGTGGGATGATGCCTGCATATGCAAAAGATCAAACTATAATAATGTCTTTGGAAATGGAAGATAGCAGTTTCTCCAGTAGCCCTCATTAGTGGAATTATGTAGTTATATCTAAGAAAATTATTATCTGAATACTACAGATGGTTCAATGGCTTCTTAGTGCAGGGACAGAGTGAAAAAAATCATAAGCAAAACATGCTGGGAATGATTAAATGGAAAATGAGAATTTTTTTTCTGACTCCTAGTAGAAACAGCTCCAAGTCAAAATGTCAGATTCAGATAGCTGCAGACCTTGAGGCTAATGAGATCTGGATCTGTATTTTCTAACTTGGATCCATAGTACAAAGTGAATTTGAGATCTAAATTTATATGTGCAATGCAGTTTAATATCATTTGAGTTCTTGGTTCCAATTCCAAAAAGCTCTTAGTGATCTGAGGAGTTCTTAAGAAGGCAATAGAATGTGAGTAGGTCTCATGTTTTGCCTGAGTCTTTAAAATCAGAAAGATGTCATATTTTTTATGAACATGAATGTACAAAAGAAGTGGTTATATTTAACAAACATAGGAAAATAAAACAACGTCTTCCATTGTAAAAGTTTAGGTCTTGTCCAGTAGATGTTTGTTGTTATTTATTGAATTTTGCTGTATTGATTTTTGTAACTCTGACCATTTATCTTTCCACTGCAACACACATTTCAGTAAAAACTCTTGTGGGGGCAAAAGGCCAGAATGAACTCTTTGCATGGCTTATCTCTAAAGTAGAAAGTGAGAGACTCAGAAGTTGCACCTACGAAAACCAGTGAGGACTCTTTGATGCCTCTCTTAATGTGCTGGGTTTAGATTACTTTGTGAGTACAAAAAGGGTGAAAGGTTTGAGGTTACTTTTAACTAACACTTAGGATCATGAGTTGTCCATGGGGTGGTTTTTGATGGAGCAGATACAAGGTGATGGTCCATCAAATGCAGTGTCTTGAAGCTGAAATTCAGCCTCTATCCACAAAAACTTGCACAATCCAAAGATTCATGAGCTTATTTTCAAAATCATATTTTTTTAAAAAAAGCTGCAGTGTGGGATATTTTTTCTCCAGTTTTTGATCCCTTTCAAGTTAATTTATCTAACAAAGAGAAAAAGATCTGCCTATTTTATTTAATTTTTTTTAAGGAAAGAGATTTTTAAGTATGCAGATGACTCCAAGATTCCCTAATTTAGAATACTGAGTATAAAGTGCAAGATAATGTCACAGGAGTATACTGAATGACACAATGGATTTAGCAAGTACCACTCTGTCCTATGATTCTGAAATATATTAGAAAATGTTTCTATTAAATGGCAATCAGTAGGTAGTTCCTTTATTCACCGTCTCCTGTATTTCCATAAGTTTCTACTGAAATTAAGAGTTTTGTAAAAAGGAGAATTTTAAGGCTAAGCCCTTCAATCCAGTTCTTGCATTCTTACCAAGTTACTGTTTTCAGCTGAATCCAGTATTTCTGTTCTGCAGTGAATTTCTCCTGTAGCAAATGTAATATGACAAAGTTTAAATTTCAATGAGGGAATTTTAAGATAAGTCACACTTCTTTGAGTTTTACATAGGCCAGGTACATGCACATTCACAGTTATTGTGGCTCAGCTCATGCATGCTAACTGTAATAACATGATTCAGAGCTTAAGCCTCAGAATAAAGGCCAAATTCTGTCCTTGATTCCTCTATTGCTCTCACTCATGTTCTTGCACCTGTAAGGGACAATAGCCTATGGTATCAATAAGCCTGCGTTGTTCTGACATCATAATTTGAGCCACAGAGTTTCTAATAAGTTGTCAATCTTATCGCACAATTTTTGCAATTGTACCAAGCCCACAAGTTGTATTTTTCATTAAGTGTTCCCTGAATGCAATAGATGATGTTCCTGCACTATTACAATGACAGTGTCCTTTTAACCTGCTTGATTAAGGCCCGATTTAGATGTGCTATCTTTAGTTATGATGCATGGCTTTCAACTCATAGGTAATTGTTTAAAGACTTCTGTTAAACTGATATTGCTGCAGGGTTCCTGACAAGTGAACAAGTACAATGAAGTATGCAAATAAAAAATATAATGAAAATTGATCGTTTTAGACCAAAAGCGAATAGGAAGCCTAAAGCTCTCATCAACAGTTTCTTTAAGGGAAATTTGAAATAACTATTAAAATCAGTCTACCCCAGATATATAACTTGGATCAGAACCTAGCTTTGAATGTTCAGCTTGTTTCCCTGCTGTACTCACATGGGGAATTGATAATTTCTGCTTTTTTTTTCAAATAGAACTGTTACATTTTCACTCTGTGGATAAATGGATTAAGGATTTGTCAGTCCAATTTTGCAGCTTTCTTTCAAGAAATTCACAAACCTTTAAAATGTCATATTGCTTTTATACTTTAAAATGTCTTAAAGATCTGCCTAGGGAAAGGATGCATGTTATTTTGGACTTTCCTAAAAATCTTGACTTCAAATATTTAAATCTACTAATTACTGAAAGAAAAAAAGACAGCTGTGATTTCTGAAGGACGTAAAAATCACAGAAAACTTACAGGTAAGGAATTTTCTAGTATGATGACAATGAGCCTTGGATAATTATGGGCTAAATTATGAGCTAATTACATAGACTGAAATTCTGCCTTTTAGATCCATTTTGGACAGAACTGAGTATATATGAATTTTCTCTTGGCTACCCATATCTCTAATTTATCATTATCTTCCTCTGCACATCAGGAAGAGTAGGGGAGAAAGAGCTTTCTCCTTCCATCATTTGCAGAGTCCCAGACAGGATACTTCATATGTATTGGAACTAATAGGGGAAGATATGGATAAGCCAAGAATGTATGTAGTATTGTGGAGCCCAGAACCTTTCCGATAGGCAGTGTGGCTACATAAATTTTGAAGTCTGTAGGTCCGTACAGTTTTGTCCAGATCTCCTCCACGAAAGGATAAACCTAATTCTCACAACGGAGCAGCTGGAGAGGATATGGGGAGCTTCCTGGCTTGAAAGAGTTTACGTAAGGGGTACCATATAGACTTCAGTCCCTACGTTAGCACCGTCATCAGCCTGCTTTTTTTCTAAATGCAATGCTTTCATTATCTTTAAATTTCCCAAATTCTGATGTAGTGGCCACCATATTCAACCGACAGTTTGAATATGGATTGTTTCATAATTGAAATTTAGCTGGGACACTAATTAATTCCTTTTCTGGAGTTCTGTAATGAGTTGGCTAGCTTACAAGTACCACTGACCTCTAATGGATGGAATCAGAACTGCTCGGTCATTTGTCATGTGTCTCGTAGGGAACAACTCATGGAGCATCAGCTTTAACTCAAATACTAAGGACTTGTGCTTTTAGGACAGGAGAATCTAATTTCAAGCTCAGTTGCTGCCAGGAATTTCTGAGTAGTTGTGGTATCCTGCTCATGACTGGTGTCATTAGCAAGCTCAAGCCAGTGAGCAGTTACTCACAGGAATGAGTTAATGCTTGTGTTAACTTTGCTCACTACTGTAAAGTTTGCTGTCTGGTCCACAGTAACAAATGTGAAACTGTACATGGTGAGAAATTTGTTATAATATATAAACAGAACATTACTGATCTATTATAAAATTTGAGATTTTTGGTGAAAAGAACTCTTTATTATGTCTTTGTTCATTGTGGGCTAGCTAGCAGTGATTCACGGAATATTATTGTACATCTGATTTTAGTAGTTACCCATTACATCATGTTAACATATTTTAATAAGTAATCAATTCATTTTTTGGTATGCTGCTTTAATTCGGGTTTCATTCCTAGTATTTATTTTGGGAGGTATGTTGTCCATCTTTGTCTGAGACTGCCCTCTTTGCAGTAGCCATTTTAGGATAAAATGTTTAATAAGATTTGCATTTAAAAAATGAACTAAAAGAACTGGACCCCCTCCAGCCAGAAACAAGTAATTACATCATTTGTATTGCAAAACAGGAGCAGCTACAAAATATCGGTATACTTTTTAAGAAGACTGATATTCTTAAGAAGCATTACATTTCACATAAAATGACAGGCTTAGCAGAGGAGAGAAACCTCTCCAGTGAAAGTAACCCTTAGAATCATAGAGAGAGAGGCATAGTTTTTATTCTGGATTCTGGTTTCATCAAGAACTCAGAATTTGCTGCTTGCAGTTTTTGCCTTTTGCTTTCATGATTATGAAAGCTAGTGGGGAACAGTATTAGACTATGTCTGTGACCAGAAGAATTTGTTGGTAGCACTGTTCCAGAAAACCATCCAAGTGTTGCATGACACGTACAAAGGTCTTTTGTCTGGATAGTTTATGTTAGATTTCTTCCTCCTCACCCCGGCCAAAATATAAGCCATTGCATTTTTTGTCTGTATAACTGTGCAAAAACTGGCATAACTATATTTTGCACTGCTACTTAATGTGGCAGAAGATATTTTATGTAGCCTAGTCCCTACTGGCCTTAAAATCTCTTGTTTTAAGTAAAAATACAGGAATTGTTATTCCTGTCTGGTTGGATGACTAAACCAGTTTAAACAATGTTCAGGTAAAGCACTGTTTGTGCTAAAATGCATGTAATGTTTTGTGAATCTCAAATAGAAATGCTCATCAGTTTTCAAATACTTGTGAGTTATATGTAATCTCATGAACTAGAAGTATGTGTGTTTGGCACTTTTATTAATGAAAATATTCTCAGATCAGTGTCTGTTAGCTTGTTTAAATATTCAGCAACTTTCATCAAGATTACAGACCATTTGCAAAAAGCTCCGAGGTGAGTATTAATAAATTAATATGTTAATTAAATCTATATCTGTGTGTGGACTTCATTGCTATTTGCATTGCATCTTTTTTAAATAAACCTTCTGAGCTTTTATTTTTGTGTGTAACAAAGTTACATTAGAGTTGGTCAATCTATTCTCATATTGGCAGAAGGGGATTTTCATTGATCGTTTTCTCTGTATTTGCCTTTTTTCCTCCTTCTCTAAACCCTAGTGCTGTAATGCAGAAGATTTATTGTCAATGATTTATTAAAATGTAATTCTAAGGTGACTCCTTATCATGAAAGTAATCTGCAGGCTATCTTTGTTTAAACTTGCAACTCACTTTGTCAAACAAAACAGCCTATGAAATTTTCATTATAATAGACAGGTTTTTATAATGAACTGGGAAAAAGCTATTATGACCAAAAAACAAATTGTTAGGAAACTTATGCATTGAAACAATATGCTTATTAATTGTAATTTTTTGGGGAGGGTGAACAATTCTGTTTAATGGTTACATTTTTCAGTCTTATAAATTAATTTGAATTACCCAATATCACTTAATTTTTCCCTGGGAAAGCTTCTGCTTGCCCGAGCAATATTATAGCTGCTAATTCAATTACACTGAAATTGTTTAATAGAAAATATAATTGCTTATTCGTACAGAATACCCATTAAAGAAGTGCAAAGGCCTATACCCTAGGGTTACTGCATATTAGTACTTTGGGAATTCAGATGGGAATGCTGGGTAGGGAAGGTGCTGACTGATCTTTAATTGTTCATCACCTGCCTCCAAAATAATATGAATGGACCCAAACTAAATGACCACTCATTACAAGTTTCAATTTAGGAGTTTGGCTGGGGTCAGCAGATTGCTTATGCTGATCGCAATGATTTGAAGTTGTGATTACCATAAGCAATTTAAATTTTATTGATCTACCCTTCTGAAAGTTGTAATTGAGCATAGATGTTGGACCCGTAGCTCTCCAAACTAAATTGTACTCTGAAGCCCTTGCTGGATTACTGCAAGAATCAATAAGCAGTCAGTCACATTAACAATGAAATAGCTCCATTAACATACAGTGCTACTGGTGAAGCTTTATTTAGGAAGGGTGTTAGTTCACTTCATTGTTTTATCAATGAATTTCAGTTGTACAGGGAAAAGTATAGCCTGTGTATGCCTAATGAGCTTGCATAATAATTATCTTATATGCTTGAACTATGAATCTTTTTATAGAAAAGAAAGATTATTTTTTTCTGTGACAGATTTGTTTTATTATAAGCAGAGGGACTATGTAACTGGAATTACAATTTATTGACTATGATGCACTGAAATAACTTGGGCATTGAATAATTTTATACTGTTACACGTTACACGTTGGTTCCAGACAAAAACCATGCCTCAAACAAGAGACATAGACACATAGTGAGTTTGTAATTCATATATCTTTGGAACCTCCAAGTGGAGTGGTCAGCCTACTAAAGCCTCCCTTAATGTTTCCTGCACCTCTGTGGTTTTGCTGAAGAGATTAGAACAGTGACCAGGGAACTGCAGACTGTGCTTATATAGAAATGAAGGTAGAAACAGAACACAGAAGAGTGTAGCAAGATGGATAATGGACCTGTCTGGATTTTGTGAAAAGTTTTTTTCCATTGAAAAGTGACTCAAAATTTCAGTTTGGAGTTTTGGAAAAAAGATGCACAAACCAGATTATTTGAAGTATGGCATAGCTTGAAACACAGAAGAACCTTTGAACAAATCTCTCTTGCATCCCTTTGTGCTTTTTCTCTGCTTTCACTGTATCTGCTATCTCACTTAGTTTGTCATGACTTAAACTCAGCACAGACTTCTTTACTGTAGTACCTAAAAGCCCGAGCCACAGGCCAGCCTGCCTGCCTTCCCTCTGTACTAACCTGAAGTGAGCAATGAACCCATACTGGTCGACCTGACTGGTAGTGGTATTGTGCTAACTGAGTAGTTTTAACTGAGTTGTTTTAATTGAGTAATCTTGAATTTTGGAAAGTGCCACCATTGTATTCATCAAAATGATAGTGGAGGAGCCATAATGATTAGCACTTTATGTTCATAAATTATTTAAATTTACACCTCTGTACTAACTAAGGAGCTGTTGATTCCATAATATCTCAGAGAATCCTGCTGGCAACTCATTCATGCTGAAATGAAAACCACTAGCAGTATACTGGGCCTAGTTTAGATACTGATGAAAGCCATAGCCATTAGATATAATAGCTACTTTTCAGTAGCAAAATATGACTCTCCTAGAGAAAGGATTCATCTGTTTTTGAAGAAAAGTAATGCCATCAGCTCTGGCCCTGATGTTACCACTATAGCACCATTGACAGCAGCAGTCCTGGATTAGCACACTTACTTACATGACCTGAATACTCCCTGTAGAGCACAAACTACAATTTCAGACAGACAACTTCGGTACAGAAGACCTTGTAATCTTATTGCTGTAAACACTCCACAGTCAAGATTTCTAAAGTATATGTATGCAGACCTGTCATGATTATGTTTGCAAAAAAGGCTTGTTCCTTAAAATTTAGCATTGGATCAGCTTTAGCAGTTGATCAGGTCATAGACTAGGCTAGGTCATAGACTTCATATCAGAAAGACCATTGAAGAGCACAAACAGCCCTTTTCTAGAAGTATACTCCTGAATTTTGATATGAACTGGTTTTGAGTGTAGGACAGCTCAGTCAGTTCTTTGCAGCTATAAAAGCATAAACCAATGCTTTGATGACATAGTCTTGTTCTGCAAATAGGAAAGTTTTCATGATATTTTTGCTGCCTTTTCAGGAATTTACAATATTCTACAGGTGTCTGCCACTGTGTGCCATATCCTAAATGAAATGGTAAACTGTCTTCTGCTTGGTTTGTTTTTTTCAGGGATCCAAATTAGTGGGTATATACTGTGATCTGGCTCTTAGAATTCCTTTCTCTGATTCAACAGTTCAATCAGTGTGGTTTGTGAGAGGTTTCTCTTCAGACCCACATCTACTTTACAGAAACTTGCACAGAGAATGAACGACAGAAGAACACAGAAATTCCTTGTCACCCATTCAGTTGACGCAGTGTTATTATCCTGGGGAATTCATATAGAACAAAAATATGTGCTACTGGTATATAATTTCTATACCAGCTTCTAACATACCAGATACAGACCAATGTAAGGTAGGGCATTGATTCATATATGTCTTAATGAGAATGGCCACATTCATGTATAACAAGATGGGTTTTTTTTCATTTTACAAATGTAACACACCCTAAAAAAAGACATAGCTGATCTTCATGTATGAAACATCAGCAAAAATAATATTCAGCGAAAACTATATCTTGTTCAAATTGCAGTTCTTCAGATAAGAACTTGTACTAATTATAGGCAGACTTAAGTATTTTATAAACTATAAGATCACTTATAAACTTGAAAATCAGATACATATTCAGTTTTCAAAAGAGATTTTTGAATCTAGTGTTCCATTGCTAATATATTTGTTGCAGGAAGTCTGAGAAAAACACGTCTGATTGATCTATATCTTTTATAAACTGTCATACATCAAGAAAATTCCACAGGTACCATCTAAGTGTTATATTGAAGGGATGGAGAGTTCTCTGTCATGATAGCCTGATTATGAGATATTGTATATCAGATTATATTGAGGAAAGAAGACTCTTTTAATGCTTGAGATTCTGATCTGTTTATCTTCTCTTACATGTTAAAGAGCTTTGGGTTTTCAGGTCATTTCTGATAGGATCTCTACTAAAAATTAAAATAAAAATCCCTTTAATTGAGAGCCCTTTACACTAAAAAAAATTAAGTTTTGAGATCCATTTAGTTTTTACTTATTTTAAGCACCATCATAAACATCTGCCACCTGGCATAGGAATTGCTTCATTTGGAAGGTGGAGAGATGGGATTTATTTAAAAGTTCTTTGTCTTTGATACTTTTCCCTGCTGTATTTTCCAGTGGCATAATTTGAACCTGATGGCATTTAAATAACCATTTATTGCCATAATGGAAGAATACAGTTAAAAAAACACATAGAGTAATTGCTGTCATGCCAGGATAAAAATACAGCAGTAGGCATAATGAAGCAAACCATCTTCAGTCTAGTTTGGCCTTCTGCCATAACATTGGCCAGCACTTTGATTATTCAGAAGAAAATAAAATGTCTTCCACCTCTTTTCTGCACTTATATATAGAGAGCATAAATTGATTGATTTAATAACCCAGACAAAAAAGTTCTCTGTTCTCCTCTGTAGATACTGCTGTAAACCCTAGATCTGGGAGCTGACCGTATTCAGTTTTTACCTCATCCAGAAAATCAAAGTTAGTTTTCACATAGTCCTCTGAAAAGCACAATGTACATATGGAATCTCCTTCCCATGAGTTGCAATCCCCTCTGCTCCATATGCTCCCTCCCTTACGTACTTTGTGTATATTTTTTTAGTGCCACAGGAATTCCAAAACAATTTACAGAGAAGGATGAAGCCTTTCCATTCAGAAATTGCAACACACAGTGCTAGATAACAAACAGAAGAGTTGAAGGCAGAAACGAAAGGGAAGACAAGCTCTTCTGCTTATCTTTTCCCTGCGTTGGCTTCCTTCACATTATTGCATACTTTTTGCATGGTAATTTAGAGACAAAGAGGAAAGGTATTTCCTATTGTCCTTCTCATGAGACTTTTGACCTCTATAATGGAAGCATCTCCTAAGATCATCTGTTCTTGCAAAATGTGAAACATCTTGAGCAAATGACCTCATCTGAACAGTTTAACCTGCAAAATTCTGGCTGAGTCTATTAGGCCCATATGAGTTTAATGCAGAACTAAGACTGTACAATCAGTTTCAATCAAGAAGTTTACAAAAAGCTCTGGGTGCACTGTTAGTAGCTATGAGAGCATCAAGTATTGCTTTAAATACAGCCATAAGAGTTGATTCTTGTGTCAGTAGTTACCAGCAGCTAAATACAAGCGCAAAGCAGTATTTTATATATGATTCATTTTGATTGCCCTTACATTCCAAGTGGTCCTAAAAGTCCTTCAGACAATAATAGGGAGGAGGGAGAGCAAAGAGGCTGATTTACTTACATTGTAATTCTCTGAATTTTGGGTACCTTAATCATCGTCCCCCAACTTTTTTTTTTATTAGGTTTTCCTGTGTCTTTCTCAATTTCATGAAGCTAGAAGTAGGAAAATGCTGGAAATTTTTCATTTCCAAAAATAGGCAATTAAACTTTGTCTGTGCTTGCGTTCAATAAATATTCAAGTGACTCCATTCACTGACCAGAAATTTCATGGAAAAAGCAAAACATGGGTGAATAATAGAGAATATTCTTAAATAGCAAATTTAAATTTGGTAACAGGAGGAATTTCTGGCCTCTCTGTCTTCTACTTTTCATTTTGAGCGTGCACCAAATATTCATTGTCACTAATCTACAAATCAAGATTTGTCAGAATTATTGGTAAATGATTTTGAGCAACAAATGCATCTGAGGAAAAGAGAGGTGATTTTTAAATGAAGGATTCATTTGATGTTCAAGTATTTTTTTCCTGTTTCCAACTCTTTAACTGATGAAAACAAAACTGAGCATAAACCGTTGTCTTGTGTTATTATTATAGTTTCTTGATTGTTCTTTCCTTTAACTTTATTTTTAACTGCTGAGGGACCTAGGCAGATATACTCATTATGGCATTCAAATCAGTTACCCAGCATATTCAACAATATTCAATGATGTCCGAGGACCACATTCATCAACCATCAGTATGTGAACATAGATTAGTTTTGGCCAGCAACCTTCAGCTTGCCAAGCTTCATCTCCTCCTTACTTTTTCTTCAGAGCCGGAACTGAAACTTTCCACGACTAACCATCATTATAAATTGTACCGTTGTCAAATTTAACTAAGTTCACAATTTCTTCTTCTGAATCATTAAAGTATATCAGAGGCAGACCAAGCAAAAGCCAAGTTTCATACTCAGTTTGGAGAGAAGTATGGTCCAGGTTTTTGTGTACAGGTTTTTGGAAATTCAGGTTTATTTCTCTGCTCTACTACTGTTTCTACTATTCAGACTGATCAGTTAAGACTATGTTTTTAAGTATTCAAATGTAGCTATTGAAATGGGAGTTAAGCTTCTAGGGTGATTTTGAAAATTCTCACAAGCACTTATCTGCATCCCTATGGCCCATATTCTCAGGCATATTTAGGTGTTTAATTCTTATTGATCTCAGTTAACCTTTATGCCTCTGTTTCTTACTTGTGTGTTTGTTGCGAGGATGCTCAAAGTCTGAAGCCAGAAGAGGCTTAAGTACTCTCCTTGTAATAGACAGAAATAAAATTTCTGATATAAATAATCCAGAGCACTGTGATTGTAAATATGAAGTGATCAAGCCCCAATGCACTGAATTTTGCATGTCAGTTTCACTTTTAATATTAGTTTTAATAAGAACCGCAGTCCTTGTCTTATTTCCTTAAGCAAACCATTATCATGTAAATTCTTGAACTATATTTCATGTCTCAGAATTTACCAGACTCAAGTAATCAGATATCAGGTTTTTCTTCTATTAGGAAATATCAAATTTTTTTTTTTTAAATCTCAGCCCATCGTTTCTGCTGCAGTGATTTAAATTTTATTAAGATAAATGTTTCTGGGTGCAGAAATATGCATAAATATTGTTGTGACATTGTTGCATTATCCTCTAATATATTGCCATGTTGTGTCTGGTTTATATAGGGAAATACTAAGATATGTAATATGTATTAAAATAGTTTGTTTTATGTGGCCTAATAAGCATAGAATCACAGAATAATTGAGGTTCAAAGGGACCTCTGGAAGTTGTCTGGTCCAACCCCCTGCTCAAGCAGGGTCAGCTAGAGTAGGTTGCCCAGGACTGTGTCCAGCTGGGTTTTGCGTATCTCCAAGGATGGAGGTTCCGCAACCTCTCTGGGCAACCTGCTACAGTCACCCTCACAGCAAAAAAGTTTTTCCAAATGTTCAGATGGAACTTTTTGTTTTTCAGTTTGTGCTCGTTGATTCTTGTCCCGTCAACAGGCACCTCTGAAAAGAGTCTGGCCCAATCCTTTTTACACACTCTCTTCAGATGTTTATATGCACTGATAAGATCCACCCTCAGTCTTCTCTTCTCCAGGCTAGAAATGTACCTCTATAATCCTGTACATGTGTAACAATAACTGTGAATAACCTTACATACAAGCAGCTAATCATTTATTAGCAATAGGTACCAAATTCTAAGCTTGAAAGGCAGAGTCTATGTAAACAGAGACAAAATCTTTCAATTGGTTTAAAAGTTGTCATAGATGCTTTGATTTCAGAATAGCTTCTCTGTGTAGCTCACAATCTGCCTTTGGGTGCTTGCTGTTCAGTAGCGGCCTGGAGAACCCAGTGAACGCATTTGAAAGGTGCCATAAGGATGATTGCCCCCCTATGTATTTATCTTCCAGTCCTGTACCTGCTAGTTCACCCAGCAGCCACTCAGGCTTGCGTCTATACATGCCTCAGCCTTAACCTTTGAATTTAAGAAAATGCGTGAGTTATGTCTTCTTAGGTGAAACTTTAATGGGGGTGTTTATGTCATTTCTTCCTATCTTTTAGTCACTGTCAGGTACCCATAAGGTAGTCCTTAGGGCTGGAAGACAGATTAGAGGATGGAAAATAAAGGAGCCAAACAAAATTTGGAGAAGTAGTTGAATGGAGAGGATATGACAATGTCTATAAGAAACATATGAGCAAATAGAAAAGACAGAACAAGAGGAAGACAATGATGAAGTAGAATGAAAATACTGTTTCTTCCACAGGGCAGACCATATCTTAATAAAGATATTAGTTATGATTTTATACTGACTTAAATGGGTATAACTGGTATATACTCTGTGACAGATTTTGCATGGAATTATTACAATTTCTGCCTTTGATGATATGGAACCTAATTTTGTGGGTGCATGAAATGGACCCAGTATCCTGTTTGCTGTCCTTTTGTATAAGAGCAGTCCTTTGAGGAGGAAACTCTGTGACTCTTGTTTTGAATTGCTTTTAAAAGTCTCTATTCTGATAAAGTACCTCAACAGCTGGAATTAACCAGAAAAGTATAAATCCTTTAACCAAGTTCTCTCCAAAGTACAATTTTTGAAATGGCTGCCTGAACACTGTAGTCATGATTATAAGCACAGAATTGCTGTTTTGTGGGTTCTGTTAACTCTCCTAAGCACAGGGTTGCCCTTCTGTGACTTATTTTTTCAGTCTACTTTGAGTAGTTTAGCCCTTTACATTTTAGAGAACTTAAACAAAACCCCACAGCCCTGAAATAGCTGTTTTGTAGCCATCTCCCTTCCATTTGCTGAGCACTTGTTCAATTTTTCCTATATATAAAAAATACTTTTTCACAGCATCATTTTCAGATTTTCAGTAGTAAGATATACAGTTTGTGTTGAACCTAGTTGTGACCAGTTAGGGATCTGAAATACAACTTGGTAACTTACATAATTAGATCGCTGTAAAGGAAGGATAGTTCATGATTACGGTACTCTCACAATCTGCCAGCCCAGAGGTGGGAAGAAGAGAACACCCTGAAAAACTCAGATTTGAAATAACAAGCAAGCTTGAGAACTCTGCAGTCATTGGAAAGTTTCTAAATTAAAATGAAAAGTTTCTCTTAGAAACTCGGGGGAGCGGAACAGAATCTCCCTCCAGATAATAAAAGTGTTGTTTTACTTTTGTTAGGGGAAGGTTGTCTGTGAAGTTAATAGTATTACCTTTCCAACCTGTCCCCTAAAACACTCATTTGTATGAAGAGGTATCTCTTGTCAGTTGTCCTCTGTGATGCTTACGTAGTTTTGTGATTCCTGTGTCTTGCAATACAGAATAAATTTGGGTCTTCTCACTTCCAAACTGCACCCTTGAGGACCATACCACCTATGGAAGGCCTGCTGAAGCAGTTTCTTAGGAAAACAAATGGTGTCACTTGTTCCTGTTAGACAAAAGATTAAAAGAAAATGTCTGTCTTTGTTAGATTACATTCCAAAGATCTGACCCAACTGAACATAGACAATCTCTACAACAGGGATGTCAGAATGACTATGACCCAAAATCAGGTTATCTTTCAATAGTAAGATTCTCAGAGAGATACCTTTTGAAATGGAGCATTGCGTTAGACCGGATGGTTGGCCTGAATTTCCATTGTTCCTCTCAGCTCTCCAGTGATATGCTGATTTCTCCGTTGCTTTATATTTTCCCACAGCTCTGCCTAGTATTTATGTTCAGATAACTCTGATGAAGAAACTGAAAAGGCCAAACATAAAGAGGCTGCAGAACGCATTTGTCTCTGAAGTGTGTGTGTGTGTGTTTGTGCGCGCGCATGCGCACGCGCAGGGCCAGGAGGACAGGGAGGGTGGGTGAGTGTGCGTATGTAGTGCTAAAGGTGTACTAAGCAGGTATTAATCTTGTTTTCTTTTCTTTTTTCATTTTACATGAAAGCTGTCACGATTGGGATAAGAGTAAAATGAACATAAGTATGATAAATGATAAAGTGCTCCTGGGAGTAAATATACCACTCAGAAAGAGCATTGCTAATCAAGCAGTGCAGCCAGCTAATGCACTCTGAGAGCAAGCACCTCAAAAAGATTCTAAATTTGAAACATTGAAGACTGGCATTTAGCTTGAGTAGTTTCTGGTTTTAGATGGAAGTGCTACACCAGGGGATCACAGTAGCAAAATGAAATCTTGGAAGGGGCAAAGGCTTGCTGTCTTGTATTAAATGACCAACCAGACGGAGAAGAAAAAAGAACTAAAAGCCAAATTTGCTACCTGACTGGTACTAACTGACAGACTGGGCAGGAAATAGGATTAGGGAAAGGCAAGGATAAAACCTGTCCCTAATTCATAGTAGATGTATAAATGTTGGTGCCCACTTGGGTGGCTGAGGTGCTGCTTTGTTACAACTGCATGTTTAAAGGGCATTCATGAACCTTTTGGTATCCCAGATGCCAAAAGAACTTTGGTCTGGCATGCTAAACCAGGCAAGATTCATTGCTTTTAAAGAAAGCAGCATATGTTCCACCTGTGAATCTCATCTGCCACCCACTTTTCAGAACTGTAACACTACCCACAGGTCTTGCATGAGTGCCTTGGAAAATGTATTTTTATTTCCAACTGATACCCAGTATTGGAACTATCTAAGCTATGATGGATCGGGAGAATCATGCAAAAGGGCTTTTCTTTTAAAAAGGGAGCATGAAAGTACTCCTGGCATGAGTAAATTGTATGTAACTCTAAAATGCTTTTGGGGTGAATATTAGGGAAGTTTTGAAAGTATTTATCTAAAAAACTTTGTAGACATAGTATGCCTTTGTCCATGTTTACAAAAATTGCACTTAGGAAGTTGCAAATATGACTGTAAATGTATTTAAATTTTTCAGAAAATGTTTCAATTCACCCTCTATTCATTCAGCTTCACTTATTCTTGTGAGTTAGCTCTTCCATAACTCCAGGAACAACGGATGTCCTTCCCTGTGTCTTATCCCACTGTATGGACGTAGAAGGAGACAGAACTGCATGCAGTATTCAAGATGTGGATGCAGTGAATCTAGATTATGGTATTTTCCATTTTGATCTGAATTCCTTTCTTAGTCATTCCTTATGTTCAGTTTGCCTTTTTGACCACCGTTGATCACTGAATGGACATTCCTTGAGCTAAGACAATAACTTAAAGATATCTTTTTTTAGTGGTAATAGCTAGTTTAGAACTTGTCATTGTAGTTACCACTGTTTTTACTATATGTGCATTGTTTTGCATTTATCAACTTCAAATTTCACCTACCACTTTATTGTACAGTCATTTAATATTGTGAGATCTTCCCACAGTCAGTTTTGATTCTGACAGCTCCAGATGTTCAAAAAGCATGAATCAGGCCTCAGGAAATCATTAGGTTGGCTTTAAAATTATTAATTTGGATGATTTTTATTTATTCCTGTCTTATGAGAACTTTAAACTTTTCTCTGAAGCAAGCAGGGCTAGAAATACCATTTTTAAAAAATATATAAATATATATATTCTGTAGTAATCTTTTGGGTCTGGGATGTGGAGGTTTAAGAAACATACTCAGTATCCCAAGATTTATACAAAAATTTGAAGTGTTGGCAACCCTGTTTAGATTTTCTTTCTGTGCCTCCATAAGATTCAGCTGTTTGAACAGTACTAGAGAACACAATTGAATGTGATGAAATTGCCAGGGCATTGTAAGTTAGCATATCTCAGCTGAGTTGCTGTAATTGGACATGTACTATTTTGAAGTGTTCTGTCCAAGTACAGGAACATTAGAAGGACAACTTATTTCCAAATTGGATCCAAAAATCAATCTCATGTGGATTGAGACACATCCACACCAACAAACCCAAATGTCTTTTCCAGCATGCCTTTAGAGAGATACGTAGAGCTCAGTATCTCTAGCAGACAGTTTCACTCTTTAAATGTTTTTTGTATTGGCAAACTCTACTGATCAGAAAGAGATTACTAATTATTAACCATTTTCTCTAAGAAAATGCTTTTTTACGGTCAGGGTTGTTGAACACTAGAGCAAGTTGCCCAGAGAGGTTGTGGGGTCTCGATCCTTGGAGATACTCAAAACCCAACTGGACACGGTCCTGGGCAACCTGCTCTAGCTGACCCTGCTTGAGCAGGGGGTTGGACCAGATGATTTCCAGAGGTCCCTTCCAACCTCAACTATTCTGTGATTCTGTGATTCTGTAATCATTAGAAGATAGGTAACCAAGTAGTTTTAGATTTGAATGGCTGGTCTACAAAAAAATAATAATCTGTCTATCCATTTGTGTCAGGACAAAAATGTCTTTGTTCCTTCTCTGGAGATGTGGGGGCTTGTCAAGCTGATAATATTTTTAAGGAAAGTATGTGTTTATTATTCTACTTTGTCATGTCTCCTAAAGGCATTGTAGCATATCATAGTGCTAAGGATCTTGGCAGAGCAATACAGTCTGGTCATTTGTGTCGTCAGACTCTCTTGACTCTTTGCCCCACATGAGCTTGTCTTGCTCAGCAGCTTGTCGTGTGGTGGAAGATCCTTTAGCTGCATGGATGGCACAGCTGTAAGGACTTTTTTTACATCTTTGAAGTGAAGTAGACTAGTCAGGATCCTTTGTAGCTGGAACCATAGTCCAATTTGCATAGACTTTTTTCAGTGAAAGATTATTAAATCCTCTTTACTTAGAATCAGAGTTAAAAAGGCACCTGTTTAGTAGAAACTAGATAATTTCATAACAGTTTCAGTGCTACTGGTTACATTTTTGACACTTAAAACTAGACAAACACTAGATAAAAAATAATCATAAATTAATGTTAACTTTTTTGTATTTCAGTCAATGTGAACAATAGAAGTGGCTTATTTTTTATTTCTAGATTTAATTCTGTAGTTCTCCTAAGGGACCTAAGAGTAAACTGCTGTAGTATATGAGTTGTAGAGCTAGGTAAAAGTATACAAAAAGCTTGTCTCTTTTGAACCTTTTATTATGAAAACCTTTTAAAACATTTCCTATTTATGTGAAGATTTGTTAAGGTGGAGCATTGACATTTTCGAACATTGTCCCTTGCTTAAGTACAGTTGAGAAAATTGCTGCATGCTCAATTACTTCACATAGTATAGGCTGTTAGTAAGTGGGACCAAGATCTGGCAGCTTGTAGCTCCATATTAGCTTAGTTTGTGTTATAGCCAATTGCTGTCTGACCTCTCCACACTGCAGAGGAAATGCAATGCCATCTGTACATCTCTTAGTCACATTAAATTATGTCATTTATATTACATTGGAATGCAGAGTTTACTTTATGCTTTATGGCAAAATTAGCAGGAGTAATAAGATATAAACAGAAGCACATAGGTGGAAATTTGAGGGCCCTGTTTTTCCAGCTTGCTATGTTTTTGCCAGGTGTTGAATTTGCCTGTGAGTTCAGGGAGGGGGGAAGTTATTCAAATCTATGAAGATGCCAGCATGTGTAGATGTTTATAGGTTTGAAATACCCACTGATCTCAGGCAAGGTTTCCGTGTGGTTGTACAAGATGAAGTCCTTTCTGTTACTGAATGACTCTCATAAAAATGTAGGCAAGATAAGAAAGGGGGAAAGCACATTGCAAGAATTCTTGTTCACGCTACCTGATGAACAATGTCTTTTTAACAGTCTCCATGACTGTATTTTACCCTGTGAATACAGTCCTGGAGCTTTTTGCTAAAAGGAGCTAAAAGGAACCAGGGGGTCTGTTCCACCTCCCGTGGAAGTAGATTGAAAAAGTGTTATAGATTTCAGTGAAGTTGGGTCCTACATGTAATTTTTCTTTCTTTAATTTCTACAACTACACCTCACTCTAAATATACACCTATGAATCCACTGTCGGCTGCTCAGACAAAATATCACGCTGCCCAGGATATGAGAGTTACATTCCATGTGGAATAGCTTCCAGAAGATGCCACTTTTTTACTGTAGTTTTGCGTAAAATGGAAAGGCAATAAGACTGTCAGTTATTTGGTACAGCTCATGCAGGCTGAAACAGGATCCAGCTGCTCTTTGGACATTTATTGCTTCAGTCCATTCCTGTTAAATGTCCACTGTCATTTTGGTTTTATGTGAAACCCTTCGTTCAAAAATATGATCACAGACAAGAAGGGCTCTTAAAATAAAAAGTTTTCTATGTGCTAGCTGATATAAAACTAGACTATGGCTGTCTTGATAAGCTTAAAGAAATTTTAAAAGTTAGCTTATGTCCAAAATATTTGTAAATGTCAACAAATTATATAAATCTTTGACAGAACTCATCCTATATTTTGTTCTATAAACATTCAGAAACTCTTCATAAGGAAACAGGATGTACATCGTCTGAGGAGCTTTCTACTCTTTCCATAAAAGGATCTGCTACACGCATATTATACAGAGCTGTTGTACATCACTTTAGTCTTAAAAAAATGTGTATATATAGAAAGGGCAAGGATGAAATCCTTGAATCCTTGAAGTCAATAACAAAACTCTTATTGATTTAATTGGAACAAAGATTTCACCTCAAGTCCTCAAATGCTGAAAACTAGCATGACTTTATTGAAGATGATAGAACTAAGCTGAAGGATGCCCTAGCTGCATTATAGCTGAGGGCCTGGCCCTCTGAATGCTTGTATTTCTTACAGTGAAAAAGCAGTGGAGAGGAAGTCTTTCAGAAGAGAAGTAAGTGATGCAAATTTTGGAAGAAGTTTAACCCTGGGCTAAAGAACAGAGCAAAGCCTGTGCTTTAGTCCTCTGCTAGTCATTTGTACAGGAGTGACTGTCATTTTAAATGAATAAAATGAGGTGAACTTGTGTTCATATGAGATTTATCTCCTCGTTTGCAATACATTAACAAATAAAGTGAAAATGTATTTATGCACATTATATAAGCCGATCTGAAATCCTGATGTATGCATCCACAGATTTATAAATTATACTTGTAAATCAACGTAAATTGCTTGGTCAGAATGTTCATGCCTTACCATCACTGAAATTAGATACAGAAAAGACTTGATTCATTTACCTAGTCCATCTCCCTGCCAGTGAAGAATTATTCTTGTTCACTGTAATCTCTTCTAGTGTGTTGTCCAGTGTAATTTTAAATGACTCCAGAGATTTGGATTTTCCTTTTTCCCTATCAAAAATAAATTCAATTTTTTTTTGTCTTGATCATTTAAACTGAGGGAGCTGGCAGTGTTTCATGGCCTAATACTGAGGGTACTGGGATCAAACATCTCCAGAGCACCTATGCCTTTCAAGAACAGGAAAGAGCAGCACAATTAAAATATAAAAATATGGAGTGAAAATGAGAGCTATATAATGAGTATACTTCCCTTCATCTGTGCCTAGTGCCCCTCAGTGATGAAAACCCCTTTGCCACTGCTTCCAAAACTAGCTTATTTCCATTTCAGAATATGAGAAGCAAGGAGTTTATTAAACAGGTGCTAACGTAAAGCAAAACCTCTAGTTATGAAATGGAGGTATTATTATCTTGATTGAGGCACTTAACATTAAGGGCCTACTTGGTTAAGTTTTATCTCTCTTTCATTTGCACAGATTCTATTTCCCAGCTCCGGATGTACAGGAGATTATATATAGAGATCTGACACCCATCTCTATTTGGCTGTTGAATCTTGGCAACTGAGTCCATTAACCCCGTAGCGTCATGTACTTCGGGAGCCTACTTGAGAGCTATATAATATTAGAGGCAGCAGAGTTTACAAGTAAATGAGAGAAGTGTGAGACAAACAAGTTCCACAGTTGTTACTGACACTGACTGAATAGAGGCTTTGTCCAGTCATCCATTTCTGCACATTATGAAGTTTTGCTTGTTGCAGTCAGTGATTGATACACACCGAACTTATACATAGTATGAAAAGGAAAAGAGATGATAGCTAACTGGAGAAATCTGTCGCTGGGATATCATTTACTGATCAAACTATCCTTATTGAGGTGGTTTCTAGCGACCCATGCAATAACTGTCCATCAAATTGTAAAATGGCCCTATTTCATTCACTGAACTAGAACAAGAATGACAAATGAACTTGTGCAAGACTGAATTAAACGATTGAGGATGTTGTCTTGGTTCTGATTCAGTTTATTTGGATCAATTTTATTTGGATTAATGTTTCCAGAAGCATCCACTGAAGTCTATCATGCTCAGTTAGGGGTATCGTTTGCTAGATTTTTCAGAAATGGTGAGCATTCATTCTTCTCATTAATTTGGTGGATTTTTTTAATGTAATCCTCTTCTGAAGCTCTGGATCTTTCAATACATTTTAAGAACTGAGGGTCCCAAATCATTTAGGTGATTCTGAAACTGATGTCCGTAATCTTTGTATCTTGCATCCTTATTATCTCCAAATTGATATAATGCTTTCCTAACTCAAAGGAATGTGATGAGGCTAATGTAATTCAAGATGGTAAATCGTGTTGAGATCTTTAGATAGAGAGAGCAAAATACCAACTCCTTATTCTCTATTTTTTCATTTTTCTTCTGTATATATTTATAGTTTATGTACTTTCAAACTGATTCTAGCTCTCTGGCTTGGGACTATTCCTTTTCTGAGAATTAAGTCATTTAGTACAACAAAATGAGCTTAGTAATGCACTCTATTCTTTAATGGAAGGCTACTGTACTTTGATCACCAATACATCATCATACATTACAGTGCTCCATATCTGATTTTCCTTTCATTTATAGTGGCAAAAATCAGGAATGACTTCAGTGAGGTCTGTGAAATTAAACTGGTGTAAGTGAGCATATTCAGGCTTTCCTCCTATTCAGACCTCCTTAGTCTGACATGTAAATTGACTACCTTTTTACAATAGAAGCCATTTAGGAGTAAATTTCCAATGCACTATATGATCATTAGATTGGTATGTAATTCATGTGTACCATTTTGGAAATGCCAGTGCCCCTTTGAAAGGGTATGAAGGAAAAATGGTTACTTCTATAATGTTACTTAAAAGGCTTCTGTTTATCAAAACCTCATTGTGTCATGAAGGTAGTGTTCGTGCTTACTGCAGAAAAAGCACACTTGTCTTTGTGACTGATCTACTGAACAACTCTTGAATAATGGAAACTTATTTTGTACATATAAGAGGGATATGTAATCCTCCTCCTGCCCCTTGGAAAAACTAGAAAATTTGGCTTTGCTGTTCCTCAATTTAATCTTAATCTTCAGAGCACTAAAACTCTCCAGTGGGGCCAGTGGTTGAACTGAGCTACTGAATATTGCCTGCAGAAATTTATTACAAGATTGAATATAAAGTATTTTCTTCATACTGTTTTAACCTGTCGTGTACCATTTACATAGAAATTTGGGGTTAGACAATGGGGGCTGTCGTTTACTTCTGCCTGCACAGTGTTTTTCATTTTGGATGCAACTATATAATAAGTTGTGCACTCCTTTTTGCCTTTTTCCTTCTTTTGAAACAAAAATATTCTGGCTGCAGAAGTGACTGCAGTTCAGCTAGCAGTGGTACTACAATGTTTCAGGTTTTCAGACCTGGATGGGTGGGATGTCTGACCAAGTATAATTGCTCTGGTTGTTAACAGAATTCATTTCATTACATGGAAATATATTCCTTAGGCACGGTCTCAGGGACTTTTGTGCCCAAATGGGGGTCTCAATAAAGCAAGTGCTAGCTGATCCATGTGCAAGGCTTTTCTCAATACTGTCCTTCACTGGTGTCTCTGATATACTGAACTATCAAAATGGAAAAGCATTTAAAATATACCTTAATTTTATATTCTTGGTACTCAGAGGCCTCTAGGTCTGTCAGCTAAATATGTGTGATAAATTATTAACCAAATCAAGAAGCCCATGGAAGACATGAGAAAAAATTCCTGAAACAGTATAGCTACCACCACCTTCCAACATGTACACATACCAGCCCTATATGCATCCTGTTGGAGATGTTCAAATATGCAGATACAAACCCTCACAAAAATGGAAGTCCTGAGATATCCTGAAGGATGCCAGAAACCTAGGCTGTAATCTGTGGTCATGTGCAAATGCAGTAAAAGGGTTTAGGAAGGAGACGTAATTCTGCTTTATAGTAGCATACTAGCAGAGTATTGTATTATTAGCTGACTACTATTCATGTCTTGATCACAGCGGAGGAGAGTGTTTATGCTGTCAATTTGAATAACCCCTTGTTTCACTTCTAATTCTGTTCCCCTGATTGTCCACATGACATATATATTAAATTGCTCCTGGGATCCCATCTGGATCAACTAGATCTCTCTCCGGAGAAAATCTGGGGAGGGATTCGTGGTTGTATTAACCTAGGGACTGAGCCAATACACAGTATGGACGTGACTGCACCAAGTCTTGCTCCCTTAACCCAGCCTACTCTTTCAACACTGTCCCAACACTCCTGAAACCATCTCACACCCTCACATCATGAGGGCTTTTTACAGCAGTCGCTGGTAGCATTGTGCTGTCAAAGCATAAGTACATTGGATTGCAAGACAGACCTCTCATTGTTGTGGTCATGTTATGTGGAAATATTAATTATTAAGGGATCCCAGGCCAAAATCAGGGCCACAGGGGGCCAGAAGAAGTGTTGGACCCTTGTGACAATGTGTAGTCAAAGGGAGAGAGTATTTACAACCACACTAATCTCCCTGGCTATCTCCAAAGATGGCCTTTTGCATGCTGAGAGGTTGAAGCACAACCCTGCATGCTGCTATAAGTAAAAATAAATGAAAGCAGCCTAGATAAAGGCTAGATCTGCATCATGACTGCTCCATTCCTTGTCTGCATACACCTTTTCGTCTGTCAGTTGGCAGCCAGCATCGAGTGGGTAGTGGTTTTCTCCTTCCTGTTGTTTCAAGTTATATGGGTGGGATGTCTGACCAGGTCGTCCATAAGGCACTAAGTGAAACTCATTCCTTTTCTCCCAGGTCTTAGTTCTGCGTGTGAAAGCCAACTCCTGTAAAGAGATAAGGGTGCCTCCAGAGCAGCCCATCAGGAGCTGACAGCAGCTGAAACCGTTCTAGCTCAGTAGCATTTGATCTCCATTTGGAAATCTGGAGGCTCCGCTTTGGAGTTAGCTGATGTTTTGCCTCTGCCCTTACCCACTGTGGTCCCACTGACAAAATCTTAGATAATCACGAACAGAGCAGAGTAGAAGGAAAGGGAAGATTACAACACAAAACCCAATATTCCCCTGTGTTCTAAAGCATGGATCCCTTTAGTTGCCCTGGAGAGGATAATTGAGTGTGTTAATAGGGATTCCATAATAATGGTAAATGAGTAGGCAGTCAGTAGAAAGATACATTTCTTACTGACCATAGGGTAGTATTTGATTTACAAAGTGTTGACCAGTGTATTTATTTGATAATTTCTTTCTTGATTTGTTGAAATAAAACTTTAAGTCATGCCTCGTGGAGGACTAAGTTAAAACAGGGGAGTTGAAATTTATTCCCTCTGCAAGTAGAAGAGTATGAGGAAGTGTCTGCAAATCAAATGTGAACAGAGAAAACCCACATTCCCGAGTTTGTTTTACATGGTTGTTGGAAAATAACTGATTTCAGTTTGTAAGATTGACCTGGAATGTAGGGCTGTTTATGTCTCCTCTTGATATTTTGTTGAAGCTTTGCTTTAGCTTTTATGGCCACTAGCAAAAAGAGTCCTTGTGTCAGAAAATAAATTTGATCTTCTTTCCTTTTAGACACTCTTCTACTTTGGCAATCTTTTTCAGGTACTGTAACTGAATGTGGCAAAGCTCAGAAACTGCAGATCCTTTCATTTCACTGTTTGAAAAGATCTGTCCAAGTCATTGGTAACAGTCAGGATTATACAGAGAAGTCTGCTTTGCTTTTCATTTAACTTTCTCTAATAAATGCCTTTCTGCTATGTTGTGTCTCAGGTCACTTTAAAAATGGCTTTAATTCTTGTAGCAAAGGATAGATAAGATCAATTTCTCCCTGATAAAAAGAATTAATATATGAGTTCTACTATATGGAAAATGAAGTTTTTTAAAAAGTAGTTTAATTCACCTTTTATTCTGGCAACCAGTGTTTGCTTTCTTTTCCCATCCCACCAAACATAGTCTGAATGTATTTATGGTTAAATACTCCAGGGGTGGGAAAGAACCAGTTGGTAATCCTCTTTCACTGGTGTTCAATTTTTAATATCAATTGGAAAATAAAAAGGTTTTTGCTGGTTGTAACAATCTTTTTAAACATTTTCAATGGAGAACAAACAGGTTAGGAAATACATGACCTAAATAATGTCACAGTCCACCACTACTTTATTATTTTATTTCTTTTCATTCTTGTATGGTAATTTTCAGAGGTACTAGTCAAACTCTGTGCTGGACAGGGCCTCTGTTACAGCTGCTTGAAATTTTCTACCAAAACTTTTCTAAAAAACAGAATCTCAAATAGAAATATTAAAATCACAAAAGGTAGTAGTTTCCCAGGTAAAATACTGCTAATTTGCTGTATAGCTGAAAGTAGATATATATTTTTGTTGGTTTTTTTCAATCACACACTGAAAAAGTAATTGAGCAACTGAGATATTACAATTCCAAAATGGTGCCACTGAGCCTCCAAGGATCCATACTTTACCAACCTTGAGGTCTTATTTTTCCATATGAATATGTTTCTATTCAAATAGTTTCTGTGCAGCCTGGCTGATTTTACTGTTGTCTTGCTAGCTGCCCACAAGCTGGCAGAATTTCTCAATTTAGAGGTAATAGCTTTCATGCTGCGTGTGTCAGAGCTACTGTACATGTGCAGATCAGCTGATCTGCACATTGCATGGTAACCCTGGCATGGCCTGGACCCATCACACCTGCTGTGCATGCACAACAGATCTGTGTGTGTGTGTGTGTGTGTGTTTGTGTGTGTGTGAATCATTACCAGAAGTAGCCAAGCCTTTATTTTTCTATGGAAAATTTCAAGTAAAATGGGGGAAATTAATTCATTTTCAAAATAACCTGAATGAAGAGACCAAAGAAACAACTTAAGTTCTGATGCAGGATAGTGCATACATTTTCAGATGAATCCTATTCTGTGATATTCTTCAATATAATAAAAACATTTTGAAGGAGTATATTAGTATTGTGCAGGACGTACCAGTTCAAGTCATAGTATATATGAGTTGCCATACTTGGGAGTAGTACTGCAGCTACATTAGTGATGAGAAACCTTTGTGCAATAAAATCCTTGGACTACAACTAGGCTCAAAGTGCAGATTTCATCTCCAGATTTCACTCCTGGTACAGTATGCTGGGTTGATAGGCAAGACCTCTGATTGATTAATTTTGTTAGAAGTAGGAGTCAACTACAATACTTGGATATACTTTTCTGTTTGTATTTCAGACCACATTAATGTAGCTATGCTAGTGACCAAATTTCCCAGTGCAGACAAGTCCCTAAGTTATACATTTTTTAATGGGATACTTTCATTAGTGCCTTAGCTGATATTACTCATAAACCAACCCTTACGTTACCAGGTTTAATCATAGTTTCGAGGCAGAGGCTTATTAGTGCAAGGTCGTTCTATACTTTTTTATTTCATATTTTCCCTTAGAGAAAGTGAGCTATGTCTCCAGAAAAATCACCTGCCTCCTGCCTAGCATATCAACATCCACAGACTTGCTGCCAGCATAGATGTAATGCCTCTTGGTCAAACTTCATGTTGCACCAAAACAGAAAGTTTACAGTAAAAGAGAGATAATGAGATCAAGTCTTGAAACTTGTATGTGGGATTATATAAGCTGTTTAAAGAATTAATGATAAAACTTCTATTTAAAAAGTGAACTGTTTCTTGAAAATATTTAATCTCTTATTGTGAATTTAGTGCTTTTGAAACACTGTATTGATAACTCTGGAGATCAAAGTCTTACACCTGGCTGAGCTACTTAAATGTCCCCATGGTCTTGGTGCACCCCACAGTCTATCCCTCAGAGGTGGGGAAGTGCTATGATCCCTCTACTACTGGTAAGGAACAGATTTGCAAAAAGACAGAGTGGCTTATTTAAGCTCCCATTGGAAGTCTGTGCTGAAGCGTGTGCGAATGGATTTCAGACCCAGGTATCTGATCTCTTTGGGTAGCAGTCCAAGTGGGAACTGTAGCTCGTCTCCTACAGAAGAAGTAGGATGTCTCAACCCTGGTCAAAAAGGGTGGGAGATTTCCCACTTGCATTAAGTCCCTGACCTTTTAATAGAAAAACAATGGAAAAACAGAATCAAGACAGAGAGAGTATTTTGAGGTGGTTGACACAAGTATGTTGGAAACTGGACTGTGATCTAACAAGCTTATTTATTACAGAACAGTGAATAATGACATATAGCAAAATCTTTTTTGTAATTCTTTCCAATGTGACTGTTCTTTTTTATTGGGAGTGTAGTTCTAATTGAACTTTACATAGCTTGATTCACTGGGGAAAATATCTGCTGTACCACTGCTCTCAAAACTTGTGAGAGAAATGTTTTAGATCAAAACACACCAATTTTACATAGAAACATGTTGATCCCCTTAGAATTACCATTTTACCTTGTTCTCTTGTCTGCCTTTCCAGATTCCTTAGCAGCATATGCTCTGGGTTTCTGGGCTTTTTAGCCCCTTAGGAACTCATTGGATAAGGAACTAAGGAGCCAAGATTTACCAAACCTGTATGTTCATTGCTTCCTGGTTCTTTCCTCCCGCAGCATCTTGCAGAATATACTAAGAGGAATCCAGATTCAGAATCTGCATGACAAATCAAAGTTTTCTGCGTGATAGCAATTGTAGTTCTTTGATCTGAGGTACTGCTCTTGCTTTGTTCATTTACATCAGTGAGAAAAATTCAGCATATTTTTTCCTGCTCTGTAGTTAGTCCATATACCCAATAAAATAATAGTAAAAACTTTTTTTAAAAAAATCAGGAATTAATGTATCATATTTATAGCCATGTAAATTAAAGAGGTCTCAACTAATAATGTGAATCACATAATTTAAAATAAATAAATAAAAGTGATATAGACAGAAAAGCAGTCAACCATATGGTTTCACCATATGCTGAAGCATACTTACTGTCCCTTATATCCTGTATTCTCTGTGAAAACTATGTATACATATTCACTGAGAAAAAAAAAATACATGAAAGAACTTTAAAGTTAGAAGATCAAATACTCTGTATTTAGACTATATGAAAAGTAATGCAGTCCTTATTTTTCTAATATAAGAATATCCTGAAGATACAGTCTTTACAGGCTTGATCACAGTAGTTCCTGCATGGAAGCTCTCCCTCATTCAGTAGAGATGATGTATGGTAGCCACTGAATGAGCCTGAATAGCCATATGAATGCATTGATCCATTCCCTATATATTGGTTTTATATACCATCTCCTATTTTTTTCAGTGGATATGTAGTTCTAGATTGGTTAGTGTCTGTATTTGATAACCTTCTGATGAGTTAAGGGGCTGTATGTATTTCCAGAAATAGGCCACCCACTGTTATGGCTTTAAGGTCTGGGCTCAACTTTTGCTGTTTTATTGGTAGAAAGAAAACAGGTACTGAAAGGTGTTCACATACCATTAGGACTGGTTGAAAAGTTCAGAACATTTTTCCTTTGAAAAAGAGGTTTTTCTTGAAAATAAATATTAATCACATTGCCTTTTACTACAGAAAAATTCTTTCAATTGGATTTTCCGTTAGGGAAACCTGAAGTAAACTTTTAATTCCAACTAAGGTAAAAGTTCTCTGCATTTGCACATCTACCATATACCTTTAGGATGTACCTCTGTCAGTTCACCTCTTCAGCTAGACATGGTCTCCCATGATGCATCGCGTTAGCCAATGTACAAGCTTAAATAATCTGAGATGTCCTTTGCTCTGTGAAAAGTGTAGGCATTTTGATTCTTTGTCCCACTTAGAGAGAAAAATATATTCTGGAGTAGCAAAATACCCTAAAGGATGGTAAATCCTTCTTTAAGCGGCTCTGTTTAGAAGGATTGCCAGAGGGCCCCATAGAAAGCTCAGTCTTGTGAAACATTTTTTGGGGGTATGGCTAGTCTGGAGTCACATGCCAGCTTAAGTACAGTAGCAGTCTGGATATTGGCAGCGCAGAAGGCAGTGCAAGGTGACTCCCCAGCTCTTTGCTGAGGTCCATCCTACTGCGGGATGCTGCCCCCAATACTGAACCCTTTAGCGTATCCAGCACAGTGGTCAGCAGCCTGAGTAGTGTTGCTGAAGACTGCAAATGGGCAGAGTCTCAAGCTCAGCATGAGCTGGGTGATACCACTGCTCCTGGAGGTGACATTTGCACCAGCTTCCCCCTTTGGTGAAAAAAGTACTGATCTGTCACACTGACCTTGGAAGGTGACCAAACTTAACCCTCCTCTGTGATCACGATATGGGTAGTGATTGCAGTACAGGTATGTCTTGCTTGACTTTAGAAAACTTTCTATCAGAAAAGTAATACTTTTCTGATACCTTTACCTGATTACTTTCTTATCATAATTCACTGAGGCAGGACTGAGCAAGTCTTTCTAGGTCAGTTAAAAAGTAGATATTTGTCAGTGGAAAAAAAGAGAAGAGTGTGGGAACGAGCAGAAATTTGTTGAATCTTGGAACAAACAACTGAATCAGAGTTTGAACAGATGAATTATGTTTTAATGTTTATATCTTCTGTATATCCACAACAATACAAGAAGGCTTCACATCAACATTTTGAAATCTTTTTGACAAACTGATTCACATTTTCATCAAAATTGACTTTGGTTTGGACTTTTTGTCTCAAACTTCAGTTAGCAGTTGAACCCAACACTTTAAGCACATGATACAGTGATGTCTTCAGTGCATATATTTAATTTAAATGTTTTAAATTATTACTAGTACTACTACTACCACCAAGTGCTATTTTACTTCTGGTGGTTTTCAAGAGCTGATTTTATGATCACTTGCCTTACCTAGAAAATGCGTTTTTTATACTTTCTAATACCCATTTATTTCTTTGAAATATAGAAAACAATTAAGATTATGTCAATGCTGAAGACACTGAAGTCTTAGGTTGCAACCTAAAGTGGAACCTATCTTTCAAAGAGGAATAGGTCAAAAGAGTTAATGGCTAATGTGTGACTTAAAGCTAATTTTGAGGAGAGACTATGGAGTGATGCTGCTATTATTTTCTGATTTTTTCTCTTTCTTCTTTTTTCTGGTCTTGCCTTGTGCAGCACTTAAAATTTCTTTACTAGGAAGACAAGCTGGAAAGAAAATAAACCAAGAGGTGACATATCCAATTTGATAACTGTACTTGATATGAACATATATATATATATATAGCAGTGACTTCAAAAAAATTATGATTCGTATGCAATTATACTCAGTATTCTAAGTACAAAAATGTAGGATTTTTTTCCAGTTTGTCCCTATTATAGTAAATAAAGTGGCCAATACTGCTTCTGCCCTTTGCAGCATTAATATGAAGTGAACATAGTGAACTAAAAAAAAGAGACCGTTCAAGGCAGACGAGACCAGGCCCCTGTGTAAGAGAGACAGAAAATCTAGAAGTTTGTTGTGTCCCCTTGAACAGAAGTTGGTCACGATGAGAGACATTATACTCAATTTTGGACTCTTTGTGCTGGCTCAGCTGGTGGAAAGGAGCCACAGAGTTAGATTGATCACCCCGTGTGGAATACACCTAGCAAGAAGGATGCAGCATATGTTTGGCACAGTGACGCCACACTATTCCCTTGACTGGGACAGAGGGAGGAGGCAGAGCACTCCACTGTTCTGGCTGATCAGAAGTCGTTCAAAGACACAGTAAATTAGAGAAGCTTTTCTGAGGTGTGTTTATACTGGAATTGGGAAAGACATGGACCTAGAGTCTAGGATGTGTAAAAAGGGACTCTCTTCTCTGCTCCCTCTTGCTTAGTCCTGGGTTGTATCTCCTGACAACTGAAAATATTAGAAGAGTCACCATGGCTAAACCATTTTATTGCTACGAGACTCTGCAAGACAAGGGAAACCATGACTATCCAGTTAAGTTCGGAAGACTTCAACCACATTATGCTTTCCAGCTCTCCTGTGGAGCTATAGATCATTTCCTCTGTCTGAGCAATCTCTTGTGTGAAATGAAGATGATTACCTATCTCTATAGTGCACTTTAAGATCCGTGTTTGAAAAGGACTATATGAGTTATACATTATTGTTTCTCTCTGTCAATCCCTGCCCAAGTTTTGCTTTGCATGTAGAATTCAAGCAGCTCCTTGTTTTTCAAAGAGGAACATGGCTGAGAGGAAGGAGGTAGCAATCAAGTAGGATTTAGGAGAACTTGGCTTTGCAACAGGCTCATTTTGTGACTTTCAGATTTTTATCTCATTGTGCTTCAGTCCTCCAGATATAAACTAAACATAATAATGCTCCTTTTGGCTTGATCTTTGTCCTATTTATTTAGTTTATAAACTTCCTGGGGGCAGTGATTGTCTCTTCATATGTATAGCACCTACCACAGAGAAGCTCAGATATCATTTAGGGCCTCTATGTACTGCTATAAAATATCCATTAAATAATTAGGTTATGGCAGGTGTTGCCAAATGGTCTTGTCTCCTTAGACTTCTAAAAAATTTTTCTTAGTGTACAAATAAAAAAATTCAGTCTCAGACGTCTGTGAAGCTTTTTGCTTTTGTGTGGAAGGCCATATGCAGAACTTTGGAAAGAGACCTCTCTGGGTACTGGGAAGCCTTACTGCCAGGCTTGTTCCTGACTCAGATGAATACTTAAGGCAGAATGGCTTCTGGAGGATTGTTGAGCATTGGAGGTTTCTCTGATCCTATTTAAAAGAATCCCGTAAATCAAAAGAATGGTTGTCCTGCGTGCTGTTCAGTCATTCTGTTGCAGGATTAGCGCATGGGTGTAATATACCCATTCTTTCCACAGGTGTTACTCCTCTAGGAAGACAATCTGCAAAATCTTGGGATCTCTGATACTGCACTAAGTTGAGCAATAATGGGATCAGAAGAAAGGCAATACATGTGGTTTGATGTCTACATGCAACTGCATTTCAATTTATAAAACAATGTACATTCTGTCCTGGCAAAGAGAAGACAAGGGATAATGCTGGGGATAATCAATTATTTTCTTTAATGCAGAAACATATCCAAATTCTGGGTAACCAGTGTTCCTTGACTATAATGTTTTTTTAGCATGAGAAGGCTCAGGATTATCAAAGACTTTCTGTGTCTTATGAGGGTATATTACAAAAGCAGAAAATTCAACACAGTTCTCTTTAAAATCAAGTCCAGATTACTCAGAAGATTTTCAAGCCTTCTGATGAATTTTGAGTTTCCAACAAAATTGGCACGTAGACATATTTGTTTGGGTTTGTATTTTATGTGAAATAATTGCCAAACTCCATTGCTGAGCTGTGTCCACAAGGGACTAATACCACCAAACTTTATTTCAGCTGTGATCTCTGCCAGATAAAACTAGAGGAGTTGATAAGTGTGAGTACCAGTTAGTCTGACACAGGAAATTGCCTGAGAATCAGGCCCAGGGTAATTGTGACACTTTTGTTTTAGAAACAAAGAAGCCCAGCTAGATTTAGGGAAAATTTTGACTGTTGTAGTCAAAGATCAAAAAGAGGAAATGATTATGTGAGGATAGTAGCAATATTGGGCTGAAAAAGATGCTCAGCATTCAGATCTGCCAGTTGTTCTGTTTTCTCCTCTCCCTCTTACCCCCTCCCCCTGCAGGAAATTTGCCCTCTCCCTTACAATAAAGCTTTTTTTCTTTTCTTTTTTTTTTTTTGGTGGTTGCAATAAGACAACTCCAATGAAAGTGGTTGTCATGAGATAATCACACCTCTGGGGGATTATAGGCATCTGGCTATGATTCATAAAGTCCCCCAGGATTGATTCCCCCTTTCCCCCCTCCTTAAAGATAACCACACCTCCTGCTGTGTTTTATGACTTGAAAAATGCAGTCTTTGTGATTATTATGTACAGATATTATTTACATTGAGTTATTTTGTTTCTTTGTATTGTGCATTTAAAAAAAAAAATGGATTTAACTCTCATTTTTAAAGGAGTTCTCACTGCCAAGAATACACAAGTGACTGATGACTACTTCAAAATATTTCCTGAGCATCCATCCCAGGCTGTTCTCCCTTCACTAACACAAATTAATGAGGCATGCTGACTTTTTTTCTTCTCCCTTCCCTTCCCTTCCCTTCCCTTCCCTTCCCTTCCCTTCCCTTCCCTTCCCTTCCCTTCCCTTCCCTTCCCTTCCCTTCCCTTCCCTTTTCTTTCTCTCCCCATTTTCCTTTTTCCTTTTTCTCTCCCTTTCTTTCTTTCTTCTTTCCCTCCCTTCCCCTGTTTGATCTCTCTCTTTGATACATGTTTTGCTGTACAATAACATTATTAAAACATATTGTAAGCACTTCCTTTTTTGACACATGTTGTACTACCTCTTAACACTTAGATTGCCTGGCTTATCCTAAATACACTCGTAAACCCTGCCAACAAGCTCTAGCATATCTACTGCCAACTGTGCATACACACAAAATCTTAAAATAATTTTAACATCTCATTCTGCCCATACTTTCTCTCCTTTTCTATTAATTGTGAGAGTCAAATTAAAAATGACTGCTTTCTTCCAATTTGCATGTTTGTGGATTTTGAGAATCGCTATAACCAAAGATAAGAGACACTTCAAACCAGGAAAAGTAGTAGCATCTGTAGTAGGAACTGCTGCAGGCTTGGATAGTTTTATGTACACATGCATTTCTCTGAATCTAACTCTGTGTCTTGACATTTAGTTTTATGAAAGTGTTAACATCTCTAGAAAGGTTTAGCTAAAACACAAGGTGCATTCAGTGTTTTCCTATTCATACCTGCTTGGGCATGGATTTAATTCTTTTTAACACTCTCAGTTAAAAATAAGAACCTATTTGCCACAAAAATTAAGTCAAACATAAAAAAATACAAATTTAGACTGAAACAACAATGAAGAAATAAAGGGCAAGGGAGAGATTCAAAATACAGCATTAATATAATGCAGTTAGTACACTGTAAATGCTTTACTGCTTCTAAAATTCCCTAACAAGGTGAGTGAAACTATTCTAAGAACACTATTATCAAGAGACACCTTTGAACTGATCTATCCTGAAGAATAACCCCCAGAAAGATAAGGTGAGGAGGAAGGGAAGGAAAAAAAACAGGGGAAAAAAACCCAACTTTCATATGTTTGTTGGCCACACAGCACAGCTCCGACTTCTGAACATTTTTCCCCAATTATTTTTGTAAAGTATTGATCGCAATTTAATTTTGCAGTCCCAACATGAGAGGCGCTTCATGCTGAAATGTCTCACAGGAGATTGTAATCAGGGTCTAGCCTGAAGGTGAAGCACTAGTACATAGGTTTTACTCTATTCCTCCACTCTTCATCAGTTCTGGGATTGGAGCAGAGGGCATTCTCAGGCAGATTAATTTTTGACGATGGGATCGATGGAAGATGTTTTTTCCTCCTGACATTGAGTCATCTAATTTGCTGTTTATCTTTGGCTTATTGAGTTTCGAGCATTGTTAAATCATACCTTTCAGCTGTTTAATTTCAGATGTGAATTTTGCATTCCCCTCTTGTACTTTGGCATAACTCTTTTACCTAAAATGAGCAGGGTGATGGGCCTTTTTTGACACCAGGTTACTGCTTTCAAGTCTGTTAAGTACTCCAAGGTAATGTTATAGTACTTTCTAGCCTTTTTTCTTTGCTTGTGGCCATAGATCAGATCATCTCTAGGGAAATCATTACTTGCCATCATTATTATCCCTAGCACCTTCATCTATTCTCCCTTGTTTCCTGACTCCATTGCTTGATGAAGTGCCTACTTGTGAGGACACCTTTAACTCAGGTCTAATGATTAACCCCTCCATTGCTCAGGCTGGTTCATTTTTTGTTCCCTTCCTCAATAAGTTGTGATCTATGAGTTTAGCTTTTGGAGCAGCTCATAACAACAGCTTTCTGGACTTGCCTTTAAAGCTGTTTTCTTGAGGAGTTTTTTTTTCCCCTTGTTTCTGTTTTAAAAGCAAAGTTAACACTTTGCCAATTATATTGCTAATCATAAACAAAATGCTTTCACACAAAAGAAAATTGACCTTATTTAACCTTCACTAAAAGGTAGTACATAATTGCTTTACGTTTCATAGAGAATCTTCTAACCTTGGCCCAAATCTGAACAATCTACAAAATATCTTTGCAGTGATAAATTTGTATTGACTCAACATATATGCGTGTAATTATAAATATTCATATACTACGGTGACCAGCAAAAGGAGGTCGGATGCAATAGAAAAGAATCTTTTCATGGAAAGATGCTAAGCCATTATACATCACAGTGACTTTGAATAGCCCATTTATAATAATCAAAAAAACCTTCATTTTTTTGTCATTATCAGGGCCAGAAAGGGTTAGCTTGTATGCTGTATGATGGTTCAGGGAGACAATACAAGGAGTCTTTTCCTCCTGTTCAGAAGTTCAGCACAATCAGTCTGTTCCTTCCTACCATGTGTGCACAGAGCATCTATCATGGCATTCGCAGCACACCTGTAAATTCCACGGGAAGGATTCCATTCCAAGGGCTGAGCCATAGCAGTTTGGGAGTCTTCCCAGATTGCCCAGGAAAGGGTGCAACGTTTCAGCCTGTAGTGTGCCTCCTAGGTTCTGTCCAGGCAATGCACCAACACAACCCTCTCCTGGGGTCTGTGACTGAGACTGACAGTCTAGCCAATAAAATGTAAATATCATACCTAGTATATGATAGGAGTATAGGAGTGCTATCTCACATGTTTGTCTTGCAAGTCAGAGCTCTGCTGTGGAAGTCTTAGGTCTGGGAGAAACGTGCCAGGTGCAGTGTATGCCCTGTTCTGGTCACGGCCCCGTTAAGCTAACCCAGATCTGAGTTGGAGGAGAGGCAGGTTTAACTCCCAGTTGTTCCCACTGATTTCCTGTTGACCCACCAATTCCTTGCTTGTAAAAAGCAAGTTGTAGTGCTCAGCATTTCCATCTGGTCTTTTTAATCCACTGTCCTTCATAGTGGTGATACTGCTGAAAGCTGCCACCTGCTCTGTCAGCGGCAGGAATCCACCTGCAGCAGCCAAGGCCCTGGTGTGCTCCCCCGACTCGGCATATCCCCAGCTACCAGAGAGCCACGGAGCAGGGATGAGTTAGATCATGGGCAAATGAAACCAATGGATACTACTGATATATACACATATACATAAAAATGTACATGTGTATGTACGTGATATATGTATGTGTATATGAATATATATACGTACACATTCTACGTATTCCTAATGGATTTCTGTACTCTACAAGAATGTCTTCTGTCCTGTTCATTCTTGCTGTTTCCTCCTGGTCATTTTAAGTCATATCGCTTCCAGAAGTTTCCCTCTCTGGGCAAAAGTCTTCCCATTATACTCTCCATTCAAAGGTAAAACCTCAGCTCACGCTGCCTGAAGTTTGAGTTGAAAATATTTCAGCCAACCGGTATGAGAAAAGCTTTAAATATACTTCCCTTTTTTACAACTAACATTGACATTTCCTCACTTCAGGGCACTTAAAAATTTAAAACAAAGGATTGACAGAAACATAGCATTTTCCATACAATGACAATGAAATGGTGTTGGAAAATAAAAATATTAATTTTATTGATAAAAAGTTAAATTGAAAATTTCATAAATGTAATATTAGATCTTATTGAAATGCTGTTTTTATTATTTATAAAAATGTTAATTTTCACAGGATCTTTTAATATAAATATATTAACATATTTATGTCCTTTAGAAAAGGTCTCTGAATAAAATACACAATATAAAACATTGTATAGGGGATGAGATCTCTTAGGGCAAGACTTTAGCAAAATATTGTAAACAGAACATTTTGTATGGAAATTAGCATATCAAGATTTAAAATGTAATATTTGAGAAGATTTCAAAACAATACAGCTTTAGCTTTAGGCTTAAGACGAGGGATATATTATCTCACTTTTGACTACCTACAGTTTTCATATAGTTGCAGGGGTGTATATAAAAGTTTTGCAAGGCAGCCATCTTTCGGCCTGGCCATCTGCACACAGGCTCTCCACCTGCCATCTTCCCTGACTTCTCACTGCCAGCAGCAGCTCAGTTCCTTCACTGCAGTGCAGGGAAAGTAGCTGTAATTACTGGCTGCAGGTGTAAATGCTTGCTCCCTTACCCTGAGGGAGCTGAAGGAGAGCCATGATTAAAGGTAGTTAACTATCTCTCATGACTACAAACATGTGGTGCTAGTAATTACAACTACTTTTCATTCCACCACCCCTGAGGACTGACCTACTGCCAGCAATAAACTTAGATATTTTTTCTTTAAGTTCTTTTATTTCTTTTCAGAATTCACTTTTATAATTATTTAAAAATCTTATATTTAAAAAACTTTTTAAAGTAAGATACTTCTAATCCTTCATGACCTTCTTTGGATTCCTTGTGACCTGCAATATGAGAAAGACTGTTATACAGGATCCGATAGCAGCTAGTAAGGGGAGAATAGTAGGTAGACATGAAAGCTGATCCAGTATGGCAGCTCTGTATATTCCAGTTTGTGCCAGTCATATCAATTTATACATTAATTTTATGTTATCAAACCAGTGAAACTCCAGTTAATGTTACTATTCGCATATTGAAGTCAATTATGAGTTTATATACCTTGCTGCTTGGTGGCCTAAATGAACAAATTCATGGTAGCCACAATAAGAGTCAGTTATTTGATTATAAAGCAAATTTGAATGTTCATATCCTCAGACTCTGTGACTGGCTTCTCTTAAAAAGAAAGATGTGCAAGTTCCATAAAAGGCTTATCTATTAATCAATTGCATTCAAATATAATTTCCTTTGAAGATATGTGTAAAGGGCAGAGTTGTTGCAGCAGGAGGATTTTTCATTCTGCAATAGAAAGACACTACTCCCCAGATCTGTAGCACCTAGTTCCTGGTACTATACCATTACTTACTTTCCCACAGGACACATCTCTTCAGAGAGTCTGCTGTCACCTATGTAATAATCCCTGTTTAAGACTTTTGCCTCACTAGTTGCTGTCTTTAAAACTCATTGGAATCTTTTCTCTCTGACTTAACAAGAAGTTTAAGCCTAATTAAGGAAATGCAAATGGGAATGTCTTCTGAGTCTTCAATAACAACATAACAGATTGTAACATGAGGCAGTCAAGAGGTGAACATGCACTTAGCCCCTCTAGCAAAGGAAAAACAAACTAAAAACATTATGATCTTTTTCGCATTTAAAAAATATCCTTTCTATATTGTAACATGAAACCCAAAATCAATAATGCAGAGGTATTGCTAAAAAAAAAATGTACTACAAGATGTTCCAGTTAAAAAAGCTCTTAACTGGCTCCTGAGGGGCAGAGTCATCCCTCGTCCTCTTTAGCTGGAACAATTCTGACCAAGAGGTGAGGCCTCGTATATGATAGCAAGGCAGAGCCGGAAAAAAAGAGTGGAGAGGGGATTTCAAGGTTGAAACATCTCTACAACGGACTCCTTTGAGGCAGGCATAAAACAATCAGTCAGGAACTTTTGTGTGACTTGGATTTTTGACAGAGTAGAGAGCAGAACTGATTTCAATACTGGACTAAAGATTTGCTATGAAAATAATTATTGTATATGATCCCACTATTGGAGAATTTATTTCTTTAATGATAGATGTGAGATGATCCTGTATAACTTAGGGACAATTCTGTACAATCCCCGACCATGGGAAAGGCAGGACTTCGACCACAATCTGTGAAATTGGATTTCCAAGAGTTAGGTTTTCATGGGTATTGGCTTATTTGATTTTGAGAAAACTATTTCACCTCTTTGATGATGATTCCTCCTTCACCTTTCTTCCATATTTATTGTTTTGTCAACTCTTTGTGTCTCAAACTTTCTTAAGGGTGACTGAATAGCACAAAGAAGGCCCAGTTTTGTGTGGATCTTCTGCATATGTAAATCATAGTACTACTAGTATATAGTAGAAATATTAAAGCCTGAAAAACAAAAAAAAATCTTTAGTTAATTTAGTTGGAGCTTAGGTAATTTGTACAAGACAAGACTTGTTTTTCTATCAGGAAATAAATATAAAACTGGACTGCAAAGTCTAAGTTTTTAAGTATGAAAATAATGACCATTAAATCTGTGATTTGAAAATGTGTCAGCACAAAGCAGAGAATGATCTCGATATGTTCTGAGGGTTACTTCCTTAGGGTCAGCTGGAACAAGCAGATCTATGGGGCACAACGGTGGAAGGAGCAAGCAATTGCAGATGTAAATATGCCTGAGGCTAGTATAACTTCCATTAAAATAAAAAGTTTAGAGTGCTAATGATTTCTGTCCATTTACATTTTAAACAGCTGCTGGCATTGCCAAAGTGTTTTAACTACATAGTGGCGGAATTGTGGGCTTATGGTTTCCTAGGACCGTCTGTTCCTGGACAGGCAGGGTGATAAAGAAAGGTGATAAAGCGTAGAAGGAAGCAGAGGGGCAAAAGTGTAGTTTCAGACAAATGGGTCTGCATGAATATCCAGAGGTCAAAAATGGCACAGTTGCAAATCTCTGAATTTGCACCAGTAAAGAATCCCTGTCTACCAGCTTTTTCAATTCTCGTGAATGAAATCATGGGAGGTGCTTATGATAGTGTGCCTATATGGGTTGAAAGAATCAAAACCCCATCTGAGAATCTGTATCAGGCATGCGAAGTAGGCTCTGAAGATGAGCACAACTGGACTTAGAAGTGGACTTTACCCTTTTCTCCCCAGCAGTCTACCTTCTCCTCTCCACCTCACATTACCACAGAGGTCAGATATCACAGCGGTGGGCAAGTACATGCCTGCACTTCGGTAGCCCCATTCATCCTGCAGTGCCTTACTGTAAACCCACCTTTACTGATGGCTTAATTTAATGTGCTGGCTGCAGTGTCCTGGGGGTATAGGACTGCAGGACAAAGGCAGAGGAGATTGCTTGGGACAGCAAAAATCTGGAACTGCTACAGCAAAATCTGAGCTTGTTTGTCAAAGTCCTTACTTTCACTAACTTGTTTACTGAAAGCATAAGATGCTCTAAGACTACTAAAAGTCAAATTTCATGTTTTTGTGCTAATCTGGGCTCCATTTTTGTATGTGAGTTCTTGCTGAGTTGCTTTTCTGCTTGTAGAAGTAGGTTATGCTGCAGTTCACAGATGTGTGTGGATTAGTAATATCTAATGGACTGTAGTCTAATTGGAGAGCAAAATATGTACACGCAGGAGAGAAGCCTTGAGCAAGACCATTTTTCAGTGTCTTTAAGAGAGATCAGGAGGCACGATAACTTATCACAGTGAGTTTTCAGCTCTAAAAATCTACATTCAAATTTTGGCTGAGGTATTAAGTGAAAGTCAGTTTGCCATGGCTTGAGCTAGCTTCCAATTGAGTTATTCAGAGACCTTCTGTATCATGCTGTATACTTTGACTCACTAAAAAGATTAGCCCAGGCTTTGGTAAACAATTGATATAGAATGGCAGAGGGCTGCATCCTGCTATCTGTTATTTTTCCCAGAGGTAAAATGCTATCTCCGCTGCTGTCACTAACAGCACTTCTTTTGATTTTAGTGAGAATGAATCTGATTTATATAGGCCTTCTGTATGATCAGAGATGTGTTCAAATCAAATCTCTCTAACTTAATTTTGGACTATCCCCTCTAATGAATTAACTAACTAATTGTGAACAATAACAAAAGAAAAGGTAAATGTCAATGTTCAGATCTCCCAGCTTGGGACTGGGAGAAAAAGGAGGAAAAGTTGAAACAGGCTTTCAGTTTTTCAGGGACACAGAAGAAGAGGTTGCTTCTATGGGCAGTACTGCCTATCGGACAGGACTAAATCGTCCATTTGGGGAAGGTAGAACTGGATGAGAGAACAGGCGAGTGAGAAAGATTTGCTATGCTGGCTACTGTGTATGCTCCAACAGAGCCAAAATGTGTTTCTTTCCCATGCTCTTTGTGCTTAGTAGGTCTGACACAGAGAACACTGAGGATGTCATGCGGGCTCATACACCTACAATTCTGTTTGGTTTTCCTTTTTCCAGGGAGCATAAGAAAGCACAGCAGTTGTAGGTTTGAAGGTATCGTCCTTTTAAATGACAGATGCAACATTTTCTTCTGTGAATTTAGCCTCAAGGATCTTTTTCACTCTCCCTTTCAGATCTTTCAGATCTCATGTCATCTGCCTCTGCTTTGTGTAATCAACCAATTAATAATGGCTTGAGAAGCAGGCAAGGATAATTGCCGTACACTTTGTAAAAGAACAGTTGCAAGTGTGAAAATAAATTGTATAGATTTTAATTGTTTTCCTTGCCTCTCATTCTTTTGCACCATATTAGTCCTTCTAGTTCCTTGGGGAAGAATTTAATCTGAGATGGCCATTCTGGGTCAGACCAAAGTTCTCATCTAGCCAAGTGCCTGTCTTTGATGGGGGCTATTAAAAGGTGGTTTGGAAATGTAATAAGAAAAAGGAAAGGCAGTGCTTGTCTAGTATCCCGCAGTTAGTGCTTTAGAGAATTCCTAAGCTAGATTTTGTATATATTGTCGTTATCCTGTTTAGGTATTTTATATGCTTAGCTGGTTCTGTTGCGAAATCCCACAATTACTACCCTCGTAAATCCTGTGAGGTAGAAAAGTGGTATTATCTCCACATTATGGATTTTGAACTGAGGAGCACAGAGACTTGAAATGCCACCATCTAAAAATAGATTAGAGCTGTTACAGTTCATTAGCACAATAAAAACTTTGGAACAAATTGATACCCAGCCTGTCCTTAAAAATCCAACCTCTCTATAAACTTCCTATTACAACACTACATGATAAGACAAGGGTGACTGCAACCCTGAAATTTTATGATAGTTCTGTGTTGCTTGGCTTTCCCTGTAAATGCCAGCAACACAATGCTATATAATATGACTTCAGACAAGAACAAGAGTTCTGTCTAGATGACTTTCAGACTCCAAAACCATGTACACTCATTTAAGGAGGGAAAGGTGTATGGGGTGTTCATTAGAAATTTTCAGATTTTTTAAAGGGATCTGCAGACTGCTGAAAGCTTCACTAGCTCGTGACACTGTAACCTGATGATACTAAAATATATAACTTGTGTATTAGATGGACTTTAGATAGACTGGAGAATATAAGCCAGCACACATAAGTTGATGGTAGGTGATACCTAGGAGGCCTGTTTTATCACTTAGACATCATTGCCTTGGCATGGTAGAGCTATTGAGTTGTTCTGATGGAAAGTTTTCAATGCTCTGTCCTAAGTTAACTTATGGCCCCCACTATCAGTAATATTGTAGCATCTCAAAAGCAGTAATGTGTTTATCTTTGTACTACTTCCAGGATGTAGAAAGGGCCTAAGAAGTATTTTCTAAATGTACAGAAAGATACAAAGAGAAAGATCCAAACAGTGACATAGACATACTGATTATCACAATGTATTATCACAATATCTAACTTTCAAGTGCTTGGCTGCAGTGTTAAGATGTGCCTTCACTTAGTGAGTAGATGTTACTAACCTTGACTTTGAAGAGAGATGTGTGGCTTGTATCCTGCCCATTTCACAAGCTTACATTCCTATCTTCATTTCAGCTTCATAGCCTGGGAACTTACCTCCAGGTAGATGTTTCAGCTGGCCATGCAAAACACAGCAAAGATGATTCTTTTTTTAGGAGGAATTTCTTAAGCTGCTTTTTCTTTTGATCTTTTTTATCTTGTATCTGTGTAGAGGGAACACTTGCTCCATATATGAGAGACACAGGTTCTCTGTCCTTCTCAGTCTGAGAAAGTATAAACCCCCATCTTGTAATGCAGAGACCTGATGTCACGATCAGCTACTTGCAGGCTGTCCCAGCAGGTGGGGAGAAAGGGAATTCCCTTGCCTTTTTGTTGAAACTTTGCCATCCACACAAAAAATTCAAGCTTCACAAAGCCACTGAGAAAGAGAAAGAGGATAAAGGAACTTTGTGTTTGGTGTAGACACTTGGGAGGAAAGAGTTCCAGCTTCCATTTCCTCTTCCAAAGTCTGTTTCTATCTTTTATTGTATGAGTCTTTAATATTAAATTCATTGCCCATGTCTGCCAGCACTCAGTAATAATTTATATGAAGGGCTTTAGGCTGGAAATTCATCAGTTTGCTTACGGCAACAAAGTTCAACTATCTGTAGGCTGCCCTGACTTCAGCTGGGTCATCCTGCAGTTGAAGAACTGCTATTTTACAGTGGGGTTTGGAGCAATGTAAGAAGTGAAGAGAGTGAAAAGGCCTGATGTAATGCCCCCAAAATAATGTGGAATGAGGAGCTAAAGCAGAAAGCATCCTTACTGCTACAGCTTTAGTGGTAAGTGATATTTCATCACTTACATGATGATTGAGAGACTGTAGGACCAAATGTGAACCTGTCATTCTAAATTTGAGACATTAGCTAGTTATGCATTTATTAACACTGATCCACCTTGCTTCATCTTCTCTTTTCTTTTTAATGAATATGTATTCATTGTCATAAGACTACTGCACTCCAAAAAGGCATTTTCTACAATGAGTACTAAAATGCTCTGTTTCAATTTAGACAAAGAAAATCAGAATACTTTTATAACTATTGCTACATTATAATCGTACACAGCTCACATGCTTGGTTAACTGTAAGGCATCAGGTTTGGACACCTGGATATTATGCTACAGTTTTGAATGCCTTATAAAACTGTGTATTAAGTATTTTTAAGTTCTTACTAATACAATAGTAAAAACTTCAAAGTCTATACTATTTTGCTTATTCCGTTCATCCTGAAAGCTGGTTATAATATCAGCAATGTGTTGGTTGGATCCAACTGATAGAAATTTTAAGTATCTCAATATCAAGAACAGCATAAACAAAGGGTGTACATTATGAATAGGAGATAAAGATGCTGAGAAATACTTACACTTAATATAGAATGTAAACCCAGCGTTTAGAAAGTAGAAAAATGTTAAAAAATCCGGTCTTCCTTTCAAGACCTGAAAATTCAATTATGTGAATAAAATATGTAAGCATTTTTTCTTTACTATAACAGTCTACTGATAGAGTTTTTCATACCCATTATTTTATATATGTGTCTCCTGACAAAAAGCACACTGTTGGGAAGAACATAAAGACAAATAATCTCATTTACATTGCTGTAGAACTGCAGGTAGGAAGAGTACTTCTCTGCATTGGAATTTAGTGATACTTTTGTGAAAGGCACCACCGAGTCATATATGACAAACAAGCACAACCTGGATCCCAGCTGGATACAAAGACAGATCCATAGATTGTACTAATGTTGGTGCATACTGTTTTTTTCCTGGCCAACCAGTCTGTTTATATAGTTTATATAAAAGGAAAGTAAAGGTTTATGATGAGATTTAAATCCTGATATGCCTGATATCCTCATCTTGGCATCTATGGAGAGACAGTGGCAGGACAGAGAAACAAATTTGTTGCCTCATTATCTTTTAATTTTTATCAAAAAACACCTCTAAAAGGTTGGCTTTCTAATGTGACTCTTTCTTGTTATTTCTCAATGGCACAGCATATCACATTGTTAAGTGTAAATTGCTCTTGGCTAGTTTTTTAAAGTAATTTGACAACATCATTTGATTTTGCTCTAACATAATCTAGAAACTGTTTCCCAGTAGTGGGACAAAGGCAATGTGAAGAAAATGTTATACAGAATTTCTTGAAGTTCACTCCTTTCTTACAGTACTTATCATATTTTGCTTAACAGCAGCAATCTTACCAGGTTCAAACACTCAGATGTATCCAGTGATTACTTGAACTGTATGGATTTCATACATTAGATGAGCCTTAGAATACCAATGTTAGCTGCTTTACAATAATGCAGTGAATCCCAATTTGGTTTTGATTGCAATAATCTGGAGTCAAATGTTCAAACCCTTGCTAATTTAAGTTGATTTTACCTTTATCATTTTGCACATTACATGATCTAGAGCCACACAAACAAAAGCTTGTTTGGACTTACCGTGCTTTCCTTTTCAGAAAACAGAATTCTTTTTAATTAAAAACACTTTAAAAAAATCAGTATGTGTAATTGCTAACACCTGCTATGTGTTACTAACAGATGTTTCTTACTTACCTAAGGGAACTGTTATAATTACACTATAAGCTTATTGGAATGGCATTTAACCAAGATAGTTTAGGAACTTTAGGTGGTGACTTTGTGCTCTTTTATTAATCTTTCCTCTCAAAAGCTTCAAGTGAGAAGCTTTTTTTTTTTTTTTAAAAAAAAAAGGCAGCCTAATCACTTGCCTCCCCTACCCATTTTCACCACAAGCAGTTCACCAGAATTAAGCTTCGAATGTTGCCTGTCCTATTCCCCGAGTTCATCTCCGAGCGTCGAGGAGGAGTTTGCTTGCGTTGCTTGGAGGGTAGTGCTGGAGCCTGTCTCGCAAAGGCCCTGGAGCAGGTGGGTGCGAGTGGCCTTGCAAGTCACGCTACCGGTGGGGCGTGAGGACTACTGACGTGCCGTGTGATCTTAGGCAGCCTGCTTAACCTCTGTGCCTCTCTGTTCTTGCCTGCAAAATAATGGTAATACTGGCTACACGGCACATTGGGAGGCCTAAATCAAAGGTATTGCACAGATCTTTGTGGTCTTTAGATTAAAGGAAAGGTCAGTAATAATAGTTCTGAGTGTTGACCTGTCACAAGGAACTTGCAACTCGGAGGCAGCCTGACCTCTTACATGCTGCAGAGGTTTGCAAGCAAGGCGGATTATAGGAGGTACTGCGGCTCCCTGCGTCTTCAGGCTTGACTGTAAAGCAAGACACTGTGTGCACCCTCTGCATCTTCATTTATGAAACTAATCACACAATTACCTGCAGGCATGTGTTAAATATGACACTGGTCTCTGCAAAATAATGGGCCAATTGCAAACAATGAATAAAGAGAGGCAGCTCCATTTATAACTGCTGTTTCAACAGAGCTGTGTTGTAATCAAAGTGATCTGAGGGTGACTCATTAATTAATTGATGTTCTTTTTTATTATGTGCTATTGAGTTAATGAGTAATTTGTGCTAGATAACTCTCTGAACACACTGATTACGTGAGATATTTTCTTGGGCTTTCATACCAATGACATGCTGAATAGGTGGAAGATGGTATTTGCTTATGTATACTCATTATTAGCAGGTTCGGGATGAATATAAATCAGCAGAAGGGTGTTTTAAAAGGTATTAGATACATGCAACCCTTACTTTAAGGCTTTAAGCAGATATTCTTCAGCTTTTATTGCCTTAAATAGTATTAAAATCACTTCCTTTATAATACTTCTATCACCCACAATTGGCAGCTCCTAGAAAGGGTACCTACACAAAAGATTTTTACTGGGAGCATGTTTGTGCTAATGGCCTATTACCTTGCACATATTGTATTTTGGTTTCCTTTTGCAAAGTACTGAAGTGAACAGTAAACAGGTTTGGTCTGCATCATTGGGCTGAAGTAGGAGAAATGTATTAAGTGAATATGTAATTGGCTTTTTTATTTAAAGTGGTATTTAAAAGAATAAAAACACTATTCTTATATACAGTACACACTTAGCTTTCTGTAGTTTGAGTTGTTAAAGCTTTTGCTTTATTGAAACCACAACATCTCCAATGCCATAGGAGTTTTTATTCATTAAACAGCAAATGGCTAAATTGATAATTTAGTCTGACAACAGCAGCACAGTTGAAGCTTTCAGAAGAATCAGCTAAATGTATGAAATTATACCCAGCAATCACTACAGACCTTCATTTTTTGACAAGATTTGTTCTAGGTACAGATGACTGTAAACTACCTACCGCTGAGAAAATTATAAGAAGCTGCTGTATATTACGATGAAAAAAGCCTTTAAAGTACTTTATGCAGACTAAACCCTACCAATCCCTGTTTGTTTGTTTCTTTTCCCCACAGTCTCCCATCTCACTGACCACTTTTCCATCTGTTTCTCTAAAGTCATTTTATATGTATGCAACTAGGAACATTTGAGGGGTGGTGAGTGAATTTTTTTTATTTACTTTTTGTGAGCTTAAATTTGAACATTTTGGGAGGGTAGGAAGAGGGCGGAGGGTGTGCATAAAAGAAACCAGAAAAACGTGCTAAGCAAGATAGAAATGCAATTTTGAAACAGATCAACTTTTAGCCCTGGTCACTGCTTTTGCAGCATCCAGGCTGGCTTGATTTATCACCAGTTTTGGCAGATAACAGACACAGCAGGTTATGGTAGGTAGAGGAGCTTTCTACAATTGAAAATCAAGGCTTGGTAGTTTGTACTTCACCAGGTGGCTTAAAAAACAGCAGCTCAGGAATAATGGATTTATGAATTTGTTTTGGCTGGCTAAACTCAGAGATTCATAGAGATAGAGATGAAATACCGTAAAGATAGGCAATACAGGCAGAAGCGTTCTTGTCTGGCAAATAAGCATACACAGAAAAATGGTCACTAGAGTAATCTTTTGCTGTATGCAGGCAGAGCATGTTGAAACACACGGTGATGGAGAAGAAAACCAAAGGTAGATAACTAAAAAGAACCCAAAGAAATGGTCTAGGCTTCTAGGCTTCAGCCGAAAAGTTCAGTAAAGCTGCTGGCAGAAGATAACCTCTTTTTAATATTGCCTTACAGTATTCTACTTTGGGGGAGTTGTAAATGTTTCCATTAAACATATTTTAACTCCCAGTTATTATATTAAAAGCCAGGCAAGATGGAACATAGAAATGCAGGAAAATGTGTAATTGATTTTTGACCTACCCCAAATCTAATTTTATTTTGTATCCTGTACATACTAATTTTAGATATGTACGTGCATAAGATATATATGCCCAAAGTGCTCAAAGCAATGCCATACCATCACATTGCGGCACTTCAAACAAGCATATCACCATTTCTTTACCCTTACGTCAATTAAGATTGGTTGAATGGTGAGACTTTTTTTTTTTATCCATACCAGAACCACCTTTCTCTTCCCCATTCTGAGTATATATCACAAAACGCACACATGCACATACAAATAACATTATACATAATAATGAGCCACTATTTTCCCACTCCACTCTCTTCATTCACCCCGTACAGAGCTGAACAGTGGCACTTCGTGGTAATGAGAGAGCGCTACAGAGTTTACAACACTAACAGCGCGCAGTTGCCCTCATCCCCAGGAAGAACTTTCACAGGATTAGCTGGTTTTGGTGCATTCCTACTTCAGATGTGCAGCTACCTGCTGCACATTTTAATGCTCTCCTTTTCCCAGAATGTCCTAATGCTACCAGTAATACTTGCATGCATAGCTCTAGGTTTTCTGATAAGCTGAAAATGCTTTACAAAAGCAGTGTATGTATTAGCCCCATTTGACAGACGGGGGCAACTGAGGCACAGAGAAGTTAAGTGACTTGCCCAAGCTTCCAGCAAGTCAAAGACAGAACCAAGGTTCCTCCTTTCCTGTTCCCCAGCCCTATTTCTGAAGCAGGGATCTCCATCCAGTCTGCAGTCTACCAGTGGAAACCTGAAATAGCTCTTTCCAGCTTCTAACTGAAAAAAACAATAGAGGTTGGAGGAGAAAACTGAAACTGGAATCAAAATAAGAAAATGTGATTTTTTTTCCCCTTCTGGCCATCCTCATCTTCATGGGAGGGCCAACACATTTATTGCAGTTGAAGAGAATCCAGAAGTACTGTTACCTCTGACATCAGCTGCGTTATTATCGCAACGACGTTATGGGACTGTGGAAGGAAGCAGAAAAGAGGCTTGTGCTCATGGCTCAGAAGGAAGTTAGTCCATAAGATAGGGCCAAATTTTATTTGAAAAGCCATGCGGGGCTATTTTTTCTAACTAGCAAGAACAGCCTGATCTTACTGATCCTGAATCAGTAGAAGTCAAGTTTTGTGAGCCATGCTCATTTTTAAAAGGGTTCACAGCCAGATAAAAAAACCACACTGTAACAATAGTCATTAGAGCCTAAATTATCCATTTCTAAATCAATCCACTGTGCAGTATACACAAAATCACACACTAGAGGAATTACCCCACTGCATTACAAAGTTTCTTTCCCCATCCTCAAGAGAAACATGGTGAAAATGCATAGTGGGACAGGAAGAGCAGGTAAGGACAGCACTGAACTTTAAACGCAGTTGAGCAGAGGTGAGGGTTTTTAGTCTAAATAAAATGAAGTGCTCAACTTCAGAACAGCACAGGATATAGTGGGTCTGTGGTTTTTGTTTTTTCGATGCAGGCTGTTTTCCTGGTGAGCTAGATTATACTGGCAAAGAATTAAATATGCATTTAGCAACTTTTTAAACATTCATCCTGCTTTCCTTTGCCAAACACCTGTAAGCTTTGTCAGGGGTATGAGCACTTACGGACATCTGGCTGATGCAGTAGTCTCACAGCTTTAAAAACCTACATCCATGTCTCCTACAAATGAACTTTGATTGCCAACAGTGGCTGTCAACAGTGACTCCCCCTTTGTCAGAAGGATTTTAATTGCCAGCATTGATCGGACAAACCTGTAGGATTAATATGGACGTCAGAATGCTTATATAGTTGAGGGTGGTAGCTCTCACTTTCTGTAATGATATTTCAATGGTATGTCCCATTGACATCAGCATTTAAATTATCTTTAGCGTTCACTGAGGTGAGTATTTAGTGAGCAGTCATTCTCCTAGTGTCAGCTCAGGGTTATTTCCTTAATGTAAACAGACCCTTGGAGGGGGGCTGTTTACAGTACCTTCTGGTTTCACTTTTTTCCCCAAAGTCCATTTAGGACATAGCCCCAGGAAACTTTAGGGTTAAGCTGCAACTGCAGAAAAAGAAAAGAAAAACAACCCCCCCCCCCAAAATTCTAAGAAATTTTTAAAACATATATAAGCAGAAGTTCTCTCTCCTCCATTCTCCCCTCAAGTTAAACACTCTCAGAAAAATAACACACACACACATATATATATGTGTATATATATACATATACATATATATATATAAATATATATATATATATATATAAACAAGATAAGCAGAGGCACTGGCTTGCATTAGGGCCTAGTTTCCAGCTAAATTAAAAATCAAACCAGGCATTTTGAATGCCTAAGGGGCACAAAAGCAGCACCCAATATCATTAACTTTTGCACCTTTTATAATATATCCCAAACCAGTCAGATTTGTTATTCAAAATTTTGTAGTAAAATAAAAGTGCTCTTTGAGGAAATTCTATTCAATTAAACAGCAGATGCCTAACCCCTGAAAAATAGAGGCTTATAAGAGAAGTGCTGATAGACCTTTAACCATAGCATCATTAGCAGCAGGTGCTGCTAGAGTTATAAATTTTCTAAATAGTTTTAATGTAAACAGTATTCTTAAGCTCTAACTGTAGCATAATGGTTGGGATTTGCTCTTTAATTCTTTTTACTAGAAAGATACAGCTCATTTAAAATAGCTGGTAGTTACAGAAAGCATAAATATACAGTAAGTTTAGACACTGATTGTACTAAATGCAACAATACAAAGAAGCAAACAGGAACACAAATGGTAACACAATAAAACTGTATTACATTTGTGCTTCAGATATTACAATACATTATATACAGTAGTCCAAAATAAACATCTCATGCCAAATGACACAAAAAGAAACAAAAAACAAACAAACAAACCAAAAACCCCAATAGCAAGCAAAAAGAATCCAGCTGTATGTACAGTACCTTTTTAATTAACATTCAACTCTGAACTGGAGCAATTTTCACTACATACAGATGCAGTCCGCCTTTTATTTCACGCAACCATCCTGTCTCCCTATATCTACGCTATTCAGTAGGTTCCTGTGTCATTTCTTATATACATGTTGAGCAAAAAAGATAAAAGAAGATAGTGCTTTCTATTCTTAATGATGTGGCATCAGATCAGCGAACCTGGGGTGCATAACCTTCTTTCATTAAACCTTCCTCATAGTCTGTCTGGCACAGAATCATGTTGTTCTTCAGGAAAAATTTGTCTCCAACGCAAAATCTGAAATTATAATAATAAGGCAAAAAAACAAAGCAAAACAGTTTTAGAATGAAATATGTGATATGATCTTACATTTAAGAACTGTAGCACAAGCGTTCACAATTCTGTTGTACCAGCCACACAGCTCACACCTCTGCTGTTGCAGCACATACACACGTATGTATATGAAAACCCAGCAGAGGAGTTGCTCTGGTATCAGAGTTAACTCTATGCTTTCGATAAAATCCGGTGCATGCAACTGCTTTTGCTTTCCTAGGCAAAGGCTTCATTCAAAGCCCACTGATGACTGTGGGAGTCTTGGATCGGGTCACTATCACATAGATAAAACATAATAAATATCCAAGGCTACCGAGTTGAATGAAAAGTAAATTTAGTGCTTTCACACAAATCGGAAGGAAAACAAAGTGGTCATATGCAGTAGAATGCTCATTAGAGATACATCACATTTACGTTGTACAGACACATTTATAAGAGTATCATGCTATGTTCCAGCTGAATATTTTACTAGGATTGATTTAATCCAGTGATTCTGAGAATCAGAATATTCTTATCTAGCATACACACAGCTTTATGTATACTGTAGTGTGCATCTGGAGACACATAGGCAGGTACGCAGAGAGAACAGTTTTTCCTGTAGGAAGTGGTTACAAATTTAGTCATTCAGGTAACTACCTTCTCTCTCGTGGTATCAGTATACATACCTCGTTAGACTATTATGTACTTCAGAACGATCTGATTGCTACGAAATGCTACTGAGTTATTTCACTCGATTTTCTCTGATGCTCAGGAAAACCATCTGAAGTTTTCACTCCTGACTGTCTGGTTTCAAACTTAAGTAGCATTTCCCAGCTATGCAGTGTGCGTGAATATGAGCAGGCTCGTCGCTGACACTCCCTCCCTTCAGACAAATCCCGTGTTCTTTAAGGTATTTAGGCAAAAAGTGAATAGGGCCCAGGGTATAGAAAAATAGTTTCCCTAGTGATCGCTTTGGCAGGGTTACATTTCTTTGTTTACAGTGAACTCTCCAGCTATAAAATATACTGGGAGGCACTGCTCACATTATTCCAATTAAAATGAAAGAAAGTAACCTAAATGAACCCCTTAACACTGATGTGAATAAATGAAACCAGTTTCTACCAGCTAATTATGGATCTCCCTACATGAAGTATTGTTTAATGCATAACAGATTATAATGTCCTTTTTTGTATAATTTCCAAATGGTGACATCTTGGCCACAATTAGGGTCAGATATAAATGCTTGTGGTGTTTACGGTAGATTTAACAACAGAGTAGCTATGGGAATGGCTGTATATGTATTTAATTGTAACAATTTAACCTTCAAATAGTGGAGTCTGCTGTAGTTGACCCAGTAAAGCTACGCAAATTACACAAACTGACCTGTGCGACCTTTGATAGTGGGCTCTCTTTATCAGATAGTCAATTCCTAATGACGTTCAAGCAGAAATCTTGGCAAATTGTCATAGATTAAATTGTGTATTGAAAGCAGTCCTTTAATGTTTTGTGAAGTTGGAGGTTTAAATGAGTAGCAGTTGGACTGATTTACATTTGTGAAGATTGGAATGCTAGACAAACAGCGAACCCATTTATTTTCCAACTGGGTAGCTTTGGAAATTTATCCTTATGCTAGCTAAATAGATAGAGGGAAAATAGTGTAATAAAAAAGTGGATTGAAAAGAATTAGCTTTGCTCTTAAAGGAAAATTGGTTTGTTTATTTGTGGACTTTTTTTCTGTAGGATTAATGCCTGCTGCTGATGATGATTGAAAATAGAGATTATGGAATGATCCTGAAGTCTTTAAGTTATTTATGGTCAAGACTGTTTTATAGAATTTACAGGTTCCTTCTCCCCCTCCCACCCCAGTCCAGGTATATTAGGCTGCCAACAACCAAAAAGTATTTTATGTAAATGTGTTGAAGTGAGGAATTCTTGAAATAAACAAGTTCTTCAGGGATTTCTCCAGTTTTCCTCTTTTGTATCCTTGTCCATCAACAGCAATACTGACTAAAATTGGTGTGTTTTTGCCAGATTGGGTACAGGAGTCTTAACTAGTGCTAGCACATAAAAGTGTTTTTCCCAAAGAAATCATATTAGAATAAAAATAATAATAAAAAATCCTTCTTAGATTCTCTTAAATGAATACACTGATTGATATGGACTAAAGCAAGAGAAATTGGCCATTGTCACGAATCAGTCACTCCATTACAGCTAGCTTAACAGTTACTGATGGGGATTGAACCTGTGACGTCTGGCCAGCAGTGCCCACCACATGAGAAGGTCACTACTCAGCGAGCTGGCTGTCCCTGTGGTCGGGCATCAGTGGGACACATGAGCACATCTGCTCACCCAGCAAAAAGCACAAACTCAGAATTGTGAATGCTATTTGGCTACATATTTCTTTGTGATCCAGTGTAATATAGAGCTTAGCATAATAATTTGTATAAATTGCAAATGAAAAATACGTTGCTAAAGTGCACTTCACTTGCACAATGCTTTCACATAGGGATGCCTACAGTACTGCTTGTATCAAAATCCTGGCTGAAGGATTTTGTTCTTCAGCCCTCAGAGAAGCACCACAGTTTGAATTAAACTACACCGCCTACAGAAGGGTGCCAGGATGCCTTTCCCAATAAAAAGTGTCAATGTGTTTTGCTTTTGTTATGTTAATATGTTGCGCCAGAAATGCTCTACCTATGCCTATGTGGCGTTTGACAGCTCTACGCATGAGTGGCTGTAAACATACACAGTCCCACAAATCATTTACCTTCCAACCGTACAGCCGTCTGGTGGAGAGGCTGCCGGTGGTCTGTCTAGACATGCTTGGCTGTGCGATAACCTGTCGGGTGGCCGTCTCTCTGCATGGCAAGACACCCTCCGTGCTCATCTGCAGCTACGTCTGCACGCTGCGGGGGTGGGGGGATCATCCGTGTCTTGGAGGAAACCTGTTACCTGTGTGATACTTATGGTCCAGATTCTGTGACTGTTTTCATATTGTGTAAGTTCAGTGACTGAAACACATTGGCAAAGATTGAAGAAGGTGAGGCTTGCATGTGCCCCTGACTATTAAAGGTGTGAATTATGCATTCATTAGGTGACAAAGAGGTAAGCAGCAGGTGACAAAAGACTTTAAACGGAGCACACTCGCTCCCAAGCACAACGAGAGAGGGCAGCTAGACGGATGAAATGCGACAAATTCTGTCCAGCCGGTGCTATGCTTTTGACCTTATCTGACTCTCAAAAGCAGACTTAGCCTCTTCTAAAGTCAAAATGGTAAATTTTCCAACTTCTTTGATCTGGTTTTGCACACTTAAGGATTGGCTAGATCAGGTTTAAAGCAGAAGGGGAAATTCAAGCCTACCCTTCCACCCCCTGCAAGAGTGTTTTTTAATGGAATTGACATTGGGTGTAAATCAGGGCACAATTGGGCACGTATATCAAATAGAGTCAAGGAGGATATTGAGATGAATATTGATCTTTGGTGAAAAAGCAAAGCGTTCCCATATTAAAATGGCAATTGACTTAGGAGTATATAATGAGGCAAGACTATTACTTTTCTAGCAGACAGATAGTAGTCTTCAGCCTTTTCTTCCCTAAAACCCTCACCCAGTTTAATTTATTTAATAGGCATGCAAGATGAAGAGGAAAAAATATACAATAGGCTGCATTAACATGCCAGATTGGACTTACCACCATAAATTGATAGTACTACTTTTGACATGACTGTGACATTAGTAGAATGACCATTATAATTAACCTATATCCCAGAACTCCGGTCATATTTTAAAATGGCAAAAGGAAGGCCATTTATATTACAAAATGACCTCTGTAATCATCTTGTTTGGAAGGGGAAGGTGTGCCTAGACTAATCACAAGTAGTATAAAATTTCCATTTTGAGAAATAGCTACTTCTTTGTTCAGAGCAGAGATTTAAGGAGATCTTTCTGCTGTCTGTCATTTCTGACATACAGGATGCATGTCAAAGTACTGAAGACTTCTTAAGAAAGTGAGAGAAATATTGTTGTGAACAAAGATTGCTGTGTGTGAAGTGCCTCCTTTGGTAATGTCAGAGCTTTGTTGTTGCAGAAAGGCATAAACAAAATATGGATGCATTTAATTGATTTCCTCTAGTATAAAGAAAGCACAGACTTACCCCTCCCCACCTGTCCTCTCTGGGTTTTTTTTGCACTCAGTGATGTAATTTGTCCTCTGCTTTTCTCCCTTCCTTTTTTTTCAGTTGAGTTTCCAGTATAACTCAAATTAATGCTAATCTACATGCATTACCAAGAGAACAAAGCCACTCTTTTACTTCACAGCTCATCTGTCCACACCTGTATTTTACTAATTTTAGGGTTGTGTCAAAAGGTCCATTTATTATCAAAGGCTGGATAGTCTAAGCTGTGACTAGGTTTCTACATTTTCATCACTAAGATGAATTAAATGCACAGAATCCTAAGTAAATGGTAAGCCAGTTCAGCTTAAGATGAAAAATCTCAACTTGGTGTGCTTTTCCATTATTATTTTTATGAAAGCTGGTATGGAAAATGTATTTATTTTTATTCTAAATTTAGAGATGTTCAATGAAAATAAAGGTCTTAAAAATTTATAAAAGGAGCATACACACAAAAATCTAATGCTAGTGTTTGAAACAAGTATGCCCCTAACGTTACATTCCACAAAATCCCCTGCTTGATAGCGAACAAAGCCAGCATTGTGTGGGCATTCTGCAGTTTATACAAGATGTAAGTGTTTACAGCTACATGAGGACAGTGATTTGAATGGCCGTGTAACCATTCTCAATCTAGTGCCCAGTAAAATAAAGGCTGTTTCCAAGACAGAAATGGAAGGATAGAAGAATTGATTTAACCACCCTTCAGTGACAGCAGATGTGGGGTTTTAAACCACACCCCAGGCTGACTTCAGGATATAGACAGAAATTATTGCAGAAGTATGGAACAAGCTGCTAAAATAGCCGACAGAGAGTGAAAGGAAGGACACGGAAACTCAGGAAAGTGGGAAAGCCGAAGGCAGACTGAGATCATCACCGTAGTCAAAAGTGTCAAGCAAAGATACAGCTGAGCCTACTTGCAAGATTTTCCACTCCATTTTGCTAGTCACACACATGCAACCTGACAAAGTGTGAAAGGCAATGTCTGTTTACAAGTTTATTTTCCAGTGGTTTCCATTTTTCCTTTAAATTTTCTACAGAAATCAACCTACATTGAGGGTACTGCCAAAGTGAGGTGAAGTGCTTCTGAGAAGTTTAATACAGAATGGAAAGGGGAGCATTCAGACCACTAAGATGACTGTCACTAAGCTCTGTGGGTATTGAGGAGATGGAAAAACTCTTCAAATTAGGAGGAAACTGTACAGAGACATGAAAGATAAGGGGAAGCTAAAACCTTTAAACTAGGAGTAGAGCTTAATATTCACAAAATCTCTATGGCTTTACACACCAGTAGCAAGAACAAAAGGAAAGTATATGGCAAAAAAATGGCTGGATGGAGCAATTAGATTCTAGAGATGTAATAGCTTTATGAAAGGGAAAATACGACACAGTGCTTATTTGACACCAGGGGACTACACTGAGTGGCTCAAGAGATCCTTTCCAGTCCTATGTTTCTAGCATACATTATGAGAGACATATGAGGCAACCAGGTTTTCTAACTTTGAAAATCTAGCCTTCTGGAGGCCAATAAAAAGGGGGAGATACCTTAAATGTTAGTTCAGGGGAGAAGTTTATAGCCTGAACAAAAGTCCCCTAAAATCAAAGTGGTCTAACTACCATCCACACTGAGCCCTGATGCAGATGTTGAGTAGTACGTACTCAAAAACAATAAAGCAAACTGAAGCTGTACATAAAAGCAGAAAAATCATTGAATTTTTCATGAAAAGCACTGGCAACAGGCAGGCTCCTCTCTCGCCAGGCCAGGACCAACTGTTTAAAGGGCAAAAATATGAGGGTCATATGATAGTAAGCATAAAGAGCTGGTTGCCCCAAGGATCAATGTGATGTGAGTTAATATAATTATTAGCAAGTTTGGAAGGCAGAAGGCATCAGGAGGAATTCCAAACAACCAGGCGCATCATGTCAGAAGAAATTCACTGTTGGCCAATGCAAAGTAATGCAAACTGAAGAAACAATTTAGTCTCCTCATGAACGTTGCATATCTTCTGTTAGGAAAAATGAAATGGTAGACAATAACAATTGTATGCTTTACAGTAACACCCCCGATACATTGAAGTTCTCTCAGTGGAAAGAATGTCACAAAGAATTTAAAATTTAATTGAGGAAGAGAAGGTGAAGGTAGGGAACAGGGTCAAATATACATGTCTTGCAATAACTGGTGAGTTCTGCTAGCTCTATTGGTGATTTGTGGATATTGCTGATGTGTTTGTAAATAAAAATATTTATCTTTGAGCATGCCACATTAGGGATAGTGACTGGAGTGAAAGTGAAGAGCAGACTTCAAAGTCAATTCAAGAACATTATTTTGCATACAAAGGGAAGCATGGAATAAAGAAACAAAATTAAACGGTTATCTTACAAACTCATCCTCACCTGGAATCTGCTGTTTGGTTTTGATTACCCTATCTCAAGTAGAGGAAGAACAGAGGATCCTGACAAGGGCAATGAAATTGTTAATGGTGTGGTGACTGACAAGATTATTCAGTTTAAAAGGAAAGAGATTTCACAGTAGAAATATAAAAAATAATCAGGTGCATGGGGTCAGCTGTCCAGTATTTCTATTTTTTGCAATTATATAAGTAATGAAAACCAAAAGATTTAAAACCATTTATTAATGAGCGAATGGACAGTCAGTGGAATGCTTTGCCATAAGAACCACAGAAGAACTAAGCTGGAGCATCCACGAAATAGGATTTCTTATGAAAAAACACAAAACTAATTCTTCAGAATGCTGCTAGCCCCAAATTGTGAGGAAGAAACATACCCTACAGGCAGCCTGTTTTATTAGGTTCCTTGAGAGCTATTGCAATATAATCAGGACTAGGGCCACTTTTGACAATTCCTGAATCTCTCTGAAACTTCTGGTACTACTCACTTTTCTGACTAGATGAACTAAATCGTATTTCAGGTAAATGAATTCCTGTGTTCCCAATCTAAGACTCTCATAAGACTATCTCAGCAACCATTTGTCCAAACTATATGCAAGGCAAAAATCAAATAAGAGCCTAGACTGAAGGCTGAGGAATGACAAGGCTAATAATTATTAGATATCCCTGGAATGCTCCTCTTTAGAAGCACCTAACAGCAGTTTTCCGGTGGGAATCAGTGGCCCTAGGGCAAAATATGATGTATATTAGCTGCAAAGAGGAACTGTACATTAGTTCACACTTGTTACGGCAAAAGAGGAATATTAAAAATGATCTCAACAGCTTAGTTTTTTTGGGGAAGAGAAAAGAAGTTCATTTCCTCACATCCAAGAATACTAACTATGAGGAAAATCTTTTGTACTCAGGGTAACAAACATTGTCTGCTTTGCTTGACTGATGAAGATTAGCTGACTTCTTACATTAAAGAAGTTTGTCTTGTATGGGCTGAAGTGACAAGACAATAACTAAGTGCTAATTGTGCATAACCAACACTAAAGATATGCAGCCCCATTATGGCATGTAATAAATGAAGCGAACAACAGAAATATATTAGGCACTTTAATAGTGATACTAGAAGAGTGGTTTGCAGAAACAGGGATGTGAAGGGTTTAAGAAACGAAATCTTGGAGTGTGTGTGTGTCTTACTTCAGTGGGCTCTACTGGGAAGCTCTGCCTGCCTTACTCAGAGTACGGCTTTTTAGTTCTGTGGCAAGACAAAATTGATATAGGACTTTAAATAGCATTAGAACCTATAATTACTTTGCATTATTATATACTTTAAGCAGCGGTTATTACTTGCCTGGTATTTTAATTTCCCATGCAACATAATGAAAAAGGTCAATTTGGCTTTTTTTAAGAGTGTAATTGTAGTGTGCTATACTTATTAGCAGCTGTACATTTTATGGTTCTTTAGGGATGTTTGATTTTTAAACGACTACAGTGTTACAAAATAATACACTGTAGGACAACGTGAGTTAGCAAAGCTTATTTAGAGCTCTATCTAACTTTGGCGTGTTAGACTATTATCTCACTAAGTTTTTGTTACTTCCCTAGAAATGTACATCTCGTGTGTTTCTTCCCACCTGAAAATGAAAAAAATGAACACTATAAAACTCTAAATAGGATCATGTAATAATTGAAACAATGTAATAGGTACATTAAGGAGTGGAGATAATTGGTTCTTTCATTTCCTACCTCATAGAAGTCAATGGCAAAGCTGCCAGTGACTCTCAGAGATTGTATTCTAAAAATGGAAATGGAGCTTTCAGTGAAAACTCTGATAGGATTTGGCCATGCACTCTGAGTGTAGTTACTGCACGTTTGGCTGTATTTGTCTCTGAAAAATTCAGTTGTTACAATTTTACAATTTTGGGCCTTTGTTCTGCAGCTGTGCCGTATAGGTGACTCTTCAGAACAGAATGTCAGGTTTGGGCCCTTGAAAGTTTATAACCTTGAAAGTTTATAACCTTTTGTCTAACCTACAGTTAGAAGGTAGAAATAAAAATGGGGTATAAGAAGTCCAATGCTGCTCCAGAGAATGTGGTGGGAAGCAACGTCTTTTAAATTTAAGTGATTACAACTCTGTCAACAGCAGGAAACAATATGTATTTTAGAAGAAATTTATGGACAAAACCGAAGAATTTAAATAAAACTAATGTAATAGTGACAAATGGTATGTACTGCTGTGCTCTTCTACAGCAAAGGATCTCAGAGTACTTTATAAATATTAATTAATTGAACTTGACACACAGCCTTGTGAAGGACAGGAAGTAACATTATTCTTTTTTATTGATGAGGGATTTGAGGCACAAAAAGTTTTAAGTGTTTTGGCCAAGGTCATAAAAGATGTTCTGTATCAGTCCCAGATAGAGAATCCAAATCTCAATCTCGGGCTTCCTCTGCTAGGTAACTCTTTCCTCTTCACTTAAATATATGCACACACCAGTGCCGAATGAGCACTTAGCTTATGGAACAAACTCAAGAAATTCTCTTACCTCTGATTACAAAGTTGACATGCAAAACAGTCCAGGTGATAAACATTGTCCTTAGCTCTCATCACCATCTCAAAAGCAGGTATGAGCTTACTGCAGGCAGCACAGTTTCCTGTAACTCCAAATAACCTGAAGATACAGAAAGAAAAATATTCCTGAAGATGCTTAACTGAAAAGAAAATCACACTTTCATTTTTTATCTGTGATTTTTCAACAGTTGTCTGGTTTTTTGATTGACTTCCCAGCAGTCCTCCCTTTGAAAGACTGTTTTTTGATGGTACAAGTCTGCCCAATTTACAGTATGAAAGTGTCACAGTTTTTGCTGGGGAGAGCTTTATAAAACAGTGACAGCCTAATATTGCACCTATTGTGATGTTGGTTTTATGCAGGTTATACTGACCTTTCTTGATAAAAGAAACATCTTGTTAAACTAAACAAAGAAATAGTAAACACATTAGGAATGTTACATAACTGTGCAGACAGAGGTCAAGCTGTTCGAATACGCAGCAAGAATCTTCTACTTGTATCGTGCCGTAAATACGAGAGCCACATAACCTTGGCTTTTGGTGCTATTTATTGTTAAAACACACTTTAGCTAGAAAAGAAATAACACTTGAAAAAGCCAATATTCTTCGCATTTTTGACATCTAGTGCTAAAAGCTTTACCACTATTATTAAAAGAACATTTTATGAACAAGTCATTTAAATCGTCAGAAAGCATTAGCGGTTCATGCACCTTACAACCCTATACCATAGTTATTGCTATGATTATGTTATTCAGGTAGCACATTAAAGTAAATGAGGCTGTAAACTATATATAGTCACATCAGGAGTAGAAGTATAAAATACTGTAAGAACAATATGAAATGCTGGTTTTGCCAGACATCTATATAAATTTTTTTAAATTCTCTTTGTTGAAGATTTTTCAATACTTTTCAAGTGGGTGTATTACAAAAAAAAAATCACACACATGCATCCTTTTGTAACAAGAAAAAATGTTAGCTCTACACGGCAGCAATCTTTGAAACTAAGTTTATTTAAACTACTTAATAGTTGTGATGGGTT